>NC_132790.1:69165000-70482500 GCF_048418805.1 Vulpes vulpes
AAGGGAATTTTATGTCAATTCTATCTCAGTAAAAAACAAAACACTATGACTCTATGCAGGTATATGCTCTGTATCCTCAATTTCTCTATCAGGTCAACAAGGAAATTTTGTTCCCATCATATCTCCCAGTAATGGTACTTAAAATAACCACATGAATGAAGGATCTCATGTTATTAATATAAAAAAATAAAACAAAAACAAAACAAAAGACCAGGTTTTGATAGCCTATGGACTTCAGCAGCTCAACTAAAAAATAAATAAAACTATACTGCATAAACGACTCTAATATGGTATAAAATCTGTAGAATCAGAACCTCAAATTACAGTTTTTTTCTCCCAAAATTCAGCTCTGTGAGAGCCCTTCATGGCAAGTACTGATTCTTACTCGTCAAGATAAATTTTATCTTTTTTAGCTTTTATTTTTTCACTTACAAGGTGCATAATAATTAAGGATTTTGGTTGCCAAGGGTGAAATGCTGTTTCAAACTCCAAGTTCAATTGTTTTGTGAATTTGTAATTGCACCCTTTCTGAGGGATGGGGAAGGCAGAGGAGGAAATTCACAAAAGTGACACAAAGCAGATAATAATAGAGTCCCATGAGGAATTCATAATGATATTCAAGGTGTGAGGGAAAGAAACTGTTTTTGGCACAAAGAATGATCTCTGATCACTCACCACTAATCACCACTGAGATGGCTAGAGATGTAAGGACCTGCCTTGTGTCCTAACAACAGATTAAACATCTAGGTCTTGATCTCCAGAGAAAATTCCTATTTGTCTTAATCCAGTGTGTCTGGGAAGTTGAGGGTACAGATGTTTGAGAGAATTCAGCAGGCATTTCCTTTGTGATCATGACTGGTGGCAAAAAAATGGGTGGGTGTTACCCTAAAGTGAACTCCAAATTTAAACTTGTCAGCAAACTTGACCTCTTCACCAATATCAAGGGCAGTGCCTAGGTTAGATGCAGAGAGAGCTAGGATGCTAACATTTGTGGAATCTGCCAAGTATTTGGAATGGTTCTGGTTGTGCCTTAAACGTTCCATGTCAAGCAATTCAAGTAATGATATACATGCCCAATTTATGGATGAGCAGATGAGATCACCAAGCGTGACATAAACATGTAAATGGCCCAACATTGTAAAGTCAGTCAGTGGCAGGGCCTAGGATCTCTCCAAATACAATTGCATTGTCTTCTGCTTTATCCTACCTCGCCTTTTTTTTTTTTTTTTTTTTTTGTCACATGTAGGGTAGTTGCTAAGTACTTTTACGTTGTGGCTTGATAGGCTCCCAGGTCATCCAGCATTCTCTTTTCCCACATACACCCTGAGGCCTTTCCTTGATAGGACACATTCTAAGCATGCTTTTAATGCTTTAGGTGCTGCATTTAAGGAAAGCTGTCAGAGAAGGAAGAACCAGCTGGCCATTAAGTTGAGCCCTCAGCTACAGCATTTCTGCTATCCTTAGTCAGTTTCTCAGCTTTGCAAAATAGAAGTGGGATGTCATTTGTTGACTCAGAGATGATTAGGCTGTAGGTAAACTCATGTTTGTCAAATTTGGAAGAAACTGATTATTAGCACGGATGCTCATTTACTAGTTAAGTAGAGAAGCTACCCATGCCCAGAGATGCAAATCCTGTTCTCCATGGAACTGCCTCTCTATGTAGGGTACCAGAGAAATTAAAGAGGAGGGGAAATATTCCTGAAGCCTACTATCCAGGCTGTAGAAAAACCTGAAGAACTACTTCCATTCTACAGTCAATGCATATCTTTGATGAACCATACAAGCTACATATAACTCTCCTTTGGATAACACTCAGGAAACCCAGACAAATTTATAATAGTGAGTCATTACATGTCTCATGAAATGCCAACCAACTGAATGGGCTGACATTTTATTTCAGATCATTGCATCACATTTTCCTTAGAATATGCAATTCTACAGGGATCCCTGGGTGGCTTAGCAGTTTAGCGCCTGCGTTCAGTCCAGGGCATGATCCTGGAGTCCCGGGATCGAGTCCCACATCGGGCTCCCTGCAAAGAGCCTGCTTCTCCCTCTGCCTGTGTCTCTGCCTCTCTCTCTCTTTCTGTGTCTCTCATGAATAAATAAATAAAATCTTAAAAAAAAATGCAATTCTACAACATGTTTGCAACTGTTCTTTTAGGCTGTTTATTCTGGATTGGTGAAGTTCATCCATTATAAAATGGATGATGGGACAACTGGATATCCATTCATATGCAAAAAGAATAAGTTGGACCAAAACCTCACACCACATACAAAAGTTAACTCAAAATGGATCAGAGACCCAAACACTAAAACTAAAACTAGAAAACTATGAAAAGAAAAATCACAGGTCTAAATTTTGGTGATGTTGGATTAGGCAATGATTCATAAGATAGGTCACCAAAATCAAAAAGAAAAAAATAGATAAATTGGATCTCATTAAAATACAGACTTTGAGGCTTCACATGACACCATCGAAAAAGTGAAAAGAAAAGCCAACAAATAGGAGGAAGAATTTGCAAATCATATATCTCACAAGCGGCTTTTATTCAAGATATATAGAGACTTCTTAAAATTCAACCACAAAAAGACAAATAACCCAAGGGAAAAGTGGCCGAAGTTTGAATAGACACTTTGCTAAAGAGGATATGCAAATGTTAATATGCACATGAAAAGACATCATCACCAAAAGTCAGGAGGGAAATGTAAATCAAAACCATGCTGAGTTTCCCCTTCAACCCTATCACATAGAGCTAGAATGAACAAGTACGGGGAGAAGGTAGAAAAATGGAACCGTCATACATTGATAATGAGAGTGTACAATTGTGCAGCTGCCTTGGAAAAGTTTGTCCCTCAAAAAGTCACACAGAGAGCTACCATATTACTCAACTATTCCACTCCTAAGTATACACCTAAGGGAACTAGAAAGATACATCTATATAAAAGCTTGTACACAGATGTGCATAGTGGCCTTATTTACAATATCCAAAAGTGGAAACAACCCAAACATTCATCAAGTAAAAAATGAATAAACAAAGCATTGTATATGTAGACAATGGTAAATTATTTGGCCATAAAAATGAATAAAGTACTGATGCCTGCTACACCATAGGTGAATCTTGACTACATCACTGTAAATGAAAGAAGCCAGTCACAAAAGACCACAGCACATATTATATGAGCCCATGTATATGAAATGTCCAGAATAGACATATCCATGGAAACCAAAGGAGAACAGTAGTTGCCAGATGCTGAGGGAAGGTGGAATAGGCAGTGATTGCTAATGGGTTTGGGGTTTCTTTTGGGATGTGAAAAATGTTCTGGAATTAGGTAGTGGTGGTATTTACAGAACTCTGAATATAATAAAATCCACTATATTGTACACTTTATAGTGGTGAACTTTGTGACATGTGAATTATCTATTAGTAAAGCTGTTATTAAAATAAGTGTACTTTTTTCCATTTTATAAAAAAAGTATATCTGAGTTACTGGCCATAAAACGTATTCATTACTTTTGGAGAATGATTTTTAAACAACAATTACCAGCCCATGTAAAATAAGAGCCAGTAAAATGCCACACGGTATTTGGAATGTGAAAGCGACAAGAGGAAAGGGAAAAGAAACAGAAAATGTATTAAAATAATATTCTGCTTACTTTAAGATCATTTTATAATGCTGTTTTGGAAGTCATTCTGAGCGATTGTCTAATAAATGGCATCAACTTATTATAAGATCACGTTAGTACTTTAGTAACCAAATTCTCTAAATGGATTGCCCAAAGTATACTGAATATTGTTCTATATAGAATCCTTCTGTTGTGAGGTATTAATGCAGGAAAGCTTTTAAGTATTAAAGGAAATCTTTTCAGATGAAAAAGCGAACTTTATTAAATGGAAAGATGGCAATTATGATAATAGCACAAGATGCTCTCTTTCAAGCAATACCAAAAGTAGAGAAAAATATCAAATGTGGAAAGTGCATAGTCTGATTAGCTCAATGTTGGAAGACTTATAACCTATGTTTAGAGTTTCAGAGAGAAATAAAGGGATAAAAAGGGACACAATTATCAGAATTATGTACATCTTACAATCTCTAAGGTTTTAAGTGAAAACTTTAATATTGAAAAAGTATATTAACCATAAGAATTGATCTTCCAGATAAATAACATCTAAACTCAAAACTGGTCCTAGAACTTTTTGTAAGAAAAATAATTAATGAGGAAGAGTTCTATTCTATTTTTCTTACATTCTCTGCCAAATTCACTATGAAATGCTAGGTCACCAAACCAAAAGAAGAGTGTTGATGTAAAATTTAATGTTTATTTTCTCTATAATAAATGTATATATTAGTATTAATAGTTTAAACCACCAGTTCTTTCATCAACTAGAAAGCATAGTGAGGGGCAAAAATATTCCTTTCCTCCTCTCTGACTTCCTTCCTCTTTCTTTCCCTCTCTTCTTCACTAGCTCCTACACTTCAGTCTTTCCTTCTGTTCTTCTTTATTAGTAACATAATGGCCATTTAGATATTGTCCATAGTTTTTGCTTTTGAAGGGTGCAAGGCATTTTAGAAGAGGCCTTTTCATTCTTTAAAAAGCCAGTAGAATAAATATTTCAGCAGAGAAATGTAAAGAAAAAAATTGCCAATCTGCTGTTTTGAGGTAAGGAAAAACAAGGCATCACTGTTTTTGAAAGTATGTGGCGTTTAAATGCTTCTGATGATTAAAATTAGGTGGATGTTCACCTAACTCTGTGATATCTATTCTTTTTATTTACTGTGTAATTCTAACAGCATTACTCTTGGCACAATTAGTATTTGCCAAATGAATACAGCAGGGCAAAAAGCTATAGCTATAAGTTCATTCATTCATATGAGAAAACTGTACTACAAATACATCAGAAACATGAGTATTTCTGAGGAATACACAAAGAGGGTATCTAGAAAGGCCAAAGAAGTAGAGTTAAAACTAAGATCCCCTGAAACAATTCACATGTACTCCTTTCTCAGGCTATGTAGACCTGGGGTTGTTGATCTTAGAAGATATCTAGAGATATTTGATAATATGGAAAACAGAGGTGATGAAAGTCTCTAGCATTTGAACACATTTGGAGTGTTTTAAAGCATTTTTTATTCCCAGATACAAATGCTATGGGAAAAATCAGGACATGTCTATTTTTATTTTAAAGCACAAATAAAAAAGTAATAGTCAAAGAAGGACTTTTTGCAACAAAACATTCCACTCCATGTGTATATCTGTGTGTATGTTTCTTCAGTCTGCCTTCTTACCTTGTAACCTCACACAAGGGCTGTAATAAGTAAGAGAAAAGTGATCCACCACATGAAACAGCAGACTTGCTTATTACATCTATGGAATGTTTTGTCTGTGATTTAAGTGAGTAAAAGGCATGATGGCTATTACAGACACAGAGGAAAGAGGCCAGTTGTACTTCACCATAATGAAGAATGAACACCCTTCACCTTTGCTGGAACTCTGAAATATATGCAATCTCTTTTCAATGAGGAGAAAGATGTTTCTTCTAGAGTTTAGTATCCTAACTTACCTCAAATGTCCCTAACTTTTTACATTTATTATTACTTGATATTCAACTTCCAGAACCTTCTCTGGTCTTCTGAATAAAATTTCCCTTATAATATTTGATGGAGAGAATGGATGGTACTTGCCAAGATGGAGGAAGTCAGCTGGAGATGTTCTCTCTATGTGTTATAACCAAAGAGTTCAGACAAAATAGAAAAAAACAACTGAGGTTTCTAAAATGTAAACAATCAATGGCAAGCCAATAGTAAGGAAAAGAAAAACTTGACAAATGACCAGTTCCATCGAATTTTCTGGTTAGGATAGCCCAATGGTTTAAGTTGTAGAATTAAGCAATGGCTATGGAGAGAAATCCATCTTTGTGGCCAGACAACTGGGGAAGAGGGGATACTGTGAGCCAGAAGTTACAGGGGGAAATATCTGAAGTTTGGAGGATTTTTTGTTCTCAACTCAGCTCTGCCCTGAGAACAGTCCCAGTCATGAGCTATATTGATGTGGTAGGGACAGTAACAGTGGCAACAGTGACAACAGTGGCATGGGTATATAAAACACCAAGAGAAAAACCTGTCTCTCTGGCCATAGGAACTAGAAAAAGAGATCTCTGAGGGCTGAAGCATGTGGGGAGAATCTCTGTAATTTTTTTCTTCTTTCTTTTCTCTTGTTGCTTTACTCCAAGGGTGGATATAGTCACTTAGAAATATGAAAAAGTTAAGGGAAGAAACAACCATCTGGCCAGAGAAACCAGTATAAGTTCCCTCTGGAACCAGAGAGTATGAGAAAATCCCAGGGAAGAAAGGATTGGAAAAATTAATCCCCTAATTCTATATTATAAATTAACACAAATCCCAGGCTTTCAATCCATGCATGCAAATTCTGGGGTTCAGAACATGCTACCCCAAAATATAGTGATTTGGCATACTAAACACGTTATGCTAGAGCAATTTGAGAAATGTCAGATACAGAAAGGACTCTCTGACCTCCTCCCACTCCACTTTTTTTTTTTTTTTTTTTTTTTACCTAAAGTGGATCATAGAAACAGAAGGTGGTAGGACTCTGACCTCTCCCTCCTCTCCTGAAGGAGGTCATAAGAACCCCTTGTGAAAAGTGTCCTTTTTACAGTTGGACGAAAGGAACATCCTTATCTCTGTGAAGATGAAAGTGTACAGAGTGGAATCCAAGTGAACAGGCCTTGCTATGTTTCTCCCAATTTATTATTCTTAGCTCATATCTTTTTGTCCTACCATGTTTATTCATGATTTTTCACTCTTCATCAAACCTAGACTAAAGGGGGATCCCTGGGTGGCTCAGCGGTTTAGCGCCTGCCTTTGACCCAGGGCGGATCCTGGGGTCCTGGGATCGGGTCCCGGGATTGGGTCCCGCGTCAGGCTCCCCGCATGGAGCCTGCTTCTCCCTCCTCCTGTGTCTCTGCCTCTCTCTCTCTTTCTCTCTATCATAAATAAATAAATAAATAAATAAACAAACAAATAAATAATAAATAAATAAATAAATAAATAAATAAATCTTAAAAAAAAAAAAACAACCTAGACTAAAAAGGTTAGGTTTAATTATTCTTTCAAGTATTCATTTATTTATGAAGGCTCCTGCATCATGTAAAACTTATTATAAATAAATTGTGTGCTTTTTTCTTGTTATCTGTCTTGTGTCAGTCTAACTTATGGAAGCCCAGTCAGAGAACCTGGGAGGGTAGTAGGAAAGACTTTTTTCTTCCCCTACACAAAGAAAAAATAATAAAGATAAAAGCAGAATAGAATGAAATTGAAAACAGAAGTTATAAAGACAAAATAAAAATAAAAGCTAGCTCTTTATAAAGATCATTAAAACTCATAAGCACCTATACAAGTAGACCAAAAAAGAGAAAAGTCACAAATTACCAATATAAAGAATAAATGAAGGAATATCACTACAGACCCTACAGACCTGAAATTTGATAACTGAGATTTTCTTTAAAAATCAAAAAAAAAAAAAAAAAAAAAAAAAACCTAGACTATCAAAACTTACTCAAGAAGGAATACATAACCTGGATAGCCTATAGATATTAAAGAAGTTGGAAAATTCCAAACCCGTATGGTTTCCATGGGGAATTTTAAGACATACAGAAAGAAAGAAAGAAAGAAAGAAAGAAAGAAAGAAAGAAAGAAAGAAGCATTTCTATCCAATTTCTTCTAGAAAATCCAAAAGGAAATAATATTTCCCAATCATTTCATGAAGCCAGCATTACCTTTATAGTAAAAACAAAGACATTACATATAATGACAACAACAAAACAAACCCCAAACTATAGACCAATATGAAAAAAAAATCTCAAAATCCTCAACAAAATATGGGATACTGAATATAGATATATCACAACAAAGTAGGGAAACAAGGTTGGATAAACATTCAAAATTGATTTAAGCATGGTATTAACTAGTTAAAGAAAAAGAAATGTGATTCTCTTAATGAATACAGAAAAATCATTTGACAAAAATTCAACATCCATTCAGGATTCAGAAACAAAAATCAAACCTGAAACAAAAGAAAAACCTTCCAGCAAATCAAGGACAAAAATAAATGCACCTAGCCTAACACAGGGCATCTAGAAAAATCTATAGTTTACATTGTATTTTAGGGTAAAAGACTGAATGCTTTTTACATAATATTGGGATGAACACAAGTACATCTGTTCTCACTATTTTTATTCAATATTGTTCTAGAAGTCTTAACCAGTGCTCTAAAATAAGTAAAATAAGCACAAATAAATACAGATTAGAAAAGAGGAAATGCAACTGTCTCTATTCACAAGATGATGGCCTGCATGAAAAATTCCAAGGAATTAAGAAAAACATACATAAAAAAAAAAAAAAAAAGAAAAACATACATAAACCTTCTAGAATAAGTGATATTATCAAGATATCAGGATACAAGTTCAATATTTTAAAAAATCAAATGCAAAAAAAATCAAATGCATCCCTATATATCAGCAATGTAAAATTAAGAAGCAAAAATTTTAAAGGTACTCTTTACAATAGCACTGATAAATACACATAAATCTAAAAAATATAAAATGTGTATGCTGAAAATTATAAAACACTGGTCAAAAAAGAAAAGAAAACCTAAAGAAATGAAGAAATATGCTATGTTCATGCATTAGAAATCTTGATATTGCCAAAATGCCAATTCTTCCTAAATAGACGTGTAGAGTCAACAGAATCATATTGAGAATTAGCTTGTAAACACCATGAAGCTGATTCTAACAATTACATGGAAAGTCAAAGAGACTAAAATTGTCAAATAATTTTGAAAAAGAGGAACAAACTAGCAGCAACCATATTATCCAATTTCAAGACTTATGATAAAGCTACAGAAATAAACACAGTATGTTATTGATAAAAGGATAAATACATAGATCAGTGGAATACAATAGAATCCAGAAATAGATCTACTCAATATGGTCAGTTAATTTTCTACAAAGGTACAAACACAGTTAAGTGAAGAATTGCTAGACTTTCCAGCAAATGGTCCTTGGAAAATTGACATCTATACACAAAAGAAAAATGAATCACAAACAGTATCTCATATATCTAAATGTTAAACATAAAGGCATAGGAATTTTAGAAGACAACAAAGAACAAAGTCTTTGTGACCAAAGTCAGGCAGTGACATCTTAGATAGGAAACCAAAAGAAAAAAACCTGATAAATTGGACTACATCAAAATGGAGACCTTTTGGTCTGTGAAAGACAGTGTTAGGATAATGAAAATCACATCCCCAACAAAGGCCTTCTAACCAGAATAAATAAGGAACTCTAAAAATTCAACAATAAGAAAGCAAACAACCCAATTAAAAAATGCACAAAAACCTTGAACAGATCATTCAATCAAATACATTAGGTGACAAGCAAAGAAAAGATACTTCAAAAGTCATTCAGGAATTGCAAATTTTCACCACAACTACGTATTGTGAGATACTACAATGGCTAATATTAAAAATAAAAAAAATATTTCCGACTGCTGCCAAGATTTAGAGCATCTGGAAGTCTCACACACTGACAAAGATGCAACTTTAACTTCTCCAAGGAATAACCTACAATGTTGCAGGGTACTGACTGTTTCCTAGTAGTGTTGCTTGGCTACAACGAAGAAAAACTAAAAGCCTACAAAGACTTCTGAAATTCACTTCATAGGAGCTGAGGGAGACCCAGGAGTCAAAAACAATTTGCATTTGTGCTTCTAAACAAGGATCAGGGGATCCCTGGGTGGCGCAGCGGTTTAGCGCCCGCCTTTGGCCCAGGGCGGGATCCTGGAGACCCGGGATTGAATCCCACATCGGGCTCCCTGCATGGAGCCTGCTTCTCCCTCTGCCTGTGTCTCTGCCTCTCTCTCTCTCTCTCTTTCTCTCTCTCTCTCTCTCTCTCTGTGTGATTATCATAAATAAATAAAAAATTTAAAAAAAGCTTTAAAAAATAAATAAACAAGGACCAAAGTGGGTGTAAGTCAAATAAAGGAAATCCTTCTGTTTTCTGAGAAAAACAGGCATTGCCTTACTGCTCTATGTCTTGGCCAACAGGCTTTTATTAAATTTGCTGAAAGTACTGAGTTCTTACTTTCAAAAGTTTCTTTGGCATAACCCTTAAAGTATTAACAACAAAATGTAATTTTGTTCTTAGATACTGGGTTTTAAATATTTGTTTGTTTTAAGAAGGAGGAGCCAAGAGCCAATGAAACAAACATGTCAACTTTTGTATTTTGATAAGATTTTCTTATTTTCTTAATTTTAGATACAGGGATTTTTATAAGATATCATACATAGTCAATGTTCAATGCATTGATCATTTCTGCATAACAAAATTTTAAAAAATCTTATAGAAGACTGACTAAATCTGTATTGTTTAATATGGTAACTCAATGTGGCTAATTAAATTCAAAATTAAAGTTAAAAATTCAGGGTTTTTTTTTTTAATCACATTAGCTATATTTTAAGTGCTCAACAGTGACCTGTGGCTAGTGGTTACTAGAGCAGATAGCACTGCAACAGTAGAGTATAAAGACTGTGGGCTTTGGGAGTCTGAAAGGCTGTGGTTTCCATTCTACAGTCTTGAGCAAACCTCAGCTTTCTGTAAATTGAAGAAAGAATGCTTGTTATCTGGGAAGAGGAAACGAGACGATATTAACAATAATGATAGTTATTATTGGACAGTTAACACCAGAAAAATATAACTTAACTGAGGAGTTTAACTTCTCTTTGAAATAGCCTATTCCAGTTTTGAGTAACAATTTACGCTGGTGATTGGACTTTACTTTTATTTCTTCCTATCACTCTATCTTCTAGATATTTGCAGATTAGTAGGAGAAGAGGCAAGTGTCCCATTTTTATTTACAATTTCAGGAAATAGGGGAGGACAGCTTGACCACTATCTAATTTCATTTTCCATCTATCTCTGTGTTCCCAGAGTGTGAAAAGGCATGAGGAAATGCTGGTTGGTTTTGGGGGGGATGCTATAAGCTTACTGTCTTTAATAATTATAAAATCCTTCTTCTCTAAATAATTATTATGAAACTAAATTATTTGGAATACAAAGTGTTTATACATAAGAGAGAATGGCCGTAGGAATGTGAAAGAGGGAAGGGGGATCTTAATACCAGGGATTCCTAGGCTAATACTTCAGGATAAGCATACTTTATTCATTATTTGTTTTTATTCCTTTGGTGTCACTAGGCACCATCACTCATAATATATTTACTCAAGATCCTTCCCCACTCCAGAAATAGGGTTTACAATACAAGTCTTTGATGATCTGAAAAACTATAGTGCACTTCATTACAGAGTATACTTAGGGAGAGGATGAGCTTTAGTTGGGGTGACCTGTCACACTAGCTCATCCATTACATCTCTTGTCACAACTGTTTACTTTTTCACACTGTGCTGGAGCCGTTAAGAAGAAACACTAAGGTGGGATTGGCTACATGCTGTTCTCCTCTTGACCTGCCAGAGAATTAATCTTGAATGCTCAATTTAATGCTTTCTAACAATGACTGCTGGGGGTGAAAAAGTCTATTTAAAAAAAAAAAGGCACCCATTTAAAACAGAGATGTATATGTCAGTGAAATTAAGTTCTCTCAGTTTATCTTTGATAGGGAAATAGTAGCAGAAGATCCCCACATCTCTTAACCACTTACAATACAGCCAAGCATTACTGGGATAGGATGTTTACTTACCCATTAAAGTAGACAAAAATCAGTAAAACATATCTATTTGTAAATGGCACTATAAATGATGGTTATTTAGGGAAAATTATTATTTTCTGCCAGGGATTTGGGAGAGGATTTTTATTTTTAAAATACTTATCAAATTTAATTTAGAGATCTTTAAATTTTGTACTTTTTAAAAAGTCACATGAAATCCACACAGAAAAGATTAAGTAAAGGTATGTATAGTCCCTTTACTAAAATTCATAGAAATGAACAAAAGGAGTAACAAAATAGAATTCATAATTAAGTTATAAAACAACTGCAAATCACAGATAGGAAAATAGTTTTCCCAAGAGAGTGACATTTGTTTTAAACTGAGATTTAAAAAATGCCAATAAATGCTGGCAAACTTTTCTAGCAAGGTACAGCTTAAAAAAATACTTTGTTTATTCATAAGAGACACACAGAGAGAGGCAGAGACATAGACAGAAGAAGAAGCAGGCTCCCTGAAAGGAGCCTGATGCAGGACTTGATCCCAGACCCTGGGATCACGCCCTAAGCCAAAGGCAGATGCTCAACCACTGAGCCATCAAGATGCCCCTAGCAAAGTACAAATTTTTCTAAAAATGAATTGGCAGGTTCTGAGAGATCCAAGGAATAGCCCCATCCCTAGAAGACTGAGGCTGTTAGTTAGTGGACAAGGGCATCAAGAATATAGAAATGTCCTTGCAGAATTCTGGCTCCTTATAATGCCAAGATAACTTAGGAGAAAGGAAATAAAGGATAAATGAGAAAAAATGAAGAGAAACAAATTGCAGCTTGGTGAGGAAGCTTCATGATGAGTCATCTTAACCTCTCTGCCTTCGTGATTTGTTGTACCAAAAGAAAAATATTCTTCTAAAGCAGAAGGTACATTAATTAGTGAGAAAGTGTCTTTGTCAGTCTCAATTTACTCTCCACCTGCATATTTTTGCTTATACTAGTGGTAAGCAAACAGAAAGTCACACATAGATGACTATTCAACAATGATCCAACATGACATCTGCACATAGTTACCATTATAGTGTCCTGTCTCCCATAACAAGAAAAATCAAAAGGTACATTAAAAGCATTCCATACATTTCAGAGAATTGGGAATGAAGAACACTACAGACAAACACTCCCTCATGCTCTTAAAAAATGGAAAGAAACATGGAATTTTTTATTGGTGTGGAGAATATTGAAAAATCATTACAGGAGATGAAAGAAGAGATACTTAAAGAGATGAAACATAATCTGGCCATGGTGTGGAAAGAAATTAAAGTAATTAAGCCATTATTAAGAAAAAGAAAGCCAATCAGAAGCAGCTAGAAGTAAAATGGATACTGTTAGAAATAGAGGCAATAACATGGAAAACAAGCATCAGAAAGTAATCAATATAAAGGAAGTCCAAATATCAGCCAAAGTTGTATTAGGCATCACAGATTTGTCCATTCTTTGGAGTAGAGCATCCTTAAAGTAGAGAATTGAACAAATGATCAACTCAAACAACAATCACTATCACAGACAAGAGACTCTCACAGACACATTAGAAGAAAAGTTTCTTATGAAAAACAAAGTTCTGTATCTGCAGATCCACATGGCATGGTAGTTTTTCCTAAGAAAATTTTTACAAAATAATTAGTAAAAGGATATATTCCAGTCAAGTTTTTGAACTGCAAGGATGGAGAAAGAAATCTAAAGGTATTGAGACAAAGTGTTACATTAACTACAAGATATAAAAATCAGGCTGGCTTCAGATTTCCCCATAGTAACACCCACTCACAGAAGGCACAGAAACAATCTCTCCTGATTGTTAAAAGAAAAATAAAACTGGGGCACCTGGGTTGCTCAGTTAATTAAGCATTTGCCTTTGGCTCAGGTCATGATCTGGGGGTCTTGGGATTGAGTCCTACATCAGGATCACTGTTCAGCAGAGAGTCTGCTCCTCCCTTTCCCTCTTCCCCTCTTGCTCGTGCTCTCTCTCTCAAATGAATAAATAAAATCTTTAAGAAAAGAAAAGAGAAAAAGAAAACTAATATACCCAGCCCAGATTTTGGTCACTTTTAATGATGTAAAAAGTCTTTCTAAAAATAAGTGAATAATTGACAAAGTCTAATTGAGAATGGAATCCAGACCAACAAGAAATGAATGAAGAGGATATATAACTTAGGGAAGGAAAACTATAAAATAAAGGGATGGTCTGTGAGAACTGATCCCACATACATTTAGAAGAAACTTAATGATCAACCATTATGAGAACTAGGATTATAAAAGAGAATGTAAATATTATAAACACTTACAATGTGAATCTACTAACATAACAAATAAAATGTAGTTGTGATGGGAAGAAATGTAAGTGAGCCATATTCTTCATCTCCCAAAGCAATGTGTCAAAGATTACTTTCTAAAGATATCACTGTGTGTCTGTATGGAAACTATGATGAAAAGTGAAAAAAAAAAACCACAGTAGAGGTATATATGTAGCATGATTCTAACTGTGAACTGGAGGGTGTGAGAGGGTTAGGATTGGCAAGAAAGAAAATTTTTAGTTAACACCAACAGTATAAAATTTCTGCAGTGCTTTTATAATTAATACCAAATAAACTCCCCTTTTGAATGGATAAATGTTTTATCTTCCATGCTTAGTCAAAATGTCTAGTTGATGATTTCAGTGATTCTACTGCAAAACTTAATCTTCTGAAAATATTTCTTTTGTTTTAACTCAAGGTAAAATAGTCAGACTTACATCGATTTCTCTTGTTTAATTTTTTTTAAAAAATTATTTCTTTATTTCAGAGAGAGAGAGAGAGAGCACAAGCATGAGCAGGAGGAGGGGGCAGAGGGAGAAGCAGACTCTTTGCTGAGCACAGAGCCCCAGGCATGGCTTGATCCTAGGACCCTAGGATCATGACTTGAACCAAAGGCAACCACTGATCCAAAGGCAACCACTCAACCCAATGAACCATCCAGAAGACCTCTTGTTTAATTTTTAAATATAGTTTCAGCACACATATTTACCTGGTAAGAGAGCTCATGAGCCCATCAAACAACCATCTTTTAAATGACCATGCTCTCTCAGTACTGGGAATCTCTTTGAGCAGTATCCTTAGAGCATCCAACCATCAGCTTCTGGAATAAAAGACTACAGCTTGAAACAAGAAGCCTGGCTAATAGGGCTCATCGAGAAAAGCAAAGCACCTAACCAAATTAATTGACAATAATCTCTCTAATGTTAAATGTTGTGTGGTGACACACAACAGTGTGTCAATCAGTGTCTTACAGTGTGACATGTTCTAGATTGTGAGAAAAATCACAAAATTAAATAGTCCTGAGGTATTATGGATAATTGTGGGTCTTTCCAAAGTCCCTACACTCAGCCTTTCAGAACCTGTCACATCCTGATCAGTTTCTAGTGTCTCCTTGTGTTTGATTCACAGAGCAGTTTGATAAGGAGGGACACAGAGCTTGGGAGAACCTGCCAGAAAAGTGAAGGGAAACACTATTTTTGATTGAGTACCCACTAGCAATTCAGACAGCAGCCAACCTGCTCGAAGAGAAGTTGAATGTAAAATCAAATTTATGTCCCTCAGCAGATGTTGTTCATGTTCACCTGTCATAAATGTATATAGATTATATTAAGACATAAGGATTGACAAGTTTGCAGGTTTTAGTCTGAGAAAACTAGAAAACTTGTATAGAGAGGTCTATAAAATGCTTGAGAAATTCATCGTGAAGCTGATTTTAAGTTCCCTTTTGAAAGAGACTGGCCATGGTACTTTTTTACTAGAGAAATATTGCAATAGGGCTGGTTTGGGGGCAAAACTAAATTATCCTGAAGTCAGAGCAAGTTCACTGATATTTTAAAGTAATTATGATCTAGCTCCATTGTTTGTTTAATAAGGGCTCTTGTATTACCTACTAAAATAAACTATGATAATGTAATAGAAGTGCCTAATTTTATAGAGTAAACATGAAGTCGAATTGCAGATATTTTGTAACTCTGCGGATTATCTAAATGAACAAGGAAAATACAACATTTAAAACCAAAATCTAATGGCAGATCTTCTAGAAAAGTGGACCTCCATCCTTTATGCATCATATAAAACTGAATGTTCATGTTGGGCAGTTTGCCTAAAAAGGCTACAGTTGTCTTCATCAATTACAGTTATCCATGAACATTGAAACCACTGGGGTTTCAATGACTTAAAAAATGACTTTTATCATGTATCTATTTTCTGGTTTGGGGGTAACACACACATCCTTACTTGGAAGAAGACTGAAGAACTTTGTAACACAAAAATCTATAATGGGTGCTAGGATGTTCAAATCTAACTTTTTCTTTTTTAAAGTTCAATAAAAGATATCATCATACTATTAAAACAAATTAAAAATATCTATCAGAAATGACTATTGTAAAAGAGTATTGTAAGTAGAGGTAGTTATCTCAATTACAAGAATATGTGTATATGCAAGTGGATCCACATCTTTATCATTTATATCTAGTTGTCATGTTGCATAAAAAACTTTTTCTTACTTTTAATGAAACATGAAATATCTCAAAAATGCAATATTGATAAAACAGGATGTTTTGACAATACCATAACGTTTGTTATAGCATATTTATTATTGGAAATATAAGGATTCCAGAAAGTATGGGATCTTAAAGGAATGAGTTCCATCTACTTGGTATTGAAATATGGCTAAAGTCATTTTGGCCTACTGATCTACACCTCCATTTGAAAGCATCATATTCTTCCAAAATGAATCCAGGGAAAAGACACCCTGATTATTGCTTTTAAGTTTTTATTTAATGTCCAAGTAGTTAATGTACAGTGTAATACTATTTTCAGGTGTATATTTTAGTGATTCAACACTTTCATACAATACCCTGTGTTCATCACAGCAACTGCACTTCTTAATGCCCATCATCTGTTTAACCCGCCCCCAAACCACCTCCCTCTGGTAACCATCAGTTTATTCTCTAGAATTAAGAGTATGTTTCTTAGTTTGTCTCTCTCTCTCTCCTTTTCCTTATGCTCATTTGTTTTGTTTCTTAAATTTCACATGAGTGAAATCATATGGTATTTGTCTCAGACTGAGTTATTTCACTCAGCATAATATTCTCTAGCTCTATGTTGTTGCAAATGACAAGCTTTCAAAAAAAAAAAGACAAGCTTTCATTTTTTTATGGCTGAGTAATATTCGAGTATGTGTGTATATATATATATACACACACACACATGCATACATATGCCATTTCTTCTTTATCCATTTGTCAATTGATGGATACTTGGGCTATTTTCATAACTTGGCTATAGTAGATAACACTGCTGTAAACATTAATGGCACATATTGCTTTGAATTAGTATTTTTTCCTTTCTTTGGGCAAATACTCAGTGGTGCAATCACTGGATCATAGGGTAGTTCTACTTTTAACTTTTTGCGGAACCTCCATACTATTTCCCAGAGTGGGTGCACCAGTTTGCATTCCCACCAACAGTGCAAGTGTGCTCCTCTTTCTCTACATCCTCTTCAAGCTGTGTGGTTTCTTGTGTTGTTGATTTCAGTCATTCTGACAGGTATGCCCTGATAGCTCATTGTAGTTTTGACTTGTATTTCCCTGATGCTGAGTGATGTGGAGCATCTTTTCATGTGTCTGTTGACCATCTTCTATAGGTCTTCTTTGGAGAAATGTCATTTCATGTCTTCTGCCTATTCTTTTTTGTGCATTGAGTTTTATAAGTTCTTTATATTTGGATGGTTACCCTTTATCAGATATGTCATTTGCAAATATCTTTTTCCATTCTGTTTGGTTGTCTTTTAGTTTTGCTAATTGTTTGCTTCCCTGTGCAGTGCTTATTGCTCTTTTCATAGATTCCCTTTGTACTCCCAGGAATTATCACGTTAACCTTCTGAAATGCTTTTCTTCATTCAAAGCCCAACCCACAAGCTGCCTTCTCTTAAAGTTTTCTTAAATTCCCATCCCACATTGAAATCCTTTGGTCTTCCTTCACACTATCAGAACACCTTACTTATTCCTGTGTTAAAGTGCTTAGGCATCTGACAAGCATTTGATAAATATTTTTTGTATTAATGGATGGATAAAACAAACCAAAATTTCATCTCTTGGGAAGGGGACATCTCAAGTACTGGTTTGAGTATTATCTGCTGGGTTTATAAAACCAACACAATTCAGTCATATCTTAATTGTTCACCAGATCTATGAAATTCAGAATATTACAGAAGCCTGAAGGATTTTTATCTGATGGATTCAAATCCTTATGGATGTTAAGTTGTATAGATAAATATATGACAAAGGCCAAAAGTAATTATTAAGATTTTAGATGAACAATCCACCTGAAAACCTAATTTCTGGAATATTTAGTGGTTAGGCAGAGAGAATAAATCTTAAAAGCCAAAGAAAGGTTTCATTTAAGTCATATAATTAACAGAATTTGCCATCTGCTGAGATGTCCAATTGAGTTGAGGTTCAATCTGCTTCATATAGAATTTGGCCTTCTTGGGATGTCTGGGTGGCTTAGCAGTTGAGTGTCTGCCTTAGGCTCAGGGCCTTAGGCTCCCAATCCCATGATCGAGTCCCACACTGGGCTCCCTGCATGGAGCCTGCTTCTCCCTCTGCCTGTGTCTCTATCTCTCTCTGTGTGTCTCTCATGAATAAATAAATAAAATAAAATCTTTTAAAAAAAGAATTTGGCCTTATTTTATCTGTTTTCCTTACCTTGGCATAGATTCTAATACAAGCTACGTAGCTTCTCTTTGAGTACATTATTTTTTCCTTGACGTGCTCTAAAGTACCACTCAATAAAATACAGACAACACATTCCCAATTCCCGTTTTGAATATGAACAAGCAAGCAAACTAAAATATCTTCCTTTTGTTTTCAGTTCAATTCTGCAAACTATCTATTTGCTTATTGGGATTAATCAGCTATTAATGAATTTATCTTCAGTTGCACACTTCCCATGAAATGTGTGTGAATTGGAGCAGCTCAGTCTTTGAGAGTTGTTTCTCTTTTCTAATGAGGACATTAGTCTAAACCACCTTGAAGTATTAATATTCTATGGTCTTCTGTTTCCAAGTACACCATTCCTTGATTACACTTTTATATCTTAGAAAAACTCTTGGAGCTGAAAAGTGCATGATTCAGAAACTTACTAAATATTTATAAATACTATTAGGGCAAATAAAAGGACAAGGCATAGTAATGTATGCACTTGATTATCCCAAAGCTGGGAGTTCAGGATAAAATACACAAGATCAAAAGGTTTTAAAAATGCACAAGTTATAGAGCTTAAAATAAGGAACCTGAAATATGTACGAAATACTCAGTCACTTTACAAGCACCTCTATGATAAGTGCTCAATAAGTGGTAATGACTGTAACTTTTCTTTCTATATTTACTGTTCCTTATCTTGAGGGACTGTTCTCTTCACATGACTGTTGTGCATGGATGATGAACATCTATTAATGTCTTCATTCACTCATCTAACAATGATTTATGAAGCACCTAGTAAAAGCAGACACTGGGCTAGATATTGCAGATATAATGGCAAGCTGTAGAACATGGTTCTTGCCATCATTTAGCTTTCAAGCTTGCCATTGTAAAGTATTAAAAAAATATATTGGAATAGAAGGCATTAATTCTCTTTTTAAGTGAGAATACATATTGCCATCTTTATGCTTATTATTAAATTCATATGGATATTCTTTTAGCAACTGCTTTTAATATCCTTTAAGCTTTTTCCTTAGAAATATAAATCCTAATGACATACTACTCAGCAATAAAAATGAGAAAGACAGGAGTACACACAACAACAGAGAGGTGAAATAAAATAAGTCAGGCAAATGACTTTTGAATCTTCCATTTGTATGGAATTCTAGAAAGGGGAACACTATGATGATGGAAAGGATGTAAGTGGTTGCATAGACCTGGGTGTCAGGTGATGGGAACCACCAAAAAGGAGCAGGAGGGAACTTTTCAGCAAAATGGACCTTCTATTCAATATCTTGGTTGTAGTAGTTTTTACACGATGATATGTTTTCAAAATTTATCAAAATATATATTTATGGAGGGTAAATTTTATCGGTTTTAAGTTATAGCCGAATAAAGCTTAAAAGCATATTTTTTAAAAAAGATTTTATTTATTTGAGAGAGAGAGAGAGAGAGAGACAGAGAGAGAGAGAGAGAGCATGAGCACAGGGAGGGGCTGAGAGAGAAGCAGACTCCCCACTGATCAGGGAACCCAACTCTGGGATCATGACCCGAGCCAAAGACAGATGCTTAACCAACTGAACCACCCAGGCATCCCAAAACCCTTTATCCATTTTCTAAAAATTATTCACAGGAGAGAAATTATATTAGAGAAAAATAGTATAAAGAAATGGTCCCATTTGTTTCTATAGGCTTTCTGATTTTATTCCCAAGGTAAGTTATATGCCTGAACCACATTCTCTTTGTTTAGCAAAGAAAATGTCTTAAAAATCTATACCATAGTTATATGCTTCACTTTATCAAAGGATGGCAATAAGAAATCACTATGAACAATATTTCTGTATTTTCAGGGATCTCACTATTGAAGGTAAAGTCTATTAAGTTCTTTAAAGTTCCTTAGATATCCATCCAAATCATTTAGTACTAGAAAGTAAGTTTCCAAACAAAATGTTTTTCATTCTTTCAGTCCATCATCCCTTTTTGAGTTTGCTACCAGGAAGCTCAGAGATACTCAGTTGCATCATCCTTATTAGTCTTGATTTCTGCTTTTTTTTTTCCATAGAGAACCTTTTTAGACATAATTAACATGCAATATTATGTAAATTTAAAGTGTACAACATATTGATTTGACAGATTTATACTGCAATATGACTGCCATTGTAGCGTTAGCTAACACCTCTATCATGTCACATAATTAGCATTTCTACTAGTGGTAAGAACAATTAAGCTCTAGTCTCTTAGCAAGTTTAATGTTATAGATTTGTTGTCTATAATCTCTATATTGTGTATTAGATCTCTAGGATTTATTTATCTACTAGTTGCAAAGCCTTGATTTTTAGTATCATTATCACCTACTTTTTATTAGCATTATATCATTGTACGTCTTTTTAAAAAAATCTTATCCCCTTTAGAATAAATAGGGTAAAATCATAGAAATCCAGAAGTGCTCTGACAAAGTCAGCTATAAAATTGAATTTTCTCAAAGTATAACTCTTTAGGAAAGAACAAAGTGGCTCCAACATATATGCCCAAAGGAATTCAAGTTGGATACCCCTGGGCCAGTAAAAGATTCTGGGAGTAGTCAGAAAGGAAAAATTAGAACAGTCCGGGGACAAATGGGCATTAATTTGGATAGCTTAAAAAATAGTTAAACTTCATAAAGTAAGAAGAAGGGTAGGGGGTCAATCCATTACATAGAGCCTCTTGGGCCTTAGGCTGCAGCCATCCTACATCTGCCCCTGGATGCTTTCTGCACTGGATAGCCCTGCCTCTGGAGTAACACCTTATTAGTGGGATTCACCCTGTTGATGAATTACACTAATGCATCATTAGAATGACAGGCCACACTGGTGATGTATTGCCAAGTAACTTAATGAGAGCAATAGCTCATTTCGATTATGCTCCCATGAAAGGAGGGCTCTATCTTCAGAAGAACTCATCTACGAGCCGATTCTGCTTAATTACAGGATACAACATATACTAATAGTAATGTCAAGACGTTCTTTGGCACCAAGTTTTTGGCACTGATCAAAATATAATTTATGGCTCTACTCTGTACACTTGGAAACACTTACACAGGATATGCAGTCTCAAGTTGTGAAACAAGACACCCTGGAATCCACTTGGTTTCTAGGCTGGAAAAAAACAAAATTTTACCGTAGATCTCTAAATAGGTGCCTGAAAGATACAAGTTTGAGTGCTTTTGTCGATCAAGTTATCGTGGCAGCTGTATTTGCTTCAAAAGAAATGGGTAAAAGAGGAGGGAAAAACAGAGTGACTTCCCTTTAAGATTGACAGGGGCTGTTTATTATACAAATTGTATCTTCATGAAGACAGATTACCTTCATATGGGTTAGACCTAAAAATAAACCCACCAATGTCTTGGGCGTGTGTATGCCAGGATCAGCCTAAGAAAACAATAAGAACATGATGAGGAAGAGGAAGGGGAGGCTTATTTATTAAGCGGCTTATAATGATCATTACTATGAATTATGAGTCTACTCTGTGTCAGGCAAGGTGCTAGACACTTCAACACTGAAAGCAACACCACAAAGCTCAATTATCTCCACTGTGCGGATAAGGGGACTGAGGGTCTGAGTTTATATCACTTGCCTAAAATCTAATCAAGTGGATAATGCAGAATTTGAACTGGGCAGGCATCATCCATGGCTCTTCAGCCATTAGGAAGATACTGTCTGGGGCCAGAGAAGAGGATGCTGATCATCAATGGGTGGAAACAGAGTTTTCAAGACAAAGTTCATAAAGTTTTAAATTCTGGATAACATATGTTCAATGACAAAATAAAGAATAGGAAACTGACAAAGAATAGTTAGAAAAGGCCTGGAAGTGGGCTGGATAAAGGCTGGCAACAGAGAGTGGAACTGTTTGTCTATAAAAACAAAACTAAACAAAAAACAAGACTTAAGGAAGAGCAGAACTCTTTTCAAATATTTGAAGGGCAGTCACCTAGAAGAGTGAGCTGACTTATCCTCTATTTCCTCAGCTCTGCAGAATAGGCCTAAGTAGGAGAATTTATTGGAAGGCAGAGTTTAGCTCAGTATAAGAAAGAACGTTCTAACTACTAGATCAGGGAACCAGGCTACCTATTACCAAAGTACCAACCTCCCCCAAGTGAAAAAAGCACAAAATGGATAGGGCAGGCCAGGGAGAGGTTAGTGTGCATTAGGGATGCAGAAAAGATTTCTCCTCTTGGTGCATGCTCTGACAAGCTAGACATTAAGGAAATTTGCAACCCTGGGAATAAAATAGGTCATCAATTCTTATTTGAAACCACTGGGGTTGGATGTGTTTGGGAATTCATAATTTTTTAGAGTTTGGAAAGGTAATTTAGTGCATATGCCATTCGTTATGTATGATCCCCAACAGAGTCTGGGGCAGCACTCCATAACCAAACGCATAAATACTTCTGCTTTTGTTTTTCAATTTCTCTGAATAGTTGAAAGACTATGAATATCCTTACATCAGTTCAGGTCAGGTTACACTTGAGTTTCAGGGGAGACATTTTTGTCAAATGAGTTAGGAGAAGAATTTTCAGATTCTGGAAATTTGGGGATTTTACAATCACAGATAAGGGCTAGTAGAAATGTAGTAACTGATATGTGTTGATTTCTGTCTCTATGGCAGCTGCTGCACCGGGAATAGAGCAACTCTGCAAGTTGGAGTTGGTCATCTCATTTTACAGACAGAAAGACTCAGGATAGGATGTACCACGTGAGTTTCCTATGGCCATGCAGTAAATGCCAAAACTGGAAATAAACTCCTATCTGTGTGGCTCTCCGGTGAAGGAGGCACCCTCTAAGACTTCATGGATCTTTAAGGGTGGACTTTTTGCCTCAACTGGAACCCAACACACATTTGAATTTGGAAATAATCTAGTTTATTTTCCCATTTCTTAGTGTCACCTCTGAGGTCCAGATGCCACTAACAGAATCCAGAACAAAAAATTAAATTTCTTAATAAAACTCAGGGCTAGGGTCATTTCTAGAGTATACAAAAACAGACATGTCAGGGACACGTGTGTCCCTCATGTGATATAGAAATGTTATGAAAGCAATGGGACTTCATTTTTTTAAAAAAGATTTTAAAAGAGTATGTATGTTTGTTTATTTAGTAAAGATTTCTTTTATTTATTCATGAGAGGCAGAGAGAGAGAGAGAGAGAGAGAGAGTCAGAAACATAGGCAGAGGGAGAAGCAGGCCCCTTGCAGAGAGCCCGATGTAGGACTTGATCCCAGGACTGTGGGATCATGCCCTGAGCCAAAGGTAGATACCCAACTGCTGAGCTACCCAGGCATCCCTAAAGTTTTATTTATTCATAAGAGACACAGAGCGAGAGGCAGAGACATAGGCAGAGGAGAAGCAGGCTCTCTGTGGGGAGCCTGATGCGGGACTCGATTTCAAGACCCCAGGATCACACCCTGGAGATGAAGGCAGATGCTCAATCACTGAGCCACATGGGCGTCCCAGGCCTAAATGCTTTGAAGGACATTTTCTGTTCACTCAAAATGTGGACACAGCACTAGAAAAGTGGCTTTCATTTAACACTGTTCTAAAAGAGGTCTGACAAACTTTAGATGCAGTAACAACATTTTACCAAATGAAGTACCTTAATAATGAAAGATCCTGCTTTCCTAAAAAAAGTATTTGGTAATGATCTCTGAAGCCTATTTTTTAAGTAAGAGTCAGTGTGAGAACAAAAAAGAGTTTTCACAATCAGACTGGGAGAACCATGCAAAAAATGTGTTTTTCCTTTTGTCCTGACTGCTCTGCAGCTAAATTTTCTTGCCATCATTATCTGGTTGTTGTTCATATATCATTGTTTGATCGATTCTATTATATCGGTGTCTTGTATCATAAGACAGTTTAAAAAAATTTTTGGAAGTAGACCATAAATTACAACTAAAAAAAGTAAATTTGTGAAGCTGTTGAGTGTCTGTGTATTTATGTGTTGAGCATAAAAACAAAACCTAAAGGACAACAATGTCTTATTATCCATTGCTTTACACTCTTGCAGGTGCTAAGTACTCATCTCATTTGACCTGCGTCAGTGACCCCATTAGATAGATAGTCAAGACCATGAATGACCATCCCTACTTAATAGATGACTGTCTGATACCACATAAGGTATAAGCGGAGGAGTTAGTTTTTGAACTTGGATCCTGCAATCTCAAAATCAGTCCATTCTCTTTCTCTTACACAGTGCTTTCTCCAAATGAATCACAATACTAATCAAAAGTCTTTAGGTGACTTAAGTAGATTGGTTAAAACTGTAACAGCTAAGCTGTAGCAAGATGAATTCTCGTATACAGAAAAGAACTGCTCTGTTTTTTAAACAAAAGAAAATTGTCTCTTAGTCAGTGTGTGTTGAACCATGCAGGGAGGGCAACACAGCTGTCAAACTGACTGGCTGAGCTGGAGTTACAGTGAAGGAGTCCAAAGGCAGTGCAATAACAATATTCAATCATTGGTTGCATATGAAGGTTTTACAAAACATGTTAAGCAGTAGATTATTTTTTGTATGTAAGATGATTACCGATGCATTCTTTATGATAATACTATATATACGCCTATTCGATAATTCTCTACAGAAAAGGATTCAAATCAGCACACTTTTCTCAAATGTCTTACTATGAACACAGCAATAATAGTTTCATTTTTTTATTTTTTAAGATTTTATTTATTTATTCATGAGAGAGAGAGAGAGAGAGAGAGAGAGAGACAGCACCATGCAGGGAGCCGATGCAGGACTCGATCCTGGGTCTCCAGGATCTCGCCCCGGGGCTGAAGGCGGCACTGAACCGCTGAGCCACCCGGGCTGCCCAGCAATAAAAGTTTTAAAATGAGGTATGTGCTCCATGCTATTACTTCTATTTTTTATTTCAGATTATTTTTTCTCTACTTCAAGGATCACATTTGACTCTCCTTGTATGAGCCTAAAAATCTTCACAGAGCTGGCAGGGTGAGTCTGTAGGAGCCTGCATTCCAGAACCATTTAGGAATACAGTTCTTTGATAAACCTAATGGGACTTTCTGAAAACTTCAAGTTATGATTCATGATCCAATACAATTGTCCAGAAAATGCCACTTCTGAAAACAAAAAGAGTGAGCATATGCTTTATCTGAAGATTCTGACAAAATAGAGTTTGTTCCTGTGAAGTTGGGGGAGGGCAGCTTACAGCCTGTCAGCAGGTGTGATGAAAAATAACGAAGGGTCAGCCCCCACCGCCACCCCATAGATCTCTGTCTTGGCACCAAAAGGTGCACTGCGTTCTAGTAGGCCCCAAACAACATATTAGTGTTACTTCAAACTGTCAAGACAAAACGGCTTAGGTACAAGAGCAATTCAGAGTGATTAGGTGCTTATTCTCAACTTTGTGCTTGTACATTCTCTTCCTTTTTTTTTTTTCTCATCAAAGCAGCCAGGAAATGTGAAGTTATTTTGAGACTTCCCTCCTCTTTACTACAAGGTGATATATGGACACACATTGGTTTTTTAACCTGGAGATGCTTCTTTTATCCATTTCAATATAGATAATCACTC
The DNA here is from genome assembly GCF_048418805.1 of Vulpes vulpes. NCBI lineage: Eukaryota > Metazoa > Chordata > Mammalia > Carnivora > Canidae > Vulpes > Vulpes vulpes. The sequence continues at coordinate 69,191,057 of NC_132790.1, forward strand.
TTCCCCCTGACTGTAAGCACTCTGAGAGTGTTTGGTTCTTTACTAACAGGGTCACAGTGCTTGATATATACTAGGTGCTGAGTACATACTTACAGGTGAATGAATGGGCCTCTTCAGGACAAGCTGGCTACAAGGGAAATTGATAAGATTCAGGGCCTACATTAGTTGGAAGTTCAAGTGCAGAGGCCAGGAGCCATCCTGCTGGGGGAGCAAGGTGTGTGTGGAGGTAGGAAGTCACACTGCCTGATATAAATGGACACCCAGGTTAGGGCAGCTCGGAGACCACTGGATAAGGAGCAAGGATACCTGAGTGTTAGTCCTGACTCTAGCAGCTCTGACCTTGAGTCACCTCTCTGAGCCTCAGTTTCCTCTTTTCTTAAAGGGGAAAGAAACATCTCCTTAGCTTTCTTCAGTATTATTGCATGGTCCACAGGCACAAGTGGTCTCGAACATCCCTTCACTGATACAGTCAAACCCTATAGCAACATAAGGTCTTAGCAAATGACTTCCTGCTCCTCTCCTGAAAAAACATCTATGTGTTGATAAAGTTTTAAGTTACTATGGCAGAATGCCCCGGAATCCTCCTTGTCTGCTGGAGAGGTCGTCCAGGCTGGGTAAACCACTGGTTGGGATGTACCTAGCTGCATCTGGTTTCAGTTATAGCTTTCCCAGAGAGACGTTCTTTCTCTTTGGAAATAAATGGCAATTTCTAAGCATGTTTACATTTTATGATGATATGTTCTCACAAATGAAAAGGAATAACTTAGGAAAATGTTGAACAGCACCCTGAGAATTTAAAGGGGCCTGAGGGCAAAACAAAAAAGCAACATTAAGTAGTGACAGTGGTGGTGGTGGTGGTGTGTGTGTTGGGGGGTAGGGGGGTAGGGGGTAGGGGAGAGGAAGTGCAAAGCTGACAACTGTCACAGCACCTCTGAAATGTAGCCAGAGAAAACTGCCCTTCCTAGAAGCTGGAGTCCTTCCAACTAGATACAGGCCGGGGTGCCCATGGTCTGCCTGGGAAGCCCATGGCGCTATGGCTAAGATGATCCTTTTCAAAGCTGGAGAGGCTGATTTGTGTTATAGTAAAGGGCTCCTAAGAGTTACCAGTTAATTTTCCTCAGAAAACACAGGGAATTAAAATAGTTTTTATCAAATAATGAAAAGTCTCTTCAGGTAGAAGCAAAAAAAAAAAAAAAAAGACAAGAAGGAGAAAAAGGAAAACTGCATGCACTGATGGGCTGAAATCTCTGAACAACATGTTCCAAAGGGATGACCCCATTCTTCACATGCTTCCATTCCTGATAACCTCAGCCCCAGCTGGGCCTCTGCTCTTAGACTCAGTACATCCCCAGAGCTGTGCTTTTCAGAGGGCAGGAAAGAGAAAGAAATTGTATCCATCCCTACCACCCGTTGGACACTGGGCCTGGTGCTTGTGCACATTCTCAATTAATGCACAAAGCTAAGGCAAATGCTGTTACTCTCACTTTCACAGATGAGGAAGGAGAGTGTCTGAGAGGCTTGGGGAGAGACACAAGGTCACACAGCTAAGAAATGACGCAGCCCAGAGTCAAGCCCAGGTCTCGTTCCAGTGACTCTGAAATGAGGTCTTTCTTTCCCTAGGTCCTATAACATTCAGGGTTCAGAAAGGAAGGGGAGAAACCTTCAGACTCTCTTTATCTTCCAGCCACCATTTCTGGGCTGATGGCTGTACAGACAGGATTGCAGCCATTGTGCAACCATGAACACAGGCTCCTAATGAGATTATAAATCACAACCATGAGAGATTGAAACAAATAATGTATGTCTATTTCATGAGTTCCTAATGATACAAAAAAATTAACTGACCTCTTTTAGAGAGGATATTGGGGAACTGACTCTTTATTTTGAACAGTGGTAAATAAAATGAAATAGTCAAGCACTTGTCCTATTTTGGTTTTACAAACTATACCAACTGATAAGCAAACAGTAGATGAGTAGAAGTTTCTCTGCACAGAAGTATTTCAACAAACAAAGAAGGACACAACTGGAAATATCACCATTTACTCCTCACGAATTTAGGATGTATGCACAGAGAATCAGTGGCTACGTCCAAGACAAAAAGAAAAAGTCAGACAGTACACACCTCTTGATGAAGAAGATGTCACCCATCACCTAAACAGATATCCTCCCCACAAATGTCCAAATGTGAACATGATTGATCTCTTCAGAGTCAGCTACTGATTTGCAGGGAGTGTAGAAGCCAAAGAAAGATGTGAAACCATGAGGTAGGAACACAACCTGCAAAGTCCAGGCTGAGGCAAACTGTACAGATGTGAAATGTCTGCTTCAACAAATCAACTGTCATGCAGTAAAATTTTTTTAATAGATTTCTACAGATTAAAAGAGATCTAAATGAATAATTAAAAAAGTAGTGTTACCTCTGGTGTTTGGAGATATAAATTTGGATAAACAAAATATCTAAAGAAAACAAATCATAAAATTGATCACCATCAAAATGAGGATAGTGGTTTCTCTTGGAGGAGGAGGGTTGTGTTTGGGAAGAGACAGAGAGCTCCTGTGGTATTTGGCAAAGTCTAGCTCCTTCCATGGGTGGTGGTTATAAGGTTATTCACCTTTAATAACTATGCTACATATTTGTGTTACTTTAGCAATTACTTTTTAGATAAAACTGTGAGAGAGAGAGAGACTGTGCCTCTCTGACTTGCCTCAAGTATGCATTTTCACATGGTAGTCTAGGGCTCTGGGCTCTGAAAGAGTTAGGCCATGTCCTCGAGTGCAAAATGCACTTCTGAAAAGAATCCCTTTTAAAACCTGACTAAAATGAGGGTTGCCTAGGTGGCTCAGTGGTTTGGGCTCAGGTGGTGATCACGGGGCCCATATCACGTCCCACATCAGGTTCCCCATAGGGAGTCTGCTTCTCCCTCTGCCTATGTCTCTGCCTCTCTCTGTGTCTCCCTTTGGTACCAATGGCTGCTCTGCACCCCATGTTTCCTTCCCACAGACCATGAACCAGAAGGGCTGTGAAGGTCCAGTTACCATGAAAGCCTGGCTTCCAATCTTGTCACATAAAAAAAAATTCTCTCCTTGGTAGCCTTCAACACATCCTGTTTCCCCCTCCCCCTTGCCACCATGGACCAGGTGTCCAATTACATTCATACATTACATTCACCATTTATCTCTTCATTAAAGTGCCATATGTAGAACAGTTTGCAGTTTGTCAAGCCCTTTCACATATATGCTTTCATTCTCATGCTTTCTTTAAAAAATTACATTCATGATTTAGATTTAATTGCTCAGCCTACAAAGGCATTTAATCTCAATCTGTGGTTCTCAACCCTGGCTGCCGAGAATCACCTGGGAAGCGCTTCAAATATACTCCTGCTGGGGCTACATCCTAGATCTCCTAAACCTAAGGAAACAGAAGCTTGGCTACTGGAGTCTGGGCCTTGGGTGATTCCATATGCAGCCGAAATTGACAACTACTGGCTGGGATCTTTCTAAATTTGGCTGAAATCAATTGCCTCATGTGATAGGTTGGGTTTTTTTTTTTAATTTTCTTTCTTTTTGTTTTCTTCAGAGTTCCCATCTGGTATTCACTGTGCATAGGTTCCACTTGCCATCCCCTTCTTCCCAGTCATTCCTATTGTGGTTGCTGTGGTTTACAGGCACCCCTAGAAACAGCCCCTGCAAATCCCCTAATTCAGGAGGGGGATAATGGGAAGGCCATTGATGAAGGCCACAGCTCCGCTACTTTTTAACTATAGGACATTGGATCTATAAAATGGGAACAATGATGTTATCCTTTCAGGGTTATTGTGAAGATAAGAAATGGTAATCAGAAAGAACCTGGCCCATAGTCGAGGGCACAAAACATGGGAACCTGGAATCTCATAATCTCCCTGGAAGCCATGTAACTTGCACCAGATGCGCTCAAGTTCTTAAGTCCTTTCATGTGCATTTTAGGACACCCTGACAAAATGCTCAGGGTTCTTCAACAGGGAGATAGATTTCTTTTGCAGCCATGTGAATTTAATGTGAAAAATATATAAGACCTACATGCACAAATATTTATATTTCAATTCATATCTACTTAGATATTATATTAAATGCAAAAAAAAGCGACTGCCACCCCATTTCCTCAGAGACAGTCTCCATGCATGTGGCTGACATACATATTACAAGCACTAATAGTCCTCTGAGTTAACACGGTGCTCTGTATTAACAGGAGCCCCTACCAGTGGGGAATACCTCCCATGCAGTCCATTTGCTCATCTCACTCTAACACCTCCAGGGGCACTTCCTGTACCTGGTGAGAGGCTCTCTCTTTGAAGTCAGCAAGAGCTCTGCCAATGGAAAGAGCAAGAAAGCAAAGAAACCAAGGATAAAGCCCCATTAAAGAGCTTCTTCCCAGTAGTCATGGCACAAATCTTTACACCATAGTCTAGAGTTCCAAACTTCTGAGTTTCTTACATGCTTGGAGACCTTAAAACTTTTATAGATCAAGGTCCTCTGTCCTGACTATGAAATTATAATCAAAATAGTGCAACTTCACAGAAATATAGGAAACACTCTATGCATAGTTTTGCTGAGTTGGCTCCTCTGGCTTACTAAACAGTCACAGTTTTTACTAGTATATCTGTTCTGATAAGCCAATAGTTTAGAAATACATCATAGAACTTGTTAATTTATTCCCCAAAGAAAGAGTGGGTCATACTGGACAATGAGCGATAGTAAAAATGACGTTTCCAAGAGGCATTTATCAGTGTAAAAGTGGAGACTTTAAAAATGTTTACAAAAAAAAAAAAAAAAGATGGTTACATTATCAAAAATGTCCTTTCTTGCTATTTAAAACAGAAGTGATTGGGCTGCCTTCGTGGCTCAGTCGGTTGAACATCTGACTCTTGATTTCAACTCAGATCATGATTTCAGGGTCATAAGATCAAGCCCGGCCTTGGGTTCCATGCTTGGTGTGGACCCTGCTCAAGATTCTCTCTCTCCCTTTCCTTCTGCCCCCTCTCACCTCCACTCAGGCTCCTTCTCTTTCTCTCAAAACCAAAACCAAACAAAAAACCAGAAATGATTAACCATGGTTTAACATTCTTGGTCAGTCAAGGTCAACAGAATTAAAATCAATTACCACTACTTTGCCATAGTACAGCAATGCTCCTATGTAAAGAGACCTGGTTCTGAGCACTCTTTAAATGTCACTCTAGCTTTTATTGTTGCCTTTCGCATGCCTGCCTATAGCAGGACTGACTTCCAATTTGTTTAAGAATGGCTGTGAGCTTCAAGAAAGAGCTTGGGAAAAATGACTAAAGCTGAGCATATTCCTATAGCATGACTCAGCAGTGTCACTTGTAGGAGTATACTCAGTGGTGATGTGCTTAAGTGGTCACCAAAAGACATGTACTAGGAAGTTCACAGTGGCCATACAGGAAAGAGTCCCAGACTGGAAAATTCCCAGAGGCCCATTGTCAATCAAACAGGTAAATAAACCACAGTGCACTCACATACAGCTGAGTATCATACGGAAATGAAAAAGAAATAATAGTTATGTGCAACAATATGGACGATCTCCCAAACATTGAGTCAAAGGAGCCAGGAACAAAATGGCCCAGACTGTGTGATGGTAGCAGGCAAAGTACAACAACAGGCTATACAAATTCATGCTGTTAGGAGTCAAGATAGTGGGACTCCTGGGGGCAGTGATAGTGGGAAGAGAGGAGAAAAGAGGCTCCAGGGCACTGGTGATTTGGTTTTTGACCTGGCTACTATGACTTGAGTGAGCTGTTTAGTTATGATATATACACTTTTATGTATTTGTATCAAGCTTCCATAAAAAGTTAAAAATAAAAAGCTGTGTGAGCAAGGAAAAAAAGGCAAATAATTCTATTTAAATTAAAACTATGTGAACACTGAGGAGAGCCTGGGAGGTTGGCTGATGAGCCAAGAATGAAAGCATCAGTTGTCATGATGCTCGGGGACATCCCTTATTTCCTTTCTGTGCCCTAGTTTGGGTTCCCAAGTAAATAATCCCCAGTAATTAAGATTTTACTACACCTGGCTTAACCTGGAGTTTTCTAGTTAAGTCACCTTGGTCTTTCAGTTTATTTGGATATGGACTTCAAGCTGATAACCAGAGGTTTTAATTCTTTTTTTCTTCCACATTCATAAAAAAATGAGAAATCAAATATTTGGCACATTCATGAAAATAGCATCAGACTAATATCTAATTTGATAGATGCCATGAAAATTTAGTGACATGATGCTCTGGATAGTACACTGTCTCATAGTTAATAAGATACTCATATCTTTAGAAATAAAACCAGTATCTTGAATATTTGTACTCCCATGTTCACTGCAGCATTATTCACAGTAGCCAAAATATGGGAACAACTTCAATGTCCATATATGAAGAGATTTAAAAAGTGGTATTGATATACACATAACACACACACACACACAGAGTAATATTATTCAGCCTTCAAAAAAGAAAATCCTGCCATTTCCAACAACAATGATGAACATGAAGGACATTATGGCCAAGTGAAATGGGCTGGATACAGATAGATATCACTGTCTGTCTTCCACATCTATGTGGAATCTGAAAAAGTTGAACTCATAAAAGCAGAGAGCAAAATGGTGCTTGCCAAGGGCTGGGAGGTCAGGGAAATGTTGGTCAAAGGTTACAGAGGTTCAATTATGTGGGGTGAATAAATTTTGTCAATAGAATGTACAGTATGGTAGTAATCATAATATTGGATTGCATACTTGGAATTTTCTAAGAGGAAGCATTTTAAATTAAATCTCACCACATACATGAGCACACAGATAACTATGTAGAAGTGATGGATAAGCCATTTAGTTTTATTGTGATCTTTTATAATGTATGTGTATATATAAAAACATCAAGTCGTAGCCCTTAAATATACACAATTTCTTTATGTCAAAGCTATCTCAAGTGGTTCAAAAAAATACACATTCCTGTGTATAACATAGGCAATGTTAAACAGCAAGATGCTATTTAATAGGTGATTACTTATGATGAATTGGGCAGAGTCTATAATATTGAATTAATTTCTGCCGTAGGCTTAACTTATGTAATTTGCCTGTTCTCCTTTCAGTTCTATTCTCAAAATATGAAACTAGGGAATGGAGTTTAAATAAACATTCCAGCCTCATTCTACTACTGGCACTTTGTTCATTCACGTTGGACAATCTCATTTCAACTTACTAGAAGAAAACAGCAAAGCTCATCCTCACTCCTACCCTAACTGCACAGAAATATCTGAAAAAATAAATTGAAATTCAGAGAGAATATGCTTCTTTCCTTCAGGTAGACCTCATAGTCCCTGAAAATGAGACTACTTGAATGGGGGGAAGAGAGTATACAAAAAATGAGAGAATGACAGAAGAGAGAAAAGAGAAAGAAAAAAGAAAATATGAATTATAATTGTTTATAATCATAGGTCTGAAAATCATGGCCCTTGGGGCAGATGTTGTTCACCACTTGTTTTTAGAAATAAAGTTTTATTGGAAGACAGCCATGCTAATTGATTTATGTAGTTTATAACTCCTTTTGTGTGACAACATCAATTGAATAACTGTAACCAAGACCACATGATACCTAAAGCCACTTGCTATCTGTTTTTTTACAGAAAAAATTGGCCAACTCCTGGATTAGATGACATTATATACACTTAGATTTCAAATTTCAGATTTGAACCATGAGAAGATGAACCTTTCAGCTATTTTATCCCTTGATGCTTTAGTTCTCATGCTAGGGTAAAATCCATACATCTTCTCCTATGTGCTAGTGATCATTATTAATAAATTTCCACTAGACCATAATGGCTTCTGTAATATATTGCAAAATATAAGTATATGCAGGGCACCATGCCTTCTGCTGCTTTGGTTATTAATTGCCAAGGCACTATGATGATATATATTCGGAAAATCTTATTTGTCATGTTTTTGTAGAAATGGCTAAAATGTACACTAAGAGAGCTTATAAAATTCCTTCCCTCCACTCAATGCCCATTCTGTTGTCAGAGAGTTTTTAGGACCCTGTCCTGTTTCATATTCTTGCCACACTGAAAAAAATATTATCAAATGCCTCGAACATGTCTTGATCCTTGGTAATAGGGACATATCCTCAGAACCTATAAAACCAACTGATTTGATGAGTAAGAGCTAACATTTTCTGAGTGTTTATTACATCCCAGGTGTGGCTCTGAGTGTTTCACAATTACTACCTAAATTCATCTTTGGAACTCTATCATATAGGTGTGGTTATCTTCACTTTAACAAGATGGGGAAACTGGTACAGAAACAAAATCTGCCTGAAGTCACACAGTTAATTAGGGTGTGGGCCAGAAACTGAATTCATGTTAGTATTAAAAATCAATGTTTAGGGATCCCTGGGTGGCGCAGCGGTTTAGTGCCTGCCTTTGGCCCAGGGCGCGATCCTGGAGACCCGGGATCGAATCCCACGTCGGGCTCCCGGTGCATGGAGCCTGCTTCTCCCTCTGCCTGTGTCTCTGCCTCTCTCTCTCTCTCTCTCTCTGTGTGACTATCATAAATAAATAAAAAAAATTTTAAAAATCAATGTTTATTGCATGGACTTTTATGCGGCAGATCTAGAGCAAGAGTGTACAAACTTTTTTTTCTATCGAGGGTCAGATAATAAATATCTCAGGCTTCGGGAATCAGATGAGGTCTTTTTGCAACTTCTGACCCCATAGTATGAAAGTAGTCATAGAGGGACACCTAAGTGTCTCGATGGTTGAGTGTCTGCCCTTGGCTCAGAATGTGATCCTGTGGTCCCAGGATTGAGTCCCACATCAGGCTCCCTGTATGGAGCCTGCTTCTCCTTCTGCCTATGTCTGTCTCTCTCATGAATAAATAAATAAAATCTTTTTAAAAAAGAAAGAAAGGAGTCATAGACAATGCATAAGCCAATGGGCATGGATGGCTGTGTTCCAAAAAAACCCTTGTTTTAAAAAACAGGATGCAGACTAGATTTGGCCCACAACTGTGCTCTGCCAACCCTTGGTCCAGATAATTCTGCTAACCCACAAATATTACTCTTTTCTTGTGCTTAGCACTGTACTGGGTGTATTGGATTGGAATGAGGAAAGGTATAATGATAATATCTCCTGAATCCATCCTGAGCCTTCTTCCTTCACAAATCTTATCTGTGAGCTAGCAGCAAATTCTATTATAATCTGGCCCACACCGATCACTTGAGAAGTTATGGAGCCTATTCTGAAATCTCACCTTTTAGATTTCCAAAGTGAAGTGGTGGGGAACAGATCTAGGGATGGAGAAGTAATAGAAGTCCACTCCACACAGTTGTGCATGTTGCTACCACCAGAAGGGGGAGTCTAGCTAAGGGGGTGTAGGGGCTGAAACACACCCTCCAAGTCATGAATCCATGGGTCTGCCTCCTGCCAGGCTGCTTCCTTTTTCAGTGCTCACAAAGGCATCCTATGGTTTACCCACAGTCTGGTATACAAGGGACTTTAGTAAATCTGTCACGGAATCCTGACTACATGGCCATGAAGGGTGCTATCACCCTAGGATCACAGGTCCTCATTGCGTCTAGAAACATGTCTGTTAGGAACAAACTTCAGGGGTGCCTTGGTGGCTCAGTGGTTGAATGTCTGCCTTTGGCTCAGGGCCTGACCCAGGGGTCCCGGGATCGAGTCCTGCAGTGGGCTCCCCGCAGGGATCCTGCTTCTCCCATCAGGGATTCTGCTTCTCCCTCTGCCTGTGTCTCTGCCTCTCTTGGTATCTCTTATGAATAAATAAATAAATAAAATCTTTAACAAAAAAAAGAAAAGGAAGAAACTTCAAGGTGTCTTCAATGCCCACTCACAGAATGACTGTGCACCTAAAAAGGCACTCCTGCTTTCAGACAGAGAAATTAAATGAGGAAATAGTGAGCCAGAAGCAACATAGTGAGAGGTTGATCTTTGCATAAGTGAGAGGTTGATTCTTTGCATAAGTAACTTGACTCTGCTGCCTGCAAACAGGATGCCAGCTGACTGATGAATGGGTCAAGTGGCTGGGATACACAGAAATGTGAAGCCAAGAGTGGACTCACTGGTTTGTGGACTCCAATATATTTGTGGCTACTTGTCACAATGACAGTGAGAATAGGTGACACGTCCTTAGCCTTCTCTTTTCCTTTTAACTTAAAGCCCTCATCTCAACACAGGGAGCAGTTATTCATGTTTGTTTTCAAACACTAGACTGAACCCAGGGTACTGCATTGCTTACGCATTCTATGTGGGGCACTTTATTAAGTGAAGGGTTTCTTTTTTTTTTTTTAAGATTTTATTTATTTATTCACGATAGACATAGAGGGAGAAAGAGGCAGAAACACAGGCAGAGGGAGAAGCAGGCTCCATGCAGGGAGCCTGATGTGGGACTTGATCCCAGGACTCCAGGATCGCGCCCTGGGCCAAAGGCAGGCGCTAAACTGCTGAGCCACCCAGGGATCCCCAAGTGAAGGGTTTCTTGATAAGAGGAAAGACCTCTTCGTGAACCCCAAGGATAATGAAGCAGGCCAGTGCCTCCCAGGAGGGTGGCTGGCCCTGTGTCAGGTCACCTTCCCTTCCTGGTTAAGAGAAGGTACAAGTTCAGCAGGTTGGGGAACTGGCAGCCAAAACTGAACGGTTCAGTATGATCTCATTGCTTTGTTTAAGAAAGGAAATACAGTTCTTCTGTAAAATAAATGAGGAAAAGAAGATAAAAATGTCAGGTCAGAGGGCTGAGTGAAATGGATGGTCCAACAGACATCTTGTCTCTTTTCTAAGAAAAAGAACAAAACAAAATGGGAGAGAACAAGAGAATGGGAGTACAGACACAAAGGCAAACTACCAACAAAATGGAAAGGCAACTCATGAAATGGTAGAAAGTATCTGCAAATTGTATGTCTGATAAGGGATTGATATCCAAAATCTGTTTGAAAAACTCATGCAACTTAAAAAATTCAATTAAAAAATGGGCAGAGGCTCTGAAAAGACATCTTTCCTAAGAAGACAGACAGATGGACAACAGGTACATGAAAAGGTGCTCAACATCATCCATCATCAGGGAAATGCAAGTCAAAACGACAGAGATATCTCACATCTACCAGAAAGGCTATAATACAAAAAAGACAAGAAATAATGAGTGTTGGCCAGGGAACCCTTATGTACTGTTGGTGTAAACTTGTGTGGCCACTATGGAAAACAGTATGAAGGTTCCTCAAAAAATTAAAAAATAAAACGAACTACCATAAAACCCAACAATTCAATCTCTAGGTATTTACCCAAAGGAAACATGATCATTCTCTTAAAAGACACACATACCCCGTGTTCACTGGATCATTCTTTACAATAGCCAAGACATGGAAACAACCTAAGTGTCCACTGATGGATGAAGGGATAAAGAAAATGTATACACGCACACAAATAGTATTTAGCCATAAAAGGATATCCTGCCACTTGAGACAACATGGATGGACCTTCAGGGCATTATGCTAAGTGGAATCAATCAGAAAGAAAAAATACTGTATGATCCAACTTTTATGTGGAATCTTAAAACAAATTCATAGAAACCAAGAGCAGAATTGGTGACTGCAGATGCAGGGCAGGGGGAAAGGCAGTGGGGAGATGCAAGTGAAGTAAGTGAATTGGGTGAATATGGTCAAATAATGTAAATTTCCAGTTAGAAGATAAATAAATCCTAGGGATCTAATGTATAGTACAGTGACTAGAAAGAGAAAAAAAAAAAGGAGTCATGCTGATATTTAGGATAAGACTACATTCCAGACTACATTCTGACCATCCACTGGGTAGTCAGGGAGCAGGGGGGAGCTCTTAAGGTGGGCCTTATTTGTAGAATTTTTAAATATAGAAAAGAAACGTCAAATGAGAGTAAATGACTTGCCTGAAAAGTCAATAGCAGAAATTCAACTCAGTCACTGGAATAAAGCTGAGCAATCAGTATTTAACTGTCAATATGTGGGAGAGCTTTTTGATGAATCATGATCTCCAAAGAGAATTTATTCTGATAGTTAATAATTCAAATATTCAACGTATTAGAATAGGAATTTCTTCTGATTGCAAAATTAGCTCCATCTGATAGAAATACAGATCTTGGGATCCTTAGGATTTAATTCAGAACGATAAAATATACTATCCTTATGAAGAGTCTGGATCCCATACATTCACTCATTCAACAAATATTTACTGAGCATCTTGATGCAGTTCTAAGAGTGGAGTACCCTTAGGAATAAAACAGACAAAAATCCTTATTCTCTTTGGAGTTTTTCTTCTAGCAGAGCCAGAGAAACAAAATAAATAAGCAAATTATCTGGTATATTAAAATGGTTTAGTAGTACAGAAAAAAATAAAGCAGGTGATAAAAGAAATACTAACGTTTTTATTTTTCTTTTGTAATTTTACTAGTTATCACCACTTGTTAACAACAAGTAGTCTATTTTTTCTATATGTTTGGTAAATATTTTGTGGACTGTGTGAGAACACTGAACTAGGAAAGAGGAAATGTGAGTACATGTCCCAGACGTGCTGATTTCCTCAGGCAATCTCAGGTTTCTCATTGTTAGGATAAGGGCATTAAACTTCATAACATATTTTCAAAGTTCCTTCTCATTTTAACTTCATGATTTTGTGACTTAAAGAATGAAACATGGCTTTATTAAGAGAGAAGCAAACACCCAGGAAAAGAAAGATTTCAGGGGCAGATCCCTTCCTTTCAAGGAATTCATTGTGATTGACTTTTATGCGGTTGAATAGGTCTGAGCCCGAGAGCTGTCCCATGCCACATGCCTGGGACCAACTACTGCAAAGCCATCTAAAAATTGATTCCAATGCTCAGGGTATCCAACAGTCAAGGTAAGTTTGAAATGTGAGTGAGGAAAAGTAAAGCCAGGGTTTGGGGAATCTCCTGAAAGGTATCAGGTATTAGTGGGGGGGCGGGGGGTTCAGGAAGAATAATTGAATAATTAAGGTCTCTCGCATCTACAGTGATTCCCATCATAATTTTTGTCTCATTAGGCTATTGTGCTGCATCTGAACACTATTAATGTGGTGATACACTTTTATTAAATGGTTCCTGAAACACATACGAAGCTTAGAATGGAAAGTTTTCTCGATAGGCACAGGGGATGACCCCTAGAGATTTCTTCGGTTAAGGCTCAAAATAAAAAACATACTTAGTAGACCTAAGCTGGAACTATGTCCGCAGGCAAATGACCTCATTATTCCCTGACCAACCAGCAAAATTCAATATAGCACATCAGCAGTTTATACATTTTTACCTGCATGTTAAAATGTGACCTGAATGATTTAGGAGTAAAAACTTGAGTGAGCCATAGAGATTGCCTCTCTAGAATTAGAAATTTCACTTGGAGAAGCCTTAAAATATCAACTTAATAATAAAAGGACATCAGGAATTTAAATTCCAGAGGATGGGGGTCATTCAAGATGGAATATTTTCAGGGTTGGTAGAGTTGGGCAAATATTTAGCTATAGTATTAGCCTATAGAGTATATAGATATTTGGGCAATTAGATACATTGGAAAAGGCATCTGAGGGTAGGTATTATCTATGCTGTTTCTAAAATGTTTAGTGATGATTCATTCATTTTACAGGGAAATGGCAATGTGATATTTCTCTAATGATCAAAAGGCTAGGTGGCCGCGAATTGATAATTGCTTCAGCAGATGCTGTCCGCAGGGGTGGGGGGCTGATCAGAGCATCTCAACAGCCAGTAACTGCAACTCCTTGTGACAGGGCTTTGTCTGGCCACAGCGTCCATTTTCAGCAAGGGTGTGGGGGCAGGAAACACTGGGCAACGAGGATCCTTACCTGAGAACCTCAGTCAGTGGACTGTTGGGTAAATAACCAAGTTGCTTGCCCCTGGGTAGGGTGACTTAGATGCAGGTTCTACATTGTCTCCCAGAATCCTCCTGAGGGATGAAGTGTCAGTTGCCCACATGGTAGTTTGCATGATAATACATACTCTTTTGGCTTCATTCTCTTACAATCAATCATATCTTCCACTCCCCTAATTTCTTGCACCTCCTAATACAACTAGTTGTACTCAAATCTTTGTCTCAGAGTCTGTTTCAAAGGGAAGACAAACTAAGAACCTGACAGATGCATCTGGAATTCTTTTTTTTTTTTTCTTTTCTGGCCTGTCAGAGCTCCCCTTGAGTAATATAATAATAGCAAGGTATAAGAATGTCCCACTTAAAAGGCAGGCACTAAGGAGAAAATTTCACCTACAGATATAAGGGATTATGCAAATCCGAAATTCTGTTAATGGTACATCTGATAACCTAACTCTACAGGTGGAGCTGACCATGATGAATGGTTTTGAAATGACTTGAAAAACAGAAACAAGGAAGCATAACCACAAAACTCATTGGCACAACAGTCTCATTGGCATTAGTTCACTGACAAAATATTTTATTTAAAATCGAGTCATGAATACTAAAACACTGATTCTAGGAAATTAACAAACTGCATACACTTCAGATATATACAGCTTTGGGTATTTTACAGGAGTTGTTTATATTTTGATATTCTCTCACTACCCATGTTTTATGAAAGCATTATGGTGTTTCTTTAAACATGTGATTAGATTCACAAAATTTCTATATGTAATTGTAACTTAGATTTATTTAGCAACCCCCCCCCCCTTTTCTTTTCATTCTGGGGGTGAAACTGTAATTTCACAATAAGTCAGTGGTAAAATACAATTCAATGAATTGAAATTCACTATCAAGTTAAATTTTTAATGCACCTTTGTTCCATAAAAAGCATTTTAAACTCAATGAACTTTATAAGGTGTTAAGAAAATGCTTGGAAATTCAGTAGAGATGAGAACAGTAATAGGAATGAAACTTGATGGATTTATCTGGAATAAATGCAGAAACTGAATAGAGTATTAAGGGATAACCAAGCTAATGCCACAAGTCCTTTTTTAAAATCATATTAAGAAATATTACTTTAGCATGTTACTACTGAAGCCTACCAACCAAATCCAATGATGTTAAAAATCTATTTCCCTAGCCCATGAATAACTAGAATAAAACTTTTGACAAATGATGGTATCAGAAATTGGGCATAGAAGATACTGCATATTTTTTAAGTGACCTGATAAGGCCCACATTGAAAAGGAGTTAATTAGTAGGCGCATAAGAGATAAATATCTACAGGTGAAACTGTTTGGCAAAGAAATTCTCCCATCAAGAATGACAAGGAGAACAGCCAACAGTTTGTGTGATGCCATTTCAGTGGTACTACAAAGATCTTTTATATCAAGAAATATCTCCTGTCTTCCAAATACTGACTGATGCCAAGCACATACGTTTTGAGTCATATTTTAATATTTTTGAGTAAAACTTGTGTTTCTGTTAAAATAAATATCCACAGGATGTTTAAGATAGTAAATTGTATTAGTTACCTACACTTTAGTATAAATTAGTATACTTTCCCACCACACTCCTTCAAGCATGACTTAATAAGAGGTCAGGAGAATCAAGAGAAGAAGAGAGTGCTACTGAATGTTCAAAGGTCCAGACCAGTGCAAATATCTACTGGAGTTCACAGATACTAACAATATCCTGTAGTCTAATCTTAATACAAAAATATTTTCATTCAAACTGCACAGCTAAATAATCATTTTACTAATTGGTTAATCACATAAATAGCTTTTAAATGTTGATTTTTTAAAAAAACTAAGTGTATAGTGTGCAAACTATACATATGTCATATAAATATATAAAATGCACACACTGCCCATGTTTCATATATTCTCCATTTCCCTTTTTCCTTTCCCATCTGATCATTTCCTTTCTTACTCTGAAAAGCAATAATCTACATATATAACTGAAAGAAAATTAGAAAGAAAATTGTTAAAATAGCTCCCTATAAAACATATCACAACAGCTGCTAGCAAAAGAATATATTCCAATGTAGCAGAAACAGATAAGGGGAATAAACACTGAAATGATGAACAATGAAATTTGATTATTTCTACTCTTTTTTATGACAAATTTATTGCTTAGAATGAAATGCTGACAAGCAATTACAATTGAGTTAATTGAAACATATAAAACAATAAAAAGCACAATCAGATTGCAATTCCATAGAACAAAGAAGTGATTTCTGAACTTTTTAGGGTCTTAATGTTTGAATGTTCTTATCTTTTCATCCTAGTGCTGATTTATTTTTTGCTTTAAAATTAATATTTAAAAGACTTCTTTCTACTTTGGAACAGTTTGGGAGGTGTCTAAATGCCAAGGGAAGATGGCTTCCATTCCATGAGAGATGAATTTTCTGTGGTTTAGGCAGAATGTAAAATCATGTGTTTGGTGAAGGTGGGATCAGTGGGAGAGAGAGACAAACAACTAAGCCAAAATGGTCAAACTCAAAAGGGGTGGATAGATAGACCAAGTGATATAGTGCTTTTCTCTTGAGTGGAATGTTAGCTACCACTGTTGGCCCTTCCCCTAACTCAGTTTCCTTTTGCATATTTATTTGGTGAAAGGGTGAGTGAAATTTTACATATTGTTTTTTCCATCTTCGTGGACTGAAGCAAGATTCATTAAGAGTCCCTTTTTAGAATGTAAGTTTCATGAGGGGCTGACTTTGTTTCATTCACAGATGTATATTCTAAGTGCCTTGAAGAATACCTGGTACATAGGTGGTGCTCAGCAAGTGTTTGTCTACAATGGACCAGGCACCAAGTCAGCCATTTGCTCCCAATGTTCAGTAAGACCAGTTTATAGACACTTATTTTTCTCAATGGAGGCTAATGACATTTTGATCAGAACAATTTTTTGTGTGTGGTACAGGACTGTCTGGTCGCAGTAATATGTTGAGCACACTTGGCTGGCACCCATAAATTGCCAATGGCAGCCCTCAGTTGTAAGTGACAAGCCAAGAAATTCCTACACATTTCCAAATGCTTTTGGGGGACAGTTATACCTCCAGTTATGAACCACATATGGAAAATCTAGGTGGTAAAGGAAGTCACTTAATGCTAAATCACTAAAGAGCATGACAGCTTCTTTATACAAAGCTTTTAAATCATATTATAGGCATATTAAAAGTTCACGTTTAGTGTCTATGTTATATTTTGCTGAGTAAATATATTTTATTTTTAGTAATTTCTCTTCTGCTAATCAAGAAGGAATGTTGAGACTTGCACAGATTCATTTTGGCCCATTTCCACACAAAAGCAAGATATTCACTGAGAAGATCTGAATGTGAAGTTTTAACTACTTCCTATAAAAAGTAAATTTTCAGCAATAAATGACATCCTTTAGTCTACATGTAAATACAGATTTATCATGGATTAATTCTTGCTCTTATCTTCCAAAAAGGGCAAATTAGATCAAGGTTGTCAGAGTGAAATTTTTGAATAAGCCATTTCATCCTTGAAAATTTATCCAAAGGAAACAATTTTTAAAAATGGACATAAGAAGGAGCATCTAGGTCATTCAGTAAGTTGAATGTCTGACTCTTATTTCAGCTCTGCTAATGAACTCTGGGTTGTGGACTAAGCCTCACATCAGTCTCTGTGCTCAGCACAGAGTCTGTTGGAGATTCTCTCTCTCCCTCTGCCCCTCCCGCCACTTGTGTTCTCTCTCTAATAAATAAAATCCTTTTTTAAAAAATAGACATAAGAAAAAAACTTGGATGTGAAAGTTATTTTCTCCATCAGTAGAAAAAAAATAGAAACCACTTAAATGCTAAAGATGCATAGAATCATTTACCTCCACTTCACAGAATGTCATACAGAAACTAAGACAATAATTATGAAGCATATATTATAATAATAAAAGGAAAATTTCTGTAAAAAGGATTTTAAGTGCTTTATATAATACACATAAAATGAACTGAAATAAAACAGAAAACTGGTTGAACAGAGTAGAACTGGATGAGAAAGAAAAAATATAATGTACAAAGGTGGGTAAATCTGGAAAATGTTCACCATTAATCTTGTATTTGAAGCTAACTGCCACAGTGACTCTAAGCCTTCTGAGAAGCAACACCAAAAGGGAGATGTGATTGCCAAATGAGTCTTCCTGGCCATACAATAATTTTTTTTTCTCACTAGAAACATGATTGCATGACAGAAAACAGAAAAGATCTTTCCCCTATAATGGTTCAGAAAGACAACATTGTTGAATATAGCAAGCAATATCCTCAACAATATTCATCAGAGTAACAAGCAACAGCATGCACTTGTAATGGAAAGACAAATAGAACCACAATTAAAAATTGTCTTTGCTTCATGCCTGGAATAATATAAAACCGTGTCTGCCTATGGACCAAAACCAAAATAGAAGTGAGGAAAATATAGTTTAACTTTCTAGAGCCATACTTTAGCTAGATTACACTCTGATGTTCCAATATTGGGACATTTATAAGCTATTTCTATTCAATAAACACATGCACTAAAATAAATTACAGGCTAGGGTATCAATTAATATAAGAAAGTCATCAAAGTTGTAGTGGCTAATGTCTATCTTCATTGTAAATATAGTCCTTGAAAACATAGCTAACTCCCCAATATTACTGGCTAGTAGTTTTAAAACAATTACATTCATTTCTACCAGTCAAAATCTTTTAAAAGGGTAGCAGGAAATCTGGAGAATAATCAGTTTATGAGGGGCCCCAAGAGGCTACAGTGCTTCCCTTTGTTTGATCTATAAATTATTCAACTATGAGAGGTTATTTAGTTGTATTGACAGAATGATATCAAAAAGGTTTCTGACTCCTATGCTGATATTTACAGTCAATGGGCAAAAGATACTACCTTTATGTCCTCGAAGAGCCAAAGATGAAGAATTATGTCAATATTAGATTTTGAACATTCAAAGCTCTCCGTCATGGGTGCACTTTTGCAAAGCTGTTTATTTATTTATTTTTAAAGATTGTATTTATTTATTCATGAAAGACACAGAGAGAGAGAGAGGCAGAGACCTAAGCAGAGAGAGAAGCATGTTCCCCCCCAGGGGGCCAGATTCAGGATTCTATCCACTGAGCCACCCAGGCATCCAGCAAAGCTGTTTAAATAAGCACCGCCAGGCATGAGATGAGCACTGGGTGTTATACTATGTGTTGGCAAATTGAATTTAAGTAAAATATTAAAAAAATAAATAAGCACCTCCAGACTTTGAATTATGTCAATACTCAGCCTATTCCCCCAAAAGGACTCCACATTCCCCACCCCCCTTCCTTGCCTTTTTTACATTAAAAGAAAACCTATACATTAGCAAATTCACAGGATTCCTTGACTTTGTAATTAGAGACAACATGGGGAACTTTGTCCCTAAAGAGTCGTCAGCAAAGCACACTACTATGCCTTGTTGCACTGGATTATAGAAAATTTAATCTCCATTGTGAGAATTCCTGGTTGAGAAGGTACCATTTCAAGTCCTTGGGTAGATGGCATAAGCTGATTTAAAGTCCTCGACTGCCCAGTTTAGTTACTATATGCAATCCAACAAGTGGTTTAAGAAACACAATACAGATCTTTCCATTTATTCCTCATGGGTTGTGGGATAAAAATTCACAGTCATCCACTTAGGGATTCTTTCCTTCATTCACCAAAATTAGTTAGACTCTCCCTGGTGAAAGATATCATCCAAAGTATACTTGGAGAAAATGTGGGACTCAAACTTAACAAAATGACAATTTCATAGGAGGGAAAAATGTTTAAACCACTAACCACTTATAAGGTGGAATACCCAAAATTCTTTTTTAGAGATATAACACTCATGTGGTGAGGGTCCAGAGGAAGTAAAAATGAATTGAGGGGGAACTTTCATTCAAAAGAGGAGAGTATTAGAAACATCAGCATTGTGAGGGACAGAAGGAATCTATGTGAGAAATAGGATCCCCTAGAGCTTTTCACATTTCCCCCTCCTATCCTTTGGGCTAAACGTCCTCTTACCACATGAGAGAAACATAAAAATTGTTCTAGGGACTTTAATAAATGCTAACCACCTCTCAGGAACTTTGTATTCACAGAATTCTTTTTGTCTTCTATACACTTGAATGAAGGATAAAGAGAAGAAGATGGGCAAAGCCCCAACACAAATCCATGCAAACCAACCAGTTGCCTTCAGGGAATTAATGGATTCTGACTCAATTTATCACAAGTTTCTGAACCGGATGATTTTTTTTTTTTGATGGCACATCTGGCAACATCATAAAACCGCCAAGTCCCAAGTGATTAGACAGGAATTACTTTTGTAAATCATTTATGACTATTACTGATGTGAGCTCATTCTGAGCACCAAGCGACAGAAGTAGCCAAGGACAAAGAAAAAAAATCTGGGGGTGGGGAGAAGATCCTTTCTCTTCAAGATGCCTTTTAGAAAGGGCTGCCATTTATCATCTGAAACTAGAAAATTGCCGTCATTAATAGATTGGAATTAATTAAGCATACCTCAAGGAATCACCCAGCAGTCTCTTTTTCATTTGTCTGTTAAAGAAACACATTCTTTAGTTGAGCAGTTGAAGCTTTCCATGAAAAAAATGTGGCACACTGTGACCTCGGAGAGAACTTGCCAGTTAAACATCTCCTGCTGTGCTCTGTAATGCAAGTCCACAATAGGATTAGGGAATACTTCATATTTTCCCCCAAAT
This sequence comes from Vulpes vulpes, assembly GCF_048418805.1. Lineage (NCBI taxonomy): Eukaryota > Metazoa > Chordata > Mammalia > Carnivora > Canidae > Vulpes > Vulpes vulpes. Next base: position 69,211,744 of record NC_132790.1, read on the forward strand.
AAAAGGAACATATTATTGCACATATCAGGATCTTAATGACCACACAAAAGAAGACTTAGACATTTGGAAGCATAAAATGTCTCCTCCAGTGGGTGTTTCAGTGTTGCAAGTGTGTGTCTGGGGGAAGCGGCTGGGTGGGGAGGGCTGGGGCGTGTGGGAGTGCATTCGCCGACTATTCCTTCCAGTGGCCAAAGAAAATTAATCCAACTGAGGAAAATGCATCCTTGAATCCAGTTGCTTCTGCTGAGGTAGCTGTCCTGTGAGAAAGAGGCTTCGCTCTCGATATTATTATTTTCCATTTCACTTTCTCCTCTTCACATTATTCCTCTTCTCACAACTCCCCGCCTCCTTATAAATATCCCATGCTGAGGGACAAATCAGGCCTGACTGAAGCTCTATGTAGGGCACCTCCAAGCATTCTTTCACTCAGTCCTAATGCGGCCCTACTTCCAGGCAGATAAAATTTGGACATAGCAATGCCAAGAGGACAGTCCTAGGGGTGCTGATTTATCCAAGGATCTTACAGCTGGGTCACACGGAGGTTTTTCTGACTTCAAGATCTATGCTTCTAAATGTGCTGCTCTCCATTTTCCATGATCTGATGCCCTTTGGCATAGATTCAAAATTGTTCTGTGAGGGAAAACCCTGTTCCTATGGGCCAGGCAGGCCTTGGGCTCCTTGGTCCCTGTCAAGGGAGTATAACCTCAAATTCATGGCTTCTCAATGCTCACAAAAATCCTTCGCTGAGGAAAACAGTTTTTATGGAGAACTGCCTGAAGGCTATGAAGACCATTTATTTATCTTGACACTCTAATATTTATTTTTGGATTAAGTTTGGATTGTGAGAGAGCTGTGTACCTGGAGACATTGTTTGGGACTCCCGCAGGGACCTGCTTTCACCGAATGAGGTTTGGAATGATTAATTTGGCCTACATTGAGGGATGTTATTAAAAACACAAGCACACATATACAGAGTTGGATTTACTGTGTCTTTGGGATGTGCTTCATGATTCAGTCATCTGTGCTTCTTTAGATGGCCAGGTGACTTCATTTTACGAATTCTATCAACTATATGACTGTGGGGACCCTCTACTTGGGACTGGCTTTTAGGTTGTCTGAGCAATGTTTATTATCTACCTCACAGGACACATTTTAACACACTAGCCTCAAGATGGTTTCCACCCATTTTCCTAATATTTATTTTCCCCTTCCCCAAATAAACTCCTTTATAATTTTTTAAAATTATATATATAATTTTTATAAGTTGTCATGAAAAAATTTTCCCCAAATGAAATAGGATATAAATGAGTTAATTTATTGTGAAAAAAATGAGATAACATATATATAGTTTCTCATAGGTTAATTATGATTTTTATACATAGTGATGCTAATAACATTTATAATCTATCTAGAGTCTATTAGCACAGAAGAGGCCTTGAGCATGGGTAGAGTATATGGATGCCATATGGTACAATCTTTGAAGAAGTCGAGAGAATAAATTTCGTACCCTAAGATATTTCCTTGGAAATTCTACCAGAGTCTCAGTGAAGTCAGGACCTCAGCTTAAAAGTTACTATTCCAAAGTGCAAATGTCCCTCTGAAAGGTTAATTCCTTGGAAATGAAATGGAATCAGGCATGAACACCTTTAATGGGATACTTCAAATATAAGGATACTAATGGAGGTAGGATATTTGTTTCAGTTAAATTTAACTGAATTAACACAATGAAAAGTGTCCCTTCTTTTATTTTAGTTAATTCCAGAAGCTATTATTCAATGCATTCATGCACACAAGAGGCATTCAGTGAGTGTCTACTATGAGGGGCCAAGCACTGAACAGTGAGGTGATTAGGGTAAGCATGACCCCTGAATACAGATAAAGTAAACATTATGGATAGTTCCATGATCCAGAAATAAAAACTATGAGTATTTTCCCCAGTCTCTGTCTTAAACTCACAAAAACACCCCCAAATATACACAATATATATCTAAGATAAAGAATATTAAATATTTTGAATATCTTAGTTTTTAATAGTTAAGACTTCGTTCTATTAGTTCTGTAACTTGTGTTTTCCACTGAGCATTTTCATGTCAATATATTCGCTTCTCCATCAAAATTCTAACAGTCTGCTTATTATTTTCATTCTCTATTATAATCAGTCACATTTTATTAGCAAGGAAGGTTGTCTCCAGCTTTTTTAAAAAAATAAACAAGTCTGTGCTAATATCTGTTTTCCCAAGCACACTAAAACATTTACTTCTCACAAATAAATTCACAGGAGCAAAAATGCAAAGCCGTCAGTATGAATATTTTAAGGCCCTTGTCATTTACTGTAAAATTATTCCATAGAAAGGATGTATCAATTTTCATTCTCCCTATCAAGGCTGCACTGAGTATGCTGTTCTCTGTAGCCTGAATAACAATGGGATCATTCTTTTAAATCTTTGGTTTCTAAGTAAGAAATAAAATCTTAATTTGCATTTTTCTTTTAAATTTGCTTTTGTACAATTACTTTTAAGACAGAAATTTTAAAAAAATATTTTCACTGGCCATTTCCCTTTCTTTCAGTATGTGAATTTCCTGCTTCAGGCTACTGCCATTTTTCCTGTCTTCTAGTTCTAGCACATAGTAGATACAATCATAGTTTATCTTTTTGATGTACCTTTAATAACTACAAAAATAAACCTAACGTGTGCATGTGTTATAAAACATACTAATAAATATTTAATAATTAGAACTCTATAACTTCTGCTGCACACACCCATGTGCTCCTTCTCTATCCCATCCACTTACTTATCTATTCTGTTTAACCTCTCGGAGGTATATATTACCTTGAATTTGGTCTTTATTATTCCCTTGACTCCTTTTTTTTTTTTTCCCTTGACTCCTTAATGCACAGCTTTATTACATATATTTCTCTAACCACTATTTCTCTTGAATTTATAAAAAATATTACAATCTTATATAAAGCCAAAAAATTTGTTCAACTCAACACTATGTTTTTATGATCTATCCATGTTGTTGCTATGACTTCATTTTCAGTGATGGGTACTACTGAATTTAGCGACCATGCCACCATTTATTTTTGCATTTATCTGTTCATAAATATTTGGCTGGTATCTAATTTTTTACAATTTACAAACAGTGCTACTATAAACTTTCTTAAACATAAATCCTAGTATTCATATTAAAGAGTTTTTCTAGGATAGTTACCTAGAAGACAAACTGCTCAATAGTAGGAAATCTGAATATTCAATTTTATAGGATAATGTGAGCCATTTCCAAGAAGATGATAGTAATTTAGGCTCTCACCAGTAATATATCTCAGAGTATCTGTTGATTGACATTCTCTCCAACACTTGGTATTGTCACCACACTTAATTCATGTAACTTTTATGGCTATAAAAAGGCATTGCATTTGGTCTTGAATTATACATCTTTATTACTAATGTGAAGTTGATACGGTGTATTTGAATTCTTTTTGAGTAGAATGAAATCTATTATATATTTTTGGTTTGAATTATTTGCCTATTTTTCTGTATTGGACAAGTTTTTTACATATTATTTACATTCTGTCTTTGACCATTGTGTTTGCAATGGAAGTGGTGGATTCCCAGTGTCAAGCCTTATCTTCTTCTGTTATTCCATAGCACTTCTCTGTTTGCCCAAATACCAGACATATATCGTTGCTTTCTGTCCTCAAAGCAGGGATTAAGAAATTGTGGCAAGTACTAAAGAACATGTTAACTGGGACGCCTGGGTGGTTCAGTGGTTGAGCATCTGCCTTTGGCTCAGGGCATGATCCTGGGGTCTAGATTGAGTCTCACTTGGGGCTCCTTGCGGGGAGCCTGCTTCTCCCTCTGCCTACATCTCTGCCTCTCTCTCTGTGTCTCTCATGAATAAATAAACAACATCTTTTTATTTTTATTTTTTAAATAAACAAAATCTTAAAAAAAAAGAACATGTTAACCTTTGCAGCAATATGCATATACTTAACCCATTATGGGATTCAGAACTGAACAAAACAGTATTATTGATAGTGCTACATGCATCTTTTGATTTTTTTTTTTTGGCTTTGGTTCTGGAATAAGATTTTTTGTGGAAGAAGAAAGAAATCCCAAAACTTTCTATAGGAGGTCAGAACAAGAGTCAAGGATGATATGAAGACCACTTCCTAATTCAGAGATTTCCATCAGAACTCAAAGAAATCCCTAATCCTTGTTTTGTCAAATATTCCTTTAAGCCATTCTGATAAAATGCTGAAGAGTAGCTTTCTTTTGAACTATGTGGTCATTATTAAAGCTCTATTCACTTGTATGAAATATCAAGATAACTTTTTCCTCTAAGTACTTATTTTTGGATTGGCCAATTTCACAACCATTAAATATTAGAGTAGCTTGGTATTAGTAGAAGCAAAACCATAATGCTTGAGAAATGTGCATTATTATACACATCACTGAAATTCAAGCAAGCATTATTTGAGATGGTCTATAGAAACAAAGTGACCTGCAGAGCCTGCAGGCCCTAAGAGGTCAGGAAGGTTCAGCTTTTGCTTACGTTCTCTGACTCTGAGAGGAGCTCATCTGTGAAAGAGAACCCAAATACATGTGTACTTCTTGGATGTGGCCTCGGTGATAAGTACAAAATTATTAAACAGGCCATGGTTACTGATGAAAGAGAGTCCTTTCCAATACCCAAGTGTAAAATCACCCTCTGGAGAATTCTGGCTGAAAGGAAAATCTTGTAGGGTACAAATTCTGGAAAGTGAAAACTTCTACATGCCTAATATGGACTTCTAAGAAATACAGAAAAGTACCTGTGTGTGTAGAACAACCTTTATATTTTGGAAGCAATCATCAGAATGTCAGTCCTAAGACAGCACAGGTGTTTGCTTCTCTGAGTGGCCAGATTTTGAATGCAGAGCATTGATAACAATGATTGCTACTACTGATTTGGTTTTTACTGTTACAGCCCTATTATAAACAGTGTAAGCACTGGTAGCTGGACAGTGCTAGTAGACGCTTCCATGCCTTAACTAACAGCCATCTCACTGTGACCCTTTGAAGGTACTGTTATTACCCTTATTTCACAAGCTGAGGAAAATGATGTACAGAGGTTCAACTATGTTCAAGGACCCAATTTGGGGGTTGAAAATAGTAACTCCCCCATTTTTAAACATCCTCCTCCATCCCCCAAAATTATCTACATGAATACCATTTTTGGTTCAACGGGATGAAGCTTTCCTAATTAGTACATTTGTCTTTGTAAATTCCCCAAGGTTAAAGGCAATATGGAGGCAGTACCTCTCACCAGTGCCACATTTTGTAGCCCACCACAAAGCAATGGCTACATAACTTGCTACTGTCATTAGTGCCCACAGGGCTACAGATAACTTCTGTCCTTGGTCCCAGAACTCCCTAGAAATTTTGTTTTGTCGGAACATCTGCAAAACTAACAGATATTTGATAAAACACCTCAACACTAAATTAACAATATATGCATTCTCATTAGAAAGGGGACATTTCCATCAATATGATGACTTTTTGAGATTTTAGCAAACTGAAAAAAAAAGTAACCTTATATATGCAGATTTTCATATTATTAAATTATCTTATTATATAAGAAAACAATGGCCTAGGCACCCACTTTACAGAGGGTGAAGGTAACCAAACAAAGGTTTAGTGAGGCCCAGAATCGTTAAGTTTATACATGGTACAACTTCAGTTGGCTTCCAAAATATTTTAAAAGGCTTTTGGCCATAAGTAACTAAAAAAAAATCCCAGATACAGAGAAGTAATGGGAATCGATGTAAAGACCAGGAAACAAACAGAACTAACCATATGACAAAACTAGGTCTGAGTATTAAAAAAGAGGAACACAGTATTAAAGGAAGAATGCCCAAGTGCCCAGGGCTGTCAGATGAACCAATAATGATGTTTGAGATAATCAATGACCAATAATTATAGTAAGATCACAGCCACCAATAAACCCCCAGGGACTGCAACTTGAAATATGAATTTGTTTTGGTTTTGTTTTTTATAAAGATTTTATTTATTTATTTGAAAGACAGGGAGAGAGCACAAGCAGGGGGAGCAGCAGAGGGAGAAGCAGACTCCCAACTGAACAGGGAGCCTGATACAGGGCTCAATCCGAGAACCCTAAAATCATGACCTGAGCCAAAGGCAGACACTTAACTCACTGAGCCACCTAGGTGCCCCTGAAATATGATTTTGTTAAATGGATGACTCTTCTGGAGAATTCTACAGGCTCCAATACAATAGTGATGAGTAACCCTGCAGAGTCATGAGGCAAATGGTTTAAAATTAAGAGTAAAATAGATATTAAAGACATGTGAAGGTCAAGAAAGGGAGTATAAATTTAGTATCCAAGGATAAGACCAAAATAAAGCCAGAGAAATAAAGACATATTCATTAAAAAAAATTTGACCATTGTGATTTATGACCATGGACTTGTAGCCATCAGAATCAAGGGAGATTGGCTTGGAAAGGAAAGGAAAAAAAAAATACTTTCCTGAAGTATTATTCATTATTCCAAGCCAAAGCAGCCACATATTGCAGAAGAGGTCATTGTGAGCATAAAATTATGCGAAAAATAGCTAAATTACTAGATACTTTCAGATGGGGGGGTGGGGGGAGACCAAAAGCACGATTTTTCCTCCTTCAGTAGTAGGAAGGTATAATTTCGAATTAGAGTCCTGATTAGTTAGTTTCCCAGGACCACTATAACAAAGTACCACAAATAGCTCTGGATACGAGAAGTCCCAAACCAAAGTACATGGAAGGCTTGCTTCCATCTGAGGACTATGAGGGAATATCTTTTCCATGCCACTCCCCTATTTCTATTCATTTGCTGGCAATCTTTAGTGGTCCTTGCATTGTAGAAGCATAACTCCAACCCTTACATGGCACTCTCCCTGTATCTCTATTTTTGTGTCCAAATTTCCCCTTTTCATAAGGACACAGTTATACTTGATTAGGACCCACCCTAATGACTTCATCTTAACATGATCATCTGAGAAGATTCTAAGTAAAGTTACATTCATGCATAATGGGGGTTAAGACTTCAGCATCTTTTGGGATATGCAAACTCAATCTAGAACAGTTCCGTACGTTTGTCCTGGTAAATCCTAAAATGATGTATCATTGGAAGTGGATTTTTTAATGCAAGTATAATTAATACAGTATTACATTATTTTATGTGTACAGCATAATGATTATATAACATGATATAATGATTCAAAAACTCTATACAGTACTCTGTGCTCATCACAATAAGTGTATTCTTAACCTCATTTACCTATTTCATGCATCCCATCCACTTTCTAACAACCACCAGTTTGTTTTCTATATTTAAGAGTCTGTTTGTTTTTTTGTTTCTTAAATTCCACATGTGAGTGAAATAATATTTGTCTTTCTCTGACTTACTTCACTTAGTATTATATCCTCTAGATCCATCCATTTTGTTGCTAATGGCAAGCATTCTTTCTCACAGCTGAATAATATTCCTGTGTGTGTGCACATGTGTACATACATACTACATCTTTATCCATTCATCTATATATGGACACTTGGGTTGCTTTCACATCTTGACTATTGTAAATAATGCTGCAATAAACATAGGGGTGCATATATCTTTCCGCATTAGTGTTTTCATTTTCTTTGGGTAAGTACCCAGTAGTGGAATTACTGGATTATGGGTAATTTTCTTCTTAAAATTTTGAGAGAGCTCCATACTGTTTTCCCACAGTAGCTACACCAGTTTGCATTCCCACCACCCTGCACAAGCATCCCTTTTTCTCCACATCCTCATGGATCCTTGTTATTTCTTATGTTTTTTACTTTAGCTATTCTGACAGGTGTGAGGTGATAGTTCATTGTTTTGATTTGCATTTTCCTGATGATGAGTGATACTGAGCATTTTTTGGTGACAGACTCTGACATGACACACAAGAACCAATTACTCTGATAAATTTACCCAGTAAACCATCAGAGAGACTCAAAGGTGCCTATTTCAATACTTAACGCATATGTGTCAAATAAATATTGAAAGAGTAAATTCATGAATAAGAAAACATTTGATTCCCTCCTGTATACCTTGGAGACACTGTTTACACATCAAGAAACAGGGGCAAGGGCTGGATGGCTCCTTGCCAACCCCACATGCCTTCCAAGATGGGAAACTTTAAACACTTTCCACAGGTCTTCTGCATATAACTTCCCCATGCCATATCACTGCCCCATGCCTGACATGAACATCAGATTTGGTTTCACAAATTTTTTCCTATCTATGACCCTTATTGACTTTCTTTCAACAGCTGAAATATTTAAGTTCCAAACAGTTTAGTTGACACTGTTAACTATTCTTCACTCACCCATCCATCCATCCATCCATCCATCCATCCATCCATCCTATCATTCCAGCAATCTTCAAGATACTGAATGTAATACTTCTTTTAGTAACATATTTTATAACATCTGCTTTACTATCTTAAAATGACAGTCATGGATAATATAGCCCACCTATACATATAATTTCAAAGAAATCAATATATGGCCTTCACTGCAATATAAAGAATGAATTCAAAGAAAGTAAGTTGTAATAAAATAATAAGTATTTCAATGTATAAATCCTCAGGAATAAAGAAGCAGTAAGATGATTATTGTGCAGAATTACAGTGAATATTTTACCTACAAATGCAGACTGATAAAAACATGTGGTATGGGTTAGTCAGTGGTGACATTGTAATCTGAAATTGTAAATGACTCTTAGGAACATTCCAAACAAAATAAAGATCAGCCAACTCTCCATCTACACAGCAATTATAGTTCTAAATAATTCACGGTATAATAAAAGCACATAGTATTTTGAGTTTATATGTAAAATGGAGTTATAGGTAAGTTCAGTTAATCATAATTTATTTGGGGGGGAGTGTTCTTAACATGAATGTCTGATGGGACAATGGGAAGTCAAGGAGGACATGAAATAATTCTGTATTATTTGCAACTCTCGTGCATAGTGCAAGACATTCAGCCTCCCAGCCCTTATCCCCTAAATGCCTATAGTGTTGCCAATCATGGTGACATCCAAAAGCACACTTGCAAATTGTCAAAGTCACCCATCAGCAAGAACCATAGATTTGGTCATTCTGTGAACCTTAAATGAGTTTTCCCTGTATGCCAGGCATCAAGTTAACAGATGAGTAAAGGAGGGAAAGCTATGAAAATTACTGAAGACAGCAGAACAGGACATGTAAATTACCATATGCATAGTGGGTATGTGGGTGGGAGGGGTGTTATAAGCTTTATAAAATCAAGGCCTTAAAGAATAGAGAACAATCAGAGTTTGAGATCCAAATTATTTTAGGCTATTATGATTTCCCCATAGGAGTGCCAGATCCTTAAAGACAGAATCTTTTTAAAACCTTTGTATCACCTCAACATCCACATCTAACATACAGGTGTGAAAAGATGACTGGCCAGAGCAAGAAGAACTGAAACGCAATTCCATCATTTTTGCCTGAGCAATTTTAGGAAAGTTGGTTATCTTAGTCTTCCTCTATTTCTCTTTTCCGGATGGCAGATAGAGGTAATGTATGTAGCACACTAAACAGATGACAGCTCTTTTAATCCTTATTCTCATGGAAAGTGAAAAAAGCAAGAGTGCTGATGGTACCACTGGCTGTTGGTTGGTTCAGCAGCCTCAAGTTCTTGGAGGTGGCATGGAGGGAACATAATAGGGCCAGAATGTCTCTTTCTCCTGTCTATCTTTTCCTCCTTCCTTCTTTCCTTTCTTCCTTCCCACATTCCCTTCCTCCTTCTCTCCCTCTCTCTTGTTCATTTAAATTCCTAAAAACAGGGGCACCTGGGTGGCTCAGTGTTTGAGCATCTGCCTTTCTTTGGCTCAGGTCGTGATCCCGGGGTCCTGGGATCGAGTCCTGCAGCAGGCTCCCTCTGGGAGCCTGCTTCTCCCTCTGCCTGTGTCTCTGCCTCTCTCTGTGTCTCTCATGAAACATAAATAAAATCTTTAAAAAATAATTAAAATAAATAAACTACCAAAAACCATTCAACTGTTTGAGGGATCCAAAATAGAAAATAGAGAAAAAAGACATAATAGGGGGCAGTATCACTTTGATAACACAGCATAAATCACCAGAGCTTCTGTGGTACTGCTTGAGATATATCCTGAAGATGGCCCAGAGGGCAGCCATCTGGTGGCAATTTTACCTGTCCTCATATTCATCTACCTTGTATGGAGGTTAATCTCCTATCACTCAAGGTTATATGAATGAGTTTTTCATCATTAGGACCAAAATAATTCATCTGAAATGTACAGGAGCTGCAGATTGATGATTTCATCAGTACAGAAATTTGGAACACATGGAAAGTCTCATATCTCATAGCCAACTCAGAGCTGTTATGGCTATTTTCAGAAGTTCATCTTCCTAAGGTCAAAAATTCTCCTTTAAAATGTCTCTGTTTATCTAATAAACAGAGTATCTAAAGGAACCTAATATTACGTCTAAACCACCAATCTCTCTCTTCTCTCCATTTTGAGTCTTCTTTTTTTTGGTATACTTTCAATCATGCTCTCCGTAGGAATAGTCATTGGCAAAAGTAAGTCAGAGGAAAATCCATTCCTGTTTTTACAATTGTCTCTTTAGACTGAAAGCCTATTTCTATTCAAGAACACACTTCCAGAGTTGAGATTCTCCTTTGGGCATTGTAGTTAATTTGATGAAATTGAACAATAATCTTTCTGTTTCTAATTCATGTTCACATATTCTTGATCCCTTTGGGGTAAAGTTCAACAAACAGAATGAACCCAGCTCCTCATTAGAACTATTCAAAGGATTACATGTTGTACTCAACCAGAGTCTGGAGAAATTGTAAAGACATCAAGAAGAAGACACAAAGATTCCTTTATTATTGGGGAAGAGAGGCACTGCCTTCCAGTAATCAATACCTGTCCACCTTTAAGGAATAGACTCTTACATGCTGTATATGAGGCTGTAGGCCTACACAAGACCACTGAAAGTGTCTGATCATGCCAAAGACTTAAACTATTTATAAAGCATCCAGGTAAAAGTCTTTGACTTCCATAAGCCTCAGAAATTCAGAGATCCTCAATGACCAAAGAGAGAAAAATGAGCAAAACTGTTATACTCAGTTTACTGGAATTCCTAACAAGTTTCTCTTACTTTAACTTAGTTTTATCTGGCTTCAAAAAAAGGTAAATGGGACACCTGGGTGGCTCAGTGGTTGAATGTCTGTCTTTGGCTCAGTGCATGATCCCAGGGTCCTGAGACTCCATCCCACATCATGCTCCCCATAGGGAGTCTGCTTCTCCTTCTGCCTATATCTCTGCCTCTCTCTCTCTCTCTCTCTCTCTCTCTGTGTGTGTCTCATGAATAAATAAATAAAATCTTTTAAAAAATGTGACAAATACATGCATGTGGACCATATTATTATATTCGCTGAATACCAATAATATACTAAGCTCCAGACATCTTAAAACTAGAAATGATCCCTGTCCAGTGGGGTCATTGTGTATGTTTAAGGACAAATACAAAAAAAAAAAAAAAAAAAAGGACAAATACAACTTACAGTAGAAAGAAGACAAGAGTATAAAGCAAAGAGTGCTGGACAATAGGAATTAACAAGTTGGTTTTAGTTACTATCAATCTGCATGTATTCAAAACATGATCAACACCTATGGGCCAGTTGTCTTAAAGACCCAACATGAATTCCAGTTTGGCCACATACACTGCTTTAGACAAGCTGCATATACATGGCTTCTCTTAGCTTAAGACAAGAGATAGAAATAATATTCAGTTTATGTCCTGTCATTGGTAACTCTGAGACTCTCAGTCTGTCTCTCCAAAAGGCTGTTGATTTTTTTTTTAAGTCAATACCCTATTTTGTGATTTTGACAGGAGAGCACTTTCTGATCATTAAAGAAGGAAAAGAACTCTCATTTTAAGATTGTAGAGTTAAACGGAGATCATTTTGAGACAGTCTCTGAAGCCAACACTGTTAATAATATTTTCCAGCTTACAACAACCTATAAAAAAGCACATGTGTGGCAATAAAACAGAACAAGCAGCCATGAAAGGAACCATAAAGAGAGACAGACAGACAGTTGTCCAATTTTCACAGAGAGCTCTGGAACATTCAATTTTGAGCATTCCCTGGCATAGTATATCAGGCTTTCCTCCTGTGGGGAGTCATGCTTGCCTGGAGGTGACAGGATCTCTGCCTTTAGGACAGAGACTTCCTAACAATGTTAGTGACTTCCTAACAATGGGGCCCACCCTCAATGCCTCAAGTGGATGAAAAACAATATCTGCTTCCACAGTAATGGATGGAACTAAAGAGGTTGTGAATTCCTTTAAATGTCCTTCATTTCCAAAGACTCTCTGAAGCATCATGGCAAAGAGACAGCCATGGTGGAGTTGTGGGATTAGCTGAGCAGTTAAATTGGCCTCGTTACCCAACACATTGGGAAAAATATTCACTTAGGGGCTCCAAGATTTGGCCTTGGAATCTGGCACCAACATGAACCAGCTGTAATTGCTCTTTGCTTTTTCTAAGCCTCACAGTCTTCATCTGCAAAATGGGACTGTTACTAATGGTTTAGCAGTGGTATTAGGAGGCTATTAAAAAGATTAAGAATGGCATACATTAAATGCTCAGTGGATTATATACTGATGCTCAATACATGATAGTTTTTCTTATTACTTATCTCAACTTCCTCTTTTCTTACATGTCTCCAGATTTCTAATCTCATAGAGACTCTACAGTATAGAGATTTAAGTCAGAATTCAAAGACAAGGACATACACACATAGAAAATGTTTAAATCCACCTCTCCCCTGCAAATATTTATTTTCCTTTATGTTATAAAGGTCTGGAGAGCAGATTTCTGGAAAGCGGTCACATCTTTCACTCATAATTGTGAGTTGTCATGAATGGTCATACCAATGGCCAAGTGCTCCATGCTACAGAACAGAGTTCACCATTGACACACACCAAAGAAAGATGGGATGTTTGGCTGCAAAGGGCATGAAGACAAGGAGAAAATCAGAACTGCCATATATAGAATCCTCACCTGGTACAGTTGTAAAGGCCTTGGAGATTATCTGAATTTACCCCTTTATTGGAACAACTTTTCTTTCAAGTTCATACCTCATCTTTATCTTTAAAAGATTTGAATACGATTACTATAGAAGACTATTCTTTAAATAAAAATTGTTTATAGTTGATGTAAGAAAACTTTAGAGAGGTTTAATGACCGTAAATGAGATGGCAGGTCAAGGACTTTTTATATGTGGGAATGGGATATGTGTATTACCTGAAGGAAGAGGTTAATGTACAAATTTCAAGCTGTCATCTGGGAGAACAGGCTGACCAGAGAATCAGAAGTGAATGGTGAGAAGTGTCAGGAATGGGGGGTAGTATCAGTAGCTGCTACAGAAATTGTTCTCACTAGATTTTGAGGTAGAAGGTTCTTGGCCTTGTAATTCCATGGTGCTGAAAGAACCTTGTTACAGGGGTAGCAGAATTTATTCTTTTTGGCTAAACTACAGGATCTGGATGTGTATGGATTAGGAAAGAAACATCAGCAAATCCCATAGTTCAATGACATGACCCTCTTTATGGAGTCATTCCCAACACCCATTCCAGATTAGCTGGCTTTTCCACCCAAGCATGTGTTCTGCTAGTTATTGAGATTTTATAGAATTCAGCTACCTCCCTAAATAACCTCAATACATGAATAAAATTTGATGGTTAATTTTAGCCAAGAGAAAGTCTACATTTAACTTTTAAGACCTTACCCTTGTTCCTGGTCTTTCTAAACCTCAGACTATAACAAAGACAAAGACAACTCCCTGTTCAAGGGCCAACTAACAGCTTGCATATTAACAGCAGCTTCTTTTAATGATTTTCATCTGAGCAGCTTTCATGTACTTTGTCTGTAGCAAGAAATAATAAAATAAGATATTAGCCAGCATATAAAGTTAGCCAATTTCAATGTTTCCAGCCTGAATTTTCAGTTCTTCATCCTTTTTCTGCCACTTCTCCAGTCATTTTTCAATGTGTAGTTACTCAGCACCTTCTCCCCAAGGTCCTCAAAAAAAAAAAACTGTAATTACTTATCCTCCCTCTTCTGAACTGCAAAACCTCTCCTATAGGTTGGATCATATAAAATTGCCATCATTTGATCAACTCTGATCTAGAACAATGACAACTGCATTACAGTTCAACCTGGTAGTGACAGTCTCTGTGCCTTATTAGTAACTGTGAAATGAAAACAAACAAACAAACAAACAAACAAACAAACAAACAAACAAACCTTTTATTTAGAGGTGAATGGAGTAGAGCCTTAGGTATTATATAGCCCAGTTCATTCAGGTATAGGCCTAGCTACTGAGACTCAGAATAGCGTAAGGAATTAGAAGATCAAACATCACCACTTAGAGAACAGAGCCTGATTACATTTGGGATGACTTGACTTCTTATCTCCATGGCATGGGTCAGAAATTTTTTTCTGTAAAGGGCAAGAGAGTAAATATTTTAGGATTTGTGGGCTATCCTGGGTCTAACACTGTAGCATGAAAGTAGCCATAGACAATATGTAAACAAATGAGTGTGGCTGGGTTCCAATAAAACTTTATTTATAAAAACAGATGGCAGGCTGGATTTGGCCCACAGGCTGTAGTTTGCCAAGCACTGCTCTATAGAATTCTTAGACCTAAAAATATCTGCAAGCAGATGGGTGAGGGATCTGTATATTGAAAGTGTGTTCAAGTGTTCATGAATGCTAATTCAGCACAAAGATCTTACTAATAAGCACCTAAAGTAGCCCAAAGTTGCTGGGACCTCGGGTCTACAGCTGCCTAAGGGCTTGCCATATGCAAGATTACATCATTCAGGATGGGAATAATACTGCCTTAACTCCTTGGCTACATCTACAAAATATAGTTGTGATCTGAGGAAAGAAATACATTCAAATGTGCTATCCATTAGGTTGGCTGACCTATGGAATTGGATACAGGCGCTTCTGGGTGAAATTTTAATAGCTTTAACAATCATGTTGTCAGACTGCTTCGTGTGTTAGCTGAAAGTAACTTCATTTTATCATTTGCATGTTGAGTGAACAGGGTTTGAACTGGCACGTGGGTCAGCAAGATATTTTGAATACAGGCTCTTTTTCTACTTCTCCTGACAGCCAAGAAACCACTTTGGCTGTATCGACTTTCCATTTGAACTTGAGAAGCATGGGAGAATGTTATTAAGCAATTTCAAAGACTTTACTGATCACATATTCTGGTCAGAAATCCAAAACACAGAAGGGAAGAATTATGATCAGGTCATACCAGGAAGGAAAACCAGTTAGTATATATCAGGCATGATAATCACTGTGATTGCAATCAGCATCCCTGTAGTAAAATTCATTCCATCTCTCTGTCCGTCTGTCCATCCATCCAAACATCTTCCCAAACACCCAGACACCTAAACATCCTACTAGTTCTGAAGGCACCCTACCATTTGCTGAGGAATACAAGTTAGGTGGAGCAAACTTCCTGTTCCCAGTGAGCTAACAACATAGTGGGAAGAAGAAGTTAAGGCACAAAGACCAAAATATCAAAACAATTAAGGTAATACTTCAAAAGAAAATCTCTTAAGTACCAAGCCAATACTGGTAAGAACTCCTTAAAGAGCAGTAAAATTTGAAATAATCACCAGACAGAGCTCTCAAAAGTTATTGTTGAGCTGTGAAAGAGTCTGGAGAAGGCACTATGGCACCCTGATGCATCCCCATGGGATAAATGTGCTTTATCACCTCCAGGTGTCATATGGCCAACCTATTTCCCAAAGGCGAAAGAGCTCACTGGCTAACCACAGCTTGTGCGGAAATAGGCAGGCCTTAAAAAAATCACATAATATGTATGTTTTCTATAAGTAAGTCGTATCAGTCTTGAACAATTCTAACTCTATTTTTATCTTATAATACTTTATACCCAACATTCCAGTTAAGAGCAGAGGTAAGGAACAGCTTAGTACAGAACCAAAAGTGAATGAAGACACTCACAAAAGCTTACGTGATATGAATTAAACAATTAAAGATACTATCTATACCCAGGAGCAGAGTTAGAGATTCAAAGAAGACCTCACAACCAAAATTGATGTTAAGTCCAGCATTATTGTTAAGTGATTTTTATGGAATCATCTTCTAATCCTCTGTCCGCATTATTTATCAAGCGGCCAATTTCTTCAGGAATGTTAGTCATACATATCTGCTGATTACTTTTTTAGGTTTACATTTTAAGAAATGGAGCAAAATAAAACAGAGTTTTGAATGGACCATATTCTAAAACACATCATTTGTCAGGTTTCAAATTAGATTTCTGCAATAGAACTAAAAGTACAATTGCAGACCAAGAGAAACCAATACCCCCCAAAATGAAAACTTACCCAGGGATATGAACCACCTTGTTTTCTGACATCCATTAAGCCAGCCAACCAAGAGAAAAGACCAAATTGCAGTGGTACTTACTTGCAGGTGACGGGGTACTGCATCCACTTGGAGGAGGGTGGCCGTGAAGGCCATGGAGGGGAGGCAGGGAAAGTCCTCCAATGACTGGTGGAAAGAGCAATGGGTAGGGTGCAGCTGGATAGTGAGTCATGTGTCCATTCACTGCCGGGACGGGACATGCGTGGCTACTGGTGGTCATGTTTCAGGCCTCACAGGATGAAAGGTGCTCTGGGGCTGGAACACATCACTTCAGGTCTTGAACCAAAGTGAGGGAGGTAAATATGGGGCAAGGATTGAGTCTGAGCTGTCTTCTGGACAAAAGGCAAAACAGTTCAACATATGACCTTGCTTCTTCTCAGCATGATTTCTCCACTTCTCATCTTGTTGTGTTGATTTACAAGAAGGATGCCTTTTTTGTTGAGCGTCTCAGTTTAAGGCTGGGAAATGCTATCACTTTAATGATTCAGAGCTGCTAATTCTGTAAGGGAAAAAAAATAGAGTGATAGATAATAAATAAATAAAATAAATAAATAAATAAGTAAATAAATAAATAATAAACAAATAAATATCACAAGTTAAAAATATCTTCTTCTTTATCAAATTATATGAAAAATCTCAGGTATTAATCTAGCTCTCCTGGCTATTCCCCTATATTGACTATTCTTAAGTTCTTATATTCTAATATAGAATCAAATATACAAATAATTTCACAATAGCCACAACTATCCTATATTAAATAGCCATGTCCCCTCACTCTGGGGTAATCTTTCTCCATATTCCTCATCCTGCTTTAAGTTTTCTCCATGGCACTTAAGTTTTTGTGAGAGTGCTTTGTCAGTCTCCCATTAGAATGAACTGACCAGGAGGGCAGAGTTTTTCTGTTTTGTGTACCACAATGTTTTAATCTATTAAAAGGAAACTAGATAGGCCACAGATACTCAATAAACATTGATTGAATGAATGAATGAATGTTTTTTCTTGCTTCTTTTAGAAACACATTGTTTTATGATGTCCTAACCTAGGTTCTTTCAAGATGTTACATACTTTATGTAAACAAATTCAGGATTTCAACCCATTCTTTTGGAATGAGATACCCAACGAGATAAAATACAATTCTAGGAGACCCCTAGATCCTAAAGAAAGGTAAGTAAGAGATATAGCCAAAGACCCATGAAATATATCAGTTTCTCATTGTCAATAGTATATACCTTTCTTGTAAGAACACCATCCATAGATCCACACAACTGCTTTGTGGAATAAAGCAGTTGTGAAATATTATTGTGGAATAATAGTGGAATGCTAACTACTATTAGACACCTGGTGCTGATGTAGGCTGTAGAGATACAGTCTGAAACAATGCTAATGTGGATCCTGCCATCACAGAGCTGTCTAGTTTTAACAGCTTCTAACTGAGATCATGTTGTTAAAGAGGGTTAAATTGCTCTGCCCTCACAAAAGACATGCAAGGGATGATCGAGACCTAGGACTCCTGGTGACCAGGAATGGAAAAAGCCTGAAATCAATTCTAGGGTGGGCTGACTGTAGACTCCATGGGCTCATTTTTGTCCTGAAGACCAATATTCAGCAAAAGTCTCAAACTGTAGACTCCACTGAAGGAAAGCCCTGAGAGTAAACCCACATGACACAAAACAAGAACAATATCTCAGGGCCAGCACAGAGTCACAGTCAAGAGCATGATTCTAGAGCCAGACTGCCTAGGTTCAAATCATGGTTCCATCCCATGGGCAGTGATCTTACTTCTCAACATAGCAGTTTTTATTACACAATGGGGATGATAATAGAATTTACTTCAGAGGGTGGTTGCGAGGGGTACATGAGGAAATGAAGCAACATCAAGAGAAGAAGAGTGCCCTGTGTGGAGTCAACACTAGGTCAAGGGCAACCCGGGTGGCTCAGTGGTTTAGCACCGCCTTCAGCCCAGGGCCTGATCCTGGAGACCTGGGATTGAGTCCCACGTCAGGCTCCCTGCATGGAACCTGCTTCTCCCTCTGCCTGTGTCTCTGCCTCCCTCTCCCTGTCTGTCTCTCATGTATAAATAAATAAAATCTTTTTAAAAAACCCACTAAGTCAAAGTTCATTATTCACATATGTATTGTCTCATCAAATGATATGCTTCTGAGAACAAGCTCACTGGAATAGACAAGAGGGTTTGGGATCAGGGCAGGGAGGAAGTCACAGCACAGTTGTTTGAGGAAAACATTAGGACTAAAACTTTTGTCATGGAAGAAGGAAAGGTGGGATCCGGGTACAGTTGAGAACCAAGACATATTAAGGCTTCCTGACTTCTCAGTCTGTGAAGTTGGCCAGCTTGATTATGAATCCCCACATTTTCTAATTCATAGTAATTTCCATTTGTTTACTGTGTTGTCAAGCACTTCACTTAGGAGCTTTAAGCTCTGGCCCTTAGAGCTGTCCATAGGCAGTTATCCTCATTTTCCAGGTGAGAAAACTAAGTCTCAATGAGTTTGTTTGTTTAAAGAATTTATTTATTTATTCATGTGAGACACAGAGAGGCAGAGACATAGACAGAGGGAGAAGCACAGGCTTCCTATGGGAGCCTGATGTGGGACTCGATCCCAGGATCCTGGGATCACGACCTGAACCAAAGGCTCAACCATGGAGCCACCCCCTCAATGAGTTTAATTGACTTAACAGCAAAGTCACAGAGTCAGCCTGTGGCTAAGTCACAATCTGAACCTAGATCTGGCTACATCTCTGTGCTTTCCCCTCTACCATGCTGTGCTTTTATGTCACTGAGTGCCTGAGGTGTCCTAGTTGTACCCTACAGGAAAAAGTCCACAAGCTGTTGTGATGTGAGTGGCTGGCCTCACTCAGATGACATTCTCCCCAGGGCCTTGAGTCCCTGGCCTATTAATATTACAAATGAATGTCATCAACAGTGAGACCATCTGGTCCCAGGTTCCCCAGAACTTCGCTGTCCCTTACAAAGGAGACCGTATTTGCTATTGGCTTATGTAACACATTTATCCCTAAAAGTGATGCCCTCCCCAAATATCATTGTCCTTTTCACACTTTCAAACCACAACTTGTTTCTCTGATGAAAATAAAGTAAATGGACTATGAGAGGTGAATGTTTTCCCGCTTTCTCTTCTAAAATATCACACACCATCTAATATATTTAACACTTTTATTTTGTGGTTTGTAGCAAATTAATTAGAAAATAAACAATACCATTTCGTATTTGCTGCATTTCCACTCAATTTGATTTTTAAATCACACACACAAAACCCAGCATTGTTAAAAATGGTCTTTTCTATCTCCATTAGACAAACTACCTCATTAACTGGTAGAGCTGACAGTTCAGCAAACCCACCCCCGCAGGGCACAATTCTTAGAGTTTTAAAGCTGTTTGTTTGTTTTTACCAACCAGGGACTATTTCTACTCTCAATAATCCTTCATTTCTCTTTGCTTTCAAACACTGCAGATTTTCAGCATCCTGCCTGCCTGATTGAAAAGTGTGATATCATGCCTAGGATCCTGGAAAAATAAAAAATAAAAAAAAGAAGAAAAAAGAAAGACAAAAAAAGAAACTTATATTGATAATAGGGCAAAAGGAAAAAAAATCGGTGCGTTGGGAAAATCCTGTTATGTTGCTAGAAAATTGTTTGAACAGTCACTGGGTCTATGTTCACATATGTGACTGATTAAGGCTATTTCTGGAAGCAGAGAATTTCCTTTGTTTTAGGCTTCTCGAAAAAAAAAGATGGTTAGCCGTATTAGCAGTGCTTTTTTTTCCCCTCTTCATGCCTGATTTGAGTTTGGGTTCATTCAGTTTGGGTTTGGGTTCCTTCCTTCACAATCTGAAGCAAAGCAAATGGGAGCTGACTGAAAAAAGGGAAGGAAGTGGGCAGCAGGTCAGCAGATCCTGGATCTACCACCCAGGAGATTCCCTGCTGTCAGTTTCAACGTCAGTGAAAGGGGTACAGGGAAGAAGAACAGGTTTTATTTTATATTATTTTTTAAGATTTATTTATTCATGAGAAACAGAGAGAGAGTGGTAGAGACACAGGCAGAGGGGGAAGCAGGCTCCATGCAGGGAGCCCGACATAGGACTTGATCCCGGGTCTCCAGGATCATGCCCTGAGCTGAAGACAGCACTAAACTGCTGAGGTTTTAAACCAAGTTTCTAGACTCTGCTGTCCAGAAAATAAGTGCTTTCCTAAGACATTAAATGGAAATCCTGAAAATATTTAAGAGGAAATAAAAAAGAAAGGATTTTTCCATAACTGTATGCATAGCTGATTTTGTTCTGCATAATCTGCCCTTGATAAACAGCAGAATGACAGGAGGTAGTAGAAGAGGTCTACCTACTAACCGCTTGGATGAAATGTGCCCATGCAGTGACAGGGATCCTGGGAACTGTTAACATCTATGCCTGCATCCGTGAGATATTATTTTAATAACACACAGCATATTTTCTCCAGTTTAATTTATTAATGTTTTTGTTCCATTAAAAAGATGTTTTTTTAAATTAAATTGCATTTCAATTTCTTGTCACATTTAATTTACCAGAGGTCGTTTCTGTATTTATTTTAGCCTAAATTTGCATGCGAGTTTTCAAGCTTATATTTCTAAACATTTAAAATTTGTTTTATAAACATGGTACTTACGTATGATTTTTTTTTTTTAAACAGGCTCCTTTAAACCAGTGGTTCTCAAAGCACTATCCTGTCCCTGAACCAGCTGTCTCACCATCACCTGGAAACTTGTTAGAAACACAGATTCCCCAGGCCCAAGCTTGACTGAATCAGGGTCTAAGGCAGACCCAGCAATCTGTGTTCTAAGAAGCCCTCTGGATGATTCTGAAGTACCTAACATTTGAGAACCTCTGCTCTAGATGTGAGGTTGGCACGTTTCTTCTGTAAAGGCACAGAAAGTAAATAACTTACATTGCAGGCCATACAGTCTCTGTTACAAATACTCTACCCTGTTTTTGTACCAATTTCTTGTGAGACAAAAGCAACCACAGATAATCTGTAAAGGAGTGGACATGGCTGTAATCCAATTAAACATGATTTACAAAAATAGGCAGCCTGCTGAACCAGGCTCATGGACCATAGCTTGCTGACCTCTGCTTTAGATTAATTAAGAAAAACAGCAGCCAACTTTCCCAATCCTTTAGCTCCCCTCTCTATATGCAATTACTTGAAACTATTTTAGTTGGGTTTTCCCTGTTACTTGTATTTCTAGATAATGTGCTTAAACTATTTTTTTCATAATGATCTAAGATTTCCTTTACTACCTATTGGTTTCTACTATACATATGATTAAAGTTTCTTCGGCTATTACTAACACATTTTTTTTTTTAATTTTTTTTTATTTATTTATGATAGTCATAGAGAGACAGAGAGAGAGGCAGAGACATAGGCAGAAGGAGAAACAGGCTCCATGCACCGGGAGCCTGATGTGGGATTCGATCCTGGGTCTCCAGGATCGTGCCCTGGGCCAAAGGCAAGCGCCAAACCACTGCGCCACCCAGGGATCCCTAACACATTTTTTAAATTGTGATGACATTGTGTTGAGAGTAAGAGAGAAATGAAAATCATTTACATTATATTGACCTAATTATGAGTAGGTGAATATTGTTATAGCTGAGCCACATGACATACTGCATTTTCAGTTCTTATAAATAATTTTTGTTTTTCCTGGAATTAAGAGTTACTTTGTTTATATAATTGGATTATTTTCCATCTATGAATAATTTTTCCCCAACTCCCAGACATGTCCTATGATATAGGAGTTCCATAATTAGAGACATTCTACTTGCCACAGGGCTGATTGGTGTTTTCCTAGCCTCATGCATGGATGTCAAACTAAGACTTCAAATTAGCACATCTCTCTCTCTCTCTCTCTCTCTCTCTCTCTCTCTTTTTGTCTTTTTTCTTTGGAAACTTCCTGGATCTCACACCCTTCTCCTTCTTGGTTTGCTTCTTGATCTTGTGGGATTTTTTTTCCCTAAGATCTTTTGGAGAGATGGTATGCAGGATGCAATTTTTTGAGACTTGGCATGTATTAAAATATTTTATATCTCACACTTGTTTGATAGTTTGGGTAGGTATAAAATTGTGGATTGAGAATAACTTTTTTAAAAAGATTTTATTTATTTATTCATGAGATAAAGAGAGAGAGAGAGAGAGAGAGAGGCAGAAACACAGGCAGAAGGAGAAGCAGGCTCCATGCAGGGAGCCCGACGTGGGACTCAATCTTGGGTCTCCAGGATCATGCCCTGGGCTGAAGGTGGCACTAAACCACTGAGCCATTCGGGCTGCCTGAAAATAACTTTTTAAATTAGAGTTTGAAGTATGTTACGCCACTTTTTCAGGCTTTCGACATTTCTTTGGAAATTTCTAAAACCACTCTGATTTCAAATCTTTTGTGTGTTACTTTTTTTTTTCCTTTTCTGGAAGCCTTCATAATCTTTTCTTTATCCCCTATGGATCTTTTTTCCTCCTACACTGTGCTAAGTACTGGTACACTTCTTCAATCTGGTGACCCATATCCTTCTGTTAGAGAAAACTTAATTTAATATTTCCTTGATAATATCTCCCTCTCTATATATTATGTTCTCTCCTTTTGGAAATATGAGATATTGCACCTTCCTAATTGATTCTCTATTTTTATTATATTTTCTCTCATATTCTAACTTTTAATCCATTTTTTTTGCAAGATAACCTTACCCTTAACTTCATTGAATTTCATATTGATTGAATTTTATTAATAGTGAAGAGTTTTCTTATTTTTTCTTCTTTACATATTCTGGTTCTTGTCACAAATGGCTTATCTTTTCTTTTAGGATATTAAGGATAGTTCTTTTTAATGTTTTACTCTGATTTCTACATTGATGAGAGTTTTATGAGAAAGTGATCTAAGTGGACATTTCTTTGGGAGATTTCCCAAATGTTAGATTTATGGACTTCTTATTTGGGGATTGAAAGTAGCAGAATAAACCACCCTAAAACATAACTGTAGGGATTCAGGACATGCCAACATATGATTTGGTATATTGATTATTTGAGTTGTAAGTACCTGAAAAACAATAAAAGTAGGGAGGGGCTTTTTAAAAACTCTCCTGATATGCCTGAAGACATAGCCACCAAAAGGAACACAATTATAAATCCCCTCCATGGGAGTTTTATTAACCAGCAAAGATGGACTCTTGTCACAGGAGAGGAAGCTAGAAGTCAACAGCACCCCCAGACAAACTTTGTCACATGCTATCATACTTCCAGTCTATTCTAAGGACCCATTCAACTTCCTTAGACACTGCACCCACCCCTTCCCCTTTCCCTATCAAGATGGTATTTAATTCTGAATTCTAAGCCATCTAAGGGACTTACTCATTTTTTTTCTGGTCTATCCCATGTATGCATGAAGTATACATGTTAACAAACTTTTGTTGTTTTTCCCTTCTTGATCTTTTATTACAGTGGTCTCAGCCAAGAACTCAGGATACAGGAGAAATGATTTTTCATTTTCTATAGGCTCTTTGGTAAATTCACTGAGAAATTCTCTAAGATTCTACCCAAAATGGGGAAAAAAGAAAATGCCTGACAGAAAACACTTCTGGTAGATGAATGGAACAGTAAGGCTCAGGCAGACTGTGGGCTTACTATTAAATAAGTAGCCTTTCACTTCTTCCTCCTGTGTTCAGTCTAACACTACCTCCCCACTCTACATTTATGCCTGGTGTCCAGAACTCTAATGTCTCTCATTTAATTTATTCAAAGAGGAGACTTATCTTTCCTACCAGGGTTGGGTTACAGTAATTACCAGAATGTAACAGGTGGAGAAGTGAATTTAACTACTCCTTGTTCAGAACTCCAACCAATCTTACTATTTCAATCATCACTTCCATCTTTCTGGACATCTGGTGCTTCTACTTTCTGGGACCGACCAAAATCCTATAGCTTGCATTTCCTTACTTCTTTGTGTCTCCTTCTTCAGGCATTCAGTTAGCATTCTACTCTCTGCACTTTACTAATTTACTCATTACTGCCCATTTACTTTTTGTCCTCAAAAAAGTTACTACTGTTTCTTTTTTTCTTTTTAGTTGTTGCCATTTCTTATCTGCAATTAGCATCTCTCATATTCTTGTTAATTTTAATGGTTTATACATTTTATATCCCATTACTATAATTTTATTTAAGATTTGGGAGGGAATAGGTAAAAATGCATGTTGTTACCCATTATATTTCCCTAGAAATTCACTAAATTTTCTTTTGTCACATATGATATTTCATGACAATTTTATTGAAATATAATTAACATATAATTTATATTAGTTTTAAGGTACAATATATTGATTTGACAATTCTATACTCAGTGCTTACATAATAAATGTACTTACCATCTGTCATTATACATTATTACTGTATTATCAGCTATATTGCCTACACTGTACTTTTTATTCCTGTGACTTATTTATAACTTGTAGTTTGTACCTTTTAATTCCCTTTATCTATTTCATCCATAACCTCTCCCCCACTACCCTTCTGGTAACCACCAGTTGTTCTCTGTATTTAAGAGTCTGTTTTTTGTTTGTTTGATCTCAATCTGAAATTGAACAAAAAAGTGAGGTTTGACTTGCCATCATGGACTTTGCCACAGGGCTGTGTCAAAAGCCTTCTACTAATAAATAAAATAAAAATGGAATTTGACCTGCCTTAGCCACAGACCTACACACATACTGGATAATTAGAAATGTCATTTAATGCATTGGTGATTTGATATGTGCTTTCTAGAAGACTCCAAATTGGAGAGAGGACACTTGTTGAGAGTCTATCTTGAGACACAGGAGCCAGACACTTTAACCTGGTGAAAAGTGTTAATTTTACACCATTCTGCCTTTGAGTATAATCTAAGTGACAGAAAAGATTTCTGTAGAAAACATTGTATCCATTTCCTCCCATTGAAATTTAGTGACACCATATTGATGTGGCTAACATAAAACACATGCAGAGATGAACAAAAGATAGATTTTTTTAAAATTCTCATGGTGGAGCACTTTAAACTCTTCTCTATTTCTTCACTTCATTTAGAATTTGTTGTGGGGGATACTTTTGCTTCAACAGATACTACATGTATATTGCCTCTTCTTCCAGTTTATTTTAGCTCAAACCTCCCTATTTATTTAAGGCATTGGTTCCAGGTAATGCCACTTAAAATTTCTCAAATGCATTCAACCAAATACCTGTTTTCAGCAAAAATGCCAAACTCAGCACTAATTCTGTCAGTTTCTTTTGCTGCTGTTCTTGATAGAAAAGAAACATGACTATAAAGAAGTCAGGTTTGCCTGCCTGGTAGTTTTGCAGCCTTTCTTGTATACACCGTCTCCACTGTAAATATTAGTGATAAAATTATGGTCAACTTAAACCAAGAGG
Organism: Vulpes vulpes; assembly: GCF_048418805.1. Taxonomy (NCBI): domain Eukaryota; kingdom Metazoa; phylum Chordata; class Mammalia; order Carnivora; family Canidae; genus Vulpes; species Vulpes vulpes. Next base: position 69,237,723 of record NC_132790.1, read on the forward strand.
ATGACACAATGAGTAACTTGAATTTGGCCAAAAAGAGAAATCTTACCACTCTTTACTTTAGAAATGAAAGAGAGGAGATTTACTTAGAATGATGCCTTCAACGAGTCCCTCAGACCACCAAGTGAGCAGAGTGAAAGCTGAATCACTCTGCTGCTTTAGGAAGAGGTCATGTGGCATATTGAAGACATATTTTTTAAGCATACACAAAATGTCCCTGCATTCCTTTTTGGGCCATTTTTATAAGATTCCATCTGCTAAAGAAATACAAAGAGAAAATATGACTCAGAAAATGATGAGGGAATACACATATATTAGAAAGCATAAAACTCTAAGATTTTAATTTCATAAATTATAGGAGGAATAGTGTATAGATGAATTTTTAGGGAGTCAACACTCAAACCAAAGGTGTTACATACACCAGTGTTGCCAAACCCACCTCCTGAAGAGCCAGCTTTCTCCTAAGTTCTTTTCATATGGATTCCAAAACAGAAAGATGTAGAGAATGTACTGAATCAAATATCTGTTAGTACCATGGCTTGTTTCTTTTTTTTTTAATATTTTATTCATTTATTCATGAGAGACACAGAGAGAGACAGAGAGGCAGAGACACAGGCAGAGGGAGAAGCAGGCTCCATGCAGAGAGCCCGACGTGGGACTCGATCCGGGGACTCCAGGATGATGCCCTGGGCTGAAGGCGCGCTAAACTGCTAAGCCACTCAGAGATCCCCTCATGGCTTGTTTCTAAGAGAAGCGACAGTAGGCAACTCCTTCTACAATGGTTCCCATGCTTTGCATCGTGGAGTTCTGCCATATTGGGCATAATGACTGGATTAGGATTTGATTCAAGGAAAAGTCCGTGATCTGGAGGCTGCTAGTAGCCTAGGAGGCAGCCTAGAAGATGCAGTCGGCCCCTAGAAGATTCTCTACATTGAATGGTGACCTGTCTATCCTATCATTCTTACTGTTGATTCATTTTTGAATGCCTAACACGCAAAGACAGATGCAGGTAAAAGACTGGCATAGAAATGGAAAGATATACAGGAAAGTAAGTTCACAGAAGCCACGAGACTAGAGAAACCAAGTGAAAGAGAAATAGGAGATAGAGAGGTACATAGAACCAAAACATTTGTAGAAAAAGGGATGAATCAGATCACAATAGTTATGACTGTGCCTCTAGGTTACCTTTAGTGTTAAGAACATCATTCTGACTTTTTTGAGGCCCAAGTTTCACTTGTTCAGTTGTTTTGTTTTTTTCCTTCTCTTTTATCTGACAAACTCTCAAATTATATCGCTAGACCTTAACTCCAAGAAGAACTTTACTATCCCAGTACTTTGTCTCTTTTGGAAGGATAACCAATCTTTTTCTTTCTTTTTTCTTTTTTTTTTAGATTTCATTTATTTATTCGTGAGACACACACACACACACACAGAGGCAGAGACATAGGCAGAGGGAGAAGCAGGCTCCATGCAGGGAGCCAGATGTGGGGCTCGATCCCAAGACCCTAGGACCACCACCTAAGCCAAAGGCAGATGTTCAACCACAGAGCTGCCCAGGTGCCCAACTGGCTAGTCTTTAGCTGACTGTGGTAATAGACCACTGATGGGATGTCAACCTATATGTTAGGATTAAGACTGACACAACATTATCAAGTAGGATTTGTAAATGTCCATTCATAAATGGCAGGCTGCTGGAAAATCACTATGGCAAGGGACACATTTGAGGTCTCTAGAATCTTGCAGTTTGAAATAATATGGAGATCATGAAAACACATACAGTATACTTTGCTATAGTCAAGCTCAGTATGTATACAAATTCACTGATATTTGAAAATAAATTCATCACACATTTATTCTTTTTATAAAAGAATTCATACAAAAGAAGTCAGTCTCCAAAGTAGTGTAGTAGGGAGGTAGAACAAAGCCTTTGACTCAATGTATTTATTCATCATTCAGCGACTCCTTTGTTTACTACCATGGGCCACTCAAATACGTAGTTGTATGGAAAAAAGGTTAAGAAGCACTACATTAGAATTACAATAGTACAAAGAGAAGGTCAGATCAAGCAAGCAAATATATTTTTTTTCAAATGTAGAAGAATGCCTAATTTAAATTATATTTGATTGGACTCTAAATTTTATACTACCTGATAGTGGGAAGATTCAATCTGTTAAGATTTTTCTTCTTTTCCAGGGTTATTAAAAGGACCTGGGGTCTCATGCAACCAAAACATTGGGGGTGGACTACAAGAAAAAAGACAATAATGCATGTTGGAGAGAATTTAAACCCTTTAGTATTGCTGGTGAGAATATAAAATGGTCTGGATGCTTTGGAAAACAGCTTGATAGTTTCAGAAAGATGGATGGATGGAAGGATAGAGGGAAAGAAGGAAGGAAGGAAAAAGGAAGGAAAAAACTTACATGGAGCTACCATATGATGCAGGAATCCCACTATTGAATATATGAGGAAAGTGAAAACATATCTAAGCAAAAACTTGTACATGAGTATTCACAGCAGCCTTAATTATTATAGCTAAAAAATGGAAACAACCAAAGTGACCACGAATTAATGAATGTATAAGTAATATGTGGTATACCTGTAGAATGGAATATTATTTGGTCACCAAAAGGAATGAAGTACTGACACACGCTACATCATGGATGAATCCTGAAAACATTGTGCTAAGGGAAAGAAGCCATAAAAGCCTTAGCTATGAAGGCTGCATATCATATGATTCCATCTATACAAAATGTCTAGATTATGCAAATCCCTAGACAGAAACTGGAAGGAAGAAGGAAGAGTGAGTGACTCTTAATGGGTATAGGGTTTCCTTTTTGGTGATGAAAATATTCTGGAAGTGAGTAATGATGACAATGGCCTAATTTTGAGAATATACTAAAGAACCACTGATCATATAACTTAAAAGAATGAATTTATGTTATGCAAATTATGCCTTGATAATTACAAAAAAGAAATAGGTACATAAACCAACAAACCTCCAATGGGTAGACTCAGTCCACACAGGTTCTACTGATAGAGCCTAGATTTACCCAAAGTCTAAGCCTAGATTTAACCCATACATGTGGCTTTCTTTGCCTTGGTGCCCTGGGCACAGGGTCCAGCCTTTGCAGAGCATCACACAGCCATTTACCCTGGTAAGGCCCTCTGTTAGGATCAGGTCTGGGTCCTCACCACTCCCAGGCCTCATGGACTCCTGCTCTCTACTCACCTCTAGGGAACGTTTACTCACCTTCTCTCCCTCCTTACTTCTTCTGTCTTTTCTTAAATTCATAAATTCAATTTTTTAAAATGTTCTTATCTACTTTTATTCCCCCCGGAAGAGATTTTGTCAATAAACCTGCATTTGTTCCTTAAAACACAGTCAACATTTTGAAAAAAAAAAAAAAAATAGTAAGAACTGGCTCTGCAAAAAAGCATGCCCCAAAATATGTTCTAAGACAAGTGGGAAGGCAAAAGAATGCAAAGGTATGATGAGGGTTTTACATTTCTGAGCCAGGGCAGACTCTGAAGAAAGCGTAGAGGAGCAGAAATGTTGCCAACTTAGAGTCCTGCAGTTGTAATGAACATGAATAGGACACTGTCTCAATCCATTTGGGCTGCCCTAACAAAGTATCACAAATTAAGTGCCTCATTAACAATAGAAACTTACTTCTCACAGTTCTGAAGGCTGGAAGTCCAAGGTCAAGGCTCCAACATAGTCCTGCTCTGGTGACAGCTCTCATGGTGAGTACCTTCTCAGTGTGTGCTCACATGTGGAAGGGGCAAACTAGCCGTTTGCATTCTCCTTTCTAAGATCACTAATCAGAAAGGCTCCATCCTCATATCCTAATCACCCATAAAAGGCTTCACCTCCTTACACCATCACCCTGAGGGTTATGATTTTCAACATGAATTTGCATGGGCACCAACCATTCAGACCATAGCAGACACAGATTTAGGCCTTTGTGGTAGCTGAGCCACCTAAGGTAGACTGAATAATGGCTCCCACAGGTGCCCAGGTCCTAATTTCTGAAACCAAGGAATGTAATCTTATATGGCCAAAAGAACTTTGCAGATGTAATTAAAATTAAAGATCTTGAAACAGGGAGATTATCTTGGATTCTCGGAGTCTTCCAATGTAATCACAGAGGTCCTTATAAGAGAAAGACAAAGGGAAGTCTGATTACAGGAAGGGGTGGTGTGATGACAGAAGCAGAATTTGTAGTGATTTGCTGTTAAGGTAAAGGTGCTAAAAGCCAAGGTATATACTCAACCCCTAGAAGTTGATAAAAGCAAAGAAACTGATTCTCTCCTCAGAGCCAGGAGGAACTATCCCTGCTGACATCTTGACTTTACCCCAGTGAAACTGATTTTGGACTTTTCATCTCCAGAGCTGAAAGGATAAATCTGTGTGGTTTTAGAACCACTAAGTTTGTGGTCATTTTTTATAGCAGCAATGGGAAATGAATATATTGGTCCACTCTGAGCCTTCAAGGACCTACTCGAGAACATAAACCACAAACACTGACATAATACTTATCCTGAAACCAGTAGCCAGTTTTGCCAAAATATAATTTTTTTCTCCTGGGGAAAAACCCAATGTGTGGTGTTGGTCAGGGCGAAAATCTCAAAGTTGCTCAGCACTGGCTTCTAAAACTTCCTACTGCATTAAAGCAGAGGTGAAGCCAAGTGATGTCAGTTCTGAGGAAGACATGGGCTCAAAAAGAGGCCAGGGGTCACAGTGGTACCAAGAAAAGATGCAACACTGTGCTATCTTTGACGGCAATGTACAACTGTTCCTGAACAAGTACATAGAATATTTATGTAACTATTTTTGCCGTTCTGCTATGTCATGTGAATAGTTTTTATTTTTTAAATTTTTTATCAGAAGCTTTAGAATATCCCTGAAAATTGCTAGAATGTTCTATTTCTATAAAAAATGCCACTGGAATTTTGATAGGGATTGCATTCAATCTGTAGATTGCTTCAGGTAGTATGGACATTTTAACAATATTAATTCTTTCAATCCATGAATATGGAATAACTTATCATTTATTTACATCTTCAGAAATTACATTTTTAAGGCAATTCCAAGGATAAATAGCCACTTCCTAATAAATTAATGCTTGCTACAAATGAAAAAAGAATAAGAATTTCAAAGAAATTTTGATCTTTAGTAGCACTATTAAAATATGTCTTTAAGGATCATCTTTGAAAACCAATAGCACTCATTTGAATACAGAATTTATAAGAAATTATAATAAGAATTCAAGCATTGAGATCATTGTATAAGAATACCTTAAAAGATTAACATCTTAATAATCACAGCATTCTAATAATTGAAGCATGGTTTGGTTTAACATATGGTGTAAAGTGATGGTTTGATCTCCCAGGTGAAATTACGGTAGCCCAGTCCCCAGAATAAGAGTAAGAGAAGGGAAGTTTGTAAGAAATAGAACAGTATTATCTTAACAGTTTGGCTAGTAATACTGGTGCTGTAATGTTTCTTAGTTGTTTGTATGTTGGGCAGGAAATCATGTTCAAAACATTTAGCTTCAATTGTGCAAATATCATTTTCTGGGATAAAATTACGTTTATCAACTGTTGCATTCTTTTGCATTTCTTTCAAAGTCAAGATATCCACATTTTGGAAAAGTTATTAGTTCAGAATGTGTCAAATTATAGACATTCTGGATAAACAGTAGTCTGCTGCATTTGTTCTGGCATGTTTGATTTAAATTGGTAGGCACATTGCTTTGTTAATTCACACCTTGCAAATAAAAAGGTGAATCTCATTCTAGGAATCAAGTGATAATAAAGCTAATATTAAAGACAAAGGATAAAGTCTCAGCTTCATTGAATCTCACTTTCCTGATTTATAAAATGGAAATGACAGCAGTAGTTCACAATTTTGTGACAAAGATCAAATGAGTTAATGTACATAAAACACTTAGAACTGTGCCTGGCACCTAGGAAGCAATGGTTAGTTATTCTTAATATTGTTGAGTCCATGAAAAATGTCTGGTACCTTTAAACATATTTGAGCGATTAAGCCATTTATATGCTTACAGGTACCTGGGGGGGAGAAAAGCACTTTTCCTCCATATTTATTTTTAGCAAATAATCGATTATCTCCTATATTCTTTATCCATTCCTTTACTTCTATCAGATGCATGTTGAAATACATAAAGCATACACACAGATACTCTCTTTTAGAAGTCAAATTTCTTGACTTAAAAATTAATTTAGGGAATTTCTTAAGGAAATGACAAAATGTATGAAAACGGTTGTAATTCCTACTGACTGTGATTTTACGGGCTCCTGCTACAATTTGTAGCTGGCCTGGCTCCAGCATTTCTGCTAGCCAACTAGCCAGGAGCAGAACTAGAAGGCTTGCCACATTCTTAACTATTGTGTCATTCCAGCAATCTATAAGAGACAGCAACTCTTTTACCCGTTCTCGTTAACACTCATCCTGTTTCTCTACTGCTTAAACTTTTTATTTTCAGGAGAAAAAAAAAATCAGCCTAAAAATTCCTCTGGGCCTAAACACAGCCTTGGGCATCCTATGCTAAGAGGGACTTGAAAAATCTGGCTGAAGCATTTTTTTTTTTTTTAAATCTGTTGTAGGGATGGCAAGCATCTCCATTTAGACTCTGTGCATATTTTTATAACTGTTTAATTCTCTCTTGTGGATGAGCACTTAAAAATCAAAATAAAAAATTAAGTGAACACTCTAAACACTTTTTCAGTTGGTATAAGAAACTGTGTGATTGGAGTCACTTAAAATGAAAGGAAATTAATAGTGAGAAAGCTCTCACTGGTGATGTGAATGAATGGCCACATTTTCATGACATTTTACTGCATCCACTCAAACAGATGGGATTCCAGAGCTAACTGGCCTCTGTTGAGATGAATGAGATTCCACAACTATTAGCACATTGGCATAGAAATGGGCCGGATTCGGTTGCAGAGGCATTCTTACAGAAACAAAGAGGATCACAAAGCTATCCTGTCTCCAGTGCCCATCAATGCAGACCCATTCGTTACTGAATCCCATTCATTCCAGTTAAAGCTACATTCAATATCAGATGACATTCTTAAGGCACTACATGGAAATCCTAAGGATTTGATCAGCTATTAACTACTACTGGTGCTGATGTGGCTGATTTGGCTACAGAAGACCCAATAGCATTCTTACAAGTGGTGATACAAGTCAAAAAAAAAAAAAAAGCACCAGGCCAAAAATCAAACATGCAGAAAAAATGCAGACTCCCTGATAAGCAAATGAACTAAGGCCTCTTGTGTTGGCAAAGGTCATCCAAGACATTGAAATTCAATGAAGGGGGTTTTAAGTTCAGGAAAACAGGCAAGCACCAGGGAACCTATCATGTAAAAAGGCTGGGGACCAATGCCCCCTTGTCTATAGAAAGAAGCCAGCATGGGGTAGGCTTTGCAGATGGACTGGGGTAGCACACAGGCTGCAGAGCACATCTGGCACACAGGTGTATGGTCTTGTATTCCTAAACCAGCCATCAACAGTCATGTGCAGAGTGTCCCATTGCTATTTTGGGTGGAAGCAAGAGGAATTACAGCTGAGAGATCATAATGCTTTAAAAAAACAAAACAAAACAAAACCACAATGTATGGGTCCCTGCCAAAACATTCTTTCTCTAGCAGATTATATTTTTAATCCACCTACTTAATTAACTAGCTCCTCAGTGGATCAAATGATATTAGTGAGTTAGAGTAATATTGCCACTGGAGCAGCCATTTAATTCTGGCAACTCTAAAGCAAATTATTTCATAAATGGTTAGTTTATTCAATTCAGTTCAGTTCCAATTCAATTCTGAGCCCCTTCTATGACCAAAGCACTGAGCTAGACCTATAGGGGAACAGAGCAAGGGAGAAACAACAGCCTACCCACAATCTAAGGAAGGAATGTTGACTGCTTTGCCAATTACAGCAATGCAATGTAAATAAAGTGTATGTGTTCTGGGGGGTGCGGTGGGAGTGAAGAAGTGCCCAGAGGAAAGAGGGATTATTTTCACTTGCAGGAAAGCAGAAAACATCTGATGGAGCAGACAGTTTAGAAGATGAATACTGAAAGATACCGAAAGGGTTTCAGCATATAGAGATGAGGGGGAAACAGATATCTTCCAGGAGTAACATTAGTCTGAGTTAGAATATAAAACATGCAGAGGCAAGAGAGTGATACCCATCTAAACCAGAAGATGGCTATGAGAATGAACAGGAGGGGACAGACATGAGAATAATATAATTTAACAAGTGGTTGAATGACCTGGGTGAGTTTCGTAAGTGATTGCTTTACCCTACACTGGATACGGGGACACAAAAACCAAAAGACATACTCCTGCCATGCACACCCCTCCCCAAGTAGCTCACATCCTGGTGGGTAAAAAGCAATCTGTCATGGTTTATTGTATGTTTGATGGAAGTATGTGTCCAATATTATGGAAGCACAGAAGGTGAATACCTAGTCAAACAAGGGCTGGTAGAGGAAGGATGACAGTTGAACTGGAAGAAGGGCCTTCCACAACACAGAAAATGCAGGCAATCAGCCAGGGAATAGTGCCAGACGAGACTGGCAAGGAAGGAAGCAGATGGAGAAAGACCTTGACTGCATCATTACAAAGATTGGGATGCCTGGGTGGCTCAGTGGTTGAGTATCTGCCTTCGGCTCAGGGCGTGATCCCGGGGTCCTGGGATGGAGTCTCGCACTGGGCTCCCCACAGAAAGCCTACTTCTCCCTCTGCCTATGTCTTTGCCTCTCTCTGTGTGTCTCTCATTAATAAATAAATAAAATCTTTAAAACAAAAACAAAGACTGGGTCTGTTCTCCTGAAGGTAATGGCCAGTAAGTCATTCACCAGGGGGTTGAAAGTAGGAGAGTGATGTTTATTGGATTTGTACTTTATGAAGTGCCTTTGGCAGCTGGGTGGAGATTGGACTGGACTGGTGGCTGGGAAACTACACAAGTGAGTACTGCAATGGTCCCTCTTAGAGAGCCTGATACTTTGGTCCATGGCCATGATTAATCCCAAGGATATTAATAAGGTAGCATGGGTAAAATATGACATGGATTGGATACAGGGCATTAAAGAGTAGCAAAATATTAAGGATCACTCCCGAATTCTGGCTTTAGAAATGAAGCAAATGATGTTGCCTTCCATCAAGACCAGGAATAGAGAAGGAACAACAAGTTTCAAGGAAGAATGAATGCTCTGGATGACATAATTTCAAGTGTCTGTGCAGCAAACTAGCAGACATGCTCATTAGCACAAATCGATGTTGAAACAAGTCAAAATGTACAAGGAAAAAAACAAGGTATCTCTAATTGTGTACATCAACATAACCGGCTCTTCAAAAATCAGCCCGATCACAGAACAGAGTAATTTAGAATGAATACAATAAAAGTGAAAAGCATAAAAAGATAACGCCTCAAATTTAAAAGGCTTTCACATAGTGTGGATTCTCTGCATTCTTTTAGTTATCTCTTTAGAGAAAATGGTCTTTAGAAGGCTCAGGAAATGTCAAGGGGTTTGGAGCTCTAATTTGCCCAGCCCTCTGATGTAACCAGCACTTAGGGAGTAGCTGCTATGTACGATGCTGGGTAAAGTGAGGAATACCAAAACAGACATGGCCTTGCTATTCATAGTAATATATCACCCCTGCGGACAACAGGACATAGAAGCAAGTGACCATAACACACAATAAAACCTGCTGGGAATTCTGGAGCAACCAAAGTGCTCTTGGAGTTTAGAGTAGGGTGGGCAGGGAAACATAGTCCAAGTGAACAGCGGGTGACAATAGAGAGCTAGTCTGTATTCCATTTTTGGTATTTTTTTCATTACAGACTTTTGTGCATTAATTTTTAAAAACTGCTTTTTTAATTAAAATATTAGCTTGATTGAATTTTTCTGCATGCCCTTAAACTGTGTAACCAAGGTGAGTGCCCTACTTGGGTCTTCCCAATCTTGGCTCAGGAAAGGTTTCAGATTTTGGATGAGGCAGACAAAGGGTTCATCATGGCCAAATTGTAACTTCCTACTCCTAAATTACTCGAGCATCTGAATTATTCTTCACTTTTCTCAAGAGTAGACTGGCCTCCTCAAAACAATTTAACCACTAGCAATGATTATTGCTTTCCTTTGGGGCAAATCCTTTACAGTGAATTACCAGGAGATAGATGATATTATTAATTAGCTCAGATTTTATGGTTTTGTTTCTTCTTCTTCTTCTTTTTTTTTTTTTTTCTTTTTTGGTTTTGTTTCTTCTAAGGGTAATTTCCAATTTCACATAAGGATGTATTTTGATTTCCTTTAAGACTATTCCTTCCTTCCATACCCCAAAAGGTCTATGTATTTTAGAGTCCAACAACAACATTTTGAGCATAAAAAGAAAACTGGAATTTTCGGACTCCTTTATTACAACCTAAACTCCCTTGGGAAAGAAGTTCTTTCCAGAAGGTGCTCTGCTGTATCCTCAGTGCCTCAGGTATGTCCACATCCCAGTGAATACTTAATATCCATTTGCCTGAATATTGTAAAATGGAAGATTCTTTGGAACTACAGTAGCAGCCACTCATCAAAACAAGTTAGAAGATATTCACATTGTTTAATTATAGCTGTAGATTCTATTACTGTTGGGTATCAACTCAGTGCCCACAAACTTCAGGGCATGACCTTTAAAGCCAACTTCACCCAACTGGTAGCTCCTCATCAGTCCTTCAGTAACAGCAGAAGTTGCACAAATAGACTTGAGTCAGGGTACTTTATACTGATTCTCCACAAATAAATAATCTCTAAATGAAATTTTGAACCACATTTTGGAGTTTATTAGTGATACTCTGATGACTAATGTTATTTGGAAATGTCTCATTAAGAGTCTGGGAATGATGTGCACCGCATAAAACATGTCTCTGTGTGTGACTCTGTATTTGTATGACTCCTGTTCACATTTCCTAGCAAAGGCTAATTCAAGATACCCCTCTTCCCCATGTGCATGCACACGCACACATACATGCACAAGCCTCAGGTCTATAATTTGAATGGCTTGGATTATGAAGGTTAGGCAAGTAGTGAGGAATTCCATGAAAGTAGTAATGAATAGCACCCATGAACAGATTCAAAATTCTGGCTACTTCTCCCCTCAAAATGGTTGGTCACAGTTCCACTCAAAATTATGTGTAGTAAAAGCTCCAGTCTACTTCTAGAGCTTACATATTTTTAGAAGCTTTGGCTGTTCTTAGAAAGTGTCATCCAGCTAGTGGCCCCACCTGACCTTATTTAGTTTATGAATTCTGATGAGCATGTAGGTCAAAGTGTTACTGCTCTAAGTAGCATTTTAAGTGATATTAATATACTCCCATAAAAAGTTAGCTGCCAAGACCCACAACTGTAGACTCCACAGTATAAAGACTACATAGAATCACGTTATATTATAAGTAGTTTTAAAGTACCCGGCTGGTAGGTATTTCTCTCTCTCCTTGTGTGTGTGTGTGTGTGTGTGTGTGTGTAGAGATAGTTGTATAGCAGTGTGGAGTAACATATTTGTTTCCATCCCCAGGTATGGTGTAATTCTACCTAATAAATTATAGCTTACTTTTTCCCACTTTTAGTTCCATATAAATCAAAGACAAAGTCAATGATTATTTTCCCCTCTCGCTTTTTCTTGTAATGAAATAAAATCTCTTTGGACCTAGGAGGAACAATGGTACCAAATACTAGTCTACTTTATAACATACTATTTTGTACCAACTTAAAAATATGTTAAGCAGGTTTACTGTGGAAAAAGGCAAGATCTTTAGCTATGTTATCCTAAAATAAAATGATAAGTGAGTTGAAAGCACAGTGATTTGAAATCAGAGGGAAAAGCAGCTCTATAGACATCCACACGTCTAGAGAGTATTTAAACTATTTCACTTTATAAACTTCAACGGGGGATGTGATTTCTGGTGTTCTGGCTTATAGAATCACTTGGGAATGAATAATTCATAGGCTTTTTACCAAGTCTCAAGTGTAAATCAGTCAAATATAGCAACATGATATTCATGCTGAATTTTTAAGTACTTAAAACATTTAGATGGAAACTTTCTTTAAGAGAGCGAGAGGAAGAATGTCATTTTCCCTCTGCGCACGTCGGCCAGGCATATTTGCATTACGTACTCTAAAATATCTATACAAGAGGTTTTAATTAAACAATAAACCAGTTACAGTCGCAGAAGTGAAGAAGAGAAAAGCAACAAAAAACTTTCTCTGTGTTATGTTTTCTTTATTAACATACTGATGTGAAACAGAAAAAGCAATCTAATAACAAACATTCCTTTGAGACATGTTCTGGGAGCAAAAGGACATCCACTTATTGTTCTGCCCATCCGATTGGTCCATATATGGCAATAAAGGTACAATAGACGGAAACAGGAAACAGACTGGCACATCTGTAGTATCTTATTAGCAGCTAATGGATATCTGAGAAGAACACGCATATAATGCTGAATCGTCGGCACCAATCTCCTAAGCAATCACTCTTAATTAGTGGGTTCTGTTTATAGATTCAACTTAGTGTACCCTTATGTATCAAAGAGATGAAGGCAGCTGGAGAAAAAGAAATGAAGCTCTTAAAAGAAAAGTATTGCAAGATGTTGGAGGATTTCTCTTTGATGAAGTGAAAGTTAATTTCTTGCCTTTCCCTGTCTGGCATAAAGGGGCTTTCTCCTTTGTGAATGATTAAAGAAAACATAGGGGAAAAAATGTCCAAAGCTGGCTAGGTGTTAAAGTTATTCCTGTTATTTGCCTTAGGAAAATGTAAAGAATGTCAGTAAAAACAAAATAATCATGCAGGACAAAAAACGCTCTCTCAAACTGTAAGTCTAAACATTTCCAGGAGGTGCCATCCTCCCCTCTCCAACCAAACTAACGCTTCAGAGATGCAGCACCTGCATTTTGTGTCTGCCAAATTGGAAGCCATGGGGCAAAATGGGTGATGTGACCAGCTGTATCTCCATAAAAGAGAAAACACAAAATGTTTCTTTTCCAGGCCAATCTACTCAAAAGAGATCTGAGTAGATATACAGAGCCTCTGAGCCAATCGCCCACTGTCTGTAAATGGAAAAATATTATGCAGATCAGCGTCCTACTCAACACATACCATGTACCTGCCTTTAAAAAGACAGAGGAAATTCCTTCTGGGTAGTGGATGCTCAATTTGTACATTGCTTGTTCCCATGAAAACAGCTGTGCAGGCATCTTTCTTAGAGAGCACCGCCACCAGGATCCTGCCTCTTGTGTTATTCTTAAACCACTGGAAGGCTTGAGTCTTTAAGCATTTCTCATTATTTTTGCAACATACTGTTCTGTTCCCATGAAAGTCAGAGAGGTTCTTTCCTGCTCTTGTGGAATTCTGTTTAAAAAGATCATTTTGATCGTATGAGTAGTGCACTAATGTACAATACGTGACTGTTTTTATCAAATGCTTGTACTCTGTGCATGTGTAAGAAGACTGGGCAGGGGATCTTAGGGAGGTAATGGAGAAAACTTCTTACTTGTCCAGAGTTTGCCACAAGTCAGGCTGGGCATGATTTCTTTGCATCTGTCTTCCTGAATGTCCAAGAGTCTGTACATGAAACTCTCCCTACCCAAAGTATCTAAGCCAAGAGAAATAAAAAAACTTGGCTTTTCCCCACTGTGTTGAGTGTCCAGAGAATACGTTGAGCAGTGTCAGCTGCAGGCAACGGGCTCTAAAACAGGGGATCCAGGAGTTGGTGCTTGAAGGCAACTGGGGCTACAGACAGGAGCTGTTTTCTCTTGGGGAGGCTCTTCTTCCTGAAACCAGCTCCAGACTTGCTCTTCCGTCAGATAAACCAGCCTCTTTGTCGAGTGTTTGCTCTGTGTTAACTTGCTATGCTAACAATTTTTCAGATCTAGTTTACGATTCCTTGCAAATGGTTTTAATGCTCATGAATATAGGTGAAGCTGTTATAATTAAACTTATAAACAGCCAATTTTTGATAACCTACTCTTTCAAGGCCTGCAGCGGAGTTGTAGACAAAGAATGACATGCACAAGTGGAGACCTTCTTTATGGGAGAAAGAGAGAGAGAAAGAGAGAGACTGCATCGTACATGCGTTCATTCATGCACAGTTAAATTATATGGACTGTGGATGTGGGAGGTAAGTGGGAGGCAAAAACAATCAATTTAAACACTAGATGGTGATGGTCTTCCCTATTCTGAGTTTGTGTTCTAACACCAATGTGAAATGGGGGCTTTAAATGTCAATGTGTTCAGTTGGCCTATTTTCCCAGGCAGCTTTCATGGCATGTGTATGAGCATCACCACACTTAGCAGATATTAGAAATGGCTTACAGAAGTAACTTGTCCACCAGCAAAATTTCTGGTAAAATGATGGTTAGCATATATGCTTCTTATATATAAATAAGAACATATATATAATAAAGAGCATATATGCTGTAGGTTATACATTTATATGCATGTATTACTATGAGGGATTGTAGATACCAAACCACACATGATTGGTGTTTATAAATAATTTAACTTTCTAGGGTAATTTGGACAATACTCAATTGTCAATAGAGGCATTTTTTTTTTTTAGATTTTAGAATTTATTCCTGTGGAAGACCCTACAGAATGCCACTCTATGTATTACCTACATACTAAATCATCCTCCCCACCGCTCCTGTCTCCCTCCTCTCTCCCAAATGTATTCAAGTGGCAATTAATTTTCCTCCCTGCTCAAGAGCTTCTGGATGAAGTCCAGAGAAAGGTAATAGGAGATGGGTTTTCAGTCCATCTCCACAGCATTTCAGAATAAAATTAATTCTTTACTCCCATCTTATATCTTTTTTCTAGGCAGAGACTGCAAAGATAGACCAGATATGGAGAGGAATGTTTGAAATGAGCTGAGATGGATATAAAATGGAAAAGAAAGTAGAGGAAATAGCTCACAGCCCCTTACTTTCAGAGGCTAAGCTGTGGTAGGCTAGATATCCAAGTTGTGTTTTAGAAAGGGAAAGAGAGGGCAGCCCGGGTGGCTCAGGGGTATAGCGCCGCCTTCAGACCAGGGCGTGACCCTGGAGTCCCGGGACTGAGTCCCATGTCAGGCTCCCTCATGGAGCCTGCTTCTCCCTCTGCCTGTGTCTCTGTGCCTCTCTCTCTGTGTCTCTCATGAATAAATAAATAAAATCTTAAAAAAAAAAAAAAAAGAAAAAGTAAGAGAGTATCTGGCAAGTACTTCATTGGTAAAAGAGTCCGGGATTACGATTTATAATAATTTCACTCAATCCTTTTTGGTAATGCTGAGAGCCAATGAGTTATTACCCATACTTTCTACATGAAGAACCAGAGGCACAGAGAAATTAGAGAGTATGCTCAATGTCACAAACGTAGGAAATTTTTAAACAGGATCTGAATCTGCATTATCCACTGCACTGGCTCCTTTCCTAAGAGAAAAGTCATAGTCATCACTGAGTAATTAGTGATCATTGCGGTGTAGACTTTAGAAATGGCCCTTGTTGCGAGTCAAACTAAAGGAAGGTCCAGATCCAAACCAAAGGAAGGGCCAGCTCTCATGAATCCAACCTCACTGATTCAGTGGGATCTACTCTCCCAATTATTTTGGAACGCATGAAAGTCATGATTTGTCAAAGCATTTAAAAACTACTTTTGAAAAGTAACTGTTGTGTTAGTAAACAACTACCTTTTCTTTTCAAATTTCTGCCCAAGATTAATGGAAGTAATCTTGCCTCTGGCCAAGGCAATTTGTGCTTTTTTTTAAGATTTTATTTATTTATTCATGAGAGACATACAGAGAGGGAGAGAGAGAGAGAGAGAGAAACAGAGAGAGGGAGAGAGAGAAAGGCAGAGACACAGGCAGAGGGAGAAGCAGGCTCCATGCTGGGAGCCTGATGCAGGACTTGATCCTGGGTCTCCAGGATCACACCCCAGGCTGTAGGCAGCCCTAAACTGCTGAGTCACCTGGACTGCCCCAATTTGTGCTTTTTAAATTTGTCAGCAAAGGGCCTTCCCCGCTGGTTCATTCAGAAGGCTTACATCAATATATGAGGGTGTTAATGCCTATTATACACTGCATCCTTTGTAAGAGAGAAAGAGGTACCTTACATATGCCTGTTAGGAATTCTTTTGGCTCCATGTAACAGAATATCTGAGTGGTCAAAGCAGTAGACGTACTTGACTTTGTTACATACACAACAGTCTGGAGAAAAGGCAAACCAGAAAAGGAGTTTAGTTCAAGGAAATCCTGAAAGATCCCAGATCCCCCTGTGCTCTTTCTACTTCACTAACATGTTCACTTCCTGCCTCATGGTCATAGTCTCTACAATCAATGCAGGAAGAAGAGTTGTAAAAAGGTATGTCTACCTTTCACTAGGATAACCAAAGCTATCTTAGAAAGACTGAATATTTCTGCTTAAGTCTCATTGGGCAGAACCTTGCTGGATAGCAAGCTAGGAAAGTGAGTAGCTTTCTAGCTTCTTTAGTGAAAGCCATATGGGAGAAGAGGGTTGATGTGTTGGCAATGAGTGCTATGTGCTTTACTGATGTGCTGACTTGAAAAGAGTAATTTGTTTCAGACTGTTAATGTCACATGTTCTCTTAGTACAGATTTCAACACACATCTTACCATATTTCTGTACTACAAGAATTTGCAAAGCCTGATATGAAGTCTCCTCTAGACTCCCTTTATAATTATTTTTTCAACTTTGGATGAGAGGCAAGAAATAACCAAACACTGCTGATTTCATACTAACAGTACTTTCCAAGCACTCATAGAATACCTGGGTATTCTACAGGCTATAGTTACTGTTATCTGTACACAAATGTTAGGTCTTACATGATTTGTTTTCCTCCATACTTGAGATGAAATGGAAAGACTTTCTGTCCTTAAACTATCTCCTTATTTGGTACAGTATCCGTTTTTTTCTTTAATATAAAACTGGGACTCTTCTGGAAATAAGACCTATCACTTCAACTCAATTCCCAGGAAAATCCATATCATATAAGGGTCATACTTCCTAGACCAGAACAAACTTCAAAATTCCTACTCTAGAAGTAACTCGTCCTTTGGCCTCTATATGGCCTTCCCAAAATGTAGCCATGTCCCAGGACTTCCCTGACATGGATCTCCTATCCTAGGTGTTGTAAGAAACTACAGGACAGGTAGTATTTAATGGAGGAAACAGGAAAGGAAGGACAAGTTTCCCAAACTTGCCTAAAGATCACTTGGAGTGCTCATGACAAATATAGATTCTTGGGTAACTCAGAATGGGAATCAGAATTTGCTGATAGAGGTCTGAAAATCTATTTCTTTTTTTCCTTTTTTTATAAGTGCACTAATAAATGTTATCATCTATGATTCTCAACTCTGGCTCCTCACTAGAAGCTCCTGGAGAGCTTATATAAAACACCAACAACTGGAACCCGATTCTAACCCAAAGTATCAAAGCATGTGGCCCAGGATTATATTTTAAGGACATCCATGATAATGCTACTGTGCAGACTGACAAAGGCAGGGGCTATGGCATAGAAATCCATATGTAAGTACAACAGCTTAGAAGAGTTGAGGCAGCCATAGGAATGTGTTCAGGGGTCAAACCATGGCTTATAGGCCAAACCCTGTGCTCTTCCTGCTTTGTAAAGTAAGTTTTATTTGAACACAGTCATGTCCATTTATTTACATATCATCTATGTGTAGCTATTTTCTGACCTACCATCATAGAACTGAACAGCCATGACAGATCTTATATGGCCCACAAAGCTCCAGATATTTATATGGATCTTTATAGAAAAAGCTTACCAATCCCTGAACTCCATGAACATCTGGATCATAGGTAGTTAACATATCATAATATTATAGTCACAATAAACTCTGATTATATATAAGGCATGGTGCTGAGTGCCCTGTACCTATTAATTCAATCTACATTTTCCTAATAGGGAAACTGAAGATATGAGAGGTTGAAAAACTCATATAGGGTCATAGAGCTAGCCAAGGACAGGGTCAGGATTTGAGTGCAGGCTATATGACTCCCAGACATCAGTATGTCCCTTCTAAATTGAATTAATATAGTTCTTAGGCATGACTTCTGTGACAAGGTGTAAGAAGAGAAAGGGTGACTCAGGAGGACAGATAGCTGAAAAATCTAAGCCACCTCTTGTCTTTTTCCTTGCACCTAATGTCCACTGGAGCAGTCAGACTGAAAAGGATTCATTCTTTTATCAAGCTTGAAAAATGGTGAGTGCTGAACTGTACAATTTCTTTTTCTTTTTGAAATTTACAATGTTCAATATGACTAACTCTATAAGCTGGAGCTCTAAGAATCACTCAAGGCTCCCAGACATATGGCATTATGATCACTTCCTTGGCTGCATTAAGCCTCACACCCTTAATTTGTTCTGTGATATATTCAATATGTTCCTAGTTTTCCACAGGGTCAGCAGGATAGACAGTTTGCTGCTAAAGATTAGACATTATTCTGGAATCTCCATTTGCTGTGGCTGTTTGTCAGGGGAACAGCTAAGCAGTTGGAAGAGAAGAACATGTAGCCATTAAACACAGAGGAACAAAGATCATGCAGTGGCTGGTAAGACAAAAATAGCAATTTTATTGTCAATATTTTGCTTTACAGGGATCCAATAAAGCAATTGAAACATATAAATTATATGCTGAGATAACCTAGCCCACAAAAGAGCCTTGGGGGTGGTTTCCAGATCATCTGCGACTCATAGTAGAGCCCACATCATCTTAGGAGCAAGGGTAAAAGCCACAAAAGGTCTGTGTGTTTCTCTAGTCAATTTGGATTCCACAATTTTATATTCCTAAAATTAGGCACAGTATATGCCAAAATGCTAATCAGACAAAGTAAATGAAGGGTGAACAGAGTCCTGAGTCATACTGTGTCACCAAGTTCCCTCTGTTGGTTTAATTTATTGTTCATTGACCCATATAGCCTTGAGATGCCTGGCCACATGTTCTTGTTGGCTGGAAATCACACTCTAGCCTTATTTGTTACCACTGCAGACCAGACATTTAAAATGCAAGGCCATCGGTAAGGCTGATAGTGGTCTTACTCACTAATCAAAGGGCTGAACTAGGTGTACCTAATGTTCATAACAGTTAAGACAAGCCTGTTTAGCATCTGGCACTATGCCAGATTCCCAGGTATTATTTGAAGCTTTTTCAATTTAGTCAATGAAACTTTTCTTTTTTGGTCTTGCTATGTCACACTGTTGTTTTGTCTTTTTTAATGTTTACTCTTGATTTGATCCGAATTCTTTAACCAGAGAATTCCAGTCTCAGATTTACTGATGGCCTTCTCCTCTCTTACCACCCTATACTTCGGGAACAGCTTTCCTTGTAGTACCTAACCCCTAACTCTGCTGTAGAACCTCTTCCAGGATGCTTCTCTCTCTCTCTCTCTCTCTCTCTCTCTCTCTCTCTCAGGATTCAGAAAGGACTACTGACTCCTCTTCACTCAAACGGTGGCACCCTCTTTTCTACATTACAAGGGAGAAGGAATTATTCATCTGAATGGTTTCCAAGTGAGGTCACAAGCATAGATAACAACCAAGGACCTAAAACTTTTAACAGCTGATGTTATAATCTAGAAAGTCCAGATTTAGCTGGAGAGATTGGGAATGGGATGTTCCAAGGTTTGGGTTATCATTTCTTATAGCACACAGAGCCCCAGAAAGGCAGAGAAGCAGAGTGCACCCTCTCCTAAGAATACATTCAAATTCTGCTCTATATTCGGCAGACTCCTTTTCCCAGTCAAATGGGGAAACCAAAATGGGCTAGGCCAAATGCTCTCCAAATACCTTTCTTTCCCTTTTTGCCAATTAACCTTGGCTTGCCTCATCTCTTTCTTCTGAAACACTCTTCCTAATTTTAACTGATTGAAATCCTAATATACCATTAAATTCCCAATTTGAATACCTTATTTCTTCAAGAAGGCTCTTTGAATGATTCGGAACTTATACTGTTTCTTAGTTCTGTACCATTTATAAGTCTCCTGATGTTTTCTGCTTTGTTTTAGCTTTCTAGATACTTATGTTAAATCACCCCTCAAAGTACTCCTAATCCTGAGACTAGAAACTTTGCATAGTTGTCCAACAAAGTTTGCCGAATGTATAAAGTGAAGGTGGTCAATGTCAGGTGATTCTACCTAGGTAGCTAAAGAGGAAGGAAAATTTGTTTTCTGCAATAAAAATTTCTGTTCTGGGACTCTTGGCCTCTGTATGTTCATATGAATACTTACACTGAAGGTGAACTAGCATAATTTCTCCTATTCAGGACTGGAGGAAAAGGAAATGAACATTTATAAATTCATTGCTTGGCTTTAGGCACTGTGCTTTTTTTCCCCTCTTAGTATCAGGCTTTGTGCCAGGCACTATATATATGTGTGTATATATACATGTATGTATGTATATATGTATGTGTGTGTGTATATATATATATAGTTACCTTAGCCCTCACAATAGCGGTCCAGTTAACAGATCGGGAAATTGAGGACCCAAAAAAGGTAAGCCACATGCTTTGAGCCATGTAATCCCAAGGGCCAAGGCAGCATTGCAATCTTGATGGTCAAATTCCAAAGAGAGAACTCATCTACTGAGTTATACTGCTGGTAGGCCTGAAGGTGGGAGAGTTCTGGGTTACTCCGGTTCTCATGAAAGGAAAGTAAAAACCTAAAGAGGCTAAAAGGGCATTCTGTGGACAACCCTGGGTTAAGGAGAAGGCCAAAAAGTACAGCAAGGATGGCAATTAGCCGGCTAGGTCACATAATGAAGTGCTCAGGGACACAAACCTAACCTGACTTCATGTGGCACATGCTTTTGGGAGGCTCCCCATGGAGGCAGCATCATCATGGATTGAATCAGGTAGCCTCAATCTAAATCTAAGGACTAGGCCAAACCCAATTACACAGCTTAGTGAAATTGCATTCTGTAGTAGTTTTAGAAATGTTAAAGAGAGAAAGAAAAAAAAAAAACTATACAAAATGGAAGTCTAGTTGGGATTTATACAAGAAATCCAGTTCTTAAAGGGCTTTAGCAATTCACTTTCCCTCATCATCCCTCACTGTCAGAGAAGCTCAGTAGGTTCCTCTTTCCATTTGCCTCCATGCATTAGCAGCTGCTAGCTAAGTTATCACCTCAAGAAACAGCAAGGTCAGTCAGCAAAGTGTGTTTCTCCCGACAGAATGGCAGAGTGAGCAAAGAAGTCATTGGCAAGAGACAATTCACCTATCAGTGGACACTCCACGCCAACTTTTACTCAGAGTAAATGCCATTCAGCTAAAGACTCAACCTAGCAGCATGTCCCAGCATTCACTTCATCCTTCAGGAACCGTCCAAAAGATTCCTATCACTAGTATGACTTAAAAAAAAAAATCACAAGGTTTCATGCATATATCATTGTCTCTGAGGTTGGATCCATCCAAGCAGCAAAAGCCTAGACATAGAGACAGCTCTGGTTTTATTTACTAAACAGCTAAAATCCCCCAGTAACCCCATTTTCTCTCTTATCTTGACCACAGATCCTGAGATAAAACAAACCAGCCAGCTTTAGATTATAGCCTGTTTGCAGACTTTCACGCTCTGGCTCTGGGTTCCTGTCGGCTCTTCCGGAGGAGGCATTCCCTCTTAGAAAAGCAGAAGCATTATCTGCCTGTTAACCCAAAGTTACCTTCCCTGAAAGCTAATGATAATGGCAAATGTCTGTACTCAGATATGCTCTCAATTAAAAAATACTAGCAGCGACCTGCAACAGAGAAGACTTCCAACCTCAATGCCGAGGGCACAGAGATCATAGCTTTGCCTCATGGTATCATTGCGAGTGGTACAGGAGCTAGTGCTGAATTTACAAAGCTGCAGGGCATGACTCCTCAAAACTTAATGTGCCTGCCAGCCCCTTGGTGATCCCATTAAAGTGCAGATTCTGATCCAGGCTTTCTGGGGCTAGATATTCTGCATTTCTAAGAAGCTTTCAGGTCAGCCTATGTGGCTAGTCCCAGGCTATCCTTGGGAGGGTCAAGGCTAAGAATTCTGTGCCTATTCTATACATGTCATCAGAAATATTCATATTTCCAATGCCCAATCTTACAACCTGCAAATCCATCACATGCATACACCTCGCTCATCTGACATCCATGTCACCATGCTGCCTGTAGAAGCAGAGAGAGAGACACACCTCAATTATAAAAGCAACTTCACTTGATAAAAATCTGGATTTATCAGATTTCTCTTAAAAAAGAACTCGTTTTAGGATTCCTGTAAGTAGAAAGCTCCTCTATTAGGAAAATAAGGACCGATTTTTAAAAGATCTCCTTAGAACGTAAAAACATAAGAAATCATTCATGATCAAACTGGTAAATATCTAAGGTGAGATATTATAAAATAAGTTAATTGCTTATTTGGCTAACCAAATAAGTAGCTAACTCTGTCACAGTCTTCAAGTTTTCAGCTACTCTCAGACAATTGGCAGAAGGATTCTAGTGGATACTCCCCTCCAAAGAGTCTCCAAAATTGGCAAATCATACCACCTACGAGTGGCCACCTGGGAAGTGAATGAATTGGGTCAGTAAAAATAGGTCAGGTGCTTCTTTGAAAGCCACTAGAGATACAAGGTTAAGCTGAAAACAAGTCAAAGGAACCCACAGTTGATTCTGTTCCATCCTTACGCATCTAGTATATTTAATTCAGATACTGGCAGAATGTGTAACTGTCAGTGTCAAAAGTTATCCAGGGAAAAGTAAATATCTGTTGAAAACATTTATTAGTTGCCTGGTATTATGAATTTTGTCCCTACAGCATTTGTGCACACTCTCTTAAAGAACCATATTTCCCTTAAAAAAATATAGAACTCTTATTAATTAATAATTCTAATACTAATTTAGTCAGGTTAAGGTTGAAACTAACTCTTCTTTTTGTTAAAAATAGTGATGTGGACTTAGTTAAAAATAGTGGTCTATACAGAAACATCATCTATGTGGAAAATTTCTGCAGATCATTGATAATAAGTGTAATAACCAAATAATCTCAAACAACCACCACGATTTTCTTTTCTTAGAAATGAATATTTTTTATAATAAATTTATTTTTTATTGGTGTTCCATTTACCAACATACAGAATAACACCCAGTGCTCATCCCGTCAAGTGCCCCCTCAGTGCCCATCACCCATTCACCCCCACCCCCACCCCCGCCCTCCTCTCCTTCCACCACCCCTAGTTCGTTTCCCAGAGTTAGGAGTCTTAGAAACGAATATTGTTTTTAAATGTCCTTCCTGCTCTAACATATCAAGAATGACTACTTACATTGCTAATTAGAACAGTAGGCTCCAAGCTTAAGTAAAAACAGTAAGACACAAATGCAAGTTGAATATTTGTCTGTTTTGCATTATCCTGTACACCTTGGTTCAACAAACCAGGGGCAGGGACTGAGTGAGCAGTCCCATTTCAACCAATGTTCAATCTAAGAAACTGGAAACATTTTCTTTCTTTCTTTTTTTTTTTTAATATCATAGTTATGGTGCTGCTTTTAAAAGGATGTATCATAGCCTGGGGGCAAGATATAAACAGCTAACTTTTGGTAATTTCTTCACGGCTATGTCTGCTTTCATCTACACACAACTGTAATTTGAGCATTCCCTAACAGTCTCCAATCACCTCCTGACTCCTGGCCGTGCCAGATGTTGGGGAATTGCTTGAAAGAAGGTCTTGTAGCTCCCTAAAGACTGGAATTCCCTATAACCCTAAGGTATATTATCTGAAGTCAAAACAAAGCTTTTTTGACTTGTTCTGCTTGAGTCTTTTATCTCTTCAGTTGCCTGACCGGGCATCTCGTGAATGAGATCTCAAAATTGATCTTAGGTGAAAAGGATGTTTTCAGTACCTTTTTACTTCTATGTAGACAATGGCTACTTTAGTGACTTCTAGTCTTTCAAACGCAGAAGCTTCTTTTAAACTCAACTAAGTCTTGCTTTTAGGTCTTACAAAATGTTCCACCTCTCAGTCATGGCTGAGAGCTAAAAAGACAGAGGCAATTAAGGATTAAAATGAGGGACTCTTTGGCCAACATTCTTTTTAAAATGCCAGTGGGACCTTAACATGAGTATAGGGCCTCATATTACACAGGTTATTTAAATGGCAATAAACCAAGCTTCAGCTAAGAGGCACTCATAGGTCTGGTAAATTTTGCTCTAAGGTATTAATTTCCACTGGAAGTACAGAATCACAATCACACACACACACACACACACACACAAATCAAGACACATTTTTAGTTTATAAAGCTCTTCAAACTTCAACACCCACATGGAAAATATGAAAATTTTCTATGGAAGCCAAAACTTCTTTGCTGACTTCTTATCTGACCAAACCGATTTCACTAAGTCACTGTAAAATATTAATAAGTAAACAAGCAAAACCAAAACCATGCTGTATACATGATCAGTACTTCTGAATCTCAACATTACCAAGTTGTTTTAAAGGTATGGAAAAGGAAACAGGAATCATACTCTTTGCAGAAGCTCACCTCATGGTTGAAGCAGAAAACATATCTTAAAATACTGAGCTCTATCTTATGTGAGAAATGAGAAATTATAACCATTTCAGCTGCATTCAAAATTCCTTAAGTTTTAAGTTCTTATAGCTTGTTTTCTTTGGCTATATAAACCCATTCTTTTAAATCCTACTCTTGGTAAAAAAAAATAAAAATTAAAATTAAAATAAAAAAACAAGTATTTTAAAGTGGTGGAAAAAAATTCAGCATTTGAAGAAAATAATAGAACTTTGGTTTACATTAAAAAGTCTGAGACTAATGTACCTTCATCTGAAAGCAATGTTTGAGTACCTCACTGATTACACAGCTTCAAAATCCACCTGCTATTCCTTGCTTAACACTTTCTGTTTCAACAATCTAGGTGCAAAGAAATTGTTGGCTGTTTTGTGCTCTCAACAAATTTGTTAGGTTTTCAGCACCAATAACAATCTCAGTGCAACCAAACTCATCAAATATATATTCCTCTACTTCCCCACTGAATTATTTGCACAAGACACCACCAGTTCCCTTGTCCAAATTCCTTGAGCCCAAATTCTAAGCTAATGATGGTTCTTCCAAGGTCCTCTTTTTCATCCCCAAACTCTCCCCGCATCCTTCAGAATTGAAATGCAGTCCCATCACATTATTCTGTCTCTTCCCAGTTTAGTGCAGTACCTATTAGATGTACTATTAATTGGAGTTATGAGACACATATTATATTCTGTTTTGTGTGGGTTTTTCTATTGAGGTCTTTTATGGCCATGTCCATCACTGTCATTAATTGGTCATGCATTATATTTTCATGCTGTAACCTAACAATGTGGAAATCCAGATATTTATGAAAGAAACCAATTCAACATGCTCCATGGGTTATGTTTATCAAAATCTAGATGCACTAATTAAGGTTAAAAATCAAGCAAAATTTCCCAATAAGCCATACATTCAAAGAGGAACCACACATAATGAATTTTTATGCAACCATCTCTTAATTTAAAACTAAGGGAATTTCTTTTTATATAAAAGTATAAAGACAACAGCTTATCCAGATGCATCCTCGACCTGTTAGTTAAGTATTAATCATGCAGTTGTACCTACTATCTTTAACAGATCTTTTAGTAAGTCCTTGGGATAAAGTTTTCTCATCAGGATAAATGTCCATCAAGGGTTCAGTCTATTTTCCTGGCATGCTGAGAGACCAGTGGGCCAAAAATACTGTATATTCTAGTGATTTTAGATTGCATATTACTCCTGTATTCTAAAAGGAGTCAGAAATAAAAACTGCTAATTCCAAACAGGTTGGGCCAGATAAGGAATGTTTCCACATATGAATATTGCTTATCCTTCGAAAAGCCAAGACTTTTCTCACACATGTTTTCATATAAAATATTTAAAATTTTATACTTTACTCTCAGGAATTTTTCAAAGATAATAAGCTCCCCCCACCTTTTTTTTTTTTTCCTCCTGATGAATTAGTTTCAGCATTATGACTACTGTCCCTGATACTGTGACATTTTCTGGAGTTTGCCCTAAATTGAGCTTTTCCCCTTGGTAAACGGCCTCAGACAGATATGCCCTTATAGTTCTACTGTCTACTTTTTCTATTTTATTTCATTTTTATTTGTGCTTCATATACTGCCTGTCTAAAAAAAATGACTTAATACAGTAGTTGCTTTTAAAAAAGTCTTTGCTCTCTTTTTTTTTTTCTACCATTTAGCTTTATCTTCACAGTGACATCAATGTGTTCCTGGCTTTCCTGGCTGTCTTATTTTATGCACTGTTGTTTAGGTGAGAGTCCCAGTGTGACTCAACCTATCCTCAAAGTGTTGAGTATAACACTTTGACATCACCAAGAATCATTTGTAGCAAAGGCTAATATTTGTCATTCTAGGTTTTTTCTACTTACCTCTGTGCTTCTTCAGCTAGCAATTAGATATACACTTTCTCTAAAAATCAGATGTCTAGATAAGTGGGTTGTATCTCTGATTCCCATGAAAATAGAAATGATATGAAAACACTTTAAAAATGTGCTGTCCAATATGGTAGCCACTAGCCACATGTATCTATTCAAATTTAAATGAATTAAAATAAAAATTCAGTTCCCCAGTTGCACTAACTGTATGTGCTCAACAGCTGCATATGGCTAGTGGCTACTTTATCAGATGGTGTAAAAAAACATTTCCACCATGATAGAAAGTTTTGCTGGACAGTGCTACCTTAGAGGATTAGGAAAACATGTTCCAAGGACTATAAAAATTATAGACTTTTTTTTTTTTTAATTATAGACTATTTAAAGGAAAGAAATGATGGACTCTAAAGGACCTTTATCATGCCTGTACTAAATTCTCATTACCTTATATTTAAGCAACAGCATCATAAGCTACAGTTTAACCTTCATATAGTATTAGTAACTTTAAAGTTCACAGAGTAAATAATCCACTTATGGGGAAAACGTCTGTGAAACAGCAAAAGTGCTTCAGATGTGATGTTTTTATAATTCAGACTAAGGGAGAGGCAGTGATGGTTCAGGTGGGATGGATCCCTAGCTATATTCTAGTTCTTCTAAGGTGGATGTGAGGATTTTTAAAAAGCATAAATCTGGTTTAAAAAAAATAGGAAGAATAGAAAGAAAACTCAATTCTAATACAATATGGACCTTTTAGGGTTTGGGGGCTTTTTGCTCCTAAAGTAAAACATGGTCGACCCTTGAACTATAGTACAACACTATAATCATATTATCTCTTCTTTTTGATTTTCTTAACATTTTCTCTAGCTTACTTTATTATAAGTATATAACACATGTAGCATACAAAATACGTGTTAATTCACTGTTCATGTTATCTGTAAGTCTTCTGGTCAGTAGGATGGTAAATTTGGGGGGAGTCAAGATTTATACATGGATTGTCAACTGCTTGGAGGATCAGTACCTCTAACCCTTGTGTCCTTCAAGGGTCAATTGTTTTCTGTAAATGGGAAGGATGGAAAATCAAGTTTTCAGAGAAATAAAATATTTTAGTTGACTAAGAGTAACCACATATATTATCATACTAGCTAATACCGTTGAGTGATTACTATGTGTCAATAGTTTACACACATTAGCTTATTTTATTCTTACAACAAATCTTTTAAGAAGGTACTTGTAGGATCCTCAAAAAATGGAGGTACACAAAATATAAGAACCCCGGTGGCAATTAATAAGCAGTAAAAACCTGGGCTGAAACCACGCAGACTGACTCTAGAACCTGTGTTCATCTTTTGAATTCTTGGCCAGTTAAGAGATTCCATGATACACAGTTCTAAAATTCCACTAAGTATCATTTAATATTTCTTTAGTGGCTCAGAAAACAATTCAGATGTTACCAGATCTCCTGATTTTTAGTATGAGCAAGAATTTTTACTAAACTAATGATCTCTACAGTGTTGGTGCCAAAGAGGTTTGTTAACAAAATGTAAGGCAACTGGTTTACTCCTCTACCTTGGCAGTAGTCAGAAAATAGAAAATTAGAGCATGAAAAGCAGGATTGACAGGAATTGCGGCAAGAAAAGGAATGCTCTTTTAAATAATGGCAAAATGTCTTTTTTTTTTTTTTAACAAAAACAGTACTCCCCAGGAAATCTCAGTTTTTGTTTTTGTTCAACCAGGACTGTAATATTTAATTAACTTCACAGCTGGATCAACATATTGATGATATTTTATACTCATTTTTCTTAAATGTTTCAGTGGTAATGATCTTGCCACAAACCTTCCCCCCATTCCTTCCAATTTATACACACACTTGTTTTCATCAGTACTGATCAACCTTTTATTTTGAAATATGTGGACTTATCTTTGCCAAAAACTCTCTTTATCTTGCTTCATGCCTTTGTTTGAATTCTTAAAAGGCTGTTGTGTTGGAGAAAACAAAACCAAAAACATCTAAGGATAATGTGTAGTTACAGGAAACAATATCCTTAAAAATTGGTAGAAGTTAAAAAATAAAAGCTGACTTGCATGATTTGAGTGAATTTTTCAGCTAACTTAAGAGGTATACTAGATCCTTGGTATTTATTCTCAGCTTTACCTTAACCCAGGAGGCAGCAAACCATAGGTCATTGATTCTAAACCACAGATTTTCTCCCTTTTGAACATTTCTGCTTACAATTTCTGTCTTTAGGGGGATCCCTGGGTGGCGCAGCGGTTTAGCACCTGCCTTTGGCCCAGGGCGCGATCCTGGAGACCCGGGATCGAATCCCACGTCGGGCTCCCGGTGCATGGAGCCTGCTTCTCCCTCTGCCTGTGTCTCTGCCTCTCTCTCTCTCTCTCTCTCTGTGACTATCATAAATAAAAAAAAAAAAAAAAAAAAAAAAAAACAATTTCTGTCTTTACGGGTGCTGTACCTCAAAACATGGGGAGTGGGGAGTACCAGAAACTTGAAAAAAAATCCTAAAATAGTGGAGTGCTCATTTAAGATACGCCGTATCACCAGTGTTGTTGACAAAAGAAGGTATGATACTCTTGGGGAGAGACAACTGGTAGCTCTGAGTTGAAAAGTAATTATAAAGAAGCAATCTCTAAGTGTAGAGATGTTTAGGAACATCTTATCCAGTTTATTTCACTTATACTTTCCCTCTTTCATTTGGCTAGAATTTATATATGATAAGAACCTATGACTAAATTAAATCCAAAAGAACTCTTTCAATTAGTTAAAAACAAAAATTCTAAGAGATAAGAAGCATAGTCCTGTAGTTTAATTAATATTTTTTCTTTCTTAGTGGACCTACACAAAAAAATGGTGTGTCTTACAGTGATATTATCTTAGATTTGACAAAATACTGTAACACAGTGGCTAGAACATTAGTCAAAGCCAAGATAAGTCCTCAATCTTCTACTTTTCATTAACTATGAGTCTGTGGATGAATTCCTTTACATCCTTGATTTTTAATTTCACCATCTTTCAAATAAAAATAGAAAAAATACTTAACACAGTATTTTGGGAAGATTAATGAGATAATGCAGGAAAAACAATGAGGACTCTATAAATGTTAGCTCTTGTGAGTATTATATGTGTTAATATGGCAAAGTCACATTTTTGGCTGCTGAGTTTTCTTTTTTTTTTTTTTTTTTTTTTAATTTTTTATTTATTTATGATAGTCACAGAGAGAGAGAGAGAGGCAGAGACACAGGCGGAGGGAGAAGCAGGCTCCATGCACCGGGAGCCTGATGTGGGATTCGATCCCGGGTCTCCAGGATCGCGCCCTGGGCCAAAGGCAGGCGCCAAACCGTTGCGCCACCCAGGGATCCCCTGAGTTTTCTTAATTGTCCAGTTGAGTCTAAAATTTTCTGTCTGATCTCACAGGGCTGTTGTGGTGTCCAAACACAAGAATACTTATGAAAGCACAAAATGGTAAACTGCTATGCAAATACGCTATTATAGTTTGTAATTATACAATTGGTGCCATTGAATGACAAAGCTATCACCTCCCATCGTTATGAGTACCTTGGTACAAAAGGGATTTACCTGAGTACCTTGGTACAAAAGGAATTTACCACCTGGTTCCAGCAGAGGTTGAAAGAAGGACTGAAACTTTGTCTGGGGATTAGAAGAGGAGAACCTGAGATCAGATCATCTCTTCCTTCAAGATTTTTTGAAAATGAGTATCAATAAGGTTTAATGCGTTGATCTAGCATAATGTGTCAGACTGAGGAAATGTGTGGCAGGCAAGTACCTGACTTCGGATGGAGCCATAGACCTTAGGTCCCTGCTCAGCTCCAACCTCTCCTCGTCTCCAACCTCACCATCTTTTGCACCCTTAATCCCATCTCCTATCCTTTCTCCCATGAGCCTGTGATTTCCTCTGGTTTCCTTCATCCTAAATATATCTAGTAATGGTAATGGTAAGAAACTACTCAGCTCCATATTTTGTTTCTCTTAATCCTGAGGAGGGGTGGGGGGCAGGAAAGGGAAGGAGTGTTGATCTCTGCACTGATTCTCAAATTAGAATTGCAAACGTGTTTGGGGCCTTGTCTTCTTTCCCACTGGCTACCCTGGCAATGGCTATGCCATTTACCTCCCTTGAAATGCTTCTTATGGTGACCAGGATCCATGATAGACTTTCAATTCCTGAAATCCAAAACCTTTACAAATCTATTTTTCTTAGCAGATGAGGAACTTCGAAAAATTATAACATGCCAGACGGGTTTAAACAATTCATCTGGTATGTTGAAGCTAATTAGACATGCAACATAAACACTGCCATGATAAAAATGTACAGAAAAGGCATTTTACAAACAATATGACCATAAAACCCTACATCTGATAAAAAAATGTTTAAAAAGAAACAAGGCTATGCCAAAATTATTTTCCAAAGCCCATTATTTTGAGTGTGATATCTGCAGAAGGAGCCAAGTCACTGGAGAGCTTGATGTTAAAGAGTGAAGGACTCAAGCTAAACACAAAATGATTAGGAGCTCAGGAGGAAGGCATGGGTCTGCACTGGGTCTGGTTGTCCTTGGCTCTAAGCTTGTGAACTTTTCTCAACACTTGGCTTATTCTGTAGGCACCTCATCTTGCATAACTTTGGGTCTAATTTCTGTGCATGTCCTAAGATCTCAATCAACATTCCCTTCAGGCTTGCTTTTCAGCAGACAAAGAAGTTGATCTCATATAAATCAATAGAGAGGTTTGGAAGAATTAATGATACATATTTCCAAGTCTGTTGAGACACAATGGTATGGGATATGAGGTAAAAGCAAGGATGGGCAATTTGTTCATTCCCAATTTCCAGAGCAAGTAGTTTCTACAAGCAAAGATGGCACTGTGGGATATAACAAGATGAATGAGACAGGACTCTGGACTCTCAGAATTACTACAAGAAAGTCAAGACATTTATAACAGTAATTGTAACGGATGACAATGATCAGTGTTGATTTTGAACAGAAAAATCAAATCTCCTCCATCTTTTAAAAAAAAATATACTAAGGCTTAATAGGAGATGTAATCCCAGTGCAGCAAGAGTGAGAGAAATGCAGTGAGGCAGAGAGGAAGGAGAATAAATACAAATCCACATATCACTAACCTGGCCACAATTTTTAAAGAAATATCACAACATGCTCAGTCTTTCTGCAAAAGTCGTCCAAGAACAGAGCACCTTAGAACAATTCTTTACCCTCTAATTGTCAAAGTCAGTTGCAGAGGGTGTTATTTACCTAACACAAAACATTTTCTACTAGGATTTCAGCTGAAACTATTCAGGGAAGGCTGTTGGAGGTGAAGTTTCAGCTGAGTTTTGCGAGATGAGTAGATTCTTGTATCGTCTAATGAAGGAGGACATTCCCAGACCAAAAGTGCTCAGCAAAGACTCCTACTAAAGGAAGAGTTGGCTTTCTTCCCCTACTTACACTCTAACATCAAGCTCTTCCCCTCACTGGGCCTTTCATGTGCCTGTCTGTCCTTATA
Source organism: Vulpes vulpes (assembly GCF_048418805.1). Classification (NCBI taxonomy): domain Eukaryota; kingdom Metazoa; phylum Chordata; class Mammalia; order Carnivora; family Canidae; genus Vulpes; species Vulpes vulpes. Next base: position 69,269,746 of record NC_132790.1, read on the forward strand.
CAAAGACCATTTTGCCACCAGTTTCCCATAGGGAGTTGTAAAGTCTCACCAAGGCCTTGATGTTTTCAACTGGGTTATCAAATCCAAAGATTTTATTTTAGGGACTAGATAGAGGACAGTAAATGCAAGGACTTATAAAGAAGAGCTTGTAAAATAAAAATGTAAAAATTAATTTTTAATGGGCAGGAAATACTGCTAAACACTTCCTAATCATTTTCTTCCTTTGTCAGTTTGTGTCAAAAGAGTGTGTAATTAACACCAAGAATGATGACAAATGGTGACACTAACATTTAGGACAATAGCCAATCCAAACAAATGGAAAGACATGCTTTGATTTAAAAATTTTTGTAATCAACCTTCCTAAAATTTGATATTAACTTCCAAGTCATTAATTCAATTATTTGACAAATATTTACTAAATAGCAACTATATGCTAAGGATTAATCTTAGCTCTGATCTTTTATTTACAATTAAATATTTTCTGGCCTATAATCTGGACAAATTCAGGAGTTAGAGCAATAGTAAGTTTAAATATGAAGACTCGGATTGTGACACTAGTTCATCTAGGTCTTAATATTAGTTACTTTAACACAAATAGAACCTATATAATCTGATTCTAAATGTGCCAGTTATAGGTACATTTATTTATTTATTTATTCTTTAAAAAGATTTTTATTTATTCATGAGAGATGCACACAGAGAGAGAGAGAGGCAGAGACATAGGCAGAGGGAGAAGCAGGCTCCATGCAGGGAGCCCAACATGGGACTCGATCCTGGGTCTCCAGAATCACACCCTGGGCTGAAGGCGGCGCTAAACAGCTGAGCTACCCAGGCTGCCCCAGTTTTAGATTTATACTGGAGAGGGTTTTAAAAAGTGGAAGCTCAGGAAACAGAGACCATTTCTCCAAAAAGACATAGTTTATTGGTAGTTTAAAATATATATTGAAATGGTTGAAAAAAAATCCATCTTTGTATGAAAACTCAAAAATTACAGGTTCTAATATTGACACACAGGAAAAATATTTGACTAAAATATGTGGAGACATGAGTCTAATTTTTTTTCACTAAACTTGCCTGCTGTTTTAATAGTTTATTACCTACATCCAACAAAATAGCAGGACATGCATCTAGTAAAATAGTAAAAGGAAAAAAAAATATTTTCCAGAACACCAAATTCTAATTCACTGTTTATATTATGGGCTAACCCTCTTCCCCTATATTGTCTCTTCCTCATTAAAATCTATGTTAGGCTTTCTCATTGTGTCCTATCTAGATTCTCCTCAACGAATTTTTTCAGCAGGGTCTAATCTGTTGATTACCTCTTCTTGAGTTTTTATTTTTAACAATTTTTAAATTTTTATGTTAAAATTTTAACAATTTTATTTATTTATTTGACATATACACACAGAGAGAGAAGAGAGAGCACATAGGCATGAGCGGAGGGAGGTGGCGAGGGAGAGGGCAAGCAAGCTCCCCACTGAGCTGGAAGCCCCACATGGGGCTCTATCCCAGAACCCTGGGATCATGCCTGAGCTGGAGGCAGATGCTTAACTGACTAAGCCACCTAGGCAACCCTATTTTTAACAATTTTTATTTTGATTTTTTCCCCTAAATCTCTCATAAAATGTCCTTAATTCCCCCCCCCCCCCCCCCACTTTCCCTCTTCCTCCCCCAGTAACTGATGCTTAACCTCTCCCAACATACTGAGTTGCTGTTAATGAGAGGACTGTTCTGGGTGTCTAGTTCAACAGGGCCTGCCTCCTTCAATAAATCTGGGGCTACCATTTGTACCAAATTCCATACAAAATTACATTCTGAATTGGCACTCTGGGGAATCATTTACATAGAGAGAGTGTAAGTGGTGGTGCCATTTACATGGATGTAAAATAAAGGCTGCCTCCTGGAATTGCAACATCCCCACAGCCTCCAGAGATACAAGCCTAGGTACCTTAGTGATTTAAAAACCTCACAATAGACTTTTACTTTCATGATACAGGTGAGAATAAGGAGGCTCAGAAAGGCTAAGGTAATCTCTCAGAGTTACAGGACTAAGGAGCCAAGATTGGAATGTCAACTTGGTGGACTCCAAAGTACACATTCTTTGCCTCATCCAATGGTGGGCTCAATTACTCTAGGACAGGGATTCCTGCTCCTTTGGTCCAGGGTTGCAGAAAGTTTCAAATACCCTGCTAAGAAGGCCATGGGGAGGGAAGAAACACCAAAGTGAACCAGAGAAGTACATTCTGCCCTATGACCACAGATGGCCCCAGCCTCAGTTGACCATGTAGCAAGTGTTTGCCTGGTATCCTGAAGCAGCAGGCAGGCCCAGAGCTCTGTCAGCACAAATGCACTATCCATAATGGAGAAGAGTGTCATTCTCATGTAAATTTCCCCAAATGGTGCCTTTTCTCAACTCATTTGAGTTTCTGGAAATAAAAGTTAATGATGTTACTAAAACTCAACATAGAAGTGAACTACTCTTTATATAGAAAAATATTTTTAAGCCTTTCAATTACATATGATAATTTCTGTCTTTTCTAGAACATGAGAGAAAAATAAGTTCTAATAGTACTCAGTATCAAACAGAAAAATGGGTAACATTTGGTCAAAGGAATTGGGATTGCCTGTCTCCCTTCTTTCCTTCCTCTCTCCCATCCCACCATTCATCCCAACCTCCTATGAAATGCCAGGTCCTCAAGGAACTTATGGTTTAGTGTGGTGGTGTAAGCCAGAAAATAAGCAAGTAAATAAAGATTTTTTTTAATAAAAATACTTTCAGATAGTGATCAGAGCTAAAAGTGAAAAAAAAGCAGGCAGATAAAACACAGAAATATGGGGCACAGCTAATTTAAATTGGTCCCCTAGGGATTGCCATTCAGAAGAGGCAACCTTGGGATGTGTGAGTGGCTCAGTGGTTGGGCGCGCCTGCCTTGCATGATCCTTGAGTGCCAGGATCGAGTCCCACATCAGGTTCCCAGTATAGAGCCTGCTTCTTCCTCTGCCCGTGTCTCTGCTTCTCTCTTTCTGTGTCTCTCATGCATAAATAAATAAAATCTTTCTTTAAAAAAAAAAAAAGAGGAAATAACCTGAAGATAAGGCACAGAGCCCCAGGAAAAGCCTTCCAATGAGAGAGGCACCAGTGCAAAGCTCACAGGAAAGAAGGAGCTTAGACTGCTGTGTTCAGAGAGTAAACAGGAGGCTGGTGGGAGGGAGTAAGGCTCACTGAAGGAAAGGGGCCTGGACTAAGGTGTTTACAGGGTCGGATCGGGTAGCTGGCTCCTACATGCCATGGTCATGGGCCTGGGTCTTATTCTGAGTGTGTGGGAAGCTACTGGAGGATTTTAAGCAGGAGGTGACAGAGTTTGATTTATACTCTTAGAAGATCACCAAGCTTCTATGGGGCAAGAGTAAAAGTAGGGAGAGGAGTCTGGGGATTCTCAGAGCCCAGGTGAGCAATAGCAAAGGATCAGACCAGGACGGTGTGGTGGAGATTATGAGGACGGGATGGCTACAGGTGTATTTTGACGGTACAGCTGACAGGACTTGCTGACCCACTGAATGTGCTGTGGAAGAAGAGGGAATCACAGGTGACTAGAGCTTTGTCTCACCTTGTAGTTGCTTTAGGACTAATTCAGATGAAAGAAGCAACTGCTGAGTAACTCAACCAAGCAATCTTGGCAAGTTATCCACAAGACACTATCCCAGAACATGGAAAAAAATGAGAAAGGCTGTAAAGCGTGTTGAAATGACAGATGATGTAGTTTACCTTTCAGGAAACATGAGTCAGCACTTAGAGCTTCGATACTCAAGTGTGGCCTGAGGACAACACGACTGAATCATCTGGTTGGAAATGCAGTGTTCACTCCCACTCCAGCGCCACTGAATCCAAATCTGCTTCTAGCAAGATCCCCAGGGGATATGTGTGCATACTAAGGTTGGAGATGCAGTAGGATGGAGAAGTTCAAGCTGGAGGCCAGATCCCTGGCTTTAAGAACCATACAAAGGTACCATGCTAGTTGGGCAACAGCAACCGTAAAAAAAGAGAAAGAGCTTTCACTGGAACAACAAAAATACTAAAGCAAAACATAAAACCTAGCTTCTATAGGCTTGTTTCAAATCATCGTGCCTACCAGATTTCTTTCCCTTGCCAGCGGTCTTACTTTCTCGTCATTTTAGTAATTACACACCAGAGGATGAAAATCTGCACAAATCTGGTTAGCAGACTTCAGGTCTTGTGGTCAGGAATACTGCTCTCTAGTAATATTTTAAAGAAAACATTACTTTCTTCAATTATAAATAGAGGTCACAGCAATTTCTGCACAGACCCCTAAATGTTTTATGATGTTTTTAATGAAAAAAAGGCAAAGAAGCCAACACTTCAATATATCACACACACCAGAGCAGCAAATATTATAATAAAACTCTATGTACTCAACTACATTTCCAACCGGCAGTGAATCTACTGAGAATGGAACCATTTATACAGAGTTCATTTCTCATTGGAGTTTAGGGGAACCTGAGAAGTTCCCTCAAAATCTGGGTTTCCTTCCCGGAAAAAGTCACCTAAAAATTGAACGCAAAAGCCATCCATTTCAAAACTCAATCAAGATGTTTTCCAGAGCTGAGGTGCTGATGTCTATGTATTGGCTTGTGGAGATATTATTAACCAAAGTTTGAAGAGAAGTTTCCATGCTGACAATGTCAAAGACAAAAGGAGTGAAATTTGCTTAAAACGCTAACTATGCCGAAGATTCAGTTCTATTTTTGGAGTATGAAATTTATCGGGTCTTCTTTTCCCATTGTTTTTATATATCTGAATCTCTTGATACTGCTTAAATGGCCCCTATTAAGAGAGATCTTTCCTGCCCACCCAACTGCATAGCCATTTTTGTTCTCTCCTGTTACTCTCTCACATAATCTAGTTCTTTCCTTTCTGGACATTTAAGATATGCTCTAATTTTGTGTAACTTTATTTGCTTTTGCTCTATCTTCTCACAAGATCACTTCTCCTGAGAACAGAGGCTGGTCTGATTTGCTCCCCAGAGAATATGAGCTGCCTACCAGAAGATTCTTCCTGGCAGACAATAAATATATGTTGAGTGAATACGTGAAAGTATTAACTGCCAAATCTCTGCTCTGCTCCACTGATTACCTCCTCTTCATTTCAGATGCCCTAAAAGTAAACCTCATCTATTCTTTTGTTTCTTCCTCATCTGCTTATTCACTTGAAACACAACGTGTGTCTAGGTAGATATGCATATTAGGTACATTTATCTAAAAGAGAATGGACACGATCTTTGGAGACCTCTGATTCTAAATCTCAGCTGTCCTAATCATCCAACAATCATGAAATATTAGCACATTTTTATTGCTTTCTTTAATTCCTGATTTTTCTTATTTGGATCTACATGTGGAAGCCAGTAGTAAGCTGCATGACCATAGTCAGGGATTTTCATCCATTACTAAAAGCTAAACAATTAAGCTCAACATGTAAGTCAGTAGTACCAAAATTCCCATTAAGGTTATGTACCTTTGGCTATGTTAGCCAAATGAATAATGTATTTCAAAGAAGAAATCTAGAAAGATCAATCTATTTAGAAAATATGTAAGGAACACAGACCAATGTGACACAATGGAATGGTCCCTGGTTCATACACAGACAGCTACAGGTGGGCTGACTACAAAAAGATGACAAAAAAAACTGATGAGCTATAAATAAGAAACATCAATCAAGTGAAAAGACAAAGCATACCTCTACTTAAATTTGTCTCTAGGTCAAAACTTCAAAACTGCGTTTGAGTAAATATGCTTAATCAGTACACAGGGAGGAAGAGAGTGAGATTGGGTGAAATATTTAGAAAAAATTACTGAAGCAGTTCATTTTGCTTCCAAAATTAAAAAAAAAATTCTACAAGTTGATTTTAATTCCCAGGTCTATTATGCCCATAAAGGTAGTAAAGAGGGACTCTCATGTACATTACATAAAATTCCTAGTTCAGGCTCCAATATCTATTAATTTTCTCAGTGTACTTTTCATGATAAAAAGAATAATGATTATTAAAGAAAAATTGAAAGGTAAGCAAATTAAAGGAAGCCTCCTACAAATGCTAATATCACCAGAGGCTACAGATTATTTTGCTGCCCATTTTTACTAGCATCTTAAAGTTTGTCTTCTACTCAACAGTTTAATATACTTGCCTACCAAAACCACTGAAAGAAGCTTAGTATATTGACTTAAAAGGGGTGGCCATAAATATATTTGAGAAAGAAAGGAAAGCTTAATTATATTTATATTCTCTAGCTTTCCAAAAATTTCATTGCTAAATAGTCAGAGGTCTGGAGTTAGGAAAGCCTTTGAAAGGCAGTTTAGCCCATTATGCTGACCATACTAGGCTCTGTCAGCAATTGCAAGTCCTGTGTAGTGGACACTGTGATGGACTCAGGTCTTCAATACTCATTCCACTAGTCCCTGCTTGACTCAGGTCTTCAACACTCATTCCACTCGTCCCTGCTTGGCTCAGGTCTTCAATACTCATTCCACTCGTCCCTACTTGAGTACTGGTTATGTAGTTTGAAGAATTTACTTCTACTAAAGGATGTTATTCCTGATTATTCCAAGTTATACTTGGTACTAATTAGTTCAGGACTGAGATATCTGGTCAAGAAGTTATGAGAAGATGTCTGCTACTGCCTTTTTGGGAAGTTCCAGAGAAAGCCACAGGAAGCAAGCCTCTTGAGTAGTCATGTAAAGCAACCACCTTAAAATTAAATCAATATCACTGAAGGCAGAGAGATTTAAAAAAAAAAATCCTAGATGATGGGGTTGAATAGATGGATTTACAAAGACTAAACCCCTAAATGTAGAAGAGTCATTTAAAAGAGCCAGAGTTTTAGTGAATGTTGGTGCTTCCATTTGCCAAAAAATGTTACAAGAAAGAGATGAGCTCAGAGAAGTTGCTGGTTTGCCAGCACAAATGTGAGGGGAGGAAGTAGTTCAGCAGCTAGGTGCTGGATTGACATGACTGGAAAGGGGTAAACAGCTGTGGATTTCCCACCAAAGTCTAACGTTTCAGTGGCCTCAGAAGAACCACCATCAATGTGAGAGAAATGGTTAGAGCAAGGTAACAAAGAAAGGGGGGAAGTGTGCCTAGCACAGAACACTGGGTATAGTTACTGGCATGAGAAGATCCTGGGCATAAATAGGTGAGAAGGCTACTATGATTTTGAGGAAATTATATTGCCAAAGAAATCACAGAACTCATCTGCAAGAAAGCCCATGATGATTCAGGCCCTAGATGGATGTTTTCCTCCAAAGTGACACAAGCAGAAACTGGATTATGAAACAGGATTATGAAACAGATGTCCCAATGTCCACGTAAGAGAAAACAATGGCAGATAATGGGGGGAAAAAACAAAACAAAACAACCTGTCAGTGGATGGAGCCAGAGGCCACAGAAAATAGTGGACAAGAGAGTTTTGCCCAGGAAGTAGAAACACACTAATCCTCCAATTACCACCATCCCTCACCACCCCTCTCCTGCCAGGTCCAAGTGTATCCCCAATTCCTGTGTAAGAGAACTCCATTACTACTACCCACCAATTCTTTCTTTAGCTAAATGACAATTTTGTTAATGCATTATACTGTCCTCGAGGCACCACTGTGTTGTGTGTCTTATATGTGTGTGTGGGTGGGGGGGAGGGTTCTGTGTAGACAACTTTTTTTTTATTATTATTTAAATGCGCAGAACAGGAGGAGCCAACACGAAACCTGATGAAAACAACTGAATGTTATCAGACATTCTGGATTTGAGCTCGATGCCATAACTGGCTGGGGACTTACAAGGGTTCAGAATACCCAGTTCCAATGGAGGTATGTGGGCAGTGAGGGGTGTGAAAGAAGATTCCAAATAGAGTAAGCATGGCTAAAAGAGTCATTTTAAAATGGAGTCACAAGGTCATGGTGGAAGTGGGACTTATGTTCGTTTCTTGTCTCAGATTCTTGGAATCGATGCTGAACTCAGTCGAAAGCCAAGGCACCTGCTGCATGTTAAAATGGACATAAATGGGCTTTCTGCCTAGTAATAGCCCTAGCAACCAATCATGTATAGATCAGCCTCACTGCAGCTATACTAGCACCACTCACATTTCGTTCAAAACAACTTACATAAATTCCCTCTTATCTCTTTAAATAACCCTAAACTCCTTTGTCTCTCTGACGCATTCGTCGATTTTGGTCCACTCTGTGTCTCCCAACTGCCAATCCCTAAGACCTCAAAATAAGTGTACACATTTTATTTTTCAGTCTGCACTCTTGTCTCTTGTTGGTCAACAGGGGATTACCCCCCCACACACACTATTAAGAAATTCTCCAACACCATTTAAGAATCCCATTATTTACTTCCATTCTGACACTACGTACACAAGATAGCATCAGATTTCAAAAAACTGTTTCTCCACCTTTAGGCACCTGACCCAAGTGCAAGCTACCATCTGTGTTTCTGGCCAACTGGCTATAGATTGGAGGTTCCAATGGCCCTCTCTTTGGGTTTAATTTGCTAGAGTGGCTTACAGAACTCAGGAAACATTTTGCTTACTAGATCATCAGTTTATTATAAAAGATACAACTTAGGAATGGCCAGGTGAAGAGATACATAGAGCAAGGTACAGAGAAAAGACATAGAGCTTCCTTGAACTGCTCAAGTGCACCACTCTCCCCAAATCTCTATGTATCCACTAATCCAGAAGGTCTCCAAACCCAGTCCTTGGGGTTTTTATGGAGGCATTATTATACAGGCATGATTGATGATATCATTGGTCATTGGCAAGTGATTCAGCCTGCAACCGCTCTACCCTCCCCAGAGGCCTAGGGGGTGGGTATAAAAGCTCCAACCCTCTAATCTCCTGGTTATTTCCCCTGGCAACCAGCCTTATACCTTACATGTGGTCCAAAACCATTAACATAACAAAAGACACCTTTGTTGTTTTCATCACTTAGGAAATTCCAAGGGTATTAGGAGATGTGTGCCAAAAATGGGATGAAGAACAAATATATATTTAATATAAATCACAGTATCAAGGGCTCTGGCTATTGTTTTTTTTTTTTTTTCCTTAAGAAAAGTGAGACTATTCTATATGTGGCTAGAGGAGTGAACTGTACGAAGACTTAGCTGTCCACCAAAATTCATTCTCCCCTCTAAAGTAGCTGCCTGGATCATGTCAGCTGGCCATGTTACATTCCCCAGCCTGCCATTGTTTATGATCATTTAAGACATCACTAATCTAATATGAGTAAAGTGATATGAGAGTACCCGGTGGAAACCTTCAAGAGAGTGGACATCTCTTGCCCTCCCTTCCCTTGCCTTAAGCGTCAGCACAGACACACCTGTAAGCGGGCTTTAACCTCTGCATTTCACCTGCCAAAATGCCTCAGAAGAGAGGTTCCAAAACCTCACAGTTCATGGCACTCTATGTCTAAGTAATCTTTTCACAGTGCCCCAGGCCAAAAAAAAAAAAGAATATCCTAAATAAATTTCATTTAAAAGTAATTAGGTTAAAAGAAAAATACTCATATCCTAATGAATCTACTGGTCATTTGAAAAAAATAATACATGGAAGTCAAGAAATAATCTTGTTCTTACCTAATCATAATTACTGATGGGATTTATGTTGAACTTTGTACTTTTCAAATACCATCAGCCTCATTTCCTATTCAACACTGACTTTCGCTCAATCCTTGCTTTTAAAAATCACAATTTATAAAAAACCAGCTTTGCAAAGACATGGCATCTCCTAAAGGAATGTAGTGTGAGATTTTATGTTGAAATTGATCTGTGTTATTTGCATTTGGGGCTGCTCTGTTGTAATAATTACCATTATTCTAGCTAATGCATTGACTAAACATTGGAGAGCCTTCAAACAAATGTAAGAAAGTTTCATGCTGAATCAGAATGAGACATGCATTTGCCGGGCACACTACTGCTTGTTTGAGGGCTTAACCAAATGTAAGAGCAAGAACATTAAAGAATAAGTGCTCTCTGGGATATAAACCTCCAAAGATCATGACCAACCACCAATGGCCTCCAGACTTCTAGGGCTCTCTTATTCCTGGCTCTCTTATCAAATTGTAATTCTGGAATGTTCACTAGACAAAGTTTGAGGAATGATTAGGAAATGAATAAATGTAAATGATTTTGAATAGCTTGCCTACTAATTCAGTATTTTCTAAAGACTTTATTTTTTTTTAAATTTTATTTATTTATTTATGATAGTCACACAGAGAGCGAGAGAGAGGCAGAGACACAGGCAGAGGGAGAAGCAGGCTCCATGCACCGGGAGCCTGACGTGGGATTCGATCCTGGGTCTCCAGGATCGCGCCCTGGGCCAAAGGCAGGCGCCAAACCGCTGCGCCACCCAGGGATCCCTAATTCAGTATTTTCTAAACACTATGTATACATTACTGCTGAGTATTAAAATACAAAATTCACACTACCACTCTTCTAAGAATATATTTGTTGAATAGTATCTGTAGGAAGAATAGTATCTGTAGGAAGAATGAATCCACAATCATTTCACAGATTGGATTCTAGTATCTCAGTAAGCCAAAAATCAAAGGTCCACTGTTTTCAACATTGTTCCCTGAAAAAAAAAAAAAATTAGATTGGTGTGGTAAGACTTTTTTCCAATGGACCATATTCATTGTCTATCTTTACTGGATAGTTCACACTTTGATTAGTCCTGTTATGCTTGGTTACTTTTCAACTATTAAAGTTGACTACAAGGAGTTATTCATTAAATAAACTGAAGTAAAGACCTAGAGAGTATGAGAGCTGAAAGGGATGTGAGCAAAGTTCTTTTTTGCTTCCCTGATATATTCCTGGGAGTGTTAAGCCCTCTTTTGCCTCCTCTCTTCCACAAGCTTAAATCATTAGCTGTGATTTAAACATGTCATAGCTGAAAGTTCTACCTTCGGCACTTGAGGAACTCTTGTCCTGTCCTTCAAGACTTAAGTCAAATATTACCTTTCCAGTGTAGCCTTCCACACCACCTCCAAGAAGGAATGATCCCTCCCCATCTTTCAGGCTGTTCCAGCATTTTACACACGTGCATGAATTCCTATATATGTACTTCTCCTATAGTACTTTTGGGATTATACAACCATTTTTGGTTGATGTGTTTATTTGGATGAGTGGTGAGCCAACTTTTTCTGAAAAGGGCCTGATGATAAATGTTTTATACTGTGTAGGCCATAGGGTCTCTGTGGCAACTACTCAATTCTCCCATAACCATGGGAAAGCTGCCAGAGACAATAAGCAAATCATTGGGTGTGGCTAAATTTTGGTAAAGCTTTGAGTGAAGGCCAAAGGTCAACAATTTATGAACCTCTGATCCAAATCTTCAAGACAGGAAGGCCCATATTGCTTATAATGTCTCCTAGATCATTTATCGTCATAAAACATGCTAGGTCTTTAACCATTTCTTCCAATTCTGTGAGGGCACCTTACCAACGGGATGGGTTTTCAACTGAGAAATTTTGGAAAAGGTTTTAGGTAACATATGTAACTCGCATCCAATGTGAAGCAGGTAAGCTACCTGTTCAAGAAACCATATTCAAGTATGCAGACAGATGTATTTTCTTTGGCCTATAATGTTGACCCACACAGTGCCTTAGATTTCAATTAGCTGATAATATTTTAAAATAGTTACTGAAAATATTAGAACACTGTTTCCTGACAAATTGGAAGATGTGGCCTTACTCCATCTACCTTCACCAACAATCAGTTGGATCTGAGAAGTAGCTATCTTTTAAAAGGAACACATAAGGGGAGCCTGGGTGGCTCAGTTGGTTAAGTGTAACTCTTGATTTTGGCTCAGGTTGTGATCTTGGAGTCATGAGATTGAGCCCTGCATCAGCTCTGTGCTGGGCATGGAGCCTGCTTGGAATTCTCTCTCTTCTGCTCCTCCTCCTGCTCACACACTCTCTCTCTCTCTTAAAAAGAAAAAAAAAGAATAAAAATAAAAGGAGCACATAATCTCCAGGTCTTCACAGTCACACTACTCTCTATTATTTTCCAGCACTGAGTGGGAGTGTCCACTGCGATTTATCATCTTACATATGCCTCGCCTCTTTCTTTATGTTATCTCTCCGGTTCCTCTGGTCATTTGAGTTTGCAACCTCTGCTATAGGCATTAAGAATCCCTGGATGATTTCAGAGCACAAGCCCTCCACTTTTCTTACACCCATTTCTGTTTTTTCTTTCTTGTACACCCAAGGTAGGCATACCAGGTTTTGTGATGAAATAAATTCTAAAACTGTGTGCCCCAAACTGGGGAGGGGTCTAAAATTCTTTGTGCTGTATTCAGACCATCACTTTTCCTTTCCTCCAGCTCTGATCCAGCCTTCACATTGTGCAAATCTCTCCTGTTAACTCATTTATGTACTTATCAGATTCTTTTTTTTTTTAAAAATGCAAATGTTCATGTACTTTTTAATGATAAAATACAGGTACCAGCTAATAGGCATCTAAAGTTCCAGTAAAAAGTGCATCTGAATATGGTAGTTACTTGCTATATCTGAGCGAATAAGCAGGTCTTCAAATATGAAGATAGCCCCCTTACTTTTGGCAGGAGAGCACATATCCTTGTGATCACTGCCTCACTAGAAGAGCTGGGTTGAATGATACCCATTCATCTAGCTTGCCTCATGTCCGACGGTCTGCATTTGTGATACAGATGGAATGGGTCAGTGCATATAGTTCAACTAAGACCTGTAACAACAGTCAATGTTTATGGAGTATCGTCTATATCCAAGGGTATCTAAGATCTCTTACATGTATTATTTTGTTTTCTCCTTACAATACACTCACGAAGTATATACTATTATATTTATCTTATAGCTGAGAAAAATGACACAAAAAGTTAAGTAATTTGCCAAGATCAATGGAAGAGCATGGATTAGGATCCAGGAAACATAATTTCAAAGTGTATTCTCTTGGGATGCCTGGGTGGTTCAGCAGTTGAGCGTCTGCCTTTGGCTCAGGGTATGATCCCAGGGCCGGGGATCGAGTCCCACATTAGGCTCCTTGCAGGCAGCCTGCTTCTCCCTCTGCCTTTGTCTCTGCCTCTCTCTCTCTGTATCTTTCATGCATAAATAAACAAAAATCTTTTTAAAAAGTGCATTCTCTTAATTACTAACCTCAACAGCCACCTCCTCCTCATACTTACTAGATGTTCTTTTAGCAGAGCCAACACTTTTGTTCAATCAACTTCGAACTGAAGGTAGTGCTAGCAATAGACTAATTCAGTTATAACACTGAAATCTAATGGTAGTAAGACTACATTCTAGAACTATTCATATTCTCCTTTAGTAACAACAGCAACAAAAATACAGATTTACTATTCCTATGCTTAAAGAAGCTGGGATATTGGTAAAAAAAATTTAATGGATAATTTAAAAATTGCATTATAATTTTTTTCAGTGTATACTAGGAATGACATTGCTCAAAGCTTGCTATTCTCTGGATACTCTATTTGCTGAGATTTTTATTTTTATGACCAAAGTGGGCATTTGGTTACAGCTGCTTTAAAATTTTTCTGAAATAAAGATTAAAGTTGTACCTTAAAACTAGGAACTCTGGGACTTCCATTTCCCATCTGTCTGTGTTATAATGGACTCAGAATGACTTTCTGGGGAGGATCTTGGGTTGCCTGGGACTACTCGAATGGCTCATAGCTAAGCAAAACCAGGTACCTTCATACTGAGGCATATCTCATTGTTAAACACCCTGACTTCCACAGGAGGGTATTAATTCTACCCCCAGCTTGACTAAAGAAGCACATGGCTTAGCACTTGCTGACAAAATAGAGCAGCTGTTCTCCATGTACCTCTCTAAGAATATACCTTATATTCATTACTGATCCAGTAATGTCTTTCAAAAACTTAGTTGAGAGAAAATGTACTTTGGAGGACTCCCCCAAACCTAGGTCTGTCTACTTCTCAGAAACAGCCTCTTTCCTGTTTTGACATTCAAAACAATTATACAGAATGTATATTTACTCTTTTTTAATAAAAGTTCAGGGACCTCACAAAGTGAGAAAAAGGTACTCCACATTCCACCCCCAGGATTGATGGCAGATCATCAGAGAGTGACAATCAGAACCGTGTGAGGTTAAATCTGATGGAAGTATTCTCTTTTTTCACAGCATGGATTTTCAATTACTTTTGCCATGGCAGGTGCACTGGTCTATACTGAGGGACCATATAGGAAGGAGCTGATGAAGGCTATCACGGTTTCTGATGAAGATGTTGTTCGTGACATTATATGATGTCTTTCAAGAAAGATTTATTAGAGAAATTCCTCTTTGGCCTCAGTATCAGCCAGAATGGGGCTTCTCCAAACAGAGGGTTTCATTTCACTTATGAACACTATGAATCATGTTTGCCCCTTCTCTTGCACTGCTGAATGCTCAGTGTGAATTATGTATTTCTTCTTTACAAAGGAAGTTGGACATCAGTGGGCTGGGTCTCTTCCTCTCAACTATTTTTTGTTATTCTGAACAGATAATAGTAATTCATTTTAGTAAGATTTTTTTTAAAAAGGTAAAAATGCAATTATTTTGCTTTTTTCCCCCTACTGACTAATTCCAATATTGATCCAGTTGCTACCATGAAACCCTGAAAGCTAAGCTTGACTTTCTTCTCCCTCATGCCCATATAATTGATTCTGTTTTAACTCCATCTACTTATAACTCCACCCCAGTATCATAACTGGTCTCTCTTCCTTCTTGTCTGGTCCACTTCCTTACCCAACCTATTCTCTGGGCTTCAGCTATGCTGGAAACTCTATATTGGCTTCCCTTTGGCCTTAGGTTACAGTTTAAACTCCTTAAAAGACCTTTAAAATCCCTTAAAAATCTGAAATGAACACTTTTTCACTTAACCCATGAAATCTCTCTTCTTCCAAATACAATGTTTCCTCCTCCCTCTTTTGGACATTTGCACTTGCCACTCCGTTTGCCTGAAACACCCTTATTTCACACCCCTGGCTTTTACCTAGTTTCCAGTTCTCAATGTAAATGCTGTTTTTTTTTCAGGGGGAGGTTTTCCTAGACTCTTATGTTGGGTTACCCATTCCCATTACACACCCTCAAAAATACTTACTATGTGGGCTTATTACATTTGACTGCAGTTACTAGTTGGAGAGTTTGTTTTCTCTGCTACACCACAGGACAGAAAGTATCCTGCATCTGTCTTGTTCCCTGCTCTAGTCCCAGTGCTTGGCACATTATAGGCACTCAATAAATACAAGTTGATCGACTGAATGAGATGACTCACCGTTAAAACACCATAATTTATAAATTAGGAAATGCCAATATAAGATTCCTGGTGAGTGTATCCTTAGTGAGCCCACAGATGTAATGAAACAACCTGCAAAATTGCTCTTATTTAATATAAAAAAATTCATTATATTTGACTGGTCCTTTTCTATCTTCCAATATTTTCACTTTAAAATAGAGAAGAGGAGAATTCAAACAAGCATGTCATTCCTGCGTTGACAGGACTACTGTCAACCCAGGATTATTGACTGATGACTTATTCAGATGCCACAAATCATCCAGGATAATGGAGCAATAAAAGGCAAAGTGTATCTTCAGAGATCTTTCTATTTATCAAAAGATACTGTTATTTAGATTTAAAGAAGGGCTTTGGTTGTCTGAGAGAAATCAGAGAAGAGAGTTAATTAACAAGTAACATAAAGATCTTGTTGGGTTGACAAAGTCACTGGTAACTTCACATTCCCCTGCACAATCCATATAAAACAACCTGCTCATCACATCAGTAGTTTCTGCTTTCTGTTAAAATAAGTTGTACTGTTACCTTTTTGGGGGCGTAGGGGGCCACATACTATAAAGTCAAGCAATATCACAGGCTTCTATTCTTGGACTGAAAGTATATAAGTAGACCTAGCATTGTCTAACAGGTGCTTGGCTTCACTTCTTTTACCTCCTGCATTCTTGACTCTTGCTCATTTACAAATTAATGAGACTCTCCTGTTTGATATACATGAGGATCATGTAGGTTATAACTGCCATAAAAGTCAGACAAAATGATTACCCTTACCTGTGCTAAAACAAACATTTAAACTCAAGGATGTACATCTTCAAACTAGTTAAAATACTCATTTACTTGTAAATGAAGAGGGGGCTTCTGGGTTGCTAAAGTACTCAATTTCTGACTCTGCTACATCTTGGGCCTTGGGTTCTCTCAGATGCTCTGTGCTCCTCTTCAGTAACTCTGTTAACTTGCAACCAAGAAAATCTCAACTAATGGAGCAAGTAAACTCAATCAATAAGATACACAGATGGTCTTAAATAACAGGTTCTTAGAGGAAAAAGAGAATTACTTCTTGAACTTCTCAATGTAGGAGAGAATCTGCACTCCCCTTAAAGAGAAATGATTATCTTCAAAAATGAAAGATTGAAGAATTCCAAGCACAGTAGGAAACACCGGCTTCTGCATCTAGATTCAGCACAATTAAGTAATCATCTTTGCACATGTGTACACACTGACCAAGGTATTATCTGCTCCTTTCTAACAACTGAGTTTTATAGACTTAAAAAGCCATTCGCAGTAAAAGCACATTGTTTTTTACGTACTACTAAAAACCAAACAAAAGTACTGTGAATTAAATGGTTATAAGAGACTTTCTTACCACTTGTTTTTTATTTGATACTCCTTGATGTTGCTTTTTTCAGATTTAGCACATATTTTTAGCACATGTCATTCTTATGCATAAACAAGGGAAACCTGTACTGGCTAAGGTACTCCTAATATGTCTTTATACTCAAGAGTCCAACTCATACAAGTCACTTTTCAATTCAGTATTTGATAACTATGCATTTCTGAAAGAGAGGGGTGCTTTTTTTTTAAGATTTTATTTATTTATTCATGAGAGACACAGAGAGAGAGGTAGAGACACAGGCAGAGGGAGAAGCAGTCTCCATGCAGGAAGCCCGATGCGGAACTCGATCCCAGAACTCTGGGATCATGCCCTGAGTTGAAGGCAGACACCCAACCGCTGAGCCACCCAGCATACCGAGAGGAGTACTTCTTCAAAGAGTGGTCCACTATTATCTCTAAACTGTCAACGAGTTGGCAGGTTTTCATGCTAGAGCTTTTTTGATCTTACCAGGTGTCAATAATCTAACCCACCTTCATCAAATGGCCCTTGAATGGCTATCTTAAATGTCAAGACATTATGGTTGTCTGGTCATGCAATTAAGAAAGAGCAATCATGGTCATACATGCAAAGAATGGCAATTATGGTATGGCGGCTGCCAACAATACCATCAAGATGCCATAAAGTATAAGCTGAATCCTGATTTTAGGGATACTAAAATGTGGATGTGAGGTGGAGAGGGGAATATATTTTAGAATCAGTGAAATACAATCTTAGAGAGTCACTCCAGAACACAAAGTAAAATCCCTTTAAAACAGGCTTGATCATTTTTACCTCTGCCAGACCAAGTATTTTAACTCAAAAATACTTTTAGAACATTTCCAAAGTAGTTAAAACTCTCAGTTATTTGCAAGTAGAGTAGCTTGGTAATAGAATCTACACAAACTGATAATAATTCCAGCTAGTCAGTTTGGGCCCATGGGACTTCTTTAGTGAAAGGGATTTCACCACGAGCTATCCTGATCCAGATGAAGCAGAAGTTTCATGAAGGGGAATACTTTTTACTTCTCCCAGCTACACAGAGATGGAGTGGGTGCAAAAGGACAGACCTGAAACACAACTGGCTTAAACATATTATTACCTACCTCACCCCATGCTTCCTTTTACACATAATGATGATACAAAGTGCATACCTTCAAACACCCAAGAAACCAAACTAGTTAATCAGGGGTCTAGGCTGACAAGGCATGTTTTTTTATATACCATCTTCAAATCACTTGAACTTTTTGGTTAATTCACAAATGCTTCCATACACAAATCCAGGAATGATACCAATCATTTCCAGGGGAATAGAACAGGCCTTTTTATTCTCACAGTTCTGTACACACATGCTCTCAGCCTCTGCCTTCCAAGGAAGAATGGGTACTGCCAATGCAACCGAGCTTTCCTGTTGTCCGCTCAGGGACCATTCTTCCTGCTTGGTGTCCATTATTTATTGCTGGGAAACTTTCCAGCCAGAGTTCTACTTACCACTGTTTAATTCCAAAGTCTTTCCTAAATCCAGAGTCTACATGCCAGCTGGGTGGCAAGACGATTACCTGTGAAACCTTGGGTCCACAACTTTCTCTAGTTGAGAAAGTTCCAAGGACTTGAAACTAGCACTGGGTAGAGATTACCAGAATTTGAAGAATTAAATGTCAGCTCAATTATAACCAGGAAGTTGTACAAAAAGAATAATGCAAGTTATTCTCTTTCTACTAAATAGAGTAATTACCTTTTTTTTAGCCCTTGTATTTGAAAGATGACTTTATTCTCCAAATAAGAAAACAAGCCAAAAATATTTTCACTGGACATTTATTGTTAAATTAAGAAAGGATGGGTCTTAGGGTTGTCAAAATAAATGCTGTATGAAAATTTAGGCTTTTAGGAAATTTACAGTGTTGCTAGAAATGCATCACAGCAGCAGTAATTTAATTTCCTTATCAGTCTCCCAAGAGAAATGGGGAACAGAATGTGCCCAAGTCCAAAAAGAATTCCTGAAGGGAACACAGAAAGAAGCTAATTGCAAGCACTGGCACCAGTCTGTGTCAGGTCAGATAATGCAAATACAAAGGAGCAAAAGCAAGGAAATTATCAGTGAGGAAAGGAAATAAGAAGAAAAAGATCAGAACAAAAATAAACAAAAAGACAGATCACTTTATAACAGGATGTGTTTTAAAATAAATGGCAAGTCAAGACAAAGACACAAGAAAAAATACTGGCTTTTAGTGATGCTGATTATCTATCAGAACACCACAAAAAATAGGTATTTACTAGATAAATAGAAAAAACCCAGAAAAAAACATTGAGGATATATCTGAAAAGAACACAGGATACTTTACAGTCCCTGTAATTTTTATATCACGAGGCTGATAGGACTCTGCATGAAAAAAAAAAGTACACTGAACATTAATTTCCTATGGACCAGGGTTAGAAAAACTATTAGTCAAAAAAAAAAAAAAAAGAAAAACTATTAGTCCATTAATTTTTGGAAGGAAATATTATTTTTTTAATACACCATAATACAGATAGAAAGAAAAATTAGTATACAGGAATGCCTAGGAGGCTCAGTTGGTTAAGTGTTCTACACTTGATTTCAGCTTAGGTCATGATCTCAGGGTCATGAGATAGAGCCCTACATGGGGTTCTGTGCTCAGCAGGGAGTCTGATTGGGATTCTCTCTCTCTGACTCCTTCTGCTTCTCCTCCCTACTCTCTCCCTCTCTCTCAGAACAAAACAAAACCTAGTATGTAAGAAAATGTCTCTTTAATTTTTATATTAAAGTAAATATTTAAGTTATCTTCTAAGATTCTCGAGAAATTTTGTTACTAGTGTAGTGTAATAGTTCAAATGGATTATGTTTTCAAATAGGATACTTAATTGATGCTTATACTAAACTGTAAATCAGTTAATAGATCAACATATCTTCTAACATCAATACTTCTCAAAATTTTCAGTGTATGCAAATCACCTGGGGATCACATAAATGAAGAATAATTCAGAGGGTCTAAATTGAGGCCCAAGAATCTGCATTTCAACAACTTCTAAGTTAAAGATGTGGAGGCTACTGGCCTATGGACCCTGATTTAAATAGCAAGACTTACCATGTGGCCCCTGTTTGTGGTGGAGTCTTTCACCAGCCATATGTAAACCAAAAGGATGACTAACTTCCAGCTTAGAACCATGTCTGGGCTCAGTTATTTATTTTGGTTTAAGATCACCAAATAACTGTGAACTTCTCTAAGAGGCTGATTTCCCTTTTATTTAAAATCATTATCATCATCAAAACACTGAACAGCTGCCTAATATCTGTGGAGTGCCAGGCTAGGTTATAAATGGAGAAAAAAAGACTCCTGCCCCCTAAGAGTTTATAGTCTAACACAAAGGCATTGGTATTGGGGTGTATACGATACTCCAAACCAGAAAACCACACCAAAGCAGATGCATGTTATTAAACCACATCCAACTCAAAGGTTTCATTTGTTCTTGGAGTGAAAGGAAAGAAAATGAGTATAAAATTTGGTGGAAACAGAGATAATTTCACTTAGGGAGCTCAAACTGCAAAACATATTATTGAGCTGTGAGTTTCTTTTGCATGATTCCCTAGGAAAGAGTGTGGCATTTCAGAAAGGATAAGAAAGCAGTTTGATAGGCAGCAGGGCACTTCCACATGCACAATGACAAATACATCTGTAGGTGTCAACACTATTTTGGTGATTAAAATAGATATTTACTAATAGTGATCAGGGATATGTAAATCAAAACCACAATAAGATACCACCTGACATCTGTTTAGATGACTATTATTTAAAAAAAAAAAGTGTTGGCAAGGATATGGAGGAAAGGGAACCCATGTATACAGGTGGTAGGAATGTAAATTGGTACAGACGTTATAGAAAACAGTATGGAATTTCTCAAAAAACTAAAAATAGAATTAATGTATGATCCAATAAACCGTCTCTGGGTATATATTCAAAGGAAATGAAATCAGTACCTCAAAGAGATATCTGCATTCTTATGTCCATTGCTATTATTCTCAATAGCCAAGATATGGAAAGAACTTGAGTGCCCTTGATAAGAGAACTAGTTAAAAAAATTGATTGGTGTGTGTGTGTGTGTGTGTGTGTGTGTGTGTGTGTGTGTGTACCCACATGATTATACACATATAATTTCTCCGTTTTTCAAAACAGGAGATCCTGCCATCTGCAACAACATACATGAAACTAGGGAGCATCATGCTAAGTAAAATAAACCAGGCACAGAAAGAAAAATACTGCGTGATCACATTTATAGTTAGAATCCGAAAAAGTCGACTGCAGAGAAGCAGGGAGTAGAGTGGTAGTTGCAAGGGGTAGGGAAATCGGGGAAAAGCAGGGAGATACTAGTCAAAGGGTACAATTTGCCACTATGAAGGATGAACAAATCTACAGATCTAATGTAGAGCATGATGATTATTGTTAATATTATACTGAATACTGGACATTTGCTAAGAGATTTCAGGTGCTCTCATAAGAACAAAAAAGGAACTATGTGAGGAGATGATATGTTAATTAGCTTCACTGTAGTAATCATTTCACTATGTGTGTGTATGAAATCATGATGTCGTACACCTAAATATATACATTTTTTATTTTCAAAAAGGTGGTAGAGGATTTAAGAATAGCAGCTAGTAATTAACAACTAAAATTAAATATAGTTTTAACTCTCAAATATAATCGAAGCATTTCCTAAAATTATGCCACTAACTTTTCCTCCAAAGGCTTTACAAAAACATATCTCAGTAAATGAAATCAAAACAGTATTAGGACTGATTACTTGCATCTGAAAAAACAAGATGGATTTGTTATGAATTCTAGACTTTCTTGCTGCCATGGCCATACAAGTGTTTAACTGGTATGAAAATAATCCTGCCAAGCTTTGGAAAAACTCAACAGGCCGGAAAAAGAGCCAAGATGTTACAAATATCTCCCCATTCCACTGTCTCTTTTCTGTCAAACTCATAAAAATGTACATAATCCGCACACATTTGTAAGAGCACACTCTATTTATGTCAAAGTAAACTTAAATTTGGAGCTTTATGTGTCTTTCACATAATGTAACTCATTGTTTCCCTGAGAAATGAGGATGAGAGATTTTGATACCTGGGGCAACACTGAGATTATTCAATTTGAGTTGGGTAATTAAGAACAGATTCTTACTACTTGATCAACTTAAACTGTTACAATACAGAAAATACTCCTTCTTCCTGAATTTTGAAACTTAATATCTTTTAAAATGGGAAAAGCCAAAAATTATTTCTCTCCTAGAACAAGACATAATTATAGCCGTCTAAGGCTGTAGCTCCACGAATTAACTAAGCCAGTTTTTTTGGATTATCTTTCCCCTTCACCATTTCAACAGGCACTATATTCTCTCACTGGAAGAAATCTTAATATTTAAAACACAAATTGCTCTTAATGAAGAAGTTGGTGCTTTTAAAGCATTTCTAAAAGTTAGCTTTATTACAGACAAAAAAAAAAAGCACTGAAATATCTGATTTTGAGTCGCTGGCTCTTCCACTTACCAACTCAGTGATTTCAAACAACTCAGAAGTTGTGTCTCCTCATTTTTAAAGTTGCTCAGAGATATGAAGCAAAGACTGAATAAGATAACACAAATGAATACCCTTTGAAAACTGAGGAATGCTTACAAATATACTAGTTTGTTATTTTAGGTCACATCAGGAGCAGGAACCATGAAAACCATAAACTGAGACATGTTGACACATGTTTAGCCTAGACATGATAAACTGTCAATTTATGAGCACTGTCACCCCTACATCTCATCTTTAGGGGATTGTTTCTGGGATTGGTCCTGGCATGAATTTCTGAGTCAGGCAGGAGACAGGAACAATACTGGTAGCTTAACAGGATTTAATGTCAAGAATTTTTAACCAGGTATGGTAAAACTGAAAATTCTCCAAAAAGGGAAAAGGGGAACAGAAGTATTACAGATAATAATTACAGGAATCAGCTTTCACTCACAGGCTGGAGAAACAAAGGGGAGAGGTTGGAACTGTCACAACTTAAAGCTCAAAGAAAGGACCCACATCTCAGAGGAGAGGACACTGCCTGACAGGTGCTCATGGCTTCGAAACCTGTTCTGGGAGTGCTGGGAAAGCTACAGACTGGAATTAGCTGAAGCTACTGAAAGAAACTGGTGCTTCCTGAGTGAAGAGGATGGCTGAGGTAGGGCTTGAAGGAAGGAAAGTAAATCAAGTGAAGTGTCATATCCAGGATTCTACCGCTGGTGTGTGGCAATGCAGGGATAAAATATGGTCTGGGTGGTGCCAACACCCAGGATCTCTGCTCTATATCTCGTTGTTTTCATATAAAGATTAATTCCGTATGGAGTTGCTACCTGGAAACTGGCAGAGAATACCTGAAGTAAAAGATGCAGAAATACTGCTGACATGGTGAAGCTAATTTTAAGTGATACCAGTTTTAGCAAAGTTTAAAAATCAGCTTGTTTGTAATATATATATTAACGTTAGCTCATATATAGTTTTAACTTTAAAACCCTGCACAATTTGAACATAGTAAAAACTGCAGAGAAGAAAAACGGCTTCACAATTGTTAAAGTGAATGTCACAATATATACATAGGGAAACAAAACCAAAATATCCTAGCAGAGACTGAGATCTATCAAAACCTCCTCCTCTTCCTGGGCACTGACTGAGACTACACTACCCAGATTCCCTTGCAGTCAGGTCACTTGACTGAATCCCAGCCAAAAGAACTATGAGTGGGCATGTTGTGTGGCCCTTCAGCATCTGGCCCAGAAAACCTCCCACCCTCACACCTTCACACCTTAGACCAGAGGAAGAAAACTAGAAAACAAAGAGAAAGATTTATCTGTAAGATAAAAAAGACCACCAAGAGGTAGCAGCAAGAGGTAGAAGGAATACAGAAACCACGTAAGAAAGAAGTATGCAGTGTGGGGCCATCTGGTATAGGGCTATAGCTCCACCAACCCTTAGAGTTTTCAGAGGATTCACAGTATAATTGCTCCTTTCAACAGTAGATGTTTATAATGATGGCTTAGTGATGAAAAAGTCATGTTCCTAAGTTCTGTTTAAGAAAGCAAGAAAGTGTTACAACATGCATGTGAATATTTTTCAACTGACATGGTCAACATTAAAAAAAAAAAAAAGAAAAAAAGGAAAAGGAGAAAGAGAAAATCCTGCTGCCTAAAAGATGTGTTTTAGCTGGCTGGAAAATTTACTTGTATAGAACAGTAAATTTGCCAAAGCAGTACATCAGTGTGCATTTGTTTATCTAAGAAACCATCCTTTGTAACATCATAACTGTAAATCCTGCAGGAAACTCAAATGGGGTTTAGATTTGATAAACCACAGAGTATCAGGAAGAGTCTCCATTTTTTTTTAATGCAGTCCCATTTTATGGGAAACCAACCACCTCTTTCACTGATGTGAATCACAAGAACTCATTCTCCCAAGTTGTTGCCTAGGCTCACATTCCCTATTATCTGGTTATCTTTCCACTGCTGTCATTTTGGGACACACATGGTAAACTGCAGAAGTGATCTTGGTGGCTTTCCTGCTGGGATTAATAATAGCCATACTACCACATATTACTGTGTAATC
The DNA here is from genome assembly GCF_048418805.1 of Vulpes vulpes. Taxonomy (NCBI): domain Eukaryota; kingdom Metazoa; phylum Chordata; class Mammalia; order Carnivora; family Canidae; genus Vulpes; species Vulpes vulpes. Next base: position 69,294,106 of record NC_132790.1, read on the forward strand.
GACCTGGGGCTTGCATTTAGATTACTTTTGATTTCTATACTTGGGAAATGCATGCTTTAATTTTCCTATTACGTTAAAACTGATAATGCATAAAAAAGAAGATATCTGTTCATGATTCTGACTTTATAAAGTGGGTATGATTTGCTTTATAATAGACATGCTTGTACCACCAAATGTGCATTTATGATTTAGAACAAGTGGCCTATGGGGGCTGGGTGGGGAGACTGACAAGTAAAAACACTGGAATGGGAAACAATCCCAACTGTGAGGCAGTTAATAGAAGGTGCTTCAATCTACATACTAGAGAAATTTCAGAGTGCAAATTTGGTGAGCACATTCTTCCAATCTCTCCCTCCAAATGTACTGAGGCCTATAAACGGCTAAATCCATTATTCACTAGATAAAGGCAAAGAGGAAACTAAGACTATTATGTCAGAAGCAGCGCAGTCTTACTTGGCAAAACATATGACTGATACCCTTTATGGCACCACAAATCTTTTTTTTGTTGTTGTTGTTGTTTGGTTTTTTTTGTGCATGTACACACTAAACAGCTGTCACCTCTTTTTATATCTGTTATGAATTTTTTAAAAGTGCTATCAAAGCACTTGTTTTACTATCTTTTTACTGTCTTTATTTTTTTTTTCTTTTACAGTAGGTCTCAGAGAAGCCTGGATGCACATCCTAAAGCTCATTAGGTAGGAGAGGAATAACGTCCAGCATGTGTAGATTCTCTATGGGGACTCAGGATATTTGTATGTGGTGTAAACTGTAGGGAGCCAAAATAAAAATTCTCTAACATACTGAAAATAATGTAATTATGAAAAAATTTTACCTTTAGAATAAAAATGTGAGAAATAGAATGATTTTCTTCATTAAGAATTTTCAAAGTACTTTAACACATTATTCAATTATACATACTTAAGGAAAAGTACACAAATTCTAAATATATAGCTCAATGAATCTTCGCCACTCACAGGACCATCAATTCAGATTAAGAAGTAGAACCGGACCAACAAACAGAAACTCCAGTCATTACCTTCACTCTACCAGGAAAACCACTCCCAGAACTTTGAATGCTAGAGATTCGTTTTGCCTATGTGTATCCACACCCTAGAATCAGTTTGTACTTTTATATCCGTGAACTTCACCCATATCGTCATATGCAGTTGTGCTTTGTTTATTCTCATTGACATATATGATATTCCATTGTTGCCAATATACCTAGTTTATTTATCCATTCTAATGTCAATGGGCCTTTGTGTGTTGTCCAGTTTTGAGCTATTAGGAATAGCATTAGTATGAGTTTTGTGTACATGTGTTTTGGTGTACACATGCTAGTGCTTTTTACTAGGTTTATACTTCTCTATAGGATCAAGAGGTCAGTAGATGTATGCATGTTCAGGTTTAGTAAATACTGACACCTTTTCCAAGGTGGTTTACCGATTTGTATTTCCAGGGTGGTTGTACCGATTTATATGTCTACTTGCAATGTATGGGAGTTCTGGTGGCTCCATATCCTCAACTAAAACTTGATATTACCTGTGTTTTTCATTTTAGCCATTCCGGTAAGTGTGCAGTATAATTACACTATGATATTAATTTGCATTTCCCTGCTAATAATATTCAACAGAATGAGACTTTTTGATTTATTTTTAAATAGATGTGTATTTTACAGAATCCTGAGATAGTAAAGGATCTCAAAGATGACCCAGCACATGAATAGCAAATGTATGGCACATATGTCCCCACTAAAGCCCATACCACCCCTTCCCATAGCTTTGGAATACAATGCAATGGATCACTGACTTGGATTCAGCTTCAGAAACTTTCCAGATACAACTGTTTACACAGTCATTTCCAAGCAAACAAAGTAAACTCACAAGAGGAATCTTATTGACCAGATAAAGTTTATTAGAAGCAGAAAGGAAGAGCTAGTAGAAAAGGCTAAGGTAGATTGCTCTGGGTTTAAATTTCAGATCTGCCATTCACCATGGCAGAAAAGAAGATTTCTCTTTGTGACACTGTCTTTATCAGGTTGTTATGACTTGCTTTATCATAGCAATGTTCAATTCATTGAGCTGAGTGATCCTGGCAAGTTACTTCATCCCTAGAAAGCAGTATCGTGAAGATGGACTAAAAAAAAAGATTTGTACCATTTCCAGTTCTCATCATCCCTCCCCTTGTTCAAGGACAGGTTTCTACCAGGCACAAATCTTTTATGATTTCTGTGAATCTACCGGCTCTTGAATTAGCATACTTCTTAAAAGCCTGCTAAGGATAGCAGGAATTTAGGCAATGACCATGAGTCACCGAGGTCTTTCCTGATTTTTGTCTAAATCAAGACATTTACTTTTTGGGTCATTTCGTTTGTAACTATGGAAAAGTATGCAGGAAGATTCGGTGCTGGAATTACCAGAGGGAGAAGGTCACCTTCCACGACACTTCCAATGGTGCCCATTGCATCTGAGGCTTTGTAGAGCTCTCAATTTACTCACCTCATCTTAGCAGAGGTCCTCACACTGATTCTTTAGGAACAATGAGATCAGCCACTGGCCCAGGGTGCACAGGCACTCAGTCCTGCCCAAAGGAAACTACGAAAGGAAAGGAAAACCATCAGACCCCACTGCTGCTCCTTTTGGCCACCTTTGCATGGGTTCAGTATCTTTGGTCTGCCCTCACAGGCAGGTAATGAATTCCACTTCTGTGTTGTCTACTCATCCTACACAGGCTCTTCCCTTCCCTATTTATGAAGCAGTTGTTTACACAACCTCACAATATTTTGATGGCAATTCTGAAATTCAAATCACTCTGAGCCCCCAAATTTCGTTTTTATAACTCATTTGGGAGCAAGATCTTACCTAATCCAAATTTATTTGATGGCAAAAGCCTTTCCTAAACTAATGTGAGGATATTTACTACCTTTACTTGGTCCACTTTGTGGGGAGATTTATACAGTTTGCTGTGGAAGGACTGCTAGACTGGCTTAGGGAGTCCTGGCCCAGACTGGGTTGGGAGTGGTACTGATTCACTGCATCTATACATAATACCTTCCAAGCTCTGAAAAATATTGAATTTTGAAATAATTCTGACTCCAAATGTGTTGGATTAAAAACTATAGACATGTACCACGTTCCTAACAGACCTAGTTTTCAAGCTGTATGTCCTGTTGAGTGTTTACACTTTTGTTTGAATTATTTTAAAGATAAGCAAATCAAAACAAGAGGACACAGGCTTTCACCTAAAAGAATGTAATAGAATAATAAAAATTTGAAAGTATCCAGAGTAGAAGAGGATGTGGGGAAGCAGAGACCCTTATACACTATTGGTAGGAATGTATATTGGGATAAACTTTGGGAGGTGAAGTGCAATTTTCTCACGGAATTTAAATTGCATTATGTATTTTGACCTAGCAATTCTACTGCAAAGTACTCTGCAGAAAGAGTCAAAAGAGTATGTCAGGAGTATGCCATATTGAATATTATATAAAAATATTTTTAGGGATGCCTGGAGCAGTTGAGCCTCTGCTTTCCGCTCGGGGTGTGATCTTGGGGTCCAGGATCGAGTCTCACATCGGGCTCCTTTCAGGGATCCTGCTTCTCCCTCTGCCTCTGTCTCTACCTCTCTCTGTGTGTCTCTCATGAATAAATAAAATGTTAAAAAAATTTTTTTAAAAAAACGGCTTATCAGTAAGGACTGGTTAAATAAATTTGTGTGTAACTTCACAAAATGATACAATGCAACATTTAAAAACATGAAAATGAAGTAGACTTGAATGTAATGATATGGACAAGTTCCCAAAATAAATCTGTAAGGGAACCAAGCAGTTTGTAGTATAGTAAATATATAAAAGACATGTATATATGATCTTTATAATTTCTAGGGATATACTTATATTCTAGATAAGCCAACTTTTCCCTTACACATATGTTTATGGGAAATGACAGGTGGTAATGATTAGGGACGAAAACAAGAGAGGGAGGCTTTCACCCTTCATTATGTGTGTTTTTTAACCTTTTGCTTTGCCACGTGCATATGTGGCTCTTACTGGTTGACAGGGAGCTTGTGGAATTCTAGAAGGCCCAGATATAGTACAGGTCACCTAGTATCTTTCCTGAGACTGCAAATGGCATGAAAGGAAGTCTCTAGCCACCAAAGACACCTATCACCCTCCAGTTAAACTTGACCTCCATCGACCCTTAAATATAGACCAAAGATCTAAAGTAATAAGAAACTCCACAGATGACATCATGGAATTCCAGAGATGACCTTCTGCCAAATAAATCCAATAATCACCTCCACCTACCCCTTAAATGTGCCTTATGTGAAGCATATTAACTATATAGCTGCCTTTCTGATCTAAGAGCATGATCTGTGCTTCAGCTCTGGATGTGCTACTAAGAGCCAAGAGGTTGTGATGAACTAAACTGCAACTTAAGTGTACTGACCCAAGTTTTTCCACTTTCCATTGCCCACCTCACGAAGCATGTAAAAGATGGGTTACATATTGATATACAGTGGCCTGTGTGATCTCCTCTCTAACACCTGAATCTCCTGGTTTAATCAGAACAGTAATCTCAGGATGAATATTTCTATGGACCCATTCAAAAATTTGACCCAATCCAAAAATTTAACTCTGCTCTAAACTTACCTGGAATTGCAATTGGATTAGAAAGACAATAAAGAGCAGAGTTACATTTCATTGCTGGCACATAAATATTTTGCTTAATAGTACTCCTTTTGTCCAGTAAAAACATGTAAAAATAACCAACTTAGTTGGTCAAGCTACTGGCAGATATATGTAATCTTAAGAGTCAGATGCCTGATTAGCCTTCAGGCTTTATTATTCTGAGTTAATTTCTTCTCTACTTTTCCTAAAACATTCATTTTTTTTAAAGATTTTATTTATTTATTCATGAGAGACACAGAGAGAGAGGCAGAGACATAGACAGAGGGAGGAGCAGGCCCCCCCATGGTGAGCCTGTTGTAGGACTCCATCCCAGGAACCTGGGATCATGACCTGGGCCAAAGGCAGATGCTCAACCACTGAGCCACCCAGGCATCCCTAAACCATTCGTCTTCAAATATGTTTTTAAATAATCAAAGTACACCCTCAGTCTTCGGCTGATCTTCTACATAGAACAGTCTTTTCCATGACCTTGGCGAGGCTGGCTCCTTTTTTATCTAAATCACAGCTTCAATGGCACCTGTGTTTGTTTCTCCAAACAAGTACTGTCGTCACATTTTAATTCTCTGCATGTTACTTATGATTATTCCCTTTATTTGCTATGTATTCAATTATTATTGGTTTGTTTTCCATCTCCCAAAATATAAATGTTGTAAAAACAGAAATGATGTCTGTCTTGGTTGTCAGTATATTCCCTGGAACACAGTAGTATTGGGTAATCATTTCCCGGTGAAATGAGTGAACACTCTGTCACCTTCTATTCCCTAGAAAGGGAAGCCAGGTGTTTTGGGGTGGAAAAGGCAAAGCAGGTACCACATCAGCCACATGCAAAAGAATGAAACTGGACCAGGAAATGGTATTTTAAACTGAATGAAGACTAAAGGTCTAGAAGCCAAGGTAGTACATTAGGCAAAGTATTTGACAACAGCCTGTCATATCTTCCTCCAGCTTTCCTGCCTACTCTGAGTCAGGGGACTAAATTTAAAAATGGTAAAAGTATGGGACACCTGGGTGGCTTAGTGGTTGGGTGGCTACCTTTGGCTCAGGTTGTGATCCCAGGATCCCAAATCAAGTCCCACATTGGGCTTCTGTGAAGAACCTGCTTCTCCCTCTGTCTATGTCTCTGCCTCTCCCTCTCTGTGTCTCCCATGAATAAATAAATCAAATCTTTAAAAAAACAATGACAAAAGTCAATGGACGGTAGAGGTATATCAAGCTCTCCTCGAGTACTTCTGAGATACACCATGTCCAGGTCTGCTGATGATCACTAAACACTGGAGAATTGAAACAAAGACAGCAAAGGACAAATGGAGAACTCCAGTGGCCTTCCACAGACAGACTTATATCAATAAAATCCTATCATAGATGTTTAGCCATCATCCGCTGCATAATGAAAGCCTTTGTGCGTGTGTGTCTGTGTGTGTGTGTTTTAATTCCGAAAACACTCCTGAAAAAGTTAGAGGAAAATTGACAGTAATGGAAAAATGTTAATAATATAATAATATCTTAGAAGATATAATTTGATTCAATGATACATATGCATCTTAATCTTGGTATTTTTCAGATGAACTTTTTCCCTGGTAAATTTTTCTTTTCTAAGACATTATAAATGAAATGCTTCACTCAGCATGTTCATATTCTGTTATATTTGTATATTTTTCCTTTCAAAGTTTGTTCTAGCCCTCCTCTTTATCCAAATGCCACATAAAAAAATATCTACTATCTGCAGTATGTCCGTGTCTTCTCTGAAACAAGGATGGACAAGCAACACTGGACTTTGCTCAAGAGCACAGAAAACGGGGATCCCTGGGTGGCTCAGCGGCTTGGCACCTGCCTTTGGCCCAGGTTGTGATCCTGGAGTCCTGGAATGGAGTCCCACATCAGGATCCCAGCATGCAGCCTGCTTCTCCCTCTGCCTGTGTCTCTGCCTCTCTCTCTCTCTGCCTCTCTCTCTCTCTCTCTCTGACTCTTGTGAATACATAAATAAAATCTTTAAAAAAAAAAAAGAGCACAGAAAAGTGAGCAGGGTACCGGCAATTTTCCTTGGGGGTGGCTAACAACTGAACTTTCTTTAAAGCCCAGGGGTTTGAGGAGTGCCTACCTGTTTTACTACCATCTTTCTTTTTATTCTTCCCAGCTCCCATCAGGACTACAAATCACTTCACCCCTGAAGAGTCATTCTTGCATGACTTCTCTGTGCTAGACACGTAACCAAACATTGTGGTTACAGCAGTGAAAGGACCTCATGGCTTTTATGGGGCTGACATCCTAGCCACTCAAAGCAGGTATGCCACAGAGTGGTAGTATCTTAAATATCTCAGAGAAAACATTTCTAAAAATCCCTTAAACAATAAGCCTAATAAAATGAAGAGTACTTATAATTTAAGTTGGATGTAGGGGTAGAGTATTGGTGTTGAGGAGGATACACTTTAAAAAGGAAGCATTAAAAATTAGATTTATCCAAAACTAACAACCACCACCACCAAAACAAACATAGGCTGACAAATAACCACAGGTCGGTGGTCAAATAGCTTTTTCTGCAAAGGACAAGACAGTGAATATTTTAAGCTTTATGGGTCAGTCTGTATTCCAGCTCCTCAACTTTTCCATTGTGGCACAAAATCATCCAAAAACAATGTGCAAATACATGACCAGAGCTGTGTTCCAATAAAAGTTTATTCATAAAAAGAGTCTGCAGGCTGGACTTGGCCCACATGCATTGTTTGTCAATCCTCATGTAGGTTCGTCTTTTCCCAACAATCCTTTATGATGAAGAAACTGAATTTATACTAGATAGAATCCTTTACCTAAGGTTACACAGGTAAGAATTCCCCTAACTCGTTCTGCATTCCTAACTTCCTGTAGTTGGTGAATAAAACAAACAGGTCTGGGAGATACTGCGCGTTAGAGGTCTCTGATTTCCAACTTAAGTGCTATAATCTGGGTTACTAGGTGCGATGACCAGACGTTGAAGCAGTTACAGAAATCCTTCTGGAGGAAGTTGGCTGGCAGCATTCCTGACCTGAAATACCCACCCTTTCTTCCCCTACCCACCTCTGCCTGCCTATAACTACTCAGCCTGCAGGTTTCACTTCCAGCTTCACCTCCTATGGGAAGCCTCCCCAGAATCCTCAGGCATAGTTAGATGCTCCCTCTACAGTGCTCACTTTGCACCTGGTGAAAGTCCATAGCCCTATGTGCACATTTTTCGACATTTATATAATACTTTTAAAAATTAAGACCAGCAAACAAAAATTGACAATGCTTATCACCTGGCACCATGGGCTGGTTATCTCCAAGTCTGAATCTCCTGAGGACAGTGAGCAACTCAAGGGCAGGAACTATTGTTTTACTTCTTGGAGTCTAGCCCAACATTTGTGCAGTAGATGTTCAGGATTCACAAGTTGAATTTCCAAATTCATAAATAGGGGTAACATTTGGATGAGCCTAAGGGGGGTAAAAATTACATTCTCTAGAAGAGGAATCACTGATGGCTTGGGACGTGGATATGAAACTGAGCTTGAAGAGGCAAGAGGAGTGAGTAGGAGAGCACAACCTGGATGGGATGATGCCCAGGAGTTTACTGTCACTTTACTGGTGGCAATGTCCTCCCTGAAGTAGCTTGTTTTTCATTACAGAGTTGGAAAGTATTTTGATTGCAGACATTTTCATATGCAATTTCAGTGAAATTGATTTCCCTCCCCTCCCTTGATAAAGCTGTAGGACTTTGTTATAAGAACATTCAAGTAACACCCTAAATGTTTTCATATTATTCTTTTTTAGTACCTGGGGATATGCTTTGGTTAGATTTCTATTCTAACTTATGCTGCTTCTTGGTCTTTCCTTTTTAGCTTCTCTTCCAGTCTCTCTGCTTTCAATTGTTGGGTGTGGTCACCAAATGGTCTTTGGTTTATGTCCATGAAGAGTTTAGAGTTCAACATCTATCAAGCCACATATCTTCTTGTTCCAGGGGGTCTTTGAGTTATGGTCCAAAGATGTCAACATGATGGACAGAATCTTGACTACACTGTCACTGTTTGTTCTCCTCTCCCTTTCTTTTTTTTTATTAATTTTTAAAAAGATTTTTAAAAATTTATTCATGAGAAACATAGAGAAAAAGGCAGAGACACAGGCAGAGTGAGAAGCAGGCTCCCCATGGGGGAGCCTAATGCTGAACTTGATCCCAGGACTCTGGGATCACGCCCTGAGCCAAAGGCAGATGCTCAACCGCTGAGCCACCCAGGCGTGCCTCTTTCTACCTTTCAAATCACTTGAACCCTTTTAGCTCAACCACTGCAAAGAACTAGAAGAAACAACTTATGAGGCAAGGTGTTATTAGGATGTGCTGAGATGCTTTTTTCATTCTTAGTGCTATGAAGGTTTGCCTGTCCCTCCTTGTTCAACCCCACAGGCTGGGGAAGCCTCTATTTGAGAGGTTTCAGGTAGCATAAGATAAAACATCATTTCACATCCCATATCACTTCTTTGACGATGAAGTAGTTACCATTTTTTTCCTGAGGGGCCTACTGCCTTTGTCAAGGTTTGTCTATGAATAGATTAGTCTTCCCAGGAGCCTTAGCTGATGGATGATTAATATGCAGGGTCCACCCCCAGATTAATCATCTTGAGATACTAGGAGGTGAAACACCCACCTACCCCAGGTAAGAGCGGCTAAGCTGTCCTCTTTCCCTGCACCCTTTCTTGCCTCCTCTCCTTAGAATTTTCACGACATTTTAAACACAGGTTCCTCAATGCAGGATGAAAACAGAACAAGTCAAACGATGCCAAAGTCAAAACTTGAAGTCACTTACTCGTTGAAAAAGGTACAACTAAAAATAATAAAAAATTTACTAAATTATAGGGGAACATTTTGCATATATTATAAAAGCATTGTAGGATTGGTGACTAATGACTGAAGTCTAACAGCTGGTTTTTTTTGAGTCTGTATTAAATTTATTCATTTAGATACAATCTCTCCCAACTCTTCCCACAATCTCTGCAATGGTATCCAGCCTTACATAAATATTTCCCTTTTACTACCCCCTCCCGGGAGAGCATCATACAAATTCTCAGTTTAAACAATTATATCCCATTAACACCTTCCTCACTCCAATATGCTGGACCCTTAATTCTTTCACAAACCATTGTCCTAAGAGCCCATCTGACCTAACCCAAGCAGCTACTGAGTGAACTCCAGTTGGGAATACTTAGAAAAATATGACAAAAACCAGCTACATTGAATGAACATGCAACAAAGGGCATTAGGGAAATTGGCTAATATACTGAATTACTTAAAATTATAATGTTGAAAAAAAATTGCGGTAGCAGGGAAATGATGCCAATTAGTGGCCCAGTAATGGGAAAGAGGCAGGGGAAAAGTCACTTTGCCATCCATAACTCAGCCCTTCACTTCTCTGGCACTGAATGCCTGCTTTCTGCCATTAGCACAGAACTAGAAGACGGAGGTTTCAACTGCATTGAGATTTTCAGGAGAAAACAAGAGATGCCAGTTAAGACATCACCATGAACTTCAAAGTTCAGGAAGGAAGGGCTGTAAATGACTAAAGAGAAATCAGATGACAATACTTATTGCTTTCATTTTTCTCCAGAGGCCAATTTCTTCCTTTTCCTTTTTTTTTTTTTTTTTTTTTGCTTTTTGATGGTACAGTACTCTGCCCACCCCCAGAAAGATTCCAGAATCTTTCTTCAGTTTATTCCTGCAGTTGGCAACCCACACTACCAGGATATCCATCTTTAATATAAATCTGAATGCCTTGTACTGTCATTTGGGTTTAAATATATTTCCCCTGAGCTCTGGCCTCAGTAAAAATAGCAGACAGCTGGTCACCATGTTCCACACCATAAACCTGTTGGGAGGAAGTATGGCCAAGGAGCTTGGCTTGCATCAGAATCACTTGGAAAGCTTGTTTAAAACACAGATTTCTGGACTCCACCCTCAGAATTTCTGATATATAGGTCTAGTGTGGGATCCAAAAATTTGCATTTCTAATAAGTTCCCAATTGGTACTGATGCTGCTGGTCCGGAAACCATGCTTTCAAAATCACTGCTCTAAACCAATCCCAAACCTACTATCTCTAAAGATAAAGAAGAGGTTCTCAAACACCACAGCATCTCAGAATCATCAAGTAAATCAGAATATGTATGCAGGCATTCAGGTTTCTAAGCCAGGCATCTATATTTTCAAAGATCTCCAGGTAATCACGAGATACATCCAGATTTGAGAACCACTGAACCTTGTGATGAGGCCTGGAGATGATGAGAAAGAGTATTAGATCAGAGACCAGGAGGAGGAGGAGAAGAAAGAATAACCCTTATTAATTGTGACTTTGGGACCATCCTCTTTACCTAGTCTCTCTTTCTCATCTGTCAAACAAGGTGACCACCCCTTTACTTGCCTCTCAAGCACCAGTAGCAAGAAAAATATATCAAACAAATAAAGTGGTTTTGAAAATTAAGAAGGCGCCTACAGATATAAGGCGTAGCAAGGGAGGTGGTGCTGCCCAGGGTGATGCAAAGACTGCCAGCAGGAAGACCCAGGTCAGCACCCCAGTTCTGGCTAGCTCTGTGACCTGAGCAAGTGAATTTAACTGCTCTGTGCTGTACTTTCCTCCTTTGTGAAGTCAGAATGTCACTACCTTCCTGGTGGTGTTCCTTCAGAGCAATTTTACTATTTGCCTGGAACACAGTACATGCCCCAGAAATGACTGTTATGGCATATGTGATGGGTATATATATATTACATATGTCATCATCCCTTGATATGGAGAAGGCCTTCCCGTGGGAAGACATCCAAACAGAGGTTAGTGAAATTAACGGTGGAAAGGCTGAAAAATAGCATCAAATAGACCTCACGTAAGTGGACAAGAGACAGTTGTGGGTGTATGAAGATTCAACTCAGCAGCATCCTTAAAATTAGGGAGCACCATGTCCTTTCCCCCTGCATCTAGACAGTACCCATTTACAAGGTGGTTTGTTCTTCAGATTCCCTATGTACTAGTCTGAACTTGAAGGTGCCTTCAGATCTTGTATGTGATGTTTTGTATATATAAGTTCTTCTGTTGGACTAGCCTACAAGATCCTTGAATTTCATGAGGATTGTGTTTTCTTAGAGCAGCCATGGGCTGATAATTTTTGGTGCTTACTAGTCATCAATTTCTCACCTATTTCCACGAGGCCCCCTTAATTACCCCTTCATGGGCAATTGAATATTTTTTCAACAATACAAATTTTCTCTCTCAACTTAAAAGTATTCCAAGGTTTCCTATCATTCATAGGGTCCAGTTAAAAGTCCTTAGGGCAGTTTGTAAGGCTCTTTCTGATCAGGCCTCTGCCGAATTCTCCAAGCTTGGCAGGGGGGATATAGCCAGGGCTTTGGTGTTATTAAGATTATGAGTTAAAAATCCAGCCTGACCTCTTACAAACTGTACATCTGCCAGAGTTTCACAATTTCCCTGAACTTCAGTTTCTTTATCTGCAAAATGAGAAAAATGTTACTTCCTTTCAAGTTTGTTGGAAGATTAGGACTAATAAGTGTGAAATGTCTAGCACATACATTTTCTTTTCTTTTTTAAAGCTTTATTTATTTATTTTAGGGGCACCTGGGCAGCTCAGTCGGTTAAGTGTCTGTCTTTGGCTCAAGTCATGATCCTGGGGTTCTGGGATCGAACCCCTGCTTATCAGGGAGCCTGCTTCTCCCTCTCCCTCTGCCTGCTGCTCTCCTTGCTTGTGCTAACTCTGTCAAGTAATTAATTTTTTTTAAAAAATAAAGATTTATTAATTTGAGAAAGAGAGAGGCTTGGGGAGGGACAAAGAAAGTCTTTTTTTTTTGGTGGTGGTGGGGGGAGAGTCTTAAGCAGATTTCGTGCTAAGGGTGGAGCCTGATGTGGGATTAATCTCATGACCCTAAGATCAGGACCTGAGCTGAAAATCAAGAGTCTGACACTTAACCAACTGTGCCACCCAGGAGCCTCACAGCATATATATTTTCCTGATAAACATGAACTACCTTTCCTGATACATGTAGCCCTTGCCCTAGGAAATGTGAGTGCCCTCTGATACTCTGTGCTACACTGTGCTTCTTCACCTTCACAGACATCTCCCATGTCATCAGCTTGGAAATCTCTCACCCTTCGAGGCCCCAGATGAACAAATATCACTTCTGCGAAGCTTCCCTGACCCACATTTGCAAAACTGCTCCGTTCCCTTGGTGCCACTGCCATCTTGGTACAGGGCTCTGTCTGTCACAGTCTAATGAAATTAGTGATTTATATGCCTGTCTCTCAAACATATAGAAGGTGTCAAAAATACAAAGAACCACACCATAATCAGCATAGCACATGACTTGCAAGCAATAGGTGATCAATGTTAGCTCATTGTGTCCTCTTCACAGTTTGTCCTGTTATTTGTGCAAGGTCACATAAAGCCTGGTACAGTGTAAGTTCATATCCTAAACTCTTGATACCCACAGACCAGGAGCATTGACATCATTTGGCTACTTTTCAGGACTGAAGAATCTCAGCCCCACCGCCCCCGCCCCAGAATTTCTGCATCAGAATCTCATTTTAACAAGTCCCCCTGTCCCCAAAGGATTTGAAAGCACACCAGCATTTGAGAAGAGCTGTCCTAAACATCTCTGCACTCCCACCAGATACACAAGTAGGCACTTGATAAGCGAAAGCATATGGACAATTCATCATGTGTTAGCTAGGAAGAGGAAGGTGCTCTAAAGATATTTCAACCCCAGCATAATGGTAGCCATGGGAAGAATCCTGTATTTTATCCTGAATAACACTGTGGTGATGATTTACAAACTCTGAGCCCCAAAGGGGGTCCTGAGAAGTAGCATTCCTTGCTTTCATGGATAAAAACTGAAGTAAAAAGAAAGAGAAATCCATCCAACCCACATACTTGTACAAAAGAAAGGCAAAAATCAGAGGTTTAAGGAGTGCTGGATCACATAACTAAAAATGAAAACAACTAAAAGCTAACCTTCCAGTGGAGAAGGTAGCAAAATTCATGAAGAATAACATGTCCACTAGGAGCAAGAGGGTTCTAGTTTACCACCTGCATCAGAGCAAGGGGCCATCAAAACATGAGACTAATCCAGAGTCAATATCGTGGTGAACAACACTTGTACAATTTAGGTTGGACCATCATTTACTCGAACGTGGCGACCAGAACACTGTAAGTGAATATCCCTTCTGACACATCTCTGTCATGCTCTAAGGAAAGCCCTGGTTGTTCTGAGCTATAGGCTCAGGCCTCCCCCCTCCCTCAGTTACTATTACAGATGGACTAAGGGCATAAGGAAAAATAATGCTTGCATCGAATATTCTCCCTCACACCTAGAACTCACATTAGGTGACATTATTGTCTGGGAATGTATTCAGTGGAAGACTATTCCGATAGCCAACAGCAATTACATAGCAGGACAACATACTTCACAGAGACATATTTTATTATAAATAAGGGAGTCACAAAGCTTCTGCACAACTGTAAATATTGCCTTCCATTCTTTTTCTGGGAAAAAAGAGTAAGGATGCAATCGGAGTCACAGATCGCCATTTCCAGACAGCAGCCTGTCTTCAGTGGTGTGGGGACGGGACAGGGCAGGGAGCCCAGACTGCATCTCATCTCTGCACACTGGGACAGAGGCTATTAGAAACAGCAGCAGAAATGAAAGTGAGAGACACTCACTTTTACTTCAGTTTTTTTTCCCCTAAGTTCTGCAGGAATGCTTGCCCACAAATTAAGACTGGGATGCTTTATTTAGGATGCAACCTCACTTTTTTTTTTTAAGATCTTGGGCAAACAAATGAACTAAAAGAAAGTCCTGCATGAAACTGAGAGCAAAAGGCATTTGGGAGTATTTCTTTGCCCTCCTGGTATCAAAAGGGCCCAAACATCACAATGGTTTGCAACCTTTTTGGTTGGATACTTTTTCCCCTGTCATTTAACAGATGGGAGAGATTTTGTGAACTTTTCTAAGCAACCGACAGGACCGCCTCATCTCTCCTAAGTGCCTCGTCAGCAGATTCCTAGAGTCTGGCTGTAAAAGCACTATTTCCACTTTTTCCCCCGATCCGAAAGATGCCTCTTAAGCTATAGTGAGGCAGAGCATAGCCATTCAATTATCCAAATACTAGAAGTCTATAAAAGAACATTGTGCTGCAATTGGTTTCTTAATTTGAGTGAAACGGCGTGCCCAGACACATCCCCAGGTCCTGAAAATAAATCTCCACACAACATCTTCTGATTCAACCATGTTGCAGGATGCATTTTTATCAATTTGGAGTTAACTTAGAGATTATGCAGACTAAACCAATATGATCACACCATCAAGGGGGGAAAAACAAACCCCAAATTAAACCCTTTAACAACTAGGTTATTGATGGTAGAAACAGCTCATCTGCCTTTTTAAAAAATTACAGATGTTCAGACTTTAATTTTCAGAATGCTTTTAAATGTATCAACTGTTTTAA
The DNA here is from genome assembly GCF_048418805.1 of Vulpes vulpes. Taxonomy (NCBI): domain Eukaryota; kingdom Metazoa; phylum Chordata; class Mammalia; order Carnivora; family Canidae; genus Vulpes; species Vulpes vulpes. The sequence goes on from NC_132790.1 coordinate 69,309,293, forward strand.
TGTGATAAATGCCTTTTAGTGCCCACTCCACAAATAATCCAGTCCTACTTAGCTGCGTGCATTTATGTCTACGACCACTCAGAGAGTAAGTGGAGGGAAAAAACCAACCCAACTAAAAGATAATTGTCAAGTCTATAAAATTTACATCTACTCCTTGTGAAACAGATGGTGGATTCTGTAGAAAGCATAAAGCAATGAGCTGTCCAGTTTCAGGCTCAGAAGCAGTGATTTCCTGAAAAAGAAAGGCAAGTCACAGTCTCCGTACTATTTTCCTATTTGCAAGGACTCACCTGTGCTTGGAAAGAAGGTAGGAGCTCGAGAATTCATTTTCCTAAGGAAGCCATACAATCCCATGGATAAAGTGAGTTCAGCTTCCAACCTTTGCCATCAGGAGACTGTGTACCCTCAAGTCTCAGAAAGCATCCAGATAACCCAGGGCACGTTCAAGTCTCTGTACATGTGTTGCAAAAAAATACCTCTCCTTCACTTGTGCAGATCTCTTTATCGCAGTTGACATGGGCTTGCCCAGGGGACTGACTTGTTGTTCCATAAAGATCCTTAAATAGGCACTACTGATGAAACATTTAATCCAAGCCTCGGGATCAAATGGCTGCTACTGCCAGAGACAGTGATAGAAAAATCTATTCCCCAATTAAATAATTGCACACGAAGCTATGACTGTTCATTATGTCCTTTAACGGAGTTCAGCTTTTCTGGAACACAGCCAATGGCCTTCATATTTTATTTTAATAATATGTATCCAGTACTTTTGAGATCATGGATTATTTTAAACATTTTTTGAAGGAAGCCATCTCTTCCCCCACATGAAAAATGGAGTGTGAGTTTGAACAAGAGATGCCTGTTATGATCACCATACAGCAATTATTTATTTAAGTGCACACTGGCTGTTTCTGAAAGTCTTCTCTGCTATGGTTTAAACCCTATCCTTTATTTGGGGGCATTCTTGTCTCTTTAGTACCATGGCATGAATATTTTATTTTTGCCTAATCTGAACTGTTTATCCAGGAAGTGAGAGGAGATTCATCGACTGTCTATTAAAGGGGTTAGATCCTGAAAGTCTAATAAAAAATCTTGTCCCCCAAGGCAAAAACATCCACATTATATGAACAGCATAAGACAACAGGAAGGTGGTTCAGTGGAAAAAATCCAGTGTGATATTTTGTTCTGAAGCTTTAACTTCTTAAGAGCATAGGGGATTGTGAGTACAGTGACAAGAGTTTTTTTTTTTTTTTTCTGTAAGGGAGGGAAGTTACACATTGAACATGGGTAGCGAAATAATTCGTAAGATTAGAACACTCGTACAAAACAAATATTGGTTTTGAAATGCAAAGCTGTTAGAACAAAGAACAAATATCAGAAGTTTGAAGAGGCTTAAAAGTATCCCCTAATACAGTCTTTCCTCTAGCACTCATTTTTCTCAAGAAAGAACTAAAAAAACACTCCCATGCATACGTCTCATCTCTACAGGGGGGTTATTTTGAACAAAACTTTCCAATGACGTGCAAAGGTACCTAGTTCTTTTTGATGATAAGGTAGCTCAGAGCTTGTCTCTTGCCCCTTTCAAGGAAATGGATTTTTAATTCTTCAAAGTTGTCCTATGTCTGTGTTATTTTGTGCTTTCATTCAGATTAATTATGGATTTTAATTACTGCTTTCTGTCATTTGGTTAATGAATATTTTTCTGATAAGTCACATCAGTGGACCTGGATTGAAGTTACATCCCACATTGGGTCAATGTTAAAGCATTGTTCTCCAAGACCCATTGATTCTTATGTCATTAAGCGGCAACTCTGAGTGCTAATATACCAACATCTGGGAACAGTCTTTCTCCTAATTTCAAAGGATTCTGATATAACAAGGAATAGAATCTAGGAAAAGCACTATTTCCATTGCGACTTTAACATCCTTCACATGGGAACTATTTATCAGTTCAAATGCCTTTAAAGAGGAAGAAAGAAACTGAAAATATTCTTGGCTTCTCTTCCAAGGAGAGGCTTGCTATTGCTGAATCTCACTGAAATAAAAGGATGCAAAATAAAACAAATAACTTCAAATAATGCCTATATCAATAGGTAAGTGAAAAAAGTAAACTCCACCTTTGTTGCTTGAGACCACTGTAAGTGCCACTTCAATGATAAACACAGCTTAATTAGTAAATACAGTGACCTGACATTAAGCAGTATTTCAATGCAGTTTTTGGTCACAATTTGGGATATTTTTGTGGATATGATCCAGTCCCCATTGGTGCTTATAACTCTCTTTGATTTTGTTACTTCCTTTGTTTATCCCTGCTGGATCAACATTCTTAATCACTAAAATATTTTGTGTTAACTAAACCACCTAAAATTTACTGCATCTAGTGATGCATTACTGTAATTTTGGCATTATAATTCATTTGGCAAGAATACATGTAAAATATTTTTTCCTAAATAGGCTATTGAAATATCATCAAATATCTTTACCAGGGCAAGACAGTTTTTACAGAAGAACAAAATAAATCACAAATAATAAAGTCTGATATCTTCATGATGAATATTAAAGAAATAAAACTGGTTTACTCTATTCCTTCCACCCTTGAGGATCTCTAATTGCGTTTAGAAACTTCATAACAATCTTTGCACTCCAAAGAAATGTGCTGTTTCTCACACACACACACACACACAGAAACTTTCACAGGCTCTTTTTGAATTAGTAAAACCTAAAGGGGGCAGGGTGAGGAGAGAACAAGGCCTTAAATTCAGCAAATTCTAGAATGACAGGTACTGCAAGCTACATTGTGATGGAGCTGCCAAAAAAATACAGTATTTTCCCTTTCCTCTTTTTTTCATTATTAAAAAAAAAAGAGAGAGAGACTTGTGCCTTTAAAAATGAGCTTTCAACTGCTCCCCAGTCAATGACTGAGCGACTCCTCAGGCATTCCGGAGTGGCTTTTCAATATTAATAATTTGAAGTACTAATGTCAAATTTCACTTTTGGAGTAGTAAATATATCTGGTTCACCAAATAGCTCAGCTTTCCTTTATAAATACTCTACAATGAATACATTAGCTTTAACATCTATTCTTTTGATAAGCCATCTTGAGGGGGCCTGACTTTTGTTTTCCTTACTTTCACAAACACACTCCTCCCCATGATTAATGGCCTCCCATTGGGTATATGGAAAATTTCCCAGCCTGGTTCCCTTGAGAATGCTCCACTACATGGATTTCTAGGCAAAGCTAGATTAAAAGAGGAGGAGCATGAGCTATGGTCCCCCCTACCCCACAGCCATCAATTATATACAGTTATAAATCAAAGTTTTCAGTCCAAACAAAGACCTGTGTGGCAAGCAAACAAGGGCGTTCACGGCAAATTGTTTTGAAGCCGAATAAAACTCTTGACAGGAAACAATGGAGTTAGCAAAGCCCCTGTCAATATCACTCTAAAGTTTAGCTGATTTATGAAGAATTAGACATGGTGTATCAAGTCGCTTAAGGATTGATTGAGAAAACAGCAAGGAGAAGTGTGAATAAGCTAATATGAAACCAAATGAAGCTCTTCCTTGATCAGAAAAGTTTTGCCAAGTACTGTTTTTATCCATATAAATTGGACCCTTTGCCCTAGATCCCTACTGCGAAATCTCTAATTATCAAACATACTCCCATCTTCCCTCACTTATTTTTGGGTTCTCTGTAAGCAAATTTACTGGCCTTTACAACCTTCCTGTGAACCATGGTGTCAGGCTCATACTTTGCTTTCTATTTTGATCCTTCACTTGGGAGAATTTAATTTCACTTGTTTCAGATACTGTTTACATGCCCCACATAAAAATCTATTTTAAAAGGAGAAACAGGAAAATATTGACTTCTGTGAAAACAAATAGAAATACCATCAGGAGGCAAAGCAAGTGCAGAAGGCATGAAATTAAATAAATAATACTGTAAGTTTTCTAGGTTTTTTTTTTTTTTTAATCTTTGAGTTCTAACATCTGTCAAGGGCTTTCTCTATCAGAGACCCAAACTGCTCAGACCTAAAAAACACAAACTTGAGTGAGAGAATAATAATTCTAGTAACAATTATAACATTCATTGAGCATTTACTATGTGCCAGATAGGCTTCAAAACAATTTATGTGTATAAGCTCATTTATTCTTTAGAACAAACATATCAAGTATTGACTATTATCCTCTCCAATTTATGGTAGAAGAAATTGATGCATAAAGAAGCTACCTGTTGGAGGTTGCATGGTTAAGAAGTTATACAAGTGGGGCACCTAGGTAGCTCAGTAGGTCATGATCTCAAGGTTCTGGGATCCAACCCCACATCTGGCTCCCCCTGTAGTGTTTCCTCTTTACCTCTGCTCACACGCCTTGTACTCTCTCTCTCAAGTAAATAATATTTTTTAAAATAATGAATGAATGAACAAATGAATGAATGAATGAAGTTACATAAGAAAGATATGGTGGATCCTGGCTTTGAACCCAGGATGTAGGACTTCTTAAACCACTATGCCAATCCTTGTGTTTGGAATAAAAAATTTTGAAAAATATAGATCTCCCTTGAGACATGTGGGTGCCTCAGTCAGTTGAGCATCTGACTTTTGGGCTCAGGTCATGATCTCAGGGTCATGGGATCTAGCTCCACATCAACCTCCATGCTGGGTATGGAGCCTGCTTGAGATTCTCTCTCCCTCCCCCTCTGGCCCTCCCCCTCACTTCCACCCCCACTCATGATCAAGTACGCCTGTGTGCTTACTCACTTTCAAAAAAAGATAAATAAAACACTTTTAAAAATCTTAAAAATAAAAAAAACCATAATTCTTCCTTAAATCACTCAAAATTGATTCAAAATCTTCACTCCTGAGGAAAGATGTTCTCACTTGCCCCACTCCTCTTACCTTAGTGAGTTGTGAAAATCAAATGATACTGTATACAAATATAGAAGGGAAATGTTTTAAGTTACATAGAACATCTGAAATTACCTTGCCTGTGACCACTTTGTCTGTGTTAATAACAACTACTTTTTCCTGTAGACCTACCTCATGTTCTTCTGGTAGGAAATGAACAAGTGGTGGGCGGGCATATGACTCAGGCCTAATCAGAATTCATCACTCTCACAGTCAGAGTGTAATGAGAGTGGGTATGATATGGGCCCTTTCTGGGCCCAGACTATTAAGAGGTGAGTGACCCTCTTCATTTCTCTTTCCTCTTCTAGCAAAAAAACCTGGATGTGGTAAACCAATCTTGAGCATGCTGACTCATCAAGGGTATAGGGGATGGCAGAGCCACAAGATGGAAGGAGCCTGGATCCCTGAATGATTGCACAGAAAAGAGGTACCTGCAATCTACATACCTATGGTAGGTCATTATATAAGAAAGAAATGAACTTCTCAGGTTTAAGCATTATATATTTTGTTTTATTTATTACAACAGGGTAGCCTACCTTGATAATACAATAACAATGTAAGTGAATACACTTTAAGTTTAGATTATTACATTATATAATTTGGAATGAAGACCATGCAAATGAACTCAGAACAAATTTGGACAATTATGAGACTTCTTTCTATTTTATTTTAGTAAGGCAGAAAGAAGATGTAGTAAGATAGAAAGAAGATGATGAAGCCAAGTGTTTCTAATTCATTATTTGGGAGGAAGAGGGCCCTGATAAAGACTAAGAAATTAGATTTTTAAAATTTGACGGTGTTCATCCTTCCATATTGTGTTCGGAATAAAAGGAAATTAACTAAATAGGTAAAGGTTTAAGAAAATTTGGCAGGGGGAAAATGAGATGCTAGAATAAGGGAAAGTTACAGAAAAGAAGGGAAGGAGAGAAGACAGAAATGTGAAAATGGTAAAATAAAATTAAACCAATAACCTCCCCAAATATACTTCTTAGCAAAATCTTACAAAAATCCTTCAAGAACAATTTATTTCAATTTTTTCCATTCCATGACATAATAGATAAAAGTAGATCCATTATTTAAAAAGAACAAAACCTGAAAACAGGTTAACCTGAGAATGATTTTCCCATGCTTCTCAGTAGGGTATCTAATCATTCTGTTTTCTGCTACATATGTTAAAGAAATCTTTTGTTTTCCTACTTAATGAAAGAGAAGACATTATTTCTTGCCAAAGAATCAATCCCAAATGATAAAATAATCCAGTATTTTTGAACTTCAGATGACAAACCTAGAGTTGTAACCTCTTGGTATCCTGCTTTTGGGATGATGCATGTCTTGTGCCATATTCAAAATAATAGATCCTAATAATCTGTAGCCTATTGAACTGAAAGAACTACAAGCTCTACCTTATAATTTTCTATTGAGAAGACAGTACACAAATCATTTATTTTTCATGATTCTTACATAAAAAATGTACCATTCAGTGAAGTGGTGGACAAAATGCTGATATTTAGCAGATTAAATTGATTTATGGTTGGGGTCTATACTGGCAATTGCCCTCTTAAAATATGTACTCAAATTAACTTTAAAATCTAATTAAAATTTTAGATTTCAATAAAATATATATATATATATATATATATATATATATATATATATATATATATATATATAAAAATATATATATAAAATAGAAACAAATCCAAAGTTCTGGGAACAAACATTTAAAGACCCCCAAAACAATGGAATATGAAAAGGGGAGAAATACAAAAATATCATTAGAGCCAGAAAAATAATAGTGAAAAATGTCCCCTTGCATTTCCTTCCTTCCTTCCTTCCTTCCTTCCTTCCTTCCTTCCTTCCTTCCTTCCTTCCTTTCTTTCGTTCATTCTTTATTTTTCTTTCTTCTTCCTTTCAAAATTTTATTTATTTACTCATGAGAGATACAGAGAGAGATGCAGAGACACAAGGCAGAAGAAGAAGCAAGCTCCTTGCAGGGAGCCTGATGTGGGATCACACCCTTAGCCAACGGCAGTTGCTCGACCACTGAGATACATAGGCATCCCTTCCCTTGCATTTTCTGATGAATTCTAAAAAAATGATTTACACATTCCTTTTTAAACAGTGTTTTGCAAAACCCTCCAAAATGCTAATACTTTTCTAGTTGTAAAAATATTTAAGAATAGTTTATTCTACACTATAAAAGATTAATTAATGAATGATTAGTCAAATACTGTTTTCATCCTGAAGTCGAAATTAAGGGCTGGCAGAGAATAGCTACATCAAGGTTGAGATGAATGAAGATTCCAAAGGTCACACAGTACTGGAAGAATTTCAATTTGGTTCAAAGTGGGTAGACTTTGTTGAATATCTAGAGTACCCAGGTGGGACTTTATAAAGGCATGCCTTAGAAGTATGGCAACTCTAGACCTAGAAGGAGAACTACTATAGATCTGTCCCAACCAACAAAGACTAAAATAAACGTAAAATTCCAGTTTAAAAACTCCACATAACTGCCTACTAGAGCAAAGCTATCTTCAAAGGGTATAATATAATCCAGAATCTCAACAATAAAGCATTCATCACATGTAGCATATATTCAGTAATTAATAGATAATAAAAGTGGGGAGGATGACAATGAGAGATAAAACAGAATATAGAAATACAGATATCACATCAGTGTTAGCAAATAAGGATTTTGAAAGTTATTATGAATATTTTCATTTATTTAAATAAAAGATGGATATAATAAGTGAACAAATGACAAATCACAACAGAGTAATACAAACTGTAAAAGAACCCAAATGGAAATTCCAGAATTGAAAAACAGCATCCAAAAGGGAAAAGAAAAGAAAATCACTGAATGAAATCAATAGCACACTGATAATGGTGAAAGAAAAGACCAGTGAACTTGAAGAAAGATCAATAGAATTTTTCTAAAAGCAAAGCACATAGAAGATTAAAAGGAAAAAAAAAAAAAGAGCCTTAGCAATACATGGAACCAGAGTCCTCAAAAGAAAGAAGGGACAGATTAGGGCAGAAGAAATATATTTAAACAAAAATTGGTCAATAATGTTCCATTTTATTCCAAAACACTACACTGTTTAAAACTATCAAGATTCTAGGTGCTTAATGAATCTCACACATAATGGTAACAAACAAACATTAAGTACTTATTAAAAATACCGAAAACAAAAGATTGATAAGTCTTAAAAGCAGCCACAGGGGAAAAGACATATTACATAGAGAGAATCAATAATAGTTGTGTTGATTAGAAACAATGCAGGCAAGAAGGTAACAGAACATCTTAAAGTTCTGCAACTAAGAAAACAAAACAAAACACAACCAGACACCCTACAAACTAGAATTCTATATCCAATAAAAATATTCCTCAAGAACAAAGGTGATACAAAAACACTTTTACAAACAAATTTTAAAGATTCCAGCACCAGGGAATATACTTGCATTATAATAAATGTCATATAAAGTTATTCTGGTTGAAGTGAAATACTATCTGAGAGAGATTTAAGCCTACACGAAGAAATAGAGCACTTGTATAGATGAATGTGTGGGTAAACATAAATAATATTTTCTTTCTTGTTTCTTAATTTACTAAAAGACAAATGGTTGCTTAAAATAAAAATAGCACTATGCCTGGGGGTTCACTCAATATATAAAAGAAATGAGAGCAGTACACAAAGGACAGGAGGGAATAAATAGAAAGATATTACTGTAAGGTTTTTAATATTATACTTAAAGAGATATAAGATTAAATCAAAGTAGACTTGCATAAATTAAAGACATGTATTATAATCCCTAAGACAATACAAAAATAGAATATAGAGAAGTATAGCTAATAAACATATATTAGAGATAAAACAATACCAAAAATCTTCCAAATTATCTTTAAAAAGCAAGAGAGGAAGAAAAGACAAAATGGGAGAACTATAATATAAATAGCAAGACGCTATACATAAATCCAAACATATCATAATTACATTAAATGTAAATGGATTAAATAATTAAAAATAATAAATTGACTGGATTTAGGCAAGAAACGCAAGTCTCACTTCTATGCTCAGTGACACATTTTAAAAATAAAGGCATAGAATTTAAAAGAGAAAAATACTGAATATAACAGAAACAGGTATTTTAAGCTGGAGTGGGTATATAAATATCAGCAAAGTAAACTTCAAGACGAGCATTATCAGAAACAAAGAGGTATAATTCATAATGATAGAGTATGTTTATGCAGTTTCAGTTCCATTTGAAGATGTGGGAGCCTCCCGAACTTACCTCCTCTCATCAACACACTAAATCTACAGCTCCATACAAAACAACTCCTTCTGAAAGAAATCCATAAACTAACAGAGAAACTCCTACACATTGGGAGAATAAGACAAAAACTTACCAAAAACTGAGTATGACAATCTGAGACAAGATCTTACCATAAACCCCTTCCCTCCAGTTCTATGTACAATGACATACAACTGGAAGGGAATTCAAAACTCTCCACTTCTAAGGAGTTAAGCATTTGGACCCTCTATCTGGTGACCCAACTAATAAGACTTCAGATTGAGGGATAGGATCTTAAAACATTCAGCTTTGAAAGCCAATGGGGTTTGCAACCACAAGACCCACAAGGCTACAGTGAAGTAAGAGATAGTTCCCAAAGGACTTGCATAGACTCGCCATGGCTAACCAACCAGCAAAGAGGCAACAGACTGAAACATGCCCAGGCTTTCAGTGAAAGAGGCCTATTTGTTCATCTCAGAAGCTTCTGCTGAGGAGCAGCTTTCTAATTTAACTCATTTAAAGTCTGACTGTAATATTCTCCAGGTTTCTAATATATTCTGGAAAAGTACTTATGTACATTTCGGCTGTCCCAGTTTTGTGGCTGCCATGCAGGGGACCCCACTTGATCAACTGGCTCTGGTATCCTACATATTTCAAATCTTTGGGTCCTACATGACTGTAACAAATACATAGCTCTTAACTGCCTATCGCCCTGGACACAGTATAGAAACAGCAGATGAAATAACCCAATCTTTCCCTGAAAGAAGGCTTTTTGCTTATCTTGAAAGCTGTGGCCTGAGGGGCAGGCTTCTAATTTAACACATATCCAGAGGCTGACTACAACCCTCTCAGAGATAGGAGATGCTGATGGGGCACTCTTTGTGCTCACCTGCTACCTTACCTGAGACTGTCACTGTCTCTGAGAAGGGAGCTAGGTACAAATCTGGTGCCTCAGCTTTTGTGGCTGCCAAAAGGACATATCCCTTGATAGCCTGCCTTTGGCCACCAGGGGGGCTTATGTTTACAAGTTCAATAGGATAGTAGCCAAAAAGAAAGTTCTTAACTGACTACTCTTCCAAAGTTCAGTGCAGAGGGAGCAAATGGAAATGCTCATCTCCCAGTCTTCTGCTAAAAGAGGTATTTCTGCCCACTTTGAAAGCTGCTGCAATAGGGTTCAAATTCCAATCCCCCTACTTCTAGATGCAGCCTGATATCCTCCCCTTTGGGCCATGGACAGTTCTTGGAACACCTTCAACTACTTGGAGTCACTAAGAACAAAGGAAGCTGCTTGGACAATCACAAAGATTTGAAAGACAACCAAGAATTAGGGCAGGATTGAAAAAGAATTTTCATCTCCTACATGAGATCACTTTTTCAAGATTTGGAGAGGAGGCTTTTTTAATATAATGTATTGAAATCAGCACAGAGAGTCAAGAAAAATGAAGAAACAGAGAAATATACTCTAAACAAAAGAACAGGACAAATCTTAAAGACTTTAATGAAATGGAGATAAGTGATTTATCTGCTGAAGAATTCTAAATAATAGTCATAAATATGCTCACTGAAGCCAGGAGAACAATGCATGAACAAAGTGAGAATTTCAACAAGGAGACAAAAAATGTTAACAAGTACTGAGTAGAAATCACAGAGCTAAACAATACAACCACTGAACTGAAATAGTCAGTAGAGGAGTTCAGCAGTAGATGGGATGAAGAGAAGAAAGGATTGGCCAACTCAAAGAGCAGTGGAATTCATCCAGTGAGAAGTGAAAAGAAAGGAGGATAAATAAGAGTGAGACTAGATTAAGGGGCTTATGGAATATTCACATCATAGGTGTCACAGAAAAATACGAGAGTGAGAAAGGGGCAAATAACTTATATGATGAAATGATCATTGGAAACTTCCCTAATCTGAGAAAAGAAATAGATATCCAGACGCACCTGGGTGGCCCAGTGATTGAGCATCTGCCTTTGGCTCAGGTAGTGATCCTAGGGTCTTGGGATGGAGTTCTGCATTCTGCATTAGGCTTCCCAGAGGGAACCTGCTTCTCTATCTGCCTATGTCTCTGACTCTGTGTCTCTCATTAATAAATAAATAAGATCATTGAAAAAGAAAAGAAAAGAAAAGAAAAGAAAAGAAAAGAAAAGAAAAGAAAAAGAAAGAAAGAGAGAGAGAAAGAAAAGAAAAAAAAGAAAAGAAAGAAAAGAAAAGAAAAGAAAAGAAAAGAAAAGAAAAGAAAAGAAAGAAAAGAAAAGAAAAGAAAAGAAGAGAGAGACATCCAGATCCAGGAAGTTCACAGAATTCCAAATTAGATGAATCCAAAAAGATCCATAGCGAGGCACATTATGAGTAAACTGTCATAAGAAACGGGGAGCATCTTAAAATCAGCAAAAGAACAATTTATGACATAAAATGGAATACCAATAAGACCATAAATAGATTTTTCAGCAGAAACTGCAGGTCCGAAGAGAACAACACAATATATTTAAAGTGATGATGAAAAAAAAAAACCCCACAAACCAGCCAAGAATACTCTATGTGTTAAAGTTGTCTTCCAGAATGGAAGGAGAAATAAAAATTTTTCCAGACAAGCCAAGCCTGAAGGAGTTCAGCACCACTAGAAAGACCTTACAATGGTAAAGGGATTTCCTTAAGCTAAAACAGCAGGGTTCTAATTAGTAATAGGGAAATATATGAAAATATAAATCTCACTGGCAAAGGTAAAATGTAGTTAGTTCTATTCAGAATAATAGAATGTTCTTATGGTGGTAAATTAATGTCTTACAAATCTTAGTTGAAGGGTGAAAGACAAAAATAGTAAAAAGTAATTCTAAGTACAATAATATCTTAATAGATACACATGATAAAAAGACAAACTGTGATATCAAAAACAGTAAACATGGAAGAATATAGTGAAAATGGAGAGCTTTAGAATGTGTTTTAACTTGTTAATTTAATATAGATTATTATAAATGTAAGAGGTTTAATATAAGCTTCATGGTAATAATCACAAAGCAAAAACCTATGGTAGATATACAAAACATAAAGGAACTAAGCATACCACTAAAGAAAGTCATCAAATCACCAAGGAAGAGAGCAAGAAAGGAGCAAAGAAATTACAAAACAACAACAACAGCAACAACAAATACCACTTAACAAAATGGTAGAATGTCCATACCTAATGATAATTACTTTACATATAAACAGACTAAATTCTCCAACCAAAGACAGAGAGGTTGAATGAATTAAAAACAAAAACAAAAACAAGAACAAAAACAAAAACAACTCACCAGACCCAACTGCAAACCACATACAAGGGACTTACCTCAGCTTTAAGGACACACAGACACTTAAAGTGAAAAGATGAAAAATGATATTCCTTGCAAATGGAAAATGAAAGAAGGCTGGGGTAGCTGTACTTTTATCAGGCAGAATAGAATTAAAGACAAAGACTGTAATACAAGACAAAGAGGGTCATTGTAAAATGATAAAGGGGTGAATTCAACAAGAGGATAAAGCATTTGTAAATATTTGTGCACCTCACATATATATAAAGCAAATATTATAAGTGTAAAGTGAGAAATAGCAATACAGTGATTGGAGGGGATTTTAATGTCCCACTTTCAACAATGAATAGATCATCCAGACAGAAAATCAATAAGCAAATATTGGTGTTAAACAAGAAGTTATACCAGACAGACTTAACAGATGATTATGAGACATTCAATCTAAAAGCAAGAGAACTCATACATTCTTCTCAAGCACATATGGAACATTCTCCAGGAGAGATGATATTTTAGGACACAAGATAAGTCTTAGTACATTTAAGAAGATTAAAATCACATCAAGCATCCATTCCAAGCACAACGTTAAGAAAATAAATCAATTGTAAGAAGAAAATCAGAGAATTCACAAAAAAGTGATTAAATAACACGCTACCGATCAATGGGTTAAAATAGAAATCAAAAGAAAACTTGAAATATACATTGAGATAAATAAAAATGAAAATACAACATACCAAACCTAACGGGATGTGGCAAAAGTAGTTCTAAATGGGAAGTTCATTGTGATAATCAACTACACTCAGAAACAAAGATGGAGCATGTGAGTGGCTCAGTAAATTGAGCCTCTGACTCTTGGTTTCAGCTCAGGTCATAATCTCAGGGGTCATAGTTTCCAACGCCTCCTCAGGTTCCATGCTCAGTGGGGAGTTTGCTTGAAGATTCTCGCTCTCCCTCTCCCTTTGCCCCTCACCCCACATGTGTACACTCATTCTCTCTCAAATAAATAAATCTTCAGGAAAAGAAAGATCTTAATCTAACTTTACACTTTAACAAACTAGAAAAGAACAACATGAGCCCAGAGTTAGTATAAAGAAGGAAATAACAAATATTAGAGAGGAAATAAATGAGACAGAGATTAAGAAGACAATCAAAAAGGTTGATGTAACTAAGCAGGTTTACTGAAAAGATAAAATAGACGACCCTTCAGCTAGATTCACCAAGAAAAAAAGAAGACTCAAAAAATAAGAGATGTTGCAACTGATATCACAAAATTATAAAGAATCATAAGAGACTTCAAGAAATAATTATATGCCCGAAACTGGACAATAGAGAAGAAATGTATAAATTCCTAGAACTACAAAACTACCAAGACTGAATCATGATGGAATAGGAATTCTAAGCAGATCAATTACTGGTATGAAAATTGAATCATTAACAAAAATTGTTCCAACAAAGGAAATTCCAGGACCAGATAGCTTAGTGAATTCTACCAAACTAACGAATACCAATCCTTCTTAAACTTGAAAAAAAAAATGGAATAAAATGGAACACTCCAAACTCATTTGTTAGTCTGATCCAACACTGCACCAGAACCTCACAAGAAAATAGCAGACAAAAAAAAAAAAAAAAAAAAAAAAAAAAAGCAGACAAATATCCCTGATAAAAATAAATACAAAAATCCTTCATAATCAGTAAGGTAAACACCAGACACAAGCATCCAAAGCAATCTTGAGAAAGAACAAAGCTGAAGGCATCACAACTCCTGATTTCAAACTATATAATAAAACTATAGTAATTAAAATGGTACAGTATTGGGGTGCCTGGCAGGCTGAGTCAGGGGACTGTGTGACTTGACTCACAGGGTCATGAGTTCAAGCCCCATATTGCAGAAATTATCAAGCCCCATATTGCAGAAATTATCAAACATAAATAAATAAACTTAAAAAGAAATGGTATGGTATTTTATGTGGATAAAGCCTGACACAAAGACCTATGAAACAGAGAACAGAAATAAACCCACACATATGTGGCCAAATTGAGGTATATTCATACAATGGAATATTCCTCAGGGTAAAAAGGAACAAACTGTTGAAAATGCTACAATGTAGATGAATCTAAAAAGCATTATACTAAGTAAATAAAAAATGGTAGATTCATTTATATAAACTTTGAGAACAGACAAAATTAACCTATGACAATAGAAACTAGAACACAGGTTGACTTGGAATTGGGGAGGAGAAGAGTTTGATCAAACTGAGAGAACTCTAGAGGGATGGCAACGTGAGGAAGACCGACACACACACACACACACACACACACACACGGAAAAGTGGGGAGAGGGAGAGAGAAGGGGAGAAAGAAAAAGAGAGAGAGAAGGGAGGGAACAGAGGGAGAGAAAGAATCTTAAGTAGGCTATATGCCCAGTGTGGAGCCCAAGGTGGGGCTCAGTCTTACAACCCTGAGATCATGACTTGAGCTGAAATCAAGAGTTGGATGCTTAACCAACTGAGTCACACATGCACATGTTCCCTCCCACCTTCCTTTTTTTTTTTTTTTAAGGCCAACATATTTGTTTTTCAGCCTAAGGTAGAGTTGGCTTACTATAGATGATACAAAGTAAATGACAGAAGTGGCTTTCTCACACAAAGATCTAAAGACTAGGAAAAAGAGATCTGATGTCTTTGGTTGTCATGATCCCCATTTATAGTTCTCATCACACTGGACCAGAGTTTTCTTAGAAATCCCAGCCTCAGAACCTCTGCCTCATGAGAAGCACTGCAGTTCATAAGGTAGCTTCCTTCTCAAAGCAGGGTGAGAATCTCTTGTTCTCCTACATGGTAATTGATTTGATTGGAATAAAGATTTCAGTGGCTTAGTAGGTTTTGGGAACACTGTTTCACTAAAAAAAAAAAAAAAACAAAACAAAAAAAACAATCACAAACAATAAAAACAAAACAAAAAACAAACTCAAGGGGATCCCTGGGTGGCGCAGCAGTTTAGCGCCTGCCTTTGGCCCAGGGCGCGATCCTGGAGACCCGGGATCGAATCCCACGTCGGGCTCCCGGTGCATGGAGCCTGCTTCTCCCTCTGCCTGTGTCTCTGCCTCTCTCTCTCTCTCTCTGTGACTATCATAAATAAATTAAAAAAAAAAATTAAAAAAAAAAACAAACTCAAAATATTTAATTTATTGTAAGACCTCTTCAAAATCTTTGATATGCAAATGCTCAGAGTGACTCTTCAAAAATGGAAACTCAATAAGAAAACTTTTCAAACCTACTTGAGCATGGAAATCATTTATTCACTAAAAATTTCAGCAATAAGGAGTTTTGGGGAAAACACACTTTGTACGTACTAGGGCAGAGTAGTGTGTGTCATTCTCTCAAGGGCTCAAGAAATGAAAACAAAATGTGGGTAAATTCATGTCTAAAAAAAGCCACAGAATTCTAGTAATTGCCATTCCATGTATAAGTCATATATAATGCTCCCAAGTTAAAAAAAGAAAACACTTGTATAGACACTGTTCAATATGTGGGTTTATTACTTTGAGGGCTTAAATCCTGAATAGACTGTTCATCCTAATAAAGTATGTTGAGAATACAATGCAATTAACTGTATCTGAATTAATGGTCAAAAATTTACTTTGATGACCAGATGCTGACTGTGAGTTTTCCAGCACTCTCAGACATCTAATGGCACAAACAACTTGTTGGTCTACAAACCAAAGTGTCAAGAGAGTTAATTTGTCAATTTGTTGATTGCTCATGGTCATTAGTCAGTGGATGGACCTGAAATTATTATTCACATACCAGTTCTTCTATAGAAAACTCCCAAGTTCATCTTTGTTGTCCCCTGCCAAAAAAAAAAAAAAAAAAAAAATGCCAAAACATTGTGCTAATGTAATTATTGTATCCAGGGATTCCACCACAAATGTCATAGTCATTTGCTTTTCCAGTTGTTTTTATTTGAGGACAATTCTCTCACTAAATGATCGCCACCCTCTACCCCATCCTTTGTATAGATAATAAGAGGGTTCTTAGCAATTAGCAGAGTTCCAGTAAAAACAAAAACAAAACAAAAACAAACAAACAAACAAACAAAAAAACCCTAGCTATAATGCAGTAATGGCCCAGAGAAATTGGGGCAAGCATTTTTCCTTTCTACTTTAATAAGTGCACATCCAAAGTAGGGACATGCAGGGTATCTGCTCAGGCATGCCCCAGGCTCAGCATCCATCTTTCTGCTGCTTTACCACTTCCAGACTGACAGCTAAATTATTGCACAGAAAAGGTTTCTGTGGGCTGTAACCATAATGCTGCCACTGAAACTAGTTTGTTGGCTAAAGGATAAACAGAGATTGAAGGACAATTTTCATTAACAGAGAAAGATGGGGTAGAGGAGAGAACAGAGCTGGATCTGCATGGAAAACAAGCGGAGCAAACTCGAGGACAAAACACAAGTAGACACACTCTAATTGAGTTGTAATTTTCTTGTCAAGTGGCAAGCACTTGCTGAACTCTCGGAAGAATCCCACATCTGCATCTTATACAGTCTCTATGCCTGATGACTAGGAACAGAGGAGATCTTTACCTGTAAATGGAATTGAAATTACAGCAAATAAACAGAGGTAGTCAACAGCATTTCATGATGAAACAGACATGTGATTCCCAGGAAGATGAACTTTCTTCGTCGAAGCATTACCAAACCATAGCAGTGAAAACTAAGACTGAGGAATGAGGGAATAATCAAGCCCATGCTTAGTAAACTTTTTAGCAAATATGTATAAGCCACTATACTCCAGATAGGAGATGAAATCATTCATTTAGTCAGTGATCCTATAGCTTCAATTATGCAGAAGGAGACATACTCAAATACACAACTGCGTTACCAGTGTCAGGCTGGCTGGCGATCATCTATCTCATTCACCTTGACGTCTACTTCAACCCCAATTGTCAGCAGTACATTCCACACAATACGCCCTTAGTATACATTTGCTGAATATATTATTGAATTAATATTTCTTACCTAAGGGAGAAAATAAACACAGACGTAAGAAAGTTCTAGATATGAATGGTAGGCTTCCAATCTCTGGTGGGAAGATCCAAGATGACTCTATGGAGATGTGGCATGTGGCCTTCAGTATTGATAAATATTTGGGGGTTCAGAATGACAGAGAGGAAAAACAAAGAACAGAGCCTGAACACACACGTGGAGGATTCTTAGGAATTAACAGGAAGGGGAAGTGGTATTTTGTCCGTAGGAATTATCCAGGCTAAAGTGAACACACTCCTATCATTCTGATTATCAGCATCTGATGGGGAAGTAAATATTGTTCATAGCTATTTATATAACTACAAACCAAGTCAGGTCATATTATGACTCGGTAATGGCTGTGAACCGAGCTATTCTCTTTCATAATGTCAGAAAGACCCTGAAGGAAAGGAAACAGTATTCCTTTTTGTGTTTACACTTTTCCATTGTGATAAATTATGAATTGAAAATACATACTTTAATTTGATTCCTGGGTTTAGGTTAAAACTGGTGTGGGTGAGACCAATAATTTAATCCCAGACTCTACTCAGTGCCTGGCATATTGCCTGGCACACAGTAGGGATATGAGAAATAATTTGTTGAATGGGTGACTATCAGAAGTCAAGATTTCATCAAATTCTGCAGAATAGATTATCCTTTATCTCCAGTCTCACTCTCACTTCAAAACTCAAAAATGCAAACACTCCATTGCTGACAAAGTCTAATTCACAAAGTAGCTGATAACAAAACTAAAAACAAAACAAAACAAAACAAAACAAAACAAAAAACAAAACAAAACAAAAAACAAACACCATTGTTTCCCCCATCTACTCCATAGCTTGAAATCATGGTTTCCAACTTGTCAAGGTCACTCACAGGCATCTTAATTTTAGCAGGGCTGTTTGTTTTCTGCATCTACAGTTTCCTCTTGCATTTTCACTTACAGGAATTACACTCACATTATTTACTGCAAAGTAAATTACTGCAAGGTCCTTCAAAGTACATTGATGAAGTATCCACAGCAAGGGGTCCAAAAGTCAGAGCAGTTTGGGAAATGATGGGTACCCTGAACTTCCTCTTGAAGGTTCACTTTATAAGTAATACATTTAAGGTTCTGAGAATCCCTGCAGTCAAGAAAGCTAGTTAACTCTTTAACCCAGTGTTTCTCAAACTGTTTTGCCTAAGGAACCTCACCACTCACTTTCAGAACAGCTGTTCTGAGATGCAACCTTAGGACAACCACCTAAGGCAGAGATTGCAAACTGATGGCCTGTAAAGTGTTTTAAATTTGAGTGATCCCACACACTGAGAGGGAGGGCAGGGAGAACAGTTAGTGCATCCTGGCAGCCTGGGGCCACATCCTGACCTAGCATCAATCCTACTATCCCTGGGATGCCTGGGTGGCTCAGCGGTTGAGCATCTGCCTTTGGCTCAGGGTGTAACCCAGGTCTCTCATCAGGCTCCCTGCTGCTCCCTCTGCCTGTATCTCTCATGAATAAATAAATAAAATCTTTTTAAAAATTCCACTACCAAAAAAAAAAAAAAATCCCACTACCCCTTTATAAGGAACATAGACTCTCTGCTTCATTATGACTCTAGCATTCTCTTATTATTCCCAAATCATCTCTCACATGTACATCACTTGCCTGGTTCCTGCTGATATTTTATTTTGGACCTCATATCCTGAGGTAGCTTAATCACTCAGTTGTCCCTCTTACTCTTTTGGGATAAAGGAATGCCAGTATTTAAATGGCAGGGAAAAAAATAGGTCGGAATAATATGAAACCCCCTTCTTAGCTATCCAAAGTAATTTCTATGCCTGCTAAACTTCGAGGAAAAAATAAGAAGGTACCTATATCAGTGTCTTGGCTTCTAAATGGTATTAGTCCCTTTTTCTTTTTTCCTTTTCGTTTTTGCATCTGCAAATCGATAATCCACTTAATATAGGAAGCTTGGGATGTTATAAAACATTATTACTATGAGGTAGTTCACTTGTACCCCCCCTAAAAGGGCTCTTTGTTTCTGAATGGGATCATTCCTTATTTCTTATTTCAGATCTTTTTAGGCTCCAACCCCAACAACTGGCTGTTCTGAGGTAATATGATAAACTGCTCAGTGGTATGACTGAAAATATGTCACTGAAAGGGGTGCCTGGGGTGGGGGGCATAGTTTAAGTGTCTGACTCTCGGTTTCAGCTCAGGTCATGATCTCAGGGTTGTGAGATTGAGGCCCATGTCGGGCTCCATGCTCAACACAGAGTCTGCTTGAAACTCTCATTCTCACTCTCTCTCCCTCTACCCATCCCCTGTCCCATCCCACCCCTCAGCTCTCTCTAAAATAATTTTTTTTAAAAAAAGGTATCACTGAAAAAAAACTCCCACATTTTTCTAGATTTTAAAATTAAACGTACTTTAGTTTGTAAACTGTACCATAGGGGCAGGGGCACTGGGAAAGATAAACACACACACACACACACACACACACACACACACACGGGCCACTTGACACATAATCTTCATGCAGACTTCTTCTAGCAGGAAATATAAACACAGAAATAAGAATTTTTCAAAGGAAAGCATTTACAGAGAAAGGTGAGAGACAGCTTGTTCTGCTCATGCTCCACTTGTATTCTCCAAATAGTATATGTTACTCATGGCATGATTTATCTTGAAAACAGTAGATCCCAAAAGCATGTGAGACACTGTATCGATGGCTCCCAAGCATCTTTGGGAATTTATTTTTGTTTTTGCTTATTACCCAATGTCCTACCATTTATTTTATTCACCACCTTAGACTGAAAAGTGATTTTCAGCAAGATCTCTTCTTGTACTGTGAAATGTATTTCTTCTCTAAATATTTTCCAACTCACACCTTTTACCTTTTCAGTCATGCCAGACATCAGCATCTCATAATTCCTTATCATCCCTTTAAGTCAACTAATTATATCGCCAGCAAAAAAGGAGGTAATCTGTGGTCCAGAGGAGAAGTGAAAGGAACTAAGGTTGCAAGGAGCTTCCTGTTTGTTTTCCTCCTTTGGTGTGAAGCAGTTAAAAGAAGGAATGCCACACAAACCACCCACTCACTCAAGTCAGACAAAGTAATGGATTATTAATGTTGGTTTAGGTGTCTGGGAATGAAATATTGCTGGCCTTTCTAGTGTGGTTTTGTTTCAGTAAATCAGTTATCCAAAGTAGCATAATATATAATTTCAATTTTACAGTGGACATTTTGTTTGTAAGTACCAAAAGCCAGTAATACTGTCCGTTTTCCATGGTATGATTTAAGCTTTGGGTTTCAAATGCCTGCTAATTACTGTCATCCATTCATTCTACAAATATTTATTGAACATCTTCTAACGGGCCAGCTACTCTTTTGGACAACACAGAAATAGCAATGAACAGAGAGAAATTCTAGCAGTCATGGAGCTTACTTTCAAATGGCCATCTTTTATTTTAGTGACTTTTTTGCACTCATATCTGTCTGCAACACTCAAAACCTCAAACAAATATGGCGGACTCAGTCTGGTCAATGTCAACTCAGCGACCCAAGGCAAAGAAATTTCAAGAGTGAAATCCATTCCAGCTATGTTTTAAATACTAAAACCCTCTGGTGCCTGCATCTTCCCAAAACTACAGCAACAAAGTAATGGAGACAACAGTACTAGTGCACTAGACATGCACGAAAGGATCCTGAGGTTCATTTAATCTCATTACAAAGATGAAACTATTCAGACCCACAGGGACTAGAAAACAAACCATGAGAATATAAGTTCCATAAGAAAAAGGCTTGACCTGGTTTGTACACCCCATACAAGACTGTCATGGAGAGTATACGAATGTAAAGCACTTAGAATTGTGCCTGGCAAATGTTTTTGTACTATATAAATATTAGCAACTATTATTAATCACTATGATATCCATTTTGTCCTGTGTATTAAAAGTATGAAAGTTTTCATATAATTATATCTCTGTCTTAAAGATGTTTAATAATGCAATACTGCTGTATTCAGGTATCTAAAGGTTGTGGATATGTGTGTGTGTGTGTGTGCGGCGCGTGCGCAGGATCTTATATTGATCATCTCATAGAACTCAAACAGCACCTAGTACAACCTTTGATACCAGTGATTTCTAGTTAATTGTCTATTATATTGAGCTAGAAATATGTCTAGATCTATTTGGTTAAGATTTCAAACAAACATTTCTTGTTGTCACAGGTTAAATTATGCCCCTGCCCCTCTCAAAAAAAAAAAAAAAAAAAGAAGTTTTAATCCTTGAATGTGATCTTATTTGGAAATACAATTACTGCAGACATAAATAGGTTAAAATCACTGTGGAAGAAGGGCCCCAATGCAACAGGACTCCATGTCTTATAAGATGGCAGTCATGTGAAGACATAAAGACATAAGGAAGATATGGGGTTATGGGAAAGGTGGAGACTTGCCCCCTATAGGTTTCAGCATGGCCCATGGATACTTGAATTCAGACCTCTAGCCTCTAGAAGTGAGAGATGATAAATTTGTTATCTTAAGCCACCCATTTCATGAAATTTCACTTCAGCAGCTCTCGGAAACTACAGACATACTCTGCCTCACAGTCATTCATAGCAGTAGTTGGATGGCATGTGCTTCCTAAACGGAGGACACACCAAAATATAGACCGTTCACTTTTAGCTCAACATTTATATATGGAATATTTGCCACTGGGATCAAAACAGAGCCAGCTGTACCAGCAATATGATGCTTCATTCATCTAACCTTCTCTCCTCACACCTTTTTCCAAATATTTCAGATGTTCTTGGTATCTACCAGATAAAACATTGTGACAGTGCATACACAGAGAGCCTCAGGGGACCAATCTCTGGTGCCAAAGAAGAATCCTGCTGAGATTTAGAATGCCCTCACCATTTATATCCAGGTGGGTAGGCAGTGAGATATAGGGGGGAGGGGGTTCAAGGCAGACAGGTGACTTCAGAAGCAAGATCACCCTAGAAAGTTTCCCGAGTTCTCCTAGTACCCCCCAAAACTCTATTCAGCATAAAATCATTACTTGCTTGGGTGGAAAGATGCCACATATAAATTTGGTACAATATATGCCAGTTAATTCAACAAAATGTCAAACTGTCTGGGAAAACCCTTAGAAAAGGTTTACATTCTGTGTCACCAGGGAACTGAGTGATAGGAAGGGAAGCTCATGAAAATGAGATTTTCTCTAACTTCTGCCTACAGTGAATAAATCAATGAGATTTTTCAAGTCCCTTCAATATCAATGAGTTAATCTCATAAGCAGGCAAGGATTTACAGACTCCAGAAACATCTCTCTTTAGTCTTTCTTCTTTTTCTTCCAGCCTAATAGTTTTTCTTTCTCTCTACCATTTCCTTCCTTGCCCTTCCTCTTCCTGTCTTTGCGCAGCTATAGGAGAGATGATTTGTCTGACAACTGCTATCTCTTATCTCTTTGCTTCTAAAAGCCTTGATGAGTGTGGGGGTCTTGACTTTGTCAGGTTTTGTTTTGTTTTTTAAAAAGAAGATTTAGTCTCCCTGCCCTGAACTGGGTTTAGGGTAATTGTGTATCTGCTTGAGGGCTGAATGCAATCTCTAGCCTTTTTCATAAAGTTTATGGCCCTGGTGCCCCTTTAAAAGTCTCATGTGGCTGATTGATAGGCTCATTTCTGATACTAACCATAAAGAATTGGCCATCCTGAAGATAAGCTGCTCCTCCCCTGAGCATTACAGGAGGTAAAGGCGGGCACCATTATAGATGAGGCCACCATTATAGATGGCGCTTCTTGCCTCAATCAGATTCATCCTTCAGCAGCCCAGGCAGTGCTCTGCGCTGAGGGACTGCACCACCGGACACAGAAGCTCAGTCAAATCCATTTAGCTAATGGGTGCCTAAGGATTAAAACATCACCATGGATGGGACAAAGAGAAGAGGAGCTAATATCCCACTTCCTAACTTCTGTTTTCTCTTGGTGTCATTAACCAAAGGGGAAGTTGGCACTCACAGAATCACAGAATCTTCATTGTTCAACAATTTGAGACTTTGTATTTAATCTAAGTATTCCCCAAATTTTACTCCTTTAATATTTGTTCTTTTAGTTTTCACGTCAGTCTCTTATGGTCCTCAAACTTAGCTTTCAAATATCTCTCCATGAAACAAGTGTGGTAATTAGTGATTCTTCCCTACTTCCACAACTTGTATGTTCTGAGTCAAAACGGCATTTAGGTTCTCATAAAAAGGTAAAGATGAGGGAAAGGATGGACAGGGAGGAAAAGGAGTTGAAAGGGAGGGAGGAGATACATACACTTACTCCGGGGAGAGGAGGGGAGGAGATGGAGGAGGAAGGAGATACACATACAGAGTGGGAGGGGAGGGATTTTATATATGTATAATTTAATTTGGGGGTTATTATTTAATTCTTAACTGAAGATTTGATTTCTTGGAGTAAAAGGAGTTAATGTGCAACTAGCCAAAACTGTGACATCAAGAGATGTTGCAGAAAAATGGATAAAACCTGGCAGTCTATCAAATGTAGGAAAAGCAAGGAGAAAGAAGAATTTGAAGTCCAGAAGGAGGAGCAATTGTGGGAAAGAAGATTTACTTACCAAGTATTTACTGACAACCTTGTATGTGGTAAGTATAGTACTATGACTAGGGTCATCAAAGGTAAGACACAAGGAGCCCACATTTTAATTAATTAATTAATTAATTAAAAAGATTTTATTTATTTTTTCATGAGATACACAGAGAGAGGGAGAGGCAGAGACACAGGCAGAGGGAGAAGCAGGCTCCACACAGGGAGCCCAATGTGGGACTTGATCCCGGGTCTCCAGTATCATGCCTGGGCCAAAGGCAGACGCTAAACCACTGAGCCACCCAGGGATCCCCAGAGCCCACATTTTAAATAATGGAAACATCAGAACCATATACCAAATAATTACATTAACATGTTAAAATGTGATAAAAGGCATTTAGGGATTCTGCTAATACCTCTGCACTTACTCCTCTCTGGTTTCTTGCTAACATCTCATAAAACAGCTCTTGTCAGTGTCACCAATAACACTTATGTTGCTGAAACTAATGATCATCTTTCGTCCCTTATTAACAAATAGCATTATATCCAATGGACCGCTTCCTCCATTTTGAAACGTTCTCTTCTTGTGCCTACTGGAGACAACATTTTCTTGTTTTTCAGCTACTTCTGTTTCTTTTCCATTTCTTTCACAAGCTCACCTCCTCCTGCCAACCATTAGAGGTCTCCAAATTTTGGAACTGTGTTTCCTTCTCTTCTCTATACTCTTTTAGGGAATATAATTGAGCATATGGTTTTGATCATCTTTCATATACCAAGAACACTCAAATGGTCTCTCCAGGCAGACATTTCCCTCTATAAGCTATGTGAAATGCTTGCCTTTCAAGGTTAGCCAGACCCTTGCTAGGGCACTTCCTCAACACATTCATGTCTATCTATATCTGCTAGTTAGGACCTATGAATTATTCACCTGTGTGTCCTCAATGTTGAACATAGTGTCTGGTGTGTGTTAGGGGTTCACTATTTGCTCAGCTGATGACTGGAATTAGGGCAGGGCTTAGGGGAAGGATGGCATAGCATCATACTAAGGTGCTGGGTTCCTCTGCCTTAGCACAATGAATACATGACTGGATAAGATAAGATAGTTAACAGAAGAACTTTTCAGATGTTAATCTCTTAATTATAAGAGATTTAAATAAGATGGGGACAAAGAAGCAAACAAGGATTTAATAGATGATTTTAACATTTTTCTGATATTAGAATTTTCTACAATGTATATATACTACTTTTATTTTTTTTTTTTAAATTTTTTTTTTAATTTTTTATTTATTTATGATAGTCACAGAGAGAGAGAGAGAGGCAGAGACACAGGTGGAGGGAGAAGCAGGCTCCATGCACCGGGAGCCTGATATGGGATTCGATCCCGGGTCTCCAGGATCGCGCCCTGGGCCAAAGGCAGGCGCCAAACCACTGCGCCACCCAGGGATCCCACTACTTTTATTTATTTCTCTTTAAACTGAAGTTCTTTTGAGGTCTGCTTTATGTATTGATACAGCAAGAGAGAAAGGTATGTATGTCCATACACACAATCAGGGTAGTGACGTAAAGAAGAGGAACATGAGCCATTTGCAGGAATTATAGGAGTTGAAATTTCCAGGAGTTAGAACCCATTTCTCTTCAATAAACAGCACTGTGCAAATTCTTGAATAAATAGTTGCACAAATTGTCTTTGTGTCTAAGTGACTTTTAGAGAGAAACAGACCAAGAGAAATTATTTCTTCAAATGAGTTGTCACTCCTGATTTTCAAGAATTAAACACAGAAAAGCATTTGTACATAATAAATTTGAGAGTAACATATGCTCTCCTGAATTATAACTCACACTACAATCTTTACTGATGAGCACTAGACACTGACATCCTAGTCAACCAATTCAAGCCATCAAAATAAACAATCCCTTATGAAAATGAAAATTGAATTATTACACTGGAGAAATTGAAAGCATGTTTTATCAAAGGCAATTTGTCTATTATCTGACAGCCTTGGAAAACAACAAGAAAATTATGTCTCTCACATTAAAATGAAAAGGCAGCAGCTTCTTTAGACATCACAGTAATGAGGGAGCTGTGGGTCATTTAGAAAAAAAATGTTTATTCTATAGCTGGCACTGTCCAACTTTTTCATCCTTGTGTTCGGGTGGGGGTGGCGGGTAGAGCACATTGCCAGACTAGTTAATGGATCATAGAGGAAAGCAGTACCAATTTCTTCCTTTTAAAAATTATTCCTTAAAAAAAATGTTTCCTGGGATGCCTGGATGGCTCAGCAGTTGAGTGTCTGCCTTTGGCTCAGGTTGTGATCTCACGGTCCTGGGATCGAGTCCCACATTAGGCTCACCGCAGGGAAACTTCTTCTCCCTCTGCCTATGTCTCTGCCTCTCTCTGTGTGTCTCTCATGAATAAATAAGTAAAATCTTAAAAATAAAAAAAAAGAAAATGTTTCCTTTATTGTTTAGAGGGAGGGATTCTACAGAGCAATCTCAAAGGCCAAAGTGTGGATACCATGAGCTGTACCAAGTAACAGTAGTTTCCTCCTCCTCCTGGGTCAAGCTACCACTGTCTTTCATCCATGAGCCAGCCTTGGCATTATTTTTCACATATGTGGCTGATTTAAACAGGACATTCACAACCTAGAGCCTCAGGTATGGTACTGAATATTACCTAACTACACATTTATTTAAGGGACTTTTATTTTCTATCCACCATGATAGGGAAAGTAGCCAGGAATTCTGGTCATGCTTTGGCTGAAACAATCATATTCATGTCTATATGTTGGTCATGGTTGTTAATTGATCATAGGTATAGCAACAGAAATTGATCAGAATATGTGGCATGCCTAGTGAAAATACTTCTATAATGCTAGAATCAGTGTAACACTATCAACCCCAGCTAGTGCTGTTTATCTACTTCAAAGGTTCATTTATGTTTTTGCTGTAATTTAACACATTCTTTGTGTAACAAAGCATTCATATTTTTTTTAAATGGACCATCTAGAGAAAAAGCATGGTTATTAACCCAATGATTAATTCTCTAATGCCAAAAAGCTAAGGTTTCTGTGAAGTAGTATTTGATGTAGATAGGAGGTATATGCAAACAGGTGAATGTCAGATTATTTGCAAGGGGTTTTCATAAGTGACATCCTAACAAAAACTTTATAAGAATGTCAGAGTAACTCCAGAAGGGAGAAAAAATTAAAAGTAAAGTGAGGTTCCAGAATGGTACTTAAAATCAAGCATACTTAACCGATTTATTACTTTCTCCAACTAAATGATCCTCATTGATCAGTACCCTTATATTATAAGTTAACAGTTTTGGTGGGTGAAAGATTTCATTCCAAGGGCCTGGGAAGGCTGACCCCTGTGGATGTGGTCTGCAGTTAACTATGTGGACCTATAAGCATAGCAGGATAGAGAGATTCAGAACTCTGGCATCCAGTTGCGTGGTCTCACAACTCCCATCTCTTAAACAGAATCTGTGAAAACACGACCTTTCCTTTAATACAAGAAATACTAATATGTAAAAAAAAAAAAAAAAGTATTCCTTCCCTCCCTGTATACCTTACATACATTTTAGAATAGTAGTGGGCAAGGTTGCCTCCTTTCATGGATGGTTTTTTTTTCCTCCTCTTGGAAGAATTAGCTGCATTAACCAGAAACATCTCTTGATAATAACAGAAGGATATTTCAGTGAGCACTAAGCAGGAGCCCTTTCTTCTTCTTCTTTTCTTTTTTTGGATAACCTACAACTATATGTGAAAAAAACTAAAACTAATGCCATTTTTGATTGCTGATGCCATGGACATTGGAAAGAATATTGAAGCTGTACATCAAAAAGATATTTTAGGGATAAGTCAGCATAAGAATAAAATAGGGCTCTCGTGAAATTGAGAGATCTCTTTTGTATCAAAGTATATTTATGAGATAATATTTCAATAGAAATGGAGAAAAAATGGAAATCCATTGCCATTATATTACTATTTTGTTGAAATGCCAATCTTATAATGAAATCTACAATTCCAGCTCTCATATCCTAAAGTGGATTCCTGCTTGCTTTAATCTTGGTTATCATTATATCGCTAAAGCAATCATTGAAATTAGCTTTGGCATTTACAAAAAGGCAAGATAGGCCTGCCCTTCCTCCCCACTGGCTTTCATTACCCCCCTCCCTCTGTAGTTCTGTGGCTGCCTCTGACAACAAAAGTTCACAAACACCCAACTGCAACTAGAAATCGGGAGACAGTTGTAACCTGGAATTTGGTAATCACAGCGTTCCCTAACTGAGCATCGCTAAAGCATGGAGGAGTTAACAACATTGCTTCAGCTCACCCAACCCAAACCTTCTTCTGAGACCTTGTCTTAGTTACCAGCACTTTTCTTATCTTGAGGCCTGGTCTGAAAATGTGAACCTGTGTAAGTCCCTAACTTGCCAGGGTCTGTGTTACCTCATTTATAAAACAAATGTCTTGAACTCAATCATCTACAGACATCTTTAGACTCCAAGATTTTATGACTGCTTAGTCTTTAAATTGTTCCTCAAACTTTAGGTAAGCTGATTCCATTAGCACACATTTTGACTTTTTTGGTCAACAACTTTCATTATTTCTCTTTAGGTTAGCACACTCGTTTTTTACTTTAATAAATGTGATTAAGATAGATGGTTATAATCTTCCAAAAGCCATAAATCAGCTTCACGGACCTCATGTAGAAGATAAAAAATAAAAAGCATGGAAACAATTTAATTGAGTCCTGGTTAGATGGTGTGATCTGAGGTTAGCTCCGAGAGTCAGGACTGGTCTTTGTTAAAAAGGGCCACAGCAGATGCCATCAAATAGCCTCTCTTATCAAGAGAATCAGAAGTTTTGGAGGAGAACTGGAAGGGGCATAAAATACTTTCCTTGCTGTAGGGCTTAACTTATGGCTGGTACAACCACTGTGTGATCCCAGCTTCTGGGAAATCTTCTGTGGCTATTAAAAGGTTATGTTACCTTTCAGACTCAACTGCAGATTACTGAAACACTCCATTATTCTTAATCTTTATTACTCTGAGAAAGGATCTCAGAAATTGTCTAAAATATCCAAGGGAAGTTAGGTATTTTGAAAAGTCATTATTAGGATAATCCATAGACCATAAAGTTCACCTATATGAAGTGCACAGTTCAGTGTTTCTAATATGTTCAAAGTTGTGCAGCCATCACCAGGACCTACTTTTACAACAATTTTATCTTTCCCCCGAAAAAGCGCACACACATTAGCAGTAGCTCCTTCTCTTACTACTTCTAGCCTCAGCACCAGGCAACCAATAATCTACTTGCTGTCTCTATATCTACATATTCTAGACATTTCACATAAATTAAATCCTACATGTGTTCTTTTATGACTGGCTTCTTTCATGTAACACACTGTTTTCAGGGTTTATTCAGGTTATGGCATGCATTGGTACCTTACTTCTTATTATTCTAATAGTCCATTGTATGGATGTACCACATCTATCCATTATCATCACTGAAAACCTGAGTGGTCTCCATATTTTGGCTAATTATGAACAATGCTCATAAACATGTATAAAGAAATTTTGTGCAGCCATATTTTCATTTTCCTTGGGTATATACCTAAGGGTAAAATCTCTTGAAAATATACATTTTAGTGAAGATAACTCATTTTATGTTATGTATCAAAACATAATTTGGGGGGCTTCTGGGTGGCTCATTCAGTTAAGCGTCTGCTTTTGGCTCAGGTCAAAATTTTAGGGTCCTGGGATCGAGCCCTACCTTGGGCTCCCTGCTCAGTGAGGAGTCTGCTTCTCCCTCTGCCCCTCCTCCTGCCCATGCTCTGTCTCTTGCTTCTCTCTCGCAAATAAATAAAAATCTTAAAAAAACAAAAACTGTAATTATGCAGTGAGTTACCACAAGACTAAAATAGATTCGGTACCCATTATTTTTATTGTTCTACATTCACTTTTTTGTTATTTTCCATGCTTATATGCTAATTATATATTTCATTTGAAAAATATAAAACATTTAAAAGCACCTTTAACCAGAATACATATTAAAAACAGACAGTAAGATAATAACCTATTGACAGACACTTAGGTTGCTTCTAGGTCTTAGCTATTATAAATAATGCTGCAATAAACAAGTGCATTTACAGGTGCACATTTATCTTTTTTGAATTAGTGCTCTCATTTTCCCTGGGTAAATACTCAATAGTGGAATTATTGGATCAGACGGCATTTATATTTTTAATTTAAAAAGTTTCTTTTGGAAAAATCTCCATACTGTTTTCCACAGTGGCTGCACCAATTTATATTCCCACCTAAAGGGAAAAGGGTTCCTTTTTCTCCACATCCTCACCAATACTTGTTTCTTGTCTCCTTGATTTTAGCCATTCTAACCGGCATGAGCAGATATCTCATCATGGTTTTGACTTGTATTTACCAGATAATGAGTGATACTGGGCATCTTTACATGTGTCTGTTGGCCATCTGTATGTCTTCTTTGGAAAAATGTTTATTCAGGTCCTCTGCCCACTTTTTAATCAGACTGTTTGCTTTTTTGGTGTTGTATTGTGTGAGACCTTTAAATATTTCAGATATTAACCCTTTATAGGATATATTATTTGCAAATATCTTCTCCCATTCGGTAGGTTGTCTTTTTGTTTTGCTGATGGTTTCCTTTGCTGTGCAAAAGCTTTCTACTTTGATGTAGTCCCAACAGTTTATTTTTGCTTTGTTTCCCCTTGCCTTAGGAGATATATCTAGAAAAAACAGTGCTAAAGCTGGTATCAGAGAAATTACTGCCTGTTTTCTCTTCTAGGATTTTTATGTTTCAGGTCTCATGTCTAAGTCTTTAATACATTTTGAGTTTATTTTGTGTATGGTGTCAGAAAGTAGTCCAGTTTCATTGTCTTTTTCTCACTGTACATTCTTGTCTTCTTTGCTATAGATTGATTATATGTGGATTTATTTCTGGGGTCTCTATCCTGTTCCACTGATCTATGTGTCTATTTTGTGCCAGTACCATACTGTTTTGATTACTACAGCTTTGCAGTATATCTTAAAACCTGGGATTGTAATACCTCCAGCTTTGTTCTTTTTTCTCAGGATCCCTTTGGCTGTTTGGGTCTTCTGTAATTCCATACAAATTTTAGTGTTACTTGTTCTAGTTTTGCAAAAAATACCCTTGCCGTTTTCAGAGAGATTGTACTGAATCTGTAGATAGCTTTGGGTAATATGTACATTTTGACAGTGTTAATTCTTCCAATCCATGAGTGCGAAATCTCTTTCCATTTCTGTCATCCTCAATTTCTTTCATCAGTTTTTTCTAGTTTTCAAATAAGGTCTTTCACCTCGTTGGTTAAATTTATTCCTAGGTATTTTATACTTTTTGACTCAATTGTAAATGGTATTATTAAAAATTTCTCTTTCTGCAACTTCACTGTGTTTAGAAATCCTACTGGTTTCTGGATATTAATTTTGTATCCTGCCACTTCACTGAATTTATTACTTCTAATAGTTTTCTGATGGAATCCTTAGGATTTTCTATGTGTAGTATCATGGGGTCTGCAAATATTGACAGTTTAACCTCTTTTTTATCAATATAGATGAATAAAGAAAAGGTGATATGTATGTATACACATACACACAATGGAATATTAATACAGCCATAGAAAGGATGAGGTCTTGCTTTCTGAGTCAACATCTTGGACCTAGAGGTTATTATGCTAAGTGAAACAAGTCAGACTGAGAAAGACAAATACCATATGATTCCGTTCACAAATGGAATTAAAAAAAAGTGAACAGAAAGCAGAATCAGAACTATAAATACAGAAAATAAAATGATGTTTGTCAGAGGGGAGGGTGGAGTTGGGCAGAAGAGGTGAAAAGAAGAAGGAGATATAGTCCTCCATTATGGAATGAGTATGTCATGGGAATAAAAAAGCACAGCATGAGGAATACGGTCAATAATGTTGTAATAACAATACAGTGGGACATGTATAGCTATACTTCTGGTAAACATAATGCATAAACGTGTCAAATCACTAAGTTGTACACCTGAAATTAATATACTGTGTGTCAACTATATATAATTGAATGAATAAGTAACCTACCTACTTCTCCAATTCCATACCCAGAGACAAGTACTTTTTAAATTACAAGGTACTATTTTAATCAAACAAGATTATGCAATGTATATAGTATTTATCACCATCAACAAATTATTCATGTCATCTGATGTCAATTTACTGCATTTTCATAAAAACTACAGATTATTTCTGTATTTTGAGGCATCATGATTTATTTAGCAAGTCTTCTATTTTATTTTTTTTCTTATTACAAACAAAGCACAATGAACATCTTGAACATCTACCTTTGGAACTTGAGTAATCTCTAAGAGTAATTTTCTAAGAAATTAAGACAGTTGAGTGTTAGGATACCTATTACTGGAATTTTAGTAGATAGTGGCCAATTTCACTCCAAGAAAAGTTGTTTCACTTCACATTTCCATCTACAATGAAAGGCAGTGGACATGTTCCTATGGTCTCCCCATTGCTTGATGTTTTAAGTTATTAAGCATACATTTTGTCAGTCTAAAATAAAAATACACTTTATATATATATATATATTTAAGTATTAGTATCCTTGTGTCCTTTTTTTTTCCATTTTGTTTATCGGCCATTGATATTTCTTTGGGCAATATCCAATTCATATTATTTATCTATATTCCAACTGAATTGTTTATCCTATTTTTACGGATGTGTCTACATGTGTATGTTCCCTATTTGTTGACAAAAATGCTTTAGCTTTGTCTTTTGTTGTAAAGATATTTTATATTTTTAGCTTTGTCTTTTGTTGTAAAGATATTTTATATTTTTATGTTGTCTGTTTTTCTCTTCACTACTTCACCCTTTTGTCATTTCTCCTACTAAGTTGAAATATCACTTCTATCCTACATGAAATTCCTATATTTCAGATTTCATTCTAGACTGTTCCACCAATCTCCTTTACTCAAAAGCCAGTGCCAAAATGTCTTAATTATTTCAGTTTCATTATAACATATACTGTGATTATCAAGTTGGAGAAGTTCATTTTCTAAAATGTTTTGACTTTATTCACATACTTATTCTCACAAATGAACATTATATCAGCTTGAGTCATTTTAACTTTTTTCTCTAAATTATGTGCCATAATCATTAGTAATAATCTTTAATAAGTATAAAATGCTTTGCTCTCAGGAATATAAAATGAAAGAGATCAATATATTGGTGTCAAACTTCAGCATTATTAGAATTATTCCAGTTTACATTTAAATTTGGATGAAAGGAGCTGGCTCCTAATAAGAAAAAGCAACAACAATATAAAGCAGAAGAAAGCTGTGTTCAAATCTTAAAGTTTATAACTAGAATATGTAACTCCATCAAGTAGAGAAGAAAACAAAGTTATTAAAGTCATTAAGAAATGCATTAAATAACTCTACCAACTAGAGAAGAAAACAAAGTTATTAGGTCATTAAAAAATGCATTAAATTCCAAATGAATTAGAAAAAGCAATGAAGTTATTTGGAACTGCTATAGGAATTCTGTTTTTAAAATAACCAATTGAATTTACCGAATAGGTTCACTTGAAGATTAAGTTAAAATATGATCACAATATGAGAAATTCATAGTTAAATAGCATTCATTACATCAATTCCTTATTTTTTCCCCAGTACACTTTCATGTTTCTCTTTGCTCTTCCTTGTACATACTTATCTTTCTAATGAATAATGGAGGAAATGATGGGCAAATGAAATTTTATTTTCACCATAATTAGATTTCTCCTCTCAAGAATCTTCCATCTTCTTAAATCACTATGAATTAAACTATAGTGTTTCCTTTATTGCAAAGTTCCATGCCAAGGATGTTAATCTTTTCTTGAGGAATCTCAGGACCATTCTAGCACAGTCATGCCTAGCCAAGCTTTGCTAAACATCTGAAAACATGAATTTTAAGAGGATCTGTGTGATACAAGTCTTTGACTTGTTAGGGTAACAGTAAATTTGGTCAATTCTTCCTTGCCCAAATGCTTCATCTATGTTCATGTCTGTACAAAATTTCTGCTTTTTCCCCACAGTTAGTAATGGAAACCCAAATCTAGTTCTTCTCTATCTACACCCAGGACATTTATCATGTTTACTGATCAAATTTATTTATTTCTTCTTTCCTTACTCACCAGGTATGGCTCCTTGGGCAAATCACATCATCTCTGCAGTACTCTATTTCATCTGTAAAATAAGGAGCTGGGTTAGACAATCTTTCAAATTCCTTTTAATTCTAACATTCTATCACTGTATTTAACATGGCAACTCAATTTTCTTAGTATCATTTAATTTCGATAACTACCAGTCATAAGCAGAGATGTTTGCAGGAGAGCCTATTTACTATTTTTGTTAGAATATAGTCTTCACAGACCATTCACACTTCTCAGATTTTTTCACTATAATCTCTTTAAAGAGAATAGTCACAGAAATCCTAAGATACCATCATATTTTCAAAACTCCATCTAGAAGTAAATTTCTCATCAGATTACAAAACAAATTATAATTCTTGGGGATAAAGATTCTCTACCCTGATTTCAAACTTGTTTTCTCTAAGCAGGACTTCTTTTTTTGTTCCCATTCTATTTATGTTCTTATTTGTAATTTGTTGACTTGCTTTTGTAAAGATCATCACCTTGAACTTTGTCCTCGGAATGCTCAGATCCCATTTCCTCTAAATTAGATTTTGTTTATAGTTTTATTTTAAAACAACATTACAAATCCTAAGTCATTAAACATATATTTAAATATCACATAAGATAAAAGTAGACATTCTCACAGTCATTTTGTGACTGCTTCAATGACAAAAAGTTAAAAATCAAAACAAGAATCCAGTTCAAGCGATATATGGAGAGAGGGGACACATTTCCAGCTAGTGAAGTATATGCATCAGTATGATCCTTTGAGGGGATATTGTTAAGCATATATCCAAAGCCTTAAGAGTTTAACCATGAAATTCCATTTTTAGGAGTATGCCCTGAGGAAATAATGAAAGGTAAGGAAAAGGACAGGCATCCCATTATTTAGAGAAATAAAAACCTGGAAACTTAAATGTAAGTAAATACTGGCTGGGTGAGTGCAAGTGAGATGCAACGATGTAATGAAGTACCATGTGGACATTAAAATTATAATGTAAAGCAATATAAAAGATCATGGGGAAATGTTCATTCTAAAAAGTAGAAAACGGCTGTAAAATAATGTATAGTAGCATTCTATTTCTTATAAAAATACGTATGTATAAATATTTACACATGTTAGAAAGTGACTGGGTGGATACCTGCCAAAATGTGAATTCTGGTTACCTCTTGTTGAAAGATTTATAGGTAGATCTTTTGGTAATTTTCAAGATTACTGCATGGATCACATATTATGTTTACCGTAAGAATTATTTAGGAGTAGTAAATTATAGTTATAAAAATAACTTAAATGTCTAGATTATGCCTAGCTATATAATCAGACCTTCAAGGAGTTGGTCATTTCAAGGATTCAGTATGTGTTTCCTTTCTACTGAATCTAATAACTTTGATCTGGTGCATCATCAACTGAATTTTTTCTTTGTATTGAAGAAAATGAAAACTAGTGATAATGAGCAATAATATCATCAATCCCTTCACATCCCTCTCATTCTCTGAGGTCTTTCTCTTTTTTTTTTTTTTTTTTTAAGATTTTATTAATTTATTCATGAGAGGTCTCCCTGGGTGGCGCAGCAGTTTAACGCCTGCCTTTGGCCCAGGGCGCGATCCTGGAGACCTGGGATGGAATCCCACGTCGGGCTCCCGGGTGCATGGAGCCTGCTTCTCCCTCTGCCTGTGTCTCTGCCTCTTTCTCTCTCTCTGTGACTATCATAAATAAATAAAAATTTAAAAAACATTTATTCATGAGAGACCCAGAAAGAGAGAGGCAGAGACATTGGCAGAGAGAGAAGCAGGCTCCATCCAGGGAGCCCGATGTAGGACTCGATCCTGGGACTCCAGGACCACGCCCTGGGCTGAAGGCAGGCACTTAACCGCTGAGCCATCCAGGGACCCCAGATCTTTAATTTCTAAGTTTTTTGTTTGCTTACTCTTTTTTAAAACAAATGATAACAATCGTGCTTATTTGCCTTTACTTGGTTTTGTGTCCATCCAAGCTCTAGTTTTATCTTTTTGCTTCATTTAGCACAGATCTCATTAAATAGTTCAGTGGGACTAGATAAAAGAACAAAGCTACTTAAGCTTTATGATATCTTAAAATCAAAAGTCCTTAGACTGGTTCAGTTTGTTCCTGGGACCCATAGGTTGGCACAATATTCCCAGAACTTAACCACTTGGAGCTTACATAACCTAACACACAAAAACAAAGTATACTATATCAGCATCCAGCATATTTGTGAAAAACAAGACCATCAATCTTGATGATTTAGGAAAAGTTAATCTTCCTTACATGTACTGCCTATTATTTAATTTTATGCCTTTAAAAGATTACATCTGATAAATCAGCCATAATCAAAACTTTGAACTCCAAATATAATTAACCAAATGGCACCCTAGTGCCATTTAGGTGAAAGTTAATGGGCAGGAAGTTCATGCTGAAAGCCATTTTTTTACAACCTGAACAAAGTGAAAGTGCATGATTAAGCATTAGCTTGGGTGATATCAAGAAAGAGTTTAGTTAAAAAAAACTATACATACTGATTGATACATTCTGATTGTTCAGAAGTGTATCTTTATATCACCTATAAAGACAGGTTTCCAAAGCAACATGTTTTAAACCAATTCTACAGAAACTATTCTTAGCTAAGCAGTGATTCCGTTTCAGAGCTCTTCTAAAAGGTCTGTATTGGTCAAGCTCCACAATAAAAGTATGGTTCACAGTAAAAATATTCTTTCTTTTTTAAAATAATTGACAGTTCAGCTTTCTCCATCATTTGGACTAGTCTTCCTCCAGTGAGTCTGAAACAAAAGTTCATCATCTTCTTAAAATATAAAAGCATGCACAAATATAATTCCAAGATGAAGAAGCTGAAACAAAAGAAGTCCTTCTCATTTTTCCTTTGAAGCTGCTCTCATCCCATAGGGTCCGTGAATGAGTAAGCCTCTCCTATGCCAAGTCTTCAAAGCAAAAACTGAAGTGGAAAACTACTCAATTCTCTGGCAAATCCAGGCAGTGAGGCAAGCCAACCTAGACTGAGGCTTTATTTTCATACTTATTTTTGCTTATGATTTTTCTAAAAGAGTCGAGATTTAAAATTCAGTCTCCAGGATAAATATTTTTGTTTTAAATTTTAATTGGGGGGAAAAGTAATTGGGCTATCAAGAGCCAACTCCTATTCTCAAACACAACTGGAAAGATTATGATGGTAACCCTAAGTCCCTTAACAATGGAATATCTTACTTCAAGTCCTGATCACACAAGAGTGCTTACTGCAAAGCATTCCTGAAACGTCTATCCCCAACTGGTTTGTAACAGTCAATAGGACCTAGTGTGTGTGTTGAATGCAATAAGCACAGAAGTCTCTGGCCAAAACACTTGCAAAGCTTAAATGTAACAGTGGAATCATTCAGACTAGCTCATAAGCTTTAAGGTTAGAAGCTAACATTTTAGTGACCTGCCTGATAATTGAGGGTAAATCACTATGGAAACCCAAAACTGTCCTGGTATGTTGGATAAACACTTGAGAATGCCATTATGAAATACAACCTGGTGCAGATCTAACAACAAAGGCTTATACACTGATGGTGTGGTTTACCTCCAGGCCTAGTAATTGATTTACATGGACTTTAGCGGGTTATTGGCCATTAAGGAAATCCTGAGGATTAACAGAAGCTCTGCACTGAGACAGCATTTTGTCTTTAAAAGACAACACCATATTTTGTGGAATAATTAAAAGAATCATGCTGATGGCAAAACCCCGAACCAAGATAAAGGTTTATTTTCCCTGAGATAAATGTCATTATTAAATGAATAAACAAGTGTTAGGCATATACTAAAGATTTCATTACAATGGATACTAAGAGCATCTATTACTCTGTCAGAGTAATGGATGCTCCCAACTTTTAAACAGGTGGCAGGACTCTAGAGGGTTTGATAGTCTTTGCTTTTTATGCCTGGTTTCTATATTCTGGAAAGTTTTCTATCAATGTCCAAACCATAGTTACACCCATATTAAGACCATTTATTTTAGACATTTGAATTTGCAAACTAGTGGCTATAGGTCTAATTGTGCACTCTAATGTATTTTTGAGCCAGTATTCTTGATGGCCGAATATCAATTCCTTTCTAGATGAGCCTATCTCTGGCTATTCAGAGGCATTCCTCTTCCCTGCCATCCCATCCCCAAGTTTGTGGAAGCTTTTTTCGAAATTATAGCATCTACTTCACCTCTCTTGGTTTGTTTTCCTAAATGAGAGGGCCTAGCATGTGTCAACCCTCTGCCACCAGCCTGCTACCAGCAGGAAATCAATCTCCTGGCTCCCGTGAAGCTTCTCCCTGCATGTCAGGCTCTGAATCAAAGACAATTGCCAAGTTTTGGGGCTTGTTTCCCTGGATGACAGTGAGTTCTTTACTCTCACCACAGTCTGAGATGAAGATGAAACTCTCTTCTCACAGTATTTAATGGGAAACAGGGATATTTGGTCATATATCCATGGCTAGTGTGGCATACTCTTTCAGGGCACTGTGCACATCCCCTCACATCCCTTCCCATCCTTGTTCAGACCAGTTTCCTCGTGTGCTTTCACATCAGCAGGCAGCACCTATAATTTTGTGGGCTGATCATCAGATACAAGAAGTATAAATATGCCAATGGAGTGCTCCTGGTGATTAGAACTCTGGGGTATGTCCCACACTTGTTCCAGAGCTGCCTAGCAAGATAGGACCTAACTTCCTCTTTGGAGACTTTTTCTGATACTGTCCCTTTGTTGGCTGCTTCTTTTTTCCAGTCCTGCTCTGTTCCAGCTCTTCCTAAATATATTCCCCAATCCTCATCAGCTGTGCTGGGGGAAGCCTACCTAGGACAGCTCATTTCCCTGAGCCGGGACGAATAAGAAAAATGGGTGACCAGTTCTTGTCAAGACCCTATACTATTCTCCCAAAACAGTGGCTCCAGTTGGACCTTGTGTGACTTACAGTATATGTGCCATCTCTGTACACATATGGTACTGTCAGTTCTTAAGGGCCCTCAGTATATAACTCAGTGACACAAGATGCTTGAGGTCACGACAGCATCATCCATCAAATGCATCCATGGTACTTGGCAGTATGTACCGTGTGACGATGCCAAATTTGCAGTGATATCCCAAAATGACTGTTAACTAACTGTGGGTACACCTTACAAGTTCAGGGTTGTTCAGATTTTGTGTTTGTGGGGGTTTTTTTTGTTGCTGTTGTTGTTTTGTATTTAATATACCAAAAGCCAGCATTAATTTACAAACTGAAATCCAATACCTCAACATGGTTGTGAAGCTTACATTTGGAATAACACTTCTGAAACTTTGGCTTTTAATTTGTGACTCTTGAAAATCGCTCTCTGGCAAAAGCAGAGCGAATAAATGCTAATGATGTTGAGGACCCCAGTTCAGAGAGTGGTGTTACAATTTTCTAATACATGAAGTATTTAAAGACTGATGAGACAGTACATTATATCTGCATGGTAATTTAGTTCAGAAGTTCACAATTATTTTATTTTCAATATTAATTGCTTTTGTCTCTCAATAAATGACTCTGTAGGAAGTGGAATTCAATTTCATTCATTTTCAATAATCGAGATTGCTTTGAACTAGCTCAATAACTCTCCGTTCCTCTTGGCCTCCGACGTATTGCCAGTGGTAGCACATAAATAATCTCAGTTTTCTTTTCAGATTCCTAAGCAGAGCTGCCCTTTGGCAAAATAGCTAAGCAGACACAGTTTGCCCCCCACAGCCCATTTGCCAGAGTCTCTTTAGCACATACAGCCCCTCCTACTTCTCCAGATTTCTCGTTACCACCCCTGCCCTCTTCTCCTCTTCTCTCCCACTCCACCCCAGAGGCAAGTGATAGGAGAAAGTCACTCACACACCTGAGATTTCTAACTCCTTTGTCTTTTTAATCCTGTGCCCTCTGCCTGAAGTAGCATTCAGCCCACACATCCAAATACACCAGGAAGTGAGCTGAGGGTTCCCATGGCAGCC
Source organism: Vulpes vulpes (assembly GCF_048418805.1). Classification (NCBI taxonomy): domain Eukaryota; kingdom Metazoa; phylum Chordata; class Mammalia; order Carnivora; family Canidae; genus Vulpes; species Vulpes vulpes. The sequence continues at coordinate 69,349,606 of NC_132790.1, forward strand.
CACCAGATCCAGAGAGACTCTAGGATCTCCTCAGGTAAAAGAAAACAAGTGGTTCCTTGCTAGGTTCCTCATTGCCTCTTCTAGACTCCATCTCTTCTTACTGATTTAGAGGTTTTCACATATCTCTCTCCTTCACTAAACTATCAGCTTCTCAAGGTAACAAATGACAAGCCATTCATCTATATTTCATGCAATGCTTAGCTGTGTCCCTTGTCAAAGAAGTCTGAATGAATAAATAAAGTAATGGGGCGGGGGGGGGATTAATGAGTACTTGGGGTAAGAGGCTTGTCTCTCTCTTGTTAGCCACATGAATCCACATTACTTCCTCCCACATAAGTTTGATCCATTTGCCTTGGTCTCTCCACAGATACCAGCCCTGATCAAGTTGTACTGGTGCTGCGTCCATGTGGGTCCCACACAGCCCCCACTAAACTGAGAACTCCTCAAGGGCAAGACAAGGGCAATGGTGCACAAAACCCCCAGTAGGAGCTCCAGTTCATTTCGGGGCAACGTGCAGGATCATAGCATCCTAGCATTTCGTCAGTTTTTCTTTCTGAAGTTCACATTTCAAAAGATGATTACAGGCAGGCACTTCATGGATCAGAGTGCTTGAGGGTCTGTAGGGTCAGTGAGGGAGAGAGATAGGGCCCTTACCCACAAACTCTAACCTTGCCGCAGTGCCCTATTTGACTGAACTCTTCCGCAGAAGCTTTGGAAGTTTTTACCTAATGTCGAAAGCAAAGGGACCTCCAAACCCACTGACCTATCAGTACTCCATCAACATTGAGGGGACACAACACGGGGGCTTTATTTATTGATATGGGATTTCTTTTTATTGGCTTGCAAGTCATTCTCAAGAATGTTGCAGACACTTCCCTCCAGGGATCACAGGTTCCTAGAGGAAAGGACATCAGACTTTCCTGAAGGGGGCTCTGAGCTGGGATGCCAGAACAATGCTCTGTATTTGGCTCTTACAGACTGCTGTCAAAGATTTAGTTCAGTTCAGGAAGTGCTTACCATGTGCCTGCTAAAGCAAAGGAAACTGCATTTGGATGAAGAATGAGGATGGATAAGGATATGGAATAAAGCAAATACAAATACCTAAGGATAAGGATAAATACATGTAAGGATGGGAACCACCTCCTTAGCCCAAGAAAGCTTACAATCATTTGAGAGGGAAAGAAAGGTTTGAGTAATTCCGTTGCTACAGGGCAGAGGGGGGCGAAGCTGTGGCAGCTTGTAAGAACAAGACACCCAGTGTGACAGTATAAAGGGACTCCTTTTCATTTCATAACTTATATATTCAAGAGCTGGTAAGAGTTTTGGATATGTCTCTGGTGTCTTTCCCTATAACCCACAGAATGTTCAGGAACTAGACCCAAGGGTGTTATCTGACCCTTACCTTAAGTTCTTACGTGTACACCTGCGTGTGTGTGTGTGTGTGTGTGTGTGTGTGTGTAGGGGGATGCTTTCATCATGGTTTCCCAGTAAGCTTGTCACCACCAAACTCTGTCATAAGCAATACTCCCAAGTGGCCCAGGGGTGCTGCTGCTGACAGGTTATATGTGTCTTCTTTTGCTTCAGAACTCTCACATCTTCCCCCAGCCTGCTTTAGTTCTTTTTGCCTTTCCTTATTGTGGCTACTTTCCAATTTTAAAGGATATCTATCTACCCATTTATTTATTTATTTGTAGCAAGAAAGTGGGGGAGGGGTAGAGGGAGCCACAGAATTTCAAGTAGACTCTGTGCTATGCACAGAGCCCCCTGGGGGGCTCCATCCCACATCCCCAGACCATGACCTGAGGCAAAATCAAAAGTCAGATATCACTCAGGTGCCCCAGATACTTTCCAATTTTAATTACTTTTGATGTTCTGCTTTGAACTCATAGCCCAATTAAGTAGAAATACCCCCAAATTATAAACAAGCATTAAAAATTGAGTCAGGCAACATAGAGGCAGGACAATCTCCTTGCTTCTGCCCAGTACTTTTCTTCAACATCTCCAAGACCTACATTTTTTTCTTTAAAAATACATGACTATTTCACATCTTAATTGTGGCCCCATCCTCACTAATCCTGGCTTCTTTTTTCTTGTCATGCCCAAGAACTCACTGGTTTATATATTTTTTTCTAGATGGAGAGCATTAAAACTACTCCCAAAACTACTGTCAAAATGGCTAAATTAAAAAAGATAAGAAATCACAAGTGTCAGTGAGAATGTAGAGAAAAAAGAACTCTCATGCACTGTTGCTGGGAATGCAAACTGGTGCAGTCACTGTGGAAAAGTGTATGGAGGTTCCTCAAAATATTAAAAATGGAAGTGCCATATGATCCATTAATTCTACTACTGGATATTTATTTATTTTAAGATTTTATTTATTTATTCCTGAGAGACACAGGGAGAGAGGCAGAGACACAGGGAGAGGGAGAAGCAGGCTCCATGCAGGGAGTCTGATGTGGGACTTGATCCTGGGTATCCAGGATCATGCCCTGAACTGAAGGCAGATGCTTAACTGCTGAGCCACCCAGGTGTCCCTACTACTGGATACTTAGACAATAAAATCCCCAAAACACTAATTTGAAAAGATATTTGCCCCCTGTATATTTATTGCAGCATTCTTTACAATAGCCAAGACATGGAAGCATCCTAAGTGTCTATCAATAATTAAACGGATAAAGATGTGGTATATACACACAATGGAATATTATTCAGCCATAAAAAAGAATGAGATTTTGCCACTTGCAACAATATGATTGAACCTAAATGATACTATGAGAAGAAAAAAAATCAGACAGGAAGATAAATACCATATGATTTCACTTATATGTGGAACTTAAGAAAAAATTTAAAAAATGAAAAAGAAAAAAAGAAAAACAAAACAAAACAAAAAACCCAGACCCCTAAACACAGAGAACTAGTGGCTGCCAGAGGGCAGCGGTATGGGGGCATGGATGAAATACATAAAGGGGATTAAGAGGTACAAACTTCCAGTTACAAAATAAGCTACAGAGATGAAAAGTACAGCATAGGGAATATAGTCAAGAAGATGATAATAACATTGGTGACACATGGTGACTCATTTATTGTCATGAGTGCTGAATAATGTATAGAACTGCTAAATCATTATGTATATACCTTAAACTAATATAACAATGTTAATTATACTTCAATTTAAAAAAAAGCAAAGCCATCATGACAAAAATTAAGAAACACATTTGAATTCCAGATAAATAACAACTGAGTATAAATAAATATGCCTCAAATATTGCATGGGCATACTTATACAAAAATATCTGAAATTCCAATTTGCCTCAGTGCTGTAGATTCTTATTTGCAATATCTGGCAACTGTACTTTTTTATATCTCAAAAACGAGTTTTAATGGGCCTACAAGAGGATTTGGGAGGCAGTTTTTAGTATGCTGGTCAAGAATAAAGCTTCTACAAGCTTCTAAATATTCTCTTCCTTTTAAATAAATAAATCAGCCTTTAAAAAAAAAAAGAGTAAAGCTTCTACAATCAGACAAAATAGTTTGCATCCTGTGTATGTCACGTATTGTGATAATAATTATGACTTTTACGAATAGTCTGATACTCATCTCCTCTGGATATAAGGCCAGATTCCACTTCTTCTGTCCAGTGTTAGCTAGGTGTGGCCAGTTAGCTTTGGCCAATAAAATGAGAATGGAAGCCCCCTTTCTCTCCCCTTCTGGAGTGATCATGGAGGCATATACTGAAGTAGAGCCTCCATTAGCTTGGGTCTCTAAATATCTACAATAAGCAGGGTATTTTATAACGGGCATGTAGCATGAATGCCAAATACATTTTGGGGGGCTAAATTAGCAAGATTTGTAAGGTAACAGTTTTTTTGTGAGAAAAGGCATCAATCTGAAGTCACAAGACATATACCTCAATCTTAAGAATGTTTTACTGATTAGCTTTGTGATGTGTGGCAAATTGCGCCACAGGTCAAGCATCAGAAACATAGTGTTGATGATTCTCTGTCAACCTGAGATTCACTATAATGAGCATTGACCGCGTGTTCACAGTATGCCCAATAATGCTGTGTATTTTACTGATTATCACAGTCCTCAATCACTTCATCAACAACAAAAGCTCATGAATGAGGAGCCACAGCACCTTTATTGGACTAACCACATACCAGACACTGTTCTAAGCACTTTACAAATATTAACTCATCTGATTCTTACAACCACCCTTTGGGATAGGTGCTATCACTATCCTCGTCTCTTCCATGAGACAGGCACAGGGAAATTAAGTGGCCTACCTTAGCTAACTTAAAAGTTTGGTTATGTGATCAGAACTATTAAAAGGGATAGCAGATGATGAGAAAAGGTGTATATGCCAATATGTAAATCAGCACATCACTTTTTTCACTGATAAAAGCTTTGAATTGGATGGTGGTGCATTGGAAGGAGGCAGCTAAATTAAACAGTAGGATGAATGATCTACCCATGCTCTTTACTTTCATTGCAGACTCTTTCAGCTGTCACATTCTTTCTGAAGTTCAATCCACATTTCCAGCATTCATTCCCTTGGACCATTTCCTATAGTTGGCCAATTGATAAGTTGAAATTATGATCCCCAAACAACGCATTTCCTCTGCAGTTTCTGCTTCTAATAACTTCTACGTTTCAATGAATGGAATGGAGTCCTTTTGCTCCATGCTTCCAAATGTCCTAGAGTGCTCTTTCTATCCCCTTCCTCAACTTTGGACTCACTTTTCTACAGCCCCTGTCAGTGTGCTGCTCTACATTTTCCCCTTCCTTTTATTTCTACTGCTCCTATCTCAGCATCATATCTTCTCATCCTGCTTCTCTTTCCATTGTATCCTAAAATATTTTACTTACACAATTGCTTGGTTTTTCTTCCTACAGTGTAGCTCTACCACTCTTGTATCATAATCCAAAGTTTGTGGAGGCTCACCACGCACGACTAACTCGACATAAATTCTCCAACTTAGCAGTCAATGTGTTGGTGGACACATTTAATTTTCCACATCACATTTCTAAAGAAGGAATCTCACTTACAGTCCCTCTTCCAGAAGAGAGAAGCTTTGGAGAGAATATTCATATCCTGCAAACCCTGGTTAAGACTGGGATAAAGAAAAAAAAAACGACTGGGATAAAGATCATTGTGTATATGTGATGTAGCTGAGCTTGGCTGATTTCTTTGGCAGTGGTCTGTTATGACAGGTCCCTATTTTCCCTTCTTCAACTAATTCCACCTTTGAGTCCAGAGGCTTGTAGTTATCTACATGTTCTGTTGGGACCAAATGGGCAAAATTTACAAAGTCTGACTCCGTTCTTTTCCATACTACATTCCTCCATGCCAGCTTTTTTTTTAAGACTTTATTTATTTATTCATGAGAGAGAGAGAGAGGCAGAGACACAGGCAGAGGGAGAAGCAGACTCCATGCAGGAAGCCTGACGCAGGACTCGATCCTGAGACTCCAGGGCCATGCCCTGGGCCTAAGGCAGATGCCAAACCACTGAGCCATCCAGGGATCCCCTCCATGCCAGCTTTATTGGCAATTCTGTTGGTACCTAATCTGTCTGGTTTTTATTTCTTTTTGTCAAAATGCTAAGAACCCATAGGTGAAAGAAGATGGATGATGCCACCAAAACCCTGATAAAATCTGTTTGCAATTTGGTATCAGTATATCTCATGAGTCTCTTAACCAACTTTTTTGAAACATCAACCTGAGGGTTTTGTCCAAGTTCACTACCAGTTGTCCTCCATGTAAGGACATGGTAAGGCATCAAGCCCTTACATCATCATGCATTTTAACTCTTCAAATAGAATTCATTTCCCACCATTTTGGGGGATGGAGGGAGGCTAAAAAATTGTGTATTTCAGAGCTGTTATGATGTTACCTTCTTCAAGTGTAAAGGTAGTTTCTCATTTCATAAATTCTTAACTCAATCCGGTTTCCTTCTCTCCCTTCCCCTTTCTACTTAGGTTTGTTGATCTTGCACTATTTTATTTATACACTTGCCTCATCAACTTTTCTGAGCTATAACTTACTCAAGGTATCTATTAACTGATAGCTCACACTCACTAATGCATTAATATCTTTTAAAATATTGACTGAATTGAATGTAAGATTAGTTTTCAACAGGTTAGTGACCAAACAAAGCTCTATTAACAATAAAACCTTTTTCTTTACTAATTCAAGGATTTATATGACTTTATTTTTGCAAATATCCTTATCTTCCTCTTGTGCTTCTCATATTTATATGCCCTTAAAAATTCAAAGAAGCTGGACTCTACTATGATTTCTGGTATGAGGCATCTTGAGACAGTTCTTTGAAAGTATTTGCAAGCTTTTTTCTTTCCTTATAACCCTCAGTCTTATTGCTGCAAATACTCCCTCTCTCCTACATTTACAAACAGAATGTTCATAACAATTATACCTTTCTATTCCTCCCCCATACATGTACTTCATCTGTGTCTTAATATTTCTGACAAATAGTTTAAACTTTGCACTATCTCAACACCTGTTTTTCCTCTGTAAGGATTAGACATTTTCATGTAAAATTCTACTCCTTCCTTTTCTGTAGCCCCACATAGAAAGCGCTACTCCACTTTTGTTTAACATGGCATATCAAAGATACACATTCATCTTTACCTGCTCCTCAATGGCATCAATCCATAAGGTCAAAGAGAATGGGAGAGGGGACAATAGCAGGCGAAACACATTAAAAAAAAATCAGTAACTGAAAACTATATGGGAAACTTAGTAAACCACAGAGAAACGCAACATTTAACTGTGGACTGAGTCAAAGAGGAGCAGACGGTCATCAAGAACCAAATCAATTCATATAACAAAAGAAAATGCAATCATAGCAAAGGACATCTACAAGCAACACTTGCACAATCATACGCACAATACTGAAAACTGATCAAAAGCATGATATAACTATAATAAACAGTGAGCACACCAAGGGCAAAGAGTTAAACCTTTATCTTCTATAGTTGTGTGTCAGAAAATGATCACTCCTTTAGAATAACCACAACATAAAATGTGAACAGTTAAATTAGAAATATTAGAAGAGAATAAAAGAAAACTGCTGAAAAGTTGGAAATGGTAGCCTCAAGAGATTAGGAATCTCTGCTGGAAAATGGTAGATCATGGAATTGCTGTATTTTGTTAGGTTTAGAGAACTACTTGGCTTCTTGAATACATGTGATACTTTTCTTTCAAAATGACATCACTTAACTCAAGTGTAACGATGTAATTTTAATATTTCTGAAATCATGAGCCTTTTGACAAGTAAAGGTTTATTTAAAAAGTATTAAATCAAGGGTTCCATTTGTGAGATTATCTCTTGTGTAAAATATTGACCATATCATGATGGCATTAGTTGTTAAGGAATGAAATGTGTCTCATGTGTTCAAAGAAAGCTAACCCTCTGGTGGCAAACATGCCACCTCCAAGATCCCTTTCCATAATCACAGTCTAAGAGTGGGCGGAGGCAGAGCTTTCCAGGCTTGATTCTTCCACAGTCATCTCAACCTGCCATCTAAATGCTGCTACATGAAACTGTGATTCTAGAGACTAGCTAGCAATACTTTCTTACGTAAGCTTGGCATATGCTTTTCAAAGAGTTGGAAAAGCAACTTTTCCTCACCTACCTAGAAAACACCTAAATAGTTTTAAAAATTCAGAGCAAATGCTCCTTCTTCTTTGAAGCTTTCCTCCTCAAATAATTAATGGTGCCCCCTTCCTGTTTGCTTGATTATTCATTATATCACACACAGCCAATTACCTCTTTACATGCCTTCCCCTTTTACTAGACTTTGAGGTACTTGAGGGAAGGAGCTGCAGTTTTTTTTTTTTAATTCATAGTGCCAAAATATTATCAAATAAATAGATTCAGGAAATTAGATGGCTCCTATTAAATATCTGAAATTTCATTAATTTTACAGGAAATCACCCATAGCCCAGCATCTGCTTCTATCTGGAAGTTCAACCAATATGAAGATGGTAAGCTAAGATAACATATTTTAATTCTTAACACTATACAAGAAGTATGCTATTTAAATATGCCTACAGAGCTAAAATGTTCAAAGTATGCAATCTTGCATTCATGAATCTCACAGCCTATCCTGGAAAGTCTCCTAGCTTTTTCATGACAAGCATCTAAATTGGAAAAAAGAAGGGTCAGAGTGATGGAAATAAGCAAGAAAAAATTGCTGGTGTGAACTGTACATATTCCAATGTCAATGCTGAAATTCTTGAAACTCTACATCAATATTTGGCAGAACTTTGACAATTCTCAATCAAATCATATGAATGCTAGAGTCTGTAGTGGAAGATGACAAATTTATCTAGAATTGGCAGAAGGATAGGTCTTTTGATGAGCCTCAGCCTGCCCTTCCAAACCTAGTTCCTTTCTCTCAGTTCCTGGGATCTCAGGGATTCCACAGGCACTCCTGAAGAGCCCCACTCTTGTTCTGAGCTACCCCAAACTGGCCTGGTCCACAAGACTTCTCCAAATCAGCTGAAAAAATATGCCTGGTTATATTTCTGTACCAGGGACAATTATATCATTACTGAACTAAAAAGCAGCAGCCTGAATTTCTTTCTCTGCAGATCTTTTTTGTCCTATAAAACCATGAAAGCATGGCTGGATGAAGTAAAACAATCAGATAAAGAATGAAGAAATCTGAGAGCAAGTGTCTGGCAGGAGAATCCACTAGTTCACTGCCACCATAAAGATTAATCAGCACATACACGATGTTTCAGAAATGTAGACACCATTATAAACATTTTTTAACAACTTGAGTGAATGTGTATAAGCAAAACTTGTACAATGAAGTAAGCCCTTTGACATCATAACAATACATTCCTTCAAAATATCAACATTCTGCTTTTACTGACATGCATTAACATGGGAAAGTTGGATGCACTGAATTGGGATATTATACACTGGAGGGTTGGGTGGAGCTACTTTGTATAAAGTATTCTACAATGTACAGCTATTCAGATAAAACATGTAGGAAATACAAAATGGTAATTTGGATAGCCCAAATCACCAACTGAACTGTTTTTCAATCCTGTGTTTTTCACTATGGAGACAATACTTATACAAAGCAAAGGGATGAAATAAACAATGATCTTGCTAATCTTTATGAACAGAACAACCTGCATAAATCAGTTCAGAAATGCTAGTAGAAAGCATGGTGCAGTGGGAAGAGCAGGGATTGGAACCCAAAGGACCTAGATTTAAATTCTCTGAGCCTCTCCGTTTACTTATCTACAAAAATAGGGCAAACAAAAAAGCCATTATATTGAATGATTAGAAAAAAGGACCCAGCATAGGCTTAATAAACAGTGATGATTTCTCCAAAATAAACCACAGCCCTTCATTGTATTTTACCCACATACACATGGTCTCAAATATGAAACTCTTTGATGTTTTGTTATGCTACTTTACATATGGTATGAAAACTGAGTGAATTTTTTTGCAAACTCCTTTCTCTTCTTCTAGCAGGTTCTTTTACATAAACATAAACATTTTTTTTTAATGAATCCCTCCCCCCTCACCCCAACCAGCCTTTCCTTATGGATTGCACCCCCGACCTAATTACATAAGTACCTGATGGGCTGGAAAGCTTCCAAAAGGGCCTCTTAGGAAAAACAATCTGAAGGGTTTTCTTCCCCTTCTTTTGTAATTACATAATTACTCAGCTGACTAATATGAGTCACCGTGTGCCATTCTAATCTCCCAGGCACAAAATAGTTTTATTATTTTCCTTGGAACTACCTAATTACCCAATGGATAGCAATAACTCCCAGGATCTTTTCAGTAAGTAATCTGTAAAGCTCAAGGCTGAAATTCCTCCAGAAGTCTTTGAAAATGGAGGAGAACTTAGAATAATATTATCATTTGCCACATGAGACCCTGATGTTCTTGGTGACAAGAGTGGTCCAATGATATGCTACAAATGAATTTGGAGAAAAATTTGGGCACGCAATAAGTTAATGAGGCAGATTCTCCCTGCTGGGTCTTAGAAAAGAAGCACTCCTGAGCCAGAACAGCAGTGGCTGAGTGTACATCTCATCAGTTAAGAAATTAGTAAGCAGTCCCAAAATATGTGCTATTTATTTATACATTATAGACATCTGCTATAATTGAGCCACATATTAACCACCAGCAAAACTTGATTACTATTCTGATAAAACCTCGATACCAACCAAGGCAGGAGAACGCTGCCATGTGGAATACCAAAGTCTCCAATATATTCTAGAATTACTCTACAATTAACTTGTGGTTGTTCAGTCTCTATTAACTTAGGGAATAGACTAGGAGACTTCCTATATTGATTTTTCCCCCTCTCTTTTGAAAAGGAATACAGAGGAAAGTCACACAGGCCCCTGGATATTTTCCAGGGGATGCTCAGAACCAAAAGGCACAATAGACTTCTCTCCATTCCTTTCCTGACCCTCTGGTTCCCCTAATTTCTCATCTGGCCCCAGGAATGGTGGATTTATAAAAGCCTCTTTCTGGTCTACAGTCTAAAAGGTTGGGCAGACTACATGATTTACAAAGCCAACATGTTGGCCTATGCCCTGGATATGATAGATTTCTAATAAAAAGAAATGCATATTTATCCAAGCTATTGAACAGCTAGGTCTAATCGATATTAAATCTGATCAAGGCATTTTCCAATGTATAATAAAATACTTAGTCATGTTCATAATTCAACTGCATTTAGAACTGTCCTTTATAGTTCCAGTTCATTAAAACATTTTAAGAAAAAAGCCACATTAAATCCTATTTAGAGTAATATTGAACCTAAAGAACTTCAGAAGCTTCACTAGTGTGGCTGAACCTAGTAATAATACACTTGTCATTTACTGAAGTAATTATTGATCTGAGTCCATGACAATGAATTTTATTTTCCAAATATTCACAGCACGTATTTTATAAAAATTTCATAGGTTTTAGGAAAAAACTAATAAATCAGAAAAACCACTCAGTCAAGTCTGATTGTTCTGATTCTTTGGTATGTAAGCCAAAGCGTACATTGTAGAAGTAGCAACACTGAAGTCGTTTTGACAGTTAAACACAAACAGAGCCCCAAACAATGAACACACAGAAACAGTACCCTCCCCTAGAGGGAGGTTCCTCTGGCTCTGAATGTCTGGAAGGGAGCCAACAGGCTGTCCATTAACTTAAACCTTCCAGAAAAGAATACTTACCTCACCGTCTCTCCTGGAAGGGCCTTCTGATCAACATTCCTGTCCCCTACCTTGGATCCCAATTCTTTCTCGATTTTGTTCATTTGGGAAGAGCAGAGAAGGGGCCAGAAAGCTCAGGGACATATCTATAAATGACAAACTCTCACTCTCTCTTTCCAGCTTTGAAGTTTAAGACTCTTCTCCATCAAACAGTTGGGAAAGTTGCTTTTGCAGGGATGCACTCGAACTGTGCTTACTCATGCTTTTAGACCACTGATTTCCTAGAAACACCTGGCATCTTTCCTCTTCTTATACCTCTTGGTGCCACCAAACTAGAGCATAGTTTGGGACTTTGTCCTTCGGAAGTCTCTGGCTATCGTCCATTTCTCCAATTACAACAGAAATGCTCTGACTCCCCTGCAAGCTACAAACTGCTAGAGGCAAATGGAGCATTCACTGAAAATAATGGAGACAAAGAGAGAGACGACTGCTGTTTTAGGTGCAGGAACGGTTCAAAGATTCCAGGACTAGCCTTAGATAGTTGGTTAACTATTGCTTCCTGCAGATCCCATTGTTACTAGAAAGAAGTGTAAAAAATGTAGAAATTATTTCAGTAACATTAGAAAGACCCTTATCTTCAATTTACTATTCAGTTAGTCTACAAAAAATGGGGTACCTACTATTCTCCAGACACTATTTACAAGCCACCGAAGACACAATTCATTCACTTTCTCATCTGAGTGTTCATTACAAGCCAGGGACATGCTGGCCACACACACCACGGGTCCCAACACAGGGAACCACGATGCACCAGTTCAGGGCTCAGATTACTATAGTAGGGCCTGATAAGGAAGAACTTAAGGATTATTTGGAACTTTAGAATCTATATAAGTAGGCTTCCTGCCTCCATCCCTCCCTTCCATCTTTTATTCTAATACATATGCATGAAGGATAGAGAGCCCTACACAGGATACAACCGTGGGAGACCTAGGTATGGTTCCTGCCTTATACTTAAAACACTTGACACAAGTCCAAGTTCTCAAGTTTTGCCAAATTTGGGAATAAGATATTAATGTGAGAATTATACAAATGTCTAAAATTTCAACTGTCTTTCATCCTTGGTATATTTTTGTCCCCCAAATTTTTTTTTGTCCCCCAAATTTATTGAGGTATGACTGATGAAATTTGAATAAACTTAAGTTATACACAGTATGATTTTTTAGGGTGTCTAGCCTAATGATTTAATATGTGTACACACTGTAAAATGATTAACATCATTAAGCTCTTTCACTTCACATACTTATCATTTGTGTGTGTGTGTGCGTGTGTGTGTGTGTGTGTGTGTGTGGTGCCAAGTCTCGAGACCTACTTTAAATCAAGTACATAATATATCATTATTTATAGTCACCATGCTGTACATTAGATCCTCAGAACTTACTCATCTTATAACCGGATGTCTGGGTCCTCTGACCGAAATCTCCCTATTTCCACCATGCGCTAGCCCCTGGCAATCACTGTTCCATAGTGGTTCTTAGAGCTCAAACTTTTTAAATTTCACTTATGAGTGAAAACATAAATGTCATTAGTCCTTGAGTGTGTGGGAGGGCCATGAGGCATTAAATACAAATTTTGTCAAAGAAAAGGGAAGAGTCTCTTAAAGGACTGACCAAAAGGTTTTGTTGTCTGAATTTCTTCCCTGAACTTGTTTACCTTCTGTTGATCTTTTCATGTACTTTTAAAAATTACACTGGATTGGAACAAGAAAGAAAGAAAAGAAAGAAGAAATGGAAAAGCCGGAGAGGTCTGTAGAGCATCAGGTCCCCAGTGGGGATGGCTTGTGCTCCATGTCCTTACACACACACACGGTTTCTATTAAAACCATTGAGAAGTACTCCTGAACAGTGTCAACCACACGTTTCCTCAGTGAGCTACAAAATAAAGTGCTATTAATTCTCACCAATATTCATGAAATGATTGTCTTTTATTGCACATGTCTAACCTCCTACCATGGGCTTGAGATTCCCTATACTTTTCTGACCCATGGGCGAACCTTTTTCCATCTTAGGGAGCATACCGAGTAGTCATAAAATGGTCAAAGCTGCCTTTAGTTATAAGGTTTAATAGGCTATTCAGACAGGAATCATATTGATGTAATTATAAGTAGCTTTTTTTTTTTTTTTAAATAAAAGTTCCCTAATGCTTACTTTTCCTTCCCTCTCCTTGAATTCCCTATTAGGAATAAACTTTCTTTCTTTCTGGACAAAGACCTTCTTTTTGAATGTATTAATACATCACTCCAAATTTTCCTTTTTCTTTTTCTTAAAATTTTGATTCACTTCCAAGTTCTGATGAAAGTGTTTCTTTTTTTTAAATGTAATTTAAAGAAACACATTACATTTTACATCTACTCTGACCATTCTCAGGTTACAAGCCTCTGAAGTGTGCTTGGCCTGTTGCCGGGTGTATTTATTACCATTAATAAATGAGTCGCTGGTGTAAGAATGCAAATTTTATGTGGCCCATGTATAAATGAGCCTGTTAAGAATGACCAGATACACATTTTATGTGACTGCTAAATAATTATGTCATAGAAATACAGCTTGTGAATTCAACATTAAAGAAAGAAATGGATTCAAATAACGTTAGAGTATTTGTCAAAACAGGGTTTTGGTGAGTTAAGGACATAAAAAAAGGACAAAAGAAAATGCTCAGGTTACAGGAAGAGAATGTAGAAGCCTAAGTTTACTACAGTGGCCTCTGAAGTCCACTCTTCTACTTTCATTCATTATATTATGCAGGCACATCCAAGTCACAACATCGCTCTTGTGTTTTGAACACTGTCATCTGTGAAGACAGGTATTAGATGAGGGACATCTGAAGCTGCGCCTACCAACAGCCACAACACGTGAACCATCAGAATTGAGAAAATGGTATCTGATAATGGGGACATGGTAGTGAAGGAGACAGATATGATCTCAGAGCTCACATTCTGGGGGTTATGGACATTCAATAACCAATCATGCAGTGTATTAGAGTGTCATACACGTATTATTTGGTGTCTGTCAAGTGGCATAAACCAGAGATCTCTGAATGGTCCTTTCCACATCAAGCTATTCCATCCAATTATAAATCTCAATGTTAATTTAGTATCATTTCTCTAGTCTGCCCATTGAGCAGCAGCTTAACATGGAAGGGCTAAATCGACTAGCCACAGGGAGTCAAGGGCAGATAGTAAGGCATTCTGCAAACCAAAGGAGCATAGCACCAAAAACTACTGGGTGTTAAAACACAGATACCATTCTAGAACATTTGGATGAGACAATAGTTACTTAATTTTGCCTTAGACACAATCTGAGAACTTAGTCTACATTCCAATGCCTTCATTAAATATTGTACTATTGTACTCTCTCTTTATTAGTCAATCTGTTGGTCAGTGAGTGTGGCCTGGGAGAGCCATGCAATGTTTTACAACTATTAGAAATCACTGGCCAAGCTTAAATGTGAGATTTTGTATAATCAACCACATGACCTAGTTGAGTGTTTTTCTTTTGTTTTGTTTTCAAAGAATGGGTAACACCAGCAATATTCCCATAGTAGCATCAATCAACAGGATCACAGTAGTGCTTAGCTTCCCTCTGAAATGGTAATGTGCCCTCCATCTAGGATAATCTCTTACTGCTAACATTATTAGACTAGAGGTGGAGGAGGTTGGCAAGGTGGGCTTCAGTCATTGACTTTATTATATGCTCTGCATTTGGGGGCAGCTGCTTTGAAAATTTCGATCTTTAATTGCACAATTAAAACAATCTAGGCTTTTCAGTATTTTGCCTTACTCTGTTCCTTGGATGCTATATTATCACCTCTGCTTAATACCTTTATTCATTATTCCTGCATTTCTGCAGCAACTCTAACTCCATCCTCAACCACTCGCAATACACTTATTTATTTATTTATTTATTTATTTATTTATTTATAAAGATTTTATTTATTTATTCATGAAAGACATGCCGGGGGGGGGGGGGGAGAGAGAGAGAGAGAGAGAGATACAGAGAGAGAGGCAGAGACACAGGCAGAGAGAGAAGTAGGCTCCATGCAGGGAGCCCGATGTGGGACTGGATCCTGGGTCTCCAGGATCACGCCCTGGGCTGAAGGCGGCGCTAAACTGCTGAGCCACCCAGGCTGCCCACATTTATTTTTTCAATAGATATTTACTTATTATTTTATACTAATTGGGTATTGAGAATGGGCAAATAGATGTATAAGGCATAATCTATGACTTCAAGAACTTCACAATCTAAAAGAGGACTTTAGAGTGGAGGAGCATAGCAGGGATTAAAAAAAAAAATTCTTAGCCAGAGAGCCTGTGTCAGACCATAAATTTTGATCTTCTACATTTTGTAGGCGGACAAGGTCAAGACCTTTAATTTTGTCATATGTCCTCCCTCTCAACTAAGTTCTCTGTCTTTACCATCCTCAAGCCTTCTACCCCCCACCCCCCACTGCCTTTAAGGATATCAAGCATGTTATTTGGTCTGGGGGGAGGGCGGTGGGGGGGAAGAACAGAATATATATTTGAGAGCCGGATCCATGGACCTTGCTCTTGAAACTTTAAATGCAACCTCTTAATGATGCTGTTGAAAGATTTAATTTTTTAAAAAGATTTTATTTATTTATTTACAACAGACACACAGAGACAGGCAAAGAGACATAGGCAGAAGAAGAAGCAGGCTCCTGGCAGGGAGCCCAATGCAGGACTTGATCTCAGGACCCCAAGATCACAACCTGAGCCAAAGGAAGATACTCAACCACTGAGTTACCCAGGAATCCCAAGATTTAAGTATTTAAATACTCAATGGCAATCTTGAAAAAAAAACTTATGGAGAAAATATATTGAAATGTAGAAAAATTACTCTAGCATAGAATATTAGAGCTGAGAGAGATGTTTCATTTTATAGATAGGGAATTTCAGACTGGGTGACATCTCTCAGGTCTTGGAAACAATTAGCAATAGCCAGGAATCAATCTCAAATTTGAATGTCCCTAGAATTTTTGTTATTAAACATTTAACAATATAGACAATCCCATAATCTCATTGACTACCACCCCATCCTTTTTTTAAACCTCTAAGGAGCAAGTAAAATTCATACCAAAATTTTAATATTCAATTCAAAAGATAATTATTGAATTTGTTTTCTATGCCAGGCACTGTTGTGGGTGCTAATGATACAGCATGAATCAAACCACCAAAAAGTCCCGCCCTCAAGGAGCTCACATTCCAGTGGATAAGCTCTGTTTGAAGCCAATCCAGGCTACAGGACACTACATAAATATTAGACCTACAGTTCATTTACCTTCTAAGACTGTTGAACAATCTACTGAGACAATGGCCAGGAAAAATGGTTTGGAACATCAAGGGGCTCTACAAATGTTTGTTGCAAATTCTAACATGTCAATGACCAATTCAGTTCATATGGCCAGTCATGATATGAAAAAAAAACCCATAGTAATGGATTCTATCCTATGAACCACAAAATATTGCCCTTGGTTTTACCATAACCCAAATCTGATGCAACTCTCTTGAAAGAATGGTAACTCCACTGACCGTATTAAAAAGGCCAAGCAGAGAACCTGTCTAAATTCCGTCACATAGAAACATTCAAACTGAATAATCTGCTCCCCAAAGAACTCCACTTTTTTCTCCATTTCAATCTGTCTCTGATTTTTTTCACTGTTTCCACATTTCAGACCAAATAATAAAAATGTACATGACACTCATATTACCATAAATGCCCCTGGCCTGGCCAGGAGGGCTCACCTTCAGGACATTGGGAGAATGTCACCATTAAGTTGACTTTCTCCAGTTAACATCTCTTTCTCATTTCTAAGCCAAGGAAAACCATTCTGTGAGCAGTTGCTTCTCCATTTTCTATCCTAATCTACAAGACCATTTTGACTTCTATCCAGCTAAAAATGGTATATAATTAAGTTGCCCAGCAGTCACATCTAATTTTTGGCAAAAAAAGTCAGCAGTGATTCTCCCCATTCCCCACTCCTCCCCAAAGACATCCTGACATCCATACTTAACACTCGTTCAGGTTGGGAAATTTATTAACATATGCAAGACTCTAGAAGCCAAAATCATATACAGCACCCAAGTTCTACTTTCATATTAACCAACCATAATGAAGGTAGCAAACAAAACAGATCATTATCCTCTAGGTGCTAGCTTTCATCTTCAGATGGTTTCTTAGCTTTCCATACCTCTCTGTAATGCATAAACCAATTATGCCAATATAATCCACTTTCAGTGTTTAGTTATTGGATGTTGTTGTCCACCAAGAATGGAAGCTCTGAGTTCCAATCTGACTCTGTGCTACTGTGTCTCAATTGCCTGATATAATTCTTGCCACAATGGAGGTACTTACTATTTGTTGAATTAAACCATTAATAGATTAGGGAATGCATCATTTGAACTGTAGACTCCCTCTCATCAGGCTTACACAAAATCACCTATTTCTCATCAACAGAATAGAAAGGCTTTACTAATCTACTTTACCACTGTCTTCATTCATTCTGGTCTAAACTTCAATCAACTCCTGCTATTGTCAACAGGACTCCACACTCCTAGCCTGTCACTTCTCCCTCTACCTCACCCCATTTTGTCTCATGTATGCTTCTTAATCAAATGCAGAGTGCATGAAATAGGATATGGGATCACATTAGCACAGCGTTATTCTGATGTATTTTTGTCAAGCCTGTACAGACAAATGGGAAGAG
Organism: Vulpes vulpes; assembly: GCF_048418805.1. Classification (NCBI taxonomy): domain Eukaryota; kingdom Metazoa; phylum Chordata; class Mammalia; order Carnivora; family Canidae; genus Vulpes; species Vulpes vulpes. The sequence continues at coordinate 69,367,593 of NC_132790.1, forward strand.
GACTGAAACAGAAGCTGGGAAAATACTGCCAGAAATGAGGTCAACAAATAACTTCAGCATTTACCTTCCTATTAGTTCAAAATCCTTTAAGCAAAGTAGCTGCTCCTTTGTCTATAGGTCAAAGCTTGAACCTGAATTAGGGGGGAAAAAGGCAAAGCAAGTCCCTAATAGAACATTTTTCATCCTATGGTCTCAGAGATTAGATTTCTTTCTATTCTTACTTAAAACAACAGAGGTTTATGCCTCCTTGTCTTTCCAAATCATACCCAAAGGTTGGCAATAAGGCTCTGGTTGGTAGTTAATAAATCTCAGGTAATGTATCGATCACTCTTCATGCTTTTCTCTATTGTTCTTAAAACATAAGAACTGTCTCATTATGTTAAGAAAAAAAGGACAAGTTTCCACACTTAAATGCCAACCAAGGAAAGAAATCCCTGGGAAGCTAATAATGAAACAAAGGTGGTTTTCTTCAGCAGAACTGTGTGCGCTAAATTGCACTTTTATGTGATTTTTAGGGCAATTTGCCACTTTCTTGGCACCACTTCATCACTTTCCTTCAGCAACGAAAAGAAAAAGAAGGACCACAATGACCTATATATTACAGCTCTAACAACATGTGGGGGTTGGGCTCTCCAAGCTTAGGAGTTGGATTTAATAATGGATATTTCATTTTCTTATCTAAGAAAAACTAGAGGGTACATTCTCATGCCTCCAAGAATTTTACTGTTCTTTTCAGTCTCTTTATCCAAGAGTGTTTTTCATCTTCAAATGCTGTGACCAGCACTGTTTCCATCTGTATCTGTTATCCATGTTACATACTACTTCCTTGACATAGATGCCTTGTCTTCCTTGAAGCTTCAACTCACAGAGCATCTGTCAAGTTCCCCTAATCACCCAAATGGAGAAACTGAGGCCCAGAGATGTAACCTGACGTGCCTTCACCTATGTGGACTACCAGGGCAAAGGGATTAAATGGCTTCTAAGGTAGATTATAGTGTCCAGTGAGGAAGGCAGTTAATAGAGAAATTGAAAAGGCGAGAACCAATTTGAGCCTCATATTTCCCCTGTCTAAATGCGAAAAATACTTCACTGAGGTGCTCCTTGTCATCTCTAGAGGTTTAAAAATCAAAATCCAACCACCTCCCCCCAGAATGTTATTTCTTCTCTCTCCTTCGACTTGCTTTTCCAGTTAAGTATGACCCTTTCCTGTCTTGTCTACAAATTTCATGTCTTTCCAGGAGGACGTCCTTGATCCCTCTGAGTTAGGTCCATAGGCACTCAAGGACACCTGTACTTCTCCACTGTTATTTCATCACAAAAGTGATTAAATAATGTGTGGGGAAAGTGCTGTGTCTGTCAGGTTTCTGTTTTGACAGAGCAGAAGCTCCACGAGGGGAACAAGTCTGTCAAGATGAACTTTGCTTGCTCCTACTCTGTCACCTAGACCACAGTGGATGCAAGGAGATGGTGTCTCATAAGCACTTGCTAAATGAACAGCATAGTACATTTTCCATAAATGAAAGTCTATCTTCCTGCTTCTTCCCAGCCCTTCTGGTAGTTGAGCCAAGTGACACATACTTAGCTATTTTCACCTCTCTTGGGTCAATCTATTCTTCTCTTTAAAAACGACTTAGTTCATGGTTTCTGTAACTTCCTGGTGTCTGATCTTTTATCTCTCATTTCAGTGTGAACAAAACAATCGAGGAAAAGTCACTTCTGTGTTTAGCTCTTTTGGCAAAACAAACCTCCCTCCTTTCTTCCCTCACCCCGCCCCCCCAGCATTTGCCCTGAATTTGACTTCACCACCGTCTACATTAAGAACAGCAGCTAAACCTTCTTTGAAACTTTATTCACCATGGCCAACAGAAAAAAGAAAAAAAAAAAAGAAAAAGAAAAAAAAAAGAAATTCCTTTAAAACGCTCTTTAATCTAGCTGGAATGCCATAGATTGCTTCCAGATGTGCACGATACAAAAGTCAATCAAAGCTATTTATACTGACACTCTACAGTCCAAACAATCTGAAGCCAAATGCCATGTCTCCGCTTCAACGAAGCTATAAATGTCAGTTTTGTTGAATTTGGAGAGGTGTTGAAGAGTTCATGCAAGTTTGAGTTCTTGACTCTCTTAGAGCCAGCGGTAATCTTAAAAGGGTGGGGGGATCAAACCACGACACACACCAACTTTTGTAAATCCCCGTCCCCGCAGAGCCTACCTGACACCTCTCATATGTGATCTTAAAATTACGAGAGGTTAGAAGACAATACTTAGTTTATAAGACAAAAGAATGTAGCTCTTGGACAAGACACCAAAGAATCTGGCCAGATCCCCATACCCCACCCTGAACACAAACAAGCACACTCGAGAGTCAGTTGGCCGTATGGCTTGTAGTGATACCTTTTTGACATCCTAGCAATCCCATTGCTCTCCAGAGTGGCCCTGTCCACAAAGGCAGTTCATGCTGTCCGCACCATATTCAGGTACCCATGTGAGCCTGAGGTCCAGAGGGCTAGCCGGGGACTGTTGTCACTTAGAGATATTTGCAATCTCTCTTTCCACTGAAATGTGATCTCCAGGCTTATTTTCTACCTCATACAGCATCACATTCCCAGTGCCTGGCACCCAGTAGGCCCCCAATAAATAATGTTGAAGAATATCACATTTAAAAGAAAGGATGAACTGTGGGTCTGCCTTTTTCAGGGAAATACTTAATAATGCTGAATTCAGAAAAGGTACACCAGATGTTGACACAGTAAAATAAAGACAGCTTGGCCCACAGACCAAAAACATGCAGCTGCAAATTCCACCTTGCAGACGAGCAGTGTGACTTTGTACATGCCTCCAAACACCGCGGAACGTCAGCTCTCTGTACATCAGAGGCCACTAAAGACACCTAACTCATGCAGCTGCCACCAGGAGGCTGTTCTGGTTTCTCAGGAGCCCTCTGGTATTTGTGCCTTTCCTTTGGCCTCCATGGTTAGGATTTCATGTGTTTGAAAAACAAATGGAGCCAGAAACAACTCAAATTTGGAACCATACGTAACAAAGGGTTCAAAGCAAACATTAGTTCAATTTTCATCCACAGATTGGCATGGCACTGGTGCTTCATGAAATCTCTGATGTTTGCCAACAGTAATTTCATACAGTTGCACCTACTGTGGAGGGTTATGAGGAGGACCACGCAGCAACATCCACCGCCCCCTGTGGTAGAACCATCCTTAGTGGTGACATTCACTCACAGGTCCTGTGGAGATAAACTGGTCTCCAGTTCAAACCCAGCTCCTGCCTGGTTTTGTAAATAAGCTACCCCCTTTCCTTGATGTACTGTCTGCACCTACATTCACATGACAAAGGCAGAGCTAAGAGGTTACAACACACAGCACAGGGCCCACAGAGCTAAAACTGAATGATGTACTACCTTGCTCTGTAAAGAAAAAGTCTGCTGACCCTACTCATGAACCTGGGTTCTCACCTAAGAGTATTTTCCTGTTACCTAAATGCTGGCTATATTCTTCCTTTTGAACTCAAGGAAGGCCCTTAATTTTAGTTTTTCATCCATAAGATAGAAATAATAGCTATCCTGAAAAGGTGAGGAAAATTCAAGAAAAAATTAAGTATTAAGGTATTTAGCAGGGTGCCTGGCGCACAGTAAGAATTAAATAAGTTGGGATCCCTGGGTGGCGCAGCGGTTTAGCGCCTGCCTTTGGCCCAGGGCGTGATCCTGGAGACCCGGGATCGAATCCCACATCGCGCTCCCGGTGCATGGAGCCTGCTTCTCCCTCTGCCTATGTCTCTGCCTCTCTCTCTCTTTCTCTCTGTGACTATCATAAATAAATAAAAAAAAAAGATTATTTATAAAAAAAAAAAAGAATTAAATAAGTTGCAGCAGCTTTATCATTGACCCACCAATATTTCTACACTTACAAAAAACATATGGCATGTGAAATGATAAACAGCAAAGGATGTGCAGCCTTTGCATCAAAGGATGATTCAAATCAGCGGGGGCCATGGCGATCAGGAGAGAGCAGGAGCCACTGAGGCCCAGTCAAAATTGTCACATGGAATTAGCAGACCAGCATTTCCAGGTGTTCCAGGTTCCAACAGACACTGGAGATTTGCATACTTATGCACAATCTCCCATTTTTAAAGGTCATTAACTATAATGCTCTGGTCCTTCCAACATGGCCCCTTAGGTGTGAGATACAGCCACACATCATCCTTTGACCTGAGTGTGAACTAGTGAGCAAAGGCTCATAACACCCTCAGGGCGACACAGCATCTTTTAGAGTCCTGCACCTCTTGGCCTCAGTACACCCGAGAAGGCACAGATTTCAACCAACATTTAAATGGTCTGCTCTTAACTTCCTTGTGCGATGAGGTCTGAGAGAACACTCTTCTTGAATAGAAGCTTTTCAGTAATGTGAGATGGAAGGCTTAAGCTCACAAATGTTTATTGTGGCATTTTGTATTGAGCCAAAGCCCCTATGCTGAGATTTGTTCCCCAGAACCATCCTCTCTGCATGGGTTCAAGTTAGTTGGTCAAGAGTAATCTGCCTAAGGCCTGGAAGGCAGAAAGGAAGCCATGGCCGTTCCTTTCTGAAGGCCTTATGTTTATTTTATTTTATTTTTTTTATTTATTTATGATAGTCACACACAGAGAGAGAGAGAGAGAGAGGCAGAGACACAGGCAGAGGGAGAAGCAGGCTCCATGCACCGGGAGCCTGACGTGGGACTCGATCCTGGGTCTCCAGGATCGCGCCCTCAGCCAAAGGCAGGTGCTAAACCGCTGCGCCGCCCAGGGAGCCCCAGGCCTTATGTTTAGATGCAGTCCTGGCTCGTCCTTGCTCTCCTGCAGGTTCACCTCTTGCTCTTCCTGACTGTTCAGCTGGTTGCCAGGCAGCGTTCCAAGGCTCCTCACTGAAGCTTGGTAGCGGTGCCACAAACTAGTAGCTGCAGAGAGACAGCTGCCCTAAGTCCTCCCGTGCACTTCCTTTCTCAGTCCCATTTTGAAAAGTGGAACTGCTTTCGTGTCACGTTTACTACTTGGTGACTTCTCTGATTCACCACCTTTTCCTCTTTCAGACATTTGCTTTCCTGCTCCTCCTACAGTTACGGTCCAATTCCTAGCATGAATCCCTTATCCTACACTAATTGCAGGCTCTGCTTTCCTGACTTAACCCAGGTCAGTGCAACGTTCTTCTATAATAGCTCAGCGATGACTATGTTGTGTCTACCTCAATGCTTGTGACAGGACCCTTTTCCCCCTTAAGGCTCCAGAGCCTCATAATAGTGTCTGGTCAACAAATATTAACAAAATATAAGCATTAAATGATCTGCATCATCATCAAACTATCCAACTAATTTGAAAACAAGAGCACAAAGTTTATTAGTAGCAAAACTCCAAGTGAATGCCTGGCAATCAAAACACATTTTATAATTCAGTAAATGAGAGGGCCTGGGTGGCTCAGTCAGTTAAGTGTCTGACTCTTGATTTCAGCTCATGTCATGATATCAGGGTTGTGAGATCAAGCTTCAGGTCAGGCTCTACACTAAGTGTAGAGCCTGCTTAAGATTTCTTCCCTCTGCCCTTCCCCTGTCCCCTGTCCATGAGCACACTTTCTCTAAAAAATAGTAATAAGGGACACCTGGGTGGCTCAGTGGTTGAGCATCTTACTTTGGCTCAGGTCGTGATTCCAGGGTCCCAGGATCAAGCCCCAAATCAGGCTCCCTGCAGGGAGTCAGCTTTACCCTCTATGTCTCTGCCTCTGTCTGTGGGCATTCATGAGAGACACTCATGAATGAGTAAAAAGTCTTTAAATATATATAATAATAAGGGCAGCCCCGGTAGCGCAGTGGTTCAGCACTGCCTTTGGCCCGGGGTGTGATCCTGCAGACCCAGGATCGAGTCCCACGTCGGGCTCCCTGCGTGGGGCCTGCTTCTCCCTCTGCCTGTGTCTCTGCCTCTCTCTCTGTGTGTCTGTCATGAATAAATAAATAAAAAATCTTTAAATATATATATAATAATAATAAATGAGTAGAAGGAATGAATGACAAGCTGATGTGTGATGAGTGACTTTTCAATTCAACTTAACAGGTTTCACTGAGTGCCTATGGGTTACAAAATACTATATCCATGGCATGAGGTAATATATTCTTTTATGATTGACCACTGAGTTTTCTTTTCTAGCTTTGTTAAAAAAACAAACAAACAAACAAATATAAAACAACCACAACATAACCTTGAATTACATTTTTGTGAACTTCTGTGAGATTTGTAAGATAAATTCTGAGGTCAAATTGCTAGAACAAAGGGCAGGGAGGGGGTAGTTCAGTTGTAATTTCTGCCCCCTGCTGAAACATCTTCCATCTACGTTTTATCAGTTTATACTTCCACCATTGGTGTATAAAAGTGCCTGTTTCCCACATACCCTGAACAAATCTGTATAGGATCAAACTTTTCTATCTGTGCCAATCTGATAGGGGAATAATGGCCCATCAATGTTGTTTAAAGTTAACCTTCCTTTTGACTAGGCGATAGTGCCTTAAGTTCTCACCTCTGCTTCTCTTCAGATCCATGTAATCAATAAACCAGTCTCATCCTGGGATGGGATTAACTTTACAAACCAACAAGGGATACTTAGCATTTATGTAGCACTTCAACTAATGACTGGAACTGGCTTTGAGAAAAAAAGTGTTTTTGCTAATTATCATAGCCCATAGGGACATTAGCTTTTACTGTCTTTGTTTTACCATTCTTGCATTAGGTAAGTGGAAGGTGTAGAAAGGCAGGCTCCATTATGCCCACTATAGGTTAATTAAGATAAATAAGACAGCTCGCTGTTTGCGGATGTCTTTTACAATGCAATCTCAATGCTATTGTTGCCAACATTGGCTAGCTAGCGTTAGCAGTGAGAAAAACAATTAGTACATTTGTGAATTATGGTCCTACTAATAGTTTTGGGGGGGGGGAGAAAATATTTTTAGCTTGACACTCTGCCTTGATTACAGGATTAGTAGATGGGTGTGGATGCTTAGGGGGGAAAAATCTTCTAATGGCTTTAATCAGGACAAGATCTCCCAGGAATAAGAAGTTACTAATTGTAACAATAGCATGTTAAGGAAAGTCAAATTTATTAATTTTCTTATTGTATTTTTTCCTGATGCTGATTCTACGCAGGCGTTTTGGTTTGGTTTTTGGTTTTTATTTTTGGGGCATTAACAATCCCCTAAATATGTATTAAGAGTTAGAAAAGCATATAAAGACATGGAATTATTTACAACTACCCTTTTTAGTTGTCCTTCAGACCATGGTAAGGCAAAAAGTTTGATATTCACAGGTGTGGCTAATGGAAAAAAGCCTGTCCACGGAGACTTCTTTTCCTGATCACTAGCCCCCATGTACTTGCTACATAGGAGGGGGAGGTGGGAGACAATCTGTTAGCTAAGAGGAAATTAGAGGTCACAAAAGTAGGGGAACACCAACGAACTTACTCATTTTTCACTGCATTCTCTTTGCAGTGTATCTTCTCCCTACCTTCTTACCCAAATCCTCTATTCCAGGTATCAGCAAAACAAAGGCACTTTCCAGGGGGGTGGTAAAGCTTATAAACCATCCTTTCCTTCAAACAATTAGCCCTCTTCCCCTGGGAATCTATAGGAAATGTTCATGGGTCAGGAAGAGGATGACTAAATTTGCTCAGAACTTGCCCCATATATTTATGCTGTTAACAACTTCATAGAGTGAGAACTGATGCACACTTGTGTGTGTATGTGAGGGAAGTGGCACTGCCTGTGGTTCTCAATGTAAAGGTGGGGAGAGGGAAGCATTTGTACCCCTGAGGCACATCTGACAATGTCTGAGCTCATTCCAGTTGTCCCAGGTTGGTGGTAATAAGTGTTGTTGGTCCTCATTGAGTAGAAGCCAGGATTACACATCCTACAAGGCAAGGGTCAGTCTTTCATGGCAAAGATGATCATGCCCCAAATCAAAAGTTGATTAAAGCAAAGTTTCTCTATCTCTATGAGAGAATACGACTGGAAAGAAGCCTCCAGAATAAAAATCACAGGAGAGTTGTCAGACTGATTTTCTGTTGGATATCTCTGTTGAAAGGGGAAAGAGGGGCCTTTTTTTTTTTTTTTTTGGTTTGTTTAAAGTTAACTAATACTAGAGTATCTAAAAAGCACTGAAGACAAATGAGAAGAAAACACTCCAAGGCCTTTTGCTCTTGAAGAACATACTTTTAGGATTATAAGAAGCAGACAGACACATTTCATAGTTTCGAGAGGGTTCCAGAACATAATACAAGTAAAAGCCATGTCCTCAACAGGGCCTGATATTCTCCACAGCTTTTCCAGAAAGCTGTAGGACTTCTTCAAAGTTATGTGACAAAATATTGAATGTTCCCTCAGGTCCTCCAACTGAAAAGAGCTAAACTTTTCTGGCCCAAATTTATTTAATAGTTATCAGGAGGAGGCATGAGATAATGTAATACAATTGCAAACATTTTTTCCTCACTCAATTTTGTTAAACATCTTTGACATTATTATGATTATCTCAAGTTTTTAACCAAAATTAAATCTATGGGAGAATACGGAATTAAATATTGATAAGTACAATACTCTTTCCTTAATTATAAAATTCAGTATCACATTCCCAACCTAGCTTAATGACCACAGAAAAAGACAAAAGGGTGATGATTTTAAAAATACAGAGTCATCTTTACCTCACATTGCTGGCTGAATATAAAAAAAAAAAAAGTGGAACAATGCAATATTTCCCTCTCCCTGATCTTTCTCAATCTCACACAGGCTCGAGCAGAAGATAATAATTATTTTCCAGTAACATAATAATAGAAAAGGTATTGACCAGCAATATGATCTACTTGATCACCCTGCATGACTCCATTCTTAGCACTGAAAGCTCAATTTGATGGCATGAGATATCTGTCTCTCAGAGGAATAAAAGGGCTTTCCAACTGCCCTACAACTGAAGGATGTGATTTGTCTTGCCTGACACCATATTCCATGCATCCCCAAATTCAGGTGCCCTGCCTCATATATCAAGCAGATATTTTCACTCTGGTAGGATTTCTCGGACCTAGAGTTCTATGGCAGCTAAATGCAGTGATAGGATTTCTGCCTTCTACTCTGTACCATGTTAATTTCCTTTTCCCATTTAGATGAAATAGTAGCATGACCCTTATTGCCCATTCCTGAGATGAAAAGCAGCACTGCTGTGCCACACGTGACTTATTCACTGGTTTATGGACCCAGATCTCTCGAAGGATTATCTTTAATACACAAGGTATCCTGGAGTGCTAAATGGTGCCTCGGGGTGTCGGCGAAGTGGTTGAGAAATGGGTCAGAATCACATGGAGAAAAGTAAACTCCCCACTGGCCACACATTTTAAAAAGCTAAGGCGGCTCATCAGTGAAGACCAAGAAAAAGGCTCCCATGAGCCATTTATCTATACGAACTTGGAAATACTTACCACTTGGAATTTATTCCCAGGTCACTAGTTTTGAAGCAGTTATGCAAATCAGAGTTGGGCCAAACTCAAGACCGTTCATTTAATTTATTTCTTATCCTTGCTATTTTTTCCCCCTTTTTTTGGGGGGGGGGGTAGGGGCTTCTGCTGTCTAAGAGGAGAAAATGTATCAGTCACTTGACTCTTGGATTCCTCAATGCTGACCTATGGTTTTATGAGAATTGGAAGGATTTTAGTGAGAAAAATACTGGGGGACAGAAGGGTTGCATTTTAGACTCAGCTTTCAGACTGTGAGCAGGTCTTCTCCAAAATACTTTCCTCTTCTGCAAAATGCCCTCTAAGTATAGAACCCAAGTGCTGAACAACACCACCTCATTAAAACAGGTGCAAATGGAAAGATGAAGTGAGCTGCTATACACAGCAGTCAGGATTTTGCCAGGGACCCTATCCAAATGTGCTCCCCTGGGCTTTCCTCTGGGGAATGAGAAATAACCTCATCCCCAGGATGGTGTTGAAAATATGTCCTGACTCCCCCGTACCAGTGACAGGCCAGAACTGGAAGAGACAAGGGGTGGAGTAGAGTGGAATGGGGACAGTAATATCAAGAAGAGGGGGCAGCCAAATCTACTTCCACAAGAAAGGCTCTCTTCTTGGACAGCTTTCATCTCTCCCAACTCACCTTTACTCCGACATACTTGAAACCACAAAATCATTTCTCACTCTTCCTCCTTCTGCTTCTACCTCCACTCTATCTCCAAAACAGATGTGTTTTTGCCAGACTAATGTCCTCCTTCCCCAAGTCCAGTGGAGCTATCCAAGTCCACCATTTTAAGTTACACTTGGGCAATAACTCTCCTCTTGCTGAACCCTGTCTCCCAAATTCTCAATGGAAGAAGTATAAAGGAGGTACAGGAAGCTGCAGTTCTAGCAGGTTCCCAGGTGATGCTGATGCTGCTGGTTCAAGATTTCACTTTATGCATCACTGACCTAAAGAGATGAAAAATGTGATGAACAAATGAGAGGAGTTTTGTACAGCAGAGCCTCCTCTCAATTGGCCTATATCAGAGTCACCCTGAGAGTTTATTAAAACACAAATCCTGGGGTTCACTCTTGGAGATTCTCATTCATCAGGTCTGAGGGTCTGGGAGTTTGCATTCCCAACAAGTTTCCAGGCGCTGCTGCTGAGGCTGCCGTCCAGGAATATGTTTTGAGAAGCACTGGCAGAAGGATCACATCACAAAATGAGGCGGGTGGAGTGACCAACATATTATAAAGCTGGTTGTTTTCATTTCTAGTCAATATGTAGCTACTTACACAACAGTTTTGAAATGATGATGATGGCATATTTGCGGAAGAGTCTGAAAAATCCATGAGCCAAAGAAGACCTGTATTTTTCCCCCCGAGAGGGTCTTAAGTGCATAAAACCCGTTTCTTTTTAAAAAACCTTTTCAAGAGTACAGCAACGAGACACCCTGCTGTGATGTAGTCAAAACATAAACCATATACTGAGGCTTAACTACTGAACTGAAAGGAGAATCCCTCTGGGGTTGCCTGCATTTCTGATACAGTTCACATACTGGTTCTTCTAAGCCAAACGTACATTTAAATAGGTTACTTATATTTGCCTCTGAGGGGCATAAGGAAAAAAAATGTTTCAAAAGAAATCTTTTTGATAAAAATCTTGCTAACTATGAGAGACAATAGAATTTTTTTTCTTTATATTAAATTTGTCTTCTGGGTGACCGTACCATATGTAAGAGATAGATACATGTCTATGTGTCTCTGGCTTATATAGACAGAAATGAAAAGGACTTGGGGCGCCTGGGTGGTTGAGTCCATTAAGCATCTGACCCTTGGTTTTGGCTCAGGGCATGATCCCAGGGTTGTGAGATCCAGCCGTGCTTAAGATTCTTGCTCTCCCCCACTCTTAAAAAAAGAAAAAATGAAAAGGACTTGTCAATTATATAATAAGTGATAGGATCCCAGGATTTTAGAGTTGAGAGTCACCTGAGAAATCATACAGAGGGGATATATTTTAGAGCACAGAAACTGAGACTCAGAGTTGTTGTCCTTGCTACCAAGTAAGACAAAGATTCAAGTCAACTGACTCTAAGGGTCTCTCTTTCCATGATGCTCTGTGAATTCACTACCTCATCTAAATAGCTTTCCCTTCCATTTCTCCTCTCATTTATTTTTGATTCTTCCTGCTTACTTCTGCCCATGTCTTATCATTTATGTCCAATTGATTCTCCCTTTAAAATTTGGGAGGAAGCTGTTCTACTTTTCCATTCCTCATGATAGAATTCTACTTAACTATGGGAGTCAGTGGTATGCTAGAGCTAGTTTGTATTAGCTCTTGAGAACTCTGTTAAATTTTCAGAAATTTTGCTACCTGATCATTAAACACAGCCATTAAAAATTAAGTTGGGTTATGATGCCTGGGTGGCTCAGCAGTTGAGAGCCTGCCTTCAGCTTAGGGCGTGATCCTGGGATCCGGGATTGAGTACCACCCACATCGGGCTCATTGCAGGGAGCCTGCTTTTCCCTCTGCCCGTGTCTCTGCCTCTCTCTCTCTCTGTGTTTCTCATGAATAAATAAATAAAATATCTTAAAAAATTAAATTGTGTTACCTTGCAAAAAACCAATGAGCTTATCATAGAAAAGACTAAAACCTCATCTCTTATTTTATTACATTTTACTATTATCTATGGTCTTGAGGTTATTTATATCTATTGCATATGGATGGTGGAATTTCTATGGAATGGTATGCCATCACACTTCTGGTCCCAAGTCAGGTTCAGTGAAGTCCTATTGGTAACCTGAAATCAGCCATGGTGGAAGTATTTACACCACAGAAGTTGGCAAATGCTACAAGTAAGGATTTTTCTTCCCAGAGAGATGTTTATTAAAAATGTATCAGCACGCTACTTGTCATAGGCTGAATTATGCCTCCCTCACAATGTGACTATATTTGGAGATAGGCCTTTAAAAGAGGTAATTCAGATGAAAATTCATATTGATGGGCCCTAATTCAATCTGACTGGTGTCCTTCCAGGAGAAGAAAATTTAGATACATAAAAGGACACCAGGGACATGCACGCAGACAAAAAAAGTCCTTGTGAGCTCAAAGCAAAAAGGCAGCCATCTGCAAGCCAGGGTGAGAAGCCTCAGAAGAAACCAATACCTTGATTCTGGACTTGTAGCCTCCCGAACTGAGAAAATAAATTGCTTTTGTGTAAGCCACCTAGTCTAGAACTTCGTTATGGTAGGCTGGGCAAGTTAGCACAACTGTATTTGGACCTGCTCACAAAGAGTTTCTAACTATGAAATCCTTGACTTTGAGGTTTTATAAATCCCTTCTTCTCCATGTATCGCACAACATTAGGCAAAAGTGCAGATGTCTATGAAGGTCCACAGCTTTTAACCAATTCATCAGTGAAGAACAAGAATAGATCCCTTAGAACCTTAAAACTCACTTTCTGCTATTCTTCTATTTCATCTAAATTGCACATTAGTTCTTACAGTACAAACTACCAATTTCAATATTTTGGAACTGCCAACTATTAAGGTTCAACCATAGGAAATTGCTAGCTTAGACCTTTTTTTGAGTTATGAAAATGGCAACATCCTATTGTTCGATTTCATAGAATTTGTGCTCCTTGGGACCTACCTAAGTCAGGTAACTTATCCTTGCAAGGCTTTAGCAAACTGAAGATTATGAGTAGGATTCCTATGATCCACAGACAAATACTGTTTTTCCCACAAGGTGTTTATTTGCACTTCGAACTAGCTCCCAACATTTAAAACCTGAGCAAGGGGATCCCTGGGTGGCGCAGCGGTTTGGCGCTTGTCTTTGGCCCAGGGCGCGATCCTGGAGACCCGGGATCGAATCCCACATCGGGCTCCCGGTGCATGGAGCCTGCTTCTCCCTCTGCCTATGTCTCTGCCTCTCTCTCTCTCTCTGAGACTATCATAAATAAATAAAAATTTAAAAATAAATAAATAAAATCTTTAAATAAAAAAAAAAAAAAAATAAAACCTGAGCAAGTGCCCAAAGAACTCTGAGATTCTGAGTTCCTTGAAACATGAATGATCACGCAATACTGTGTCCATGTCACTCCTGGCAACCAATGCCTCAATCTGGACTCTCCGGACAGTCTCAATCCCTTATACAAGCCATGTTACCCATGTCACCATGTATCTGTAATACCTGCCTGGTCCTAGACATACCTGTGTGGGTAACTCTGAAATATATCCTTCTTATTATTTTTACTTCCTTATGTGGTTCACACTTCATCAGCCAGTAGGATACATACAAAGTGAGATAACGAATCATCTAGAGTTAAGATGGTAAGCCTAGAAAGGTAGGTTCCCCAGGACTCAGCACCATCCTACAGAGTTGTTTGACATAATAAAAACATCACTTCACATTTGCACATAAGTGGAGAAAGGCTCTGAGGCCCAAAACCAATGGATACCAAAGTTATTAATGAAATATTTTCTGACAACTCCCATGAGTATTTGGTATCATCCAAATGCAATTAAATGACACTTAGAGTTCACCTTGGAAGTGCTATGTAGATGAAAATGTCATAATTACTGTATTTCAAAAGGACAACCTCAAAGGAAAAATGTCAAATCTTTATTCATGTGAATGCTTAGAACTTTTATTGGCAGATACAGCTCTCTCTAACCTATTTTTTTAATATCAAGATCTCATATTTCATTTATCTTGCTGCAACTGAAATCTCTGGCCTGCTAGTTGGTTTACTTCTAGTATTTAAGGCCTATTCTAAGTTGCTTTATTGATAAGAAAAGATGCCTAAAAGAAGTTTCTTATCTGCAAGGAAAATAAATAGAAATTGATCTCAAAGGCACAATTTGTTGCTTAATTAATGTTTATGATAGTCTTCATAATCACACTCAAATGTTATTACTTTTAATCATGTCAATTTATATGGATTGAAAAGCACAACACAATGTATCTCTATGGTCTCAAAGTTTGGAAATATTTCTCAGTGTGAATTGGCCTAAGTATTCTCTGATAATTTTATTGACTAAGAGTCAATAAATAATATTAACCAAATCACTGCATTTTGGCTATAGCCACTAAATCACACAATCATTTCAAAAACTAATGAAGGAAAAAAAAAAAAAAGAATAGAACTGTCTACGTTTCCTCAGGCTACAAATAAAAACCTACAAAAATCTCATGCATTCCATGTTGTAATCATCCTAATTTTCTAATTTGAAAGTAAGGGATTAGACTGTTACAGAGGGCTCATTAGAGAGCATGCTCCTATGGCTGATTAATAATGGAAGACCCAGACATCAGAGCTTGATAGTCCTTAAGGATTACCTAAGGCCAATTCTTTCATTTCACAGATGTACAAACCAATGTCTGATGAGAAGCAGTGAACTGTTCAACAAGACTAAATAATAAGCCTCAGTCCATGATAATAACACACGTACATGCAAACATACATATCCTACTCAGATATATCCTTCATCTATATCCCAAGACATCCACATCCAGATTTCTGCATGTTACCTTTTAATTTACTCTTAATTAATTTCTCTAGATTATGTTGTCATTTTAATAACTATTTAGGTAGCTGTTCTAATCTATTGAGGTTTCCCGAGAAAAATTCACATAAAGAACTTCCACTCTATCCCTTCATAGTTATATTGTATATACATAACAATGTATCACATTTACATATTTCATATTCTCATGACTAATCACAGTGGCAAAAACTCATCCTAAATCTTTAATAATAATGACCCCTGGCCTATAAACCCATACTATAGTTTTGACTGGAATACAAGAAAGGTAAGTTCCTTCTGTCACAAAGTCTTGTCATCTACCTTTCCTTTATATTGGAGTAAACGTCGGCTGCATCAGTCTATCTTGAGTGCTCATCAATGCATACTGAGATAGTAGTCCCAGGCTTTCATTTCACTAATAAAAAAGCAAAACTAGCTTTCACCTCAACTACAGTAAATGAAGAAAAGACAATGGAGCCCATCACTTTAACTGCTAGCCAATTAATAATCTCCCTTTCAAGTGCCTAGAAATTACAAAATAGATTTCTGGATTAATCAGACTCATGGTAAAATTGTGACTGGATTTTTCTTACAATTACAGTAGAGTGTAATCTAGTCCTTATTCTCATCACCTCATGGGCCCAGATCCCACTAGTATCTGGTTTTTCTGGTCAACTTACAGCTTGTGAGGTAGGTTATTAGCCCACTTACAAGGAGACACTTTAGGACACTTCTGACCTAATTGGAGAAATAGGTAATCAACCAGGGCTTCTAAATGATGAGACTGTCAATCGTTTGCTGTTGTTGTTTTTTTTTTTTTTTCCCCTAGGCCAGTAACACTAGAAAAACTTCTTGACTGATTTGAACATGGAAAGGATGAAGATTGTTTTTAGGGATGGAGATTAAATGATTAAAGTACAGATTTAGGATATTTCATCTCTTACTTTAAGATGTAAAACTATTATACCCACAATATACTACCTTCAGAAGTACTACTCGTCTTTCAAACAATATTATTGAAATTCCACATGCATCTTTTAAATCTGTCTTCACTATCAAGAGAACCATACTTTCATCAGCTAAGAATTTTCCAGAGTATCATTTTATTTCCATTTGAGATGCTGACTTTTTGAGTCCCTGTAAAATGATACCACTGGAAAATTTAAGTCAAGCCTTAAGCACTCATTTGTAAAACGTTAGGATTCATTACTTATTCATCCTTTAAGTGTTTGTGACTCCACAACACAAGCACTTGCTCCATATTTTTGCAAATAATCTTCAAAAGTCTTTTAGCCAGCAAAATCCACAGCATGTTAACATTCATCTCTTTTTTAAAAGATGAATTCTTTTCACATGGCTCTATAGGTATTCAAAACCAGCATCAGTGGAGGATGTATTAGGCTGATGTGTTTCACCCAAACAGGATTCTTGGTTGTTTAAAATGAAGTGACCATGACACTGCTTTACATGTGAAACATTTTATAAAGACCTCAGGATAAATTCATACCTTTTATTCTGAGGGCTTGTTGTGGGCATAATCTCCAATTTACATTAAGTCGAGTATGAAAGGCTGCATGATTTGTGGATGTTGAAGAGGTCCCAAAGGGACACAGCTACCGCTACCACCACCACCACCGCTACCACCACCACCACCATCACCACCACGTGATCTGTTCCCCAGAGGTTAGGGCATGAGGTTTGGGTTGAGGGATGGGGTGGGAGGACAGCTTCTCTGGGGGCAGGCTTCTCAAAATCTATAATAACCTAGAATTTCTTTAATTTCCAACTTTCATTTCTGAGTCCTGCCCTTCTGGCTACAAAGCAAAGTTCCCCATAGGAGACTTCACAACATGGAACCAACTGAAGTTCAAACCACTTATCATGCGTTGGCCTGAGGTGGAGAAGAGTGCTTCCTACAATATCCTTCCATTCTCCTTGAGTATCTTGCTAGGTATTCTCCTAAAAAGCAAGAGAATAATCATGCTATGCCTCAGCCTCCTCCATCCTCCTCCCGCAGCAAAAGGGAATGAAAATGAATGCCCTACCTGTCTGTCTTTTGAGCTAGTTATCGGGTTTGGTTATTGTTTCTGCTTCCCTCTCAGAGGCATAGATAAAAAGCTCTGATATTCACATTCACCACACATTATGTATTAATGCAAATTAAGCTTTCTGAACCTTGAGCTACAAAGAATTATTTTTAGAAGGTTATAAACCTATGAAGAAAAAAAGTAAAAGGGATCTGGTATCACTGTTACTGTCACATACACAGCTAGGTTTCATATGCCAATCCCCACCTGGCCCCATCCACAATTGCAGAGTTTGTTTCCCTCTATACAATCCTTCACACACTATGTCATACTATTTCTCTTTTGGGCTTCTCTAACAATCATGCTGGATTTTTGACTAATTTTTTTTTCTTGAGTTTCTATTGTACTCAAATATAGTTCTAAATTTGATTCCATATTTTTAAAACATTTAAAAAATAATCACTCAACAATATAAGATATAAAATTCTCTCTACCTAGTATACCTCAGAGGATACTACAGTCCAACATTCAAACAAGGTATGATACAGGAATTCCATGTCTACATTGAAAAGATGATTTCTCAAGATTCATCTCTCTGTTCAAGACATTTACCTTGAGGGTCATCTGGGCAGCTCAGTCTCTTAAGGATCCAACTCTTGATTTCTGCTCAGGTCATGATCTCAAGGTTGTGAGATCAAGCCCCATGTTGTTGGGTTGGCACTGGGTGTGAAGCCTGCTTGAGATACTTTCCCCCCTCTTTTTGTCCCTCCTCACATGTGCATGCTCTCTTTCTCAAAAAAGGGGGCAATTAGCTTCAAAAGAAGCTCAGTATGTAAACAAGTTCTGTTTTTCCTTCTATTCATGGTATAAACAGGCAGTACTTTTAAGCCATTATAAATATGAACATGTTTAATTTGAAGACTTCAGGTTTCTTTTCTTTTCTTTTTTTTTAAAGATTTTATTTATTTATGAGAGACACAGAGAGAAAGAGAGAGAGAAAGAGGCAGAGACACAGGCAGAGAGAGAAGCAGGCTCCATGCAAGGAGTCTGACGTGGTACTCAATCCCAGGTCCCCAGGATCAAGCCCTGGGCCAAAGGCGGCACTAAACCGCTGAGCCATGCGGGTTGCCCAGACTTCAGATTCCTAAATGGGTTTATAGCATCAACTCTTGAGCTAAGAAGGTAAGGGTAAAATGACTGAGAGTTTAAGATTATGTGTGCCCAGGGGCTAGTGCTGGTGAGCATTTCTTTCAACATTAATCACCAAGAAGACTTGCTATGTAAGGACAATTTAATAGGGGTAGAACTTAAGAACTGGAAGGGATCAGAGTTTTACATAGGCAAACTGTAGCTTGGGTAGGATAGGTGCTTACCCAAAGTGAAAGAGTTGCAAACTCCAAGCCAGGCTTTCCAAATTTTCTGACTTCACATATAGTGGTTTTTCCAATTACAGTTGACCCTTGTAGAACACTGGGTTTAGGAGTGCTGATCTCCTGTGTAACTGAAAATCACTGTTAAATTTTGATTCCCTTAAAACTAAACTTCCAATGGCCTACTATTGACTGAAAGCCTTATGGATAACAATTATTAATACACATTATGTTTTATGTATTATATTCTATGTTCTTGTAAGCTAGAGAAAGAAAAAGAAAAACATAAGGAAGAGAAAATACATTTATAGTACTATATTTACTGGAAAATAATCCACATATAAGGGGACACATGCAGTTAAACCATTGTTGTTCAAAGGTCAACTGTACATGAAATGTTATCTTAACTTTTTTTTATATTTTATTTATTTATCTATTTACTTACTTACTTACTTAGAGAGAGAGCGAGAGAGAGAGAGAGAGAGAGAGAGCAAGTGACCGCATGCACATGAGCAGGGGCAGCTGCGGAAGGAGGGGGAGAAGCAGACTCCCTGCTGAGCAAGGATCACAACATGGAGCTTGATCCCAGGACCCTGAGATCATGACCTGAGCAGAAGGCAGACATTTAACTGACTGAGCCACCACCCAGGCACACCTCATATTAACTTTTAAAATAAATGTTATTTGCTTATTTGCCCTAGGTTTTGAGGTCAAGGAGTAAATAAATGTCTTAACAATTGCCTATTATTAGTGATAAAATTCAAAGAGAAAAATAGTTGTGATAAAGAAAATACCATTTGAGATTCTGAGACGTATTGTCAAGATACTGAAATTCTTGACAACTCTCTGAAATAATGTTTCTAAACTTACTTGTTGGGACGGCTGGGTGGCTCAGTCATTCAAGCATCTGCCTTCAGCTCAGGTCATGATCCTGGAGTTGGGCTCCCTGCTCAGCAGGGAGTCTGCTTCTCTGTCTGCTCCTCCCCCCACCCACTTGTGCTTGCTCTCTCAAATAAACAAAATCTTTTAAAAAAATTAACTGACTTATCTTTCCATCCTCTGCCTATTTTATTCCAGCCTATGATGACCAGTTCAACAATTAGTACTCCAGTTTGTAAGAGAACAGAATAAGAAGAATTATTATACTTATTGTTTTTTTAGCAATGCATTTACTGACATATGATAGCCTACAGCTATAGGAAGTAAATTTGACTGTATTTGCTAGGCTCTGGGCATAATACGTTGGTCTCCTGCAACATATCTGTGCTTGTAGTAATTATGTCATCCATCCACTTAAATGTCGAAAAATAAGCCTTCTAAAACTTTAAATCTACCTACATATTAAGGGTTGAGACTATTCTTTATGATCTTCTGTTTAAAAAGGAAATGATTGGCCCTGATTCAGAGGCATTAAGTTTAGTAGTAGTTATTAAAAGTGCCTTTTATTTTACCTTAAAAGAAAAAGAATTAGAGTTGACACAGTATTAACAAGCTGTCTTCCTGTTTCTATCTCATCTCCTGTCATATAGCTATTCATCTTTAAACACAAAGGTATTTGATCAATCAAATAGCTGAAGTCAAGATAGTTAGGTGTACCGCTTTCTTAGAAAATTATATAAAAAATGCTACAGATAAGCCAATGCTCTAGGGGAACCCTGACCTTCAGATTCCTTTTAAATTTTATATTTGAATTAATTGTTGACAGTAGATTCATCAAAATGGCAGAATTTTTCTCCCCCCGCCCTTTCTTTTAAACATGATGAATGACTTGTTTAAACTTTAGGAAGGCATAGCCTGGGTTATGTGGTGTCTCTGTAGAAACAGGAACTTTTTATTAATAGGAGAGAAATTAGTTATAATAGAGGTTAACTCTCATTTTAGAGATTTGGGTGCTTGGGCTCTGAAAGGAAAAGAAAAAAAATAGTCAACTAGCAAACAACAGGGCCAGTACCCAAACATGGATGTGGTGAATGCATTTTTCAGTGATGGTGGTAACAGAATCTCTCATCCCATATGCTCTTCTGTAGCATGACTCTGCCACTCCCCAGCAAGGCATGGAGCCTAACTTCCCTCATCTTATATGGAGTGACTCATTTATAACCAATAAAATGCAGTGAAAGTGATGTTGTGTGACTTTTAAGGCTAGGTCAGAGAAACCTTACAACTTCTGCCTTGGTCTTTTGCAATGGATGTTCTTCTCAGAAGTCAGAGAAATTAGGGGATCTACTGAAATAACAAAATGCTTGTGTCTGGCTAGCCACGATCAATTTTTATTACTTATAAGTACCATCCAGAAGGGTGAGGATGGGGAATAGGAATTCTAACAGAGATACTTTAGAATATAGACAAAATGTCAAGAACATAGTTGGGATGGAGAAAGGAAGGGGGAAGAGGAGAAGGAGGAGGGGTAGAGATGAGGTGGGAGTGGATAGAAAAGGAAGAATAGACTGCGGGCACAAGAATTCATTTAGATCTGATTTAAGAATAACTAAACTAGATACCCTTCAGAGAGAGTAGAGATAGTAACTTCCTAAAAGCTCTGATTATAGAAACTTATTACAAAATAAAAGTGAAAACAACTCAAAAGCCAGTGTTGATGGAGGAAAAAAGAAGGGAAAATCATATAGAATATGGTATTAGTCCATCTTTAACCAAAAGGTTCTTAGAACACAAAAATGGCCCCTAACTGTAGCCATCTTAGATAACATTCACCCTTTATTCCAACTTTCCCAATTGTTTAGACTGTGAAATTTCTCGTCTTTCACAATAATGTAAAAGCATCAGAAAGACTTCCTTGTGTCTAAAAATAGCAGAAGAGAAGAGTAACAGAGTGACTAGCTAAATCTTGAGGAGACTTGAGGATGGGGAATAAGAACAATTTAACATGGACCAACAAGGACCAATGGTTGAGATCCAGATGGAATGATGGACATTTCAAAGGAATCAGTAAAGGCAAATGATGTTGGACTCCACCCCTAATTCCTGGGCACTTGGAATATTCTGGGTGGGGGTTGGGGAGGATTGTCAAATGGCCATGATTAAATTTCTGCCACCCTGATGGAATAGGACTGGAGGAAGTTATCATAATAAAAATAGAATAAAATCGCCCCCTTCCAGGAAGTTCCATTTCCACCACATCTAAGTGTATGGTCAGATGATTATGCCCCTGCAATTTCTTCTGAGCTCAGCGTTGTTGGATAAATGATGAATTTTATTGATGTTCTGGTTAGAGTATTTCATGACAGGTGATTGAAAACTACACGTGTGGTATCTGTGATAGTTTCAAACCAGTGGTTCTCTACCTAGGATTATCTTCTTCTCCCATTTTGCACCAGTAGAAATTGGTCAATGTCCAAAGACATTATTAGTTATCACAATTGGGGGAGGAGAGGGCTACTGGTAGCTAGTATATAGAAAGTCAGAGAGACTGCTCAACTTCCTACAGTCCATGAGGCAGCCTCCCACAACAAAGAATTATCCAGACTAAAATGTCAATATCACTGGAGTTGAGAAACACTCTTCAAATTCTAATGCCCTAAGAACTTTCCTCGAACATGACTTAGTTGAATAGGGACTCATGTGTACCAATAAAAATATCCACAAAATACTTAATCCTGTTTCATTTCTTTCATGTGTAAATTTGCAAGTACAGTGTGCTCTACACATTACTCAGCAATGCTAGCACTTTCAAAAGTTCTTACCAATGACAGGTAGTTGACTTCTGTCTTACTTAGGCTGAATTTGCTCCTGTTTAACTTCAAACGCTTGTCCACTTACTCATTCAACCAACAAAGAGCAGGCACCAAATTTTTCTACCAAAGGTCTGAAGATCTTATCAGGAGATAATTAAAGAAATAAATACATTCTAAGATTTTGTACAATGTTTTGCTGTAAAAAGAGTCAAAGCAAAATCTTAGAGAATAATCCATGGGGGTCACTTGAACTGTGGTGGGAGGAGTCAACAGGATATGGCTAAATTTACTTATAAGGCATCAAAGAGCCTTGGACTGGTCCATATTTAAAATATTTACAATCTGCTGTTGGTTCTCTATGTGCTGGTCCACTGACTTCTTGAAATGTCTTGCAGTTCATATTCATGTGGCTTTAGTCTAAAAGCACTAAATCTATTTCATCTATGACCACAGAGAGAAAATATCTCTGTCCTTGGAATAACTTAGAGGGTATAGAGGAATAAATGGCTTTTAGAAATTTTAAACTGCATCAAGAGGGAGGCTGTGGGAACCAAGCTCATTTTGTTGTCTAAACATTCAGTAGATGAGTTTTTTATATCAGTTTGGAATTATCAACATATCCTATTAGGGAGTTTCCCATCATGCCTAATTCAGAAAAAAAAATATTTCTTACACGTAAATGAGGAAAGGTGTCAACCAGCCTTTCCACTCCGAAGAAAATAGTCCATTTATTTCACATTTTAACAAGTTGTAAAGATAATATTCTCTCCCCATGAAATATTTAGTTTCTGGAAAGTACAAAGCATTTCTCACACCTCCTCACAAAACGCACTGTAATAAGAAATTTAGAATGAACTTACAAAACCCATGAATATTAAATTCTTTGTGTTTAACAGATCCCATCCTATATGTACTTTAATTGCCTCCCGTTGCTTTTTGATTTAATGTAAGTTACTGTGGCAAGTATTAGTGGGTATTTTTGAGGTGAAGTCATACCATTGTGGTTTTTTGTTTTGTTTTGCTTTTTGTTGCAGAACTTCAATTCTTGAGCATTTATATGAAGCCATCTGCTTATATGCACACTCTGAAAGCCAGATTTTTCAAAACAGGAGAACACAAAATGTGGAAAGTTCCTGATTATAAGCATTTCAAATCTGTTTGTATGTAAACAATACTCTTTCCCTGATGTGTCATACTCATAGAAAAATGCAAAAAAAGTAGAGATGGTTTTATTCTTTAGATGCTCCATAAAGACAGTAGGATAGATGAAGTTAGGAAATATAACCAAAGTAGAAAGAGAGGTGAGCATCTGAGGATTTGTCTGCATAATTATTCCTATAATAACATCCTAGTTTCCCATGGTCAAATAGCCCTAATTCTCAGTCCGCATCTTTCTAGGAGGGTTGATCTCACCCGATACTTCCAAGAATGGCACCAGCTATTGCAGTCTGTCATCAAAAACAAAATGTGGGGCAGGAGTAAAAATGCTGTGTTTTATAATGTGTTCAAACTTAAGTTATCAACATAAAATAGACTGTTATCAGTATAGGTAGTTGTCTAAGCCTCATGGTAACCAAAAAGCAAAAATCTATAGATACACAAAAGAAATAAATCTAACCATAACTCTAAGAAAAGCCCTAAAGCTACAAAAGAAGAGAGCCAAAGAAGAAAGTAAGTAACATAGAACCACAAAACAGCCAGAAAACAATTAACAAAATGGCAATAAGTACACACCTATCAATAATTACTTTAACTGTAAATGGACTAAATTTTCAAATCAAAAGACATACAGTGGATGACTGATTAAGAAAAAAGAACATCTATATGCTGTGTGTAAGAGATTCACTTCAAAAGTAAGGACACACACAATGTAAATGGATAAAAAAAGATCTTCCATGAAAATGGAAACCAAAAGAAAGTTAGGGTAGCTATACTTACATCAGATGAAATAGGCTTTAAAATCAAGACTGTAGCAAGAGAAAAAGAAGGGCATCATATAATAATAAAAGGATCAATCCTGCAAGATTATATAACATTTTTAAAATACTTATGCATCCAACATCAGAAAACCCAAATACATAAAGCAAATATTAACAGATTTAAAGGGAAAAGGTGACAGCAACATAATAATAGTAAGGGACTTTAATACCTGGCATCAATGGACAGACCACCTAAATGGAAAATCAATAAGGAAATAGCAGCCTCAACACACTAGACCAGATAGACTCGATATATATAGAACATTCTATCCAAAACCAGAATACACATTCCTCTCAAGTATACAAAGGACAAGGTCTAAAACAGATCATATGTTAGGCTACAAAATAAGTCTCAATAAATCTAAGACAGAAATCTTATTAAACATCTTTTCTGACTACAATGGTATGAAACTAGAAATTAATTACAAGATTAAAACTGGGAAAAAATCACAAACATGTGGAGATTAAAAAAAAAAAAGCTACTGAATATCCAGTGAGTTAATAAATAAATCAGGGGAGATATAGAAAAATACCTCCAAAAAAATAAAAATGAAAATACAACATACCAAAACTTATAGGGTACAGCAAAAGCAGTTTAAAGGGAATGTCTTTGTGATAGAGGCCTACCTCAAGAAATAAGAACAATGAACAATTTCAAACAATCTAACTTTACATCTCAAGGAACTAGAAAAAGGAGAACAAATGAAGCTAAATTAGTAGAAGAAAGAAAATAAAGATCAGAGAGAAAATAAATGAAACAAACACTAAAAAGGTAATAAAAGATCAAACGAAGAGCTGATTCTCTGAAAAGAAGCAAAACATACACCTTTAGCTAGATTCATCAAGAAAAAAAAACAGCTAGACTCAAATCAGAAATTAAAGAAGTTGTAACAGATATCACAAAAATACAAAGGATCATAAGACTACTATGAACAATTATACAGCAACAAATTGAAACCTAGAAGAAATGAATAAATTCCTAGAAACATACAGCCTTTTAAGACTGAACCATGAAGAAATAGAAAATCTGAGTAGATGGATTACTAATAAGGAGGTTAAATCAGTCATCAAAAACATCTCAACCAACAAATGTCCAGGACCAGACAGCCTCACTAGAGAATTTTACCAAACATTCAAAGACGAATTGATATCAACCTTTTTCAAACTATTCAAAAACTTGAAGAGAAGCAAGTGCTTCCAAACTCATTCCCTGCGGCCAGCATTACCCTGATAATCAAAATGGACAAGACCCATAAGAAAATTATAGGCCAGCATCTCCAATGAACATAGATGCAAAAATATTCAAGAAGAGATTAGCAAACCAAATTCAACATTGCAAGAACATTTTGACCAGGTGGGATTTATTCCAGTGACTAAAGGATGTTTCAACATCCACAAATCAATCAGCATGATACACCACTTTAGTTAAATGTAGGATGAAAATCATGTGATCTCAATAGATGCAGAAAAAGCACTTGACAAAACTCAACCTCCTTTTAGGAAAAAAGCTCTAAGTTGGTATAGCAATAAAATACCTCAACATAATAAAGGCCTCATATGACAATACCACAGCTAACATCACTACCAAGGATACCCACTATTACCACTTTTATTCAACATAATATTGGAAGTTCTATCCAGAGTAATTAGGCAGGAAAGAGAAAAGGTACCCAATTTGGAAGGAAAAGAATAAAACTGCTTAAATTTGTGGATGGCATAAATTTATATGCAGAAAACCTTAAAGACTGCAACAAAAAATTTAATATAATCCAATTAGAATAAATGAATTGTTCCAGGATACAAAATCAGTAACAAAAAATCTGTTGTGTTCTATACACTAAAAAAAAATATTAAAAAATTTTTTTGAAAATTCCATCTACAATTGCATCAGAAAAAAATAAAGTATCTAGGAACAGATCTAGCCAAGGAAGTGAAAGACCTGTACACTGAAAGCTAAGACATTGATGAAAGAAATCTAAAAAGACCCCCCAAATTGGAAGATATTCTGTGCTCATAGAATTCAACATTATTGCCTAAACTACCCAAAATAATTGACAGATTCAATGTAACCCCTACCAAAATTCCAATGGCATTTGTCACAGAAATAGAACAATCTTAAAATTCTAACCATAAAAGACTCCAAAAAGCTAAAGCTATCTTTAAAAGCACAAAGCATCACACTGCCCAATTTCAAACTATGTTATAAAGTTATTATAATCACAACAGTATGGCATTGACATAAAAACAGACATTCAATGGAATAAAGAGCCTAGAAATAAACCCACACATATATGATTAGTTTTTGACTGAAGAGGCAAGAATATAAACTGAGGGAAAGGACAGGCCTTTTCAATCAATACTGCTGGGAAAAAACTGCACAACCATGCACAAAATAATGAAACTAGACAACCGCTTACACAAAAATTAACTTGAAATGGATTAAAAATTTGAATGTAAGACATGAAACCATCAAACTGACAGAAAACATAGGTAGTAAGCCCCTCGACATTGGCCTTAGTGATGATGTTTTGGATCTGACACCAAAAGCAAAGGTAACAAAATTAAAAAGTGGGACTACATCAAACTAAAAAGCTTCTGCACAGCAAAGGAAATCATTAATGAAATGAAGTAACCTACTATATGGGAGAAAATATTTGCAAATCATATATCCAATAACCCAAATAGAGAGAGAATACATATAATTCAATAGCAAAACAAATCTGAAAAAAAAACCGCATCCCCCACCCCCCTGCCAATAATCCTATTTAACAAATGGACACAGGACCTGAATAAACATTTTTCCAGAGGAGATACACAAATGGTCAACATTCATGTGAAAAAATACTATCAATGATTACCAGGGAAATGCAGATCAAAACTACAATGAGATATCATTTAACACTTACTAGAATGTCACCAGAAAACAAGATATAAGAAATGTTGGGAAAGAATGTAGAGAAAAGGAAATTCTTGTACACTTGTTGGAGGTAATGTAAATTACTGCAGTCACTATGAGAAACAATATGGAGGTTCTTCAAAAAAATCATAGCACTACCATATGATCTAGCAATTCCTCTTCCAGGTATTTTAACCAAAGAAAACAAAAACACTGATTTGAAAAGATATATGCACCCCCATTTTCACGGGAGCATTATTTACAATAGCCAAGATATGAAAAAAAAAAAAACCCTAAATGGGATCCCTGGGTGGCACAGCGGTTGGGCGCCTGCCTTTGGCCCGGGGCGTGATCCTGGAGACCCGGGATCGAGTCCCACGTCGGGCTCCCGGTGTATGGAGCCTGCTTCTCCCTCTGCCTGTGTCTCTGCCTCTCTCTCTCTCTCTCTCTCTGTGTGTGTGACTATCATAAATAGATAAAAAAAAAAAAAACCCTAAATGCCCTTTGATGAATATAATGGATAAAGATTATCTATATAATACTGACGGATAAACACACACACCAGCATGGGGGTAGAGTAGTACTCAGACATAAAAATGAACTGAATCTTGCCATTGGTAACAACATAGATGAACCTTGATGGAGTCAACCCTCCCAGCTCAAAAAGGGAGTGAGCTTAAGTCTCCACAGTATTCTTTAAGCACCTGAGCACAACCATTCCTGAGTCAAGTACTACCCTGGATGTTCCAATTTTTTGAGTCAAAATCTTCCCTCTTATGTTTAAGTCAGTTTTAATAGCATTCTTATTGCCTATAATTAAAACAATCCTGAATGGCACAGACAGCCTAGGTTAGCACAGAGAGGAGGAACTAGCTCAGTTCACTCTGCTTGAACCTCAAAGCTCTGAGTAAGACAAAAAGCTGTCTGAACAGCTTTTTGGTTCTGTTCTTCTCCAGCTCTTATTTTGCTATTAACATTTAGCAAGTCTACTCTCAGGATTTAGATTATATTGTTCTTGATTATCCTAGATTAGAACTGGATGTGTGTTGAGATGAGAGGAAGAAGTAGGTAAGGGTCCAAGTCAGAGGTCAGTACCAACTGTGAAGACTTCAT
This sequence comes from Vulpes vulpes, assembly GCF_048418805.1. Lineage (NCBI taxonomy): Eukaryota > Metazoa > Chordata > Mammalia > Carnivora > Canidae > Vulpes > Vulpes vulpes. The sequence continues at coordinate 69,395,702 of NC_132790.1, forward strand.
GGCAGCATCAGGATGGAAACAGAAAAACCAACCTCAAAGTTACAAGATGAGATGAACAGAAATAACGAGGAAAATAAGTTAGGACAATGGTTTGTCATGAATTCAGTGAAACCAAAAGCAGGTTCTGGAGGCTTATGTGATGACAGCAGTTTGGCCTAGGTATGTCCCAGCTAGGTGAAAGGAACCCCACACAACCAAAAGCATCTTTCATATGGGACATTTCCCAGGGGACAAAAGTATGTCCCTGGTTGCCCTAAGAATGTGCGATAGTTCTGAGATTCTTAGCAAAATTAAACTCTGGTCTTCATGCCAAAATTGTTCTTAAACCCTGACCTACTCCAAATCTAATGTAACCACTTGATCATTTCCTTAAGGCAATACTGTTTGCAATGAACTGCCTAAGGCTATGCTGATTCAAATAGGCTACAACTTGAGCAGAACCAACAGGTTTGCAACAGTAAAATGGTCCTTAGCAAATGAGACCCTTTATTTCACCCATCTATCCTTCCTCCATATATACATATTATTTTATATATCTGGTCCAGTCAGGTCTTGATGTCTGTGGAAGACATTAAGGAGATGCTTATATAATAATAGTAAGCACTATTATTTAGAAATCCTAACTATATACCAGAAATTATACCAGATGGCTTACAATAAATCTCTTACTTGATCTATGGAATTGGCCCCATCATTACTCTCATTTTAAAGAGTGCACCATCATATTGCTTGTATACACTAAAGGCAAAAAAATCAAGTTTTTCCATCTTATGAGCACAGATTTTGTATATCACTTTATTTGTGTAGATTACTTTTCCCTTAGAAATAAAAAAAAAAGTGTCTAATTTTCTCTACCTAAAAGAAAAGAAATCTAAATCACTTCAAACAACATTTACAAGCTCACTTATTAGAAAGTCAAAATATGCCAACCTGAGGAAGTAATGATACAGGACACTTTACTTTTCATTCCTAAAGTGTAATAAGACAGTTAAAATTGAAATCAGTATATCATTCAAGTTTCTAACATGTAGATGTGAGCAGCTAACAGACCTGTGTAATGCTGAGCCCTCCATTACAGGGCATTTCTGAACCTGGCTGATTATGTGAATTCATGTGGAGCTTGTTAAAAATACTCATTCAGTTGCCCTATTCAAGACCTTCTGAATCAAAACATCTGGGTGGGGGACCAAGGAATAGCTTTTTAAACACTTCCCAGGTGATTCAGCTTGTCAGCTAGATTTGTGAACCCCTTTCTCATCAATAAGAAACAAACTGCTTTAAAAATCAAAGTGGATTTCCTACATTTTAATAGTATTCTAGGATGTTATTATCAGCTTGAAATATTTAGCATACAAGTCCAGACAACTTTGAAGTACCTTTGATTTCCTGTTCAGTATTGAGGCTGAGCCTATTTAATTTAGAGATGTGGAGACATGTGGACATTTTACTCTGTCCAAGTCAGAAACTAAAAGAAGCTAAATTGCTTTTTTCCCCCACTGCTATTAAATTTATATGTTATCTTTGAAGCATGTGCCACTATTTCTCAGTGTGGGATTTCCAATCCCACTTGGGAGATGTCAGTCCTCCTTACCTACTAACACTGTAGGGTCCTATGCCCTTGCTTGGGAAGAATGACCTCCTGTCTCCCCAAAATGGTGCTTCTTTTCTTTAGGTACTGGATCAAAATGCAACACTCTGACCAACTCCATGTCCTGGTGATTATGCTTTTAATTTGAATCCATGCTGTTTATATTTTGCCTTGGACTTGATTCCTAGTTATGGAACAGGTCTTCTATGTGGATTAAAGTCCACCAAGGACACGCCAGTTTCTTTTACATCGTTTTCAAGCTTGAAGCACTAATTTCCAGAATAGGTGGAAGGTAAGAGCTTACTAAGAAAGTGGATGGATGCAAGAATGACCTGGATGTTAATGTTCAACTGGATTTTCAGCAGAATGCCAAAATGTCATTAGTCAATCTAAAGGCAAGGAAAGAAAGACGCTTGACCTCCCTGTCTTCAGCTTTCTCACCTACAAAATGGAGAAATAGGAGGAATGTTTATAGCAGCAATGTCCACAATAGCCAAATGATGGAAAGAGCTCAGATGTCCACTGAGAGATGAATGGATGAAGAAGATGTGGTGTATATATACAATGGACTAATACTCAGCCATCAAAAAATGAAATCTTGCCATTTGCAAGGATGTGGATGGAACTAAAGGGTATTAGCTAAATGAAAAAGTAAGAGAGAGACGATTATCATAGGATCTCATTCATATGTGGAATTTAAGAAACAAAACAGGATCATAGGGTAAGGGAGGGAAAATAAGACAAAATCAGAGAGGGAGACAAACTATATGATATTCTCAATCATAGGAAAAAACTAAGTGCTGCTGGATGGGAGGGAAGTAGGGGGATGGGATAACTGGGTGATGAATATTAAGGAGGGCACATGATGTAATGACCACTGGGTGTTAAATAAAGACTGATGAATCACTGAACTCTTCCTCTGAACCTAATAATGCACTATATATTAATTAATTACATTTAAGTTTAAAAATAGTTATTTCAACTATGATGATGGACACAGATTGAAAACAGGGGAAATGTTGTGCTGTATAACAAGTCTGCATGCAAAGTAAAAGCTCATACCTTCCACGCCCGACATACTTCTATATCAGGTTCACTGTATATTATACAGGTTTTTAAAAAAACCTTGTGTATACACAGCTGTAAAATTGACTATCTCAGCAATTATTTAAAACCTAATTTAATTTTAAAAATTTATACTGATGTTAAACAGGACAGAGAAAGGAATGTTTAAATTTGGGGAGGCATCAAATCCCTGTAGGAGAGGTGGTTATTTAAGATATGGAATCTGATGGAATAAGAATATAAAACTAATCAGATGTGATTCTTAAGTTTTTCTTTAGCTCCTCTGTCATTTAGTCCTCCTACTGGAGCCCTGACAAGAGAGAGAAAGGGGTAAGTAATCCTAGGAAAACCTTCACCTGAACTAAGGTTATAAACAACAATCCACCAAAGGGTCATGACCCAGCACTTTGGGCTGGAAGAAGGTAAGAGGGGCCACTTAAATCAGACAGCTTGGCTTTTATAAAATAAGAAACAGCTTTGACGTCAGTGGTGTCCCTGAAGTGAACTGCTTAAAGGTTCAAATTGGGTTCAGTTAAATTATCCCTTCCTTCCTGCCTGTCTCCCGTGCACCACTTCCCCTAACCCTGACACCACAGCCAGTCCACTCTGACCTTTTCCAGATAGAACAAGGCAAATGAACCTATTTTCCTCTCCCTTCTAAGCTTTCAAAGGAGGTTTATCCCAATTCACAATCCCAGAAGTTGACCAGAGAAGCCTGGTGAAAAAAGGTCAGCTATGGTGGGGTTGGGGTAGAGATCTCTTGGGATCTCCAACTGTAGACTGTACTGCCAGCAGTGAACCCATGGTGTGAATTGGGACTTTTCTCCTGCCAGTCAGGAGCCCCTATTCTTAAGGGGTGACGTGAAATCAGAGATCTTAACTCTGGAGTTTGAGCTGCTTACTGGAGCCATGGTGTTTGAATTTTTATGCTGATAACAATTACCCATTTTTACACTTGAGGAAAATTGTAGGGTAAGAGAAGAAAAACTGAAGGCTACAATAACTCTAAGTAGGATTGTGGATGTGGTAAATAACTGGCATAGTTTCAATGTGAAGAAATGAAATATATTAATGATTATTTTAAAAGAAAACTGCTCTATTAACTCAGTCACATAATTCTGGATCCAAGTAGATAAGGATCTTCTGTCTTTCTATCTACCTTCACACCCATGGTCTTTTTCTTCTTAGAGACATAGAATTTTGGAGATTTTACAGTTAGCCTAGTATACTTAGAACTAAGTGATTCACTCAAGGACACTAACAGATTGTGACAAAGCCTATATTTGGTCTTCTGATTCATTTATCAGGGCTTCCTAACAGGTCATGTTGCTTCTTTAGGCAAGCAGATTTCACTTCATTACTTTGAATTCTGAAGCCAATTCAAGACTACTAGAAATACTATATCTTGAGAAATTAAAACTAATGAAGATACTGCTTCCTACAATTAGGATTTGACTATAACATCTTCTACTTAAAACTTCCATATAGTGAAAGCCTAGAATTGATAAGAATTTGGAAAGCATACAAAGGAGGAAGACCACTGTTCACCTGACCAAACTACAATTACAATTGGCTACATTAAATTGGAAGTGTCCATATCAAATACCTTGAGGCTCAATCTGGTAATAAATGTGTGAATTGGTGTTAGAGTGAGTTGGCTGCTTCTGGGAAAGGTAGACTTCTTTGGAACAAATGAAATTTTTTGTTGAGAAGGTCTCAGAAAGTTGGATACAATAGTGATAATGATGATCATCACCACTGTTTCAAGACATTAGAGAATACCAACCAAGGCAGCCAGGACTTGATACAAAAAGGAAGCTCACTGAAGCAAGCCCAATATTCAGCACTAATTTTCCCTGCAAGGCATTCCAAGAGTCTTCAGCAGTGCCCTTGAGGAGCTAAAATATGACAGCTCCTCAGACTGTGTTCACCATTCTCACAAGATTGAATCAGAGTTAAGAGCTGCTAAGACACTAGGACTTGGGAGGTCAAACTCCCTTGGAAAGACAACTCTTCAGCAGTGATCTGTGGGTAGGAGGAAAGGATAGGGTCAGGACAGCACAAGGTAGGTTCCTACTCAAAAGTAAGACAGGCACAGGATGATAGGGTTTGTTGTAAACTGCCAAGACGAGCACAGAGTGTCCAAAGACACTCAAATTCACTTTTTAAAAACTCTGTACTCGCCAAACAAAACACTTTCATGAGCCATATATCAGCCTGTGGGTCAAGGTGTCTGTGTATACACTACATATTACAGGAGTTTCAAATGCAAATTTCTGTGTGAGTTTATAAGCCAAAAGTTCTGTTTAGGACTTATATATTTTTTCTTAGTTTAACAAATCCATGAAAACCTTGTGACTTTGGCAGACAATGGTCAGCATGGTATAATTGCTCTAGTTCCATCATGCACCCAAAGCTAACACCTGGGTATGTCATGGGATTGAACAGGAATCGTCTAACCTCAATTCCAGATCATTCTGTACCACAAACACACAACACATAGAGCATCACAGAGATTGAAGTGTTAGATTCCAAAATGAAGATTAAGCATCTTCAAGTCTTAACCCATTTATTGTGCAGGAGACACTTTATGTTTACCAAACCAGAACTTATCAGAAATTTTTAAAATTTTCTTCCCAATGTATTTATTTTCTAACAAATGCATGCACTTCTTTCAGAAAAATACCACTGCAATTCTGGGAACTAGCATTGAACCCCACATTTAGAATGGCATCCTTTATTCATCAGGTACCCCTCAGTGACTTCGACTGACATGGATAAGACCAAAGGGACAAATGTTTTATTTTCCTTCATCTTCCTATGTGTAGTAATCAGAAGATTCAGGTCCCATGCTCTTTTGCTTTATTGCAGATTTCTTAAGTATCACTGCATTTATGTTGTATCTTTTGAGCTGTACAGATGCTAAAAGTTTCAAGTTTAAGTCAAATGCAGGGCTGAAATTCATAGTTCCTTTCAGGATTCCCCGCAATAACCATGCTCCTCATTCTTACTTAGAAGACACAGAACATCAAAATATGAATTTAAATACCATAAATTATTACTAGGTATTACATTGGAGGTTATTAACTCAGTGGCCTTCTTCTTCCGCATCAGGAGTTCCACGACATAAAAATATTTGGTTCTGTTGAGAAAAAGGTCTATTTAATGAATTTATCCATTATTATATACATCAAACAGCAAAACACAATACACAACTCCAAGGTGTAATGCCTGCCTCTGGAGTAAGAGCGGTCTCAACTAGAGGAACATAGATAAGAGTAAAAATCCATGTTCAGTACTCATTATTTTTTTAATTATCTAAGATTAAGATATAAGACCTTTTATAACAGGCTTTGATTAAACCAGAAGTAATCAAACCCTGATTCCATTTTTTATGATTAGTTGCCTTTTTAATTTTTTTTGGAAGAGTAGTTTTAAGTCCACAGAAAAATTGAGAGAGATGTACACCTCCTGTCACCATACTTGCACAGCTTCTCCTACCATCAGCATTCCTGCCCACAGTGGTACAATGGTTACAACTGCTCTAATTACACATCATAATCACCCCAAGTATATGGTTTACCTTAAGGTTTGCTCTCCATATACACTTTAGAATCAGTGTGTCAATATCCACAAAATAACTTACTGGGATATTGATTAGGATTGCATTAAATCCTTGGCAAGAACGGACATCTTGACAGTATTGAGTCTTTCTATCTGTGAACACAGGATCTCTCTCCATTTAGTTCTTCCTGGATTTATTCAGTTTTGCAGCTTTCCTCATATTGATCTTATATGTATGGTTATGTTTATACATAAGGATTTCTCTTTGGGGGGGCAATATAAATGGTATAGTGAGTTTAAGTTTTTTTCTTTTTATTTTAGTTGACACATGATGTTTCAGGTATACAATGTAATGATTCAACAACTTTATACATTACATACTATATGCTCACCATCAGTGCAGCTACTATCTGTCATCATGCAACACTCTTACAATGTCACTGACTATATCCCCTATGTTGTGCCCTATTCATTCCATAACTGGAAGTTTATAACCTCCATTCCCCTTCACCCATTTTGTCATACCCCCCACTCTTTCCCCTCCATCAAATATTAGTTTGTTCTCTGTATTTATAGGTTTGATTCTGCTTTTTGTTTGCTCATTTGTTTCTATAAATTCCACATAAGTGAAATCATATGGTATTCATCTTTCTGACTTATTTCACTTAGTGTATACTGTTGCAATTGCAAGATCTCATACTTTTTATGGCTATGTCGTATTCCATTGTATGTACATATATATATATATATATATATATATATATATATATATACACATACATAATACACCACATCTTTATCCATTTATCTATTGATGGACACTTGGGCTGCTTTCATACATTGTCTATTGTAAATAATGCTGCAGTCAACAGGAGGGTGCAGAGACCTTTTCAAATTAATGTTTTCATTTCTGGGGGTTGTTGGGGGTAAATACTCAGGAGTAGAAATACCCAGTAGTGAAATTATCTGGATCATATGGCATTTCTATCTTTAATTTTTTGAGGAACTTCCACACTCTTTTCCACAGTGGATGCATCAGTTTACATTCCCACCAACGGTGCACAAGGATTCCTTTTTCTCCACATCCTTGCCAATACTTGTCTTTTTTATTTTAGCCATCCTGACAGGTGTAAAGTGATACCTCACTGTGGCTTTGATTTGCATTCTCCTGGAAATTAGTGATGTTGAACTTTTTAAAAAAGTTTTTATTTAAATTCTAGTTAGTTAACTCACAGTGTAGTATGATTCTGGTGTACGATTTAGTGATTCAACACTTCCATACAACACCTGGTGCTCATCACAACAAGTGCACTCCTTATATAACAAAATTAATATACAAAAGTCAGTTGTTTTCCTGTATATCAATGAACAATATTAACTTTGTTTCTATTTTTTAAGTGACAGGACATACAGAGAATCAAATTTACCTTCAACTATGACATTTCCAAAGTCTTGTGCAACATATATTATAGTGTTTCCTAACTGGAAGCCAGAAGAGAATGTCAAAAGGTATTTTTTTTTTTTAAGAGGAAATTTATTTTATTTTTTTATTCATTTATGACAGTCACAGAGAGAGAGAGGCAGAGACATAGGCAGAGGGAGAAGCAGGCTCCATGCACCAGGAGCCCGACATGGGATTCGATCCCGGGTCTCCAGGATCGCGCCCTGGGCCAAAGGCAGGTGCCAAACCGCTGCGCCACCCAGGGATCCCAAAAGGTATTTTTTTTAAGTTTGTTAACAACATCAATACAAAATATGTGGTTTTCCTTATTTGAAAGCCTACAGTCAAGATTTTATCTGCTTATATGAATGAAGGATGAATCACATGGCAATTTCTTATGGTTCCAACTATAGTATACCATGCATATTCACAAGTATTGAGACAGGGCAAGCACAGAACAGATAAAATGTCTACATTTATAAGATTTGCTTGACTTCGAAGAGGTTGACAAATTGAAATATCAGTATTATGAATGCAAACAAAGCAGCATAAAGGGAGAGAGCATACTAAAGGAAGACTAGTTTGTCAGGTAGTCTAATAATGAATCCTTTGGATATCTGGAGGAAGACGGTTTCAGGTAAAGGATACGGGGAGTACAAAAGCCCTGAGGTGGGATTACCATTTTCCTGTTCTACAAACTGTGAGGAAGCTGGAGTGTCTAGTGTAAATGGGGAAAAGGAAAAGAGAGGGGAAGTCAGAAAGATGGTAATAGGCTACATGATATGGGACCTTCTAGAACCTTGATTTTAATGCTGAATGAAATGGGAAACCATTGGTCAGTTTTTAATAGACAAATGATACAATCTGATTTACATTTTTTAAAAAACTGTCACTGCTAGGAAGAGAACAGACCAGAGGGAGGATAGTGGCCTATAGCCATGATAGTGCCAATGTTTCTTGCCTCAAGTATTAATGGTCTTGTCTAGTTCAACTAGGAACGTAGTGGCCTGCCTGACTCATGTAAACAAAAAGACATTGTGGAGAGCACAATGTGTGAGTTCCAAGGCCAGCTTATAAAAGACATTGTGATTTCCATTTTTTCCTCTCTTGAATCATGTGTTCCACCATATGTTATGAGGACAACACGTGGCCCATCAGAGAGACTCACGTAGCAGGAACTTTCTCAGCCAGCTTACACTAACTTGCCAACAATTCAAGTGAGTCTGCCTTGGAAGCCAATCCTCCAACCCCAAGTAAGACTTATAATCCTGGTTGACATCTTAACCATGACCTGATTGAGAGACACTGTGGCAGAGCCACCAGATAAAGTACACTGGAATTCCTGACCCACAGAAACAGGGTGTTGTTTTATAAGACTGAGCTTCAGGGTAATTTTATACACAGTAATAGAGAACTGATACAAAGATGGAAACAGTGAGGCAAAGGTGGAGCAGAGAGATAGGAGACTATTTCAGGAATGCAGGAGACCTGGTGGTCTGGACTAATTGGCAGCAGTAAAGGCACTGAGAAGTAGTTTGATGATGAGCATATTATGAAAGTAGGGCCAGAGTTTGCTTAGGGATTTGAGATAGGGTATGAGAAAACAAAGGAATCGAGGTTAGACTCCAAGATTTTGACCTCGGTGATGAATGGAATTCCCGTTGGCTGAATAGGCAAAGCTGCCAAAAAGAACAGGAGTGAAGAATTAAAATGTAAAATAATCAAATAGTCAGAATTTCTCTATCACTGAAGAATTATAATGATAAAATTATATTTTATAAAACTCTAAAAATACTACTCAATAGTTGATTTTTACAGATACTATCATAAAACTTCTACTTAAACGACTTAAACTTTTCAGTTATCTCATCTCTTACATCTCAAAATGCTGAGAGTGAACAGAAGCAGGACAGTTTAATGGGAATCTATATGTCATGAAGTGAAGTGACAATATGATGCTTTTCACTAAATTCTATTAGGGGACAGACAGAAAAAAAAAAATGTTCTCAAGGCTCCTGATATTAGGCTGGGGCAAGTTACTTCATTCTGGCCTATAAGATGGTTGTGAAAAATGTCATAACACAGAGCTCTGAATTTAAAAACATCACATGTGACCTTCATCGTCTCTCTTCCCTACTGCTACAATGTCTTGAAATGGTGGCATCATAAGACAGAAAGCTTGGATTCCTGAAGCTCCATGTGGAGGAAGACTTTGTGTGATAAAGAAAATTTTTGTAGGCTCCACTGAGATTTGGAGTTTGTCATCACAGCAAAATCTACCCTATGCTGCCATATATGATCTGGCTCAGAGATCAAACTCATTTCTCAGGGAAGTTTCATGGCCAGAAGGTAGCCCAAAACTGCTTCCAAACCATACCCTCTACCAACTATTTGGTCCTATGTGTATGGATCCCATCAGTGAAAACAGAGGTTAATTTTCCTGAGTCTTTTCCGTGGGTTTTATCTGTATATCCTTCCATCTCTATGCCCCACCAGGCAAGGAGTGGTTCCTTACTCCCTTACTTCATAAAACTTTGCTTAGTCAATACCTTTATTCTAGTACAGATCATATTTTAATTGATTATAAGTCCCTTCAAGGAAGAATCTTTGTCTTCATTTTCTGCTTCTAGAAATAAATTTTGGACATATTAATGAGGCTAGTACTTGTATCAAAGAAAACATTCAGCTACTATTTGTGTCATAATATACAAAGTATCTATGGAATTGACCAAAATGCATACCAATGCTACTATATACTTGACTAAAGTAGAAACAAGAATCAAGATCATCTCTTCATTTGACTAGTAGACTTCATTTTGTAATTTCAGGGCTATAGTCACTTGCCCTTGGTCTCAGGTCCACTGATAATGCTGAACTTCCCCTGACAAGGTGGTCTGACTATATATCTCATATCTGTTTTGTTTTATTTCCTAAATGAAATACTCTGTAATTGTTCTAATAAACTTCATTTCAATAGCATCTTTTTGTTTTTCTTACATTATAGTCTTTAATCCTTAGAACAATTCACATAGTTATAAAAGAGAAGCAAAGACTGTGAGGAATTACATCAATGATGACCATTATAGCATTATATGTGATACAGAAGAATCAGAAATGATTGGATGTCCAAAAACTGAATAAATTTCATTATATCAATTCAAAGGATACCTGCACAGCAAGTTTATGCACAAAGATCTTTTACTGCTGTAAAGCCATCATCAGCACAATCATAACAAACTTATATAACATTAACCAGGTACCAGGTCTTTTCCAAGCATTTTATATATAGACTCAATTGACCTTCCCAACAACTATGAGACAAATATTCCTATTGATCCCATATTATGGATGAAAACAAAGCATTAAGTGATTAAGTTACTTGTCTGATCATAAATTGATAAATTATGGAGCCAGTATGCAAAACAAAAATGCAGAATGCACACTCAATTTACATATATATTTCACATACAGTATAATCTGGTATCCAATGCATATATATTATATATATATTCATTTATTATTTTTTAAAAAAGATTTTGTTTATTTATTCATGAGAGACACACAGAGAGAGAGGCAGAGACACAGGCAGAGGGAGAAGCAGGCTCCATGCAGGAAGCCTGACGTGGGACTTAATCCTGCGTCTCCAGGATCAGGCCCTGGGCTGAAGGTAGCACTAAACCATCGAGCCACCCAGGCTGCCCATATTATATATATTTATGTGTATAGATTCTTCATATATGCATACATGTATACTTACAAACATGCAAATATATATGTAGCACTCAAAGAGCTGATAGAAAATATGCTCAGGGGATCCCTGGGTGGCTCAGCGGTTTAGCGTCTGCCTTTGGCCCAGGGCGTGATCCTGGAGTCCCGGGATCGAGTCCCACGTCAGGCTTCTGGCATGGGCCTGCTTCTCCCTCCTCCTGTGTCTCTGCCTCTCTCTCTCTCTCTCTATCATAAATAAATAAATCTTAAAAAAGAAAAAAGAAAATATGCCCAAATATTAACTTTCTGCTTATTTTTAAAACGATTCTGGTTTTTTTTTTGTAGTAGACTTTATATGTAAAAACAATAATTTTTAATCCCTAAAAGAACACACAAGCACTCTAGACCTACTGAATTAACTCTAAACAGCATCTTAGTCTGAACAATGCCCGGTGTGTGGTTGCATGATTGTCATCTGCTGGTTTCATGAGCATCTGCTTTGTGTCAGGTACTGCTCTAAGCACTGGCGGGGAGACAATGTGTGAACACTTCAGGAAGACAAGGTTATATGTTTCACAGTGAGCTACAAATTACCTTGCTGATTTCCTAAAGCAGACAGGAACCCTGCTGAAGGTGGGAACTGGGCCATCTCCACTGCACCCTACCACAATCACAGTCAAGAGAGGGTGGCCAATAAATGTTGAGAATCACTGCATAAAACAGATTTTAAATTTCAACTTCAGAGGCCCTATGTTAAACTGAGACTCCTTCCCTAAATTCACCAGTCTGTGAACCCCATGTATAGACAGTAGTAATAGGATCCAATAAACACACTCCTGGGATGAAAAATAGTACAAGAGAATTTGAGATACAAAAAAGTATTGTCCACATGATTTCCATTTACAACAAATGAGATAGGACAATATTTATCAATGTTTCTCAAGTCAGGCATACTGATGGAAGTTGATTTCTTCTCAGAACAACAGGAGTAGAAGAACAAACAATTTGGGTAGAAAACTGAAATACCAGGCTAATAGCTAATCTTTCAGCTTACTTCGAGGAGGTCAGGCCTGCAGTCTATCACCGAGGTGCTTGCCAACATCAATGTGTAAAAGAAATCTCTCTTACCACTCCCATTTTGTTCCTGCTGAGGGAGGGGAGACAGTTCAGAAGGAAGGTAAAAATATCCATATTACCCTTCTGCTGAGTGGTTTGAGGACCTATCAAAACCTCTTAAGAAAGACATTTATTTGTTCCTTTGAATAAATAGGAATTTTTGATGGAATGTCTTCACATTCTTGAAACATGGCCACTGCTAAAAAGTTCTAAGCCTTGGCATATGTGTTCTTTAAAAATAAAAACCACAGCTGGTTTTATATTATGTATTTTTGTTAGAAACACATTAAGGTTTGCCTTTATTTGTTTTTAGCAGTGTTAGTAGAAAAACTGTCATCTACCTAACATGATTTAGCCCTTCCTTTGTCTCTCTCCCTCCTCATTCCCACAAATTTCTAAATGTTAGACAAAACATTAAATAAGTTGTTACTGACTGAAATTTCAGAAAATGTTTATAAACATTCTTTTTTTTTTTAACGGCTCAAGTCCATGTTTGGGGAGAGTCACTGTTCTAAATTCTACTCATTTCAAAATCAGGTTTATCAACTTCAATGTATAAATTACATATAACTGAAACACTCCCTGCTGGAAAAAAAAATTTTTTTTAAAGATTTTATTTAGTTCATCATGATAGACATTGGGTGGTGGAGGGACGAGACACAGTCAGAGGGAGAAGCAGGCTCCATGCCAGGAGCCTGAAGCGGTACTCGATCCCGGGACTCCTCACACCCTGGGCCAAAGGCAGGTGCTAAACTGCTGAGCCACCCAGGGATCCTGAAAAAAAGTCTTTTAAAGGTTTTCAACAAATACATACATAGACTCTAGAGTTTATAAGAATAGAATTTTACATTCCCACCAGCAACGAGTGAGAGTTTCCCTTATACCACATCCTCACCAACATTTAGTGTTCTCAGTATTTTGGATTTTCACCATTTTAATTCATGTCTCGTAGCATGTCACTGTATTAATTTGCATTTCCTAACACAAGATATACACCACTTTTTCCAATGTGTTTATTTGCTATCTGTAGATATTTTCTTCAGTAAGGTGCCTGCTAAGCTCTTAGTCCATTTTTAATGGAATTAATTTTCTTATTGTTGAGTTACAAGTGTTCTTTGTATATTTTCAATAATAGTCCTTTATCAGATATACCTTTGCAAATATTTTATTCCATTCTGTGGCTTGTCTTACTCTCTTGACATTGCCTTTCATGGAAAAGTTTTTAGTTCTAATAAAATTCAGGAGCGTAACTTGCATTTACCGGTTAAAAACAAACAATGAAATTGTTTTAAAGTCAGGGGTAAGTTGAAGTTCTTAAGGGAAAATTTAGGATTTCCATGGGGTTAAAAAAACCCTCCAAAAACAGATAATAAAAATTGGGAGGGGAAGGGGAGTTTTCTCTTTAATTAAGAGAAAGAGGGATGCCTGGGTGGCTCAGTGGTTGAGCATCTGCCTTGGGCTCAGGTTGTGATCCCTGAGTCCGGAGATGGAGTCCCACATCATGCTCCCCACAGGGAGCCTGCTTCTCCCTCTGCCTATGTCTCTGCCTCTCTCCCTGTGTCTCTCGTGAATAAATGAAATCTGAGACAGACAGAGAGAGAGAGAGAGAGAGAGAGAGAAATTAGCCAAAATAGCTGTGGTCTACAATTGAGTACACACAGGTATCTGGATAGTGCCTATGGTATTGTTGGACTTGTATCTCTATCCGTCCCCCTGCCACCCTCCCATTAGTAAGGTCCATGAAATACTTGTATTACTTTGTATTGAGATTAGATGAAGCCAGTGCTTATTTTGGCAGCATTATATACTTAAAAATAAGAAAAGTAAAGTAAAGTAAAGTAAAGTAAAGAAAAGAAAAGAAAAGAAAAGAAAAGAAAAAAGAAAAGAAAAGAGATTAGATGAGGCCAATCTAAAACTTATGTTTCAGAAATAAGTATAGTACCAGGTACTTTAAATTCATGAAACTATCAGAACCTTTCTGTCATTGTACCCATGTAAAAGTAAAAATTTTGTAGTTAGTATCTGTCGTTTTGACTTCTCGGCATCCTCTCTTCAGGAAATAGAATCTTTTTTTCTTGTATAAATTGTTCCTCTGTCATTCTAGTATTTGAAGCCACTGCCACCAAACTGGGTATGTGACTCTGGACAACATAGCCTCTTTCTCTTATACATAGATCTCAGGAGTAAGCTGAAGATTCAAGCAGGGCAGAGCTAGTCAAAGGGTTTTCTTGGATTAATGTAGCTGCTGGGAAAAAAAGAGGGATCGTTCTTTTCTTGTCTCTGTTTTTCTTGCATCAAAGGCTATAAAAAGTAGTAGTAATACTGGAGGTGTCCAGGGCCATCTTTGCTACTTGGGAGAATATCCCTAAAATTAAAGTTCACCCAACAGACACAAGAGATGGAGTGGGAGAGGCACATCACCCTGATCAAAGCCCAATCTACCTCTTAGAGAGCTTAACTACAGGAGCTAACAAGTCCTTTGTGCTAAAGCCAGTCTAAGTTGTACTGGGAATCCTGAGTACCAGCTATCATCTTCATTATGCCATTTTACTGGTCCTCAATTTGCACACTACAGTCCAGGAAATGCCCATGTTTCTTTCTTCTCTGCCTATGTCTGACCATTCAATATCATCAACTACTGACCTTAAATACATTTAAGGAGAACTACCCCTGTAGGCTTTGATTACTTAACTGGAAGTGCCTTATAGCATAACGTTCATGGCTTGTGAGCTGTGAGTGATGAGAAGATGCCTTTACTACTGTCCTGAACTAGTAGAATCTTCTGCTGCAGGAAATAGATCACTTTTATATAAAAGTATAGGGCAGAAAAGGCTTTTGAGGGTATTTATGCATGCTACATAAAGTGTAATGCAAGCCATCTCAAATTTCACACCAGGAAATGAACATTCAATGAACAGATAAAGGACTTCTGACTCTAATATATCATTCTGAATAAATTTGAGGCTATTAATCAATGTAACAGAAAAGGAAGATATAAAGAAACCTGATGCAATCCAGGAAAGTGCTCTGTACATTTTAGTTTAACTAGCCAAAATTCCATCCCTTTTGGGATAGTTAGGATTCTAGGTTATTATGCACAAGCTGTATCCAAGATCTCTTCCTTGCAGGGTCAGGGTAATACAGATGACCTTTACAACACAACAGAATCAGACATATGGAAGTTCCTAGCAGTGTATCCAGCCTGTGGTCATTATGTATAAATATTGTTTTAAGAATCAATGTCAATCAAGTTTTTAGGAACTTGTAGGAATCTAGAGTTTTTGTAGGACTGTTAGGACTTCAACCTAATTTTCATACCCATGTGCAAACTAGTTGAATTTCTGAGGAGAATAACAAGAGAAACCCTCTGGAAGATAGAAGTCAAGAAGAACTGTAAAGTCAGAGTGGTCATCCCAAAAAGACTGTAGAAACATCAAGGACATCAAACTAGATAAAACTCCTTCGGATAAAAGGCAAGAAACAGACCTATGACCTTAGGCCCATTAAGGCCTAAACCTTCAAATGACTTCCAGAACACAAAAACGAGCATTATAAAAACGGTTTTTAAATGCAATTAGTTTCAGTCAGAAGTCTCATTGGTGAGAAAAAAAATCTTCCATGCAAACCATGAACACCATAATTGTGTCACACACATAGAAGGTTGCAGCTTTAGTGGTGTAAGATCCCACTACAACATATTTAAGTTCTTTTCTGTAATTCAAATTCCTGGGGTACCCGAGTCCATAATACGCTAAAAACACCCAACAAAAGTCACAAATCAGAAGAAGATGAACCCTATAAGTTGGAGTCAACTGAGGATAACCACAGGGAGAATGAGTATCCAATGAGTTAAAATAATCTATGCGCACCTACTAGAATGTTTATCATTCTTGAAAAGCTGAAAGTGAAGACTGAAAAACATTCTCTTTTTAAAAGATTTTATTTATTTATTTGACAGAGAGAGAGAGAATACAAGCAGGGCAAGCAGTCGGCAGAGGCAGAGGGAGCAGCAGGTTCCCTGCTGGGACACACAGCCGCCCTGAAAAACATCCTCAAACTGCAAGCAACTAAGAAAAAAACCACTATAACAGTTTGAAAAAAAAGTAAAACCTCTAGAATCAAGGCACACATAAAGATCAAAAGAATGTTTAAGTATCCTGATGTTGAAAAACAATAACAAAAAATATCACAAGGCTAAAAATACTAAGATAAGAAAATCATTACATAGTGATAAAAGGAATCATTCACTATTAAGATTAAAATGATTTAGAATATCTATGCATTTATTACAACTCAAAGAATAAGGGGGATTCTAACAATTCAACTAAAAAAATATAATGCATGTATGTAAAACATTAATCCAATCTTTAGAAAATCTACATTTTACATACACAATATTTTAGAAATTTATGCTGAATAGGCTGCAAAGTTCTCCAAAATATCCATATTTCAAGGGCATACAAAGCAATAAATTTAGTATTCAATTCAATTAAATTAGAAATGTTGTTGTTGGCAATAAATAACAAAAAGAGCAAAAAAAATCCTTATGTTTAAGCATTTTAAGATACAGTTAAGTTCTATAAACCCAACAATGAATCACAATGAAGCTTCACCTGAGTAAGAATGAAACTACCATATACAATAATTTACAGGCTGTGCAGAGGCAAATTTACAGCTTTAAATGTATATAAAAGAAATAAGAAACACTAAAAATTCAATGAGAAGATTCTTCAACTCAGAAATTGCTGGAAAAATAAGTATAAAACCAAAGAAAGTAAAAGGAAAAAAATAAGCAGAAATTAATAAAACACAAGAATAAATAACAAAATCAGAATGTAAGATAGCTTTTGAGTCCTTTTTATAAGGGCACTAATCCCATTCATGAGTGCTCCATCCCTCATAACTTAATTGCCTCCCAAAGGCCCTACAACCTAAAATCCTCCCATTGGGGAGTAAGATTTCAACATGAATTTTGGGGAACACAAACGTTTAGTCCCTAAGAACTGTCAATTTACAAATTCAAGAACATCTGCAGATAATAGGAAATAAGATAATTTATCAAAACCACTGGTTACAGACCAGCATACAAACAAGAACATTCTTATACAGTAGAAACTGCCAATTAGAAAATGCAACTTTTAAAATAAGCATATTCACAATAGCAAGAAGAGCCTTCATGTACTTAGAAATCAGTTTAACAAAATTATAGATTAAAGGATTTGATATTTAAAGATGTCAATACATCTTATTCTATAATTAAGTGTAGTTCCAAACCAAAATCCTATCAGGGATTTCTTGGATGCTTGTCAAATTAATTTGAAATTCCTATGATAGAGTTGAGTGCCAAGAAAAAGAACATTTTGAAGAAGAGTTAATAGGGAGAGGAAACAAAAAAGAACAAAAAATGTAACATGGAGGCAATATAATAATACATGGTGGTACTGATACAGAGCTAGACAAATTAGATATAATGGAAATAAATAGAGGGGACAGAAAAGACCTATGTATGTATTTAAATTTCACTTATGTTTTAAAAAGATAGCAAATCAGATACCTCTTTGATATATTTTAAAATACCACATGAGTTAAAAATAATTAAAAAACAAAACTTCAAAATTTTAGAAGTATAACTGAGAACATTTATGATGTTAGATTAAATATGATTTTTTAAAACAAAATACAAAAAATCAACTATTTTGATATGCAAAACAAATATGACAATAAGCAACATATTAAGTTGAAAATCAAACTATAGGCAGGGCAGTTATATTTGCTTTGCATATAATTCATAAAGAACTAGTATTCAAGACGATAAAATTAACTACTGCCTAAATAGAAAACGAGCAAGTAAGTCATTCACAGATGGCATATGAAATCTTTAATAAGCATATGAAACGATGTTCCCCCTCACTGATAATCAAAAAATATATCTATTAAGCATCAAGGAGAAATTATACTTCAAATGCACAGCATGTAAATGTTAAAATATATTGCAATAACAAGAATTCGTGAGGTTGTAGGGTAGTAGAAACTCTAATGTATTGGTAGAAGGAGTACATTGATACTACATTGTTAGAGAGCCAGTTCTAATTGAGTAGTTGAGTATCTCCCTGTGACACATTCCTACTTTAGAATATGTATCTAAGAAGAACTCTAGAACACAGGAGTCTTGCTTAGCTGGCACACCTGATACAGCTTTGACAACTGTTGATGGCTGGCATCCACACCTACAATTCAGTATCCCATTCTGCTGGGCTGGCACTTATGCTGCACAGACTGTTTAAAATTTTGACTATTACATGACAGTTACATGGATTAACAATATGTGCATCTAAAAATAATTTGATATATTTTTTAAAGATGTTATTTATTGAGAGAGAAAGAAAACCGAGTGGTGGGGAGGGGCAGAGAAGAAGGGAAAGAGAAAGAGAGAGAACCTCTAGCAGACTCCATGCTGAGCACAGAACCCAACACAGGGCTTGATCCCATGACCCAGACCACGACCTGAGCCAAGGCCAAGAGTTGGAAGCTCAATCGACTGAACCACCCAGGTACCCCTAAAATAATTTGGTATTATTAAGTACAAAATACCAGATTTTAAAAAATCAATCTGTAAAAGGAAAACATAATGTGATAATATTAAAGTAAAATGTCCTAACAGAAAGACCAAAATTATGTATTTTGTTTTGTATGTTTAAGGAAATAAGCATACGTTACCAAAGGACAAACACATGAATACATGATCTAGAAGTACATTTACCAAGGTCAGGGCTAGGATTACCTACCTGCAGAACAAAGGAAGGAAATGAGATTGAACAAATCTTGCACTACACATGGAATATTTACATCTTCTCAATTAACATTCCTTAAGTCTGGTAAAAAGGAAGATATATGTTTCTTCATATGTCCTAGTACATGTGAAATATTTTATAAAAAATGAAATATTTTATAATTTAAAAAACATGGTACACAGAAAAAAAAATGGATCAGCAACCTTGTTTTTTTTTAATTTTTTTTTTTTACCTTTATTGAAAGAGAGATCCGTTCCAGGGTTTCAATGCCCATAACTACTCATACCTCCCTAGCTCAAAGAAGGGCTTTGACTTTACATTCAGTCATTCTTAATGGTAAACAAGTAGAATTGTGTTAATCATAGTATTAAAATATATAGTATAATACAAATAATACATGGTAACCATGGAGGATACCATCATGACCTGAGGTACTCCGAGATCCAGAGATTGGAATTATGTTTAAAATACCTTAGTTGGGCAGCCCTGGTGGTGCAGCGGTTTAGCGCCGCCTGCAGCCCAAGGTGTGATCCTGGAGACCCGGGATCCAGTCCCACATCAGGCTCCCTGCATGGAGCCTGCTTCTCCCTCTGCCTGTGTCTCTGCTTCTATCTCTGTGTGTGTGTGTGTCTCATGAATAAATAAAATCTTTAAAAAAAATAAAATGCCTTAGTTAAGGGCTTCTCATGGAACAGTATGAGATCTAGCATCTAGCAACTCAAGCTCATTCCAAAATCAAGAAAATTTCTCAAGTTCTCTAATGTTTACTGTAGGTAAAAAACGAGCAAAAGTTCTTAAACTTTGTGTAAAAGGAGAGAAGTCAAGAGCTTTATTTTTTTTGTTGGTGTTATTTGTATTTTGTTTTGGATTTGTGTGTGCACGTGCATATGTGTTTGAAACCTTTGTGTCTGTAGGTGTTTGGGGAGCAGAAGGGCTCAGAGAGGGGGGCAAAAGACAGCTGCATGGCTAAAACTCAAATCTATTACCTTACTTTCAATTTACCCATTTCAAAGTATGTGGAGTCAAATTTGGAAATTCTTTTCCATTTTCCACAAGGATTCAGACCTAAATAATCTTTCCATATATTTTTCTCTCAAAGTCTGGCCTTTAGCTGTGCGGTACATTCCCTCAGGAGGGATATAAGTCTCTTGTCTTAAAAATGGAATATATTTCTCACGTTGCCCCAAGGCAAGTGAATAGTATAACAACTTCACATCAGAGGAACCCTCTCCTTTTTTCTGACCCCCTCTTGCAGGGCGTATTTAAGATAAAGATTCCATCTGCCCCTCTGGGGTTCATCATTTTTCACACATCATTTCTCCTTCTTAAGGCCTTTCTTCTTTTCTGGTCTCCCTTTCATAGCCACTAAACGACTTTCCTGTTAAAGACTTCCATCCTGTTGACTCTTCTGTAGGTTTTCATTGGTGTGAGTCCTTAACTTGAAATGTTGTATTTAAAAAAAATGGGGGAGGGGAATAAAAGAACAAATGTTGATAAGGAGACTGTTCAGGTTGTAGTACAAGAGAAATAGAAGATTGCTAAGGGCTTATTTTCCTCAATAATTTCTTCTGCATTCTGTGCTAATATATATTCCACTCACTGCCCAAAAATTTAGTCAAGTAACTTCCTGAAGGCTAGTAAGAGCTATAGCACTAAAAGCTGGGTGGTTAAATCAGAATTTTCTTGGATGAGAGGCATTTTGTTTTCAAACCTTTAATTTTCTGAATGAATATCAGATTTCTGAAAGTGGAAAGATGACCACAGTTGTATTCCGAACGTTCTTAGGTCATAAGGTTTTGATAGGCTACTTTTAGTTTCTTTAGCCCAGCTGAAGCATAAAGCCCCCACAGAGAGGTAAAATTGTTGAGGTTTGCTTTTCTACTCTTTTCGGCAAAGGGGCAGGAGTTCACTGCACAGCTATCAGGAGATAACAGGGGAGGGCTGCCATGTGAATCACCATGCTGACTTCCAGTGAAGTTACAGTACTGCTTAGCCTCTCCAAAATAACATCTGTTATTTGAACCATAAAACACACACGCTGCAATCTCCCAGAAATTAACTACAAATTGTTTTTATTCTCTTGTTTAATGATCTTTATGAATCAATTAGAACAAAAAATAGCATTATGCAAGCAGAATCCAAAGAAGACAAATTAAATTTCAACAACACAACATTAACTACTATTAATATTTCTTTAACTAAAACCACAAAACCCATTTGGACATTAATCCCAAAGTAATCAACAAACAGCCAAGACTAATTTTGGGAAAAAGTAAAACTCTGGCAAGAATGAACTGCAGAGATGTGATTTTTTTTTTTCAATGCATCTAAAATCACTTTCATATTCTGGATCTCTGATCTTTATCTTACAGAGAGGTGTTGGGCATATGGCTAGTAATACTGAATAACTACACACGCACACAATATATTTAGCTTTTTTGCTACACGGGAAATGTTTATGAGAATTGAACATGTTCTGTGTAATTTTCAAGTCCCACCTTATTCACCTCTGTATTTCTAGCCCCAACACAGGGCAGGTACACACAGACATTCAATAAATATTTCCCGAGTCAATGAACTGTACCGCAGTGTTCGGAACCAAACAATTTATAGTTTAAGCACTTAAAACCAGCTTGTCACCACTCTAGGTGATCTTACCCATGGTTCTTAGAATTATATTCAAATATTCCAAGGCCGGGGAGAAAAGTGTGCTCATATTTAATCCCATAAATATTTTATGGTATATTTAATATGGACACAGATGAGCGCTAAGTCTCTATTCTTAGTTTATTATTTTCCTCATTGCGGTCCGCCCTGTCCTTTCTGTTCGTCTGCGGCAACATACTGCCATGCATGGAGGCTCCTGGCTGCCAATGTGGCAGCAGGCACCGGCCTCAGAGCTGTGACATATCTATTTAATTAACACAGCTGTTGTAGCTACTGTGTGAAGTACAAAAGAGTGGAAGTGCTCTGGAAAAAGCATGGCTCGTAAAATGGGGGAAAAAATTGAACAAAATTTCTGGAAACAAAAGACCCACATTTCCCCATTTGCAAAAAGGCAAGCTTTCATTCTTTAGATTTCGCCCATCTAGAGGATCGAACTGAAAGGCACTGGACGTGTATTTCGGATTTCTTGAATTATGATTTTTGTTTAAATTTTTCCCATAAGGAAAACTTGTAAGATAAAATTGCTTTGTGTAAAATCACACATTAGCTAAACTGTTGTGCCAAAGGTTTGTCTGTTGTTTGTTTATCCCCTTCAGGTTTAGCAAAGTCATATAAACTGTCTCCTTGGCTTAACCCAAATATAATATTGTTCAGTTGGGAAATACTCTCATCAAAAATAACCACGAGCAAAATGCTATGGCAGTGATGAAAGCAGCATACATCCAGTTGTTGCTTTTAAGGTTTTAAGATGTTCATATGCAATCTCAATGCCTCATTAAATTTCATGGTGAGGAAGGGAAATTCTTATGATCTATTACAACACGCAATATACGGTAACTACTAAGCTAAAATGTGAACAAGTAAAAGGCTATGAATTGAAAGACATATTAACTACTGATATTTGGGAAAGAGCGTCTCCCCATCTACACACAAGAAGTACTGGAGATGAGGTGGATGTAATAGTTTATGATATGATGGAGATGGAAGAGCCCAATGTTTGTTTAAGGCATTTGCAGAATCAGTGAACCAGGTGACCCCTCTGAATTCTGAAAGTCGAACTCCCCACTGTACAGATGAAAAAACTGAGCCTCAGAAGGGGGAAGGGACTCACCCCATAGCACTCAGGTGGTTAGCAGTAGAGTTCAAATCAGGAGGTCATAGGTTATTGCTTTTTGCACTTACATTTTACTGAGCTAATGATGCCATGTGAATTTTTAAAAACCCATCCTCTAGCATATTATTATCTTCTTTTCTCCTATCCTTTTCTAATATTCCCAGGACCTAATATAATGCTTCTTACTAGCATATACTAAGTAAATGTTAATTGAGCCAATGAAAAAAAAATGAGTAAATAGTCACAAACATATTTCTGGAGTAAATATAATTATTTATGCCTGTTTTGCTAATTTCCTGTATTTATTAACATTTCCACCTATGCTTATTTATATGATTTTACACTGTGATGGACATATCTTATTTCTTCCCTTTTGCTTGGCTTAAGTTTTCATGAAAGAACTGCCAGATAAATAGGAATGCACTCTGTAGTGAACTCGGCATTATATAGCCAAATTGCTTACCCAAATAATTTTGTTAAGTTAATCTATAATGATACCAAAGGTAGCAGCAGAATGGCTCTACTACAACCTAAATTGGAATTCATGAAAATCACCAAAAATGAAAACTAAATAGAAATTAATTGGAAATTGCTTGTGCTTCTCATTTTACTTTTATAGCATTGTCTGTGCCTACACGTCTTTTATGATTGTATTTATTTTGTGTTCTTTGGTATCTTAAAACTTAAGTGAAGACCACTCCCTTTACCTCTATGTTATAAGCTAATCACTTTCTTCCCCACATTATGATTCAGCCATGAAGCTCAGGTCATGGAAAAGAAGTAGGGCAAAGTAAAGATAATCTTTAACATTTTATAAAATGGCCTGAAATGAAATTCATAGAAAAATACAACCTATCTACAAATATAATTCAAAAAACTTAGCAGTTCTCTACAACTAGCAGAAGTGATAAACAAAAGGAAAGTGAATGATAAAGATGAAATATGTATTTTAGTCTGAAAGTGTTCAGGTAAATTTCTACTGGAAGATATAATGAGGTTGGCAGATGTGTACACCTATGTGCAGTATCATCAGGAATGTGATGCTACAAATTCTGACTAGCATATGTGTGCTTTATTGGCAACTGAAATGTCAGGAGTGACACTGCTATCAGTGATGAATAGAAATTTACAAACAAAATAAAGTAAAATTCTTTCCATTTATTTGGTTGTTACATTCTTAGAAAATTCAACATCCTACATATATGTGTTTGTGTAGAAAAAAGGGAGGGTTATAATATAGGCTCTGATCATTTTTAACAGTGTTCTCATTTATGTGAATTTCTGCAAGGACACTTGAAGGTCATACAGGCACAAGATGTATGTATGAGTTGCTGGATAGGAGTCCCATGCTTTGAAGGATGTTTGACATCCCTGGACTAAATGTTCATAGAGTCTCTCAATTATTATGATACCCCCACCACAAAATACTGACTGGTACATTTCTAAAATCCTCCCAGGATGGTGTAACTATTTAGACACACTGACAGAAAAGCTGGGGCTGAGCCAAGGGGGAGAATTTAAAACTAACAACTAATAACAACTCCAGAGAATTATGGGAAGAGGAGAAAAGGGAGAGGTTAAGACATTTGCTATCTGATCTCTCTTCTCTTCTTTTCTGCCCAGAGAAGAAAGTTTTTATCACACAAATAGACAGGAAAGCCAAGGATGGACCTAGCTGACCCAGGACTATAATTGAAGAGAGTCTCCCACCCTATCCCCCCCTCACAGAAAGGCTGCACCAGAGTAACTAAGCAGCTCAGGCTGGGCAGGCAGAAAGAGAGCCCATGCTTAGCTCTCCTCAATTAGCCTTGGTTCTTCTGGTTTGGGAGGAAGCCTGAAACCCCCACACACTCTGAGAGGAGATGTACAGATTAGCCAAGGTTCTGGATAAGGATTAAGCTCGGAGAAGTGACTGCAAGGAAAACAAAGTGGCCTTGTGCAAAGAGCTGCAAGGGGGTCCACCTGGCCAGAGTCACAGCCAACCCAGGGAGCTTGTGCAGCCAGGGAAAGCAGAGGCGGAGCCAAGGCAGCAGGAAAATCAGCTGGGCCCTGACCAAGCTGACAAAGAGCCCAGGCTACAAGTGCCACCACCTGCAGATATCATCTGACCACACATGGCAGGGCACACACCGACCCGGCAGACATGAGACAGTGCCGTAGCAGAGGCCAGCTGGGGCCCGGAGCAGCACACAGATAATTCTGGGCACTGCCAGGATTCCCTACCTCCCCTCCACTGTCTTCAGTTCACAGATAAACTACTTGTCCAGAGGCTCCTATACCATGTGAGAGTTTAGGAGCAAAGAGGTAAAACTCCAACTCTGTGTATTTTTTTCCCTAGCCTCTCCCCAACCAAAAAGAAAAAAAAATTAATTATTCCATTGGACTCCGTCAAAATTGCTGGATAGAAGCAAGTATTTAAATTCTTCCTCTTCCCCATCCCACAGGACTGGGAAAGATAGATCTAATAAGAAAATGGAACCTATGTGATCTCTGAACATCTCAGAGTAGCACAAGCAAACTTCCATCTCATGAAGTCATCTAAGTAGAATTTAACTCAATAATAATTCACTAGAATGGCAACTCCATGAAGGCAGGGATGTTATCTGATGTCTTCTCTGTTGCATCCCCAACACCAAAAACAGTGCCTGGCATGTAGTAGGTGCTCAAAAAAATCTTGAATAAATTTTAATTTAAGTAATAACACTAATAACTATAACAGAGGCTATCACTTATTGAGCAATTAACATTGAGGAGAGAGAATAGCAATCGCTTATCCATGCTACCTCTCACCATGAAAACCAACTTTTAACCTTAACAGTTCAACTGATATTCAACAGATTCTAAACTAAAATCCTTATGCTATTCACTGTGGAGTAGAAATGCACTCCTGATTTATTTTGGCAATTCAACTCCACTGATTAAAACTAAATAAAATTTAAAATTCACTTTGTCAGCCACACTAACTACATTTGAAGTGGCCATTCAGTAGCCATAGCTGACCTGTGGCTCTCAGATTGCAGCTATAGAAGCTCAACCAACACCAGAGAACACTTCTAGCATGGTTTTTCCAGTAGAAAAAAATTCTACTGGACAGGACTGGCTGGAGTGTCAAAATAGCTTCTTGTCTTCTTTGGAAACCTCTCTGAAGCTTTTTCTCCTTTTGAAAATTTTAATGATGGAGAAGTTTTCCTTACATCTTCCAGCAGCAGAGAAAGCTTTAATTTTTACATTTGCTGAGACCCACTTGGAATTTCTTATGTAGCTCTTTTTGTATTATGGGATATTATTGTACATTTGCTTACACAAATATTAATTTGCCTAAATCAGGAGCCCAATGACTACAGACAACAATATTGGAGTGATGACAGCAATATAAGGAGTGATGTTGAAAAAGAGGGAGATTCTCCTTTTCTTTCAGAGGCCTATGCTAAGTCAGACCAGGTCACTCCATCATCTATAATGACACGCACAAAACTGGGACCAAGGATGAGATGGGGAAAACAAATGAAGGGAGGAGCTATCATGTCAAACTCTCATTCTCCATGTGGGCTTTTTTAAAAGAGGACTTAATCAAGATAAAAAGCTTCTGCACAGCAAAAGAAGCAGTCAACAAAACTAAAAGACAACCTACAGAATGGGAGAAGATATTTGCAAATGCCATATCAGATAAAGGGCTAGTATCCAAGTTTTATACAGAACGTATTAAACTCAACAGCAGGGATGCCTGGGCAGCTCAGCAGTTGAGCATCTATCTGCCTTTGGCTCAGGGCATGATCCTGGGGTCCTGGGATTGAGTCCCATATCAGGCTCCCTGCATGGAGCCTGCTCCTCCCTCTGCCTGTGTCTCTGCTTCTCTCTCTGTGTGTCTTTTATGAATGAATAAATAAATAAAATCTTTTTTAAAAAATAAATAAACTCAACAGCAAAGAAACAAACAATCCAATCATGAAATGGGCAAAAGACATGAACAGAAATTTCACCAAAGAAGACATAGACATGGCCAACATGCACATGAGAAAATGCTCCACATCACTTGCCATGAGGGAAATACACATCAAAACCACAATGAGATACCACCTCACACCAGTGAGAATGGGGAAAATTAACAAGGCAGGAAACCACAAATGTTGGAGAGGATGCGGAGAAAGGGAAACCCTCTTACACTGTTGGTGGGAGTGTGAACTGGTGCAGCCACTCTGGAAAACTGTGTGGAGGTTCCTCAAAGAGTTAAAATAGACCTGCCATGCGACCCAGCAATTGCACTGCTGGGGATTTACCCCGAGATACAGATGCAGTGAAATCCCGGGATGCCTGCACCCCGATGTTTATAGCAGCAATGTCCACAATAGCCAAACTGTGGAAGGAGCCTCGGTGTCCGTCAAAAGATGAATGGATAAAGAAGATGTGGTCTGGGAATCCCTGGGTGGCTCCATGGTTTAGCGCCTGCCTTTGGCCCAGGGCGCGATCCTGGAGTCCCCGGATCGAGTCCCGTGTCGGGCTCCCGGCATGGAGCCTGCCTCTCCCTCTGCCTCTCTCTCTCTCTATCATAAGTAAATAAAATCTTAAAAAAAAAAAAAAAAGAAGATGTGGTCTATGTATACAATGGAATATTACTCAGCCATTAGAAATGACAAATACCCACCATTTGCTTCGACGTGGATGGAACTGGAGGGTATTATGCTGAGTGAAATAAGTCAATCGGAGAAGGACAGACATTATATGGTCTCATTCATTTGGGAAATATAAAAAATAGTGAAAGGGAATAAAGGGGAAAGGAGGGAAAATGAGTGGGAAATATCAGAGAGGATGACAGAACATTAGAGACTCCTAACTCTGGGAAACGAACAAGGGGTGGTGGAAGGGGAGGTGGGCGGGGGTGGGGAGATGGGGTGACTGGGTGAGGGGCACTGAGGGGGGCACTTGATGGGATGAGCACTGGGTGCTATGCTATATGTTGGCAAATCAAGCTCCAATAAAAAAAAAAAACAAAATAAATAAATAAATAAAAGGCAGGACTTTGGGGGCACCTAGGTACCTCAGTCGGTAAAGCTTCTAATTCTTGGTTTCAGCTCAGGTCACTGTCAGGGTGTCAAGCCCCATGTCAGGCTCTGTGTTCAGAGCAGAGTTTGCTTGAGATTCTTTCCCTTTGTGTGTGTGTGTGTGTGTGTGTGTATAAATTTTTAAAAAAATAGGGACATGACTTCTGAAAGTTAATATTTATTCATGATTCGTGATTTTGAGAATATTTTAACATTTGACATGAAATCACCAATTTTTTTTAAATAAGCTGGATATAGGCTAATATAGGCTAATAGGGTCATTTGTACCCCAAATAGCCAACCATGCCAAGCCCAAGTTATACTAATAAAAACACCGATTAAAAGTCAGAAGCATGATACCTTACTTCCCTTGGAAGTTGAAGTCATCATTCTGATGTTTACCTACTTCATTAATGCTCCCTTAGATAGGTATGTGCAACTTATTTTAGAAAGAGCTTTTTAAAACACTTCAAATTTTTTGGAGTTCTGGCACTTAAAAAGTTTTAATTATCTAGAAATATCACTTACAGAAATACTCTGCATAAATACTCAGATGCATAAGAAGTTACTAGAATTGGTTTATTTCTGATTTATAACACTAATGCTATTCTAAATCTATCATTAGAGTCATATCCATGTTCAAAAAACTCTAAGGATTATCATCAAAACACTATGTGTACAATATAGTTTTTTTTTTCAAATAACGTTAAGCTAGAGTCCAAACAATAAGCACAATACAAAAGTAAATAGCAAAGGATTAAATGCCTAACCTCTTAACTTCAGATTCCTTGTCTGTTGGAATAATTGTATCTACCTCTGACTTGTCATGAAAAATAAATGACATAATGCATGAGAGCAACTAGCATGGTACTCGGCACAGCGTAAACCTTCAGGAGATGTCAGGAGTGACTTCATTATATGACCTCATCTTGAGGTTCTGATTATTGCTGCCATCTTTTCAGTGATACCTTGATATTCCTCACTGAGCAAGTCCAGATAACAAATGCAGTGGACTCTAGAATAAGGATACGGTGAATACCAAAGTGCAGAATTTGTCAGCAACAGAACGTGTCCAGCTCTGAGCTGATTCACAGTATGAAGGGCGCATCACCACTGTGGCTGCTGGGGGAATGGAGCAGGAATAGCCAAAGAAACACATCTGGCCTCAGAGATGTGGGTTCAAACCCTGGCTTAGGCAAATTAGTTTCATGAAGTTAGACAAATTCCACAGTTGCTCTGAAGCTTGGTTTTCTCATGTTTCAATTAGAAAAATGAATGCCTAGCTCACAGGATTCTTATGATGACCCAATCAGAATCCTCAAGAAAGCAACTAGCAGTTGTAATTGAAAGGGGGACAATTCTTGTGCATGTTAGTAAGCGAGGAGCTGACTTATTAGAGCAAACAGTTTGGGCATCCAGTGCCAAGTTATTCAACTGACATTAAAGCCACAAAGCTCCTAAGAAGTCGCCCTATTCTGACTCACAAACAGGTGGAAACAGCAGTCTTCTGACTCAATAGTCTGAAATAAAAGTTTATGAACTGAAATTGTTCCATGACAAAGTATTTATAAGCAATGAAGAAAATATAGGCAATGTTTTACACACCATGCTATTTTTCTAACTCAAAGGAATACCCTTTCAGTGTTCTCTGTGTGTGAAAAACAAACGCCTTTCCTACAGGTCTGAGAGTAAATGATGGCAAACTGGCTATATGAGTTTAAATGAGTTAATGACTTATTTTAATAAAAAACTATTGGGGCACCTGGGTGGCTCAGTTGGTTGTGTCAGGCTCTTGAATTTGGCTCAGGTCATGATGGAGCCCCACATCAGGCTCCATGCTTAGTGGGGAATCTGCTTGAGATTCTCTCTCCCCCCCTTCCTTTACCTCTCCCCCTGCTTGCATGGTGTCTCACACTCTCTCTCTAAAAGCAAATAAATCGGGACCCCTGGGTGGCTCAGCAGTTGAGCACCTGCCTTCAGCCCAGGGCATGATCCTGGAGTCCCAGGATCAAGTCCCACATCAGGCTCCCAGCATTGGAGCCTACTTCTCTCTCTGCCTATGTCTCTGTCTGTCTGTCTCTCTCTTTGTGTGAATAAATAAATAAAATCTTTAATAAAATAAAATAAAATAAAATAAAATAAAATAAAATAAAATAAAATAAAAGCAAATAAATCTAAAAAGAAAAGAAACTATTGGTCCAACACTTATTTAAATTTACTGCTCTGTGAAATTCACAAGTCCAGTTAAATACACCATTATCAATATCCATCTACAAATTTAAAAGACACATAGAGATGACCCTCACCCCCAAATGGAATCATTCATTATAAAGGAAACAATCTTCTCTGGTTATCTTAAATGTTTATTGATGACATCACACTCCAGAAGGAAGCAGGGACACCAGTATTGGATTTAGTTCTTACCACCATAAAAATTATACCTACATCTGACACTTTCTTGAAAATACATGTTCTTTTTTCTGATTGCTTGAGAGATTACATTTCCTTCTAGGTTGAGGTTGGGTTATCTATGGTCACAGGCCAAATCTGGTTGTTATTTTGCCAGATAAAATTTTATTGGAATATAGCTACACCCATTCATTTACCTACTGTCTGTGGTTGCTTTTGCTACAAAAGCAGATTAGAGCAGTTACAACAGAGACCTTACAGACGACAAAGCCTAAGCTACTATCTCTGGCTCTTTTTTTATCAGCAAAAAAAAAAAAAAAGAAAAAAAAGAAAAAGTTTGCTGACTCTTATTTTGAGTGATGGTTTTATTTTTTCCTTTAAAATGAGGTCATGGTATATTATATCCTGTCCAATACAAGATTTACAGACAGCTTTAAGTATTGTGTGGTAGACAGAGCTCTTCAGCTATATATTAGGTTTGGCTGGGAAAGAAATGCATACCTAAAACTATATTTAACAATGAAACTGTAATGCTCTGAATGGACACACCACTCTCTGAGGAAACATCTTCTCCACATCCCCTATTATCCAAAGCTCTGAAGCAGAACTTCGTGTCTCATCACAGTCATTGGGAATTACACAGAGGGCTTAGTGAGGAAACAGTAATTGAAATTCAACCCACTTACTATCTCTCTTCTTCTTCTTAAAACAAAATTAGTTGGAAATTTGATGTATTGAGAAAGACATAATGAGTATCCAAGCTCTGGTATGGTGAAATGAAATGGCACATAAATAAAAGAGAGCCAGGGAAAACTTACACACAATTATGCAAAGATTGAGTCTCACATCTGAAAGATGTGATATGTGGCTTTTACAGGATCAGAATCTCTCTTCTTAGAATGTCACTGTAACTGACTTTATTACTGCTATTTAACAATAATAACAGCAGCAAGGCATCACTGTAGTTCCATATTGCCCCTCACAGATAACATCAAGAGGGTGCTTACTATGTGTTGGGCACTACGTTAAGCTTTTAATTTCACAGCAGCTCTACAGGGAAGGTACTCCTGCCATATTGTTTTTAAAGATGAGAAAATTGAGAATGACAGGGAAATAAAAATGACAAGTATTCTCATATTTGTGTAATATTCACATACATTTACATTTCAGAAGACTTACCATTCATACATTTTGTAAATCATTGACAACGAATACTACATCAATATCACAAGTCAGTATGTCCCTCCCTCTGCCTCAGTTTACCCTTAAGGTAATTTCTTCATTATATAAATTCTTATTTAAAAAAAAAGAAGAAAAGAATGGCCAAATATATTTAAGATTCTCCAGAAATGTGCTTGGTACATAAGAGGTGATTCATATTCAATAAATGTGAATCAATTTGAATCTGAAAAATTACTTGTAGTAGCTGGTCAGAATAATGGCCTTCCATTCATCCATCACTCCCCACATCCATGTCATAGGGTAGACTGCTTCCAGCCTGACTCTGGGCTTAACCATGTGACTTGCTTTAGCCAATGGTTTAATAGCAATTGTGAGGGAGAATTTAATATGAGCTTTCACACAAGGGCTTGCCCTCTCTCACTGTTCTTACAACCCCATGAACACCATGTGAATGAGCTTGGGCTAGCCTGCAGGGGAAAGAAAGATAATGTGATCCAGCCAATAGCCAGCCAATCACCAAATGTATGAGTGAAGCCATGGAGGACCAGCCAGCCCCCAGCTGACATGTCAGTTGACCACAGAAGTAGGAGGCCGGCCAGTTAAAATCAGGTGGATTCAACTCAGCCCAGAACTGTCTGGCAGAGGTCTGAGTTAAATAATTGGCTGGTATTTTAAGCCATTAAGTTCAAAGTTGGCTTATTACATGGCAAAGTTAACGGATTCTTTACCCCCCAAAAGGAAAGTATGTTATTTTTGTCATGGGAAACATGAAAACCATAGTCTTAAAAGAATGAAGATCTTTTACCCAGTCATTATAGGGAACACTGCTTCAGGGAACCCTTTTAAACTGATTTATGTGGTAGGTATATAAAGACAACTAGTCAAATTGGACAATGTGGCAGATGGTATTGGATTTATGGCTATTTATGTAGCACATGTTTAATTGTCTACTTTGCTGTCCATCTTTTGCCCCTCTACTAGATGGTTATTTATAATATTTGTAATACTTGAACTGGCTGACACTCCAAACACAGCTTCTGCCTTTGGATACACTAGAAAAAAAAATCCCAAACCAAACAAACAAACAAACAAAAAAACCACCAAAGCTCCAAAGAGCTATTATAATTGTTTTACAGTTTCATTAGAAAACATCCTGTCTGTTATGCTTGCTTCCGGAAACTCTAATGATAATAGTGTTTGTTGCTACTGCTTAATTCCCCCTCAGGGTGTCTGCCTTTTACAGTTACAATTACAATTGGAAAGTCGTTCAACCACATGTTCACATCAATTTACCCATTAATTTATTTGACCTGTTAATCCATTAGTTACTCTCCCAGTAATCCATTAAACTGCTTAAAATAATATTTGCAGTCTCTAGTGTGGGATGACTCTGGGTCAAAGATGAGGAATCCAAATTATTAATGATGAAGCTATTTTATTCATTTTGGAAACTTTGATAGTGCTATAAAGCAAACTGTGAATGCCTTCTTAATTACATGACTGTAGAGGAGCTCATAAAGTCCAGTGATAGGGTAATAACTCATTCCTAGGCTCTTACTATCATTCAACCAGTTCATTCTACCTCTAGGAATAGATGCTGAAAGACACATGTATGTTGGCAAAATACTATACTTGGTATTGTAGGAAACAAAGTGGGAAGGCACCGGATTCTCTCATAAAAGATGACCATTTGCGTTGATGAGATAAATTTACAAAGCAACTACGTATAAATCTAAAAAAGAAATGAATGCTACTCTACCAATCTGCTAAGGGACACCCAGAAGCTTGAGCAAACTCAGGAAGCAATGAGGGAGGATCTGGCTTCTACTTCACAGTCCTAAGGCCAAACCTTATAGGAGACACAGAGATACTTTAGGGACTCAATCTAGCCAGGGGAAAGAAAAGCAAACGGAAGTGCTGGCAACCGTGACCAATGAGAGAGTTTGTACCCTGTCAAAGTTAACATCTACCACACAGTTCTGGCTACTGCTACAGAGAATCATGGGCAAAGTTGCCAGATTGAACTTTTTTAAGGTAATATGGAAAATCTGTATGGAAAATCATTTACTCCTTTTGCAACTAAGTCTAATTTAAAAAATGAAAATAACTGCACAAAGCAGGAGTGCCTGGGTGGCTCGGTCAGTAGATCATAAGACTCTTGATCTCAGGTTTACAGGTTCAAGCCCCATGATGGGTGTAGAGATTAAAAATAAAATCTTAAAAAAAAAACTACACAAAGCAAAAGAACCCTATCATAGAGTTTACTTTTGAATATAAGCAGCTGGTTGTGATATCCATGACAGAAAGCATTCCAGTATATATGAGCAAAATATGGAGGAATTAAAATGTCTGGTGAATTCAGGCAAGAGTGTGAGTCAATATAATTGGAAGGTGCAAGGTGTTATTAATGTATATAATGGCCATCTGAACCATATTAAGGATATCTATGGAATATTTTAAGCTTTTATAATCAAAAAGGTAAAAGCTGAGTTTGAATTTTGTGGTGGTTGTTCTTTAAAGTGAGTTAGCCATTATGTTAGACGTTCCTGGTCTGCTAAGCATCTGCCCAATATCTTCACTGCTCTGCTTCTTGTTAGGGACTTCAGAGAGACAGACAGAGACGAAAGTAAACCAAGGTCAGACAGAGATGATGGTAAAGTGACCCTTGACATTCCTGTACTTAATCAGACCAAGGAGTGTGCTAAGAAAAACACACACTGAGGTGTGGAAACCATAAAATATCACTAGGGAAATGAGAAAGCCGGGTTGGTTGGAAATGCAAGCCACCTGCTGATATTGCACAAGTGATAGTAAGAGACAAATGTGGATAGAAATCCCCAAGTTTTAAAGCAACACCCAATCCCCTCCTTTTAATTTCCAAAATTGTTTCTCTTAAGTGATTAGGTATAGCTCCCCCAAAACTCCCACCTCCAGCATCCTCAATCTTACTCCTTGCTGACCTAACAGTCTCTTTCTCCCTCCCACCTTGTTTCCCTCTCCTTCTGATCTCTCCAAATTCAATCATAGAGATATGTCAACTCTCTACTTTGGAACGCTTTTCAATTAAGTATTAAAAACTGCCAAAGGTCAGTGCCAAAGAAAAATAATTTAATGACCATCTAAAATAACAAAGAAAGTTTTCAACAGGGCAGCCCCGGTGGCTCAGCAGTTTAAGCGCT
The DNA here is from genome assembly GCF_048418805.1 of Vulpes vulpes. Lineage (NCBI taxonomy): Eukaryota > Metazoa > Chordata > Mammalia > Carnivora > Canidae > Vulpes > Vulpes vulpes. The sequence goes on from NC_132790.1 coordinate 69,430,565, forward strand.
GCCTTCAGTCCAGGGCGTGATCCTGGAGACCCAGGATCGAGTCCCACATCAGGCTCCCTGCATGGAGTCTGCTTCTCCCTCTGCCTGTGTCTCTGCCTCTCTCTCTCTCTGTGTCTCTCATGAATAAATAAATAAAATCTTAAAAAAAAAGTTTTCAATAATAAAGGTGCCACTTCAGCTTGTATTTTTAACTTTTCTGCATAAGTTACCTCAACTCCTCTACAGAAATGAAGCTAACCAGGACTCAGCACCTGTCAGAGTTCAGCTGCATATTCTTTTCTAATACCAAACTCAGACATGCACAAAAAAGGCACTACTAATACCACATTACTTTTCCCCATTGCGCTGCACCTACAAATTCTTTCACAATTATCTTCCTTAATCTTCACAAGTAGATTATATGGTGCTGTTGTTATCGGGGGCAGGGGGGGTTACTGGGACTCTCAACTACAGTCATAGCTCCAATCATGTAACAGAACCAGGTAACTGTTATTGATGTTTTACTATGGAGCAGACACCTTCTAAAGTGTTTTACCTGTATTACCTTCAATTAATCCTTACAACCCAATTTTACAGGTGACAAAACTAAGCTATAAAATATTGCCTCCTCACAATGCAAATTTTGGTTTCCTGGTTCCAAATCTACTCTTAACTCTGCCCAATTGATTTGCTCACAAACTTGCAATAAAGTCTACCGGTTTTTCCATAGATTAGGAGAGGATAATTCACTGGCTTTCCTCAAAATGATTTCAACCTAAGTATTCCCTGTTCTTAGTATTTCAACATTTTGTTATGCTTTAGCATGACCATTCTGCTCCAGTATTTGGAATTTCTATATTTTTATACTCTCTTGGGCACTCAACAGGATCCAAGTACCTGAAAAAAAAAATACATTCAATACAAGAAAGTATGTGGAAAAAATGAGGAGAGCATACTTGTTGTCCTAAGATCCTGTATCCTCACTGGAGCTGAGTCTAGTAAATGTGGCTGTGAAATTTCCAACCGCCAACATGGAAGGAAGAATTCATTACATAAGACAGAGTTTCAGTAAATCCAGAATTGAGCTCCAGTTCTATTTTTAGAAACAAAGTGTTTCACCTTCACATTATCTTTTGTTGGCAGTATTTCCTATCATCATGAACAGCTCCTAAGTGAGATTAGCACACATAAGCATCCAACTATGTGATGCCCACAATTTCACCACAAGGCTGAGGGTGCTCTAAGTGCCTGCTCTTAGAGAACTCCCCTGAGGGAGAACACCAAGGGAGGGCACTACCTTCACAGGACTTCAGCAAAAGTGTGCAGGATGCCAGGCAGAGAGCTGATTACTAGGGTGTCCCTTCTACACTTCCTACTGTTGGCACTGCAGAATTCATCATATTAGCCAGTGGTCACTTCTGACTTCACCAGCTTATGTACATGGCTGGGGGGGCTGGGCATCAACATCTTTGAGCTTCCTCTGTATCTACCCCTATGTTCAGAATGTACACCAGTCCTTATGAGCCTTGGGTGTGTTTTCAGGATCTTAAGTTTTCTGGATATCAAAAAAAATTAGAATATAAAATAGGGAGTAGAAAGCAGTGGTCTGATAAAATAAGTTCTCTTTGGCAGCCATGTACCAAAGCACAGATTCCAGAACAGTTGCTAGAGACAAACACTCACTATATTCCAAAGCTAATGCTTCATGTGATATATGTAGGAAAAAAAAGGTATTTCTCTTAATGAGGGTTAGCAATAAACCAATTCTTTTGAATGTATTTGATTTGCAAATTCCTATAAAATCTCAATCATCCTAGGTACAGCCTTTTATCTAACCAAATAAAGAGAAAACAATTCCTGTGATTCAAACTTTAGTTTTCACAAAGGAGAGCTGATTATACCCTGTACAATATGTGCTGGGAAAAAAAAAAACACCAATGTGTTATATTTCAGGAAAATCTAAACTTTAAAGGACTTTGGTAATAACAGCAGCAAAAAACCATGTTAAAATGCTACGAAATTTTCCAAGTCCCTTTTGTTCTGTTCAGACATCATTTGTCAGGTATGGAAGCCCTCTGCTGGTCAAGACCGTATACAAGGCAATATACTAGAATCCTGGAGATGACTTTTTTTTAAGGTTCCCTCCCAAAATTGCATTGGATCTGTCCCTAAATTTTCTTCTGAAGATTAATTAAATATTGATTGAACCTAAATAAATTGTCTTTTGAAGAGGAGTCCTTTATTCTAGATTCCTAATTTTGTTAGACACTTTCTCGCAGAAGGATCTCTAAGATAGAGAACATGAACTATACACTCTGGTAGGGACTCTATGTTCATGCTGACTGGGTTCCTCTTCACGTGATGCTTGGGAAATGTTTCTCATCTGTGTGACTGGTGAGATTTAGCCAGTCTTGTTGAATTCTCCGAGGCCATCACGTTTTTGAGGATTTTGAGGGTTTTGTTCTAAAGTTATTCTCCTTCCTGAATTTGGTTCATTAAGCAAATAACAGTCATAATGCAATAGGCAATAATCTCATTCTCGGAGGAGGCTATAGTAAGGCCAAAGCAAGCACGAGAAGGCAAACTACATCAAGAAGGCAAGAGCGTGACAACAAGGAGGGGAAGCCATTAGACCCTAATGCTTTGGATACAGCACAGCTGACCAAGGAGGAAAATAGATGAGTTCCCAGTGTTTCACCCCATGAGAGCCTCTTTAATTCTCTGGCAATTACATTCATGCGCTCCTTTGTTTGCTATTGCAAAGGAACTTGCCTAGAGGTTAACCCACTTCAAATAACTAAGGGATTAAGGAGAGATCTACCTTACTTCTAGAACAAGACCCAACTTCTCTGTTTAAAAAAAGCAGAAACTGGGGCAATGGTGGTTGAGCATTGGCCTTTGGCTCAGGTCATGATCCTGGGGTCCTGGGATCAAGTCCCACATTGGGCTGCCCACAGGAAGCCTATTTCTCAACCTCTGCCTATGTCTTTGCCTCTGTGTGTGTGTCTCTCATAATAAATAAATAAAATCTTTTAAGTAGAAACAACATTTAAAACATTTAAGTTTTTTAAACAATGCTTTTTAGGATTTTGAAAAAATTATAGTTGGGTGATCTCTGCAAGCTACTTACTAACTTTTCTGTGCATCAGTTCCTCATTTGTAAATGGGCATGATATTAGAATCTATTTTATCAAGTAACCATGATAATTAACTAGTGAACACACATCAAAGGCTTAGAAGGGTACCTGATACATAATAGTTATTTACATCATTTAGTGTACCAGCTAAGGGAATGGTTTTTAACCAGAGGTGATTTTGTCCAGAGGCAATATTTGGCAATGTCCAGAGACGTTTTTGATTGTCATATGACTGGGGTTTGCCACTGACATCTAGTGGATAGAGTCCAGGAATGTTGTTAATGTATCCTATAATGAACAAGATAGCTCATGACAATTATCTGGCCCCAATTGTCAAATGCCAAGGCCTAAAAACCCTGATTTAAGAACAGACTTTCAAAGACGCTCTGAATGGAACACAGTATCTTCTATAGATCTCAGTATCGTTCTCTCTCAAGCACATCCTTTTAGAAAATCCAAGTGCTTTGTTTTTCTGGACATTAAGTACATGGTGTTCTTAAGCTTAGACTAGGAAACTCCAATTAACCCAACGTGTCAGTCATATGCTTTGTTGGTGGTCAAAGGGCCTCTGGGATCCTGTTTCCTCACATCTTGGTTATTTGGTTTTGAGTTGATCCTTCCTTTCCAACACTAGGAGACACCTCGATCATCATCAAAACTCCATGTCCCCTCCTTCTCACAGTATGGCAAGCTTCACTGAATTCATCTCTGCAAATGACCTGAAGAGTCTCAGATGACCCGTCGCACAGAAATGATGAGTTATTACCTTTATTAGAAGATTGCTTGATCTAAAAAAAATTAATTCTGCTTTTACAAACTCTCAGATATAGAAAATGGCCAATTGTAATGTGATTTATCAATTTCATCATCAGTTAATACCCACAAAGCTGAGCAATGAAGCCATTAGTCTGTTAAGACGATTTCAATGAGAACGCGAATGTTATTTCCAGTTATTCATTGCACAATATTTGCACAATATTTATTTTTGGTTTGGAAAAGGAGGGGGAAATTAGAGCTGTTGTGTGACTACCCTAGCAGGGTGCCTAGAATGGTAGATGCTTAGTAAATATTTATTCAACAATAGACCCGAGGTCCCCATTTATCATCAATATTTGTAAGAACAAAGTAGCTTACAAAGATTTGAACAGTGCTTTGTGGTTCTCAAAAATGCTTTCCCAGTTCTTCTGTCATTTAATAACTTCAACAAGACAGATTGCATTAACCAAATCTGACAAGAAGAAAACAGACTTAAGAGAAGTTCTCCTCCCTTTCCACCAGCCTCCCAGCACTTGTTATGGTCAGAGATTCCCTAATCTGCACTTTCCTGGTCAAAGTTCCCATTCCCAAACGTATCTTATGTTTGTGTCAAGGGATAGTCTGCTATCATCATAGGTTTGATTCTAAGTTTTATTCAAAAGAGGAAAATAGATTGATAAATTTATATCATTAACCCACAAATATGTAGAAATACAAGTATTACATCTCACAAAGTTGGGTAAAAAATCTGAAGGCCCAATTCTCAACTGGAAATTGCCATTTTCTATTCTTTTTAAAGATTTTATTCATTAGAGAGAACAAGAGAGTGAGAGCACAAGTTGGGGGGAAAGAGCAGAGGGAGAGGGGAAAAAGCAGACTCCCTGCTGAGCGTGGAGTCTTATATGGGGTTCCATACAAGGCTTGATGCTGGTTCAAATATAAAGAATGGAGTTTATCATAGATTGGACAAAAATCATTTCAGTGTTATTTTTTCCCCTGGAAGTTAAATTATTTTTCCCAGGACACATCTCAACATTTGAAAAAGCAGGTGTAATGCATAACTTACTCACATCCTACAATATGTCAATTTCATAACATGCATCTAAATAACACTTTGAAAACACTAATACCCAAAGATTCATTCACTAAAAACTCCAATGTAGCTATGACATTGGTTTTCCCCCTTCAAAATAGGCTATCACGCCATTATAACAGAAGATATTCAGGTTTAGAACTTGAGGGGAAAAAATGGTTGATAAATAAAAAATGGTCTCCACACATCATCCTTTCTTCTGTTGTGATTTATTGATCTTTCAGTTTGTGTACCATTTCTTTCAAGGATAAGTCACTGTCTTGACCTCTATGGATAGACTTGGACCCCAACCTTAAACCCAATTACCAACTGTCAGATCTTGAATTAGTCTAACTTCTCTGAAACCATTTTTTTTTCAACTGTAAAAGTCTACGGTAATAATGTTGACCTTACAGGGTTCTTTATGGGGATGAAATAAAATGAATATAAACAAAGGGCAGGAGTAGGGCAGCCTGGGTGGCTCAGCGGTTTAGCGCTGCCTTTAGGGTCGAGTCCCATGTTGGGCTCCCTGCATGGAGCCTGCTTCTCCCTCTGCCTGTGTCTCTGCTTCTCTCTCTCTCTCTCTCTCTCTCCTCTCTCTCTCTCTCTCTCTGTCTCTCATGAATAAATAATAAACAAAATCTTAAAAAAAAGGGGACAGGAACATAGTAGGCACATTTCCCTCTGCCTCATTCCCCCGTTCTATAACTTATAACTTTTTTCAATGAGCATTAAAAAAACAAAGATCACTGCCAAATTATTATTATTTATTATCCCAGCCACCTTTCAGACTTAAAATATTGCTAGAAAAGACATGAAAAAGATCAGGTGCAATTCCTGGTCTAAGTACAAGACAGTGACGATACAGTGTTCATGGCCAAAAGGTCTCATCCCACCATGCATCAAGAAACATCTTCTTAGGAAATATCAATTTGATCAACTCCAGAACTCCATAAATTTTCTTAAAGACATGCTTGGCATCTTTGCTTTTATCACAGTGGCAGTCTGGATGAGGTTTACCCCTCATTGCATAATGCAAACTTCTCCTGCCTACGGTCATTCTAGAAGGAATGAGAATGAAGCTTCCAACCAATAAAAAAGAAAAAGAAAAGAAAATCCCAAAAAGAGCAGCATGTATTTCTAAAAATCAGGGTGTGAGAGAATTTTAATGATTCTTTGTTTTTTTTTGTTTAATTAAATTGCCTTTATGGTCGCTTTGGCAGACGTCTGGGAACCAAATGGCTAATTAAGAACAGAAAGCAGTTTTCTCTTTGCCTTTATTAGAGGGCATATAAGGAGAATGAGTTTTGAGTAAACTATTAATTTTCAAGTTGCCTGGGTGCTTCCTGATGATTTAAGAAATCTTGAAATTGGCTGGGGAAGAGACAAGTCATCTTTACTTTCTTTGGCGTTTTTAAAAAAGTCCAACACCAGATACCCTTTGCTGTGAATGCTCAAGTTAAAAAAAAAAATGACTATCAGAAGCTAGGGAGCAAGAGCTCTCAGGGTCCTTCCAGGGATGTGCCGAATCTTCTGACAGCCAGGTGTTAAAGTTTCAGGGACTTTGGTGAGCAAATTGTTAAACCTAACACCAATAAAAGTTGCAGCATGTAAATTTACAGTTAAATGATATCCAGACCAAAGTAAACAACTCTCAAAGTTCATCATTTTCTATTTTTGGTCTTTAATGTTTATGTTTTACTATTATTTGGGTTTACTTACACCTATTTTTATCTGTAAGGTATGAGCATATATGAAAAAATAAGGACTCCAGTGGTTATACTGGAGAGAAGAGTCATTTTTCCCCCACCTACCCACTCTTTGCTAAGGGCTTCTAGTCTGCTCACATCATGGGTCACCTCAGCAACCATATTTTGTCTGTCACTGGACTCTCATACAGACAGAAGACTAGACTTCAGGAGGGCACCTGATCCAATAGTAGCTAATCCACTGAGTAGCCATTGACTTGGGTTATGCTAATGGCATAGTATGAGGCTGGCAGAGCTGCCTTGGTCCAGAACTGTCCTTTGCTTCATACTCTAAGTCTGCAATGCACAGTGGCTCTTACTCTGGGGGCCCTGTCTCCCCAACCCTTCCCCACACATATTCCTATGATTAAATGTTTTCATCTCTGATGCCCTTCCTTTTCATACAACCAGACACAAATTGAGGCAGTGGCTCTATAGATTCTGGGAGAAAATAGACCTAACAAAACCATCTAGAGTTTTAAAATTATATTAAATTCTAGAATGAACCACGTAGGGAATTATTTTGATAGATTATTCTTCCTGCAGGGAGTAGAAGGTAAAAAAATTAATATACATCCATAGCTCTGAGAACTCCAAGCACTTAATTAATCTGATCAGAAAATAATTTTTATTTTAGGTTTCATTTGACTAAAGAATGAATATTGTATTATAATTAAAAGCCTAATTTCTCTGTCTTTAAGGAGCTAAAAGCATTTTGTACAACATCCTCATCCACTGAAATGAGAAACTGGTAACACTTGCTGAACATGTATTAAATGCCAAACTCTATGCTTGACACTAAGTACAGAAAAGGGATGTGGGTTGGGAGACATCAAAGGAACACTATGAAGGAGACAATGCTTAAGTGGAGTCTTGGGCAATGAAGAGCTGTTGGCCTGGGGGTGAAGGACATGTCTAGCTCTGGAAAGTGTCTCGGGATCATAGGGAAAAATAGTTTGGAGTGCATGGAGCAAGAGTCCATGAAGGGAATAATCTAATGAAGCAAGGATGCCTGAGTGGCTCAGTTGGTTAAGCCTCTGCTTTTGGCTCAGGTCATGATCCCAGCCAGGGTCCTGGGATGGAGCCCTACGTCAGACTCCTGCTCAGCAGGGCCTGTTTATCCCTCTCCCTCTGCTGTTTCCCCTGCTTGTGGTCTCTTTCTGGCTATCTCTCCCAAATTATTATTTTTTAATTGAATGAGGCAGATAGGGGCCAGATCATGAAAAACTGTCTGACATTCATGGGGATCCAACATCTACTCTAGGCCGTTCAAAGGGCAATAATGAAGGACTTTTTTGAGATCATCCTTACACTGGTGGAATGGAAGATGGTGGGAGCGGGCCAAACCAGCTTATAGGGATTTCCCTAATACTGTAACTAGGTAAGAGTCACCTGAATCAAAATAAAGTAGAAGGAGAAAACATGAAGACAATACAGATGAGGTATCTAGAAAAGAGAATTGGCAGTACTTGGTGACACAGCAAATATACAAAGTACAAGAGAAAAAGAAGTTTAATATTTCCATATTCTGGCTTTGGCAACTAAGTCAAACAGGTGCTATATTCTGACTGGCACAATTAATGGTTTTAGCAAGTGTTTATGTTTACTGCTAGCCCTAAGAAGCAGCAAGATCAGATGAGCTGACAGTGGGGAAGAAAGGTGGGGACCTTAACTGTTTCAGTTATGTTCAGTTTAGTTTTCTAAAAGAGTGGCTATTAGGCAAGTCAGTCATCCGTGGAAAAAAGAGGTTGATCATTAGTAATATTTCTGGTAAAACTATTTTAGTCTCAAGAGCAGGGTTAAGGTTGAATTATCCAAATTGTCTTTGGAGATCAACACATTAGTTCATACAGGCTTTCACTCATCCACACCAAAAGCTTTGCTTTAATCTGTCTATGCTCATGCAATGGATGAATGAGTTGGACTAACACCATAAAATTTATGTGGAAATTGCTGACAAAGAAATTGAGACTAGACTTAACACAAAGAACTCTTAGGAGATTATCAACTGTTGATGAATATGCAAGAAGAATATGGCTTTGTTTAAAACCACAGATACTGCAGCAATGCTCTTAACTCTGTGTGAGCAAAATGAGGCCAAAGTTCTTACAACCGGCACACAATTTTCCTGGGAACCTCCAAATAATCAAGGTAAGAGATTAACTTTCAATCTCCTACTATCTGAATAAGAATTTTGTCCCATGAGTAATCATAGCTATACTCAGAACCTAGTTCATCTGCTTCCTTTTCATAATTCTGATGGTACATACCGGGCTCTCTTCTCTGCCTTTTAGTCTCTCCCAACAGTATGCTGAAGCAAACTGGGAGAACTTCCAAGGTGTTCTCTCCAGTTCCACAGACTGACAGCCCTCATGGGGCCTGTTTTCAACCAAAGTCCCCAATTAGTGTCCAATTAGTGATATTTTTTCAATGTTTGTTAAAACTTCAAGGAGTTCTGGTTATAGACTTCTCAAGGAAGGACAAATGTTTCCTTGGGTTTCAAGAGACATTAGTCATTTCTTGGGACTCACAATACCTTGAGAACAGCAAGCCACCACTCTCCAAGCTGCTCCTGCCTACTGAGAAGATAGCTTGTGTTTCTGTCTCGGCTTCTGTAGTGCTCGGTCCAGATCCCACTTCAGAAGAGAGGTACTCATGTCCCCTGCTGCCTGCAGTGTTGGTTGCTCACCCTATATAGCTCAGGCCCTGTGTGACTATTTATTTCAGAATACAGACACCTTGTTCAAGGTCACTCCTATACAGAGGCAGCCAGCATCGAACAGCTGGTTGGTGTGAAGTACAAAGATCTAAGCCCTTTGCCTCAATTCTGGACCATTCAAAGGAACAATACCAACTCCCTAACTCCTCAAAGGATGGACTGGGAACCACAGTAACTACTACAACTATATTGAATTCCTCCTTGCATCTACTCCAGTTTTCTCCATTCTCTCACAGGTATAAATCCCTCAGGCACTTTCCAATAACCTTCCTGTGCATGAGTATACAGCTGACAGCCCATCTCCTGGGGAAGTAGACGAGGACCACTACCCTAAACCTTTGTGTGACCTATGACCACGCTCTGTCACTACAATGTTAAGAAGATCCACTCTATCAGCCCCCAGTAATGCAACATCAAGTTAAAGATATTTTCATGCACATGGCATCAGTTCATCCTTTGTGACAAACAGCAGTTTTTGTCCATATATTAGCTTCCCTGGGTATGGTTGTAAGCCACAGACTTTGTTGTTTTTTTTTTTTTTTTTTTTTTTTTTTTTATGATAGTCACACAGAGAGAGAGAGAGAGAGAGGCAGAGACACAGGCAGAGGAAGAAGCAGGCTCCATGCACCGGGAGCCCGACATGGGATTCGATCCTGGGTCTCCAGGATCGCGCCCTGGGCCAAAGGCAGGCGCCAAACCGCTGCACCACCCAGGGACCCCCTAAGCCACAAACTTTGGCTGGGATTACAGTGACAAGAAGCAAATAGCTTGAAGCCAAGTTTCAGATTCTGGTTTCGGAACTAGATGGAAGGTTTAAAAGCAGCCTCAGCGACTCTAGAACAGTAAGACTGCTATTCTTCATGGGAGGGTCATTAAGAAGAAAGTTTAGTCTTAAATCCAAAACAGTAATGCTTACTCTTTGCTGACTGCCTTCTATAGATTACTGCTCTAAATTCCTCATGTAATAATGACAACCTGCTTATGAAAATATTATCTACATTTGACAAATGAGAAACCACAGATGGGTAGAGATTCCTGATTATCTTCTTTGTCCCCACTTCCCTCATCTGCCTCAGAAGAAACATTAATGTCTCTCTTACTTTAAAATATTTCAAAAAAATTATTTTCTTCACTCATCTCCAACTTGGAGAAGGGCCTCAAATTCTACTCCCTTAGCAATAATGAGTCTTCCTTTCTATCTTCTCTTGCACCTGTCCATAGCAGGGTGGGCTGAAATAGTCACTTCCCACATGTCAGAATCCCCAGGTTCTAAAAATCTTGGAGTTGTCAGTTATAAAAGTTTGAGCAAATTGCAAGCCCTCTGCACCCCAATATTTTTTAATCTGTAAAATGATGGAACTGAACTTGCTCCGTGATTTTCTAAAGCCGCTCCAATGAATACATCTTGATTTCTGATTTCTTCATGATTTCCCATGGCTTCTAGCAAAATCCAGGACTCTGTCATCATTTGATGGCCTATAAAATGGGGTCTGACTTTTCAGGCTGTCAGAGTTATACTGCAGAGGACTGCACCCTCAGTCTTCCCTGTTTATTCTACAAAGTCCTTCCCACCAGTGGGCACACGCTGAATTTTAAGATGAGTTTTTCAGGGTCCTATCTTACTATCGCCTAACAAAATGTTTTGATCTGTTGAAATTGCCCTTTGTCATTTTAAGAATCAAGCAGATTCACCATGTGTTAAAATGTCTGGAATTAGAAAAATACATAGAAGTAACCATCAAAAAAGCAGAGACGGAAAACAGGGAGGCAACAAAGACAGGAGGACATGGAGGGAGAAACAAGAGATAGGGCTCAGGGAATACCAAAAAGTAAAGATAAGCAGAAAGGAAGAGACAAGTAACAAGAAACAAAGAACACAAAGGGGGCAAAACTGGTCTAAGTACAGGAAAAAAAAAAAAGGACAAAGGAAGGACGAATGAAACCCCTATTTATTGTATAACGAAGAAACCTTAGCAGTCAGCTCTCTACCCTCTTGCCCCCTAGCACTGGTAGTACATTCAACCCTCTGAAGAAAGTTAATCTCCCAGACAAGAAGTCAGGTAGGAAATCGAATGGGCGTAACACATCATAAATGTGATAAGAAAAAAGCCTGGAAGAGTAAGAATGCATACAGAGTGGGAGTACTGCAAAGAAGAGTTCTATTTTTGATTTTGACAGAAGAATTGTTTTGGAAAAAAAAATCTGTAATTTCCTAGGCACAAAGGCCTCTTCTGACACATGAGATCATTTATCTACTATCTATTCAGTGTCTATCTATCATCTAGCTATCTATCATCCAGTTATCTCTATGGCAACAATCACCATTGCACGTAGGTGTTTTGACACCCCAGAACCGAGCTTCCAGTTCATGGGATCTGTCGCCTAAGGTGAACACAATGCAGAGAAAGTGTTCTTGTGTCCTTCCTGAAATGCACTGGTGTTTCAAAAGGAGTGTTTCCAGAAGACTACATTGCTTAGCAGTGTAAAGTGAACCCCTGGCCCTTTAAAGTAATTGTAACCAAGATGTTCCAATTTATTTTAGAAACTGTATCAGGTATAGATTGCTTTTTCAGGTTTTTGCTTCCTGATTTTCCCTTTTCCCCCCCATCTCCTTTTGAATATGCATTTCTTCCTCCCACTGTGCCTGCTGGCAAACTTCCAAGGATTTTTATCAAATGTTCTAGGGAGTGAATTACTCATTTTAGGTTATTTAAATAAAAGAGATGCATAATACCACTTCTCCTTCAAATTTCATGAAACTCTGCCCGTGAACTCATTTATCTACATGCATCTATATGCCTCCCTGCCCCCACACTGATCCCCAGCTCATACTTTTTGTTAGCCTCTCCCTGGAAGAGGCTACAACTAAATGGGAGTCCATTTGACACTAGACAATCAAAAAGATTTTTTTTTCTGCTACAATGTTTAGCTTCTATAGGATGTACTATACATTCTTTCATAATTAACGTGCATGGTGAATTACTTTATGTCCCTAAATTATACAGCTTCTGGTGCAAAAAGGAATTAGTTTTACTGTGGGGCTTTGTTATCTTTTAATATAATTCAATGAGTTGCATGAACAATTCAGAGAAATTGAGGACTGAGTTTAATGTCTTTGTAATGAATCCACCAGGGACAGGGGGAGGAGAGAGGGCAAGAGAAGATAACGGAGAAAGAACAGCTTCAAAAAGCAGGTATGTAGAGCAATCTTTGATGACAATCGGTTTAATGAATGTTTACTGAGCACCTACTGGGCCAGGCCCTGTGCTAGAGGCTGAGGCCAGCCAAGCCCATACTATCTTGCCCTTACAGAACAAAGAAGGGAAGCCACTTAAATGTCAAGGGTGAAATGCTGTTAAGTGGTTAGGAGTGGTGGTGGAGGATAGAATGAATTTTAGAAAAGGAAAATCTAGAAAATATTTCTAGAAAGGGTCAAAGACAAGTTGAAAAGCTCAGGAAATCTGTGTACATTTAATTCTGTAAAATTGGGGAAAAAACATCCAATTAACACACAATGAAAATAGTATTTAAGATACATTTTCTGTAATCATTATTTAAATTTAAACACCGAGAGAAGCACACACTACTTTTTAAAATGGGAAGTTATGGACAAGGCTGAATTAGTTGTGTCTAAACAGATGGTAAAATATTTTGATAATTGCCCCTGAATACAGAATTACAATGCACTACATACAGCAAATGTATTTACCATGTTTCCCATATTCCAAGTTTTCAGAAATTATTCTCTGTAAGAAAATAAATATGAATCAAACCACTTTTTTCATCATCTCTAAGATCTAGTGATAAATTGTTTATCCTGAATACTCTCATGAACTTGAAAGAACTCAATGTCTTTTTTTTTTTTTAAGATTTTATTTATTTATTCATGAGACACACAGAGAGAGGCAGAGACACAGGCAGAGGAAGAAACAGCCTCCCTGTGAGGAGCCCAACATAGGACTCGATCCCAGAACTCCAGGATCACACCATGAGCTGAAGGCAGACGCTCAACTGCGGAGCCAGCCACCCAGGCATCCCTGAGAACTCAATGTCTTAAGGAGCAGCATCTCTACTCTTTGCATCTTCTGCTTCTTTCAGAAGTTGGTATTGGTTTTCTACTGACTTGATGATTTTCATTCTCTCAACTATCTATAGACAAGTCCCTTTGGACCAGATCATAATCAGGTATTCCAGGGATGAACCCCATAGCCCTATAATAGGTACCTATGGAGGGTTGGGGTTTGGGGGAGACTACAGATTCCCATTTCCCAGGGGACCCAAAACTTTGTCCTGGTAATATTAATCTCACAAAACTTCCACAAGCATTTTACTTCACTCATTTAATTCTCTAAAGTCCCAAGTAACCTAATTTTCTTCCTTGGGTGTCTAAGGACTCTTAAACCTTGACTCTGGCCACAGCCCCTGCATGCTTTTATGCTCTGGATGCCCTGACTCCCACCCAGTACCCCACCCCACCCCACCACATACCTCTCACCTCCCACCCAGTACCATGACCTTCTCCTTCTGCATGGGCTATGTCTTCTGCCTGGATCCTCCTTTCTGCCACTCCTCCTGAAGGACTGCCTACACCATGAATTTGAGTCTCACCAAAGAGGATTAAGAGATGGAAAAGGCCATCACTGAGTGCTATGAATGAGCACATAACCCCACCCATAGGCCAAGATTGCCTTCATGCCTTTAACATGTTCCTTCAACTGTCTTAACTCTACCATGACATCTGTTACTTCCTAAGTCACTGAAAAGACATTTGCTCCAGAAGGAGTAATCACTCCCATACAGCTCTACTAGCTGTGTTCTGCTCTTCAACTACACGGTGTTCAGGTCTCTGACTTCCCCTTCTTGCAAGTGCACTTGGTGTCCCTCCTACACACAGGCGTAGTGCCTGGAGCAGCACACCAAACGGAAGCTCTCGGAACCCTGCAGTGGACTGGTAGTGCTCAGTCTTAAATGTGCATCAGAATCAGCTGGAGGGCTTATTAGCACAGATTCCTGGACCCCACCGCCATTGTCTCCGATTCCATATGGGGATGGGGGTAGGGCCTGAGCATGTGCATTTCTAGCAAGTTTCCTGGGGATGCTGATGCTGCTTGTCCAAGGACCACAATGTAAACCACTGCTGTACACTATGCCTTCTCTGTATTCATTGCCTGTGGCATACTCAAGCTCTCATCTAAGTCATATAATCCCTTTTCATTTTCTTCCTTTTGTCTAATTATCCACCTTTTCCCAAAATTTCTTTTTTCTGCTTCTTGAGGAAGAAGCCCATGCCTACACCTTCCTGTCACCCAGCTGGGCTTTGTTCAGCCACACTCACAGCAACCAGGACAACAATGGCTTCCATCTCTGGCTCCATTATGTTCACCTCTAACATACCAGATATAGCTGCACATTCCGCCAGGCAAACTCATCTGTGATATTTCAAATGCATTTCATGGACCAGAATAAACTAGCATATTTGAGCAAAGCCGTGTTCTGGATATATTAAAGTGTAAAAACTGGCATGAAAATCAGGTCTCATGTAAACAGGAGATTATTATTACTTAGAATCCTATAATGTGCCCATCATATGGATCTCTAGGGCATTTGCAAACCCATTTTTACATAATTATGTGAAGAACATGTATTTTATATGAGATGGTGAAATTAAATACAAAATAGGGCATTTTGAAATGGCTGTAATGTTTTAAATGAAGAAATGAAACTGTTTCGAGACATATGTAGGAGAGAAAATTTATAGACAGCCGTTTTTAAGAGGCTCTATTAATTCCAAAGAAAACACAGGATGAAAATGATATACCCCAAGAATAAAATAAGAGGTCTCCCATAAAAATCAGTCTATGTGATTCAAGTGGTTAGGTTTGCCTTCTAACAATGTGAATTTTACAATGTGATGCTCACCCACATTAGCATCTCAATGGCACAATATTTTTGTTACACACTGTTGCAACTGCTGCAATCTGCCCCTTCCCTCTTCTCTCTGATCTTGGGTGCATTCCAAAGGTACGATAATATGGCTGGCTGGTGACTCTTGCATCAATTTCCTACACCTGTGCCAACTAGGCTAGTCTTTTCTACCCAGTTGCGGATATCGGAGGAAAAATTAAAGGAACAAATCAAATGCATCATGTGTCCATTCAGAGGCATCCAATTTATAAACTGGCTTTTGGAATGGACAAGTACGTCATTCTATCTCAGAGGCTCTAGGGTAATGTCCTATACAGAGGAAAATCCCAGGCATGCTTCAAAAGAGCTAAGTAAAATTTAGAACAAGAGTCAAGAAGAATATATCCTCATGCCTATATTTAATAGTAATACTTTATTTTTCATATTCTAATTATTATGCACCCTCGTGGAGAGTACAAAAATACATAAAATCATTTCACAATCTTTTAGTAGCCAGACGTTACGCATTTTAACAATTTGCCTGCAATCCAATTTGACCCTCCATTTCACACATACCCTCTTCCAAGTAGGTGAACTGGGAGTCCACCTCTTACACAATCTGTCTGGGGAGGAAAGAGCATTATGTATATTTTTCCATATCCTAGAAAAAGTTCTTCAGGTGTGTTCTGTGACACTTTTCCCTTCTATGGTGCCATCTGCAACTTGGCTGTCCCTTCTCGGGGAGCTAACCTGCCACCTACAGTCACCAGCAGGAAAGAGCTCTACTCCCCCTTCTACAGTGTGAGTTACACTATTGCTTGCATATTGGAAAGCTATGAATGTAAGCGACAAGGTGAAGGAAGTACAGTGAGATTTCCCAGGTTGGTAGGCAGTTGAGAACATGGGGCAAGTGTGGCCCTGGGGCTGGGAAGGTCTTGATCTTTCAGTAGGATCAGGGCATGTCCTTTTGAACTTGCTCTCCAAACTGATGACAATTAAGATGAAATTTTCCCTACAGGAATAGATGGAGAGTTAATTATAGGGGTTATATGGATAGGATACTAAATAATACTGAGGTACAGAATTAGAGTTATATTTTCTCTTCTAAATTTTCTTTCAGCCTTGATTAAGCAAATCAAAGAGAAGCTCTAGAGAAGAGATCCAAGGAAAACATCATTCCAGCTTCTTTTCATCTGTACTCCATGTGGTCAACTTTCCACATATAACAGATGAAGAAAGTGAGGTCACCCGGCCAGAAACAGAGAAGTTAGGATTTGAACCCAGAATTTAGGTCATATCTACGTTTCTCTTTCTTATCTCCCTCTGACTTTCCACTGCCTGACTTTCCAATCATGGGCAAAGAGGCCTGTTTCTATAACTGGTGTTCCTCCAATGACACATCAAGACTTTAAGTCCTAAAGGGATGCCAGTGTTTCCTTCTCAAAGATCCTTTCCACCATCTTTAATAATCTGAGCACAACTCCCCAGGTCAGCTAGCCTGAGAGAGTAGACTTGAGTCATGATCCAAAGGAGATTGTCCCATGATCCAAACATGGGATTGTTTGGACTACGGTAAGGATATCAAATGAGTACATGTCATTCCACACAGAGAAAAGAATCATGCTAAGGAGATTTATATGCATACTACTTATCACACCTTCTGAAAAAATAAAACATAGTCATTTTGTAATGTTTAAGGATTATACTTTATTAGGGAAATGAAACCAAACCCTGCTACTCAAACCCCACAAGACTAAGTGGAAAATTTTTGTCACAAACCACCATTACTGCTGGTTTAAATATACTTCTCTGTACGTGTGAGTCTACCTTGCAGCCATAAAAGCACAGTAAAGATGTATATGCTTTCATGGAGTAGAGATGGTGTCAGTTTATAGCCTGAGGTTCCCTTTGCCTGATTTCATGGTTTACACTTGTTCTACTTCTCAACATGAAGCAACACTCCTCTTCAAACATAAAATGCCTGAGATTCAATCAGGTGGATTATCGTCCATATATCCTGATAAACTTACAGTCTGATCTGCTACAGATGTGCATCTGAAAAAGAGATTAGCATTATGGAATTGGTAAATAGAGGGATGATGTCATCTTAAGGGAGAAGTTATATAGGGTCATATATGACTTTTCCCAGTACATTAATACTTTTTAGCACATAATAGCAGTTGAACACAAGATACCCCTGAACACAAATTGTTGATTAATATTGTACTATGCTCAATTCACTCATGTTTCTTCTTCTTGGCTCAATTTAGCCACATGCCTTGTCTTGGAAAGGCTAATCACGTGGTTCACCCCATTAAATGTAGCTCCTTAATTCAGCAGTCTCAGCCCTACCATCAAGTTACTTTCACTTTTTTCAAGGTAACACTCCATAAATAATTCATTCCTTAAAGAAGAGGAACGAAGTATGTCTTTTCAATAACATGACTAATTTTTAATTAGGTTTATTTATGCTGGGATTACAAAGCTGCATGTCTTTCGAGTGGTCTAACAATATTTTCCCATGAGCCTTGCCATTATTAATGTGTCATTTCCCATAACTCCAGGTTTTTCCAAGCTTGCACATATTGTATTGTAGCAGAAACATCTGTGTTATCTTTAGCTTGGTGACCCTATTTCCAACAACATTCTTCCAAGAAAGCACATAGTACTTTCTTTACTATGTGCTGACTGTCCCCGACTTCTCACTACTTCTTCTATTTTTAAAGGCAAGGGACTTGGTTATATAATTATCACTCTGAACTGGCCAACTTTTAGTAAAAACATTCAGCTCCGGAGAAGATATTGTCTACTAATGATAGAACCACTTCAATTACAACCATGCTTAGGGATACATTATAGGGTTCTCAAGATGGCTTGAGAGAGTAGAGTCTGAGTTCCAAAGAGAACAGTAGCAAATAAACTTCCAAGGATGAAATAGTGTCTACTGGAAAGTAGAATATTAACTACTATGAACTGGTCTCAATGGTCACCATCCTTAAGCCCCTTTGATGCCTTACTGACTTTCGAGATAAGTAATGCCATCAGAAATTGTTTCAGGCATCAGGAAGAATAAGGAATACATCTTTTTTTTTCAGGTTTGTGATCTGGTTGGAGGCCAGGATATAAAGATATTACAGTGACCAAGTGTGCCAAGAGAATTTCCTTTTAGTTCTTGGCAAAGGAGGAATCACGAAGAATAAGATTCTGGCACTATCCTGGCCCAAAGAAGGCATCTTCCTTTGATACATTAGAAATTGGAAAAAAAAAAAAAAAAAAAAGACTCCCAGAAGAGCTTTATGGGAAAGGAAAGGTGTTTCAGGAACATTGCTTGCATCAAGGTCTAAATAGTTGGGCCCCAGGAGATGACAGTCAACCAACTACCCTCCTCAAACTTCTGGGGCCACCACTTGTGTCATGGAGATTAGCAGGTGTGCATATGTGTATGTACACACATAGACACATATACAAACACCAATTACTCTGATCTAGTTTCTTTCCAATCCCTGGGGATCACATATTACCCAAAGTATGATACAAGCACTCTATCTCAAAGAGTTTACAGATCCCTTTGAAACAACCAAACAAGAAAAACTATGGCAGAAACATTTCACTATTACATAAATAAGCACAAACATGAAAGTGTAAATTCCTTATGTCTGAGATGCTATATGATCATGAAACCAAAATTTCATAAAGAAAAGCCTGTAGACTGTAAAGGAATTAAAATATAAATGGATAATATTAGTTTACTGAAACTCTATCACTGCGCCCCATGTGAAGGCAGCCAGACTGGAATGGCACAGTTTCTATGTATCACCAATGCTTTATGCTCTGTGGAAATTAATTATTTTGTATTCCAGTTCTCTATTTAAACCACTCCAAATCCTTAAACCACTCCAACCTCCATTGGCACAAATACATTATCATCTCCAGATTTAGTCTGCCTCTGCTCCTCCCTGAATAATGTTCTACAATTAAAGTAATACTAGTTGGCACTAACGTGATAGTAAACACCATCACAATATGGTCATCCAGATGATCAAGAATACATCCAGATCCATTCTACTTAGATTACCACTGCAATAAAAACAAACAAAATATAGAACAACTCACCCAAGGAAACTCAGCAACTCTCTAGAATATAGCTAGAGACCCAGATTTGAGGACATCAACTTAGCAAGGAAGTATCTAAAAGAATCCACAAACTTACAAGAGTGAGCAACAGACACAGTGTCAGATGTTCCTCAGTTCCATCTCTCTCTCTCTCTCTGACTTACTTGTGATTTTTAAGCAAGCTGTTTAATCTCTCTTAGCTTCAGTTTCCTCATCTGGAAAACCACAAGAGTAGCACCCATCTAAGAACACAGCAGTATGGATTTAATGAGATAATGCCAGTAAAATATTAATACATACTAAGTCTTCAGTAAATGGTAGCAATTTATATGAGTTTGCCAACATTCCATTCAGCAAATATTTATTGTTTGTCCAGCATTGGACTTTGTCTGGGGACCCAGAAAGAAAAGGTGGAATTTACATCTTCAAGGGGATCAAAGTCTGTGGAAACATATGAAAAGGCAGGACAGTAGAATACGTGTCATGCTAAAGAAGATGCTCCAAGTATGCTTACTGTTTGGGGATTTATTGCCAACCAGCTCATTTCCCACCACTTTTAAACAACAATCCAATCTGATCTTAAGAAGTCTAGGAGTGGAGGGGCACCTAGGTGGCTCAGTGGTTGAGCATCTGCCTTCGGCTCAGGGTGTGATCCTGGGGTCTGGGATTGAGTCCCACATCGGGCTCCCTGCAAGAAGCCTGCTTCTCCCTCTGCCTGTCTCTCTCTCTCTCTCTCTCTGTATATCTCTCATGAATAAATACATAAAATTAAAAAAAAAGAAGTCTGTGAGTGGGGGAAAAAAGTCTGAGTGAGATCAACAAGGATACTAGTTAGGTTTACCAAGGGCTCTGAAATAGGCAATCATTGACACATCCAAGACTTCATGATTTCCAAGTAAAGATGTGTTGGAGTTCCATCTGGACACTGTTTAGGATCCCAAAGTCCCCCTGACCACATCAATCAACATGTATCATCGCACTATCTTTCTTAATTGTTAGACACAGAGTTTTATTTTTATTTTATTTTTTGACAGAGTTTTAAATAGTCTGTTATTCACTTTTGCTGTTATTCATTACCGTTATTCACTTTTGCTTGGAATCAGAACTACATTTTCCCCCCTCTCACTATCATTTTGAAAACTAAAATTCACAAATGCCTGATATTGAAATGAAATGCCTTTCTAGAAGTTTCCAGTTTCTGTGCCATAATGACCATAGCAAGTGAGCCTAATGAATGCTAAGTTTTCTAAACTCACAACAAGAGTCCAATCTTTGATGTTCTGTCATCATAGTCTGCTTATTCAGAAAATGGATCCATCTGTAGGTACAAAACGCAATCTTCAGGAAAACGGCACCTTAAAATATTCTGACACAATGTTCCATCAGCGGTCCTTGTAGTTAGACAAATAATGACAATGAAGAACCATGCAGACCTGTTAACATCTGCTCAAAACCTGCGCCGGCATTTCCTTGCCTCTGCTAGCACTAACTCAAGCTAGAATTCATTTAGATAATTCCTTAAGCTCAGAATGCTTAGCATGTCACATTTCTACCAAGTCTCATTTATATAATTAGTGCTAACATATGGCCCACAATCAACACTGGAGATTCGGAATCATTTTTAGCATGCCGTTAGACCTAAAGGGGTATGGATTCAATATGGAGGGAAGAGAATTAGGCATGCAAATTCTATTTGCGATAACAAGAGCGTAGCAGTGGAAATTTACCCCCAAAAGGTTCGGCTGCTAATCACATAGCAAGCAGAAAGAATTACATTCTTAATAACTTTCACCAAGTGCAATAAAAGGAAATAGAAGTTTGTTTTATGTGATGCTTTTGGTTACTAATTCTCCCCCTTCAACTCAGAGAAGTATTTTACAAACTAGCATGAACTGCTAAGATTACCCCAAAAGAATTCTCCCTTGCAGGATTTGATTTAGGTACCTGAGTCTAGAAATTCTTTGGTATCATCCATTAAAGAGTTCATCATCAACACTACGGCATCTTCGGAGATCACTCTTCCCCTGGACTGCACTAGATGGTCTCCCTGCTTATTTTCAGTGAATCTTTGTTCAAATGCTGGCCTCATTTGGAATAAATGACTAAACCTTGGTAGCCCAAATTGACTTATTTCCTTAATATTATTTTAACAATTAAAAACCCTTTAGATGGAAGGATTCAAGAAAAACAAATAATGGCTAAGTGATGGAGCTGGTTTCTAGGGGCTTCACAAGTGAAATCCTGAATATTTAATAGAGTAAGAATCCCCCAAAACCAACACATCTCATTCTTCTCATAAATCAGTATCACTCATGCTCACAAAACCCCTAAAACTGAAATAATTATTTCACAAATAAGTTAACTGAGGCCACACAAAGGCAGAGAACCCCATAGTCCCTGTTTTTAATTACTATGTTATTCTGCTCCCAGGTTCTAAATTCCATGTATATTTTTGACTTCTCTTTCAGCTTCTATGGTTAATTAGCCATCATCATATTGATGCTTCCCACCAAAATTACTCATCTGTCTGTTCATCCTATGCTACCCTCATTAGATTAGAGCCTCATTATCTCAAATATGAATTAGAATAAATAAACCCAAAGGTCCACTTCAAATTTAATGTGTGATACATCTATAATTACTGCTTCCTGGATGACACCTTCCTATTCCAACAATTCTGAACACAGTTACAAAATATTTGGTTGATTACCCTTTCACGGAACCTAGTGCTATGATGGTACCCAGGAGCTGTTAAAAAATGGATCAGTGTCTAGATGAACTGAGAATCATGAAACCAGGTTCAGTATCACTTTTACCACAAAATAGCTGTCTGACCTTGAACAAATCACTTTACATTTCTAAGCTTCAATGAAAACATCATAAAATGAAGATGGAGGACCCCCCCCCCCCAATCTAAAAAATCTTCCACATCAATATGACCATATCATTCCCATACTGTGGAATCTTTGCCTTCCCTTCAGGGCAAAAAATATTTATATCCATCAGCCTGAGATCCTGATTAGCCACACTTTGCTCTCATGGGACAGTGTGGTAAGACAAAACACCAAAAATCCAGAACATGAAATTACTCCTAAGGTTTGGGCCTCCCAACCATGCAAATTGGGTAAGCTATTTTATATAAATGTCAGTCTCCTGAGCTTTAAAAGGAGTTAAAATCTAGACTCAAGATTCTCAAATGCTGGCCTACAAATTAAGAATTCAACAGTCCACAGAAAAAAAATGAGTCAAAGATGACAATTGAGTGAAATTTTCATAAAGCTATATTTATTCAGTTTAAAGCACTCTCTTTTGTGCTCTTTTCTTACTTTTTGGTATTGAAATACGATTTAAGAGTAATTTTTTTAAACGTTCTTGGACATGTTAAAAAAAATAGCAATCTAAAGTTAGTCCCATCTCCCCAAGAATGCTCAGGAATGGTCCATTTCCCCCTACGAATCACTTAGATTTCTGTTTATGAGGACTTCCCCATCCACCCTAGATCCTTCACCTATGGCTGTTCTTTTCTCTCTGCAGGCTCTGTTAGTTCAGAAGTAGAACCCCCTTTAACTCATTCCCATTATTTTTTTTTAAGATTGTATTTATTTATTCATGAGACAGAAAGACAGACAGACAGGCAGAGAGACAGGCAGAGGGAGAAGCAGGTTCCATGCAGGGAGCCTGATGTGAGACTTGATTACGGGTCTCCAGGATCAGGCCCTGGGCTGAAGGTGGCGCTGAGCCACCCGGGCTGCCCTAACTCATTTCCATTCTAAAGTATCAGCAATATATATATATATATATATATATATATATATATATATATATATATATTTTTTTTTTTTTTTTTAAATAAGATGTTAGTAACAGAATAGAAGTTCCATTACAGCATGGGATGGTAACTTAAAAATTTAGTATTGCCTGAATTTGCTCTTCAAAGTCCCTTGAACAACTCTACCTCAGAACCACCTCCTCTTCCTCATTCCTGATCTTCATTTTCTGAGTTCCTACATTTCTCATGAAGAACGTATCAGAGGAGTATTTTCAATGCTCCAAGAATTGACTTGCTAGAGTTTAAGTAAGGGACAGAATGAGGCCTCGAACCCAGAGTCCGTACCTTCCCTGCCTTTCATCACTGTCCAATAGCAGGATGAAATACTATGGTCTGTCTATGCCTTCCCCAGAGTATGCTGAGTCAGAATGACTGGCTCCCGGGAACATGCATGGATACGCACTCATTCTGGTCCCGCTGAAGGAGGGCACCCTATGGGATATTGCCATAGAGAAGTCAGACAAGAAAAAAAAAAAAATCCAGTAAAGGAATTAGATGGCAAAGCAATCCGAGTGGTTGCTTAGCCAGGCAGTTCACTTGAATGATCACTTGGAAAACTGAAATGGTATCAAGTCCTTCCTATTCCCTGATCCTCCAGTAAGAAGTGAGAGCAAATGGAATTTAGATCTTTCAACCAAATACATAGCTCCTCCTTTCCACACTGAATCTTCCCCCCACCCCCGACACACACACACATTGTCAACATCACAGAACTGTGTCTTAGTCCTCAGACCTTTTTGAACCACTGAAGAAACTGCCACCCACTGAGCTGCTTCCATTATTTCCATGGCTGAATAGTAGGACTATTCGGTATGAAATTGTCAAATGGAACTCCTTTTGTACTATGGAAAGATAAAACGATCTGCTACACCTTTGAAAGCAGACACAGACCATCGCCACCATTTAAAGGGGACGTGTTGAGGTCATTGCCAGTAGTGACATATTTTGCCACTAAAGTAAACAGTAAAGGATTTCAGAGCTCACTTTGAACCTACATAGACATTCCCAGAGTCCATTTACATAATAAAATTAAAGTGCATTTAAGTGAATGAGAAAATTGTTTTGCTGAGAACCCTGAAACTTATCTAAAATGACTGGCATTTTTTTATAAGAAAAAATATGGCACAAACTGCCATTTATGTCCATAAATTGCATCATGTATAACTTCTTCCTCAAAGTGTGTGTGTGCACCTGCATTAGTTAAATAAGCAAAACACACGTGTTCATATGATCCCATAAAGGCATCTGTGTGGAATGTGTTATAATGTGCTAACAAATTAACTCCTAATGTTAGAGAGTTAACTTTGTTAGTTGTGCAAAGAACAGTCTCATTAGCTATGATGGTGAGGAAATTTAAGAAATCATTATCAAAATAGTTAAGGTGAAACCAAAAAGTACTTCTAAGAGGCTTGAAAAATGGAAACAGTAGAACAAAATTTGACCCCCATGAAATTCTTATTATTTAGGAAAAATCTGCCTTTTTCTCTGACCGAATATTTTCAATGGCAAAAGATAAAAGACCCCAGTTTTATTTTAGTTTAAAAGGGAATAAATGCTTGGATTTAAAAGGACCAGTAAGGCAGTTTACCTTTGTCACCTCTATAAAATTATTTAAGTTTGGCAGCTCCACAAAAAGTTAAACATAGACTTAACATATAATCCAGTAATTCCCATTTCTAGCTATATATCCAGAAGAACTGAAAGCAAGGACTCAAACAGATACTTGAGATCAGTGTTCAATGCAGCATTACTCTCAATAACCAAAAGGGGGAAATAAACCATGTGTCCATCAACAGAAAAGTAGAAAAATAAAATGAGATAAACACAATGAATTATTCAGCCTTTAAAAGAAATGGAATTCTGGGCACAACACGGATGAGCCTTGAGACATTATGCCAAGTGAAATTAGCCAGACACAAAAGGAAAAATATTATAGGATCCCACTTGAATGAGGTACCTGAAACAGGCAAATTCACAGAGATATAAAGTAGAATGGGGGTTACCAAGGATTGGGAAAGGGCTGAATGGGGAATTACTTACTTGGTATAGAATTTCTATTTGGGACAATAGAGAAGTTGTGGAAATGGATCATTTTGATGGTTATACAAGATTGTGAGTGTACTTAATGCCATTAAATTGTAAACCTAAATGTTTAGAACGGTAAATTTTGTTATGTGCTTTTGACCACAACAAATGCATATGATAGTATTTCTGGGTTTAAAGTTATTAAAGCTGAGTTATCACAAGGCAGTGAGTCTTTCCATCAATTACCCCCATTTTTTTTTAGTTAGAGAGAAGCAACATCTACTAGGCTGAGTATCAAAAAATAAATCTATGGTGGGGATCAACGATCAGCTTATTCCTAAAACAAAAGCACCTCACACTGAAATCCTAGAGGTCTAAAAGGAAAACATACCATCCTGTAACAAACCCCACAGAGCAATGAAAATTCTAGGGGTCTCGTGGACATTTCTTTAAAGGAAGGAAAGGTGGATTGAAGATATGAAACTGCCAGTATTTGATTGGTTTTGAGCTATGAGGAGGTCAATTGCATTTGGTTCAACTTGACACCTGAAGGCTACCTTGACACTCTCCTTACTTTCAGGTTAATGTTGGCTCTGCCTAACCTGATCCCCTCCCAAGTTCTCTACCTCTCCATCCAAAACATCACCCCGAACCAGCAAGTCAGTAACTGGGTTATGTGGGTGTGAAGAGAAAGGGGAGGGGAGGTCATGGACTCCAGTCCACATAGGCGCCAAGGAGTGATTTAACCGATCACACTGATCATCAGTGAATACGATCACCCTATGACCCCCAGTCAGCTCAGGCTTTGAGAACACAGATGCAAGGTTGCCAATCCTCTAATTTTTCAAAAAAAAAAAAGCCAAAACTCGGGATTCAGATGGGAATATTAATTTTTAAAACGTTGGCTCAATTCTTTAAAACACTACACATGCCAAAGAAAACATCTGTAGGCCCAGCTCCCTCCACCCAGCTGCCAGTATATATCCTCTTCTGCTGTATACTGAAGACCCAACTGCCTGAATAAATGTTTTAATGCAGCCCCTGGACAGTTCTAAAGTTTCCTTTCTCCATCAAACCACAGAGGAATGAGAATCTTCCATCCTCCTGCCCTCCCCTTCTCCTCACTCCCTCTTTTTAGATGGTCTGGGTCCTAGGATTTGTTTTGGGGATCTTGAAATAGAAACAAGTTCCATATCATCTGGGGCATATGTGCATCTGGGCGGGGAGGTGTTGCTGAAAGTGGGCGGTAGGGATGGAAAGTGGCATAAAGTGGAACATGGTCTTAGCCTAGTCCGGGAGTTATGGCAATCTCTGGCACCTGGGTAGGTACTCTGGCTAGGAGCTGCTTGCCTTGATAAAGCCCCTGTCTAGCTTAGAAGGAGTTCTCAAACACATCAAATCAAACAGAGCAGCAACTAGTTTCTTCTGGCTGTGAATGGAGAATCATTACAGAGAAAGACAAAAAGGCAAAAAATAAAGAGGAAGGAAGACAAGAGTTTAATTTTTGTTTCCATATAATGTATCTGTTTTACCAGTTATTAAAAACCAGGGTATGCCTCAAATGACACAATTACTTTTTGAAATGATATCCTTTAATTACACAAAAAGATGAATCTTACATTTTTTTTTTTACAGACAATAGTCAAGAAAAACTCCTTTTTACCTCTCATGTCACAGAACGCTAGCAGAAAAGACTTATCCAGACTCCTCATAAATATTTAACCCAAGGATGGCCTTTTCCCTTGGAATTTTAGCAAAACACACCCTACACACTCCAAGGCATTTAATTAACCAGAGACCATTCTCAAGTACACTTAATTATAGGTCAGTTTTCTGACTATATAAATCATGGAAAAGGAAATGAAATGACACAAAAGCCCTAGACTAATATAATTTATAGCTATCTGAACTAACACAAGGAAAGAATGGTACTGTGCTATAATTAAAGATTAGGTTAGTGCCAAAAATCATAATTTTCTGCCTGGCTTTAAAAGCAAATGTCATGTTAATGACAGTTAACTTTTGATTACGCAAGGATGATTATATATAGTTTGTGGATTATCTATGCCCTCATTTTCTTTCCTTCTTCCTCATGTTGCTTTATTGCTAATTAATCCCTCTATCAGAGTTCTGATTAAGGAAAGGAAGAGAAGTAGAAAATCAAATTAGTCATTTGGGCTGATTGTTCGCTGCCTCAGATAAGACTCCTGGTTAAGCTGGTGTGAAAAACGCCTTTCTGGCTTTCAATCCTCTGCACTACTCCAGGACTTTTAACAAAGATTATCCGAAGTTGGGTATCCTGAGAAGGTTTATTATTATGTTATAGTCTATAGCCTTGGGATATTCTTATGTTATTGTGTGACCTGAGGTGCCAACACATACAATTCAGAAAACTTTATTCAATGTATCAATGTGTAACACAGAATTTCAGTAATAATCTTGTGATCCCTTCACTATCACACATGCTATTTACGAAGCACTTAGAGGCACTCCTCTAAGACTTTGTCTTTGAGACCCTGAGAGGGTTTCTGTTTTTGTTTTTGTTTTTTTTTTTTAAAGGCGCAGTTTGGCTCTTCAGCAACTACACTGTTTCTTGCAGTTAAGTTCCAAAAGCCATCCAGATCCTCTCAAGTCAATTTTTTAATTTATATATTCTCCTAAAATACCAGGAAACAAAATTCACCTACTCTGTGCCAATTTATCGGTGGTGAAATCAAGAGAAGATTAAAAATGAGTAGCAACAATGAACAATCAGAGCTCTCTGCCAATGAACCTGCAATAAAAACAAGCCAACAGACTGCCATGTTGCTGTGATTCTGTTATGATTATGCCACATTAATCACGTAAGAAAGTGAAAACAAACAATCCAATTCTTGAATCTAAACAAGATTCCCACATCCTGCCAGGCCTGCTCAAAAACACTCTACCCGATTTCCCATCCTAAAGTCTTACCCTAACATATGGCAATATATTCCACAACCCAAGGATTGTGAAAAATCAGCACAAAACTAGTTTTCCAGTATCTTCCTATAGAATTAGAAGTGTGAATGTTTCAGAACATTAACAGATTTTTAAAATTAAACTCATTTCTGTGAAATCAGAACAGACTACAGTATGAGCAAGGATTGAAGAGAAAAAAGGGAGTAGGGGGAAGAGAGAGAGAGAGAGAGAGAGAGAGAGAGAGAGAGATGAACATGGAACCATAGCTTAAATAGGACAGGCTACCAGGCTCGCCTATATTGCCATAGTGTTTTTGGGTTTTTTTCTTGTGTTTTTTTAAAGGCATGATGGTTTTTGTTGGTTTGCTTTGGAGGTTGTATGCCTTTCATTACTAGAGGGAGAAAGGAATTAAGTCCTCTTTCCTTTAACTATGGGAGCTCAGTGGGATGTATACATATAGAATGACATAATGCCTTTGTTCTATCCTAAATATAACAAAGCAATTTGACTTCTGTTTAAAACCTGCAACAGAGTATGAAAGTGCCTTATGGATTAAATTAGCCAGCTACAACCCATTACTGAGCTTTATGAAGAAAATGACAAAACATTAATAAACAGCCGCCTTTCAAAAATACCCACCTCTGGAAAACATAAGTTAATGTGATCATGGTCCAAAAGGAATGTAAACCAATATTATAATACCACATGATATGGTTCGTTAAACACTTCAAGTCTTTAGGGTGCTTTTCGGAATTGCAAAATATTTCTGTCATCTCCCCACTGTAATTTGGTACTCCAAAATACCATTAACTTTTAAATGTACCAATTTGCTTTTTGCTGCTTGATAAATCTTATTCGTCATTCATAGGCTCTAAATTCATTTTATGCTTTATGATAGCTCACTCAAAAACTTTTTCCAGTGTAGCAAATTCCTCAATAAGAAAGTTTGAAATAAAATGATATTTGGTCCTAACAATATAAGGAATATAGCCAGGCATTTTCCTCCTTGATGTTAAAATTGATATATTCTTGACAGGCAAAATTCCTATTTTGATTAGGAAAGCAACCACAACACTTACTAAAAATAGGTCTAGCTATAGCACAAGAGGTATGAAATTATTAGTTTCATGCATTAGACTGCAAAAGGACAGAAGACTGTATCAATGGAGACTTCAGGCTTATTCATATACAACTTACAGACCCAGACCAAATCCAACTTAACAAAAATAAGAAATTCACAGCGTATGGTATGATCCTCAGCAGATGTGTAAGTAGGAAAGACAAAAGCAATTTAAATCTTCAAAGTCATCCAAACAATACATTAGAAAGAGCTATTCTTACCAGAAAGATCTGCTAGATTATCTCTGGGTTAACAATGGTTCAGACTGAGATGTGCTGGTAACTTTTCCACCCCACAGCCAGAATGGCAGGCAAGCAGTTATCAGACTAACAACCATTAAACCATGGCATTTGATTTTTCACTCTAGAGAGAGCCACAATGGAATGGCTTTGCCTTTCCCTCCTCTGGCTAGCTAGGAGGACCAAGGACACAGCTGAATTTCACAAGTCATGATGAACACAAAAACTCAGACAATACCTTTTGGCAAAATAACAATTGAAATCACTCCATTATTTATCATTATGTCCTTCAAAGGGAACTTTATTGAGAAGCTGGGAAGTCTACTTAAGAAAACAAAAACGTCCTTCTTTAAAGGTTCTAAGGATATGAAGAAAGGTTTCTATACTTTTATTAGAATGTGTGTAGTTTATTACCTTATTGGAAAGCACAAATATAAATGCATATATATTTTTGTGAACTTGAGTTTATAATGCCAGTGGTTTAATATCATGTCTGATGTTTCTTACCACATCTTATTCACTACAATAGAAATATGAAAGGGATGCTGGGAAACATGATCATGAAAGACCTAGTTACTGATATTTTATTTCTCAAGTAAATTATTTTTAGAAGTCTTAAAAGGGCCATTTTATAATGAATAAGGTTTCTGACCTTGTCGAGCATCTGTTGCTCAGTGTTCTAACCATTTCCATTCCTGATGAGCTCAGCTGTGGTTCTACATGCACAGCCACCAAGTCCCAGCTTGCTCTAACCATCGGACTATCCTACCTCTCCTGGCTGCAAGAGCTCACGCTCCATACACATACACTTCTGCTCAACGACAAAGCGTGGAAAGTGAGCCATTAACAAGCCTAAGAAAGCCCCCAAGTTTCAATACTCAGGTTTATTTGAGTTGGCTTCTCAAAAAATTCCTTCCCAGAGTTCAAGTGTACATTTAGGGGCTTGCAAAAAATAAGCTTGGGAAAAAAATACGTAAAAGATGTAAAATGCTCTTTCCTGATACATTCAGATTTTAGAACATTTTCATCAAGATCTATGAAGGAAATTTTAGGTGAAATATTTTTGTCTTTTTCCTCAAGCAAAAAGTCAACAGTACTCCTTTAAGAGATTGAAAAAATGCAGAGAATCATCTGAAAGAATACTATACAGGATTTACATGTTTTGCCATCATGTTTTCTTTTTTAAAGCAGATTCATATACAGGGAAATAACCTTAAGTTGTTTATTCAATTACGTGTCTTCATTCCTCCGAGAAAATTATTTTCCTTTTTTAAGAGATTATGGCCACATACTGAAATGTCACAAATCTGAATCATATTTTATTTCAGTTTTCTGAAAGAAGATTGATTTCTTAGGCCTATTTAAATGAAGCTGCTAGTTCTC
This sequence comes from Vulpes vulpes, assembly GCF_048418805.1. Classification (NCBI taxonomy): domain Eukaryota; kingdom Metazoa; phylum Chordata; class Mammalia; order Carnivora; family Canidae; genus Vulpes; species Vulpes vulpes. The sequence continues at coordinate 69,461,529 of NC_132790.1, forward strand.
TCATTTAAGGATATTTTATTGGTAAACAAATTATATAGGCTTCCTCTCTTCTGTAATGGTTAATTACTTTCTCTAAAGCAGAGAGAGAAATAAAAATTGAAGAGAGGATTAGCACCTCCACGAGTTCTGTCAGTCATTGGTAGTTTTTCAACCAAAGTAGCAATTAATTATGATTTAATCCTACTGGATATTTCCTGATTAATAAATAATATTTTCCTGACCACATATCTAAGCCTCTAACAAACAGTCTCTGAATAACTTGTTGAATATAATACTATTTGTCTCTATATTTTTTCTAATTATTAAAACTGTCACATTAGATAAATCTAATAAACATAGCTCATGATCAACATAGAAGACTTTGGGGTCCTTGAGAATTTAAAATAGTATTCAGTATCTTCATTTATCTATGTAGATGTATACATGCGTACATGTGCTTAAAACACATTAAAAATGCATGTTCAATGAGCTTGTCAAAGTTGCTATTCAACATGAATTTAATATTGATTGAAATGATGGACTAAAATAAACGTATCAGCAACTTCACCAGTTCTAGCAGGTAGAAGTCACTATACAAACAAGAGCTACTGCACCCACCACAGCCAGATCTTTCCACATCTCTCGTTCTGGTGCTGGGGTGTTTATTTTTCAAGTTTTTATTTAAATTCCAGTGAGTTACCAGACGGTGCAGTATTAGTTGCAGATGTACAATATAGGGATTCAACACTTGCATACATCATCTGGTGCTCAGTACACCAAGTTGGTGCTGGGATAGTTCAAGTGGGAGAGTTTCAGGACTAGGGCTATGACTGTCACTGTGACTTTGAGACACTCTTGGGGTTTACTCTCTTCCTTCTTTTTCCCTGTGCTTGTCATGTAGATCAAGAAACAGGCATCCACCACCCTGGGTGAGAGGCCCAAACTCCGAGGCACAGCAAAGGATATGGTTCATGGAACAGGTAAAAGATGAAAGAAAAAGAAAGAAAAAATAAAAAGAAAGAAAAGAAAGGAAGGAAAGGAAAGAGGGGAAAGAGGGGAAAGAGGGGAAAGAGGGGAAAGAGGGGAAAGAAAGGAAGAAAGGAAGAAAGAAAGAAAGAAAGAAAGAAAGAGAAAGAAGAAAGAAAGAAAGAAAGAAAGAAAGAAAGAAAGAAAGAAAGAAAGAAAGAAAGAAAGAAAGAGTTTATTGCCTTCCTTCTTTTTCCCTGTGCTTGTCATGTAGATCAAGAAACAGGCATCCACCACCCTGGGTGAGAGGCCCAAACTCCGAGGCACAGCAGAGGATATGGCTCATGGAACAGGTAAAAGAGAAAAGAGAAAAGAGAAAAGAAAAGAGAAAAGAGAAAAGAGAAAAGAGAAAAGAGAAAAGAGAAAGAAAAGAAAAGAGAAAAAAGAAAGAAAAGAAAAGAAAAGAAAAGAAAAGAAAAGAAAAGAAAAGAAAAGAAAGAAGGAAGGAAAGAAAGAAAAGAAAGAAAAGAAAGAAAAGAAAGGTAACTCTTTCAAGCAGATTCCAAAATTCAGGAAATTTTTGCTTATTGTGGAAGTCAAAGGTATCTCAAGATATAGTTTGGTATTCTGTTGGAATCCCATTAGTTTTTCTACCAGATAAAATTTTGTGGAAGAAGGTATGAATTTAGAAACAAATCCAGATACAGCCTGAATGGTCAATACTCCCCAAACTACTAGCACATTCTCTGATCTTGTGATAGAAAAGAAGTGCCTAACTCATTCTACAAAACCATACTGAGTTCCTACTACTCACCAGCAGAGGTGCCCTGTACTGTTGTGCCAGCATGCACTGTCCAATCCAGGGGTCACAATTCATATTGTAGACTATGTGAGCGAAGGCATGTGTGAGGATGCCTACAAACACATGTGTGCAGTCTGCAGGAACCATTCAGTGCACACTTTGTGTTTGTATCCATCAGTCCTTGTACACCAGACATAGTGCTAGACTCTAATTTGATATATGCAAATTAGATAGCTCCTGCAAACTTCATAGAACAGAGGACATTTCATCTGGTCTTGACAGATCTGTAGAATTGAAGTTGGGCAAAAGGCAGGCATGAGCATTGAGGTATAAAAACAAACAGCCTATACAGGCCATTGGAATATTTCAGGCTCCTTTCCATAGAGGAGGACAGAGAAATAAGGTGAAATATAAACAAGGTCAAATTAAGAAAAGACACAAATGACGTGCCAAGAAATTTAAGCTCTTCTGGTGTTGCTGCAGAGTGGGAGAATTTTCAGGCAGAAGAGATAAATAATTGGGTATACACTTAAAAATATAGGAAAAATGGAGGTATTAATCATATAAGTCAGTGGCTCTTTCCAAATTATATTCAATTCAATGAGACATACCTGGTAGTTAAAAGCATGGAATGTGGAGCCAGACTGCCTGTGTTTGAATCCCAACTCCACTAATTACAAGTTGGGGGATCTTGAACAAATCACTTAAAATTCTGGCATGTATTTAATTTTCCTCACCTTTATGTGGATGCATAGCTTATAGTGTCACTGTAAGAATCAAACAGTTCCTGTTTGAAAAGCATTTAGAATGGTGTCTGGCACACAGTAGGCACTGTATAAGTGTTGGATAGTAAACAAGTATTAACTGAATTTCTATCATGTACCAGGCATTGAGGATATAAAAATAAAGAAGACAGACAAGAAACCACCTGCTCTGACATAATTTATAAAAAGGAGCATTTAAGACCCTATTAAGTGGCTTTCATTGGTTTTCTTTAATGACTGAATTAAGATTACTTTGGTTTAGGGAATTTTGTTGATAATTTTAAGACCACAGGTACAAACCATATTTTTCAATTCCAACAGGATGCATAGATACAAAGTTAATGGTAGTAAAGCTTCAGTCTCTAGATGCATACCACCTCGTACCCACTTTCCTTTCATTCAGAATCATAAAGGGGAGGACCCCTAGCACATGGCCCCCAAAGGAGAGCTCTTTGCACTCTGCCTAAATTCAGACAGCTGTTGTGTTGCAATTTTACTTTATACAGAATCTACTGAATAGATCTCCAGAACACTGTCATTTACTTAAAAATACTAGATTTTAACTTACTAAACTATCATAAACCATGTCAGATTAACAATGAGGGCTCAAAGGACAAGAGAATGCATATTAAAATAAGCAGAATGATATACAATATTCCTCATAATTAAGAAGCATTATTCATATTTACTTCTTTGTAGTTACTGTTTTCCATACTTATTTTTTTTAAGATTTCATTTTTAAGTAATGTCTACACCCAACATGAGGCTCAAACTCACAGCCCTGAGATCAAGATTCACACGCTCTACCCACTGAGCCAGCCAGGTGTTCCTTGTTTTCTATAATTATTAAGAATATGTTTGGGATCCCTGGGTGGCGCAGTGGTTTGGCGCCTGCCTTTGGCCCAGGGCACGATCCTGGAGACCTGGGATCGAATCCCACGTTGGGCTCCTGGTGCATGGAACCTGCTTCTCCCTCTGCCTGTGTCTCTGCCTCTCTCTCTCTCTCTCTGTGTGTGTGACTATCATAAATAAATAAAAATTAAAAAAAAAAATAAAAGAATATGTTTAAGGAATCAATTCCAAAGAAGCAGCATTGGTCCATGTGGCAAGTACTTCCTAGGTACTACAGGTGGGCCATATTGACAACATAAATATTGGCATTGAATTGAGTTTGGAAGTTTTGTTTCCTCTCAAAATGCTAAGGAACAGTTCTTAGAGATGGGGTAAAAAAGGAGAGCCAGCAGTAAGCATTTAACAATCTAGCTGCTGAAAATGAGCCATAAATTACTGGGATTTTTTTAAGCCAACAACTTCAGAATCTAACGTGGTGTTTATAATTATGTTAGGGACTCAATAATTATTTGTGTAATGAATGAATAATGACCAATGTTTTATTGGCTTTTTTTCTGCCTAAAATCATATTTTCAAACAGCAAAATAAAATTGCTCTTCTTTGCTCTTTCATAAGTGATGGTTTCAAACCATCATATTATAAACTACAGCTCATGACATTTTTGCCCTTAAAATGCATTTTTATTGAAGACCATCAGTCACTTTTCTGCTTACTCTCAGAGCATGGTGAGATCGTCCTATAATTTATCCATAAGAAAAGCTAGTATAATGTGCAAATGTAGAGATTTCACTATGCACTCTAACTTCCAAATCATTTACTAAGATATCAAGTAAGGCTAGGACCCACGTGCATCTCTTAGGGGATTACATTAGTGACCTATTGTCCTCACTCAGTTTTCTCTCGAAATACTTGGAAATATTTTCTCTTCATAAATGAGCATGCTAATTAAGTATCATTTTCAAAGGATATTTTAAATTCAGCAAGATACTTAAGAGAATATTCCTATCACTGCTTTTAGGTAACATATTTTCTAAAGCCCTTTTTCTAAACAATAGGCATTTCAATGTATAAAATAAAGACTAGGGGAAAACATGATCCAGATACTAATAGTGATCATTTCAGAATGTTAAGATTTTTTTTTTTTTCTGTTTCAAGATTTGCCATGTCCAAGCACCCAGCTGGGCTCTTAAAATCAACCCAATTTCTAGGCATCACTAATGCAAAACAAGGAAAATCTGTTTTACCAGATTATTCAGACTCACACCCTGAGCTCTAACAAACATGAGATCATCTCTATGTGGAAGAAAAATGCGTGTATAATTGGAGGAAACCTGAGAATTTAGGGGCTGAGGATATGCACTAACTACCAGCATCCACCTGTGGAGGGACAGGTGGATGTTACCTGGCAGTCTAGGAGAACTGGGAAAAAAAGCACAAGCTGATAGTGAGACAGCACAGATGCTGACAAAAGCACACCTTGCATGGAAAAACCAAAACTGCAAAAAAAGTACTTTCAGAGGTTGAGTCTAGATTAAAACTGATTAAGACTGTAAGAAGAGAAAGAACAATCACTTAGCTGAAAGAAAAATCCTTGCAAATTGAAAAAGATTCTTTTAAGTGGTAAAGCATTTCAAGAATTAAGAACTATCTGTTGCCCTTAGGTCTTTTCGTCTATTTAATGATGCGCAGAAAGCTGTTCAAGTGTACTTAATAAATGGGTTATGCTTTGGTTGGAGTACAGATTGTACTTTGAGTACGTATAGCAGATGGACTGTACTCTAGCTACAAAAAACATTTGATCTTTCAAATCCTGTCCACTAAGACCAGGGTTACTTTTGTAAGGGGTCATTTAACCCCTTCATTGGTAATACTGTATAAGCAGCAGAAGTATCTAACAATCCACATCAACTCACAGACTTCCAGTAGCTTAAATCCACTTTACCCCTCAAAATTCTACCATCAGGTGAATTTTGCTTTTCCAAGTTGCTTCTCTTCTCAATAAAGATGAACCCAGACTTAACACGCTCTGTGCAAAAATATTCATAACCCCTCAGGGCTCTCCTGTCCCTATTAAGCCCAGCAATAAAACTATCATCTTGTACAAAGTTGGTGAGGATCTGGTTTGCCAATGCATTTACACTACAGGAAACAAAGTAAACCCTCAGATGTGTTTGTCACTTTTGCTGCAGAACACTGTAAGTTTTACCTTTTTTCTCTGCAGACCCACATTAGTGTGTATTGAAAACATGCAAAATTGCTAGCACCTCCTCAAACCAACTAATCTGAATGCATATCAAAATCAGCCTAAGGGGTATCCTTTCAAGAAATAAAGTTTAACAAGATTACATTGTTGAGGCAAAAACACAGGTTGGAGAGTCTATATCACAATACACAGATCAGTTGTGGCTAACTGTATTTCTTAGTATGTATTCAGGGAATAAATGGTCCTTGACTACAGAAACTTTCAAAGTCACAGTATCCTTTGCATGTTCTGGGCTCTGACCATAGATCTTTAGCTTATATCAGAACAGCTACAGACACTCAAGTGTTTAAGACCTGATAAATAAGCAGATGTTACATAAAGCTTTCAACCCAAAACATCCTCCAACCAAAAACAAAGATCACGGTCACCACATACCATTGCTGTGTAGAAGCCATGTGGCCTGCAAGACTGCCTTATAAAAACCAGTCCACTAATGCATTTTTAAAATTATTCTTTTAGGGCAATGGAATACATACTTACTTGAGGATTCAGAACCCAAGAATTCAGAAAAAGGTAAGGTATTACTATATACTGCTAAGTAGATTTAATGAAAATTAAGCTCCTACATGGCAATTTCCAGGTTTCTTTTTTTTTTTTTCCTATATAGATCCAAGAGTCTAGTTAAATATCACAGACATTGAATGGAATATTTGACTTGATAGTGGAAAGATAAACATGGTTCTGCGAGAAAAGTATAACTTCAGGATGAGGGCAGTTAGGGTAACAGCATTACTGGATCGATTTACCTCATTGGTGTAGTAATGGACAGAAGTCCATCCTTATTGTTAAGAGTCTTGTGTGTACTCTGTAAATTAATGCAATCAACCCCCCATGGCTCTTGTTTGGAAGTTCAGCTGAGTTCTGACAAGAAAACAGTAAGACTGGCCTTTTCACTTAATTTCTCAAGCCAAGCACATTTGATTGGAGAAGAGGTTAATGTTAGGAACATCATATTAAGCCTCATTTGGGTAATTTATCCTTCATCTAACAATACAACTCTCTCAATAGTATAATTTGCTTTTATAGCTGCCTAGAATATAACACTCAGAGGCTTTGGGTTTTAAAACGCATACAACATGTTTACTTATGCTTGCCCTGTTGCCTTCTCCTGCTCTGATAAACCCAAAACCAAACTCGTTGTTCTTGTCACAAAAATAGCTCTTGATCTCCACTTTCCTTGGTAACCTCATTTTCTCAATCAGGTTCAAACACTAAGTCTTCCTTCTTATGTAATAGCTATACCCTAAGTCACCAAGTGCTGGTGACTTACTCACATTTCCAATGATATTTTAGCACCATCCACAAATAATTGTTCCACTCCTCAGTACCTATGTACCTGGGGGTCAGTATTATTTCTTCAGTTGAACCTGTATTTGAGGGCAAGGACATTATAATCTGTTTACAAAGCACCACAGAATTTAACAAGTTGTAGAGAATTCATTGCTATGAAACCATGCTTTGATTCCCACAATGTAAGGTAACCTATACTCTAAGAATAGATTTCAGTTTTATGTTTTTCACTGGAATCAGTATCAACTTTATTATCATCCTTTCTGCCTATCTTCTAATATACTAATATCCTACTACTTTTGCCTCATTCTCCTTGTTGGAAGACAACATGGGGATCCCATAGTACATGAAAATGCCAAGACATATCTTTTTATTGGTAACCTACTACATTCCCAAAACAGTAGAGGCAGCTTTCATAACTATACACCATGAAGAGATTTCTTTTAAAGGGAGATACAAAAAACAAATATAGCAAAATATTAACTGTCTACAAACCTAGTTATGGGTAAGTGGAATCTGTCATGTTTTCTGTGTTTTTTTTTTTTTAAAGATTTTAGAGGAAGAGCACTCGAGTGTGCATTGGGGGCAGCAGAGGGAGAATCTCAAGCATCTCCCTGCTGAGTGGGGAACCCGACTTGGGGCTCGATCCCATGACCCTAAGAGACTCTGAGGTCATGGCCTCTACCCAAATTAAGAGTCAGATGCTTAACTGACTGAGCCACCCAGGCACCGATTTTCTGTGCTTTTATATTGTTACTAGAATTATACAATTACAAATAAGTGAGAATGATAGATTCTTACATTTAGCAAGTATATAGATGTCTTGGGTATACAAGGTAGAACGTGAGGTTATAGGGATATAATTTTTGTTTCAATGATTAACGCACATCTGACGGCTGGGGGAACAAAGGTGAATTAGATCTTTATTATTCTGCCCTCATTCATGCCAAGAGGATCCTGGGGCAGGAAGGTGGAGGAGAGTGGTAGCGTTCAGTCCAGTGACACGTGTTATGGGGTTGCTTTACCTGGAGAGAATTTTTAAATAAACACTGAATAAAAGTCTGTCTGCATTTTATGATTACTGTGCTTCAGTAATTCTACACAATTTCAGTGATAAAATATTCCTTGCCACTGGGGCTAACTGCCACCACTGTCCCTTCTCTTCAGGACATCAGTAGTCTGTGCAGTTAAGTGCCACTGTTCTTTAAATACCTGGAAAGCTGTATCTGAGTCACAGAAGTCAAGGTGTATTGTTCACCACCATGGATTTTTCATAGGTAGTGTTCATCACCATCAGCACTTTGCACACACCAAGTTCTGTTATAAGTAGTTCACACTATTAATTCCCTTACACTTCACATCATGCCTGTAGGGTAAGGATAGAACCCTGCAAGAAGTTAGGATACTGTTTTAAATCACACCCTGCTGCTAGGTTTTGATCTCAGGTCCTGTAAATCGTGTCCTTTAAAGCACAATGCTATGCTCCTTCCAAAATACAGGACTTGGACTAGAACATGGACATATTCACATGCCCTTGGCAATAGAGTTGATATGTGGCTTTATATATTGAATAAGCAAAAATACAGAGAGCTATGCTGCTCCATATGGCATCCATCAACCACTTGTGTCTCAAATTTAAATTAAAAAGTCACTTCTTCCATCACACTAGCCTCCTTTCTCTAGTGCAGCAGCCATACATGGCCAGTGGCTAAGGTAATAGACATAGCAGATAGAGTATTTCCATCATCACAGAAAGGTCTAATGGATTATCCTGTTCTAGGCTAAGGCTTTCTCAACCATGTTTCCCCAGTGAGTCAAAGAATGCAAAAGTTTATTTGGATGACTCTCTTCACAATTTTCTCAAAGAAAACACATGTTTACTCCCATTCTAGAACCAAGAAATGCCTTAGGACATTGAGGCTTGCTTCTCTCTACTAAATCCCATTGAACAGATTCTGAGATGCTACAAAAACTACAAACCTCATGATGAGGAAACCATGGCTACTGTAGGGCAGACAGCTGGAGTCTAGACCTGGCTGGATCACCAGATTTTGGACCTGAACAAGCCATACACCTCAATGGGCCCCAGCTATAATGGAAAATAATACAGTTTGGCCTGTTGATTTCATCAGATCTCTTTCTGTTGAAATTTTTAAAGAGCTACAACCACAGAAACCATCTTCCTTACCTCTTCTCGCTCCAAATCATTAGTGCTTTTAAGAAAGAGAAAACATTCACCCCAATCTAGGAATAGGGATCTCAAGTCTCCTTTCCTATTCCATCAGTCTTTAAGCTTTCTAAATTCTTAAACTGTAGGTCTGTCCCTACCCATTTATTTTCTCGAGGCTCCTTAGTAATTCCACATGATTTGGGCGGCTGTCTTCAGGATTAAATAGTCTTCTTTCAGACAGTTTTTATACCTTGCCCTTAGCAAGGGGCCTCTAAGGTTAGAGCCAAGTCTACTAGGGTTTATTCTGGATACCCATGGCCAGTATTTCAAAAAGCAAATTGTCAGAGCTGAGACTTTGCCTCTACATGCTGCACATTCAAAACAGGGGGGAACAAGAAAAAACGAATGCCTATATAAGGTTTTAAATAGCGATTCTATAATTATTGGTAGATCTCAATGGATTTAGTACATCACTAATTATACTGCATTACTGTCAAATGAATTCTTTTAGCATGATTAATGTTATTATGCCAAATCCCAAATTAATTCACAATGAGTATCTTAAAGTCTCAGCAATGCTTTAAAAGGAGGGGAAAAAAAGATGACAAATTAAGCTGGGCCATTATAGTGAAATAGGGAGAGGGTTGCTATCTAAGCACTTCAAATATATTGCTAGAATTAACCTATATATTTATGAAGCACCCTTCTGATCTTAGTTCAGTTGTGCAGTAGATTTCCCAGCTGGGAAAATAATGTACTAAATGAATAGCTCAAATACCCAGTCTCTTGACCTTTTACCCTTGTCTGAACATTTCTATTGTTTGTGTGTCTTTTGTTGTAACCTGCCGCAAGTCATCATTTTGTAAGTCAGCAGGATATAAATAAAGAATCCAAGAACAAAGAAAATATACTCTCTACATCAATTTTTTTATTTATAACTTCCCAGTGATTTTTCTGATAGATTTAGCCTTCTCCTGTTGTCCCAAGATTTGATTTTCCCAAGCTGAGTTGGCCATGGAGACCCTAAGGGTTTATACTCTGAAAACCCCTCCTCCCTACCCCCTTTCAGCAAGAAATTCTCAGCAGAGCTAGAAACAGCCAGCTGTAGCAATGAACATTTAATCTTCCCATTGTGAAGGGAAGGCTTTGTATCTTGGACTCAGATTCCACCCATCTTTTTTCCCCACCACCTGTGAGGCAGCCTAATGTAGTGGTTGAAAGAATAGATTTGGAGATAGGCTCTTTGCATATCTAGGCTCTCCCAAGGTATGTAGGAATTTAGACAAATTATTTCTGTTAAACTCAATGTCTTCATCTGTGAAATGGGAATAAGCACTTCCTATAAATGGCTACAGCATAGGATTGCTGTGAAGTTACAGCAACTTAAAAATGCTGCCCAAATCACAAGGATCATCTTCTCTAATACAGAGTTCTGTGTATCATGTTTTGTGCTGAGAACTTAGCCAACTATATTTTTTTTTCCACCATATGTATCTTTAGAACTTAGCCAGCTATATTTTCTTCACCATATGTATCATCATCTTACAGGCTGACCCAGACTGGCAATGGCAGAATCAGATCTGAACTGATTGTTGTACTCTGAAGCCTGTTATCAAACTCTGACAAGTTCTTTTACAAAATACTTTCCTTTAAAGAGGAAGGTGGTGGTATCCTCATTTTACATAAGGAAACAGCACCTTAGCAAAATTGCCTCAGCTCATAAGATCATAGCAGGTAGAACTAGGGATCCCACTGTATCTCCTGACCCTAGGGATACAGGCCACAGGATAGGACTGTGCTGAGGTCTACGAGGAAAACAGCAAGGTTGGGCAGGTGACAGAAGGCTGCATCAAGCCAAACTGTCCTAGTCAGCAAATGCATGAGTCAATACCAGAATCAGGGCATCAGAAATGTATAATTTTTGAGAATTGTAGTATTATTTAAGAATTCCTCCATAGGGTTATTAATTGTGATTATTCTGCATAAATTCATTCTTTTCCTGCTAATTTTGTGTTTTGGTCTAGGTTCAGAAGTATTTCAGTGAGTCTCAGCATCAGGAAAAGGCAAGATTTGTTGACACAAAACTCAAACCATAACAATGCACTCTTAATTCTTTTCACTAGGACCTGAGGAAGTGTATCTTAGTGGGATTAGAGTGCCAGAGTGAGGATGAATGGGGGGTGGAGCATTTGGCATCATGAATGAAGAAAACTAGAGTAGTTTTTTTGGGACAGATAATATAGTCTACACTAGACTAGAGAGGGTGGGGAGAGGGCATATGATTGGGTACTGAGAAAGAGCAAGGTAGGGAACTCACTATCAACATGTGCACATGGTCAGCAGGACCAGAGACAGTTGTGCTGATGCAAGGTCACAGGAAGACTTCATTTTCATCTAACCAAAATGTGCTCCAAAGTCTGAGTCAGGGCTGAACTTATGAGAAGATGGAAAAAAGAGGGGAGAAGGATGACACAGACTTCCAGGAACTGCTAGCTTCAAAGAAGAGCAGAGGGATGCAAAGAAGTTCATTATACCAGGGAAAGCAGTATTTTTCCAACCCCATCGGCTACAGAATAAAAGTATGTAGCACAGCACTGGATACATAACAGGATCTCAACTGAAACCTGGAATGAAATCATGAACTCTGTAAGTCATCAATTGATAGGCTCATTAGGTTATACTCACCAATTGCTAGGATTACCGGATGTTTAAAAACCTAGGAATTCCCTCCTAGCATTTATTGATTGGGATACTTTATATAGAAACTGGACTTAACATATCCTTCAAAATCAGCAATCTGACAACACTGGCAGATGTCATCTTGACCTGTTTCTACCTCCTTGGCTTTTGGAGGCATCTGCACTAGCAAGCCTGCACCTGAATGCATGGCTCTAATAGTGGGAATTAAAGACCACAGGAAGTAATGTGATTCCATAGATGGCTTCAAAAAGCTAATTAGGGGTGAAGGGGGCTTTGACTTGCCACTAGAATCCTGTCACCTAGGCAGGATGCTCTCACTGGGCTTCTGCTGGGCATGTGCTATAAATGCAGTGCCCAGTTAAAAAGATGATTGACAAAGATGAGCATGGCTAAGGGGACTGATCAAAGTTTGAGCCACGGACAAGAGCCATGGGCAGAAGTTGGCTCTGGTGTGAGCTTAGGACACATGGATCTGAGCAGAAGGAAACAGACTATTGTACAGTCACAGATGGAACTTAACACAATGTGTGGGACAGAAAACAGAACTGGGTGTCAGGAAGGAAGAGTTCCTGTCCACTACAGCTGCCAGCCAAGTATTATGACCTTGTCCAAGATGACATCACCTTCCCCTTAGTTCTTTATCTGGAAAACGAGGCAATGGAATAGATTTTTATTTTTTAATTCATGAGAGACAGAGAGAGAGAGGCAGAGACATAGGCAGAGGGAGAAGCAGGCTTCCTACTGGGAGCCTGATTCAGGACTGATTCCAGGACCCCTGGGTCATGACCTGAGCCAACCACAAGCCACTCAGATGTCCCTGGAATAGATTTTTAACCTCCAGTTTTAAATCTACCTGATAAGGCCACGGAAACTAAATGCTAAAGCTGAAATGTGTGACAGAGAGCTGGAAAGGGGGAGGTAACAGTAGGTATAGGGAGAAGAGGACCATTTTTGGTACAATATTTAGATCTGTCAACTCCAAGTTTCCCAATTTTAAGTCTCTGATCATCCTTTCTACATTAGTTCTAAGGCTATAGCTCTATTTTAGATTTAGGAAATAACTGCTCCACAAATAGAGGAAGACTTCTTTTGGCTATTGCCTTAATTGGGGGTGGGGATGGACTGTTTAAGGACTTTGCATTCTTTGTTTGTATGTAAATGGTACTGCTAATTGCCAAATTAAAAGAAGTCCCAGCAGGACCTCTTCATGAAAACACTTGGTTAACAGCTAGTTCACATTGTTAGTGTTCTTGAAAAGTAATAAAATTGCTTTTTATTTTCAAATAATCTTAAATTCAGCCTTCAGTTTGTATGACTGGCACTCTCCCAAGTCTGTGAACAGAAATTTAACTCTTAACTTCTCCAAGATCCATGGGCTCCCAAACAGGTTCAACAATATCTTGCCAGTTTTCTTAGCTAAGACCCTCTCTCTGAAGGAGTCAACCAAAAATTGCATTATAAAACAGTAACTGTTTCTAAACAAAGTCATCACAAAATGAGTATTAAAACCCATGCACTATACTTTGTAGGTGAAAACCTTAGACCCTTATATAGCTATTCTGGACTTTTCTTTCATACAGAGTGCTATCAAGGCTAATCACAGTTAGGCAGCACCATAGGAAGCCACAAATGAGGAGGAATAAGCACAAGCTCCAGTTAACACTCTGAAAAATCTGATGAGAAGAAATTAAAGGCACTGTGGCCAAGAGGGATAGAGAGTAAAATTAAAAGTCAGGCCAGGAACTAGAGAAGCATACAATTCTAGGCTCTACCAAATCTTGGGAGTAAATATATTAAAACCTTGGAGCCAAAAAGAAACCGGGAAATTATGGTCAATCCTCCTAGATCACCATTACCATGGTCATAAGAGTTGACATTTATTAAGCTCTCCATGTGCTTAATGCTATGCTAAAGCACTGTTTATCTAATTTAATTTCCTTACATTAACATGAAGTAGATACTATTGTCATTTAACGGGGGTGGGGGGTGGGTGGGCGGGGTGGGGTGTGTGATAAATCAGGGAGGTTAAATTCTACAAGTCATCCAGTAAGGATGAGGGAAATCCTATACCAGATTCCATTCTCCTAGCCACAAAACTCAGTCACCATTGAACGAGAACCTATTTTTTCAGGTTTCATATACCATTCTTAGCTGAGAAATTAATATGCAATTCATCTAAGGGTATAATTCAGTGATGCTTTTTAAGTGAATTTATACAACTGTGAACACAATGCAGCTTTAAAAACTTTCCATCACTTCAAAAAGATACCCCTGGCTCATTTTCAGTCAATCCCTGTTCCCTCCTAGGAACTCACGTGTTTTCTAAATTTGGCCTTTCGAGACATTCCATATAAATGAAAACTTATAATATGAGGTCTTTTGGTCTCTGGCCCCCTTTACTTGGAAGAATGTTTTTGAGGTTCAGCTGGGTCAGAGCATCTATTAGCTTCTTCCTTTTTATTTTTTTTTATTTTTTTTTATTTTAAGAAGTTTCTTTTTTTTAAGATTTATTTATTCATGAGAGACACTGAAAGAGAGGGGAGGGGGCGGGGGGGGGGGGTAGGCAGAGACACAGGTAGAGGGTGAAGCAGGCTCCATGCAGGGAGCCCGACATGGGATTTGATCCCGGGTCTCCAAGATCACACCCTGGGTTGAAGGCAGGCGCTAAATCAGTGAGCCACCCAGGGATCCCTGTTCCTTTTTATTATTGAATATTCTGTTGTATAGCTATGCCACACTTTGTCTAGCCTTTCACCAGCTCGACATTTGGAGGATTTTCAGTTTTTGCTACTATTAATGGCACTACTCTCATTATTCCCTTTCAAGTCTTTACATGTGGTTTCATTTCTCTTGCATAAAATCCCATGGGCAGACTTGCTGGATCAAATGGTAAATTTACAGTTAGTCTTCTGGAGTGTTCGCTTTGGCAGCACATATACTAAGGTTAGAACATTTAGCCTTTAAGAAAACTGCTCGATTTCCAAAGGAGCTCTACCCCTTTACATTACCAGCAGCAATATATGAGAGTACTGGATTATCCATATCTTGACCAGTATTTGCTTTGTGTCCTTGAGTCTAACCATTCTAGTGGCTGGGAGGTATATGTGGTTTTTCCTAAAGTCTCAGAACACTGAACATCTTTGTGTACTTCCTTCAGTAAAGATTATTTAAATCTTTTGTCCATATTTTATTGGGTTGTTCTACTCCACAGTTTCATGCTGTTTTCTATATTCTGGATACAAGCACTTTCCCATATATCTGATTTGGAAACATTTTCTTAATGTTTAAGCATAAAAGTTTTGAACTTTATTGAATTTATCAGCTCAATGATTTATCAATTTATCCATTTTTTTCTGTGAATAATTTTGGTGTCTTATCTAAAACCTCTAACCCAAGGGTCATGAAAATTTGTCTATAAGTTTTATAGTGTTTTCTGTTATATTTAGGGTTGTGCTCCACTTTGAATTAGCTTTTGTCTATGGTCTGAGATAACAGCAATTTGTTCCCACTGAAGTACCAGAGTTTACAAATAATCTTATTTCCCTCTCTCCCTCCTCAAGAATTTTGAAAGTTGTCAAAATCCAGAAAAGTTGGGAAAATATGTACATAGATCACTTAGACTCTAATTGTTAACATTCAATGTAGTCATTTTAGTCATTTATCCAGCCATCTGTTAGTTCATCTTTCTAATGCATGTCAAAGTAAATTAATTAATTTATTTATTTTAAAGATTTTATTTATTCATTCATGAGAGACACACAGAGAGAGGCAGAGATACAGGCAGAGAGAGAAGCAGAAGCAGGCTCACCTCGAGGAGCCTGATGAGTGGCTCCATCCCAGGATCACAACTTGAGCCGAAGGTAAACACTCAGCCACTGAGCCACCCAGGTACCCCCTTCTTTATGCTTTTTCACCCCTATTTTCCAAATACCCACAGAAAGGCAGTAGGAGAGCAAGACTAACAATCTCATGTCACTTGATTGGTGATGTTTTATTCCAGGGCTTGTGCTAAATCTTAGTGTCCTGTAGAGGACCTGGGGAGAAGATTCTGATCTCCCATTTATAAAATGGAAGGCTAATCTAGTTAAATTACACATTTCCTCAGGTCATACTGTAGAAGTCTTTTTTTCCTCTGTGTGACACTGATGATACCTGATGATCTAGTGAGTAACACACCTTCTCTGAAAATGGGGTTTTCCTCACTCAAAGTACGTTGGTAGTGACGAGTAACAACTGGAATCTCCTATGCCACTGTGGGAGTATAAGATGGTACCACCACTTAGGAAAAAGTCTTATACTTGCTCATAAAATACACATCTATTTTATGACCCATCAATCTCATTCTTAAGTGTTAGCTGTCAAAAAAATTGTATAAGAAGGTACATAGCACGTTTTTCATACTTGTTCAAAATGGGAAACAGCCCAGGTGTCCAACAGAGGAATGCATGAGCAAACTGCAGTACGTACATACAATGAGATACCATTAAGGAGCCATGTGCATGAATGTCAAGAATACTTTGCTGAGTCAAAGAAGCATTGCCCAAGAATAGATCATTACATTTGTGTGAAGTTTTTATGAAGATGAAGAGGAGGAAGAACTAATTTTGGGGGAAAAAAATCAAAGCATTGGTAGTTGGAGTTGGGAATTGAGGGGGGAAAGGATATAAGGAAAACTTAGGGGGTGATAAATATCTTTTCTCTCTTGATAAGATTTCAAGCTAAAACTGAATTTTTCAAAATACGGGAAACCATATGTCAATTTTTTTCAACTGGTGTATCTAAAATGTGTGCATTTTGATGTATGTGAATTTTACCTTAAAATAGAATGGAAAACGATTGTGATCTCAGACATATTATTAATGTGTTAAATTTTAATTAAATCATTAAATTTAAAGAAAGAGTATAAAGGTTGCTTCTCCCTACAATTCTTTCCAACTGTTTCTCTTCTTTGCTGTGACTGGAGGGGAGGAGCATACAACCATAAAGCCAGCTCTCTCTTCACTGTGACCTACTGCTGCTTTCTGGGAGTACTTTTTTCCTCTCTCTTAACTCAGACGTAAACACAGACATCTCTGCTTGTACTCTCATTACAGAGAAGTAAACTGATATTGACAAGCTCGGTTTTTTATTAATTCTCCTTGTCAACCAGAGTCAACAAACCTCCTTGGAGCTTCCGAATGCCTTGCACTTCTGATGTGCATTAACACTCTGCTCTGGCCTTGCTTGTAGCTGCCTTTCTCCCCTAATCCTCTGAGCTCACTTCAGGCACCAGGGCTTCCTTATCCAGGTTGGTTAGCATCCAGTAGAAGGAGTAGGATTTTGAAGCCATTTCCACAGGTTGATCATTCAGCTGAATGCTCTACCTACCCACCTGTGTTTGTAGAGACCAAGGCTGAACTGATTACATTTCCAGAAGCATATTGTTTGGCGAGGTCACCATGGCTGAGAGAGTCACAGTATCTCACCTGTCAGCTGGAGCAGATCCAAAGTCACATATCACAGACAATGCTGCGTGGCAAGCACATACATAAAGCCCAAAAATGTTTTTCCCTTTCTAAAGGGCTTAAGCTCTTTCATAAAACAAAATTTGGGCATTTACTCTCCAGCTGGAAATTGCTCCAATGGATCAGCCATGATTTCCTAGCAATTCAGGAGCATAGCCTTCTGTCTAGAGCGGCCTATATGTTATGATAGCCATTAGCCACATGTGGTTCTCCACCAGAAGAATTGTGGCTTCTCAGAATTAAGATGTGCTGCAACTGTGAAATGTGCCCTGGATTTTAAAGATAGGGCAAAAAGGGTAAAATTTGCTCATTTAAAAAAATACTGATAGTACACCCAAAATATGTCAACATCCAAGGGAAGTAAAATTAAAATTAACCTCATCTATGCCTTGTCTTCTCTTAATGTGACCACTGGAAAAATTGACATACTTGAGTCGCATCTCATTTCTACTGGATGGCAAGGCTCTAGGGCATTTTAAAAGAAAGTCTTTCAAAATAGTTTATCCTTGTTGACTTCAACTTCAGCATTTCTCATCTAAAGCCAAAAGAACAAGCGCTTTAAAAATACCTCTTACAGGGTACCTGGGTGGCTCAGTTGGTTAAGCATCTGCCTTTGGCTCAGGTCATGGTCTCGGGGTCCTGGGATCGAGTCCCGTATCAGGTTCTCTGCTCAGCAAGGAGTCTGCTTCTCCCTCTTCCTCTAACCCTCTTCCCCAATTGTGCTATTTCTCTGTGTCAAATAAATAAAATCTTTTAAAAAATATACCTCTTATAGAAAGTCTTTTTTCCCCTTCCCTTCACTAAGGGCACAGTTTTAAATGGCCACTTCTATCTTTCAAATTAGTTTTTTATTTTATTTTATTTTATTTTATTTATTTTTTTTTTCAAATTAGTTTTTTAAAGGTAAGCAATATGGATCTCCATAGAGCTATATTCACAGTAGCTGGGTCTCCCATGGAAAGCAAAGGTATTATATCCACCTTCATAAGTTAGACGACAAATCTACAGTATCAGAAACAGATCGCAGTGAAGTGTATTTGTAACATACATGTGGTTAAAACAGGCTAGTTGCGCCTCTGATAGTACTGAGAATACTACTACATCATTCTGGCCACTTTGTTTTAAATGTCATTGGTATAAGGTGTTGTAGGTACCAATTCCAGAGGATTTGCCTCTTCCCATGGACAGAGTGAGGTCCATCTGAGAAGGCACAGTACCTGTCTTGCCCTGCCTCAATACTGTGGCATTATCTCCAGCCTTCTCAAACTTTGATGCTTCGGTGAGTGTCAATATTTCAGCAATCCAAGGCCCCTCTCATCATTGAGATGTTACAGGAAAGCCTGGGAAAATATTACTGGTCAAGAGATCTGAATATATATGAATCCTTCCAGTGCTGCTAAGGAATGTTAAAGCATTTAAGCATTCCATGCCTCAGAACCCTGAGCTATGCCATGCTCAGGCCTATAGAATGTGGAGGGCAAAGGATTTGGGATGATGGCATCTCAGATTCCCTGTTTAACACTGTTTAACTAATGTCACAGACTACACCATTCACTGCAGTTGGCACTATCTTGGCCCTGCCCATCTATTTCCCTGTGGTTATAACTACCTTAGCATCTGATGGACTTGTGCCTACTTCTGCTGCATAGATAGAGACAAGCTGGCATTACAAAGAATTCTACAAAGTGGATTAAATTTCCAAAATAAATTACTCTACTGCTAAGAGATAATAAGTAAACCTCTAATGTGAATAGGCAATGCCAGAGTACTGTTATAGACTGGACATCCATTATTCTCTTATGTGACTTCTAGGCTTATTTATGAATTTATAATTACTGACCTGATCATTAAAACTAATCTTGAAACTTCCTTCTCCAAAAAAAGTTAAAAATATGGGACTATGAAGACTAACATCCATGATGGGCTTAGTTTCTGGGAGTTTTTTGTTTTTTGGATTTTTTTTTTAAGAATTCATTTGAGAGAGACAGACAAAGAGAGAGAGAAAATGAGCAGGGAGGAGGGGCAGAGGGAGAGGAGAAGCGGACTCCCCACTGAGCAGGGAACCCTGACTCTATTCCAGGACCTCGAGATCATGATCTGAGCCAAGGGCAAACACTTAAGCAACTAAGCCACCTGGGGAACCCCTTTTGACTGATGAATAAACATTGATTTTCATCATCTTACTTTAAAACATGGGATTTCATGAAGAAATTCTTGGCTTATTGTTTTCTACTAAACATGATTGACAAGAAGCTACTCTTCATAAATATTTTCTAATGAAGTATTTCATTTAATTTCAACTGTGCTCTTCTAGAAAGAGACTAAGGCACAAATTCTTTCTGAAGTATATTTTTCACTCTGCTCTGAGTTAAGAGACGTGCTAAATAAATTTCTATATTTACCACTATAGATGATCTCTGATTAAAATAAAATAACCTATCACATTTGCTATATACCTAGAGTTGTCTGTAAATTGACGTTAATATCAGTGAGGGGAAGAAAACCTCAGTTAAGCCAGTAACTACCTTATGTATGTACTATCACTTCAGATATTCAACAATTAAGCATTTTTAAGGAAGCTATATCTGTATGGGATAAATTGCCTCTGTGAAAACATGTTTTTCTTGGAGAAGCTCAGAGATACCACCTAAACTAGATTCAAGTTCCTTCTATAACTATCATTGATAAGATAGTCATTGAAAACACGAATGGGATACTAATTATAGAAGAGATGTCAAATGCAACTTAGTTTAATCATGTAAAGATTTTCTCATCCCCTGAGAAGTGGCAGCTTCTTCTATTTAAATACTCTGTGTGACAGAGCTCATTACCCTGTGCCCTGGTTCTTTTTTTTTTTTATCCATTTCTGTAATTGTTAACAGATTCTCTATGTTAAGCTGAACTGGGTCCTATACCTCAGCTTCCATCCTATCTATAGTATCACCCCTAGTATGTCTAAATCAGTCTTATACCTATTAGATACAATATTTAAAAGGACATCAACTATACCACTCGTTGAGATTTTACTGTGTATGGGCCACTACATTAAGTATGTTATGTGTATTATTAATTTACTCTTCTTAACAACACAAAGAAATAGGTACATTCGGCCTCCTTTTATAAAAAACAAATGGAGGTATGGAGAGGTTCCCCAACTACCCAAGATGATATAGATATTAAATCAAAGTGGCCTTTGAACCCTTGGATGCCTGATGCCCACACTTGAGTGCTCAGATGCTAATATACAGCCCTGCTTCTTGACCACTCTCCCTAATTTAAAATTTTTTAGCAACTTTACCTTCATCCATTAGAATATCTAAGCATAGCATGAGGCATGGAAAAGGCACTCAATATCTGATGAATATGTACATGGGTAAATGTTACTAAAAATGGTTCTAAGATCCCATGTTCATTCTATTTAGCATTCTGTAATATCTTCTAGGCCTGTAGATTTGAACTTCTTTAAAGCAACCATATGCTCTGTGTTTTTGCCAGTCTTAAGATTCAAGTCTTCTTATTTCAGCAGGTTCTAAGCATTTGGGGGAGTATCACAAGATGCTTTGACAATGTAACAAAGATATGGACTCTCTTTTCAGGAAAATGCACCCCCAATTACACATTTTAACCCCAATCTGGTACATAGATCTTCTAATACTATCCATAGAGTGATCACAGGATCTAAGTGTATTCAAAATTTTTTTAAAGATTTGAGAGGGTAGGGAGAAAGAGTTCAAGCACACACAGGAGGGTAGGGATAGAGGGAGAAAGAGAGGTAATCTCAGGCAGACTCCTCCACACTGAGCGCAGAACCCAATGCAGGGCTGATCTCACAACCTGAACTGAAACCAACAGTTGTACACTCAACCAACTGCACCACCCAAACATCCCTCAAATTTTTACAATGTTAAGATGATACTACTTTTTTTAAAGATTTATTTATTTATTCATGAGACACACACACACAGAGAGAGAGAGAGAGAGAGAGAGAGAGAGAGAGAGGCAGACATAGTCAGAGGGAGAAGCAGGCTCTTTGCAAAAGCCCATTGTGGGACTCAATCCCAGATCCCAAGATCACAACCTGAGCTGAAGGCAGCTGCCCAACCACGGATCCACCCAGGTGTCCCAAGATGATACTACTTTAGAAGTACCTAGGTGGCTCAGTCGGTTAAGCATCTGCCGTCAGTTCAGGTCACAATCCCAGAAAGCTGAGATCAAGCCCTGCATCCAGATCCCTGCTCAGTAGAGAGCCTGCCTCTCCCTCTGCCGCTCACTCAGCTCATGCTTGAGCATTCTCACTCTATCTCTCAAATAAATAAAATATTTTTTAAAAAGTAAGTAAATAAATATACTCCATAGCAAAAACAAAAATGTTAAAAATGGGTAACTCTTTAAAATTAGGTAGTACCTGTGCTTGATACTGATCCAGGGGACTATTCCTTCTCCATCTTTTTCAAATTTGTATCAGAAATTGGTTGCTTCTAAAGTTCTCTTTGGAACATGTCAGTTTATCCAAGGGTTTTAGTATTCCCACAGTTATTCTTAAAAGTTCATACCACTCATTTTTTAAATTTTATCTTAGTAAAAAGCTCCCCCTTATATTTTATATAAGTTACTTCACTAGTAAACAAGCTGAATAACCCTGTCAATGTCACTTATTGAGAGGTCATTCATTCATTTAAGAATTCTTACACTGAATACTGTAGCTGTGAACAAAGCCAAATAGATTTCTTCCAAGAGAAAATATGGTTTTATCCTAGAGATACTTTTAATTATTAAGCAGTCCAACTTAATTCATCATTAGTGCCCATAATGAAACGCAGTAAGGCAATTTAGCAGGAATGGAGCAGAGGTGCTATAAAATAAAATATAAAGTCATAACATTTATCACAGCTTGCCGTGGAGAAATTTATTCTGCTGGAAGCAATAGTTTTAGACGTAAAACTTGAGCTATTAAAGAACTTATGTCGACCCTGTGGCAGAAACCAGCTAGCTGTTCACAAACTAGCAGTTCTTCCTCCTTTGGGGCACACGGACTATATTCCTTGTGGTTAGAAATAGCCACATGACTGAGTTCTAGCCATTGTCGTGGGGCAGCAGTAATGTCTGTCATTTGGGGTCTCCACATAAAACTCTCCCATCTCTCCATGGCCTTTTCTGCCTCTGGTTGGCTATAATGGAGGTGATCTCCATCTCCATCTGAGACCTATACATTAAAAATTGTAGGGTTACAAAATGGCAAGAAATGGAGGTTCTGAATTCAAGCTTGTAGAAGAGCTGTCAGACCAAGAGCATATAAGTTGGACTGTTAGGTGAGTGACAAATCTTTCTTACATTTCTCTACGATTTAGATTTGAGGAGATCAGAGGAGTATCTGTTATAGCAGCTAGCGGTTTAACCAACACAGCTCCCATTTATAGAAGCAGATGCACCTGTGTCCCGAGAAACTGCAAAGCTTATTTACTCTGTATTGTATATTTATCACTTTATATCATGTGGCCATTCTTGTGTTTATCTTTGAATGAGTTTCTGCTAAGTAGTTTCATTATTAGAAAGTTTAGGATAAAAAGAATTCAACATTAGTGGTTTTTTTTTTTTTAACATTAGTGTTAAAGAGACTGGACCTGAGGGAGAAAACCAAAAAATTACTAAGAAGTCTTTGAAGGGATAGTAGAAAGGCAAACAATTTAACTTTTTTTTTTTGCTAGCATCTCTTCCCCGGTTTCTAGGCTTAGGTAGAATAATTTTTATATTATAAAATTCAATGTTTAGCTTTTTAAGAAATGGAAACATGGTAGGTTATAGGTCATAAAATCAAGGGTTATAGAGTCAGACTGCGATAGGTTCAAATCCTTTGCCAAAAATGGAAATCAAAAGACCCAGATATACATTTGCTGTGAGAATTAAATGATGAAGTACCTAGCACCTGGCAGCTTTTCCATAATTCCTACATAGAGTTGAAAACATATATATACTTTTGTGAGAAACATTTTAGGGAAAGCTATGGAAGCTAGATACTTTACTCTGGTGAATACATACATCTACAGATATAACCATATACATGCATATTCATTATTTACTCTACAAATACAGCCATTTAAGGAAATATGCCAAATACATGTTATTTAAATCCTTCTGCTTTATGAAATGACACACTAAGAATAGAGGGTATAGAACAAAATAGGTCAGGAGAGACCACTCCATATGCATGCACCTTGTATCCAGAGCACATCCTAATAAAAATACTGTTGCAGTTAAAAGACATGATGAATTTCTAGTAAGTAAAACTGTATATAAAAATGATCCTTTTATATATAAAAGGACCTCAACTTACAAACATAAAGAGAAAGTAGTAGTTTGATGGAAGTAGGTTTAAGAAAAACGTTAAAACTGAGCCTTGGGGTACCTGGTTGGCTCAGTCGGTTAAGCATCAGACTCTGGATTTCGGCTCAGGTCATGACTTCAGGATCAGAAGATTGAGCCCTGCGTTCAGCTCCATGCTGTGCATGGAGCCTGCTTAGATTCTCTCTCTCCCTCTACCCTTTTCCCCCACTTGCAAGCATGCTCAGACTTTCAAAAACAATTGAGCCCTGGAGACAAAGTAAAAATGCGAAAAGATGAAGACTAAAATCAATGCTTCCCAGCCAGAACACATAGCCACCCAAGGCCAGGAACAATATAGGAAATGGGCACCATGCGCAAAACCCACTTGCTCATAGCTTGTTGCATTCAACGGGGTTTGTCAACTTTAAAATGTTAAGTGTGTATATGCTTTAAAAAAAAAAAACAAGATTATCACCATGTTTCATTAATGTCACTCTTTCATTTAACCAATTGTGTATGTGGTGCTAATTCCTATTGCAGAAACATGCATTATACTAGAATCAAGTAGAGTAGTTTTTTTCTTTAATGAATACACGGAGAAATAAGTACCTAGAGATCAGTGAGGACAGACACAGGAAAAGAAGAGCAGGGAGTATAAAATTGGTAGCATAAATCCTGACTTGGTCCTAACTCTATAACTTATTAGCCTTTACTCCCTTGGAAACTTGGTACCTTCCTCCATCAATACACCATCGCGATAACTTGCTTTTCAGGGTCATCACGAAAAATAAAGATACTGATTATAAAAATGCTTTGACATTTCAAACGTATCATACAAGTGACAGATGTCAATATTAATAGCATGCATTTCTGTTGAAGCCCTCCAAGAAATACTTAATGGAAAAATTAGGATTCAGCTACATCAGGAAGGGGGAAGCACACATAGAGAGGTGAAGGGTATGGGAAGGCAAAGTCGGTCAGAGTGGACATTGGCAAAAATTTTATATTTTGCTCAAACAATAGCAGCTCAACTAGCTCTTTAATGCTGATGGTTTAGATGACTAGAAAGTTACGCTAGAGCTAATATACTAAGGGCCAGTATGGAACAAAGCCTTTCCTTTTTCATATTTTATCCCCCTCAATCTTCTGTAAAATGTGAATGAACTGTTTTGTTAGCCAAAAAAAAAAAAAAAAAAAAAAAAAAAACACAGATCTGGTTACCTGTCAAGAATTACAGAATTTTTGAGTCAGTAAAGCCCTGTTTATCTAGCCAATTTATCCCTCCTCTCAGAAGGTCTTTGATTTGACCTTACTTCTCCTCTTCAAAAAACCATTTCCAAACCAAAGCAGCTGAATTTTGTTCATTATGTTGAAGCTGCACACCAAGAAGTATTAGTCTTATCAATTAGAAGATCCTGCTTCATTGATTTTCCTTGACGGAAGCTGTGTGTGTATTGGCTTTCAATGTACAGAGCATATGGTAACTGCAATCTCTTCTAGTAGAGATTCTGCTACAGCTTTTAAAGAAAAGAGATGTTTGGAATAAATAATTAACACCAAAATATATAGCTACTCTATGTTACATAGAGGTTATCTTTAACTTCAGGTACCTTTCAGAAGAATTTAAGGGAAGATATGCTTTCAATCATTCTGATGATAAAAATCCAAGTATACCTCCAGGAAAACAAATACCTGGCCAAGAATGTGTTTTTCTTGAACTTGTCTACCATCCACTTAAAGACTTAGAATATACTGTGATACTGCACAGATAGGATGCTTGATACCTGTGACTCGTGCATAGTCCTGGGTTCTGAAAAGGGATCCCACTCAAATCCCAAGCTTTTATGGGAGGTTGATAAAGATAGGAGATCTTCCTCCCCAGGGACTTCTATAAACCAAGGTCAGCTTTAAAATTGCAGAGACTAGTTCCAAAGGGTGTTCCTGGACTGCTTGCGCCCAAAGTCAGCCATACAAAAAATTACTTCATTGTCAAATAATTTTGGGAAATATTGCTTAGTGGATTCCACTGGCAATGTGCAAAGCTCATTTGCATATTAACAACATGAAGAAATGTTGCTATATTCAAATCTGTTTAGCTTTACTATGGACAGTATCTACCAGGTATTTCCCATAGAATCTTTCCATTTAAATGCAGTTTATCTACCTCACCCAAGCATTTCGGTGATTAATGTGCTCAAAGTCTGTTTATTTAGGAAAAAAGCAAATTTCTAAAGTTGACCAACCACATCATCCCATATATCTTTACTACTCACACTCTTTGGTTCCTACTCATCAACTACTTAGCTTCTCTTGTCTGATTTACTAAGTACAGGAGTGGTTTTAGTTTGACTTTTTTTGTGCTTTCAGCAATATTTAACAGATCTATTGCTTCCTTCTTAAAGCTTCCATTTTCTAGGCTTCTCCCTATATCCCCCTTTAGCTCTTCCTTTTCGGTCCCCTATAGCCACTCTCTTTCCTAGTCTACTTCAAATGTGGCCCTAGACCAGCAACATCGACATCATAACCTAGGGCTACTGTTAAAATGCAGAGCCCCACACCTTACTTCAGATCTATTATATCCAATCTCTGGGATAGAAACTTGCAACCTATTTAATAAGCGCTCCAGATGATTCTGATGCTAAAGTTTGAAAACTTCCACCCTCACTCTCAAATATTCTGTTTCATCAGGGGCTTGCCCATAGTCATTTTCTCATGGCTTCAACTGCCATTGGACACAGCAGTGCCTAGTATAATACCCATCACATGGTGAGTGTTCCATAAATACTGGCTGAGTCAATGAGAAATTCTGAGTATCTCTAGCTCAGCCCCAAATCCTCCAATTGGTTTTCTACATGTGATGATTTTTTAGCCTCTCAAATTCACTCTGTACAAAATTGATTTCCTTCTCTTCCTTCACTTAACCCAATCCAACAATAATGGTTAATACTAAATGTTATTCCCATGCTCCAAGGTTCACATGAGTGGTCTCACTGAGTGGTAGTGATACCATTTTTGTCAAAGTAAAAAATCTAGACACATTCTGGTTTTTCCTTCATTTTCATTCTGTTCCATCATTTATACCCTGTCAATCCAAACAGTAGTACTCACCCACTTTTCTCCAAACCCACTCACATAATTGCGTCCCCAAACTCCAGTATCTCTCCCTGATATCTGACAAAATGCTCTCTACTAGACTCCATCCTATTGGCCATCTATGAGGCACAGCAAGCTTTTTTCAACAGAGATAGGGCCACAAAACCCTCATTAACCAATCCCTGCTGAATCCTCAATATTTACACTGCTGATAAACACAAACTCTTTCTCATAAGCTGCAAGGCTCCCCTTTTCCTGTTCTTATTCATCACTTACCACAGTTTTCTTCTGCTCTCACATTGGCTATCCTAAACTTTTTCCAGTTCCTTGAATACAGCGTGTGCTCCCTCTGGCTTCGAGAACTTTGCACATACTCTTAACCACTTTCACTCATACTCTCCACCTGGCTATTTCCCACTCAGGAATCCATGATACCTTCTCTGCCTTGGTGTATAGGCCATTTCAACATTCATTCCTTCAATGTAATTTTTTGTTGACTTGTACCTATTTTCTAAAAGTCACTGGGAATTTCTGTATCTCAGGGATTAACACAATGCCTTGAATATAGTAACCTGCAAAAAAAAGTTCACTGTCTCATCTAGACAAGGAAACAAACAATTAAAACATCACATCTTAGATGCTTTGATACATGAAATACTTCTATGGTGAAATAACAAGATTACATTTGTAACATAAAAACCTTACTGACCAGTATAGACAGATGTTAACTAGATTCATGTAAGAAATCTGACAAGGGGTGTTTTTGTCTGGTACAACTGTTCAATGACACTTTTAAGGATCCAGGTTCTAGCAATGTCTGTAGTGCACCATATGGCTTCTCATTCTTGTTGCCTCTCTCAAGATGAATGCTGCTTCTCTAGGTTTCCAGTGGGAAGAAGGAAAGAAGGGCAAGGGACAAAATGCTTGACAGCTTAAAAATATCTTTTTTTTTAATTGGAAAAGAGATAGTTTGTCCCAAGGCCCACCCCAGTAATCTCCCCCAGCATTGCTCTGGTTAGAATGATGTCAGTTGGCCATCCCCAGAGAGCAGGAGGCTGCAGAGTGGAGTGAGTCAGTCTATGAATGCTGAGTACCATCACCACTATCACTGGAGCAGAAAGATGAGCAAAGTGAGAACAGATGTGGTTAGACACAGAGTAAGCAGAGAGATTTTCATAGTGTGCTACAAGATTGTACTTAGCCTTAAGATGATGAGAAAGAGAAAAAAACATAATTGGATTTGTATTTTGGAAAACTCATTTTCACTACCCATACAATCACATCTGAAACTACCAAATCAGGAACTCTCAAGGGTCTCATGTAAGGAAGAGATGACTTTTCACTCTACCATCTGTGAAGTGAGTACATCACAAACTCACCATCCTTTAAGGCAGCACCGGGGTAGGGGCTTTGGGTAAATTCTTAAAAATGGAGGAAGGCAAAGTACAACTTAAGAAAATAAACTCAACTGAATCCATGGGGAGAATGATTCAAACTATAAACAGCAATGCAGGGATCCCTGGGTGGCGCAGCGGTTTGGCGCCTGCCTTTGGCCCAGGGCGCGATCCTGGAGACCCGGGATCGAATCCCACGTCGGGCTCCCGGTGCATGGAGCCTGCTTCTCCCTCTGCCTGTGTCTCTGCCTCTCTCTCTCTCTGTGTGACTATCATAAATAAATAAAAATAAAAAAATAAAAATAAATAAACAGCAATGCAAACTAAATCCAGGTACCTGCCATGTGTCAGATATCTTCACATATTCTGAGCCACTGAATGCACCTTATAGACTTCCAACAATATAGGAAACCTCCTGTCCCAGAGCTCCAGCAGCTGTGAACTTTCCTGAGACTACAGGAGGTCTAAACGCTTTCCTCCCTCTGACCATATTGAGGTCACTGCCTTGCCTCACTGTAGACTCTGGCTCTCTTGGTGTTCCCTAGCTCCCTCCTCACATGTCCCCCATTCATACCTTTACACATTTTTTTTTTAAGATTGAGACATAGAGAATGAGAGAGAGGGTAGGGGGAGGAGGAGGGATAGAGAGAGAGGGAGAAGCAGACTGCCCACTAAGCAGAGAAACAGTTGAGGGTGAGGACAGTTCAAGAAAAGGCTCAACCAGGACACTTGTAACCCAATGTTCATAGCAGCAATGTCCACAACAGCCAAACTGTGGAAGGAGCCATGATGTCCTTCGACAGATGAATGCATAAAGAAGATGTGGTCTATATGTACAATGGAATGTTACTCAGCCATCAGAAAGGACAAATACCCACCATTTGCTTTGATGTGGATGGAACTGGAGGTTATGATGCTGAGTGAAATAAGTCAATCGGAGAAGGACAATCATATGGTTTCACTCATACATGGACTATAAGAAATAGTGAAAGGGACTATAAGAGAAAGGAGGAGAACTGAGTGGGAAAAATTAGGGAGGGAGATAAACCATGAGAGACCCCTAACTCTGGGAAACAAACAAAGAGTTCCAGAAGAGGAGGTGGGGTGGGGAATGGGGTAACTAGGTGATGGGCCCTAAGGAGGGCACTTGATGGGATGAGTACTGGGTGTTATACTTATGTTGGCAAATTGAATTTAAATTAAAAAAATAAAGAGAATACTTATATTACTTACATGATTAAAAAAAAAAAAGAAATTGCTCAACCATAGCCCCCCCGCCCCCATGGATTAGCAAGGGCCAGAGTAAAGCATTCCAGTATTTTTTTTTTTTAAATTAACATCCAACTTTCCTCCACCTTAAGGAAAAAGACTGATTCTACTAGACACTTGGAAATTGAGGCTAACTTTGTAATTCAACTTCAAACATGATCTGGAAAACTAATTACAGAGTAGTAGCATTCCTTCAGAAATGTATTTCTTCCTTCTAAGACCTGTGACTTCAGTACTTAGATAAGTCATGTCTTGTAGTTGATCCTACTAGAACTATTTTACATTGTAGTGGCAAATTTTTTTTTCTCCAATTAAATCCAAAGCTTCTTTTAAAAGTATGGTGCATATATTTCAGGTTATTTTTGCTTTTTGTTTTTTGTTTTTTTTTTTATAAAACGATTTTATTTATTTATTCATGACATACACAGAGAGAGAGAGAGAGAGAGAGAGAGAGAGGCAGAAACAGAGGCAGAGGGAGAAGCAGGCTCCATGCAGGGAGCCCAACGTGGGACTTGATCTGGGGACTCCAGGATCACACCCTGGGCTGAAGGCGGCGCTAAACCGCTGGGCCACTGGGGCTGCCCATATTTCAGGTTTTATATTACCAAACAAAAAATATTGATGTTTCTTAAAATCTGCTTCCTTTTCTGCTCATTACCTGAAAATTAATCAGAAACAGGATGTATTCCACTTGAGTATCAAGGGCCTGAACAGATTTAGTATAAAATTCTCTCATCTTAAGAGTTGCATCATTAATATATTGACTTTTTTTCAAAGGATCTGCCACTATTGGTAATTTTCAGTTACTTTATGCCATTAAAAAAAAAAAACTTTGTGTATCTTTCCCCTTTATTCTTTTTTTTTTTTTTTTAAGATTTATTTACTTGTTTTAGAGACCACACAGATGCATGCACAGGTGGCGGGGGGGGGGGGGGGGGGGGCGGGGCAGGAGAGGGAGAGAGAGGGAGACAGGCAGACTCCCAACTGAGCACATAGCCAGAGGACTTCCCAGGGCTTCATTTCAGGACCTTGAGATCATGACCTGAGCCAAAAACAAGAGTTGGCCTCTCAACCAATTGAGTCACCCAGTTGCTCCTATTCTTTTATTTAAAAAAAAAAAAAAACTGGTTTGGGGGCTCCTGGGTGGCTCAGTCTGTTAAGCTTCTGACTTGATTTCAGCTCAGATCTTGATCTCAGAATTGTGAGTTCAATCCCCACATTGGGCTCCACACTGGAGGTCGAGTCTACTTCAAAAAATAGAATAAAGAAAACTTGTTTTAGGAGAAGAACTAGAAGAGCCTGAACGCTTGTTTCTAATCCTGAGCTCAATCACAAAGCAAATCACTCTGGTCAATCAGGGCATCCCTGGGTGTCTGTGGCCCCTTCTGTATAAACCTGGTAATATCACCTACCAGAGCATCTGAGGGATTTTTCACAAAGATGAAGCATATATGAAATCATTTGAATGCTTATAGAGATCTGTATCATTCACACAGAATACAATGTATTCTAGAAAAGCTCTTGATCAGTGGACCATGGTTACTGCACTCCTGTGACCTACATCACAGAATTTTGTCGTAATGTATTTGTATGTTTATAGCCGCATTCTACTTCTCACCATAATGCCTCATTTTAATTGTATTTCCTATGGTCGAAAAGCTGTCCTACAGTGAAAAATTAGAAATATTTTCGATTGAATTATTACAATTACTCTGTTTTTAAAATTAAATATTAAAAGTTCTTATAGCCGTTGTACATAAGGAGAAATTTTATTAGAACATTTTAGTGATGTGAAGCTGAGTTTTTCAAGTAAACTTTGGAAGCATCTCAAATGATTTTTCTAAGACTTAAATGACTTAATTATCCTGTTACTCTTCTGCTTCAAGACATCTTATTTATCTCAATACACTTTGAAAGATTTGTAAGTTAATTAAAAACACCTTTCCTAATGTAAGGCTGATAAGATACTTTGATCCTATCCCGTTTTTAATTTTTACTCAAACCTTTCAACTACAGATTTAGTGTATACAATTTCTGTAAAAACATCTACTATATAACCCAATTAACACAGTCAGTCCTCAGTGTCAAACCAAAAGGTAGAATTAGATTTACCAAAGGTAGAACTTCGTTTTCTTATTTTAAATAAACATGTCACACAGTCCTTTGATGACCATGTCATTTTCTATTAGAGACATACAGGGAGATGGACAGGGAGACAGACAATTCTTTTTATCAGAAGACAAAAAAGGGGAAGTGCTTGAATCATCAGCATTCTCAGTTGACTCTACAACATATTTAAATTCAGAAATTCAACACATGACCTAATTCAATCATCTCGGGTTGCCCTCAACAGAATAGGTCTAAATCTCAAAGCCCTACCAATGAGCCCTAGCACGACTTGGGAGGGTGAAAGGTGTTTCCTTTGCGAAGTGGACAAAAACTGGGAAAGAACTGGTTCCAACTGAAGGTGGGTGTGAGACTCGAAGTGATTCATTTACTTTCTCCTGAAGGGTTTACAGGTTAAGTAGGGAGGCATGCCACATACATAAAAAACCTACCTAAAATAAGGAGATGTGTTTTGGGAAGCAGTGCTCACACTCTCTGGGGACAGATCGATCAGTGCTCCAATTTTAGATGTTATTTGCCAGCTGTAGGAATTTGTGCAAGCCACTTAACCCTCCTGCATCTCACTGAAACAGCAGTACCTAGCTCCTCTGAAGAGTGGGGAATTGGAAGAAAATGTAAGTAGAAACACTTAGCACCTGCTGTAGCAAATGCTCAATAAACCCTCAGCTATACACAAAGGCCTAATGACTGTATAGTTTTAAAGTGCTTCTATGCAAGAAAGAGATCTAAGAGGAATCACTGCCTCCCTCT
Source organism: Vulpes vulpes (assembly GCF_048418805.1). NCBI lineage: Eukaryota > Metazoa > Chordata > Mammalia > Carnivora > Canidae > Vulpes > Vulpes vulpes. Next base: position 69,493,773 of record NC_132790.1, read on the forward strand.
GCCAGTCAGAAAAGGCTCCCTGCAGGAAGCCAAACTAGGCATCCTGAGATTTAGGTGAAGAGAAGAGGCAAAAGACATGCTGGACCACTACTTGGAACCTTATTCATTATAATAAAACAGTAGCATAATATATGCTTTATATATGTTTTTAAGAATTGGTTATCACAGGCTTCGGTAACCTTGTACTTGACTTTTTATTTTTACTACCCTCATAGGCTTGGACTTCTGTCTCTTATGGTTCCCCTCTTTTCAGATTGGAGCCCTGTGGTAATGCCCACTGCTTCTGTCTCCTTTTTATATTCTTTAAAGAGATTCCTAATTCCACTGTTGTGTCTACCCATAATTCTCCTGGGCTCAATTAAATGACCAAGCACACACTGGCAATTCTATTCTCCTGCTTCCCAGAAAAGGACAAGTCTTTGAAATAGTTATGTGGCTGACGAGCACAGTCATGGTTCAATCCTGTTCTTTCCTTTCTCATGCCATCAATTCATGCAAACTTTTTCACCCAATTTACAGAGTCATATATTGTAACTAACATTTAACAGAGCTAACATTTCTTCCCTACAGGTGGAGAGAAGAAATCAAAATGAAACTAGAATATATTTTAGGTCTTGGGTTATGTGAAATCTATCATATTGTCTTCCAATACTGGATCAATGAACCTTGTATGTATGCATTCCAAATTATGTAAGTTATTATTCAAAAACCCAAGAATTACATTTATTGTTTTGTATTCCTTTCTGTTACAAGCAACCAACTATTCTCTATAGGTTTATTATACCTCACTGTCACAGTATCTGCTCAAAATGAATGTGCTACTTTGCCCAAATTAGACATGCTTAGAAACACTTTTAAGAACAAAAATTGTGCTTAAGTGCATTTACATCAGCCTCTCATCCCATCTTTAGAGAAATAGCAAACAACTCTATTGTGCCAGTTTTCAAAAAACATTTTTTAAAGCAAGCTTTGGCAAATTAGATAATTATTAAGCAAAACAATACGGTGCCCAACATGATGCATTAACAGTTTCTAATGTTATTGAACCGAACGACAAGAGAGGCACTTTGTTCTTACTTACTTGGCAGACAATTATTCTTTGCTCCAGCAATACTTCATGTGCATACTTCCAAGGAAGACTCATGAATGCAAAGGTTCATTAAGGGAATGAGAGAATCGATTGTAAAATGGAAAAGGCCGGGTGAGGTCATATTTCAAAGAGATGAATATGGTACACTCCATTATGTTGTAATCAGCCTCTCTCTTTCATTCCACAAACTGTAATAGTTTATCCTAATTTTTAAAAAATCAAAAAAAAAAAAAAAAAAAAAAACAATTCTTGCAGCCTTCTGACTACCTTTGTCCTAAAGCCAGGGAAGGAGTCATACACGCTGCAGGCATTTTCCATTTACCACCGTCCTTGGAGTCCACCAAACCAATGTTACTGACCATTTTTCTCCTTAATAAGAAAAACATTCAAATGCTACTATTATTGCTGCCCTGGCAAACCACACTTAATAGATGGCACTTGCCCTGTACATGACACTTACAACATCAATCAAGACTGAATTTTATTTCAATTTATTATGATTGTTGCCCAAATGAAAAAATGCTTATATCGTAAAAGTGTCTTACAATATAAATGTGCCAATGATGTAATCACAGATTTCGGGCAAAAAAATCCTGATTTGGGTTAAACATTTGGCCATCCCTCCTCCTAAATTTTTCATTGAAGTTAAACTTAACAAAATAATGTGACTATTAAGAGGTGATGTTGGTACAAAGCAGAAGTCACATGTTAAATATTTTATATCTTTATGAAGGAGCTTTATTATATTTTCCTTCTTTAAGAAGGGAGTTGATATTTCCAAATGATCTGGGATAAATGACTTTAATTTCACTTTCATTGAAGGCTCATCAGCAATTTTTTTTAACCCCTTGAAATAACCATTCATCAGGAGAGCAACACTACCCAGCTTTTTCGTCTAGAATTTATCCTTGGCCACAGCTGTCGGCTGCCAGAAACTCCTCCAGGTCCTACTCAGTTCCCACTGGGCTTTTGTCCCCAGATGTCAGGAGATGCTTTTCACCAATGGCAAAGAAAAACATAGGACATTCTGCCTCTCATAGGACTGATCGGCGAGTGAATCTTTCTACAAATAGCCAGGCAGTTTCCTCAAGAAGTAGTTAGATATGGGAAATAATTAAGTACCTATTTTCCATACCTCTAGAGTGGTTATCAAACCTGAGCATACCTCAGAATCACCTAGAAAACTTGTTACATTTTCTGTTACAAATGGTAGGCCCAGTTTCATGGGTATGTAACCTGTGACATTGCACAGGACCTCATGCTTGATTTAATGTTCTGCTGTTATTGTCTTGAAATTTTAATCATTTCTGAACTAGGGGCCCCACATTTTTATTTTGCACTAGGCTGCACAAAGAAAGTAGCTAGTCCTGATAAAGAGTCAGGGGTAAGGCAGAAGAACTTGCATTTCTAACAGGATCACAGGTGATGCGGATGCTGGTCCAGGGACCACACTTAAAGCACTTTGTGCAGGAAGTCAGAATGCTAAACGCTTGATTTTCCAAGCCACCTCAATCAAGAGGTGGTTCTAAAACAAAAGTTTGGCCAGTGGATTGTGACTAGAATTTTACTGAGAAGGGCCTCCCATCCTGAGTCTGCACGATCCTTCCAAAAAGTAGCTTCTCCATCCCTTCCATTTAGAACACACGAGTGGGGCCTGGCAGTAGAACAGCCAATCTTGTAACGAGGAAGACAAAAGCAAAATGTTCAATGTAGTACAGCACAAAGCTAAAAAGTGGCCATCGTAGTATGAGTTTCTACTTCAAGGGGAGGAAGAATCCTAGGCAGTAGAACTGATAAGAAATCTGTACTTCTATTATACACAAGTAAAAAGTAGAAGTACTGAACCAAAACCCTTACCAAAACAAAACACGGTTAACATCCAGGCATCCTGTCTTCCAATGTTATTTGTTTCATACATAGGGTTATTTTTGGATGCTGCTGTGCTCAAACCATGTAATCATACTACGTATCAAATTTATCTTGATATAATCAGAAAAACCATTAATAGCAGAGCTATCGTCTAACTGTACTTATGATGACGGTGATCTGCAATTGTGCTTAACAATTTGCAAGGCTACTTCAAAAGCATTAAATCTACAATCTTTTGAGTGAGGCACGGGAGGAATCAGTGCCTCAACCCAGTCAGGACACATCAGAGTTACAGAGATGTCTGAGGGTATCCAGCCAGCCAACTCAGAGAAGGGGCTCAAATTCTAGCTTGGACCCTCAGCTCATGCCTTTCCACTCCAAAGTGAAAACTAATCTATTTTTAAGGCCACAGAATACCAAATAAACCATGAGGCTTGAAGTCTTTACATCCTCCATTTGTCCTAGGTACAAAGTTTGACTTTCTCAGAGCTTATTTTATTTTCTCCTACTTCTAAGAGATGCCTTTTGGAAAGCAAAGTTCCATGAGTATGTTTTGGAGGACTGAATTCCGTACATTTCTTCTCTGCAACTCACAGTGTAAACACTAGGAAGTTAAGGTTCTTAAAAGTCCTGTAGTTATTGTTTGTTTAACCAAAATTTATGATAGTTACTTGACAAAACAAGACTTTCTTAAACAGGAAAACTAGTCAACAGCTCTTAGAACATTGTATTCTATGGAGCACACTGAGGTATTCTCTAGATAAAAGTCCTTCCTGGTTTTAAGGTTTTATTGAGTGAAACAAATGGAAGACCGAAAAAGAATGACATCCACAAATTATCAAGTATTGATCTCCTAGCCAATAATATTTAACCTAAGAACCTAATTTATATTTTAAACTATAGCCTTATATTTTTAATGCCCTTCCAGAGTATGTAGTTATGGCATTTGCAAGGATTAAAAAACTTGCTCACTTCGATGAAAATTTTTTTAAAGGAGAAGTAGGGTATTCAAGTCAGGAGCAGTCTTTCCCTTTGCAAAAGGATAATTCAGACAGAAGAGATTTCTTTTGAAAAATGTCGTGATCAAGTACTGCACATGCTGCCCAAAATTAATAGCCTCAACTTGAGTTGCAGAAATCACCCTGAGCATTTCACTCCATATATTTATTTTACTATTAGGTTTCTCAACACAGTTTACTTCAGTCACATTTAATTGAGTTAAACAGCTATGCCTAAGGTTAGAAATTATGAAATGATGGATACGGACAACTACCCAAAGTGGCAATGCCCTGCTTTATGAAAGAGGAGAGGCAGGGCATGGTGCTGGCTTTACGCGTTTATTTAATTAGCAGCAGTGTAATTTAGCCCTAAGTGTCAGAGACAGACATCAGGGATGCCAAATCAGACAGTCTCTGACTTGCAGCCATTTTCTATGAGCTAAACTTACAGACAATGGCTTCCCACTCAGACAAATTGAGACTCATTTTCCTGGCAGTGTGGCCTGTGGTTGGATATGAAGGGTTAACCCCTGGGCAAGTTTAATGTGCATGTCGTTTTTCTAGGTTAGTTTCCATAACAGCTCAAATTTGGTATTAGATGTATCTAAAAGAGGTCTGTTTTCCACTGGAGACTCCTCCAGTGTAGATACTGCCACATTTTACATCTCAGTTATTCAAATGAGATGGTGTAGACTATTCAAGCATGCTTTGGGAGATGAGTCAGAGAGGGAATGTGAATCCTTTTTTTACAGTCCCTTTTTTATTATAGTAAAATAGGCATAAAATTTTCCAATTTTAATGAGTTTTTAAGTGTACAGTTCAGTGACATTAAGCACATTCACAATGTGGCACAACTATCACTACCACCTATCTCCAGAACTTTCTCATCCCAAACTGAAACCGTACCTGTTGAATTTTAACTTCCCATCCCCACTCCTCCTAACCCCTGGTAAACACTGTTGAGTTGTTACTACCTTTTGGCTAATATTAGTAATCCTCTTATGAACATGGGTGTACAAATAATCTGAGACCCTGCTTCCAATCATTTGGGGCATACCTAGGAATTGAATTGCTGGATCATATGTTAATTCTATGTTTAATTATTTTGGAGAAGCCTACATACTGTCTTCTAATACAGATGCACTGTTTTACATTCCCATTAGCAATGGACAGGCATTCTAGTTTCTCTATATCTTTAACAGCACTTATTTTCTTTTTTATTTTTTTAATAGTTTTGTTACTGTGGAATGGTAAATTTTTTTTAATATTTTATTTATTTATTCATGAGACACACACACACACACACACACAGAGAGAGAGAGAGAGAGGCAGAGACACAGGCAGAGGGAGAAGCAGGCTCCATGCAGGGAGCCTGACGTGGGACTCGATCCAGGGTCTCCAAGATCAGGCCCTGGGTGCTAAACCGCTGAGCCACCCGGGCTGCCCAACAGCACTTATTTTCAATATCCATCCTAAAGGGTTCAATTTCTTTTGACGGACCTAACTTTAGGGATCAAATGGGAAAGAGAGAATTTGCATACAGAAAAAGAAAAATGGTGTACTTGTCACTAATGCACAAATGCATGGTGTTTTTTAAAGATTTATTTACTTGGGGAGAGAGAAGGGGCAGAAGGAAAGAGAGAGAGAAACTAAAGCTGACTCCGAGCTGATGCAGGGCTCAATCTTACAATCCTGAGATCAGACCTGAGCCAAAGCCAAGAGTCTAATGCTTTAACAGGCTGTGCCACCCAGGCTCTCTTCTCGAGTGCATTTTTTTTAAAAGATTTTATTTATTTATTCATGAGAGAGAGAGAGGTGCAGAGACACAGACAGAGGGAGAAGCAGGCTCCATGCAGGGAGCCGGATGTAGGACTCTTTCCTGGGACTCAGCAACTTTTGAAAAATGCATTCCCAATCTACCTGGGAGCTGCCTGTAATCTAAGTAGATGGATCATATCTCCGTTTACTCTACCTATTTAATAAATTAGCTGTGTGATATTAGCTCACAAATGTCTTAGCTTCAGTTCCTTTATCTTAAATGGTTGAGTAAATCAAATAATTCTTAGGAAAGCACTTAGCATATCACCTGGTAATCAATAGTCAGTTTTACTTTTCCTAAGTGTTATAAAGGGGATTAAGTCCTATATGATTCATTTTCACCTTACTTAACTCAGTAAAATAGATAAATTAAGTACATCTTCCTGGCTAAAGGAAAGAGAAAAACCGGCCTCTCCATCTATGTTCTTCAAGTTAATTGAAAGGATACTGCTTTGAGAACCCTCACCGACTCTCTTCTTATCCATTAACTTAGCACAAACCTCTGCCAGAACTTGTACTGCATGTTTTGTTCTCACTGGATACTGGCCTCCATAAGGGCAAGTACTACATCCTTCTTACATGTTTCTCTGGCCCCTAACACCTATTTGATGTTACTCTACCAATATGCCCAATAATTGAATTATTTTTCTTATTGATATAAATTCATCACTGCTAGCCAAAAGCAGATGAAGGCTCATAACTTTCTGAATAATTATCATAGAAAAGCACAGGTTTACATTAAGTAGACTAAAACTGTGATTGTTCTTAACCTTTTGGAGTCACTGGCTTGTTTGAAAAGCAAATATGTTCAGACATTCCTCCTAGAAAATGCACATGATGGCATACATAAAACTATTGTATACATGCATTTATTTTTATTTTGCTAGGGTAAGAGCTTTAGAGTCAAAAGCCCTATCTTATTAATCTCTCCTAGTACCTTACAGAGAGTGTAAAAAATTAAAGCTGTGAATAAGATTTTGAACATTTAAAGTATTAGACCATGTATTCTGAATGCTCATTTTATTCCTCTACTTCAAGGCTCTGTTTACTTAGCAAATCCAAGTAACCATACATTAATAATGTCCTTTCAAATAAAACAATCTTTTCCAATGGGGCCACCTCACTGTCTGCCAAGGTCAAGGGAGCAAATGGGTTTACACAATCTTTCAACAAGGTTCAGATGCAAATTAATCCCATGCAAATGGAGAAAAACCTTTGTGAAGTTGTTGTTAAGTGGTTGTCCTTACTGCAGCTCAAGGGGTCTCCCTCTTTTGGGTAGATAAGTAAAGGACTCCAGCCCTTGTTGACTGAATGTCATCCTGTTATTACATGTCTAGCAATAGAAAATACTTAGAATTTTATCAATCAGCTACTCTGAATGTGACCACTATGAAAACACGAAGAATACCATCCTGAATGGAAAGCAACTGCCACAAGATCACTTACATTATATCCCAGAGAAAGCCTCAGATCTCTAACATCTGTCCCTTTATTACAATGGGCCAACTGAGGAATGCCTGGGTGGTTCAGTGGTGGAGCATCTGCCTTTGGCTCAGCTCATGATCCAGGGATTCTGGGATCAAGTCCCACATCGGGCTCCCCACAGGGAGGCTACTTCTCCTTCTGCCTGTGTCTCTGTGTCTCTCTCTGTCTCTCATTAATAAATAAAATCTTTTTAAAAAACCCTAAAACAATAGACCAATTGAATTTAACATTATGCTTTCAGTGTGCATCTTTTGAATTACTTTAAAGCATACAGGATATGAATAGATGCTGGAATTTTATCAATAAGAAAACAATCAAATTCCCTAGGTAAATCTTTGGCAAAATCAAACTCTGGGTTTTGAGTCACTGACTACTTTGACAAGGAAAGGATTATGTCTTTGTCATTCTCCCTGGAAAATGCCCATAGGAAAATTTCAAAAAGCCACATATTTTGCCTATCAAGATTGCAAAGTTTAATTTGCAGTTTAAGTTGAAAAGCAAGTTTCTTTTATTTGGTCTCAAGCCTCCTCCATAAGCCCTCCAGCTGGTTAAAGGAGGGAAATAATTGACCAGTTTATGCCATCAATTGGGCTAAGTTTTAACCTGTTCAGCTCCCTTGGATAAAAACGTACCATCTCTAAGAGCCCTCAGCCCTCCACCTGCAACTTATTTTCTCTCTAGGACAGCAGCAGGTGTAAGGTTAAAGAAGGCCACCCACACTGCTCTTTTCTCTAAGATGGCAGTCAAGGGAACTGGAGAAGGGGTGTCCATCTCTAGGACCTGGTCCAGCTGACTACTTTCAGCAGGGATGGCTTTCCCCACCTTCTGTCTCCTCATGACTTCTTACTCCCTCATCGGTCTAGCAGGGCTACTTCTGGGCCTTGGAAGTCTCCTTGGCAGCCCTCCACTCTCCTCATACCAGTGATCCCCTCAGGCAGGCTCTAGGCCACTGTCTTATCTACTTCTTTAGATGCACCTCCAGAATCAAAGGTAACTCAAAAGCACTGAAATTTAGGGGTATGCACCCAGCTGTGGGCAGTCTGAGATGGGATGCTCCCCAGGGTCAATTGTAGGTAAAGAAGGTAGAAGCTGTTTTTAATTCTTCAATTAACCTAATTCTAGAATAAACGTTTGACTGCTTTGTTCCTCATTTCTCCTAAGCCAGGAAATGGTCAGACTGTTCTTTGCTCTCCCCTGTGTCCTTGCCTGACTTATCTCCCCCCGCCCCCGCCCCATTACTGCCTAATGTTTAATTAGCTGTACAGAAAAATTCTGATTGAGGCAAATGTTCATTAGCATTAACTATATACTTATAGTGGGGGGCAGGTAAGTAAGCAGCAGGCAACATTGACTGGATGTTTACCATATACTGAGAAAGGCAGGTAAAGCACTTAAATCATTATAATACAACTAACTTCTAAGAGAGCTGTTGTGATTCTTATCATTTGGGAGATGGAAAACTGAAGCATGGAGAGGCTAAGTAACTTGACCAAGACCACTCAGGAAGCCCTCAGAGAAGACTAAATTGCAGGCAGCCTGGGCCCCAGAATCCATGGTACTAACTGACACATACACCATAAGGTACCTGTTGCGGGACTGACCCAGAGCCTGGCTTCAAAGGCACTCTATGTGAAAAACAGAAATGTGCAGATAGAGACTTCTATGGCAAGATGTCACCGGATATCATTCAAAATGGAGATTTACAGTCCTTGGTGAATTTTTTTTTTTTTTAATGTCCAGGACTTCATTTGCTAAAAATCAAATTTTATGGACTGTATGGTCACAACTTTGCAGACAGATGTAACTGCACTGATACTTCCCATGCCCTTTGTAACTGGGTTACTTTACTCAGAAGTGTTAAGCCACAGTTCACAGAGGCTGCTGATGGGCATGCATCCAATACCTCAAGAATTCCCATTTCACAGAAGAAATGGAGGCTTAGCAGCATTAGGTAATTTGCTCAGGTCACACAACTGATAACTAAATCCAAACTCAAACCACATCTATCAGATGTGAGAGCCTCCATCAATGCACGAAACACTCCTAAAGCATTTAGGCAGCACTAACACAAACAATTCTTCACCCAGGAAGACAGAACACAAAACTCCCTACTCAAGAACTGGTTTAAGGCCAGATAGTCCATTTTTCTGTTCAGCTAGGTCTTCCTACATCCTACAGGGGCTCACATTTCAAGGCTATATTAAAATGGAAATACAGATAGCAAAGTCCCATTTCTCCTTGGTGCTACCCAAAAACCCCAAGTCTAAAAATTCTCAGAGTGTGAAATCTGATCACCAAGAGGGTATAGGTCCTGAGTGTCTTGGAATCTACCATTAATTACTGTGACAGAAATATCTAAGGAACTTCAATGCCAGGGACTTGACAAGTTAATAGTACATGCAGGTTGAGGCTCAGGACAAACTGGGAATAAAGGAGTCAGCATAGTTGTCATTGAGCCATGAGAGACACCACTAGCAAGGCAACTACTTATAGAGGACAAAAAATGTTAACCTCAAAGAATGAAAAAAGTACATCATTGTTAACACAAACAGAAGTAAACCAGTCACACTTGGGTGACCTGAATTCTTCACTCTTTTCATTTGGTACCGCAGGGCAGTGATAAATAAAATTGTTGAGTGTACTGCTTACATTAAAATATCAATGTGCTATACAAATACTCATTATTAAAATTTTCTTTCATGGCAATCCAAACTTTTCAGAGTCTTTTTCTTTTACATTCTTACTCTTAATCTGAAGTTAACTTTGAATGGTTTGCCAAAAATCTCAACTCCCTTACAAGGTAACTAAATACATTTGGAGAGGGGAGAAAGTAGAAAGTTAAAATTTAAAAGCATTCCAAGCCAGTGCTTGGAAGATCACCAAAACTTGTCAACAACTTCTACCATATAATGTCATTGATGTAAAAATTTATTCTGAAATAGTCAAATTGTGATTGGTTTCTGATGTTTCCTGAGCTGACTATCCCTCCTTCAAAAAATAAAAGGTAACGAAAAAATGTTAACAGTGTAGTAAGGAGATGTGGCGAGCACATGGTTTTTCCAAAAGTCAAGATTTCTCTCCCCCCTGCTTTGGTTCACTAGTGGAAAAACCCTGATTTGAATACATGAAGTTGACAATCATATTGGTGAAATTCATCTGCCCCTGGAGGAGTTAGTGAAGAAAAGCAGAACTACTAAAAGAGATGATGGGATCCCTGGGTGGTGCAGCGGTTTAGCGCCTGCCTTTGGCCCAGGGCGCGATCCTGGAGACTCGGGATCAAATCCCAGGTCGGGCTCCCGGTGCATGGAGCCTGTGTCTCTGCCTCTCTCTCTCTCTCTCTCTCTCTCTCTCTCTCTCTCTCTGTGACTATCATAAATTTTTTTAAAAATTTAAATAAAAATAAGAAATAAAAGAGATGATAATGGTTTGTGGTAACGGACTCACATCAGCAGTGTGAGAAGAGGAAGTAAAATGAAACAATACAGCCGCTCCGTGAATTTTGATGAATCCACAACATGCGGCTTGGATTGTGTGCAGTAAGGTTTTATATAGTCCAACACACTGCTATCACTTCCTGCCCTCAGCAGATTGTCTGATTTTCTATTTGCAAAATTCCCAATAATTCTATTATCCAATTAGAGAAGGAAATTTACAAAATTATCAGGAGGAAATTAGTCTGACAGTTGCTGTTTTCTACTTAAATGAGATCCAGGACTGTCAGCTGTAAAGTAAAGTGAACTTACTATAAATGAAGTTAAACCACAGGTCTGAGGTAAAGTTTCTCCACACACACCGGTGATGGTAACCCTGTGGAGATTAAACTCCGTGGTCCAAAACAAGAATATGGACACCCCCCACCTCCCTCACTTCTGGCTAGTCCCTTCTCCCTATCACTGACCGTTCCTCCCTCATGTCAGCCCATAAAACATGGGATATATACACAAGACTGTTTTATACCTATCAATGGATAACCCTTCTATTTCCGTCATTATAAATCATAAGGCCAACATTTACTGAGCACTTTAGATGCCAGAGATCTCATAATTCCCAAACCACTGGAATTAAATTCTATGACCATCCTCATTTTAAAGATAGATAGATTTATTTATTTATTTATTTATTTATTTATTTATTTATTTATTTATAATTGACATAGAGAGAGAGAGAGAGGCTGAGACACAGGCAGAGGGAGAGGCAGAGACACAGGCAGAGGGAGAAGCAGGCTCCATGCCAGGAGCCCGACGGGGGACTCGATCCCAGGACTCCAGGATCACGCCCTGGGCCAAAGGCAGGTGCCAAACTGCTGAGCCACCCAGGGATCCCCTATGACCATCCTCATTTTACAGACTGCATAAACACATCAACAAAAAACTTGATTGTTAAATTTCAGGTTGTCAGTACTTAAATCTGACTTCAAGAGATAACTGGGCCTTAGCTTCGAACCACTATGCATGACTGGTAAAAGAAGAGACTATGACTGCCCAGGTTCAGATTTCAGCTCCACCACTAGGATCTGTGTAAGTTACTTCTCTGGCTTCAATTCTCATAGGGTTATGGTGACAGCTTATCAATATATAGGAAGTATTTACTTAGCAGCTACCCAGAACTACCCAAGTATTTGCTATTCTACTTAAGCTTCATTACTGTTATTATGGTGTAAAAAAAAAAAAAAAAAAAAAAGAACTTCATATCCTATGTAAAACAGCCTATCTTTCAGGTTTCAGGGTGTGGGAAAAAGGATTATAGATGGCTATTCTGGTGATACCACGAAATAAAGCTTTCTTATCCTTAAAAATGAAGACTCATGGTAGTTTAAGCACTAATAGAGTCCTATAATATAGTATCCAACATGTGCCTGTATCTCATGGGCACTCTAACAGTGCTGATGAACCAACTAGTGATCTAGCACACATGGACCAAGATCTAGAGAAAAGCCACTAGGGGTACGTACACTGCCTAAATCTGTACTTCACTGGCCTGTCCTCTGTAGTGGTCAGCCTTCTCCTACACATTCCACGAGTACTAATGCCACAGTCAAAGCACTGCTGGCAGAACCAAAGCCTACCAGAGATGCTACAAGTCAACAGTGTCCTTTCTCCCAAGTAGCTAGCTGCAAGGTTATATTACAATGCAAAGACCAGAAGGAAAAAAGAAGCTTTCAGAGGTCACAATGCATAGTCAACTATAATATTGAGCATCATATCCAGAAGTAGTGGCTGTGCCAGTTAGATTATTCCAGAGGCTGGCCTGCACAACACAGACTTTCATTACAGTAAGTGGAAACAATCTGTTGTTCACTTGTTGCTATGTCTCTTAATTAAGTACTTACCAGTACATAAGCAAAACCATGCATTCTTTCATAAAATAGCATTGAGCCTCAAAGATGCAATTATTAATCTAAGAAGCAAGGGTACTTGAAGTGAAGTTCAACATGCCCATTTATGAAGCATTGCTCAGTTAATACATTATAGAGATGTGCTACAATAAATTGGCCTCAGCCAAGATTTACCTTCCAATACACTACAGATATAAATCATACGTTGAGAAGATAGTTTGTAAAAATTTTTCCGTTGTACTAGAAGTACCCTTTTGTCTCTCCCACCCCTAAAAGTTCTCCATATATCATTTTTTCCTCATGCATACCAGTTAACAGAAGAAATCTGACTTTAAATCCTCTTGCAATCCCATTATGCACAGAGTATTTTGTAATTGATGGTCCTTACTTATGAAATCTAAACCTGCAGGTGTTCAGAATATGCCAATTTTCATGCCTCCATGGCAGTAATTCGAAAAAGCAGGAATTAAAGAAGTTCAAGTTACGGTTCTTATGTGAGGAATACTTTTCAAACTATTAACACAGCATTTTATGTAAAATAGGAATCCCAAATATGAATCCCTAACTATGAAATCAGCCAGTTTGTATGTGTAACTCCCAAAGGGAGGGAGAACATTTAAATATAATTAGAAACGTTTTGTGATCCCATGGCCTAGACACCACAGACACTGAAGTCTAACATAGAAAAGCAGTCTAAAATTGAATTATCAAATAATGTCTCCTTCCCATGATTGCCCTTTAGTCTTTCTGTATGGATCAGGCTCCCCCCAGAGTAGCAAGCAGTATCTCTAGATGTTTCCACTTGGGAGGTCAGGCATCATGAAGCTCCTGCAACAGTCTCTTCAATTAAGGATGAGGGAGCCCAGCTCAACTGAACAACCATCCACAGGGTACACCTCATTCTGGAGGATTCCAAAGAAATGAGTGACTCAGTCCCTCCAATAAGAGGTGTGGAGTCTAGTTAGAGAGGCCAGGTGTACCCAAACTACAAATAGAGGACAACAGAGCCAGGTATAATTCAGTGTGAAAATCTGCCTTACAGACAGGAAATGCCACCAAAGGCCAAGATAGGTTTGCCCATGTGTAGCCATGGCTAGCAGGGAAGGTTTCCCAAAGAACACGAAGCTACAGCTGACCTAGAAAAGTGGAATTGTTGGATAGAGATCAGGAGTACCTTAGTACAGGGGTTCAGAGCTATGTTGGCAAATGAGGACAAGATCATGGAGTTGAGATCATCTTTGAAAAATCTCTAAATCATTCTATGAAGTAGCATATAATATATAAAATCCAGGTAGGCAAAGCACACGAATACGGAGGACAATTTTATAGCACTAATATATATCTCTACAGCTCAAATTGCATAAATGCACATATGATACAACTTCCCTGTATAAAATTTCAGAGGTGCTATTTGAAACATCATCCTGATGCCTTATAAGTCCAGTGGAAGAGCATTGTAGGGATCACACACCCTGCTTCGGAGGGAGTTTTACTTCATGTCTCAAGGCCTCCAAACTGTACCTTAATTTTGTGTCATACCCAGTTCAGTTTACTGGTCTTAACAGTAGGTCCTACAACCTAAACAGTTTCTGTCCAGATCATTCTTGACAAAACTTTAGTTCATTCAGACATCAGTGACTCAGAGCTACACTCCTGCCATACTAGACTGCACTCATTCCAAAATACAATTCTACTAATGGATTTTAAGACAACTTGACATAGAAAGTACATCTTTCCACAGAACTTCCTTTAAAATTTAGAACCATAGATTCTCAAGGTTTGCAAGAACATTCAAGTTCATTTGGTCCAACCATAATTCTGATGCTCAAATCCCCACAAAACTGTCCTTTTTAAATGGCCTCATGATCATATTTGAGCAATACCATTGACTACCTGGAATTCTCGGATAGGCATCCCATTTCAGCCAGTCAACTGTTCCTTACCAATCCCTTCCTTATACAGCAATCCAGTGCCTCCCCCTCACACTGCCCTCTCTCCTTCCCATTGATCCTACTTGAAGAACCCTTTGAGGCTAGTAGTCAAACTCTTCAAAATTAGGATGACCACACAACCTGTCCAGTGCAGTCCTTGTATGTGATGGTTCTCCCAACCTAATCATTACTATTACTTTCCTTTTTTTCCCCTCAAAGGTTCCCCTTGTTTGGTAAATTTTATGATCATCCTAATACAACAGATCTTGACCAGCTGGTAGACCTGCAATCCACTTTTTCTTTATGCCTAGCACAATTTTCCATGACCTTCAAGTATTCTTCATCTGGCATAATTTAAGTTCTGTAAGCATCTCGTTTTTCTTTTTGGAATACACAGTAGTTGGTCCGTGTGTGAGCTGAGAAAACGAGGTCAGATCCCAAGTTCCCTGTACTCTGTAAATATGTTGCTACTACATTAGTCACTTCACATCTGGTATTCAGCTTGTAATATTTTCTTTCTTGTGAGGGGTAACTTCCATTTCTGACTATTTTTTTGTAGTGAATTTTTTTTGCATCTGAGTATCATCTACTCTTGGATTCCATCAGAATGAGGTTCCTATGAAGAGTTACTAGTCTGCTCTTGAGGGCAAAGACAACAATAGATAGCAAATAGTCAAATACCATTGAATCACCAACAGTTAAAACATTATCTGAATACCTTCAAATAGGTTTTATAAAGAAATCTAGAAAAAAAAAAACACAATAGACTAAAAGACAAAATATAATTAGTTATGAGATGTGAGGAAACAGCATTCAAACAGAAAAATCAAGCCCAAATCAACCACCACTACATCACTACTACTTTATCTTTAGACACCATCCTTGGAAAAAAAATTGTGCTACTTAACTTTATGAAGTTTGGGATACCTTTTGAAAGTTCCACCCTTTCTCTTTCCACCCCCATCCTATGTACGGCTTTAGAATAAATTTATGTACTTTCCCTCAAACTAGTCCTTCATAAAATGCTCAATGAATAAAGCTCCTAATGGTTTTCAATATTTCAGTCTAACAGATAACATGACATTGCCCTTCCAACTCTGTTTTCTGGATAATCAACAGTTCACAGCCACATTTTTATCTCAGCCAGATCCCGTATGCAGTAATCAAGATACTGGCATTAACATTAAATAGAGTTCGTAGGCATAAAGCATTTTCATGTACACCTGCTAGAGAGCTTTATTTTCCTTAAAAATTTTATTAGAGTGGTTACATTTTTCCACAGTTTTATGTGATTTGCGGTACATGATTACTGTATTGCATTAAACATAACAAAATCATTGGTATCGGTCAACTAAAAAAAAAAAAAAAAGACCTATGTGTCACCTATTTAAAAGAAGGGAGAAACAAATCTAACATTACACAAAACAACCTAGTTCTGCTGATGAGGATAATGAAAATTAAATAACCATATAGGGCCTAAATGAGAAATCTGATCAGATGATACATAGATACAAATGAAATGTAAAAATACTAGCAACTTACACAAAAATCAATGATTTTTTTTCCTCTTGATTACTATTTCAGTGATCGGAGTATATTAGGTACTTGTTTGCTTGCAATGCGTTTTATTAATGCTGTATCTGACACCCAATTTGGAAATCAATGCTTATTTCATCATTTTTCTCTGAGGGGTTCTATTATTTACAATTGATTTAACAGGAATGAAAGGCTTACCATTAACAAGACCCAGCTGCTGACACTTCACAGATGAGTTATTGAACTTCAAAAAGTGAATTAACTTAACCATCGCCAAGACTGATGGTTTGATGATTTTTTTTGCACCGAGTCTAATGTATTTATAATTAGAATGTCAAAACAATAGTGTTCCTGCTTTGCCCAGTTTCTCAATTCTTGCACTTTATAATATTTAAAAGTTTATTTGCTTCTTAGCCCACGATTCTTTCAGGTTTAAAAATGTTCCTTTAGTGGAACTAAAAAAAAAATCCCACATGAAGACTGTTCAAAGTCTGGCTTCACACAGGTCTATGTAAATGAGGATCTTTCACCACTGAGTATCTAAGGACTGATGCATATAGAAGGATGTAATTATTCTAGATCAACGGGACTTTATAAAATGCAACTAACTTTTGGGAAAATGTGAGAAAGACTTCGGTGGCAAATTTTTTAAAAGTCAGATTCAAATGAATGGCTTAAATAAGGAGATTTATAAAACCTAAGCTTAGAAAAAAAAATTAAGAGTTAGTATCCAGGGTTGATGAATTAGTGGTTCCACATTGTCACTAGGACCCCTTGCTGTTTCTCTTTCTGCTTTGCATCAGCTTTAGCTCCATGCAGTGCTGCATGCAGAGCCAGGCATCACAATCCATCCCCACACCATCCATCCAATGAGAAAACTGCCCATCCTATGTGTTCTTTATTAAGGAAGGCTTTTCCAGACACTCTGCCATTACCAGTGAAAACTCTCCCTTAAGTCTCATTAGGTAGTTTTCTGTCACATATGCATTTGTCAACCCATCATTGCTCAGAGAATGGGACTGCCAGTGTTGGCTAAACCACATTCATGGGAAGGAGGAGGAGAATGCTGAACAAAATGGAACTTCTGCCAAAGAGGACACAGAGGATGAGAGGCGCCTGGGTGGCTCAGTCAGTTAAGCATCTGCCTTCGGCTCAGGTCATGATCCCAGCGTGCTGGGATTGAGCCCCACATTGGGCTGGTTGAGCAGTAGGGGAGCCTGCTTTTTCCTCTCCCTCTGCCATTCCCCCCAACTCATGTGTGCTCTGTCAAATAAATAAATAAAATCTTTTAAAAAAATGGAAGAAAAAAGAAAAAATATTTTCAACCAGATCTTTATAGGTAGGAGATAGTTTCTTTTTCTCTCCCTGGCAAATCCTATCATTCCAAAAAGAACCACAGAAATTGGCACTGGGAGCTCCCCACCAAATGGTACACGTAGATCATCTTACAGCAGTGGTTCTCAACCGAGCTGATTTTACCCCCTACTCCAGAGAACAGATGGCAAAGTCTGGGGGTGTTTTTGGTTATCACAGCTATGGAGTACTAATGGTATTTAATGGGTAAAGACCAAGGATGCCTGCTCAATGTCCTGCAACACACAGGACAGTCCCTGGCAATGATCTGGCCCCCAATGCCAGTAGTGCTGGTACTGCTTTGCAGTCCTTATCATGGCTATGCCCCAGCTACCTCTCAGAGCCTCCAGCCAGCTTTTCCACTATTCTATATCCACAGTCAACCAAGACTATAATGAGGTATCTGAAGAAAGAATTTAAAATGGAGGATGAGAGGGGCACCTGGGTGTCTCAGCGGTTGAGCACTGCCTTTGGCTCAGGTCATGATCACAGAGTCCCGGGATCTAGTCCCACATCAGGCTCCCCACAGGGAACCTGATTTTCCTTCTGCCAATGTCTCTGCCTCTCTCTGCGTGTCTCTCATAAATAAATAAAATCTTTACAAGAAAAGTGGAGGATGAGGAAAGCAAAAAAAGAATTTTTAAAAAGCAACATGAAGGAGGGACACCTGAGTGGCTCAGCGGTTGAGCGTCTGCCTTCAGCTCAGTGTGTGATCCTGGGGTCGCAGGATCAAGTTCCACATGGGGCTGCCTGCAGGGAGCCTGCTTCTCCCTCTGCCTATGTGTCTGCCTTCTCTGTGTGTCTCATGAATAAACAAATAAAATCTTAAAAAAAAAAGCAACATGAAGGAAATACGCCAAGCAGGAAAAAAAAATTCACAAAATTTAACCATATGCTATTTATGAGGGGCCCATAGGAAGCACAGAATAGTTAAAGATGATAAGAAAAAGACATGCCAGAAAAGTACCAACAAAAAGAAAATTGGTCTCACGTAAACCAACTTGGTATTAATATAAACCAAAGATTTTAAGACAAATGTTTTCCTAGAGGACAATTGTCATGCAATGCTAACAGTCCATTCACCAGCATAAAATTAACAACTCTCGACATGTATACGCTAAAGAGCCAGCCTCAAAGCACTCATCTTGTGTCCTTTCCTGTTCTCATTTTGGAACCTTGTACCTGTACCACCTTTATTTTCCCTTTCTGTAAGAAAATAGTCTCTGTGGGTGGTAAGCAGGGCCTTCTCCACCACACCACCCATTCTGACAGCATGTCTGTGTTGTAAAACCACCTAGGAAACAATATATCTTGAAAGGTAAGTACAAAGGAAAGTGTATGAATATCTTTACAGGCTGCTTAGAAATTTCATGTGCATGTTGAAGGCCTATAGATAGGGAGTGTTCCCATTCCATTAACAGGCCCTCAATTATCACTACCTCTGGGCCTTTTATTTTCCCTCAGAGATCTTAAATCTCCCTCCTCAGAAGTTTCTGTCCACCTGCCACTGTTCTCAGAGGTAAGTGGAGGAACAGACCTGGAACTCTCCATCTTGGTCAGGTAGATTTTCACTGTAACTGGCAGCCTTTACCATGGTACAGCAGTCACAGCTGTACCGGATGGCTTGGCTGTGATCGTGTGACCGTGTTTCAACATCTTCACAAGCAAACCTTGGGGATTAGCAAAGGAGGCTGAAGGCCTTGCAATTGTTTTTCACTGACTTTCAGACAAATCCTATTTCAAGTCACATCAGCACTCCAGTTTTTGAAGGTTCTTGGGCTTTCTATTACTAAGCCTTTCTAGAGTTTTAGAAAGATTGTGAATTTTATATTTAAAAAGTACAGCTACTTTTTTTGAAAAAACTTCAGTGTATTATATAAAATTTCTTAGAACCAATTTCAGATGCACGAAGCAAATGTATCAAAATTTCTGATTTTAATCTATCTTTTTTGAGACCACTTAAATAGCTAAAAGACAGCTTCTAAGAATCACTGTACATCTAAGGAATGCTTCTATTTAAACTGGAACGGTTTTCAAAAAGTTACATTTGGGTATCACCTTGACATACTATCTACTACATCTGACCACTAAACTATTATTCAATTCAGGCACTGCTAATAAAATTAGAGGAAATACACAGGATAAAAAAAGATGTGTCTGCCTTTAGTAGAGACCCACCATTCCAATTTGTACTATTACCTCTCAGCCCTAAATATTCTTAATATTCCAGAAGAGCCCCAGCATTAATAAAATTACATTTCTGTTGCTACTATTTTATGATAAATTGATGTAACTGTTGCTTCTGAATATACTGAGGCCTGGGAATGAGATTATATAGTACAGTTTTACATCAGCCCATAGTAATAGATACTTGATAAATAAAATGCCACTAAATTCCATTTTTCTCATTGGTACTACGCTTTTACACATGAGAAAATGCTGTTTTCTCATACATGCTTTGGAATAATATAACATGGCAAGTTTTATTTCTCAAAGCAATAAATATACAGTGCATCTTTAGAAACATAATTGCAATATAATTAAGATTTTTGGTTTATATCATAAGGTTTGAGAAATAAGACATGTAGTTCATAATACTTAGAATTCCAGTGTATTATGGCTTTAAAAATTAAGTGTTAAATGCTTGCTAATATGTTCACATACTCAAACATTTCCGATTTGATTAACATTGATTACTCCACAATTCTTAACTACCTGTCTGCAGTTCTCTCCTCCATACCAATACTTTAACTTATTTTTATTGGATTATAACCCATAATAATTTAATTAAATAAATGAAAAAGGAACAACTCTTTCTTCTAGGGAAAAAATTGAATTATTGAACAGAGAATAAGTGTGGGAAATAGAAAGTCACCATTAAGCAAACACTCTCATAATGACTGTTTCAGTCAAGATCACCAGATACTAAAATTTGTTGCTCAAAGTTTGAAGGAGAAACAAGTTACTTCCATAGTCTCAGAAATACCTCGGAGGTATTTATTATTCACAAAGGGAACAATTTCACTTTACAGTGGAGAAACCCAGCAGTCACCACACCTCAACAAGTCATCAAAGTTAGTATCATCAGTAATAGGATATATTGATGTCATGGCCCCTGGTATGATATACTGAGAAGGGCACATCACTGCTGTGGTATGCTAGTCAAAATAAGAAACCTCAGTCTAACCTTCAGTCATCAATAGCCCCAACATTAAGAAGTGTCAAGGAGGGTGCATGGGTGGCTCAGTTGGTTAAGTGTCTGCTTTTAGCTTGGGTCGTGATCCCAGGGTCCTGGGATCCCTGGGTCCTGAGTTCCCTGCTCAATGGAGAGCCTGCTTCTCCCCCCTGCTTGTGCTCTGTCAGATAAATAAAATCTTTTTTTTTTTTTTAATAAAAAGGGTCAACGTTTTGAAGGACAAGGAAAGAATGAAGAAGTCACAGATGGGAAGAGATGAAGACAACATGCCAACTGAGCTGTAATAATATAGGATGCTGATTTGTATCTACAACAGGAAAAGGAAATTAGTGGGAGAACTGGTGAAATCTAAATAAGACCTGCAATTTCATTAATATTATTGTACTGATGTAATTTTCCTGTGTTTTTTTTTTTTAATTTTACTATGGTTACATAAGATTTTAACTTCAACCAAGGTCTGTAAGATGTATGGGAACTTCTCAAAATATCTTTGCAAATTTCTATAAATAGACAACTATATCATAATAAAAACATTTAAAAGTTCTAACAAATGTCAGTTAATCCTATTAATGTATTTGTTTACATTTCAATGTTCACATTAGCCAAAGTAGTGATCTGAGCACTGTGAATGCATTAACTTCATCCACCATCATGAGAAACCAGTGAATCAGTACCATAATTATCCCTACTTTAAGGACAAAATAACTAAAGCTTAAAGCATAGAAGGAATTGCTCAAGATTGCACATTTGCCATGTGATCCCAGGATACCTGAGCCCAGAGCCAGCATGCTCACTTGGCACACTGCATCACTGATCTATAGATGCCCTAAGCCTGCATCCTGAGTAGCTGGCCAACGTCTGGTTCTGACCCTGCCCACAGCCCAAGGTTCCTAGATCTAAATTCGGCTTGGGCAGCCAACACAGCCTTCAGCAGAAACCAGCAAAACAATGTACATCAAGAAGGAAAAGGACTCTGAAAGGAAATCTAAAATGGAAGAAAGGAGGAGGAGAAGGTGGGGGATGGGGAGGATAAGGAGAAGAATGTTAAATTCCTGGGATTAAAATAAATAAGATAGCATTAAAATCCTGCACAACAAAAGAATACCAACTGGGAAGACATTTATTCCTGTTAAGGTATTTGAAGGTTTGCATATTGTTTGGGAAGAGGTAAAGATTTTCATTACCATTAGATTTTGACTTAATAGTATAATGATTCATTTCTAAAGCAATCACTAAGAGAAGGGCAATGAATATATCTTCTAGTGGAGTATAGAAAAAAATGCAAAGAAAATTTTAACAGAGGTGAAAAAAGATGAAGACAAATATAAAATATGCTAGAAATTTTATAGTAATTGCCATCAATAGAAATGAACTAAAGTTTAAAATAAAGACAGCCATAAAAAAAGAAATCCAGTTTTATAATATTTACCCCTAAAATCACCTAATATAAAAGGATAAAACAAGATTATAAGCAGAAAAAATGTTTCAAAATCTAATCGAAGTGATCTATACGGACACATTAATAGATTTCACAATAGGTACCACTTGCAATAAAGAGCATCACAGTAAAATGTTAAGGCAGACAACACAAGTTGTAAATTTATCTGCTCCTATTAACATGACTTTGAAGTATTTCAAGGGCATTTTTAATATAACTATGTCAACAAAAATTTTAAAAATCACCATCATCCTGGAAGATTCCAACAAGCCTGCCTTAGTAACTAATAAATTAGCAAGTGAAAAGAATCAGTAATAAGGAACACTATCAGTAGGCTTAATTTAATTAACACTTCTAGCATGAAACATACTACAAATTTACATAAACACCAAAAACTAAGGTTGAACTGCATGCTAGTCCATAAAGCAAAGCTCAATTAATTTTAAAAAGTCGGTATTTCCTTACCATCCTAGTCTCTGATGAAAAAACAAGTTAGTTAAGTGTTAATAATTTTTTTAAATTATACTTAGAAACATACCTTACCCAAGTATCAAAAAAAAAAAAAAAAAAAAACAGGCTAAGCAAAAATGTTAATATCTCATATCAAAGCCTGTAGGATGATGTAGAATGACTTGTTTGAGGGAAGATGATAGCTATAAATTCTATGGGGGAAAAAAGCTAATAATTAATGAGCTAATTATTCAAAAAACAGTAAGCTCAGAGAATAAAGCATTAAAAATAAGAACAGAAAATGATAAATTAGAAAATCATACTATAGGAAGTAATAAAATCCCTTTGATCCTCTGAAAAGACTAAAAATAGTAAAATCTCTGACACGAATAATCAAGAGAAGGAATTTATTAATATTTAGAATAAAAGACATGACCAGAGGTAGAGAGATTAAAAAGAAAACTGAACAATTTAGTATAGTAATATAGACTTGAAAAGAACTGGAATACCAGGAAGATTCTATAACAATTAATGATATAGAAAAGTACTTCCACCAAGAAAATGCTAGGCCCAAATGGTTTTATAGCTAATCATTCATGCAAGATACTATTAACCTAGAAAAAGACAAATGTAATAAAATGTAAAATATTAAATAATAATGGCCCATGGGCCAAATTTGGCTTGTCATCTGTTTTTGTAAATAAAGTTTTACTGGAACACAGCTACTTTACAAAAAATAATGAGAAAACATGTTTTCTATGCTGTGACAGCTTTCATGCTAGAAGAGCAAAGCTGAGTGCTATTAGTGACCAATAGAGTCCACAAAGCAGAAGATTTTACATCTGGCCCTCAGAGAAAGTTTGTTGTTAATAAGTTTCAGAAAGAAAACTTCTGAAACAGAAAGCTCAAAAGTAAAAGCTATGACAAAAGACAGATCAGGGTGTAGGAGAGGAAGAGGTCTAGGAGGGAAGGACTGTTCATGGCTTAGAATATTAAATAGAGTAGAGCACCTTTACATAGAAGGTAAGATTTTGATAAAGATATCAAAATCCTAGAGGAGAACACAGGCAACACTGGCCCTTTTTGAACTCGGCCAGAGTAACTTCTTGCAAGATACATCCACGAAGGCAAAAGAAACAAAAGCAAAAATGAACTATTGGGACTTCATCAAGATAAGAAGCTTTTGCACAGCAAAGGATACAGTCAGCAAAACTAAAAGACAACCTACAGAATGGGAGAAGATATTTGCAAATGACGTATCAGATAAAGGGCTAGTTTCCAAGATCTATAAAGAACTTCTTAAACTCAAGACCAAAGAAAAACAATCCAATCATGAAATGGGCAAAAGACATGAAGAGAAATCTCACAGAGGAAGACATGGACATGGCCAACATGCACATGAGAAAATGCTCCGCATCACTTGCCATCAGGGAAATACAAATCAAAACCACAATGAGACACCACCTCACACCAGTGAGAATGGGGAAAATTAACAAGGCAGGAAACCACAAATGTTGGAGAGGATGCGGAGAAAGGGGAACCCTCTTACACTGTTGGTGGGAATGTGAACTGGTGCAGCCACTCTGGAAAACTGTGTGGAGGTTCCTCAAAGAGTTAAAAATAGACCTGCCCTACGACCCAGCAATTGCACTGTTGGGGATTTACCCCAAAGATGCAGATGCAATGAAACGCCGGGACACCTGCACCCCGATGTTTCTAGCAGCAATGACCACAATAAGCCAAACTGTGGAAGGAGCCTTGGTGTCCATCGAAAGATGAATGGATAAAGAAGATGTGGTTTATGTATACACTGGAATATTACTCAGCCATTAGAGATGACAAACACCCACCACTTGCTTCAATGTGGATGGAACTGGAGGGTATTATGCTGAGTGAAGTAAGTCAATCGGAGAAGGACAAACATTATATGTTCTCATTCATTTGGGGAATATAAATAATAGTGAAAGGGAATATAAGGGAAGGGAGAAGAAATGTGTGGGAAATATCAGAAAGGGAGACAGAACATAAAGACTCCTAACTCTGGGAAACGAACTAGGGGTGGTGGAAGGGGAGGAGGGAGGGGGGTGGGGGTGAGTGGGTGACGGGCACTGAGGGGGACACTTGACGGGATGAGCACTGGGTGTTATTCTGTATGTTGGTAAATTGAACACCAATAAAAAATTAATTTATTAAAAAAAAAAAGAAGGTAAGATTTGAGCCAGGACGTGAAGGGGATGTGGTCATTAGCTAAATGAATAATTGGTTGGAACAGCATTCCAGGTAGAAGGAGGAAGTAAGGAAAAGGTTGCAAGGTGGGAATGTGCCTTCTGTGGTTATGGGATAGCCATGTGATGCTGGGACACAGTGCAAGGCGAATAATGCTGCTACAGAGGAGTCGGAAAGATAATACACATGTTACGGGAAGGTGAAGGAAAACAAAGTCTGTAGGTCCTTGTAGGCAACTGTAAGGATTTTGGCTTTTATCCAAGTTAAATAGGGAACCATTCCAGGACTTTGAAGAGTGTCAGGACCCACGTTACCGGAACACCAATGGTTGTGTTAAAAATAGTCGGTAGAAGGGCAAAAGTACAAAGCAGAGGTCCACTGGGAGGCAAGAGAGGACAGTGGATCAGACCAGGGTAATAGCAGTGGAGGGGGTGAGATTCTGTATATATGTAAAACAGGCCAGGAGAAATAGCAAAATGAAATTTGCATGTTAAAATGGAGAAAAAAATTACTGATATCTAAATCGAATCAAGGTTATACAAGAAATGCAAATATATTCTAGTAAATTATTAAAATTATAAACATAGTCTTAACAAAATGAGTAACAAAAATAGTTACAAATAATTCTCTGAAATAAAGGCAGGTCCAAATCAACAAATGAAAAAGGTCTATACCATGTCCTAGCAGGCAGGAGGGAAGATAAAGAATAAGTGATCAACAAGGCGGCACCTTGGTAAAGTCATCAGGTTTCCAACATGAAAAAAATATATATGGATAACCATAGAAGTAAGCCAATCACTCTGGATTGGAGAAAGAATACCGCACTCAAAAGTCTCCCTGAGCTATACAAATGTGAATCAGACCATCAAATAAGTAGGCAGGTTTGACCATGAAATTCTGAAAACAACAAAAAGAATAATAAGAGGGACTGACTCTCTCAATTATTAAAGGTCATAAAATTATAATAATTAAGGAATCAACAGATGCACCCATGGAATCAAATGCAGAAACCAGGAATAGACCTAATGACAAAGTATCTCACAGCAGACGGCAGAGATGACTTACCAAATGGTATTTTTAAAAATTATAAAATCTTATACTGGCAAACTAGTAAAATGAATAATTTAATTCGCTGATAGCAATGTAAATTCATCTACCTCTCCTGAAAAACACTCCGTCGGCATGAATAAAGACCCCCCTTGACTTAGTGATCTTATAGCTCCATTTCTAAGAACTCACCCTAAAGAAATAATGATGATAAACGTATGTTGGTTTTTCATAAGATGCAAAATTAGAAGTATTTTAGGTCTACCAAAAGGAATAGTTACTATACACTATCATGTATCCATACAACAGATAATTATCTAGATACGAAAAAAAAATAAAAACCAATTTTTGATATTTAATGACAGGCAACAGGTTATTGCTTAGAGAACTTTTGACTTATATAATGCTAAATTTAGAGGAAGGACATTAACCCATATGTGTACATTCTAGAAAGCTGGAATCTTTGAGTGATTCATCTTTATTTTTCCCTTTTCCAAAGTTTTGATTTTGAACGTAATTATCCAATTAAAAGGAGTGTTAAACCAAATTTTATAAGGATCATAAAGCATTATTTTAGTTGGTTTAAGTTAGTTTCATATTTGTATAAGAGCCATATATTCTGAACTCTATAAATCCACTCTGTACCTCATATCAGATTTTTTCCAATATAAAAATAAGGCACACAAATAAGAAAGTTGATCAGATTTACAAGCCAACTTAATATTATGAAAGAATCATATACAAACAACTGCAATGAATGATTTTAAGTGTACGTTCACTGTAAGGCATTTATAACAACATCTACTTAAGTGAATAAAGAACTACACTGTATTAAGAATTATTCAGTTTTTTGTACAAAAGGGAGATAGACTGTTGATTTCTTGCTTCACAGAAACAGAAATGGAAAGTAGCCACAAATGATATTAACATATGAAGTATTTTGACAGTGATTTACTTTTTAAAAGCCTTATCAGTCTTCAAAGTGGATTCAACACTAAGTATGCTATCATGTGTTATAGATGTGCTTCTGAAGTGTCTTCTATTCTTGTTGTATATTAAATGAATTATTTTGATTTCAAAAACCTTGATTTTCTACATCCATACAGTATCAGGATAGATTTTAAAAGAAACTAACACCCACATGTAACACATGCACTTTATACTGTTACCGAATCAGCATTGAAAGGATTGAATTTTCAGTGCTAACGTGGCCCAGCAAAATTATTTTAATTTGATAGTTCTTACAACACACATATCAAGCCCTATTTTCTGTATAACCCATCCAGAGATATAGAATTGCACTTTCCTTGGTAGAAAGGAGTTGTCAATCTCTGATCACTTCAATAGGCACCTATAATCTCACTGTAACTACTTTGCTCTCAATGGGGACTCATTATTTGACACTTGACTTGGAAATCTGCCTGGTGTTCAATTTGATTTCAATGGTAGTCAATGGAAAAATCCCAAGCCTCTACACATTCTTTTGTTATTTTTGTACATTTTTCTTAGAAGAATTTCCAAAGTTGATTTTTCAACTTAATGGGCCACTAAAGACCTGACAGGACTGGAACATTATGAGGGCAGAGGAGTGTGCAAGCAGATCTGAAAAGAACACAGAGGTCCAATTCCAAGTTGCCTGAATACTGAAGCAGTTCCCCCTTTAGCCATTTATTGGGACTGCACCCAAAGTCAGCCTCCACAGGGACCAATGACCCAACTTCAGCAGGCTCCCTTCCTCCCACAGGACAAATAAGCAACTTTCGATGGGTTTTAATGTATCCAGATGCTGGGCAGCTGGTTTTCCAAGACAACTCTATTGAATAGCTGCTACTCCAAGACCCAGTCTGCCTGCTGCCAAGCAGGTCTGATTATCCCTCCACTGAGAAAGATGCTCCCTCAAGCTTTCCCTGGAAAAGGAAGAGAAATAGAGGGAGAATACTTTACATGTGGAACCTAAATCCCCCAGTGTGAGGCCAGCAAGTACTAGGACCCAGCAGCACAGTTTGGAGGGTGAGAGGAAGTTAGTGGACCTACAAAACTGCTTCTCTTGATGCTTCTGGCTTTTTCAGTGTTCTCATTCTTCACAAAGCCTATTTCTTAAAGCTTGCTGTGACACTGTGGAGCTCACCTCGAACCACAGTGTAGGACAGGAGGTAGCTCACAAGGACCTTGCCGGGCATTACTGAGGCATTAGTTTGTTCTGCTACACACAGGCCATTTTGTGGGTTGCTGAGAAGTCTGTGCTCAAATGGAATTTTACAGGATGACTAGGGCTTGGGAGTACACTGGATTTGAGGGGTGGGCTTAAGGATTGGAGGAGTCATTCAGAGAAGAGTTCTTACCAAGGCCTGAAAAAATGAAGCAATTCACTGGACACCTAAGCTTACACGCAGTTTAGTACTGGTGAAATTTAAAAGACAAGAAAGTAGTAAGAGGAAGTAAGGAGGGGTATCCTGGGATCCACTGTGAAGGGCTCTAGATGTCCGCCGAGGAGCTACACTTCAGATTCCTTAAACGAGGGTCTGTGACTAACCACCTGAAAGCACAGAATCCCTCTAGGATTTAGAGCCAACACTTTTCTTTTGATGGCATGGGTGGCAAGTCTTACTACCTAGAAAGTTTGATGAGGGGAAATGAGGTCAACACAATATTTGTATGACACATTCAGGCAAATTATCATTATATTATTGTGTAAAAATGGTTTCACAGGAGTTTGAAAAAGAAATGCAATAACAGAACATGCCTCAGGCTGTAGTTAGGTTGAACCCACAAGAGCCTCACTGTAGCAAATAGATACCAATTCATGTTGCAAAAGACAATTAATATTTAGTAAAATATTCAGTATCATGTGTAACATCAATTTAATGTTAACTTAGATTTTATTGGAATTGTGTCTTTGTATTCACTTTGGTTTGGTTTTATAGTTGTACGGGAACTATTAGCACAGGAGAATGTATTTAGGTTTCTAATTGTACCTATTAAGGTAATACTGTAACAAAACTAAGGTGGGGGGGGGGCATTGAGTAAGGGGCTATAAAGAGATTCAGTGCAGCATAGATAGGCTCTGCATCCAGACTGCTCAGGTTCAAATTTTGATTGTACCACCTTCCTGCCCCATGACCTTGGCACTGAATCTCCGTGTGCTCATCTGGAAAATGGAATTGATAAATGTTCCTACCACACTGGGTCATTGTGAGGATTCCATGAGTTAATGCTGTCAAGGGCTTGATACAAAATAAAGACCGCTCATGCTGTTAACTATTGTGGTTTCTGTCATTTTCCTTTTACTGGGATCCATACTTTGTTCAAGGAGATGAAACCTACCTGTAGGTAAGACGAAGTCCCTGAAAACTTGTCACGTTTTAGATGAATGTGTATTTCTAAAAAATCATTTCAGTATGTAGATTTGATGAGGAGGAGAAATTTAAGCTCATTTGGAAGATCTAAGTGAATGACAATGTAATTGAGAACACTGTTCTGGGAGTCTGTTCAATGGGTAGCTCCCAGACCAGCATTACCTGGGAACTTGTTACAAATGCAAATTCTCCAATTTCTGAATAAAAAAAACTCTGGAGATAAAAACCTTTGGTGGGTACTATCAAGCCCTTCAAAGGATTTTGGTGTTCCAGGACAGGGGTTGACAGATTCCTTCTGTAAAGGCTCAGATATAAGGATGCCTGGGTGGCTCAGTGGTCGAGCACCTGTCTTCAGCTCAGGGTGTGATCCCGGGGTCCTGGGATTGAGTCCTACATCGGGGTCCTGCAGGGAGCCTGCTTCTCCCTCTACCTATGTCTCTGCCTCTGTGTATCTCTCATGAATAAATACAGAAAATCTTTTTTAAAAAGCAGGGGGCAGTCAGATATAAATATCTTACATTTTACAGGTCACTCAGTCCCCTTGAAAATACTTTAAAAAAATGGGTAGGAGTATGTTCCAATAAATCATTTACAGAACTGTGTACAGGCTGAATTTGGCCAACTGGCTACAGCTTGTGGACCCCTGCTCCAGGATGTGGAGGACAGCAGCTGTGCCTAGCAGTAAAGGAGGACAATGTTGAAGTCTGGCTTTGAGATGGTGAGTTGGAGGTAGACGTGGATGATTATCAGTTGAGTATCTGGCTCTGGAGCTTAAAGGAAAGAGCAGAGCTGAAGGTATATACATTCAAAGGCAGGGTAAGATGCTTATGAAAAGTTGGGTGCAGGTGACACTGCCCATGATGAGCACGGAGCAGGAGCAAGGAAGGTAGACCACCAATCCTGACCAAAAAATAAGAGGAAAAACTGAGAAAGATGATGAGCCAGACAAGAGAGCCAAGAACATGGATGTGATCAGTTGCAGCCCCCGCCATGCCATAGGCATGCAATAGTGCCTACCCCAGGAGCAGCCAGGGTGTCAGTGACTGTGCACAGCTCAAGGTTATGTGCAGAGGGTAACACAAGTATGTCCAAACAGCCAGGGAACTTTTCTAAGTGAAGGAAAAAGAAACATCTGTGAGCAGAGACAGATGGAAGAGAATAGGAGAGAGAAGGGTAAATTGGAGCAATGACGCTCCTGAATGGGGAAGAGGCCCCCTTGAGAGGCTAAGGGTGTGACACTGGCCCTGAAAGGCAGGGACCACACCTCCTCCCTCCACAAATGCAGCAAGAGGAGGGACACAGCAGCATCAGGACAGGCAAGAAGTTCAGCTTCCTTATTGTGGTAACCCCAACCTTATCAATAAATTAGAAAAGCATTACGCAGGGGACAGGTGAAAAATAGATAAGACAATAAAGCATCACTTCTTTAGAAATAAGTGAAACTTTTCATCAATTCAGAGTGTATTTCCCATTTGGTAGGTATTAGTGGTGTTCTTTAATTACACTGGATTTATGAACAGGCTAGGCATACAAGAGATTTTATTCCCTATTCTCAATTTTAGCATTCACATCTTGATGCGCTCCTTCACCTAACCCAAGTTATGCTGACATGATCTTTGACTTCCCACAGAGAAGCGTTCATTTTAACTGGCAGGCAAATGATATTACACTCCAAAGGCCCATCATGCTAAATGACCATTAAACCATTACACTTAAGAACTGCCTCTCAAGATGGAGATTCCAAATGCTGCACAGAGTATCACTGTTTAACTATCAGCATTTTATAGACAGGGAAATGTCATCACCAACCTCACATGAATTCCTCCGGTTATAAACAAAACATCTGTGGCTAGTTAGCTGGGTTGGTTCATTGATGAGAGTTTCAGGGCCAAAAGCTTGGATGGAACCCTTTGTCAAGCTCCAGGTAAGAGCCACTTACCTGCCACCCCTGTTAGATGAAGCGTCTCACAAATGGAAGCTTGGATTCAGAGAGGGTGTTGCTACCACCACCCCATCTGTCAGTCTCCTTGCTCCTTATTCCTCAGCAACTGTTCCCCTCACCCCTGATCACCACCACCTCTCCACCAGCATGTTCACAAAGCTTTTTTTCTGGCCACCTGCCCCTATGCTTTTTTTCAAAATTCTTCCTTTCACTGGGTTAACCTGTTCCCATCCTATCCCTCCCTGAATTTCAAAGTTTGCCCCAAATCCACTGAAGTCTTATTATTTTTCTCTCTTGACTCCAGTCTTCACAAGTCTTTATACAACCAAATGATCACCCTTGGACTCTATAGTCTCTGATTTAGTTCACAATTACATTCAGCTTGAGATGCTAAGCTGGCCGAGGATAGTAGTATAGGTATGGCATAATACCATGTAAAAACAAAGTCTTTCCTATCTCAAGTGCTGTATTTCTTGGTTGGGTAATCCTGGGCAACACATCCAGCCTATATGGACATTCATTTTCTCATTCATAGGATAAAAAGCCATATAGCTCAAATTCTCTGCCTTAGATTTTCTAATCACTGCAGTCTTTAGTAGCCGTCAAACACGTGACTGATGGAGACAGATCCTATGCATAGGTAAATGCAAATCTATATGAGGTGCAAAAAATAAACCAAAAAACCCCACTATGCCTTATAGGCCATGTGGGTTACAAGCAACAGTTCCTCTTTGCCTTCATTTATTTTCAGCCATACTTTTAAATTGTGCAGGGCCATTTGTGCCCTACATACAAAGTGGTCCTAATTTTGAGTTGTTCAGTTACATTTTTACAAGTGTTCCACTGACAACCATTTTAGTCAGTTTTAAAAAGGCAACTACGAGGAGAAGTTTGTGCCTGGTCAACAGGGCAGGCAACCAAGTCTTACTAGAGAAACCATAAATCATCTTTTCCTGGGTATATTGCCCTAGCAGAGGTTCTCAAACTGATCTCACAAGTCCTGATAGGGCTGTGCAGGACATCCATGAAGCCTCAAGTACTTTCCTCCTGATGCCAAGGTGGCACTTGCCTTTCTCATGCTCTTGCATATACTGCAGTTCTCTGGAATCTAGTATAATATGTGATATCGCAACAGTGTGAAGGCAGAAGCAGATATGCTAATCCAGCTACCTTCTACTAGGCTAGACACTAAAAAAACTTACAAAAATGTGGAGGAAAAGGTTCTGCTCTTCACTGTTTTTGCTTTGGGAAAATCCCTTTTCATAAAAAATGTTATTTGTGTTAATAGGCTTATTCTAAATGAAGTGATTAGCAAATTTCTCATTTTTACTTTCTAATATATAAATATCTATAGCCATACCCCACATATAAAAGCTTTGAAGTCCTGTAGGACTGAAGGGTATGAAAGAGACAAAAACATCTGAGAATGGCTTCTCTATATCAATAATGGTATGAAAGCAGTATCTGGCAAATAAGAAATAAGTTTAACTCTGAATTCTCACTAAGACATATGAAAAATATGCTGCTAACAGATTAAGATTTTATCTTTTATTGATGTCCAGAACCCTGAAACTTTTCTCCAAAGAAAGCCAAGAAGGCCCACACAATCCAATGATCTTTCTTTCCTTTCCTTCTAAGATTTTATTTACTTATTCATGAAAGAGACATAGGCAGAGGGAGAAGCAGGCTCTCCACTAGAAGTCCAATGTAGGACTCGATCCCAGAACTCCAAGATCATGACCTGAGCTGAAGGCAGACGCTCAACCACTGAGCCACTCAGGCGCCCCTCACCTCTTCTTTCAAATCCAACCCCACCCTGTGCTCCAGACCAGGAGTGGTCAGGTGGAGCAAGGAATGGGGAGGGAATCAAGTTCACACTACTCCTTTGCTTCATGAGGTCAGCTCAAGGACGGCACTCCTACACACATTCTTTGCAACACTATGTATAGTAGTGTGCTGAGGCTGTCATAACAAAATACTACAGACTGGGTGCCTTAAGAAATTTCTCTAAGTTCTAGACAAGGCTAAAATATCTAGGTGGTTGCAGTTCTGGCTTCTCCCTGAGGCCACTCTCCTTAGCTTGCATGCAGCTTTTTTCTGTGTCCTCACATGGCCTTCACGACAGACTAGAGCATCCCTAGTAGCTCTCTAAAAGGCACCAAAGGCTGTCATCTGATGGCCCCAGCCTACTGTCTCATTCAGTCCCCTCTTTGAAGGCCTATCTCCAAAGACTGTCACCTGGGTTAGGGTGCACCCATGTGACCTCACTTAACCTTAATTGCCACTTCAAAAGCCCAGTCTCCAAACCTGGTCACATTCTGAGGTAATACAGGGTTAGGACTGCAATATATATTAATTTTGGAGGAACATAATTAAGCCCGTAACACCATGGTGAGAAAATAATGCTCTTTTACTCAGTGGTTATGAGACACCTACACTCTATATTCTATTATTTCATCTTTCTAGTTGTACCCAGGAACCCTTTGAATTCATATGCCTCAAGTTCCTCATTTTATTTAACTCAGGTACAGAGAAGTGAAGTAACCTATCTAAGGTAACACAGCACATTAGCTCACACAAGGAAGGAAAGCTTTTCATTTTTACATAGTCTTATTTTCAACATTCAGCGAGTGTATTATTTAGAGAAAGCTTCAGTGATTTTAAGAAAACATTTGAGAACTGCTTACAATTATTTGTTTTGCAAAGAATTATTTTTGTTCAATCATCATGCCCCAATTGACCTATTTATTTGGTGTAGAGAATAAAGGAAGGGAGGGGGTCCACGGGTTTGTTAGTTTTTTTCACTTGAGTTTGCCTACGCTGAGGCAGATCTATGTTCAAACAACTCTTGTCAAGTGTTTGAAATCAAACCCTTTAATCACAGAGAAACAATAAAAATGTAATATAAAGAAACCTTCTGCCTTCTGACCTTCTGCTATGTTGAAGAACAGCTGCCAAACTTCTAGCTCCCTAAAGTTCTGCTAACTAGTTTAAGAGCTACAAGACTAAAGTTAAAGCAGGTGGAAGGTCACTGGCTGGGAAGCAGAACAGCCCAGGTGCACAAGGTTTGTCCACAGACGTCTGGCAATAAACAGCCAGACCAGGTATCGTCAATACCTGACGCTCCTTCCTCCTCCCACAAGGCACAGCTTAAGATATGCTGTCCGGCCCCGTGAGGCACTAACCACTTCTGCCTTGGGCCTGGGTCTTTTTGGAAAACTATAACAGGAGTGTAGCATAAGGTCTCTGCAATGTTAATGAGTACAAAGTATGCAGAGATTCGCAGGAGGCTTTGCCTTGGTTTAGGATCTAAAGCAGAGGCGAACTACAACCTAAGGCCAAATCTAGCCTTTGAGCTAGAAAACAAAAACGTGAAACAAAACACACAAAATAAAATTACAGGGTGGCTCAGTTGGTTGTGTCCGCCTTCTGCTCAGGTCATGATCATGGAGCCCCGGGACTGGGTCCCCTATTAGGCTCCCTGCTCAGTGGGGAGCCTGCTTCTCCCTCTCCCTCTGTCCTTCCCCTGCTCATGAGCAACCTCGTGCTCTCAAAGAATATCTTTACAAAAATTTTTTGAGGATACATGAGAATGTCAACATCAGATTTCAGTGTCTGCACTCCTTCACTTGTATGTGGCCTAATACTGCTTTCCTTCTACAATTGAGTAAAGGCCAAATTGAGTAAAGGAAACCGTAAGGCCCACAAAGCCTAAAATGTTTACTATTTAGTCCCTTTACAGAAGTCTGCAAACATCTGATCTAAACTTTCAAGCCCTCCCACTTCCAACAGCAAATATATAAAGCTAATGTTTCTGATTTTGTTATCTTTGTGTATCTCACCCCGGGAAAATATAATGGTCTAGCAGACAGTTATCAGTTGCATTTAGGATTTTGTAGGACATGTGAAACCCAAAAAATTTAGAATTCTAAATCCTTTTTAGAACAGAATATCACAGTTTGAAACTCCAGTCCTCTGAAGTGAGAAAAGGCTGTTTTGTTTCACTTCCAGGTGAGTACAATAACAGGACGCCTGCAGTCATTTTGATGTTAAACTGTTTATTATAACTATGGCGGGGGCGGCGGGGGGAGGGTTTAGGAGAAACTCTGTTCCTATTTTACCACATAGCTCTGACACAAATGCCTCCCCTCAGCATCCATCCTCACTTTACCAGTGGCCACTCACCTCCCCACCTTCAACAGACTTAGAGCTGTTTAACCCCCAGAACCATGTTCCTTCAGGAGATACTTCAACATAAAACAGCACATCATTTCTTTCCTCAGAGCTTTTCCTGGCAAGAAATTATTACCATGGATCAAAGTGATTAATCAAAATAAATACTCCAGAAGCCAGATAAGGCGGATTACAAAGGGAATTACTGAACGTAGCTTCTAATAAGAGTATTAAGGAGTTTAAAAGGAGTAAATCTGAGCATACCTCTCTTCTGTAGATCCTGAGAACAGTTCTCTAGATGAAAAGGAGGGTGACTGTCACTTCATAGTAATATTCAGAATCCTGTAATAACAAATACCTTGAGTTAGTGGTCTTAACATAATGCCAAAAAAAAAAAAAAAAGTAGATTTGATTATTCCGGGTCTGTGCCTCCTTCTTCACAATACCTCGTTTTCCACGACGTGACAAGTTCATCCTTGTCATAATGAGAAGAAACCACCAAGCCCCTTTGCTAAATCTCAAACCAAGCTGGACTGTGTCCACCGTAGCCATGATCATCGAGAGGAAGAAAAGCAAGTGAGGAGGCACAGGTTTCTTTGTGCTAAGCTTTGTATTAATGGGACTCAGATGTAACTAGGTATTTCTGTATGCAAAAGGATTCACACAGATGATAAATGTGATAATGGTGTAGCTACCTTTAGGATAGACCTTTGATCCCCTAACAAATTGAAAAGTAGATTGTATAAAAGTTCAGCTGTGACCCAGATCCATGAAGACTTAAAAGAGAAAAAGAGACATGTTGTGATCTTCTTGGGTTCTTCATTTTTCACATGGTAATATTCACCCTAGGGCCTAAGGAGAAATACCTCTAATTCCTGCCTCACTCATCTTAGGGAAACATGACAGTGGCTTTTGACCCTAGCTGTTTCTCAAAAAAATGAAGTCTTAGGTTCTAAATTGTCTTTTCTTCAGAGAATAGAATTTGGTCCTAATTTCCTTCTGGTAGAGAAGCCAAATAACTTGTCTCCAAGAATTCCCTTAGGTTGAAGCTTAATGATCACAATTGGATATTCCTGTCGTCCAATAACATCAATCCCAAGAGAAGCCAATAGGGTGGCCTGATTTAACAAATCACTACAAGACTTCCCAATTAATGTTGTTTCAGACAGACCACAAATAGATTTGTATATCCCAAATAGTGCATGGAAAATATGTGCACTAAAAATGTACTTGCTGTTTATCTGAAATTCTAATTTAACCAGGTGTCCTTTATTTTTTCTGATACTCTTAGGAGCAACTTTAATTGAAAATGTCTTTTGGCGGACACTGTAGTGGGGAAAAGGTTTGGTGACTGTGTTGTGCCTAATCCTTGAAGGTGAAAGTTCATAAGAGCTTTGGAACAGGCGAAAATATCCTTAATTCTCAATTCTCTAGTGGGTGAAATTGAAGGGGTGATAAATTAAATATTGCAGGGGCCTAAAATGAGAAGTTGTTAAAAGTAATGTAGTTCAGTAGATAGAAGACAAACTGCAACACCCTTGCTTTTTTAAACTTCCTTAAATTGCTTGGGTATATGTCTTATGAGTATTATAATTAATTTATAATATTTATAATGTATGTGTGAATTAACTGAACAAAAACTGGGTGCTTTCACTTATACTCTTGGCATCATCATGAACTCTCAGGTGCAGCTCACCAACTAAATAATGAGAAGGCATTTCCTCTTCAGCTTTGGTGCATTTTATCTCCAAATAAATCAATTTAAACCTCATCTTGACACTCTCCCACCCCATCATTTCAATGTGGAAAAAAAAAAGAAAAGAGATTCAACCCAACTAATCCAATTGCTTTTTCAAGATACAGACTCTTTAAGTGTTGCCTCAAACTACGTCTGACCTCTTGAACTCACAGAGGGGAAATTAAGGCAGAAAAACCTAGCAGTTCAAATCATGGCAGCTTCAAGATTTGGTAAGATTTAATCTCTGAGGTTCCCTAAGGCAAATAAGGTGGAGCAAAATAACCAGAGAGTAACATATTGAAGAATAGCTTATTTTTAAAAACTGAAAATGGCCCCAAACACCGAGCCTTTAAGAGGAGAGGTGTTTACAAAAGTTCAAGGTTATCATATTAAGTTACCAAAGCATAATGATAAAGACAGGCAACTCATCAGGGAGAGGTGGATTGAGAAAAGAAAAGAAAGAAAGAAAGAAAAAAAGAAAAGAAAAGAAAGAAAAGAAAAGAAAAGAAAAGAAAAGAAAAGAAAAAAGAAGAAAAGAAAAGACCAAACAAACACATAACTGGGTACAAGGAATCTTTTGCTTGGATAACTGTACCAACCTTAGGGACATCATAGTCGACATAATACCTTATTTACCTCACAGTTATTTTCATTGCACAGTGGATCACGAAGTATTTCTATTTCTTAGTATTGTTGTTTGGCTGGAGCAAACCAAAAAAGGGTCAGTTCCCCTGGAGTCCTCTTCTGAATGTTCACCCTAGAGAGCTTCACCCAGAAGTTAAAAGCCTCTCAGTGTAATCTCCTGAACTTGCCATATTGATCTACAATTTGGTTCCTTCTTAGGAAAGCCTTGGAACCTCATATGTTAATATTCACACCTGAAAAATTCTACTGACAAGGCATTTCAAATAATCAATGGGACCAGGATACAAATACTATATATGAGCAGAATAAAGAGTCAAAATAGTGTACATATTCAAGAATCATTTTGAGGGACTTACTACAAGCCCAGATTACCAGTCTCCATCACAGAGATTCAGACATGGTAGGTCTAAATTTTCCTAGTTTTAGTTTTGTTTTTTATAACACATATACAATTTATTGATCACATACTATAAGCAATGTAATCTGACAAACCTCTTGAAAGTTTACCATCATTTGAGCATTTTATTTTTCAAAGCAGACTTCTAGGGAACAAGTATTAATCCTGCTTTATAAAAGAAAAAGCTGAGGTCTAAAAAGATCACAAAATACACTCAAAGCCACATAACTTGCATAGATAGAAGTCAAGGTAAACTTGTTCATTGATTCATCCATGTATTACTTCTCTTACTTGTTTTCTAACTACTTTACTCCCAGACTCCTCTACTTGGTCACCCTGGGCTACCTACTAGACATACATCTGCCCCAGGGCTTTTGCTCTTTCCCTTCTCAATGCCCAGAGCATTCTTCCCTATTCTCTCTTCACTCCTCACTTCCTTCACTCTTTGATCAATCACCTTCTCAATGAAACCTTCTGTGACTATATTATTTAAAACTACAACCTTTCTCTTCCTGGGAACACCCTGTCCTCCTTCCATATCCTCCTTATCCTTCTGAAAGGAGATGTTGAATGGGTAAAGTGAAGACACTCCTTCTTACAGATCTTATGTGTAGCACACTACTCATTCTGAATGGTTTGCATGTGTCTATCTCTTCCACTAGGATGGTGGTTCTTGAACCTTAGCAGCATCACAATCACTAGAAGGACTTTTTGAAACGTGGATTCCTCATTCACCCTAGAGATTTGATTGAAGGATGCTAATAGTACCAGTCAGCAAGCCATCTTGAACAGGCTTGCCCTAAGGCACTGGTTTTCACCTGGGATGATTCTGCACCCCCAGGAGACATTTCACACTATCTGGAGACATTCTTTATTGTCAAAACTAGGGTAGAGAGCTACATGGCATCTTTTGTGCTAAAAATCTTACACTGCTCAGGACAGCCCCACAACAAAGAATTTTCTAGCCCAAAATGTCAACAGTGCTAAAGTTGAGAAACCCTGCCCTCAAAGAGTGCTTCTCAAACACTTATCCCACATCAACACTTAGAGAGCTTATTAGCATTTGTATTGTCAGGCTGCCCCCTCAAAGTTTCTGATTTGTTAGGTAGGTCAAGTGCAAGGCCAGAAACTGTACATGTCTATGTACCCAAGCAAAGGAGATGCTGTTGGTTCAGGGCCTACCGTTGGAGAACAATTTAGTAGAACGAGTACTCCATGAAGCAGGGACTTTGGTCTCTTTTATGCACCGCTGTTTCCTCAGAAACAGAGCATGGCATAGTACAGCCACTCACGTCTCTGATTTTTAAAATAAGATACTCACACTTCTTGCCCCCTACAAGGTTATTCTGATACCAGTGATCCTCATATTGTGCACTGAGAAATGAGTTGTTTTTGTTTTTTCTGTTTGGGTAGCAACTTTGGGACACCTTCTATTCCTATTACTCACTTACTACCAACCAAAGAAGGCTGATAAAGTATATGTGTTAGTCTATCTGATCAGGAGAATGCTAGGATTGCACCCCCACAATGAGATCCCTACAAAAGAAACAAATAGAGACACACAGAGAGAGGCAGAGACATAGGCAGAGGAAGAAGCAGGCTCCCTGCGGGGAGCCCAATGCAAAACTTGATCCCAGGACCCTGGGATCATAACCTGAGCCCAAGGCAGACGCTCAACCACTGAGCCAGCCACCTGGGTTCCCAAGCCATTCCCATTCTCAAAAATAAGGCCAGAGAATTCTCTCTTTCTCTCTGTCTCTGTCTCTCTCTCTCTCTCTCTCTCTCTCTGTCTCTATCACACACACACACACACACACACACACACACGTAAACACACACCTAGTTCTTAAATCTGATGCTTGAATGAGGTCCCTAGCATTTTAACACAATGAGACTTGGTGCCTCTTCTTAAATGTACTTATGCTTCCATAAGCACATCTATGGCAGTTGTTCCAAGATGGTATCTTCCAGGTGCTGTCAATTACCTCTCCTTACATCATTCTCTGGGGGAATATTCAACGCAGTTCCTTTTATCATGTGCCCAAGGCCAAAAATGAAGCAGGTGATCTCCATAACTCAAAAATGTCTGATATCTTAGACTCAATTGCCCTGGTTAAGGCAGGCATTTAATGAAGAACTGGTGAATGAGAAGTTTAATGGCTAGAGTCAAGACACTCCATCTTAAAAATCTCTCTTTACTTACGTGGAATCATCAGCCAGTGTTATTGATTTGCATTTACTGACTGGACTTTCTATTGTTTTCAGATGTTACGATCCTCAGCTGGTGCCTGCAGGCTATTAGTTTCAGGGTTCAGTTTGCTGTCCTGAAAAACCAAAGCGTTCCCTACTGAGTTGAGAAAGCTGAAGAATTCACGATAGCTCCGGAATCCACCTCATTTCAGAAAGCAAAAAAGTATTTCACTGATTGTCCTCATTTTATGACAATGAGAACCTACACAGAAATAAGCAAAAATTTAAAAAATGAACACAGTTCACACTTTATTTAAAAAATAGCATTACTGAGTTGTAATTTACATGCTATGGAATTCACCAGTTTCAGCATTCGATGCAATGCTTTTTGGCAAATTTACAGAGCTGTGCACTTATCATCACTATCTAATTTTAGACCATTTCCGAAGAGAAACCTCGAGCCCATGTGCAGTTACCCACTGGCACCCCCTGCCAGAGCCAGTCAACTCCTAATCTACTTGCTGTCTCTACAGATTTGCCTTTTATGGGAATGCTATATAAATGGAATCATACAGTATGTGATCTTTTGTGTCTAGCTTCTTTCATTTAGCATATTGTTTTTGAGGTTCATCCACACTGTAGCATATAGCAGTACTTCATTCCTTTTTATTGCCAAACAGTGTTCATTGTATAGATATATTACAATTTGTGTATCCATTCACTGGTTGATGGACAGTTGTTTTGTTTTGTCTATTAAGAATAATGCTGCTATGAACATTGGCACACAAGCCTTTTGTAAATATATTTTCATTTCACTTGGGTAGATTCCTAGAAGTAGAATTTCTGGGTCATATGGTAAATCTATGTTTAACATTTTTTAAAAATGCCAGACTGTTTTCCAAAGTGGCTGTACTATATTAAAATCCCACCAGCAATGTATGAGGGTTCCAGTTTTTCCATATCCTGTCCAATATTTGCTACTGCCTATTTTTTTTTACTA
Organism: Vulpes vulpes; assembly: GCF_048418805.1. Classification (NCBI taxonomy): domain Eukaryota; kingdom Metazoa; phylum Chordata; class Mammalia; order Carnivora; family Canidae; genus Vulpes; species Vulpes vulpes. The sequence goes on from NC_132790.1 coordinate 69,534,986, forward strand.
TAGCCATATACATGGTTCACTCTAAATGTTGAAACAAGAGTGATTTCAATTTGTATCACGAATATAAAAAAATACAGCCAGCATTCACTAAGGACCTACTCTGTGTAATGTCCTTTAAATATATTATTGTTAGCTCTGGAGCACCTGAGTGGCTCAATAGGTTAAGCATCTGCCTTTGGCTCAGGTCATGATCCCAGGGTCCTGGGATGGAGCCCCATATCATGGGGTTGCATGTCCCTCTGCCCTCTCCCCCAGCTCATACTCTCTCTTTCAAATAAATAAATAAAATCTTTAAAGATAAATATATTTAAATATATATATATAGAAATACATATATATCTATATACATATATATCTTTAAAGATATATATGTACATTAGTTAGCCCATCTTTAATGCAATATCACCTATAAGACACAAATAAAGAAATAAGGTTCAGAGTTTAAATATTTGCCCATGGAATCCTAGCAAGCAGGTAGCAGTCTGAATTCAATGCCAGATGTATGTGACACAAAACCTAAATACAACAGTAATTCATGCAAAAACCATGACATATTTGAAATATACGCATGGGCTTTATCTTGCTAATCATGGCCAAAACACTTCTGTCAATGTCATTAAAAGGAGGAATCAATAAACAATATAATCAATTGTTCCTCATAACTACAGATGTTCCTTTGAAGGAACAATGCTAAAGTTCTGGAGAACCATTTCACCTCAAAATACTCTCTTCAAACATCAAATCTCATATTTATAGTCTTGCTTCAGATTTAACTAGCAAGATATTTATGACAATCAAAACTCAAATGAAACATACTTCATAGCAATGAAATTGCTGAATGGCTTTTATTAACTGTACTGAATCCTCTGCCACTATCTAAAGATATGAATTCTGACAAAGCTGCTATTCATGTTTGAGTGCTCAAAAAACATTTACTGCTAGTTTCTAAGTCCCATCTGCGACTAAAAATATTGATGTTTCCTTTGACCCACATTCCACTACAAAGAGGGTGTTGATAGAATGGTGATGGCCAAAGTCACTGGGTGGAACTGCTCTAGCTCAAAATCTATAACTGACTCTTCTCTGGCCACACTTCTTGGTCTACCCACGGCCCTACCACCAGTCATGACTCCATGTGATCCTCTCATCATCATTTGAAACGTCATCCTGCTCTCAATATCCGGTTCTTCTCTGCCTTGGAGATGTTCTGAGCAATGACCAGAAATGTTCAACATTTCAGATTGGGTACTTTATTCCCTTTGGATTCATTATTTCACCTTTTTGATCCAGATAGTTTGTTAATGAATACCTGTTTCCGGTTTGGTTTTAGAACATCCGGTGATAAAAATCGTTGTTACTACTCAAAGTATGGTCATCAGCCAGTGTTATCACTGCATTCAAGGTTATGCATTTAAGGTTATATAGACTGGTAGCATCAGCATCCCCCAGGACCTTATTAGAAATGCAGGATTTTTTTTTAATACAGGATTTCAAACCTCGTTCCTAACCTACTGATCAGAATCTGTATTGTAACAATCTCCCCAGAAGATCCCTATGTGCTAGATCATTAACTTGAGCTAGTATGGACTACCAGGTCTAACCCACAGACATAGAACCTCACAAAGCCCAGCTGAAAAACTTCCCCTACCATAAGTAACAGCAGAGGATATTAATTATTCAGAAAACACTCTGTGTAGGTTTCTTCCCTCTTCCTCCAAGCACAGTGAAGCCATGCTCCTTAAACAATGACAAAAATCTCTTGACAGTTTTGCCTTGCAAGGAAGAGTGCACTACTGTTCATATTGATCTGCTTCCTCTCTCTGGAGGAGTGTTAAAGATCTCCATCTTGGTGAACCCAGGTCTGTCCGCATGACTTGCTTTGGCCAATGAAATGTAAGCAAAGGTGATAAGTGCATTTCTAAGCAAGAAGCTTTAAGAGTTGGTTAATGTTTTGTCTCTCTCTTTCTTGACTATCACAAGCCTGTTAATAGCCCAGATGGTGGAGGCTCTATCACCTGAGTCGAGAGAGGACAACATGGAGCTGAACCAAAGGTGACCTATGGAGGACAAGCAGAGCTGCTGTTGAAAGCCACAGGGATTTGGGGTCCATTTGTTACAGCACAGAATAGCCTAATGTACCTTGAATCACTATTGCTTTTCCCTTTTTCAATTAAAGAAAGAATGGGGGTGGGGGGGGGGGACAACATACCTTAGAAAGGAATCTTATTTAGAGGTGCATTTACATCTGAATTCTCTAGAACCTAGGTTATCCCACTCTCTCTGTCAACTCTGCCAACTTTTTTAGTTTGTTTTCATTCTTCTAATTTCCAGATCTCTCCCAGTCTGCATAGTAATTTTTATTTCTTTACCTCAGGGATCAGCAAATGTATTCTGTAAATGTCCAGATAGTAAACATCTTGGCCTTTATAAACCATATGGTCTCTATCACAACTACACACCTCTATCATGGCAGCATGAAAGCACGGTGAGAAACTACTACAAATGCATGAGTATGGGAGTATGGCTATGTTCCACTAAAACCTTCTTGGCCCAAGGTTCAAAACTTAGGGGTTACTCTTAATTTGTCCCACATTCTAACCCCTGTAACTAAGCCAGGCATTAAGTTCTCATAAAACCACAGAAATTTCACCTGAAAGTTTATCCAACCTTATACTTTTATGCATAAAGAAACTGCTACCCAAACAAATTAAAAATTCATATCCAGAAACATATACAGAACTCTAGCTAAAGTTATGCAGGCTGGATGAACTATTGAGGGATGAATGCACTGATGTCTTCAATTTACTTTGAAATGCATCAAAAAAAAAAAAAAGGAAGATAAAGGAATGAGAAAGTGAATAAGTAAAGCTATGGATAGCTAGGTCTGCAAAGCAATGAAGTAAAATGTTCATTGTAAAATATGGATGGTGTACATATATATGTGTGTGTGTAATCACTGTAAAAATCTTTCAATCTTTCTGTATATTTGATTTTTTTATAATAAAATGTTTGGGGGGAGGAGCAAACTAAATACAGAATTTCAAGCCTCATCTCTAACCTACTGATCAGAATCTGCATTGTGATAATCTCCCCTAGGTGATTCCTATATGCTACATTGCTAAAAGTCTACAAGTGCTAAGTATAATCAATTGATTTGTGAAATGTAATTCTACTTGATAAATATCCCATGGAAATTTATCAAGTAGAGTTTGGAAAACTGACCTATGGAAGGCCCCAAGACATCAGCTCAAACACTTTCATTTTCATTTTCACTCAATAAATAATTTTGAACCCCTACTATATGCTAGGCACTATGGTAAAAAGGCAGATGTGGAACTTTGGTCTCACAGGAAACAAAATGAGCCAACCTGTGGTGGTTTTGAAATTCTCTAATACCCGTTATCTGTACTATCTATTAGGCTCTTACTGTTTACTGTTATAGTTGATCCTCCTTTCTCATGGACATTGCAAGCTCCTTGAAACAGAGATCCATGCACTGGCCTTAGCGCCCTATACATGGTACCTGGAAAAAGCCTGATACCATGTTTGTTCATAAATGAGGGCCCTGGATACTGTATTTTGCTACGATGCTGCCAAAGTGATGATATATCTTTATATAACAGGCCTCTATCAACATGCTTCTAGAAGTTTTTCAATAGTTGAAGGCAAATGCCTTTACTCCACTAAGTAGAATCAATGAATTCTTGCCTTTTCATAGACTAAATAGAGCCAGCTATGAAGAGTATGGTTATATGACAACATACATCAATCTTCATTATTCACAGAGTCCATATTTGCGAATTTGCCTACTTGCTAAAATTTATATGTAATTATAACCCCCAAATCCATACATGTGGCACTTTCATGGTCATTTGTGAATATGGCCAAAATCTGGGTCACCCTATGCATACATTAGGTGAGGTCACACATGCAACACTCCACCTTCTTGTTTCACTTTTCACACAGTGAACAAATGCATTTGTCATACCTTTTTAGTGCTATGATTTTTTCTGTGTGGTATTGGTTGATTTCGCTGTTCAAAATGGCTCCCAGGAATGCCTGGGTGGCTCAGCGTCGAGCGTCTGCCATCAGCTCAGGACGTGATCCCTGAGTTCTGGAATCGAGTCACGCATTGCGCTCCTACGTGGAGCCTGCTTCTCCTCCCTCTGCCTATGTCTCTGCCTCTCTCTGTCTCTCATGAGTAAATAAATAAAATCTTAAAAAAAAAAATGGCTCCCAAGCCCAGTGCTCTGTGCTGTCTAGTGGTCCTAAGTACAAAAAGGGTGTGAAGTGCCTCACAGAGAAAATACACATATTAGATGAACTTTGTTCAGGCATGAGTTATAGTGCTGTTGGCCATGAGTTCAATGGTAATTAATCAACAATATATATTTAAGGTGTCTTTAAACAGAAGCACATGTAACACAAGGTTATGCATTTAATTAGCTGATGAAAATGTTGTGACCATAAGACCAAGAACCTAATCCTGTATTTCTCCTAGGGGTAACTGTTCAGTATTCACTAATTCAGGATTTGAGGTATTTTTATAGACCATAACTACCATGAATAATGAGAATTAACAGTACATCAAAACAACTTTATATGTTACCAGAAACTCATGACCAGCAGCTTCTTAAGAGCCATTACTAAGCTCTGCCTCTCTGTCTTCATCAATGAAAAGATGAAGTATGTAGACAAAAACACTAATTACGCAGGATATAAGCAGAATGAAGAAGACATAATAAGGCAAAAAGGCTCAGTGCACAGTTCACTGTGACAAGTAAGGAGAAATCACATAGTCAACAGCAAGTAAGTAATTTCTTGTGCTTTGGGTGGTCATAATGTAGACTAGTATACTTGGATACAAACACAATTTATGATGATTTTAAAGGTCGCAGTGAAGTCTGATTTTTTTTCTTAATAACTCTCCAGGACACTCTGAAGTAAAAGACAATCAATCATGGAAACAGATGGGATATAGAATGTGCTGCTGTGCTGCAATTAGTAAAGGGGGATATGGATAAAGCAAAACTCATTATGCTGAAAAGCACTAACCCTGCAAATAGCAAAAGACCCTGTGGTAGACCACAGCTGTAAACTGAAGGACAAATGAACCATTCGTGAGGCAGAGACAAGACCAAAAATGACAGATATACCCAGGTTATCTGCAGATGCTTAGCCTAAACTAGGAAAATTATTAAGTAATACTCAAACACAAACTGAGAAAACTGTAGCCTTAAGAATGTTCTACTCTACTTTATAATGGAAGTCACCTGCCCTTATAAGGGACAATTTTTAAGACATGTGTTGGATTGGATGGGTTAAAGAACCACAGCCCCAAAAGGTAGAGATGTGTTGATACCATATATTTGTAGGTAAAATTCACAATTCTAATGCCTGTAGATGGCTCAAAAATTTTCTTTGACTTTGTCAGGGCCAAGGAGCCAGTCTGCAGTATAAGTGCCTATAGATTCCCCGATTTATCTGCATATAGGCCAACTCTGTATCCCAAGATTGGCATACTACCTTGCTGCCCAACTGTGGTCCACAGACCAGCAACAGTATGTCACCTAGGGGCTTGTTGGAAATGCAGACTCTTCAGCACCAACCTGAAAGTACTGAAATCAGCAGAGCTTGCATTTTAACAAAATCTTCAGGTTATTCACACTTTAAAGCTGGAAAAGCAACATCCTACAATTAGGATGACCCATGGTCCCAGATCTAGTGTAAACATTGACAGTCCCATGCTGTGGAAATCCTCAGTCTCCAACAAACCTGGACAACTGGTCCCAATACCACAACCAAAGGGAGTTCTCAGCAGAGACTTGAGACTCACAGCCACTTAGTGATCAATGAACCCTGAAATAATTTCCCAGGCTTTATTTTGGAGGCACATTTGCTTTTGTGTGGTCCCCACATAAAGAATGCAGAACAAGGATGGAAGGATTCATATAAAAAGCTAAGACTTTGAAGAATGTAATAACCCAGATGTAATAACCCAAGGAATCCAGTTTGAAACTGAGCAGAAAAAGACCAGGAGACATGGTTCAGGAGCCTACAGCCATTCTATAGGATTGCTGACGTAACCACCAAACCTTTCAAAGCCATTGTCAGCTGCTTTCCTGCAATGATTCTCAAATGTTTACAACTCAGAGTCACCCCCAGAGCTTGTAAACAGACAGCTGGGTCCCACCCTCTGGTTATTTGCTTGAGGAAATCTGGGGAGGAGCCCAACATTTTGCTTTCCTAACATGTTAACCAGGGATCCACATGGTGAGTTGCTGGGCTCACACTCAGTGAACCACTGCTCTGAAGGGCCCAGCTTTTCCATTCTAGAACAACTACTCTTATTCCATGCCCTGTTCACCAAACAGAACAAAACCCCAACAATAAAGCAATGTAGCATTCTGCCACTTAAAATGTGGTCCCAGACCACCAGCATCCAAATCAAATGGGAGCTTATGAGAAATGCAGAATCCCAGGCCCCACCACAGATCTGCTGAGTCAGGATCCAAATTTTACCAAAATCTCCTAGTGATTCATTTGCACAATAAAGTTGGAGAAGCACTGATATAGGGACTGTTAAGAGGTTGTTAAATCTGCTTCCTATATATAAATACAACTAACTGTTCAATGTCCTCTGGGCCTGTATTCAATGCCCTTCTCTTCCTTTTATTTTTAAGTTTTTTAAATTTCAACCATAGAAGAAGAACGTTGGTTTTCTCACAGCTGCTTACATTCATTGGTCAGAATGGCTAAAACAGCTTATCTCCAACCCCAGGGACAGAAAACTCTATTGCTGATGGTGATGGAGCATGTACACTGGCTCAAGCCACAGCAGGTCTTCTGGTCTTTCCAGGGATGCAGCCACTTGGTTGCCCACCACAGCCCACTAAGGAGGTCTGGACACAGTCATTGCCCCATAGGCTGACCTAGGAATCCCTGCTCTTTGCAAAAGTTTCTGTACTTCCCAAAGGAGGGACAGGATTTATTGGTTGTGGCTCATTAGAAGGTTTGATTCCTTTCTGAAGAACTTTTACTTTAGTAAAAGGGCAGCATGTTCCCTTCTGCAGATAGGTAATGCTGCTGTCACACTTTGTATCTCCACTTCACTTTTGCCAGGAACAAAAGGCCACATACTCTATCATTTCTTTGGATTCCCTGTACTAGGTACCTATTCTCCTGGAATTAATATATATTAATATATATATATATGCATTCATGCACTTTCTTTCTCTCAAATAAATAAATAAAAACTATTTTTTTAAAGATTTTACTTATGTATTTATTTGAGAGAGAGAAAGAGCAAGTGAGCAGGGAAGAGCAGAGGGAGAGGGACAAGCAGACTCTGAGCCCCACAAAAGGCTCCATCTCACAACCACAAGATCACGACCTGAGCCAAAATCAAGAGTAGGTTGCTAAACTGACTGAGCCACCCAAGTGGGCCTAAAATAGATAAATAAATCCTAAAAATATTTTTTTAAAGAATATGTCTTTTAACCTATGTGCATCTCCACTTCCTCCTGTGGTAGGTAGGATAATAGAAAAGCACTCTGCCTCTAACTGAGGTACTGTATAAGTCTATGCCTGCATCACATTAAACTATAAAAGCACAGGACAAAGACAATGATCAAAGGGATGATAATCACCTAAAATAATTCATTAATTCTCACAACACCCTTCGGAAATACAGGAAGTTGAGTCTGGATTAACTGCTGGCAACCATCAAAATGTGGCCTGCCAAGATTCTAGTTTTGTTCTTCAGGTGGGTGGAGGGAGGCTTTCTGCTGCAGAGAACTGACTCTCAAGAGGGGGAGGGAATGTCAAACCTCTCTAAGGAGTTGCAGGAGAAAGAAAAAAAGGAACAGGGCACTTCCTACGCCCACAGCAGCAACAATGAATGGATGATCACCAAATCCAGCACCCAACTAGGTCACATATCCCGGCCTCCTTTGCAATTGAGCATGCCATGTGATTCAGTTTTTAACAATGGAAAGTGAGCAGAGGTCATGCATACCTCCTGCTCTTGTACCACATGGATGCCCCTATGCATGCTCCTTTCTCTTGTCCCAACTGTCAAATGGATGCCAATACCCAGGGCAACCCGCCCAACCAGGCATAGAAGGTGGCAGAGCCTTTGTCAGCCTGGGTCCTTGAATGAATGTATGGAGCAATCCTCTTACCCCCCCCAGTCCAGGCATGCTGTCATTACACTGTTACCTTCATATTATATAAAAGTAATTTTATTAAGCGACTGAAATACAAGCATTTGTCTGTTACTGTAGGTGGTATTAGCTAAAGATGATATTGATCAAAGTTCTCTTTAATCTGCTATAGACTACTTTAAATGTCATTCAGATCATCGCAAATTCCCTTGAATAAAGATTCCGTCCAAGTTAAAAAGGAAAGCTGTCCTTAAAAGGATTAGAGGAAATTTTACTCTTGAATGTATATTCATCTCATTGTTTTCTTCCTAACTCCACACTGGGATTGGCCACACTGGGTAATGAGAGTTTGATGGTTGGATAGAAGAATAAGGAGAGAGATTTTGCAGCAAGGATGAGGAGGAGTTTGCTGAAGAGGAAGAAATTTGTCGTTCTGAGTTCACCAGATTCCTAAGACTGAGCAGAGTCAGAAAGTGAGGTGGGATGACTCCCAAAAGAAGCCTCGTGCCTGACAATTTTGCCAAGACTGGCCTTGGGAACAGGAACAGAGGAGTGGTAGAGCACTAAAGCAATAACCACTAAGGAAGCAGGTTCCAGATCTCAAAGGTCCAGGAACATTGGTGTGTGAACTTCATGGAAATATACTCTGGGTTTAGGTGGACAAAACTCGATCTCAATATATTTGTTGCAATTTGATAGGCTTGGAAAGCACCATGTTTGATTTGTCCAAGACCATGGCAATGCAATGCATTTGCCAAACTTTGAAGAGGTCACAGCTTCCTGTGTCTCACGGTGCCCCAGAGAGCAAGCTCATGTCCAGCCATTTCATTTTTCTCTGGGTAGTATCAGCTTCCCAGCTTCCCCTAGGACAACCATACCCCATGCCAGCCTGTGAATCAGCAGCTTCACGATTTGAAATAGAGAAAATTTGAGACACAGGCCAGTTAGTCACAGGGGTAGGAAAATATGACCATGGTGCACTGCCACTGTACCCACTCCATTGTCCCTTATGAGCAAGAAAGACTATCACCAAAAGATAACTGCTCCCAAAGAATCGTGGCATGAGCTTTGCCAAGCAAGGGAAATAAAAAAGAAAGGAAGCCCCCTGTCCTTTGTTCTGACTACACATATTTGACAGGCTTTCAGAACCTCAGCAGATCTCTTGGCAAGAACAGCAGTGAGCAAACCCCTCCTCCCCATTGGGTATGGGTAATGCCTCCTGGCAAAGACCTCAAGCACATTCATCTCTCTCCAGGCCCTTCTAGGGCTGCTGTGCGTCTGTGGAACAGATGGGAGAGTCTGCCTATCTGACTGTGGACTGTTTTATTTCACTCAATAAACATTTATTGAGGTCCCACTTGTGCCAGGCCCTATGCTGAGGGATGTTCCACTGACATGTATGGAGGTGAACATGCACAGATGTGCCCCAAGGTACCAGTGCTGAGGGAACACCTATGCCCCCCGCAAACATCCCCAAAACAACACGTAAAAGGTGAAAAAAAAAATGAACAGCAAATACCACAATGGATCAACTTTGCCAGGAGAGAAATGACACAGTCAAGAGGAGTGCTTCTCACACTTTGCCTGCGCACACGATTCCCCAAGGGACATGCAAGTTCTGATTCAGCAGGTCTGTGGTGGGGCCAGAGTGTCTACATTTCTAACAAGCTCCCAGATGATACTGATGCTGCTTCCATGAGGATCCTACTTAGAGAAGTAAAACACGTACTTACTTTCCATGTTGATGTGATCTATCAGCTTGCCGTTGTATGGGCAGGCAGGAAGTATTATTTGACTTAAATCTACATGTGCCCATGGAGGAAATGGGTGTATAGCACTCACAGTATAAAGAGCCTATAGGATACCAGGCACTTTGCCTTTGTAAATTTGAACAACTGTCAGAGGCAGGCACTACTACATCATCTCTTTCATAGGTGAAAAAACTTAAATTCAGAGCAGAGAGGCAAGCCACTTGTCTGTATCCCACAGCCTGTAAAGCGTAAAGGTAAGACTTGAAATGAAGTCTCCCTATCTTTTAAAATACATGTTTTACCTGCTGCCTTCTGTTGTCCCCTCATCCATTCAAGCTGACTTTTGTCTGGAAACAGATTGTTTGAAGTGTCATAGATTTAGAAATGGGAGTTGCCTTCATGTGACCCTTGAAACTCAGTGAAAAATAATATGTGATTCTCTGCTTAGCAGTATTGCTCAATTAATCCAATTTTTAAAACACAGCTACCATTAAAACCTCTGGATAGAGGTTTAAAACACACATAGATACCCCCCCCCCAAAATTAGCTAGTTTTCCCCTTCTGGCAATAACTTGACAGCAATGAACGGGTATCAATACCTAGAAGTGATGGATTTTTGTTATGTCAGAGCAAAACAATAATAGTAAAGGTCAAAGGTGAAATTCTTTCCACTGTAAGAAGAAATACTGTGAGGACTGTTTACTAGGAGGCCTTTGGCACAGCCCAGCATTCTCCAGAGAATGGCTGCTTAGGCTGCTATGGTGGCCCGGCCAGAATTCAAAATATATTGAGTTTCATGCGTAAAGAGTTATGTTTATTGTTTCCTCTAATCAATTTTACTTCACAAAATAAAGAGTGTGATATATCACTCTTAAGTTCTCGGAAGAAAGGAATGTCAGAAACCTTACAAATAAAGTATGTGTTAAAGAAAATGGGTACAGAGTGGATTCTTAACTGAAGAAAGGATGGATAGCCCACTCTTTAAGCTCATAGGAAATCATGACCTCGAAAAAGCACCCATGATTTCTCAAGAGAACTATTACTTAACAAAATTTCCATGATAACAGTGAATGATAGCCTGCCAAAGAATATAAATAGAAAAGGATTTAATATATATCTCATAGTCATGAGATTATTGGCCAAGGAATTTCATGCTAATAAGGTCACTCCCTCAATCCCCAAATCAAATGCCCCCCACAAAATAATATTCATATTACTAACTCTTAAAAGAAGAGAAGATAATCCTCTATAATTTGCAGCCCAATTGGCATTTATTTTTCTATAAGGAAAATAAAGAACTCAAAATGATAAAATAATTTCATTTTGAAGTACTCTTTAATACGCTGATCTAACTATAGCTTTGAATTTATAATGGGATGCTTTCCATGCTTTATATCTAAATACAATGAATCTCTGATAAGAACTAAAAATGAAAATAACCTGAATTATTTCCCATCATTTGCGTATTTCCATAACTGTAGCCAGTCTTGGGCGTCTTCAATCTTGTCCCTCCCTACTTCATTCTATTACTCTCAGGAATGCTGCTCAATAGAAAATCGAACCAACAAAAATGGACAATTGTTAATGCATCATTAGGCCTCTGGAGCACAAAAACAGACTGCATCAATTAAAAACAAGGGTCCTGGAATGCCTTCCGATTATTAAAACTCAGAAAGTGCCATATTCTAATAGGTTCTTTCATATATAATTTTATGTATTAGCTCCACATAATAATATAACAGTCAATAGATAGAAAAATCTCAAAATATATGCATTAATAAACTCAAAATAATAATTTCCAGAATTTCTGTACTTTCTAATCCTGCTGCACAACCACTATCATGAATCAATATAAAACTCCTATTTGTGATTACAAAATGTTTGCTAATGATTTCATTAATAGTAAACCATTGTATTGTTATTTGCTATATGAGAAAAGGCTATTAGGATTAGAATTACGTAATTAACTTGCCTCCTGTCAGTCTAATTTTTCTACTCATCTAAAATATGAGCATGGCATCCAGTCTTGATATAACGGGCTACTATAAATTTGGTTTAATTTTTTTCTTTCAAATCTAGCTCTGAGCTTCACCTTCTAAAATCCTCTACAGTATTGTACAGTCCTCAAAACTATCACGCACCTTCTGGAATATCCTACATTAAGTAAGGACTTTCTGATTTGCTCTTGTAGCTTACCAAAGTTACAGTGGTCCTCATCCGAGCAGCAAATCTGACCAATGACAAGCATTTGACCATATGCTATAACTGAAGAACAGCATTTGTGTTTGCATTTTTATGTACAATCTATGCTGATGTTATCACTAGGGCTATGGTAGGTAAATTCCTTTTTTTTCCTAATTGTATTTTTAAATCTTATGTCATACTTTTAGAAATATGACCTTGAGTGGAAAACTAGGACTATGTCCATGGACTCGTTCAATTAAATACACAGTATCTGAAGTTCAGGAAAGCAAATAGGGAAAAATGTGGTCTAGTTTGGCTTAGTTTTTATCTTTTAGAGTATCTCTTGTAGGGGCACCTGGGTGCCACAGTCAATTAAGCATCAGACTCTTCCTTTCGCCTCGAGTCATGATCTCAGGGTCATTAGATCAAGCCCTTATGGGTCACTATGATCAGCCTGGAGTCAGCTTAGGACTTTCTCTCTCTCTCTCTCTCTCTCTCATTCCCTCTGCCCCTCCCCAGTGCTCACTCGCTCTCTGTCTAAAATAAATAAATAAATCCTTAAAAAAGCAAAAACAAAAACAAAACAAACAAACAAAAACATCTCCTAGATACCGATCTCCAGCCAAAAAATATTGTAATCTTTAATTTAGGGTGTCTTCTTCGATTCTCTCCCCACACTACTGCCCTATTGATCTCCAGAATACTTGGCAAGAACCTGAATCAGTATATATTATGATGTTTATCTTCCTAGCTAGAACATGACTTCCAAAAGGCACTGTGTAACTGGCTTGCATTTGTTTGTTTTTATCCTCTGCACATACTATAGCTGAAACAGAATAGATGCTCAACAAATATTTATTAAATGATTCAGTAGTGGCTACGCTGGGTGTCCTCTTCACATTTTTCTTTCTTCTCTCTCATGCCAGATCAAAGAAAGTGGCCCAGTAGGGATAGTAGCAAATACTAACCATTCAGATTCCAAATCTATAAAAAGTATATATTCTTCAAGCAATCCTTTGGAACTCATTGTGAGTTAGGGAACTTGAATTTCTCTTTCATACAAAGGGAATGTAAAGTTCAGAGGATGTGTGTATATTGCCCATTTTCACATGGCTTGGCTGGGAAGTTGTAAAAGCACTACTTGCATCCAGGTCCTTAGGCCTCTTCATGCACTTTGATACATTGTAAAATAAATTCTCTTTTTAAATCAGATTTTTAAAGCTTATTCTCCCTATCTCTTGTAAAACTCAATAAAGGGAAATCTCCTTAAGGAGGATCAGAAGGCTAGAAGGAGGGGCCAGACCACCCAAGGTCAATTGCAGGAAGCATTGTCAATTGTAGGCCCTTACAGACCAATCTCAACAGGAAGAATCAGCAATTCTAGGCCCCAAAATATACATTGCATCTCCTACAAGAAATCAACTACCCTGCACCTCAGCCAGTATAAAAGCGTCATCACCCTGAACTCTGCTTTTCTGCAATGGATTTTCACTCAAAACAACCCCTCACAACTGTCTCCTTCTTCTGTATAAAATAAAGTTCCTCTCCTTTGGTTGTTGGACCTGCTTATGGTTTGCCATAGCCTCCGTATCTCAAATTGCAATTCTCTGTTACTCCCCAATAAATCTATTTTTACTGGTAAAATAACCGACTTTTCTTTTTAAGGTTAACACTAAAGATAAATGCAATTTTGTCTAGATTGAGATCTGTGCTTGAATTATCCAAACTGTTTCTTCACACTCTTTAGAATTCAATCGATAATTTATCACACCTCTTCCGGATTCCTTTCACTTGTGCAAACTTGAAGAATATAAATCAAGAAAAAGTGGTATTTAAATACTTGTGTAAAGTCAAACACTCCAGAAACAATATTATTGCATTAATTATTTTCCTTTTTCCCCCCCTAGGTTAACAAAGTAGGACATTAAGTCATACTGTCACGGTCCAAAAGCGGCAGCCAAAAAGTTCCTCATCTTACTATATCAGAGTATTTTAATATCTTTGTCAATGACAATTCCTAAACTGAATATTTTTTCATCATATTCAATAGTTTTTTACTCAAACATGCACTTTACTTAGTATGAGTAAAACCATGAATTGCCAACTGGTAGCCCACAAGGAAAATTTAATTTCAAATACATTAGGTTTCATGCTGTATTATATTTTATTTTGATTTTGTCAGCATAAAAAAAAAAACCTGGATATTTCACACAGATTTCCAGATTCGCAGAAAAATCTAGATTTCTAAACTCTCATTTCAAGTCAGATATTTGCCATTACCGGCAGAAATTGCTTGAGGGGTGCCTGGCCAGCTCAGTCAGGGGAGCATATGACTCTTGATCTCGAGGTTGTGAGTTCCAGCCCCATGTCAGGTGTAGAGATTACTTAAAAATAGGATCTTTGAAGAAAAAACACAAAGAAAGAAATTGCTTGAGAGCAAAACAGGTACCTGGAGCTGAGTTAGCACTACCTTCTTTTACATTCTTAGTCTATACTACTATTGTCATACATCTGACTACCTTCCTTTCTGACTTCTGACCCTTGTAGGCATTTGAATATTTTACCCTATGAAACAAAGTTCCTTTATTTATTCAAGTTTGTTTCTTGGAGGCCATGACTTCCAAAATTAAATAATCAATTTTTGTTTTGTTTAATACTATGAGTGTTTTAAATCTGCAGTGGCTCTGTTACAGGGTGTGCTAAAAGAACACCACTCTCACCTTCACCAAAAGTTAGAGGTTTCCAATTAATACAGTCAGATCATTTGGTCTGTCCCAGCTGATAAGTACATTCCCAGAGGTAGATCTCATAGGCCCTGTGGTGGGCAAAATTTTGGCCTCCGTATCTTTTACTCCCTGAGGTCATTCTGGTAAGTATGTTACCCTCTTTGGAAAAAAAAGACTCGGCAGATGTAATGACGATTACTAATTGGTTTGGGGTGCCTCAGTGGCTCAGTCAGTTAAGCATCTGAATCAGGGCATGATCTCAGAGTTGTGGGATCCAGCCCTACACAGGGCTCCAAGCTCAGTGTGTGTGAGTCAGCTTGTCCCTCTCCCTCTACTCCTCCCCTAACTCCCACATTCTCTCTCTCTCGCTCCCTCAAATAAAAGAATAAAATCTTCAGTAATCTTTTTTTTAATCAGTTTACCTTATAATAGGGAGATTATCTTGGAATTATCTGGATGAGCCCAGCCTAATCATGTGAGCCCTCATGAAACAGAGAACTTCCTCTGCTGGAAGGCAGATGAGAAGTAGGAAAAGAAGTCAGATATTTGAAGAGACGGGCTGAACTCATTGTTGTTGGTTTTGAAGACAGAAGGGTCCATGAGCCAAGAGCTGCCTTAAGAAGTTAAGAACGATCTCCAGCTGACAGCCAGCAAGGAAACAGGGACCTCAGTCCTATAGCCAATGGAAATTAATTCTGCCAACAACATGAACGAGCCTGGAAGCAAATGCCTTCCCAAAACTTTCAGCTAAAAGCTCAGGATGGCCAAAATCTTATTTTTTTTTTTTTTTTTTTTGTCTTGTGACATCCTAAACAGAGTAGCAGACATGCATGCATGCCTAGACTTCTCACCTACAGAAACTGGCATAATAAACTGGTGATGTTATAAGCCAGTAGGTGTGTGTTAATTTGTTAAGGCAGTGATAGAAAACTAATACAGGTACCACGGTCACTAGTGACCCCAGTAGATAGTATCAGAAAGGGTCTGAATGCTTCATCCATAGCAATTATTATTTCTTTGTTGATGTGACATTGTCATTAATCATTTATGTTTCTAAGCCAATCATATTGATTTGGAGCCTGTATCCATTTTCTATCCCTGCCACAACAAATTAACACAAACTGAAAAATAAACGGGCTAAAATTGATACTGAGAAAATTAAGTAAGCAATGTATAAATCACATGGAAACTGAACCTCTTCAAATTAAATTTTTCAGAATTATCTCTTTTAACTATAATGTTGAATGTATTGATGTGTTTGGCAAGAAAGAGCTCTCTACTCAAAATTTGACTTCTTTATTAAATTATTTATCAAAAGAATACCACAGTTGCCATTGTATCAGTGAGACATTTGCTACAGTTTTAAAATCAAATGCAGAGCACATTCATAGACCATCAATTTGGGACCTTCTTTTGTCAAACTCTGTTTTTTTAAATACCTTAAAAGTAAGCCTTATTTTACTAGTGAAGAAAATCTTAAGGAAGACATGACAATATAGTCATTCAATATAAGATTGTTTAAACTGTATTCATCTCGGAAAGCAGTACCATTTTCAGCACAGGAGAGAGGGGGACAGATGACCACATTACTCAGTGTTTAAAGCCAGGAAGATATGGGATCTGTAGAACATATCTTCCTGTAACTGTATGCTAATATTCTTCATAGGATGTATTGTTACCTAAAATTATAGTTTTATGTGTCCACTTTATTGTAATATATGTCTCTTAATAGCATGTCAGCCACACATTCCTGTTCATTGATGTACATGTAGCCTTTACACTAGTGCCTGGTATAAGTAGATGTTCAATAAATACTCATTAAATGAATGAAAAAATAAGTGATGAAAACTCTTAAGTCAGGATCCAGCTGTTCTGATATACTAATTTTTATCTTTATTTACCTACTCACTAGATTGTTCCTATGCTTTTGATTTCTAACCTTAATTTCTCTAGTGTCCCCATTAAAACAGGAAGTCCCTCCTTCCTTATCTATTCAACAATATGACTGAGCACCTTGGATAGCCCCTGGCTTACTCAAGTGTCATTCATTCATTCACTCAACAAAGGAAATCAGCAGATGAAGTCTGAAGGATAACAGAGGGCTAGATCATGAAGTCTCCTGGGCTACTGTGATCTTGGGCTTTTAGTAAGAGTGAGAGGTGGGAAGCCACTGGAGGACCCTCACACTGTGTCATATTCTGAGTAACATTTAAAAAAAAGGGTAATCTATTTACTATATGGGGCCTGGGAGACACAAGGTCAGCAATCAGGAAGTTACTGGGATACTAATGTTTTCTGACTGCCCGTGTTCTCCATGTAATTCAAACTAAGTTGCCTAATGAACTTTGTTGGAGCACAGGATTCATTTTAGAGTCCCCTGTAAGACACTCAACACCAAATGCCAATGGTTGTCTCCTTTATCCTCAGTCCCTCTCTGTGTATAACATCATGGAGCATGGCCTCTGTGAAGAATCAAAGAGAACACTAATTGCAGTCACCTCTGTTCGATCATTCCTTGATCAAGGCTCATTTCCCCTACATAATGGCCTCTTATTTCTCCTCTGCTCAAACCTAGTGTTTTATAGCATTCATTCTCACTGAAGACTATGTGTACCCCAAAATGAACAAGCACATTGCCTTGAGAGTGACAAAGAAAAACAGGGAGCCACTTAAATCTCTTAAGATTCTTCCAAAGCCTATTGTGTTAATGTTATCTCACTCTACAAATCCCACCAGTTTTTAGGCTTCCCCACTAATCACACTAGAGAGACAGATTATGATGAGCTGCTTTTACCATGCTTTCCTGTGAAATATCTAACCTTAAGATTTACCCAACTGATCTATACCAGTTGCACCCGTGGGACCAATGAATGCCACACCCCTCACACATCATCTCTTTGATATTATGGCTTTGGAGCATTCCAGCATCTCACTCAATATGAATGTATTCATAGATACAGGATCTGGGTGCTGCTGAGGAAGTGCCTCTTTTGCAGTATAGAGCACGACAGCTCAGAAGATCTGAGTTGTCAATCCCATGCTTTTAATCCTGAAATCTTTGTTTAAGTAATTTAACCTTGTTTAATGTTTCCTCACCTATAATACAGGCCTACTGAGAGTGAGGAATAAATAAAGCCGCACATATCAAACATTTAACACAGAGTCTGGCACATAGCAAACACTCAATAGATATTAGTCACTGTCATTTAGGCCATTATTCTAGCTGTCATCATCATTGTGAAGATGGACATGCATCTTCCAAAATGGTACCTGGGCTCAGGAAGCAGGCTTTGCTACCTTTCCATCACCTGGTAATAAAGACTACTTCTTGAGAAAAGGTCACTCTAGAATGTCATAGCATGGATCCACAAGGTAATTTACCAATCCCTTTCTTCCACCTTACATGTTTATTTGTTGACAGAGGGGAAATGGGGCAAGAATCTTAAGATACCTTAAGGTATCTCACTTATTCTGGAGGTAAGTCTGAGGTAATGGTTGCAAAGACCGCCAAGTACAAAAGGCAGGGGCAACGTGGTAAATTAAATCCTATCGTGATGATAACAGCAGGGACAAAAGCTCATGTAGATCTTTCTCTTCTGTTTGGTGTTGCTTATAAAAAGAATATGAAAAAAGACAAAAGATGAGGGAAAGAGGAAGGGGAGTAAGAAAGGAAAGGACTAAGAGAAAGTGAAGTAAAAGAGAAGCACTGAAGAGGGAAGGAAATACTAGTGAGAGAGAAGCAAGAAAGAAGTGAGTAAAGAAGATTCCTAGAAGGCCAACACTGCAGCCCAGTGTCATCCAAAGGTTAAAGGCAGGGCCAACACTGTAAAACTACCAGAGAATATGAAGTGCATTTACAGTTGAACCAATGCTTGCATCCCTGTCTCTCTTTTATAAAGGGAAATGCCTCTACCTCTAGAAAATTAAAACTTAGACTTTTCTTGATCTTTGAGTTCCAATGACAGCATGGAGTGATCATTTGAGTCTTGTTTACATGGTAACATGGACGTATATCATTGCCACCCCTGTTGAAGTAACACTTCATAACTCCAGAGTGAAGAGGACTCAAAGATGCTTGTTTTGCTAAGAACACTTGTAAGTGGACCAAAGTGGACAAGGCTGGAATTTCAAACAGTTCTGGGGTGAACTGACCATACACCTCATCTCATCCAGTTATTTTGCTTTCATTTTCTATCTGTCAAAAAATCTGTATATCCACAATTAACATGCCTTATACTCAGTCTCTTCTATTTCTAGATTAGCTTTTTGATTAAATCTACTCTGTTGGCCAAACAAACAAACAGAAAGACAGACCATTAAAGATTACAATTACTTAAGCTTACTTACAACTTTATCTGACTTCCCTTTCCTAAAATTAAATGCAGGAAAGGTATTCCAAATTTGGCAAAATATTGACAACCTAAAATTCCATAATTTGTCATGTCAGTATAGAATCCAACCAAGGATATTTGCCTTCCCCTAAAGGACTTTCTCCTTATAAGGTATCCTACCACTTAGTATTAAATTGGTGGGATACCTTGCCAAGAAGATGCCTTTCTTTATTGATGTCCAATGTCCTAACACTCAATTGTGTAAAATGTATTTCATACAACATACAAAATGCAAGTCCGTTTAACTTTAAAGAGTGATATTAATCATTTACAACTCTATCATATCTGGACACAAATATAGGTGAGGGGTGTTATTGACCTGGACCCTGTAGGTTGAAATGGGAATGGACATAGGAAGGTAAATACAGGGGTAACAGTATATAATATATATATATATATATATATATATATATATATATATATATATATATATCTTAGCTGGTATGGCCAGCTAAGGTCATAGGTCCATAGGTCCCATTTACCTAGGAAGGTAAATACAGGAGTAACAGTATATATAAAAAAAAAATATATATATATATATATATATATATATATATATATATATCTTAGCTGGTATGGCCAGGGCATTGCATCAGAAGAGTTACTCACTATAAACTATCAATACCGTCAGGTTTATCTGTGTGTATCAGGTAAACACCCACCCAGAACACAAAGTACATGATGAATTAAGAAATACGTTGGTGCCATGTTGGTGGCAAAGGGGTAAAGATCCTGAAATGCACAACTGGATGTATGATAGTACCATTCCCCCAAATGAGAAAGATTGAAGGAAGAATAAATTTGGTGTATTGTGGTAGAAGTAATACAGATTTAATTTCTAATGTAAGAAGTTGGAAATGCTTAGGAAACATCAGAGAAACAGACGGCTGAATAGATGCTTCTGGAGCTCAGAGGCCAGTAATGAACAAATAAACTGAGTCAGCATATAGATAAGAGTTAGAGCCATGAGAATGGAAAAAAACTACTTAAAGGCAGGAGGAGGCTGGGGAGCTAAGAAGAGGGCCCAGGGTAGACTCCCAAGACTGGAAGGATTCCCATCTTCATTTGGAGACAGAAAGAGGAGCTAGCTGAGAAATAATAAAAGCCTAATGAGGAAAAATAGAGATGTACAGTGTGACAGAAGCCATACCAGAGTCACCGGTGCCAAGAAAAGATAACTTTTGAAGGGAGAGGGACCAGCCAATTCTTTCAAATGCTCCCGAAGTTGAATAAGAATACAGCTCACTGGATCAGGCCACATAGTGGCCACAGCTGATCTCAATCAAAGTTGTTTCTGTAAGTGGTGGAGGCAGCAGTCATTTTGGAGTGGGATGCACAAAAAAAGGAGAGAGAAAGTGAAGACGGCTTAGACAGACAAGCCTCACCAGAAATCTGATAAGGACCTAGAGTAAAGAAGTGAGGGATGTTGAGAAGTGTGGGATTCAGGGTTTGTTTTCAAGATGGAAGACAGGGCACCTGGGTGGCTCAGTGGCTGAGCATCTGCCTTTGGTTCAGGTCGTGATTCCGGGGTCCTAGGATCAAGTCCCCCATCAGGCTCCTCACAGAGCGCCTGCTTCTCCCTCTGCATGTGTCTCTGCCTCCCTCTGTGTCTCTCATGAATAAATAAAGTCTTTTAACAAAAAAAGATGGAAGAGATTAAAATATGTTGACATGTAATCTTCCCATTGCTGGGGTCTAGAGAGGTATTATTTCCCCTCATTTACCAGATAATAAAATTGAGGCTCAGAGAGGTCTAAAAACTTGATCAAGGCCTCACAGCTGGCATGAAGCAGAGCTGAAAGTTGAGCCCAGTCTATCTCATTCCAAAGCCCTAGGATAGACTGCCACTTACTGCACTTTATTACATGTATTTATCCAATAAGTGCCTCCCTCACTTTCTAAGTACCAGGACTGAGTCTAAACTCATCCTTGAATCCCTGGCACCTACTGCAATATCCGGTAGTTAATAATAGGGACCAAGTAAATGTGTCATAGAAATGAATGAATTAGGAGTGCGTGGGTGGCTCAGTGGTTGAGCGTATGCCTTCCACTCAGGTCATGATCCTGGCTCCCAGGATCAAGTCTCACATCAGGCTCCCCACAGGGAGCCTACTTCTCCCTCTGTCTATGTCTCTGCCTCTCTCTGTGTGTCTCCCATGAATAAATAAATAAAATATTTTAAAAAATAGAGAAATCCATGAATTAACCAAAAGTCAGACTTTTTAGCCTGTAAAACAGAACTTCTCTACAGAACAGGGATTTAAAGAACAATAGAAATATAGAGAAATTGAGGAGCCTCTGAAATATTTATCATATAAAAGTGGTAATAGAGGAGTAGTGACTTTCTTTAAGAGTGAAAAGAGTAATTAAACCTATACTCAAAATGTAGTTTGTTCACAAAATTGCATTTGCCAAGTTTGTAACCAGCAAAACTTAAGAACTTGCCCTAATCTTTTGCAATCACCCGTCCCACCGTAATGAAAAGCTTGCTTGTCACTTACTATTTTATTTCCCCAGAGCTTAAAATACATACAAGGTCCTTATTCCCACATGGAATCCCTTCTCAGGTAATACGGATTTTATGTGCTGTTCCACATGATACCAGTGTATCTGTATGGAAAGGGAAAAGGGCATTCAATCATTGTGATATTCTCTGTGCCTCACAAAAATAAATGGATTTTTTTTAAACATTCATGTGATTGACTGATCCCTCCCAACCACTACATGTTTTGCTCAGCTGTTTTGCTGGCATGTTACTTCAGAGCCTTTTGAATAC
Organism: Vulpes vulpes; assembly: GCF_048418805.1. NCBI lineage: Eukaryota > Metazoa > Chordata > Mammalia > Carnivora > Canidae > Vulpes > Vulpes vulpes. Next base: position 69,556,979 of record NC_132790.1, read on the forward strand.
AGTTATTAATTGTTCTCTTTATCATATGAGTAAGGCACTTTTAGCAAAGATCCTAAAGTTAAAATAATCCACAATCATTTTAAGATGTGTGAACTCTGATGTTTATTTGTCTCAAAATGTTAATAACTTAAGTTTCTGCTGAAAGAATTTTGTTTTTGAGCTTCCTCCAATAAATTCCTTCCTTCTCAATTTTAGAAAATTTACCCTTTGGACATAGAAATAGACCAAAAAAAAAAGAGTTTTTCAGGTTAACGAAATTGTTGCATGATGTAAGGTACAGTGCTTTGGTTTGGTTTGGTTTGGTTAAGATTAGCTAGGAATGAAGTCTAAGGGTTGCCCACTGACTAATTACATATATATTGTTAAAAACTACTTGCACCAAGTTAAATAAAATAAGAATGCCTAAAGTAGGCTGAATTTGCATTCTGATTATTTCCAGATGACTTCTAATCCCACAAAGTTTTTTTCTATCCCTTTCTTGCTCAATATAAGGGTTACCTACTAGTCTCACCCGCCAGTATATCCATAAGCATCAAGTATTTTTTTTCCTAAAAAGGATATACTATACAATTTAGCTATTCATTTATGCAAATGATGGTAAACAGAATTATAAAGACAGATAATAAACAGCAAATGAGGTTATTTTGTTTCACGCTTTATGTTGTCAGAGTTCTGAGCATGGTTTAGTGTTTTCTATTCATGACTTTATATTACCAAATTACTCCCTGATGGTGTCTCAGATGTGCTTTTGTCTGCAAATGAGAAGGAATAAAATACCAGGACATTAACGTTAAATTACAATCGTTAATGGCGTAAATACGAAAATAATTACTGCATCATACCATCAATTGTTATGTGTTCATTACGGAAGTTCTTGTAAAGCCTTCATTTTCTTGTTACAATTATTTTTTTCCTTTATTTTTGTCTGGCTATTTTATAGCCCTGACAGTACTTTAGCAACATTCAGCAGTTACACAAGCCATTTAATCCTGCTCAAAGCTTCATTTAAACTTCATTTTAGTTGCATTTTATTTGTGTATAGATGCCTTTTACTTCTTTCTGACAGTCAAAAGGTACTTCCAGAGTAGGTGCTGGAAAGATGTGTCAAGGTTAGCTAAAACCAGCAATAAACTTTGGCGCTGGTTTCAGACTTCCTTGAACACCGCTCACCTTTATTCATCAAACTAAATGCGCCCCCATTCTCTAAAATTTTAGCTCCAGGGTCCCCACCCGACATCTCTTTTTAAGATTAACTTATAATTTTACAGCGCATCAGGCAAGATGCTTTCAGATCCCTGCCCTCCCGCTTCCTCCCGTTGTGTTTCTTCTCCCGTGCTCCATCTCACCTTTCTCCCTTCTGAGCTCCTCTCTCCGCTACCTGCTTTCTCTCTCTGGCTGGCAGGAAGGGGATGCCCTCCACACACACACACACGCACACACACACACACACACACACACACACACACCCCAGCCGCCTCGCCCTCGGAGGGTGCACCAAGTGCACCCTTTTGTCTGCTCCACTCCGAGACCATCCCTTAGCCCCTTAGCCTCTCGCCTGGCAGCCTCGGGCGAGGAGGGACAGGAAAACTCAGCGCAGTGGCGAGCTGGGGGGGGGGGGGGGGTAGGCGGGGGGGGGGGCTCCACGGGCGGTCCAGCATCCCCCGCCGCTGCGCGCACACACACACACACACACACACACTCAGAAGTCTTCTGTCACCTGTTCGCTTTCAAAGCCAGTAGCCCTAGAGCCAGGTGAAACTTATCCCTCCCCCCATCTCCGCCCCCCACCTCCAGGAGTTCAGGTTCAAGAAGGCATCCCAAGGCACAGGGGTTTTTTTGTTTTTTTGTTTGTTTGTTTGTTTTTTTCCCAAAAAATACCTGAAGGGGAGGGGGTGCACACTAGGTACACTGCAATTACGTATATCCCTAGTACAGCTCTCTGCCCCTTTCTCGCCCACCTTCTCTGCAATCACCTGGCCTTTTCCTGCTAACGCGCACACAAGCCCCCCGCGTCTGCGACAGTCCAGCTCCTAACCCGCCTGCAGGGCTCCCCCTCCGTGCGTGCGCCTCTGCCTGGCGCCAGCCCCCGGCGCTCTCTCCAACTCCTGCCATGTGCAGCCCAGCGCTGCCGGCTCCTGAGCCCCAGCCGAGGCTCCAAACTTTTTCTCGCCCTTTCTCCAGCCCCAAATCACGCGCCTCCCAGAGGCTGCACGCCCTAGCGGGTAACCCAGACCACGCCGGGGAGTGGGGCGAGCCCCGCGCCCCCGCGGGCGCCACGTCTCACGGTGCCCAGTGCAGGGCAGCCCCGGGTCTACGGGGATGCGAAGGGAGCCTGGGCGGATCCGGCTGGCAGGTGCCACTTGCCAGCGACTCCCGGGTTCACGCCCTGGGGGACCGCGGGTCTGGCCTGACGAGAACAAAGCTGGAGTCCGGGGAGACTGTCAGCCGGGAGGCGCTAAGACAATAGCAATAAAGGGAACTTGGAAGAGGACCGCTGCGCAAAGTTGTCTCCGAGTCGCGGTGTCCTGGGATGGCCGCAGGCTCCCGCTGCAGACCCCGAGCCCCCAGCCCCGGCCCCGCCGCAGGACGCGCGAAACCCGGGCTCGGCCGCGGTCCTGGGATGCTGCGCGAATACCCTGGGAGCCCAGACGCAGCCGGGGGCGCCGGGGACGCTCTGGGACTCGGACCGCAGCTGCCGGCAGGAAGACCCGCCGGCGCGCTCTCCCGGCTTTACCTTTCCGCGGGCTGCCTGGGAGTCCGCGGCGCGCCGCCCGCTGGCTGTGCCCTCAGCCCCTGCCGCCGCCGCCGCCGCCGAGAGCAGGCAGCGGGAGCCGGCTCCCTGCGCCCCGCCCCCGGCGCCAGGCCCCGCCCCCGAGCGCCAGGCCCCGCCCCCGGGCGCCAGGCCCCGCCCCTCCACGCTGGCCCGCAACCCCCCAGAGCCACGCGGGCCCCGTGCGGTTTGCACGCGCGCTGTGCCGCCCGCAGCTCCCGCAGCTCCCGCAGCTCCTGGCTTCTGCCTCTGCTGCCGGAGTGGCCGCTGCTGCTGATGCATTGCATAGACTAGGAAGCCCCGAATTGTCAAGGGGGACCCCCCCCTCACACACACAAACGAGATGATTGCAATGACCTCTAGAACAGGGCAAGTATGGTCCATGCTGGAACAGAATCAGCACCACCGCAGAGCTTGCTAGAAATGCAAATTTCTGGGCCCCAACCCAAATCAACGGAATCAGAATCTCTAGGGACAAGACCTAACAATAAGTATTTTAGCAAGCTCCTGGGACGATTCCAAGCACATTAAAGTTGTAGAAGCACTACTCTTGTGCTCAGAGAACTGAGGGGTTGATCAGATGCAGTCCTAGGATCCAGGAGCCCACTCGAACTGAAGGTTTAACTTGGCAGCATTTGCAAAGCCCGAGAGTACGCTGTCTGCGCCCTGGATGTCATTCATCTTGCTTTATTGACTGCGAAGTCTTTAGAGATAAACAGAGGGGGGAACACATTTACTTCTGATCTGACAGCTCTAATGAGCTCAAGGAAGAATTATGTAAACATTATTAAGTGTAATAAACACGTGTCGGCATCAGACAGTCTTCTCAGAAGAAGAGTTGGCAAAAGCCGTCATGAGCCAACGTTTTATTCATAATGTCTTTTTAACTTTATGTTGCCTGTGTAATAAGCCTTTGGCTTTGCTGTTGCCCAGATGGAAAATCATTACCCCAGTAATGGATGAGCCAGTTCAAAAGGAGAGCCACTGGGATACAGAGCACTTTCATTCATAAGTGCTGTGTATCAGAGACAAGGGGAACCATCCCCTGCCAATGTAGCCATTTTAATCATCCCATTGTTGTCCAGGCTTCTTCTTTCAACTTCCTGAGGCATCGCTTGGCTCAAACTCTAAAAACCAAATAAAAGTTGGCTGTTTAGTCACCTTACCATTTTATTTGTCATGTCACTCTACCCTTTTTCTACTCTATTTTCCAGAGCTTCAGACATTAGTAAATACTAATACAAGCCATCAGAGAAACTGCTGATGGCTTGTCAGAAGGAGGAAAGGAGGGGACTGCTTTGGTTTCCACTGCTAGCTCTAGAAATTGATTCTGGCTTTGTAGTGTTCTTTTGGGTAGAATTGGAAGCCAGAAGCTTGGGCCTTCAAGGAAGCCTGATCATCTATATCCAGAACAGGTGGACTTTCATGAAACCTCTTTTCCATTCCTGTCATCTTCTGTTTTCATCAAAAATGGCAACTTGCTCCCAGCACTAATAACATTACCATTTTAAGTAATGAAAGGGGAGCATCACTATCAAGACAACCAGTCCATCAAAAACTTGAAACAGTTTAGCACCCGCCCCCAATTATATGAGTGTTGTGAGAGAAAACTAGAAATCTGGCATCACAGGGCTTATTCTAGATGGGAGTTTGGAAAGGGGAAGAATGACACCCCCCCCCCAAAAAAAAAAGAATAAAAAAAAAGGAAAGGGAGGAAGGACCAATAACTGCTGCTCAAGTCTCAGAAATTAATCAAAAAGAACACTTAAAAGAGATGACTCTTGGTGTCTACTCAGGTCATGATCTCAGGGGCCTGGAATTGAGCCCCATGTTGGGCTCCATGCTCAGCAGGAGTCTGCCAATCCCTCTCCCTCTGCCCCTCTCTGCCCCACTCCACCCTGCTCACTCTCTCTCTCTCTCTTTCTCAAATAAGTAAAAAAAGGAATTTTAATAAAAGGAAAGAGATGACAGGGTAAAGAGAGGAGGTGTGTTAAGGTTCTGCAGAGCAACAAAACCAATAGGAAATAAAAGGAGAGAGATGAGATAGAGAGCTAGAGAGAATTATTATGTTATTGGCTCACATTATTATGGAGGCTGAGAAGCCCCATCTCCTGTCTCAAGCACCCAGTGGCATACTTTGAAGTCCTGAGAATTAAGAAGATGACCATGTACATTTCATCCAGAGTCTAAAGGCCTGAGAACTAGAAGAACTGATGACAGGAGAAGACCGACATTTCAGCTCCAGCAGTTAAACAGAGAGAGGCCAAATCATCCATTCCTCCACCTTTTGGTTCTGTTCAGGCTCTCATGGGATTGGAGGATTCCCACTCCCCCTGGGGAAGGCCATCTGCTTTACTCAGTCCACCCCTTCAAATGCTGATCTCTTCCAGAAACACGGTCACAGACATACCCAGAAGTCATTTTCAGTCATAAATCTGGGCACCAAGTGATCCGGTCAAATTGACACATTAAAATTAACTAGCATGGGGCAAGGGGAGCAGAGCTCCATTCTTACCAAACTGTTTGTCAAGGGTAGGTTTCTTGCGTCAGGTTCCAAGGAGCAGGATTTATGTGCAAGTGATTTATGAAGAAAGCACTCCCAGGGGAAACCACTAAGGGAATTGGGGAGAGGGGGAAGCAGAACTGGAAAGAGGAGAAAGCCAAACAAGGGACGGGAAGTCCCACAGTGAGTAGGGCTTAGACACATTCTGCAGGGAAGCTCTGGAGTTTTAGCCTCTAATTCCTCTCAAACTGAGCTAAAAGAGCTGGGCATTCATATTCCTTTGCTGGACAGTTTATTGGTTAACAACCTCCCAGGGGAAATAAACTCCTTGGTACTTAAGTAGGCTCCAGTAGCTTGAGGGTAGTCCTTTAAAGAAAAGTCAGCGTTGCTATTGAAAGCAATGGAACTCAGAAATATGGAGGAGGTGGGATGTCACACAAAAATACTAAAAAGGGATTTGAGAGTATCTGAGGTGAGCACTGACTTTGTTTCAATACGTGACTTTTGATATGTGAATTTTTCCAGCTCTTGTACCAAGCATAAGCTGAGTACCTGAAACCCCACCCAAGAGGGGTCAACACTGGGAAAGCAGCAAGTAGCTATGGGATATCTTATGGGTTCTGAAAGTAGGGGTATTGAGGAAGCCTGGACATTTCATGGAGCTGAGTTATCAGCTGATTTGGCAGTGTCCAACTAATATTGTCACCTGTGAGAGCCAGCATTTGGATGCTGGCATTAGAATATATGGATGGTCAGCCCATCTTAGCCAGAGAAGCTGTGACAAGCCACACCAAAGCAGTTAAATTTTGAGAATTTGCCCTTCCTACACACTTCCTTGCCTCCCCCCACCTCCCAAGACCAGAGGGGAAGGGTTAAAACAGAATAAAAAGAGACATCCCAAAACCAAATATTGAATCTTGGGTGCTTAGAAATAAGCACAAGCTAGGCCCCCTCCCAATTAGAGCTCCTTAGACCTAAGCATGGCCTGTGATTAGGGATAGAGCTCTGAATTGGAGATACACTGGAAATTTAAACTTGGTGGATTTTATTTTTTTAAGATTTTATTTATTTATTCATAAAAGACATACGGAGAAAGGCAGAGACATAGGCAGAGGGAGAAGCAGGCTCCCTGTGGGGAGCCTGATGTGGGGACTTGATCCCAGGACCCCAGGATCATGCCCTGAGCCAAAGGCAGATGCTCAAACAATGAACCACCCAGGCGCCCCTTGATGGATTTTAAATGGGTGAAACTGAATACCTAAAAGTGATCCAGAAGTTAGGGAATCTACCTGAAGTCCTGTTAAGAGGCCTCGCACTTGGTAAAAAAGACAAATTTGACATACGCATTTGGGACCAGTGGTTTCAGAAAAACATAATAGTTTCATGTTTACACTTCAGTTTGTACAATAAATTAGCTATATTTGGAATTATTTATTTTCCTGGCTGCCTCCTGACTCCTGTGATGTGTCCTCAAGTAACTTCTTCTACCTTAGGTGAGCCTCCACACCAGTGTTTGCTGGGATGGTTGTGGCCTGGCAAGGCTTGTCCACTGCCTGAGGACATATCCTGCCCAATTATCACATGCGCTGAAATGTTGGAAATATTAGCAAGGCAAGGCACAAAGGAAAAGCTATAATATAAGTGGTTAAATACCATGTGTAAGTCTAATTATTTTCCTTTTTTAACAAAGATATTAGTTTAGAAATTTGCATAGGATGGTTTCCTCTTCTTACTTTCATTTGTAATTTCATTTAGAATGTCTATATAAACACTTTTTTATTTTGCTTAGAATGTTTGGCTCTGGTTATATGCACATGGGTTCAACGCCTGGGGAAATTGTTACAACCATCAGTTGGAAATTGATTCAGATGCTAATCTGAAGTTGAGAGGATTTCCGGTTTTGCAGACATTGTCATTTTGCCACCATGCAGATGGTAGGAGCCCACTGTTGGTTTTCACCAGTATTTGGCATGCTCTGCAAAGCCCAGCTGGACAATCCAGCTCAAGTTTTCTCTCTTCCTCCTTCCTGTCAGAGTTCCCTCACCTGCCTTCTAGCTGATTCTATTCCCATTTGTTCCATTTCCCACTTGGACCATGACTCTAAGAGACACAGTACATCCTATGGAAAAACTGAGTGTGATAAATATGATTCATTAAACACAGTGTACATCAATATCAGGTCAGGGTAGAAAATATACAACATAATGAATGCTCTACAGTTTGAGATTCAAGAAAGTATAGTCATCTCATGCAGGGTGTTCAGTGGTATCATCAATCATGAAAGTAAAAGTGGAGTGGTTCGTGGCATTACTAAAATGCCATAAAGATAGGCTGTTTTCTACTTCCTTCTTAATCCGACACTAAACCTTAAAGATATAGAATTTGCACATCATATATCTGGTAGGGTCTTGTATGCAGAAGATATAAATAACACAACTCAACAGAAAAAAGACAAATAACCAAATTTTAAAGTTGGCAAAAGGTTTGAGATGACATTTTTCCAAAGAAGATATGCAAATGTACAATAAGCCCATGTAAAGATGCTCAACATCATTAGTCAAGGAAAATTCAAATCAGAGCCACAGTGAGATACCACTTTGCATCTACTTGGATGGGTATAATAAGAATAATAATACTTTTTATAAAGATGGACAATAGCAAGTGCTGGTAAAGATGTGGAGAAATTCAAACCCTCATATATTGCTTATGGGGATATACAGAGGCATGGCCATTGTGAAAAACAGTTTGGAAGTTCCTCAAAATGTTAAACACTGAGTTACCAAAAGACCCAGCAAATCCAATCTTAGATGTAAGCCCAAGAGAATAAGAAACATATGCTCTCAAAAATGTGTACATGAGTGGTTTTGAAAGCATTATTCATAATAGCCATAAAGTGAAAACAAATGTCCATAAAGTAAGGAATGGTAAACAAATGTGGTATTTCCATACAATAGAACACGATTCAGCTATAAAAAGGAATAAAGTACTGATACAGCCTATAACATGGATGAACTTTCAAACCATTACACTAAGTTCAAGAAAGAAGACACCCAGCGCTCACATTTTATGGTTTGATTTATACAAGAAAGGCCCAGAACAGGCAAATCCATGGAGACAGAAAGTAAATTAGTGTTTTCTAGGGGCAGATGGTAGCAGGGAATGAATGGGGAGTAATTGCTCATAAGTTCAAAGTTTCTTTTTCTTTTTTTCTTTTTGTTTTTTGTTTCATTTTTTTTCAAATACACTTTTTTCCCCTAGTTTTAGGTTCACAGCAAAATTTTTAAAAAGATACATATTTTCTTTTTTTTTAAGATTTTATTTATTCATTCATGAGAGACACAGAGAGAGAGAGAGAGGCAGAGACACAGGCAGAGGGAGAAGCAGGCTCCATGCAGGGAGCCCAACATGGGACTCGATCCCGGGACTCCAGGATCACGCTCTGGGCCAAAGGCAGGCGCTGAACCACTGAGCCACCCGGGCTGCCCACATATTTTCTATATACCTCTTGCCTTCACATATGCATAGACATTCCCATTATGAAGATCCCACACAAAAGTGATAACATTTATTAAAATTGATGAACCTACACACTGCACATTACTACCACCCAAAGTCCATACTTTTACATATGGTTCATTCTGGTTGTAGTACATTCTATGGGGTGGGCAAATGTACAATGACACATATCCATCATTATGGTATCATACAGGGCTGTTTCTCTGCTCTAAATATCTTTTATGCTCCCTTCCAGCAGTCTAACCCCTGACAACCATTTTTTTTTTAATTTTTTTTTTTATTTATTTATGATAGTCACAGAGAGAGAGAGAGAGGCAGAGACACAGGCGAAGGGAGAAGCAGGCTCCATGCACCGGGAGCCCGATGTGGGATTCGATCCCGGGTCTCCAGGATCGCGCCCTGGGCCAAAGGCAGGCGCCAAACCGCTGCGCCACCCAGGGATCCCTCTGACAACCATTAATCATTTATTGTTTCCATAGTTTTGCCTTTTCTAGGATGTCATATAATAGAATCATACAATATGTATCCTTTCTGGATTGACTTCTTTCATTTATTAATATGCATTTTAAAGTTCTTCCATGTCTTACAAGGCTTTTCAAAGTCTTTTAGCACTGAGTTAAGAGTCCACTTTCAGGATGAACTAGAGTATATTTATCCATTCACATACTGATGGACATCTTGGTTTCTTCTAAGTTTTGACTATTATGAAAAAAAAAAAACTGCCGTAAATATCTATGTTTGGTTTTTGTGTGGCCATCAGTTTTTAACTCCTTTGGGTAAATACCAAGGAGCAGAATTGCTGGATCATATATTGGGGTATTTTTTTGTTTTATGAGAAACTGCCAAAGTGTTTCCTAAAGCACCAGCAATGAATGAGAGTTTCTTTTACTCTACATCCTTGTCAGGATTTGGTAATTTTAGTGTTCCAGATTTAGGCCATTCTAATAGGTATGTACTGGTATCCAATCATTCTTTTAATATGCATGTCCCTGGTGACCTAAGATGTGAAACATCTTTTCCTACGCTGATTTGCCATCTGTATTTCTTCTTTGATTAGATGTCTGTTCAGACTTTTTGCCCATTTTTTAATTAGGATTTTCATTTTGTCACTGAGTTTTGAGTTATTTGTGTATCTTGAATATCAGATAAATCTTTTGCAAATGTTTTCTTCCATCTGCGGCTTGTGTTTTCTCTTGACAATGTCTTTGACAGAGCAAAAGATTTTCAGGGTTTCTTTTTGTAGGTGATGGAAATGTTCTAAAATTAGAAGTGGTGATGGTTGTCAACCTTTATGATTAGTTTATAAAACACTGCAGGTTCTGCCTTGGGCTCTCTTACTGTGGTGGGGGTGTGGAGGCATGCCATGAGCATTCCCCTAGGGATACCTATGTGGTAAGAAAATGAGGCCTGCCTACAACCACCTGTGTAACCTTGGAAATAATCTCTCCAACCATGGCCCTCTTGAGATGACTGCAGCTTTGGCTGCAACCTGTGTTGGAACTACCCATCTACCTGATATACTTGACTCTCAGAAATGGTGCAAGATAATAAATAATTTTTTGTTTCAGCTGCTAACTTTCACAGTAGTGTGTCATGCAACAACTGATAAACAATACTGTTATTAAATTGTTTGACTATTTTTATGTGTTTGTTTTTAAAGTTAAAGGGCATATTGATAGTTTCAAATCCCAATAAATATTTAAGAAAGATTTCTAAAATGCAAAGCAATCTTTGGAATTCAGTGTTTTTCTAACTTAAAGAATGAGAACAATATGGAGAAACATGGAGGTTTAATTTTTATATTATTATCTGTTGTATTTGCTTCTATCTGTCTTAGAGCAAGCTCACAACAGAATGCATGGAGATAAGTGGAGAGATGATTACTGTTAAAATAGAAATGTCACATGGAAACTATGAAAAAGCAGAGAACATAATATTGTCAAGGTTTTTAAGCCACAAAATTAGTTTTGAGCTTCCTGACAGGACAAAAAGGGAGATTTTTCATCCTCTGGAAGAAACATAACTATAAGGCACAGCTAATAAAGTAGCAATTCTTTCCCCTCATATCCTTGTATTAATTATGAGTAAAAACTGAAATCATAATATTTATTTGCGATCAGTCTGTTTCTTTTTTGCTTCATAGGATATTAAACAAGTGATGAGGTAATTAAGCCTACTGATTAAATGGTTGTATCAGTGTTAATTTCTTGATTTTGATAATTATACTATAGTTATGAAAGAGGTTGTCTTGTTTTTAGAAAATGCACACCGAGTATTTAGAGACAAAGAAAGAATATGTGTGCACCTTACCCTCAAATGTTTATATAGGTATAGGTGTATGTCTGTGTGTGTGAAAACTGATAAGGCAAGTATAGTAAAATATTAACTATTAGTTAACCTGAGTATATATAGGAATTTTTTTTATTAGTGCAGCTTTTCTGTAAATTTAAAATTATTTCAAAATTTTAAAATTAATAAATAAAAAAGAAAATGATTGAAATGGCTTTAGAGAAGATAGTCAGGGATAACCTCTCTGAGGAGTGATATTTAGGCCAGGACATGAAGTTTGGGAAAGAGCTAGACACACAAAAAGCCAGTATTTCTCAAACTTTAACATGCATCATACTTGCCTGGAAGCTTGTTAGAATACAGACACCTTTAGACACCTGGACTCCACCCCAGAGTAGGGTGGTTCTAATTTAAGGTAGGTTCTAATAATTTGCTTTTTTTTTTTAAGATTTTATTTATTTATTCATGAGACAGAGACAGAGAGAGAGAGAGAGAGGCAAAGACACAGGAAGAGGGAGAAGCAGGGTCCATGCAGGGAGCCTGAGGTGGGACTCAATCCTGGGTCCCCAGGATCACACCCTGGGCTGAAGGCAGTGCTAAACCGCGAAGCCACCCGGACTGCCCAATAATTTGCATTTTTAGTAAGTACCAGATCAGGTTGATGCTACCAGTCCATGAATCTTGCCGATTAGCACTGTCCTGGCCATAAGAAGCAGTAAACAAAAAGCACCAGAAAGGCCTTATTCTATTTATTAAAAATTATTTATTTATTTATTTATTTATTTATTTATTTATTTATTTATTATTTTTTAAAGAAAGAGAGAGAGAGAAAGTGGGGGAGGAGGGGCAGAGGGAGAGACTCTCCAAGGAGTCTCCCTGCTGAGACAGAGCCAGAGGCAGAGCTGGATCCCAGGACCACCAAGATCATAACTTGAGCTGAAACCAAGAGTCAGATGCTCAACTTACTGAGCCATGCAGGCACAAATATATATATATATTGGTTTTAAGCAAAGGGTGAAATTAAGTCAATTTCAATTAACAAAAAAGATATATCTGAGACCATTTGTCTGTCAAATTTCTGTAAATTATATGCCAGTCATGTAACTGATTTATATTACAATACTTAGGTAATTTAACTTGAGTTTTAGAAGACCATATTCAATTCCTGATGATTCAACTTCAAGTATCTTTTTCCTTTTTTTCCTTCTTTGCTTCTCAAACATCTGCCTACAATCAAATCAAGCCTCCTTGTGAAGTATTTAATGATCTGTAAAACCAACACATAAATGCACTTGTACTCACCAATTTAAAGGGCCCCAGGAGTAAATTCTGTTTTAATGTTAATAATCACTTCTAAATTATAAACACTTTTCTGCTTGGATTTCAAAATGGTGTAAGAATCCATCACAAATCTCCAATGATTCTAAACTATATATATATATTTTGCAACATGTGTATCCACAAGGACTATTACCTTGATTTTACATAAAGCTATGAACAATCATGCACCTTTGCTTAAATTGGAATAAAGGAAGGTCATTTCAATTTAACATTCACTAAGTGTTGGCCATGTGGTATGGCTATTAACACAAAGATGAAAAAGGACAGTCCTCCCTGTTCACTGTGGACTGAGGACCTTAAATCTAGAGTGTATAAACTCTTACACAGGTGAAGGTGATAATTCTTCATAACTGTCATATGTCAAAATGATACATATTTTTTTTCTTTACATTTACAATTATAATGACTTTGTGGGATTTTTTTTTTTACTGAACTTTAAAGATATAACTGTAAATTGCCAAAAAAAAAGTCTTTGGGAATTGTAAATAAAATTCCATTTATTAATTTGTTACAAACACAATTTTGACATTAAAATATTGCTTTGATTTTTAAAAATTCCTATTTTTTTAAGATTTTATTTATTTATTTAGAGAGCACATAAGCAGGTAGAGGGGCAGAAAGAGAATCTCAAGCAGACTCCATGCTGAATGTGGAGCCTGACATGGGGCTCAATCTCACAACCCTGAGATCATGACCTGAGCCAAAATCAAGAGTCAGTCACTCAACTGACCCACCAAGGCTCCCTAAATTCACTAGAAGGATGAAATATTTCCCTTCTTATTCTCCCTAGGGATCTGGAAGTAATAATGACCAATATTTATTCTACATTATTAATTGACATCTTAACCTATATTTCATTATCTTTGCCAGGAATTAAATATCTCTATCAAACATAGAGATGATTCTGATAGATTGATAATTTTGTACACCTTTTTCTTCCCCACAAAATATTCCAAGTAAAAACCAAAAAATTTCAGAATGTGAGATCTAGATATTATTATGTTCTGAACTCTGTGCATGCTCTTCTAAGAAGTACATTTAACATCCGTTTTGATTTTCAAAATCCTATCGTAGGGACTGGCAGCTGGGAAGATGGTAGAGTGGGAGGACCTTAAGCTTACCTCATCCCATGGATGAAACTAGATAACACTTAAAGAGGGTAGAAAAGGCAGAGACGTTGTAGGGAGTGAAATAAACTGTGGCCCTCTAGGTGGGGGAGGGAACTGTGGGTACAGAGAAGGCCAAAAAATGGGGATATTACTCCAGGGAGCCCACAATGGGAATATAAATCCCCATAACATTTGGTGTTGAGAGTAAGAGGGGCTGATTTCATGAATTCTTATAATCAGTGGGATTTAAATCCTGGAATTTTAAAACTCAGTGAGCTGGGGTCTTGGAGAGCCCTATGGTGGCAGGAAGCTAAGCACTAGCCCTTAAAGAGATAGCATGACAAATAGCTCCCTAACATAAGGCATAGAAGGTGTAGTATGAAAAACACCCAGGGCATATGGAAAGATGAGTTATTTACTCATTTCAGAGCATGTCCAGAGAGGCAGGGGTTAAAGGGAGATCTCTCCAGGAACAAAGGAGCTACCCAGGTGCCATTTCCCTCCCCTGGCCATCAACATAAACACACAGCCACCTGTAAGAATGATCATGGTGCTGGTAATTACTACCTAAATTGTTTCCACCAAGGCCCACAACCTGCATTTCTACACATCTGCCCTTCCCAATCACACCTGCCTCAGTCCTGGGGCTGCAGGTCCCCTTTCCCAGAAGACCAGCATAAACTTTGTCAACAAACACCACATCTCCTGATTCATGTGCTTTGTGACGCATTGGTCTCAACAGTGGCAGCTGGTGACCTCCCAAGGAGGACAAGTACATCTTGTTAAAACTTCGCCCCCCACCCCTCAACTACCTGGCCAGCCTTGGTCTCCACAGCAGCTGCCCATCCCCTATGGAAGATAAGAAGCCCCACCTTTTTTAAAAATGTACATCCAGGAGTGTCTGACTGGCTCAGTCAGTAGAGCATGCAACTCTTGGTATTGGAATGATGAGTTCAAGCCCCATGTTGGACATTGAGCTTACTTAAAAAAAAGTGTGTGCCCCATTCACTCCTTTCATACAGGAGTAGCAGGAAACATAGCTTATTTTCCTAATAAGCAGAAACAGATTCCAAAGAGAAAAGGGGGCAGAAAATTTATTTGAAGAAATAATAGTTGAAAGCTTCCCTAATCTGGGGAAGTAAATAGATATCTGGATCAAAGAGGCACAGAGATGTCCCCCCCAACCCCAAATCAACCCAAGGAAGTCCACAATAAGACACATAGTAATTAAAACGGTAAAAACTAATTAAAATGGAAAAAAATTAAAGCAGTAAGAGAAAAGAAGACAGTTACATACAAGGGAAACCCCAGAAGGCTATCAGTGGATTTTTCAGCAGAAACTTTGCAGGCCAGAAAAATGTGACACAATATATTCAAAGTGCTGAATGGGAACAATCAGCAGCTAAAGGCAGTTAATCCATCAAGGCTATTATTCGGAATAGAAGGAGAGATAAAGAGTTTCATAGACAAGCCAAAACTAAAGGAGTTCATTACCATTAATCAAGCTCTACAAGAAATGATAAAAGGGACTTTTTGAGTGGGAAGGAAAGACCATAAGTAAATGTATGAAAAGTAAGAAACACAAAACCAGTAAAAATAAAGTATATCTGTAAAACTCAGTTAAAGAATTCAAAAAAGAAAGGATGTAAAGTGATATGCCATATACCTAAGACACAGGGCAGAAGAGTAAAGAATTGGTTCAAGTTTACTCAATCATCAGTTTAGTATAGACTGCCATATGCAAAAAAATGTTGTATATAAACTGATGGTAACCACAAATCAAAAACTAGTAATAGATATGCAAAGAATAGGAGGAAGAAATACAAGTATATCATTAAAAAAAGCCAGCAAATCATAAAAGACAGCAAGAGAAGAGTCAGAAACAAACTACAAAGAACAACCACAAAACAAGTTAAAAAAAAAAAAGGGCAATAAATATAGATCTATCAATAATCACTTTGAATGAAAATGGACCAAATGCTCCAATCAAAAGCCATAGGGTGACAAAGTAGCTAAAAGATAAGACCTTTCTCTATGCTGCCTACAGCATAGAGGGGATATTACTCCAGGGAGCCCATCATTTCAGATCTAAAGTCACCTGCAAATTGAAAGTGAGGGGATGAAAAATCATTTATCATGTAAATAGATGTCAAAAGAAAGCCTGGGTAGCAATATTTATATTGAATGAAATAGCCTTAAAACAAAAACTGTAACAAGAAACAAAGAAGGAAGACATTATATAATAATAAAGAGGACAATCCAAGAAGAAGATAGAAGTATTGTAAATATTTATGCGCCCAACATGGGAGTACCAAATACATAAAACAGTTAATAAAAAAACATGAATGAACAAATCAATAGTAATACAATAATAGTGGAGGCCTTTAATACCCTATTTACATCAATGGATAGATCCTCCAAACAAAAAATCAACAAGGAAATTGGATTTGAATGACACACTGGACCATATGGATTTTACAGATATATTTAGGATACAGCATCCTAAAACAGCAGAATATACATTCTTTTCAAGTGCACATGGAACGTTCTCCAAAATAGATTACATTTGAAACCACAAAACAAGTCTCAATAAATTCAAAAAATCAATCATATGATGCATCTTTTCTGACCACAACATTATGAAAGTAGAAATCAAACACAAGAAAAAAATCTGGAAAGAGCACAAATACATAGAGGTTAAATAACATGCTCCTAAACAATGAATGGATCAATCAGGAAACCAAAGAAGTAAAAAATTACATGGAGAGAAATGAAAATGAAAATACAATGGTCCCAAACCTTTGGGATACAACAAAAGAAGTTTATACCAATACAGGCCTAGCTCAAACAAACAAACAACCTAAACAACCTAACTTTACACCTAAAGGAACTTGGAAAATAAGAACAAACAAAACCATTAGAAAGAAGAAAGTAATAAAGATTGGAGTAGAAATAAATGATATAGAAACAAAAACAAAAACAAAAGCAAACAACACCCCCCCCCAAAAAAAACACAATAGAACAGATCAATGAAACCAGGAGCTGGTTTTGGAAGAAAATCAACAAAATTGATAAACCTTTAGCCTATCTCATAAAAAAAAAGTGGGAGGGGGGATCCAAATAAACAAAATCACTGAAAAAAGAGAAGTAACAACAAACACCACAGAAATACAAACATTGTAAGGGAATATTATGAAAAATTATATTCCAACAAGTGGACAAGTGTATTCAATGGATACACTCCTAGACACATAAACTACCAAAACTGAAACAGAAAGAGATATAAAATTTGAACAAACTAATTACCAGCAATGGCATTGAATCAGTAATCAAAAAACTCCAACAAAAGTCCAGAATAGCTAAAAGATAAGACCCACAGATAGCTTCACAGGAGAGTTCTACCTAACATTTAAAGAAGAGTTAATACCTAGTCTTCTCAAACTATTCCAAAAAATAGAAGAGGAAGGAAAACTTTCAAATTCATTCTATCAGGGCAAAATTACCCTGATACCAAAACCGGATAAAGACACCACAAAAAAAGAGAACTACAGGATAATATCTCTGATAAGCATAGATGCAAAATGTTTTTTAAAAGATTTTATTTTTATTTATTTATTCATGAGTGACACAGAGGGAGAGAGGTAGAGAGATAGGCAGAGGGAGAAGCAGACTCCCTGTGGGGAGCCCGATGCGGGACTTGATCTCAGGACCCCAGGATCACACCTTGAGCCAAAGGCAGATGCTCAACTGCTGAGCCACCCAGGCATCCCTAGATGCAAAAATCTTCAACAAAATATTAACAAACCGAGTCCAACAATACATTAAAAACAAATCATTCACCCCAATCAAATGGGATTTATTCCTGGGATGTAAATATGGTTCAATAGTCACAAATTAATTAACATGATATATCACATCAACAGGAGAAAGGATAAAAACCATATGATCATTTGAATAGATGCAGAAAAGGTATTTGACAAAGCACAACATCCAGTCATAATAAAATCCCTCAACAAAGTGGGTTGACAGGGAACATACCTCAACATAATAAAGGCTGTATATGAAAAACTCACAGCTAACATCATACTCAATGGACAAAAACTGAGAGCTTTTCCCCTAATGTCATGAACAAGATGGGATGTGTAGGCAGTTCAGTGGTTGAGCATCCGCCTTTGGCTCAGGGCGTGATCCTGGAGTCCTGGGATCAAGTCCTACATTGGGCTCCCCACAGGGAGCCTGCTTCTTCCTCTGCTTATGTCTCTGCCTTTCTTTCTATGTCTCTCATGAGTAAATAAATAAAAATCTTAAAAAAAAAAGACAAGGTTGTCCATTCTCACCACTTTTATTCACTATGGTACTGGAAACCTTAGCCGCAGCAATCAGACAACAAAAATAAATAAAAGACATCCAAATTGATAAGGAGGATGTAAAATTTTCACTATTTGCAGATGATATGATACTACATATATAGAAAATCCTAAGTATACCACCAAAAAAGTGAACTGAACTGATGAGTTCAGTAAAGTTGCAGGATACAAAATCAATATACAAAAATCTGTTGCATTTCTATACACTAATAATGAAGTAACAGAAATAGAATTTAAGAAAACAATCCCATTTATAACTGCACCCAAAATAATAAAATACCTAGGAATAAATAGGAATAAACTTAACCAGAGACATAAGAGACCTACACTCTGAAAACTCTAAAACATGGATGAGAGAAATTGAAGATGGCACAAAGAAATGGAATGGCATTCCATACTTATTGATGAAAGAAGAAATACTATCAAAATGTCTATATTACCCAAAGCCATCTACCATTTAATGCAATCCTATCAAAATGCCAACAGCATTTTTCACAAAACTAGAATGAAGCATCCTAAAATTTGTATGGAACCACAAAAGGCTCCAAATAGCCATAGCAATCTTGAAAACAAAAAACAAACTGGAAGCATCACAATTTTGGATTTCAAGCAATGTTGCAAAGCTGTGATCATCAAGACAGTATGGTACTGGTACTGGCACAAAAACAGACACATAGATCAATGGAACAGAATAGAAAACTCAGAAATAAACCCACAATTATATGATCAATTAATCTTTGACAAAGGCGGCAAGAATATGTAATGAGAAAAAGTCAATATCTTCAACAAATGGTGTTGGGGAAACTGGACTACTACATGCATATGAATGAAATTGGACCACTTCTTACATTATACACAAAAATAAACTCAAAATAAAGGCCTCGATGTGAAACGTGAAGCCATCAAAATCCTAAAAGAAAGCATAGGCTATATTTTCTCTGACATGGGCCATAGCAAGATCTGTCTCCTAAAGGAAAAAGAAACAAAAGGAAAAAGAAACTATTAGGACTAGTTTAAAATAAAAAGCTTCTGTATATCAAAGAAAACAATCAACAAAAGACAAATTACTAAATAAGAGAAGATATTTACAAAAAACATACCTGATAAAGGGTTAGTGTCCAAAATATGTAAAGAACTTACGTAACTAAACACCAAAAAGCACAAATAATCTAACTAAAAGTGGACAGAGGAAATGAACAGACATTTCTCCAAAGACATACAGATGGCAAACAGAAACATGAAAAGATGCTCATCATCATCAGGGAAATGTAAATCAAAACTACAATGAGAGATGCCTGGGTGGCTCAGCGGTTGAGCATCTGCCTTCAGCCCAGGGCATGATTCTGGGGTCCCAGGATCGACTCCCATATCAGGCTCCCTGCATGGAGCCTGCTTCTCTCTCTGCCTGTGTCTCTGCCTCTCTCTGTGTGTCTCTCATGAATAAATAAATAAAATCTTAAAAAAAAAAACTACAATGAGATATCACCTGACACCTGTCAGAATAGCTAAAATTAGAAACACAAGA
Organism: Vulpes vulpes; assembly: GCF_048418805.1. NCBI lineage: Eukaryota > Metazoa > Chordata > Mammalia > Carnivora > Canidae > Vulpes > Vulpes vulpes. Next base: position 69,576,399 of record NC_132790.1, read on the forward strand.
AACAGTAAGTGTTGGTGAGGACGTGGAGAAAAAGGAACTCTTGTACACTATTGGTAGGAATTCAAACTGATATAGCCACTGTCAAAAATAGTATGGAAGTTCCTCAAAAATTAAAAATAGCACTACCCTATGATCCAGTAATTGCACTAGTAGGTATTTTCCCCAAAAATACAAAAACACTAATTCAAAGGGCTACATGAATCCTTATGTATATTGCAACATTGTTTATGATAGTCAAATTATGGAAGCAGCCCAAGTATCCATGGACAAATGTGAATGGCTAAAGAAATGTGTATACATATACAATGGAAGATTATTCAGCCATAAAAAAGAATGCAATCTTGCCAATGATGGAGCTAGAGAATAAAATCCTAAGCAAAATGTCAGTCAGAGAAAAACAGATACCATATGATTTCACTCATATGTGGAATTTAAGAAACCAAATAAATGAACAAAGGAAAAAAAGAGAGAGGAAAAAAAAAAACCTAAGAAATAGACTTAACTATAGAGAACAAACATGGTTATCAGAGGGGAGGTGAGTAGGGAAAATAGGTGTGGGGATTAAAGGCTACACTTCTCATGATGAGAACTTAGTAATGTATAGAATTCCTGAATGGTTTACATTGTGCACTTGAAACAAATATAACAGTGTATGCTAACTATGTATATATACGTAGATACACATACAAATGTTTATAGAAATGTTAATATGTACTGATTAGTATCTTCTTGCTCTGTCAGGTGAGTGGACCTGGAGGCAAACACCCCAGTAGCAATGAGCACACCTAGCTCCCGTATCTTGGTTTCTAATATCAGTCCCCTATAAACAGAACCAGGGCTTCTTGGAGAAATTGATGACTCTAGGATTGGGACAGAAAAATACAGAAGATAAGCCTGGTGTATCTTACAGTGCCAGAAAGTAATGAAGTGCTAGAGGGGAAATAAAGCCTATAATGTTGGGGGTATGTAAAAGGGACACAGAAATCAGCTGAAAGAATTCCAAAGCTAGAACAACTTGAACAAAATAAGTATTATTCGATTATAATAAAAAATCAGCATATAAAATAATACATCTATATAAATATAAATACATGATAGAATTAACTAATAAATCTCTAGAGACACAAGCTCCCATTAGGAAAATTCTAAATAACTCGTGTAGATCAAAATTTGCCTCTAGAATAGAAGGAAGAACATAATCCCCACTCTAAAGGATGGGCTATTCATAGGGACTTTCTTTCAAAAAAGATAATAAGGAAATGGGCTATAAAAAGAATGACTGTACAGTGGGGAAGCCTGGCAAACACTGTCTCAGGTGATCAAGGCCAACATTAACAGTCATAACTCATGTTGATACTATATACCTTAATGAGTGTGGCACTTTGCTTTTGTGGTTCTTTTCCAAAACTCATAGCCTCTGTCTCATCATGAAAAGAATTCAGAAAAATTCCAGTTGAGGAGGATTCTACAAGATACCTGACCAACATTCTCAAAATGCTCAAAGTCATCAAAAATAAAGAAATCTGAGTAACTGTCATAGCCAAGAGAAGCTAAAGACAATGACCACTAAATGTAATGTGCTATCCTGGATGGCATCCTGAAACAGAAAAAGGGTATTAGATATAAAGTAAGGAAATCTAAATAGTATGAACTTTAACTAATAATAATGTATCAGTATTAAAAAATATTGTATCAATATTAGATAACTAATTGTAATATATGTACGTACTAATAGAAGATGTTAATAATAGGGAAACTGGGTGCTTCCTTTATGGGAACTCTGTATCGTCTTCATAATTTTTCTGTGAACCTAGAACTTTTCCAAAGAATATAGTTTATTTTAAAAAACATATTAAAACTATTAAAATAACTAGCATTTATGGAATCACTCCTCATTCCTGGAAGTACTAAGTTTTTATTATGAAAGATAACATTTTCAGAAAATGATCAAAACATGAATGTAGAGTATAATAAATTGCTGTAAAGCAAATACTACTGTAACCACAACTTTGGTCAAGAAATAAAGCACTGCCAACTGCTCTGAAACCTCAGCATATCACTCCAATACGACCTCTGTCTTTCCCCCACCCTTGTCAGCAACCACTCTCCCAACTTCTATGATAGTTATGATACTCACTAATTCAATGATACCCACCTTTTTGCTTTTCTGTTTAGTTTTTCCACTTATGCATACATACTTAAATAATGTAGTTTAACTCTTTTGAATTTAAATGATCATTAATATACATGTATTATTTTAAGACTGCTTCCTTTCAGTCAATATTATGTTTGTGAGATTTATCCATGTTAATCTGGGTAGCTGCAGTTAATTTTTTAATTGATTTTTTAGTATAGTATCTCAATGCATGTATATAGCAAAAATTTCCTTACCCATTGTGTCATGGATAGATAATGAATTGTTCCCAGGTTTTGCCTATTGCAATCAATGTTGCTATGACTGTTCTGATATATGTATCCTGATGTTATTATCCATCATTTTTCCAGGGATATGTACTTTAAGTGGATTTGCTAGGTCTTGGGTATGCATACAGCCAACTTTATTAAAAAAAAAAAAAAAAAAAAAAGAAAAGAAAAGCCAAATCATTTTCCAAAGTGATTTACCAATTTATACTCCCCCAAGAAGTGTCAGGGCATTTTTATTGTTTACATCTTTACAACATTTCATATTGTCAAACTTTAAAAATCTTTTGCCTATCTGTTGGGCAGGCAATGATCCATCGTTCTAGTTTTACTTTGCATTTTCCTGGTTATTGATGGGGATGTTAAAATATTGCACTTTTCATAGGTTTATTGGCCTAATGTATTTCCTTGTTTGTTAAATGCCTATCCTAATCTTTTGTGTTTCAGTGAGGCATTTATCAGAGGAAATTCTGATTTAAAAACCTTAACATTGACAACACGGAGGCTTTAAAAGGACGCAGTGATGTTAAAATGAATATAACTCATCATTCCTGATGCACTTAAAAATCATTTCACTTGGACCTTGAACCCCTTTTAACATCTCACTGCCAAACCAAGCCAATAATAAATTGTAAATGCTAGAGGAAAATTAATACACTTAAATTCATTAATGTGTCTACATCTGGAAGATGAATTGTACAAAGCTCTTAGCTATAGTCTGTAAAATATATTGTAAACACTTTTGAAACTCCTTCAGGTGGTGTTCTGACTTAAATTTTAGCCTGAATATCTAAGATACCATATTATTTTTGGTATAGGCTTAAATTTTCAATAGATTGCTACTATATTAAAGAAATACAGAAAGCTTAATGGCAAAATCATTTATTGAGTTTTTCTCTACTGAGAGTAGGGTCTTGGTGGAAATTGGTTTGGTAAGTTGAACCCTGTCTTTAAGAGACGAAGGTCTGCATCTAAATTAGGCATAATTTGTAGACTCTATGCAGGTGATTTGCAGAGATATCAAAGTAATTGAGTTCTTCTTATTGAAAGTAAGGTATTAATATTTTAAAATATAATGATTACTATAACACATAAATATAAATATATAGATTTCTCATCACATATTTCTATCCTTATAAGTATATAAATACAAAATATTGACAAATCAAAATGTGAAGGAATTTGTGAGCTAATTAATTTTTATTAAAATATGTTTAATCACTGTTTACAAAATATTTTATTAAAACATATTTAATTCCTGTTATACAAAAGTTTATAGGAGTTCTCTATAAATTTGAAAATGTATATGGCATGTGTATGTGTATTAGGGGTATTAGGGGTTTTTTTGTTTCTTTGTAAAATTATTTAAACATTCTAACATGCTATTTTATTTTACTATTAAGTCCAGAAATGTTATAGCAAACTGGCTGAAGATATACATTTGAAAGCAACTTCAACTTTTAACTATGACAAAGTAACTGGTACCAGACATGTCCTCTTGACAAGAAGAACTATTAAACTGGAAAAAACATATGAAATCACTGTGTCAGAAATTGAACAAAGGCTGGATAAGATTGTGATCCTTAAAATAAGAGGAATAGAAGACATGAGCCTTATGATTATAAATACCTCATCTTTCCCCAAATTGGTCCTTTTTAGGGCTGAGAGCCAGTCATATTAGAGGGTATACCATGCCAGAATTCACTGGAGTCCCAGACCAACTGAAGTGAAGAAATTTGATTCAGTTGAGATTCAGAGAAATTATATTTTAAGTATAAAGATCATGCTGTAGAGTAAGGATATTCCCTAGGATAAAGTTAAAAACTAAATATAAATAAAGCTCTAATAAACAATAAGTTCAAGCCTGACAAGAACAAAAATATCTACCAGTGATTTATATGTCAGCCATAAAAAACATCACCAGTATTTAAGGAAGACAACATAATCCAGATCTTCTATAATTTCTGATCCATCATGTCCAACATATATCTAGAAGTTACTACAAATAAGAAAACAGGATAAAAAATGTGAACAATATTTTAGAGAGTTAGTCTATGTAAATCAATACCAAATATCTAGATGTTGAAATTAGTGGACAGGGAATTTAAAGTAGCTTTTATAAAATTTTAAAGAAAAATATGGTCATGATGAATGAACACCGAGAGACTATCTCAGAATAGGAAACAAAATCATAAATATGAACCAAATGGAAGTTGTAGAGTTGAAAAGTATAATATTTGAAAAAAACATTGATAGCTTTAATCACAGATTGGCAACATAAGAAATAACACCAAGCTCAATGAAAGCAATATGCTAATATGAATTTGAACTACAGAGAGAAAATAAGATAAAAGAAAATGAACAGTGTAGGACTTGTGGAATAATATCAAAAGTTGTAACACAAACATAACTTGATTTTGAGGAGATGAGAAGGCAGAGGAGAAGGAGGAGGGGAGAGAATAGTGCAATAAAAATATTTAAAGAATAATGACAAAAATTTTTCTAAGTTTGATTAAACACTACTGTTTTTAAAAAATTAAACACAATCATTTGATTTAAAATAAGGAAGATACATTTTCATTGTGGGCAGTTTTCTATTTTTTCCTTTAACTTTTCATCTATTTGTGAAGAAGTAAAAAGTATTAACACAGACTCATGAGGGCAACATGCTAAAGTTCAGGATATCCAAAGTTGTAAATCTGAAGTAATAACTTGTGTGGGCAAATCAAAATAACTATTCAACAATTAAATCTACAATGAATATATTTTTCAATTACAAAGCATCTAATTTCATTTTACAAGTTTACACTTGCATTCTTTATAGATGATGATCACATAATTCTTTATAAATGATATGTGATAAAGAAGTGCTGCATAATCTTAGAATATTCATCAAGAGACATATGTATCAGTAGTAAATCACTTTTGACTTACAAAATGCCAGTAGATAAATAGCAATCTTTTACCCTTCATGTGAAAATGTATAATGTGTAGATAGATCCACATAAACCAAGATATTGAATTAAAATTTCTCAGACCAAAATTTTAAATTATTAATAAATTACACTGTTTTATAGTTGTGTTCTTTGATAATAAGCAGTTGAAACTGATGTTAGCAGAATGGAGTTGGGGAGATGCTTATAGAATCTTAGGGAAGATTGAAGGAGATCAAAGAAATGAAAAGAAGTAAAGAAGCTTCAGAAAGTGTTAGTAGCATGGGTTGGACCACAACTTCATTACTTATCTATTGCTGTTTAGTAGATTATCCCCAAATATTATAGCTCAAAAGGACAATAAACATTGTTAGATTTCACAGTTTGAATGATTAGTATTTCTGGCTCTGGGTCAACTGAGTATTTCTGGCTCAGGGTCTTTCATTGAGGTTATTGTTAAGTTGTTGGCCACAGTTGTAATTGTCTGAAGGTTAATCAGAGTTAGAGGATCCATTTCTAAAGTTCATTTACTTATAAAATTATCCAGCTGGTGATGGTTTTTAGCAGGAGCCTTAGTTCTTCTAGGTTGGCTCGAGTATCCTCACATTATGGTGGCTGATTGCTCCTACAAGGAGAGAAGGGTAAGGAAGGGGAGGGGAGGGGAGGGGAGGGGAGGGGAGGGGAAGAAATGACAGGGGAGGGAAAAGGAGGGGAGAAAAGGAGAGGAGAGGAGAGGAGAGGAGAGGAGAGGAGAGGAGAGGAGAGGAGAGGAGAGGAGAGGAGGGGGGAGGAAAGGAGAGGAGAGGAGGAAGAGGGAAAGAGAGAGAACCAGGTAAAAGCTGTATCCTTTTTATGACCTAGCTTTGGGAGTTAGAAATTATACATTCTATTTATTAGAGGCAAGTCACTAAGTTTGGCCCAAATTCAGGGAGAAAGGAATAAAATTCTGCCTCTAAAGGGAGAAACGTCAAAGGATTTGAGGACATATTTTGAAACCATCACAACAGCCTTGTCGGGGTTGCCACTGGAATGAATCAGCTCCAAATATTTCATTCTGGCTTTATATCACTCTGGTGAAAATTAAAATGAAGGGAGTCATATTGTCATATTTTGTTCATGAACCTACTCTTTGGTGAGAGGATATCAAGATACCTTGTTTTACATTTCAGCTAAAAGTACACATAATAAAATGTAATAACTTCCTAAAAGGAATTAGGGTTTATTTTGATTTGTGTAATACCAGTGATTTTGATATTAAGCATCACCAACACAGTAAAATTCCTCAATATATGGCATTAGGAAATTTGAAAATCACTTGTGTAAAATAAAAATTAAATGTATCAAATACTTGCATACCAAATATAGCTCCATATCACATTGCATATTCTTTGGCTAACACAGTACTAACAACAGTGTTCACAAGATTTAAGACCTTCTGTATTGCTTTTCAATCCAATATTTCAAGTACAGTTAGATTTTTCATCTTACACAAGTATGGATTTCTACTCTTCAATAGTTTCTCTGAGCATATGGTGTAACTGCTCATTAAATTCCTTCCTCTTCCAACTGTATTTCAATTAGTGGTAACATTTTTCTGTTACAAATTCTTGAACTGAATTCTACTACCACTAAAACAGTTCTTACTTTAGAGAGGAAAAAAATCTTCTTAAAATTCTTTCTGAACTGATGTTGTTAACCTCTCAGAATATGAGAAATATTCATTGGTTTCCTTGTACATGCAACCCAGAACCAACTTCAGCTGGTCCTTTCTCCCTCTCCTCTCAAATAAGTTTCATACAGAGACAACTCAAGGTTCTCAAATAAATAACATTGTAATTGCTTCTCTACTGAACTCAGGAGACCATGATGCATTTTCTGTTTTTCTGAGACAGTGTTTTTATAGCCATGCTCCTTGGAGTCCCTATGTTCCTAAGAATTCCGGTGGAATAGGCAAAGCTGTGGTAGAAGAGTTGGGTCTGCACCCTCCAATTCCACCTTATTCTATTCCAAAAAGAATTACCTCAATTGCTTCATTTATTTTGTATTTTATTTTATTTTTTAAAGATTTTATTTATTTATTCATGAGACACACACAGAGAGAGAGAGAGGCAGAGACGCAGGCAGAGAGAGAAGCAGGCTCCATGCAGGGAGCCCAATGTGGGACTCCATCCCAGGTCTCCAGGATCACGCTGAAGGTGGCGCTAAACCGCTGAGCCACCCAAGGGATCCCCCCTCAACTGCATCAAATGAGAGAATTTATAAATAAGATGTCATGAAAAGAGTAGTTCCAGCTAAAAGTAAGTTTGACGACCACGAATCTAAGGCAATGGCCAAAATAAAACCCAACAAACAAAACAACTGACTGGAAGGGTAGGATAAGTGAAGGAAAGCAACCTACTCTAGCATTGGCCTCTTTGGCAAATTATGCCTCTGAGAAAATCCAGATTCTTCGAACATAAGTTCTCAAAGGATGCTCACCATTGTGATAGTGGATTCTGGAACACAGTGAGATTTCTGTAAAATAAATAGATGAAGTCCTCTATCTCTTTGCTTTGGGTCCAACTGCCTTTGTAACTCTCTCCTATCCTCATTATATTCCTCATCATTACCACCCATACTCTCAAAGCCTTTCCACAGCTGTATCCATCCAGGCATCACTTCAAGCCTCCACTAAATCCTACTTTTTTTTCCTTCTTCCCTATCAAAACTTACCTGCCCTAGGGCCCATTTCCTCATTTCTACGTGTCATATTAATCTAGTAATCAATTTGGTCCAGAGTGATAATAGCTTAATAAATAACCAACTAGGGACACCTGGGTGGCTCAGTGGTTGAGTATCTGCCTTCAGCTCAGGGCCTCATCCTAGGGACTGGGGATTGAGTCCCTCACTGGGCTCCCTGTGGGGAGCCTGCTTCTCCCTCTGCCTGTGTCTCTGCTTCTCTCTGTGTCTCTCACGAATGGATAAATAAAAACTTTATAAATAAATAAATATTCTTTCAATCATTTTCATAATTACTGGCTAACTTACTCAACAAATATTTATCAGGTTTTGTAGTCCCAGAAAAAATTTAATAGTTTAAACAATTATGTTTGGGCAGCCTGGGTGGCTCAGCAGTTTAGCGCCGCCTTCAGCCCAGGGCCTGATCCGGAGATCCGGGATCAAGTCCCATGTCAGGCTCCCTTCCTGCAAGGAACCTGCCTCTCCCTCTGCCTTCGTCTCTGCTCTCTGTCCCTGTGTCTCTCATGAATAAATAAATAAAATCTAAAAAAAAAAAAACTATGTTTGGCCAGTGGAGTGACATATTCAATTAGCGAAGCTTCATATGGGACCCCATGAATCTCTTCTTCTTCCCCAAATAGAAAATTTGTGGGAGTTTGTGGCATTGTAATCCTTGTTTGTTTGTTGGTGGGGGTGGGAGGAAGGGGTGTTTCTAGGCAAAATAAAGTCTTACTCTGACACTAACTACTTGCACAATTTTGAACAAGTTTCTTCAACTGCCTAATCTGTTTCCACACCTGTAGTGTGAGTGACCTTGAGCCAATTATCTTTAAGCCTCTTTATAAATCTTTATTCAGTCTTGGTATTGTCATTTTCAACATGAGATATCTTCTTTTGCTGTCTCCTTCCATAACATACCTGTCACTATAACAAGATGTCCCTTCATCTACTACCCCCAAAAAGAAACAACTAATAAAAACTCAGGAGTATATTTTTTTAAAGAATAGCTTTTTATAAGCAATTCCATTTATTTAAGACCTATTTATTGAGTTCCTCCTATATGCCAGGCAGTTAAGATAGACATAGCTCATACCTACCAGAGACGCATTATCTAGAAAAAGTAATAAAGCAGTATGTCATATATGGTTATTATACATTTATTGTTAGGAACCCATGGTGGACACTAGTTAGACAGAGATATCCTCACTTTGTTACAGCCCTCTACATATCAAAATGCTTGGCTTGTTCTGTTATTTCACATAGGGACTCTCCCAGTTCAAAATTTTGATAAATACATAGCCAACTTAATTAAAATGTTTTCTCCCAAGCACTTTATTATGAAAAATTTTAAATGTGCGAAGATGAAAGAATAATATATTGATCACCTGAAAGGGCACTTCTTAGATTCTACACATAACAGTTTACTACATCACATTAATATTCATCCATCTCTTTATTCCACTCTATTCAGAGGCAGAGATTTTATTATATTTATTTTTTAAAGATTTTATTTATTTACTCATGACAGAGAGAAAGAGAGGCAGAGATACAGGCAGAGGGAGAAACAGGCTCCACACAAGAAGCCCAATGTGGGACTTAATCCCACGTCTCCGGATCATGCCCTGAGCCGAAGGCAGACGCTCCACCACTGAGCCACCCAGGCATCCTAAGAGACAGAGATTTTAAAAACAATTTTGTAAATAGGATTAAATGAACAAAAATGATAATAAATTGTTTGGAAATATTTATAGTTATCTTTTGCCATTGTGTATCTAAATAAAGGAAACTGGGGTATGTTTTGCTCACTATATTTTATGTTCTAGTTAAATTATTAAAAAAAAAAAATTAGAGCACCTGAGTCGCTCAATCAGTTAAGCATCTGCCTTCAGCTCAGGTCATGATCCCAGGGTCCTGGTATTAAGCCACACATCAGGACTCCCTGCCCAGTGGGTAGCCAGCTTCTCCTTAGCCCTGGCCTGAACTTCACCCTGCTTGTGCTCTCTCTCTCTTGTCAAATAAATAAATAAAACATTTTAAAAATATATAAATGATTTAAAAATTGGCACTACAGTATGAAAATATCAGTAGTTTCTCCATATCCAAAGATAGATTTTCTGTTTCTTTTTAAGATTTTTTTTTTATTTTTTTAAAATTTTAAAAAATTTTTTATTTATTTATGATAGTCACAGAGAGAGAGAGAGAGAGAGAGAGGCAGAGACACAGGCAGAGGGAGAAGCAGGCTCCATGCAGGGAGCCCAATGTGGGACTTGATCTCACAATTTGGGGATCACTCCCTGAGCCGAAGGCAGACGCTCAACTGCTGAGCTACCCAAGTGTCCGAAAATTTAGATTTTCTAATTCCTTAAAAGGAGGATAGAATATGATTTTTTTAAATATAGTTTTTATGAACAACTCCATTTATTTAAAACATATATATTGTCCTTCTGTGTGCCAGACAATGAAGACAGACACAGCTCTTACCCACCAAGAATATTCTGTCTAGAAAAAGTAATAAAATAAAGCTGCGTACTATATATAATTGTTATACATTTACCATTAGGAACCCATAGTAGATACTGTTGTGCATGGCCTAGCCCCACCTTCAGGACTATGATACTCATTTTACAAGTGTCAGGAGTTTTCATGGCTGAAAGCTGACAGTTGAATCTTTGGGGCTTATGCTCAGCACCAGAGAACTACCTTACCCAAGAAGTGGCCTCTTGGGGAGAAGCTCATTCTCAGATGTGGTCCATGTAGGAGTATAAAGGACCAGTCCTCTCGCCTCAATGGGACTTCACTGAAAGTCATCCTGGTTTCAGAGCTCCTGAAGAGTCAAGTTGAAGTCTTCTTCAGACTGAATCAGAGCTCCATTTTATCCAAACTTATTTCCTTTTCACTCCTCCATGGGTATTGATGTCACGTGATTCCCTAATAAATTATCTGCAGGCAAATCTCCATCTTAGAGTTTGTGTGTCAGGCCATCTAACCTAACTAAAAACCCATTGCACTAAAATGAGTTCTTTTTATTGTTAGGATTTTCATTTGTATAGCTCTTACAATGTCATAAATAGTATACTAAATGCTTGGTATACATTATAAATGTGTATAGTCTAAATAATTTCTACAGTAGGAACTATTATTATCTCCATTCACAGATATGTCGTTAGAAGCTAAAAAGTTCAGTTACTTGATCTTAAATATATCATTTATAAGTGGCAGAGCCAGGATTTGAACCTAACCCTTGCTGGTCACAAAACAAACCTTAGCAAATTAAGACTGAAATCATACCAAGTACCTTTTGACCATAATAACATGAAACTAGAGATCAGAAGAGGAGGGAAACCAAAATTTTGGCAAATGTGTGGAAATAAAACAATGCACTCCTGAATAATCAATAGGTCAAAGAAGAAATCAAAAGGGATTTTGTTTTAATCTTGAAACAAATGAAAATGAAAACATAGCATATCAAAACTTATTGGTGTTGCAAAAGTAGCTCTCAGAAGGAAGTTTGTGTAATAAATATTTACATTAAGAAAGAAGAAAGAGGGATCCCTGGGTGGTGCAGCGGTTTAGCGCCTGCCTTTGGCCCAGGGCGCGATCCTGGAGACCCGGGATCGAATCCCACATCAGGCTCCCGGTGCATGGAGCCTGCTTCTCCCTCTGCCTGTGTCTCTGCCTCTCTCTCTCTCTCACTGTGTGCCTATCATAAATAAATTAAAAAAAAATTTAAAAAAAAAAAAGAGAAAGAAGAAAGATCCCAAGTGAACAATCTAACTTTATAGCTTAGGGAACTAGAAGAAGAAGAACAAACTAAGCCCAGAGTTAGTAGAAGGAAGGAAATAACAAGCTCAGAATGGAATTAAGTGAAATAAAGACAGAAAAACAATAGAAAAGATCAAGAAGACAAGGAGCTGGTGTTTCAAAAGATAAAATTTGATAAACCTGGGGGCACCCTGGGTGGCTCAGTGGTTGAGTGTCTGCCTTGGCTCAGTTCGTGATCCTGGAGTCCTGGGATCGAGTCCCACATTGGGTCCCTTACAGGGAGCCTGCTTCCCCCTCTGCCTGTGTCTCTGCCTCTCTGTGTGTCTTTCATGAATAAATAAATAAAACCTTTAAAAAAATTTATAAACCTTTTAAACTAAGCTAAGAAAAAAAAGATAAGACTCAAATAAAATCAGAAATGAAAGAGGAGACATTACAACTGACACCACAGAAACACAAAAAAATTAGAGACTAGTATAAACAATTATATAGTAACAAATGAAACAGCCTAGAAGAAATGGATATATTCCTAGAAACATAGGATCTACCAGGACTAATTCTTGAAGAAACAAAATGAGAACAAAACAATAACTAATAAGGAGAATGAATCAGTAACCAAAATACTCCAAACAAAGAAAAGTCCAGGACCAGATGGCTCCACTGGTGAATTCTACTAAACATTTAAAAAAGAATTAATACCAATTCTTCTGAAATTCTTCCAAAAATATATAGAGAAAAGCCATTTTACAATGCCAACATTATCCTTATCCCAAAGCCAGAAAAGGACACTACAAGGAAACCAAACCACATGCCAATATCCCAGATGAATATGGGAGCAAAATTTCTCAATAACATACCAGCAAATTGAATTCAACATCACATTAAAAACCTCATACACCATGATCAAATGATATTTCTCTCTGGAAGGCAAACATGACTGAAATATACAGATCAATAAATATGATAGACCACATTAATAAGATGAATGAAAAATTATATGATTATCTCAATAGATGCAGGAAAAGCAATTGACAAAATTCAACAACCTTTTGTGATATACACTCTCAATAAATTAGGCATAGAAGGAATATAGCTCAAGAAAGTAAAGGTCATATGTGAGCAATTGACAGCTAATATCATACTTAACAAGAATGCCCACTTTCACCATTCCTATTCAACATAGTTTTGAAAGCCTAAAGACACCAAGCCAGAAAGAAGTAAAATTGTCTTCCCAGTTGAAGTGATCTTATATAGAGAAAATTCTAAAGACTCTACCAAAAACTATTAGAACTAATAGATGAACTTAGTAAAGTTGTAGAATACAAAATCAACATAGAAAAATCAGTTGTGTTTCTACACACTAACAATGAACTATCAAAAAAAGAAATAAAGTAAACAATCTCATTTAAAGTTGCATCAAAGATAAGTACTAAGGAAGAAGTTTAAGCAAAGAGGTAAAAGATCTGTACACTGAACATCACAAGACAATAATGAAAGAAATTGAAAAGGACACAAATAAGTGGAAAGATATCCTAAGTTCATGGATTGAAAGAATTGATATTGCTAAAATACCATACTACCCCAAATTATCTACAGGTTCAATGCAATTGCTATCAAAAATCCAATTCCAATTTTGCACAGAGGTATAAAAACAATAATTAAACTCACATTAAATCTCAAAGTACTCTGAATAGAGAAAACAGTCCTGAGAAAGAAAAACAAAAGCTGAAAGCATCACATGCTTTCAAAAAACAACCAAAAAAAAAAAAAAAAAAAGCCAAACCTGAATAAAAAATGCATAGAGGACTCGAATAGACTTTAAAAAAGAAAAAGACATATAGATGGCCAAGATGTATATTAAAAGTTGCTCAATATCCCTGAACCCTTTAAGGGAAATACAAATCAAAACCACAATGAGGTATCACTTCACACCTGTTAGAATGGCTATTATTAAAAAGACAAGAAATGACAAATATTGATGAGGATGTGCAGGAAAGGCAACCTTGTGCACTGCTGGTGGAAATGTAAATTGGTACAGCCACTATGGAAACCACTATGGAGTTTCCTCAAAAATTAAAAATAGAACCATCATATGATCCAGGAATCCTACTTCTGGGTATACATCCAAAGGAAAGGAAATTGCTATCTCAAAGAGATAACTGCACCTCCATGTTCATTGCATCATTATTCATAATATCCAAGATCTTAGTGTCCATCAAAAGTGAATGGATAAAGAAAATGTGTTATATATATATATACAATGGAATATTATTCAGCCTTAAAAAAATCTTGACTTTTGTGACAACATGGATGGGTCTTGAGGATATTATACTAAGTGAAACAAGTTAAGTAGAGAAAGAGAAATACTGAATATTCTCACTTACATGTGGAATCTAAAAAAGCCAAACTCGTATAAATAGAAAGTAGATATATGTGTTGAGGATCTAGGGGTTGGGGGAAACAGGGGATATTGGTCAAAGGGTATAAACTACCTGTCCTAAGATCAATAAATTCTGGGCATCTAATATACAGCATATAGTAATATAGTAAACAATATTGTATTATGTACCTGAAAGTTGCTAAGAATATAGATTTTAAATATTATCACCACAAAAAAAAATGGTGACTATGTGAAGTGATGCGTGTGTTAACTAACCTTACTCTGTTAATCATTTTGCAATTATAGGTATATCAAATCATTACACTGGACCTAAGCTTACATATGTTATATGTCAATTATAGTTCAATAATGGTGGAGGGAGAAAATATTATAAAGTCAACCTAACAACCCATGTCTTAGTCATCCTATACATTATTACCCTCGAGATTTATTCAGGGATTAACTGTACATTATACTTGTCAACCTGGAGATGACTTCAAGATCAAAGGCATGAAGAAGTATGGTATGTTTCCCCCATGCTGTTTTCACAGCTTCACCTATGAAATGTTGAAATGTTGAAAATGTTGCAGATGGAAGCAGCAGAGTACAATTCTAGCTAGCTTTCTGTAAAGGAAAGCTATTTTGCCATTTAGTGACAGTTCCACTATCTCCATATGAATGCAAGTAAGCAGTAGAGAGAAGGAAAGGAAACGAGATAATGGAGATAAATGAGTGAATCTAAAAGAAAGTTAAGACAATGTCTGATTTAAATAGTATATTGCAACTCAGGACTCCAGAACAAAATGTCAAGAAGCTTTGGGGCAGTCAGGATACAGTAAATGATGTAAGTAATAAAATGAAGATGACATAATTTTACCAAACCAGATTTCCACAGAATAACAGGAAGTCTTTTGAATTATAATGCTCTATATTTAATGATAATCCTTGGCATATGGGAAAAATCAATATTCATTTATTCCCTTCAAAAAATGCTCAAAGAGCAATTCCTAGAACTACTTATTAGGTGTGGCAGGTAAGATAAGGGGAAAGTATCTTGCTAATTTAGATCTTTTACAGTGCTCCAGGCTTTGTACTAGACCTCTTCTATGCCATCTTTTATTTCATTTTTCCTTATGAAATGATAAGATCAGTATAAATATATATTTCTGTCTTCAGGAGGTTTCAAAATACTTGGTGGGAGGGGGGTCAGGACTGAAAAAGATTAAAATGTGTTAGCAATAGCAAATTCATGTAACATACTTCTATTTGTTAGGTGTTTTTGATCTTTTTTATATTTTAATTCATTTAGTACTCAAAACAAACCTTTTTTTAAGATTTTATTTATTTATTTATTTATTTATTTATTTATTTATTTATTTATTTATTTTTTAATTTGAGACACAAAGAGAGAGAAAGAGAGGCAGAGACACAGGCAGAGAGAGAAGCAGGCTCCATGCAGGGAGCCTCACATGGGACTCGATCGCGGGTCTCCAGGATCACGCCCTGGGTTGAAGGCAGCACTAAACCACTGAGCCGCCCGGGCTGCCTGGTACTCAAAACAAATCTATGGATGGATAACTATTATGGTCATCCTAAATCAAAAGAGGTGAAGTAACTTGCCAGATGTCACACTGCCAGAAATTGTTGAGTGAGGATTTTAATGTAGGCAATCTGGATCCAGAGGGTGAACCCTTAGCCATGACTCTTTACTGCCTCTTTTATTTTTTCTTTTCTTTTCTTTTTTTTTTTTTTCCAGGAACAAACATAATTCATCAGTCAAGAGCTGTTACCATAGGGGTATGAGTGACTGTTGCCTTTGTGATAGTAGCAGCGGCCACAAATATTTATGAAGCACTTACTATGTGTCAAGTCTTGTGTGAAGCACTTTACATGATTTTTGCCATTTGATAGAGCCCAAGATTTTTTTTTTAAGTTAAGGGAAACAAATGTACATGACAAGAAGTACGTTACAGCAACATAGTTGGAGAAATTAGCATGGTCTAAAGTGAAGGTGGGAGGTAGGGAGTGGCCTTTATAGCTAAGGTGGAATTTATTCTCAATTCAAAAGAAGACGAATAGGATTCATTAAGCACTGTATGCCAGACCCTTTACTGGGCTACTTTATAAGTATGATCTCATTCAGCATTATTAATCATTATGATTTTCATCTAATATATGAGAAATTTGAGGTCCAGCCAAATTAGGTAACTTACCCAAGGTCAAAAGGTTGGGGGTGAAGTCAGGATCAGGTCTGGTCTTTGATTTGAAACTTCCAGCATTCTGCTGCTCCTAAGATTTAGATTGGTTGAAAAATAACAGAGAAGTCCTGGGAAGGGGCTCAATGAGAGAAATAGACACAATGTGACCAGATGAGACTACATGGGACATTTAATCAAAGCAAACTGTTAATGTAAAATTCATAAAGGGAAGTACATATTTGAAGGTAAACTGAGGTAGTTTGTGGCTGGCCAGCTTTTAGAGTTTAAATATTCTATTCCAGATCTTACAGAGCCTCTGAAGTTCTTGAGGAGGAATATAACACAATGTATATAGTATTTTGGAAAGATATGAGGAAGGAAATAAGAATCTGAAAAATATGTATGTTTAACCATTTTAATAACAATATTAAGCTAGCCCATGATACAACTTTTCTGTTACATATACATAAATATTCTGGCACTTTTAAATGCCGTGTACTTATTTCAGTCCCCTTCTAAAAACAGGGAAACCATATGATGTCCATCTCAGTCACGTTCAGGCTTTTGACATTGACAGCACCATTTCCCTCCTTTTCATACTACTGCATCTTAAACTGGATGGGCATTCTGGACAGCCTTTAACTTTGAGTCAAGAGCCTTAAAGCTTATTGTGAAACATACCTTTACTTATCATTCTGTGTGTATACATGTGTGGAGTATGTTGGTGTGCCCTTCTTACTTACAGAAGGTTAAGAAGTTCTGATTAATCTTTATTTTTTTCTACTTTGGTATTTGTCTTTGGATCCCTGAGCCTAATTATTAAAACTTAATCACCTATCATTTTGGCAATATATAAAAGCTGAAGGCTCATAGTAGCAGCACCAGAGCCACTTCTGCTCAACATGTCAGCACAGAGTTAGAGCAGACTGAAATGCAGTGGCAGATTTCTGAGAATGCCAAGGTAGTGCCATGTATCCAGACTACCCCCAGCTCTCTCGTCGTGTGTGAGTTAGTACTGGACACATGTAGAGACACAGGAATAAAATCTTGAATTTGATCGTGGTGAGGACACCTTTATTGGCAAGATGGGAAAGGACGGAACCAGGAAAAACAGGTGGTGAGCAAAGGACAGAAGGCAAATCCTTGTTTCTATCATGTACATAAAAGATGGTTTCAGCAGCTGCCAAGAAGGGAGGTTAAATCACCAATTCATTTGCTCTCAAAAAATGCTACGCATTTTAGCCTTTAGTTTGAAAGTGGCAAAACTCTTTTTCTGATTTTGATAAGTATCTCCCTAACCAACAACTAGCATATAACTCTTAGGGCAGAAAAATATAGGCATGTCTCTTGTGAGGCATCTTCCACCTAGCAGCTGTTGACCACTCCCTCTCTTTTAAGATAAAGCCTTCTTTTTTAAAAAATTAATTAATTAATTGTATATTTTTTATTGGCGTTCAACTTGCCAACATATAGTAAAACACCCAGTGCTCATCCTGTCAAGTGCCCCCCTCAGTGCCTGTCACCCAGTCACCCCATCCCCCTGCCCACCTCCCCTTCCATGACCCCTTGTTAGTTTTTCAGAGTTAGGAGCCTTCTGAAATTCATCTCAGGGCCCTACCAGGGGATGATAGACCAGGCTTGGACTAGCTCTTGATCCTTTCCAGGATCAAGCAAACAGGTATGTTCTGTAGATAAGACTCACTCTAAGATAGATAGCTATGATTGGCCCTGTTATACATTTTTTAAGTAAAATTATGCAAATGCTTTTTGAAGGAGTGTCTAAATATGCAAACAGCATGCAATGTGTGGTGTATACATGAGACCCCTAAATGGAAGATACAAAGGCACCTGATATAACACACATTTTTTCTCCTTCAGACTAATCTAAAATACGGACAAATCCCAAGATACCAAGTCACATGGCAGCATTTTGAGAGTGGGGGAAAAAAGAAAACCTAGTGGATTTATCAGTTTTGTGCTCTCCATTTATTTGAAGTGTATAAGGTAATTCACAAGTGCCCTTGTATGGTGTTCCACCACAAGGATACAAACAATATTTCGAATTCTACCTCTGCCAAGTGACTACATTTAAGAAGCAGTATTATTCCCTCTTTGCATGAAGGTAGTGCTGTTAAAACACCTAATAAACATCTAGGAGATGATGAGTGCATAGTGATCGGTTTGAATGAAATTGACTTGTGAAATGACTTCTTTAATGGCCACATGAGCAGAAGAAAACTAAATTTCCATCCCTTCCTATCTCTATGCTTACCTCCAAAAGAAGAAAATCTTACAAACTTCTTGTCAGTTTGAAATCCCTGGTACAATAGAACTGCAATAAAGTAAGATATAAACAGTTGGTTCATTAGTCTCCAATACTTCCTAAGCTATAGACATATGTAAAAAATGATGTAATTATTACAAACTTTTTTCACACCATTGAGAGAACAGGGACCTGTGAAAATGTAATCACCAATACTAATAGTGAGTTATTTAAATAAAATACTATCATCTGTGATTTCATCCTGGATTGTATCTTTTAAATCAATTGTACTAAAGGAGATTTAAGAGAAAAATAATTTTTGGTAGGTTTCCCACTTCCAAATTTGCTTTCATTTAATTTAGAAATATGCAGCTGTTATTAACAACTGTTTTTTAATCTTTGTTAAAATCTCCAAGTAACACAGGTGCTGTCCTCTCAGGTAAATCAGATGAGACCTTGAAGAGGCTTACCAGTTACCTGCTGTCAGCAATTTTTAAAAAGCTACCAAAAGATGGCGCTGTAACTTAGTGCTGATTGCTCTAGAAATTTACTGACAATTGAGATTATTTACTCAGCAGCCTCTTGCTAGAGTAATATTAGATAATAGTACTCAGTAGATGGGGTTGCTTTTATATAAAGCATAGAGAGTCACACACACATGGGTTACAACACCATCTATATTTTGTTCTTGGCTGACTTCAGCCATGCAAGTTAATTGGAAGTCAGGCTCCTAGGGAAGCTTCTAAGAGAGTGATCCTTCTAATGAAAACAACTATAAACTGTGACCAAAATTGAAATCAATTGCCTTCATCCTCTGGAAAGTAAAAAAAAAAAAAAGTATATCTTGTAGGGGAAATGAAACTTGGGAGAAGTGACTGGCATAATAAAATTTCCCATTTATTATAGCTTTTGCCTGTGGGCAGACAAGAAATAAAATATGGCAAGGGGCAACTAAAATTCTAGCAGGAAACTTGTCATTTTTCTTTCCCAAAGAATCAGTTAAGGACATCAGCCATTTGAAAGCAAAGATAAAATCCTAGAATGGAGAATGCCAGAGAAAAGAACCTTCAAATTCTGAACATATGCTATGTCCAAGTCTCTTGGCTATCCCTAAATTATGTATTTGTGGGAGAATCTCAATGCAAATTACAGCTAATGTTACAGGAAATGAACCAAGATATGATCTGCCACCAACCAGACATAAGACAGAGTTTTTGGGTTGAGTCTAATCCAGTTGATTTCTTTTTTTTTTTTTTAAGTTTATTTATTTAAGTAATCTCTACACTCACTGTGGGGCTTGAACTCATGACCCTGAGATCAAGAGTCACATGCTCCTCTGAATGTGCCTGCCAGGTGCCCCTAACCAAGTTGATTTCTAAAACAAAAATATCAGCACTCTTTGAAAGAATATAACAAAATTTAGAGTCTTCTTAATGTAATACTCACAATGATAAGGATAGAATCCCAAACAATCAAAACATACAAAAACCAAGAACTAGAACTCATTCACAAGAGAAAATATAATCAAAAGAGGAAAACTCCAGCATAATTCAAATGTTACAATTACTAAGTAATTATTTCAAAACTTTTATAATAGATATAAGTAAAGAAAAGATACAAAGGAAAATATCACAATGATTGAAAAGATAGGACATTGAAAAATTGAAATGATTTAATAGCAGAATTGAGATGACTGAAGAAAGAACCAATGTGCTTGTATTTTGCTCTTTAAAATATACTAATAAGAAAATCGAAGGGTTTCTGGATGGCTCAGTTGAATAAGTGTCTGCCTTTGGCTCAGGTCATGATCTTGGAGCCCTGGGATTGAGCCGTGTGTGCCCTCCCTTTCCATCTGTCTCTCTCTCTTCTTGTGCCCTCTCACTCTCTATCTCTGTCAAATGAATGGACAAAACCTTAAAAAAAAAAAAAAAGAAAGAAAGAAAGAAAATTGAAAGACAAGCCACAGGATGGAAAACATCACATATTCTGTAATATAAATATTACATATCTGCAATTTGAAAAAAGTTTTCTATTCTGAATACATGAAGAGTTAGCTCTTAGAACTCAATAAGAAGACAAATAAAAATGGGCAAAAGACTTCAATGGGAACTTTATAGGAAAAGACATACAAATGGCTGCTAAGCACATAAAATAGTGCTCAGAAAAATTAATCATGAAGAAATTGTTCATTAAAGCCACAATAAGATATACAACATTAAAATGAATAATACCAAGTGCTGGCAATGTGCTCACTTCAGCAGCACATATACCAAGTGCTGAAGCAACTAGAGCTCTCATATGTTCCTAGTGAGAATGCAAAATGATGCACACTTTTTGGAAAGTTGTTTGACAAGTCCTTCTAAAGTTAAACATGAACTTAGCTATCCCACTGTACATTGTACATTGTGCATTCTATAGCTATTCCATACCTAGCTACTCATCCAAAATAAATAAAAATCCATTACCACACAAAACTCATGTGTAAATTTTCATTATGTATCTATTCACAATAACCAAAAACTAGAAAGGACCTAGATATCCATTAATAGGTAAATGGAGAAACAAATGCCAAACGCAGTAAACACATATGATGGAATACAAAATAAATGGATTAAAAGAAATGGATTCTTGGGGTACCTTAGTGGTTCAGTCAGTTAAGTGTCTGCCTTCAACTTGGGTTGTGATCTTGGGGTCCTAGGATCGAGCCCAGCATCGAGCTCCCTACTCAGTGAGCTGGGGTGTCTGCTTCTTCCTCTTCCCCTCCCCTCCTTGTGCTTGCTCTCTCAAATAAATAAATAATCTTTAAAAAAAAAAGACTCCTTTTTCCTCCAACAATATGTACAAATATCAAAACTCTTATACTGAGAGAAAGAGGACAGTTACAAGAGTGCATACTCCATGATTCCATTATATAATTTTGGAAAATGAAAACTAATCTACATTGACAAAAATATTAGTGGTTGCTTGGAATTGGGAAGGGAGGAGAGATAGTCAGCAAAGAGGTAAAAAGACATTTTTTTAATGATGAAAATATTCTCTATTTTTATTATGATGGTTTTATGACCTTACATCACTTAACTTTATCTAAATTGTGCACTTTAAATGGATAGTCTATTCTATGTAATTATTCCCTAAAAATGTTGATAAGACAAAAGACAAGCTAGAGGAGATATTTATCACAATAGAGCACAATGTTCTATTTCTTATATTTTTAAGTTTCTACAAGTGCATAAGAAAAAAATAAGTGACTCAAAAAGGAAATTAGCAAAATATATGCATGATGGTTTATAGAAAATATAATATGAATGGCATTTTTAAATGTCCTTTTCAATGTCAATTTTCTTTAAAAAATGCAAATCTAAACAATGAAATACAACCTTACATCCACTGAATTGGCAAAATTAAAGGTTGATGATGGTCCAGAAATCGTGAGAACCAATCTCCCATACATCATAAATCAGTGCAGGCTTTCTGAATGACAAATTGGCAGTAGCTATACAAACTGAAAATGAACAGATCCTTTAACCCAGCAATTCTACAGCTAGGAATATACTTTTAAGATTTTACCATCATACATTTACAAAGATGTTAACTGAAGAGTTTGTAACATCACAAATGTAAAACAACATAAATGCAAGTCAAAAAAGAGACTAGCTATATAAGGTATGACATATAAGTGATGGAATTCCATTTAACTATATTTTTAAAATGTGGTTCATTAATATATGTTAAAATGAATAGATTACTAAACTATGTTAAGTAAAAAGCAAAAACAAAGCCCACAAAATGCATACAGTATGATATAATT
This sequence comes from Vulpes vulpes, assembly GCF_048418805.1. Taxonomy (NCBI): domain Eukaryota; kingdom Metazoa; phylum Chordata; class Mammalia; order Carnivora; family Canidae; genus Vulpes; species Vulpes vulpes. The sequence continues at coordinate 69,598,882 of NC_132790.1, forward strand.
TGAGTAAACTGAAAGAGATCTATATATGTCGGGGAGTGGATGTGTGAGTGGACATATATGCATACAAATATACTGCATGTAATCTTCTAGACATGCAAACTGACCTTTGTGGATACTTTGCAACAATGGTACTACTGACAATAGGAGAGGGGTTCTGGATTAATAAATCAACCTATATTCCAAGTCACAAAGTTTTATTCCTAAACTGTCTTCAAATGATTTGAATACTTTTTAGTTTTAAGATGTTAACCCATATGTAATTTATTATTGTATATGCTAGCAAGGAGGGATTCAATTTTATATGCATAACTATATTCGGGATGTTATATTTTTGTCACTCAAAATTTCTACTGAATTTTAATTTTTTAAAAAGATTTTATTTATTTATCAATGAGAGACATAGAGAGAGGAAGAGACATAGGCAGAGGGAGAAGAAGGCTACCTGCGGGGAGCTTGATGCGGAACTCGATCCCAGGACCCCGGGATCATGACTGAGCCAATGGCAGATGCTCAACCACTGAGCCACCCAGGTGTCCCTGAATTTTAATTTTTTTTAAAAAAGATTTTATTTATTTATTCCTGAGAGAGAAAGAGAGAGAGACAGAGACAGAGACAGAGACACAGACAGAGACAGGCAGAGGGAGGAGCAGGCCCCATGCAGAGAGCCTGACATGGGACTGGATACCCAGACTCCAGGACCACGCCCTGGGCTGAAGGCAGGCGCTAAACCGCTGAGCCACCCAGGCGTCCCTGGATTTTAATTTTTAAAATATTTCTTGAATCTCTTTTTTAATTTTTAGAAGCTCTTTTTTCTGTTTTTTAAAGATCATTTTATTCTCGCTTTATGAATATATTGCCTTACTAAGTCTTCTTTGATTTAATTCTTTGAGAATTCTTTGATTGCAGATCAAAGGATTGCAGATTGTGAATAGATATATCATGAACATTTGCATATGAGTTTTGTGTGGTAATAGATTTTTATTTATTTATTTTTTATTTTTATTTATTTTTGATTAATAGGTATGGAATAGCTATAGAATGCACAATGTATAATGTACAGTGGGATAGTGTAGGTTCATGTTTAACTTTATCTTTTTAAAGATATATTTATTTATTCATGAGAGACACAGAGAAAGAGGCACAGACATAGGTAGAGGGAGAAGCAGGCTCCCCACAGGGAGCCCGACGTGGGACTGGATCCCAGATCCGGGGATCACTCCCTGAGTTGATGTGCTCAACTGCTGAGTCACCCAGGTTCAACTGCTGAGACACACCTGGGTGTCTTGGAACCAGCAATTTCTTTGGTTGCATTCTTTGAGAATGCTAATTAATATTATACAAATGTTTTCTTGGGTCAGGTTGTCAGTCTCTTTATTGTAATCCAGGCTTTCCTCAAGTGGCCTTGGCAATCCAATCACAAGTGTAAATGATGGAAGCTTGGCTGTTAGCTGTGGGGACTTGGGTGGAGCTTGTCATTGGCAGGCTTCTCAGAGGGAGCAGGTAGGGAGGCATCTATTATGATCCTGGTGTCCATTCCATATGCCAGAGTGGTAAGAGTTTTCATCTAAGTCACTTTCACCCATTTACAATGTGTATGTCTAGGGGAACGTGGGTGGCTCAGTGGGATTCTGCTGGGAAGGTTGTCCTTTCCACGATATTGGAGCTCCTCAGTGTGCATTCAAGGCAGTAGTTTCCTCCACTTGGTTTCACTTGTCATCACTCTTGACTCATTTTTGAATTACCGTGATGAACAGACGTTTTTATCCGCTGTATCACTCCTTTCATTCTCTTCACTCTTATGAGCTTTATATCCTTACTGTGACTTTAATGTGAAGGGGTGGAAGGTAAGTGTACTTTCTCAATGAATCATCTTTACCTGGAAACCAAAGAACTAATTTTTGAGCAAAGAAAATTTGGCTGTCATCTTAGATAGGACTGTCATGTGGTGGTGAGAATAACTGAAAAGGAAAGATTTTTTGAAAGAAGGGACTGGAGCAATAGTGAAACTGCCATTGCATTGGGAATGTTGCTGGAAACCCATGGAGGATAGTTTGTATTGATGAGAGTAAAATCCAAATTTTTAAGTGTATGATGAGTTAATGGTGTCCACCCATGAATGGAAACTTTTCATTGAAAACCTGACTTCTGACATTTCTCTTTGAGTCATTTCTAGGTATTGCCTCTATCTTTCATTAGACCTTCCAGATATTGATCTTAAGATTGTTTTTCTATTTTTATTTTTGCACAGTATATAGCAAAATGCACCTTATTTCCAAGTTCTATTTTGTCGTCTGCTACTACTACTACTACTACTACTACTACTACTACTACTACAATAAGATAAGCCTATTTGATGCAGCTAGGACTCACTATCCCCACTTTCCCATTAGAATCCCCATCACACACAAGCTAACTGGGATGGCACTCTTATCCATCTTGTTCCAGCCTCACAAGGGAGAACAGATAAAGAGTGGGACGATGGAGAAAGAGTGATTATAGGGGTAAATACATCAGAGTAATAACGTGATTATAATCTCCTTAAGGGCCTTATAAGAGTCTTGTATTTCTTCATACCCCTAAGAACTTCACAAACACAATAAACCAATTAAACAGAATTCAATTGAGTGGAGCATTCTCTAACTCTGTAGTACTTAAAGCACCTAAATAATCCTCTCAGCACACCTACAAGGCAGGCAATTATAAACGTTCCTCATCCTAGGAACTAAAAAAGGCAGAAGCAGAACACATAGATCTTCTATTTACTGAGGCTACCTTGTACATCCTGTTCCTGGCTTTAGCTGAAAGTATTAAATAACCATTGCTTCATTTTTACTGACTCCTTTCACAGATATTTATCGAGTACCCATCATATGCCAACCTCTGCTCTCAGCACTGAGGATACAACAGTGACCAAAACTGCCAAATCCTTGTTCTTATAGGAATAACATTGTATTTGGATATAGATGATCTACGTGACACCCAAATGGCAGTTTTTTAAAAAGTCAAATTAATTAGAATTCTTCTATTTTGGAGAAAAAAGGATTCATTGATCCCTGGACAGAGACGAATCTGTAAAACCATATGTGCTTCTATAGAGAAGAATCCATAGAAGAATCTACAAAACCATACTCATGATCACAGGTTGTGGTGCTTTCCATGCAAAGCTGCCATGGCTGGTGACCTGGGCCAAGCAAAGACACCAAGTCTGCTAACAGACATCAGATCAACCATCCTAGAGAAAGGCAAAATGCTGAGCTAAGTGAACCATGTTATAGGCTCCATCCTTCAGGCTGTTCATGGTGTTTAGCAGTGAATCAACCATTCATACATCTTTTGTGGCTCTAGCTGCTAGAAAACAAAGACAGTCGTGGTTGACTTGGAGTGTTGCTCAGTTCTCCACATGGAGCAATATGCAACCTACTCTTGAAGTACAGTGTAATTCAAAGTGACTGTGAGACCACAAGAACAGCCAAACTTTTTCTTCTATCCTTCTGAAAGTTATTTGATTTTTCTCTTCCTTACAACCTTACAAAGGTTATCAATGTAATATATCTACTGTGTTATTCAAATTAAATCAGAATTGCTCAGGAGCCTTCTTTTGCTGCATATCTTATACTCTTCTTCCTTCTCAGAAATGTTCAGATTTAAGGGGAACCAACTACATATAACCAGAAATACTTTTAAAAGAATCTTATATTTTTCTTCCATATCCTTTTAATTTGTGCCAGTCATAACATAGCCTAACACAATTAACTCGTAAAATATAGTCACTCTACAAATTATACCAAGTAACTTTTTATTTTTATATTTATTGTGTTTACTTTAAAAAATATGAAACCATAAATCAAAAATAATAGTTATCTTACAAAAACCAATTGTCGTCCTGTTCATTTGGTTCCCAATCATGGCAGAAATAAATAAGGAGACAGGAGGAAAAATGAATCAGATCTATACAGTGTGATGCATTCACTTTCTCCATTTGTCTTATCATGTCAGCTCATACTCTGCAAAAAACGTTGCTATTAAATTGTAAGGAGGAATATCTGTCAATATAATCTTGGAGGCAACTACAAACAAATTTAATCAACTGAGAACAAGGGTGACTAATAAACTCCAATGAGAATTAAGAAGCTGTTCAAGAAACAGAATAAACATTGATGTATTGCTTGAGAATATGACTCTTGCTTTCCTGAAAAGTCTATTCATATCATGCTCTTTAGATGTCTAGATTTTGGCAGCAGCTCCCAGAAACCAAGTGGAGGTAATCACATAAGCAGAATGTAGTAATTTCATCACCCACGGTGGAGGGGCAGTCAGGACTTGAAGACTGGTGTTACATGAAGAGCAGACAAAAGAACAAGAAACAGAGGAGAATGAAAGCTGTTGAGGACATGTTCTCTCATTTCTCTTTGCTTGCTGGCTCACACCATCTGTTTCCTGTCTATAGGGAATGAATAGTGTAATTAGAATGGGAATTAGGTGGGCAAAGGGAATAGCTTGTGTGATCTAGTGTGTTCTAGTTAGAATAAGCTTCCTGCTATGTTAGATGCTGGAGGGCGGGATTCTCTCCTATTGTACCATATTCAGAAGCATTAAATCATATCTTTAGACAATTGGACAGGTCTATATGAGGTTCAGAGACTTACAAAGAGACCTTGGAGTAGCACACACTTGAGGGAAGACCATCTGATGGAATGGGATTCCCCAAACATTCCAGATTCACAGCGGAGACAGTGTGGTCACTGAAAAAAAGACTGGTAAGATGAAGAAAAACTCTGGCAGAATGGACCAATTTAAGAGTCAAGGCAGAATTTACAAGGAGACAGTGATTTCAAGTATGATGTAAGACTATGACTCCCACCCCACTATCTCTATTCGTTGGTATAGGAGTATACTGTGGGCAGGAGAAAAATGATGCATAGAGCAGTCTTCCTCAAACTCTAGAGAACATAAGAATCAATTGGAGATTTTGTTAAAACATAGGTTTTGATTCAATGGTCTGAGATAGAGTGGAGGGAAGCTGAGATTCAGCATTTTTAACACCTCTCAGGTACTGATACATGGATTCCACTTGGAATAGTAAGGGTCAAGTGACTTTTTGTGTCACTTAGGATAATAGCTGTAATGTGTGAAAGGCTGCTAATAAAGAGCATAAGGGACCTTTCTTGGACTGAAGGGCCATAGGGAACCATTAACCCAACAGGGGTCACCAATGCAGAGGATGACTGCACTGCCAAGGGTAGTTCATTGAAGGTCTGTAGGAAGCAAAATGGTCACAACCTCAAGACTTTGTATGAGACTGACCTGAGTTAGAGTTCTGAATCTACCATTTTCCTAGCTATGTAATCCTAGGCAAGCTGTTCAACATCTCTGAGACTATTTTCTCATCTGTAAAACATTGGCAATAAGTATCTACTTTCAAATGGATGTTGTGAGGTTTAATGAGATAATATAAATATAGTCTGGATCTACTTAGTGCACAGAAAATTTAGATGTTGGTTACTTATCTTTGGACTCTCAGCTCCATTCCCAACTTTCCCGCCTCAAAGCAGTATCACCCAGACTCCCTTGCCAGCTAGTTTGTGGTTAGCCTCTGCTCACCATTGGGAGATATTGGTGAAAGAATAAAAGGTAGGAAAAAGGATAAGCCATTCTTCCTTTGCTTCTGTCTCTGGAAGTGGCAGTAGCAGAATCCCCAAAGCCTCAGAAACATGGGCTCATTGATTCTGATTGCAACAGCTGTAACATGGCAAGCAACTCTAGGTGACTGCCAGGTGCTACATTTGTGGCATGTTTATGGCAGCTGTAACAGCAGATATAAACAACTATGGGTTCCAGAAGTCTCAGCAGCAATTCCAACAGCATCAGCAAGACTGGGCTCCAGGGCTCCTGCAGAGTCAGCAGGAGTGCAAACTCCTGGCTTCCTGCAGAGCAACAGTGGTGGTTTTGATAATATCTATGATGCTAATGACACCCTGGCACCCTTAGCAGCACAGCCCATGTGGGTTCCATAAAACAGCACTGACCCTATTGTCCCTCTAGCTCTGGAGATATACTAAACTAGATGGTAGTACCTGTAGGCTACTAATCTCTGAATAACATCTCGCCTTTTCCCTCTTTGATTTCCCAGTCCTTCCAACAATTTTATGTATAATTCCCTTTGTTAAATTCCTTCTGTTTGAAATAACTAGAATGAGTTCCATCTTCCTGACTAGACTGACAGCTATCATTATCATTATTATTAACAGTAGCAATTTTGGGAGTGAGGTAAGCAAGGGGAGTTGCAATGGCTACTGAATCTTTGTCAATAGGAAGTATGCACCTTAAACACATTCTTGTTTCCTCTTCAATGACCTTCCCTTAACACACATATTTAGATACTGTAATTCCAGGACTTCTCATTTTAATGATAGATATTTGAAATCAAACATATAATGCTAGATTTAAATTAATAGAAGGATTGACAGAGTTGAGAAAGTGTCTCAAAAATTAATGAAGGAATAAAAAATCTTAAATGGAATTTTAGAACTACTCAAGAACTCAAAAATACAAATAATGAGTTTCAGGGAGAGAAAACAAGAAAAAAAGGGAGGAAATTAAAAAGAAATAACATAAGAAAAATTGGCAGATCTGAAGGATAACAGTTTCTAGTTTATGAGTTCCTTGAGAGCCCAGATCAAAGAATGAAGAAACAATCATATAAACAACATCAAGGCATATAATCATTCAACTGTAGGAAATCCAGTTAAAGAGAATATTCTGAAATCTTACATGAAGAGAGCAAATCACATACAAAAGTGAGGAATTATAATGATAGTGAGATTCTCAAGAACAATACTCAAAGCTAGAAAACAATGGAATAAAACACTTGAAAGTTGAAGTGATAATAATTTTGGAACTTATTATAATTTTATATAATAAATATTAATATGACAATATTTATTACTTCATGCAGATAGCTAAATTATAAATCCAATATATGACTTTTTTTGGCACACAAGATCTCAAAAATTATTCTTTCTATTGCTCCTTTCTAGAAAGCTACTAGAGGTTGTAGTCCAACTAATCAAGAGAGTAAAACAAGAGAAAGAAACATGGGATCTAGGGGAAATATATTCTCTTAGTTTGTACTGTCCAGAAGTTGGCTCTGAGACAGGGATTAAGGGCAGATAGGGGAATGAAGGAAGGAAGTGAGACAGGAAAGAAAAAGTAACTGATATGGGGCATGTTAGCAAACAAGGTGCCATTGGGGGCCATCAGAGCTTGATCCTTCTGGGGAAATTCTGAGACACAGTGTGAATCACATGACCCAGAATTATCCCTCTTGAAGAATGAAGGAGATAGGTTTAATAGGTTTATACCCATCTTGCCAGGCTTTTACTAACAGCTATTTCCAAGGGATGCTAATTTCCATGCACTTTTAATGTGGTTACATGAGTGGGCAAAGCAGGCCCTGGAGGACAAAGCCTTCAGGAAAAGAAATGCGGTGCTAGCAGCTAGAAGTTGGATGGATACATTCTTAAGTACAAGGGGCATCAGCAGTGACACATATCACTTCAAAGCACATTCTATTGCTGGGAATGAACCATTTGGTCTCACATGAATGCAAAAGAGCCTGGGATATGTAGCCTCTGGCTGGGGAGTCACTTTCCCCTGACAATTTCATATCCTGAGCAATAGGCAGTAAGGAAAATGTAAATCATTGGTGAACATCTACCTTCTGCCACTTGTGATTTCTGTTTTTACCTCCTGAGAGCCACTAACAAGAACAAGTGCCACTAGGAGGCTTGTGATGTCTTCCTTGCTATTAGTTTTTCCCTTCTAAATTGATTCTGTTTCATGAGGAGATATAACTAATGACATAGCACTTATTGCCCTAAGTTCTAGTTAGCTCCAAGAAAAGTCTATATGAATCTCAGAAATCCATTAAATCCAACAAATATTTATTGAGTTCCTTCTTTGTTGTAGACCATGAAAATTATAAATAGAATACTCTGTCACCTTTTAAATTCTAATGCTGGTAACTAATAATGCCAAGTGGTGTCTGACATTGCTGTCATACTATATTTAGCTTCATGTGTCTCAGGACATTGTGTCTGACATAGGTGATAACTAATGATCAAGACAATAGCTCAATTTTCAGCAAAGTATCTAAAATCTCCTATGTAGGAAATCTACTCATCTCCAATACTTGGATCAAGTGCCATCTCTTTACTGAACCTGCTCCCAGAAATTTCAATTGCAATAACTAACTCCTTTCTGAGTGTCCCCATTATATTCTATAGAGAATTATAGAAAAGGAATCCTGGATTGTATGTTAGTGATAATTTTGCCTCAAAATTTTCCTCAGAAACATATAAGCTCCTCTAGAGTAGAAACTTAACAGTTCTTCACTGTATTCTCAGCACCTATCATAAAGTGTATATAAAATGTGCTTTCATATGGATTACGAATGACTGAAATAGGATTCACCAGTTCCTTCCATTTTTATAACCTCTGGAATCAACCAGTGACCATTGTTAACAATTTACCTAGATCTCACTGCTGGGCATAGTCTTAGAAAGAATTGTATTTTTAAAGGTCTTTTGCAGGTATCTCTAGAGAATCTCCTTTATAAGCCATTTTATTTAGTTGCTAGCGCCATTCATCTATAGATGTTCAATAATTGATAATAAATGGTAGATGATGGATAATGATGATGATGATATTGGATACTTTTGGTTTAGCAAACTAGTAGGTGTGCACAGAAAAATCATTCCATAAGAATTAGTGATGTACTAGAAAAAGCACAGGATCTCATTCTAGCGATTCAGGTCCTTACTCCTCTCTTCCCATCTGTGCTTATTTCACCATTGTAAACCATTTAACTCTCTCCAGCTCTGCTTCCACTTCCAGAGAATGTGGAAGATAACTGTTTATACAGTGATGGTAAGAATTGCTACACTGTAAATATTTTTAATTATGCAAATAGTGCTCAAATGTATTTAGCTCCTGTGCTAAAAGTTAAAACAAGAAATATATGACAAGATCTCTCTTAAGGAGCTTCTAGTTCTGTCATAAATCAACATAAGAAAGACAAATAGCTCTGTAGGGAAATCTGCAAAGGGTATGAGCAATCAGGCTATATAAAATATACAAATGGCCAAAACCACTAGGAAAAGATACCCAATCTCACTCAAAATTGTAAAAAGGCAAATCTAAAGAAATCTATTTTTCACCAAATAGATTGAAAGAGTGTTAATAATTTTATAAGACCTAAGTGTCCAAGAAGAAGATCTGAAGAAGGAGCCATGTCTAAACAATAGTGAAAGAAACAAATAATGTAAAGGAAAAGTTAGCATAGCTATAAAGGACCAGATTTTTAAAAATTATGTACCTTTGATTCACAATTCTACTGCTACAAATTTATCTTATGGAGATACTCAGAAATGAAGACATATGTACAAGTTTATTCATAATATAATTGATAACAAATGCTGCCAGCAATTTAAATGCCTATCAACAAGGGAGAGCTTAAATAATGGTTCTTGCAAACAACGAACTATGTTTTCCTCAGACATTCAAAAACAATTATTTATCTCTGCCTGTGTGTATAGGTTTGTGATAATATTAACTGCTGACACTGATTCTAGAATTTCAGTGTCTTAAAACAATGAAATTGATTTCTTGCTCATATTATAGCCCAGTGAGAGTGCCCAAGACAGGAGCAGGGGAAGGGGTCAAGGGGATGGACTCCTTGTAGTCCTTCGCACATCAGGCTGATGGAGGCTCTGCCATCATCAATACCTGGTTTTCACGGTCAGTAACATCCAGTTAGCACATAGGAAATGAGGGGAGGCTCATGCATGGATATTTTTACGGAATGGATACAGAAGTGACACACATCACTTCAACTCACATTCCACTGGCCAGAACTCACTCAGATGGCCACTCTTAACCCCTAGGGAGTTTTGGAAATGTAGTCTGGCTGTGACTCCAGGAAGGAGAGGAGATGGGTTTGATGATGAAGACCAACTCATAAGATGTGCATGATGGCTTAAAGTCAGTCAAATCATACACAGAGAGTAAGAGAAAAATGCAGTATGCAGAACAGCATATGAATGTGCATGTGTGTGTATGAATATATATTTATTTCCCATTTCTTTAGATTTTTAAATATAGTCTTAGAAAAGCATAAACCAGTATGTATATTCTGTTTTCTAAATGGACACTCAGGAAAATAATAACTGATTGTTTTGATGAGAGAGACTAAGGTTGCAGTGAAGAAAGAGGATTTACTCCTTCTTTTTGGTTAAATTTTAAAAAATTATGTGTACATGATTTGTGTTTTAAAGACTACTTTAAGCAATGACAAAAATATCCAACTGCATGTATTTTACTACTATCCATGTCTTAGATAAAACATGATTTGGTGATAAACTGAAGCCACATTTGACTCATGGAAAATGCTTCTTAAAATGTTGAATGACTGAGGGGCACCTGGGTGGCTAAGTGGTTGGGTGTCTGCCTTTAGCTCAGGTCATAATCCTGGAGTCCTGGGATCAAGCATTACATCAGGCTCCCTGCTCAATGGGGAGTCTGCTTCTCCCTCTGATCCTCACCCTGCTCATGTTCTGTTCTCACTCTCTCTCTCTCTCTCAAATAAATTAATAAAATCTTTTAAAAATGTTGAGTGATTGAAAGAATGAATTAATGAACAGACTGTATAAATAATATGAACATACTAGGAATTCAACTATGGGAAGAATCCATAGGCGTTGTAGTGGTCATGACTTGAAGGACATAGGATATAAACTGGGTCTTAAAGTATGCCTTAATTTGGAATAATCAACCTTGTGTATACCAGAGCAGAGTAATAGACAGCAAGAATATTCAAGTATTAGAAGATTAAGAAAAAAAAAAAGGCAGAGGCAGCCTCCTGTATTTCTGAAACCATTTTGTGTTCACCCAGTTTAAATTGGCTTTACTTGGTTTCTTCTTTCACAGATTTTAGAACATTATATCCTGCTGTGTTGTTTTATTTTTCTGGCCCTCGATATGGCCCCAAGATTTTTCATTCTTGTTCTGTTTTCTGGATGCTTGCTCATTTGTTATTTCTCAACACTCCCTGGGTTTCTACTACCTCTTATAAGAGATTTCATGTTTTTATGGACGTCATCTTTCTGTGGCCCATTACCAAGAAAGGGCTTTGGGATTTCTGCTTTCACTGTTTTCTCTTACTTCCAAGCCTCCTGCTTATAATCATGTGAGTAATGCAATTTTACTGATGGAAGTATATTTTCCTTCACTCCAGAAACCTTTGTTTTGTGTACCATAGTTAAAAAAATATGTACAGAGTTATGACTATTGTATTTTATCAGCCAGAAGTAAGAACATTATATGGGGAGGAACAGGTGGCTTATAAAAGATATTATACTGCTTTCTGCTTTTGCTCTATATCCTGCAGGTAAACTGACTGATATTTTAATTTCCTCAGACTCTTTTGAAAGCTCTCTAAATGAATGTTCTGAAGAAAATATATAACTTTGGTTATCATACTTTATGGTTATTACTGTGTACACATTAAATGTGAATTAATGTAATAAAACAGTGCATTTCACATAAAAATACTATGAATTTCACTGCTGCCCCTGACATAGCACATGTATCAATATAATTATGGGTTACAAATCTTTGTCAAGAGAGGGAGTAACATTTATTTGATATTCACTTACTGTAAGAATTCAGAACAAGCAATGCACTTTGATATCACGCTTGTACCTATTCTGTTCCCTTTACCTGAGGTTCTTTTTATAAAATTAGCATTTGCTTTAGACATAGCTTTAATTTGATAACAGGTGGTAACATGGGAGATACTTAGCAAAGACTGGTGCCAGTGAAAATTCACTTGCCACTAAACATGGATGAGTAATTCTCATCACTGAAATGAGAGTCTGCTGTCTTTTCCAGCTATCATCAATTTTAACAAAGGATCGTATAGTCTTAATATTACATTAGATAGATAAAACAATATATACATTATAGCAAGTGGTTAGATGTTAGCTATTGTCTACAAAAGGCACTAATAATTAGTAAATGCATTCACGGAGGTTTAACTGGAACTTTTATATATTTGTCTATTAATTACACTTTAAATCAACTAGTTAAACTTGATTAAAAATCAATAGATTTTATCATAAATGAATTTCACACATTTTAAAGGAAAAATAGCTAAGGTAATATTTAAATCTATGAACTATAATATTACTTTTAAAGATGAGTCTCTAGATTCAAATTCTATGAAAGAATTTCTCCACATTTCCTATAGCATCTAGCACAAGTAGATGCTGATTAGTACAGATTGTTATGATTTCTCAGCATTCCTTATTCTTATTTCCTGCTATGGCTATTATACACTGCCCAAACTTAGTTACTGTGAGTCTGAAAATGAGAGTGTATATGTCTGTATGTCCTACAAAGAAAGAACTATAATGTATTTACACCAGAAACTGTTTTCTCTGATGATGTTTCTCTATGTAAGTTATTGCTATATACTTCATCTTTGCTAACAGAACACTCCCTTATGTTCAGGAATTAGAAAGAGAATACTTGATTTCAGGGAAGGTGCACCTAGTCCCTGGTCAAGAATGTGCACGAATCCAGTTCTGGACAATGATCAACCTAGCAATGATCAACATTGCTGGGTCTGGAATTAACCTGCAGCTACTTGCCTCCAGATTTCTTAGTATATGAGAAAAGTATGAGTTTTTTTTATTTTACACATTATTGATAGTTTTGTTTTTCTGTTATTTTTTTTATTTGAGTGCCTATTAAAACTTTATGGTCATTGACATAAGTCAGAATCAGTCAGATGAGTTGCGTACTTTTTTTTTTTTTTTTACCAGTATTCAGATGAGTCCGTTTGGATGTGAGCTTGGGTTTAACAAAGGCTGAGGTATTACCAGTTAACTACAATAAAGAGAGGAGGGAATAGGGGAGTTCAGGATGTTAAAGAAAATATTATAATGAGAATTTTGGAATCTAAGCAAGATGAAGAGGAAGTGAACCTGAGAGGAAGGTCATACGAAGTCATAGTAGGTCTTTTTTCTTTCTTTTTTTTTTTTCATAGTAGGTCTTAATGAGACTAGAGAACTCTTGCAGTGGGCACATTAGAATAAACGTACTGGAAATATAGGAGAGGATGGTTAAACTCTGGGATGCTGGAAATTAGAATTAGAAGTAGGGGCATTATTGATAATGAAAAACCCTTGGGTAGGACTGAGAATGGTGGCTAAGTGAGGCAGAGCAAAGGAATGTGGAAATGTGGAGGTCAAAACCCAAAGAGATCAAATTGACATCAAAGAGAATTCCCCTCTCCACACACACAGAGACACACACACACACACACACGCCCACATGCACACTCATATAAATGATCTCATTCATATATGGATACTATGTTGAAACATCCATCAATCATCCTCCCTCATAACCATTTTCTACCATTCTCTGCCTTGTTTTCTGCCCTTGTGGTGGTGGATCTCTATGGAGTACATCAGTCATATTTCCTAGTTCTGTGGTGTTCAGTTGGATTGACCAAAGTTAAGGTGGAGGGGAAAATAAAGTTGGAGTATTTATACCTTTTACCATCTCTTCCTTACAGAGGTTCTGGCCAGGGCTGAGTAGCAGGGTTACAGCCCCATTGGAAGAGGATGTGCCTCTTCCCTAGCTCCAAGCTCCCTACAGTTTCCTTAAATGCTTCTCCCTCATCATTGCGCCTTCCATCCTATGTAGCAATGGTTTCCTGCAGGGTTTGTAACCATTGCATATATGTTCTCTTATCCCAGCTCACACCCCTTAAAATGTGCCCTTCATTTAACTTTCTTCAATTAAATTTTTGAGTGTGTTCCATATCTTCCCCTAGGACCTAGACCATGTCAGTCACTTTTACAACGTATATTTATAGAGTAGTGAATAATTTAAAAAAAGGTATATTAGGGAAAGTACTAAATATTTTGAAACTTAATATCAAATAATGAGATGTTAAACAATATTTGGGATTCTAATTAAACCACAGTTTTCACAACTAAAACTGTCCTTAGCAATCAACACCCAATGTAAATGCTTCATACTGCAAATATTTTTTCTCAATACAGACATGCTAAATGACTTACCCATTGGGAGATTTTGAATCATGGAGATCGAACTCTATTTTGACTTGCTCAGCGGACCCTTGTGGAACATGAGATTTCACAATCTTCTCGCTCCAACCTAATTTTACCTGGAGAAATAAACTACATTATAAATAAAACAGAACTTACAAAATTTAAAAATTTACTCAAGGAAGATACACTGAAACTATTTTTCATTTAATTTATCCTAATTTCTATAGCAACTGCGCCTTTGATACATTTCTAAAGTGCATAGATTCATATTTAAAGATCATCTAAACATTTCTATCATTTATCATTTCACGAAAATAAAACTGCTTACAGATTATTTTGTAAAGGTAATGTCATATCATCCAGAAGCCTATGGAAAGGCCTATCTAATGACATGTGATGCCATACAGCTTCTTTATTTTTTTTATTTTTAAATCTTTTTCTTTGCCACCCTAGTGCCAGAAGTATAGTTCATTATTATTTCTGACAGTCACAAACATGAAAATTTACCTAACCGGTGGTTAAAAACTCCACTCAAGGTTATTATATCTTTACAGGAAATACCTCTATAAAGATAAAATTCTGATAGGAATGTTCATATATACTAGGAGACAGAAGAATAAATACCATGAACCTTATCTTTTCTATTTGTACAAGCAGCAGAAAATATTTGACGACAAACATTCTTATTTCCATTTGTCACACAATGCTTTTAACAACATATTATCCTCAGCTCATATACCAAGAGGTTGCCATTGATGTTATGTGTCAGGAAGATGCTTTTCTGATGACCTTTAAATACCACAATCCCAAGTGATGATACAGAATGACTTTCTTTTATTCTAAAATCTTCTTTAAAAAATTCAAATGCTTTGGGGTATGTCATTGGGCCAATGATGCAGTGTTATATTTTTTGCAAGATGTTAGAGGAAGGAAAGGCTGTTAAATCTTGAATGTCAATCCTTACATTTTACTAAGATACTTTTACCTTGTGTATTTGTAACAATTTTCTTCCTTAGAGCACAAAGAACTTTGTACAAAAGAGTACAAAGGACCCTCAAAACTGAAAACTGTTGAGAAAAGGTGGGATGTGTGTGCATGTGTGGGTGGTTCTGATAGCTGTGCATTGATATGAAAGTTTTTGAAAGGAAATCATCTCCTAGGAAGATGATGGCAATGAAGACAAATTTTAAACTAATCTGTTCCATCTGTTAGGTCCTACACGTCATGTGTGAATCTGAATCTGTGATACTCATCAAACCAGCACACACAGATCAGTTCCTTATACTTCCAACAGGTGGCCTTGATATTGAGCCAGATGTTCATATATGTATACCATGTAGGAGAGGATATTTCCCCCATTTATGTAAGCCAGACCCTGTGGATAATAAAATAAGTCTATTTTATTTCTTTTAAAATTCTCAATTCTTGGCACATATCTGTAATAATATGGATAGGACTATTATTCAGAACCTTTCTCAGGGAAAATGCTGTGTGTATTTGGAAGAGATCCTTTAATGAATCACCTAAAGTGGAAAGAAAACCCAAAAGTCATACTGGAGGCAATATATGGTCAAGAAAATGTCTCCAAAAGTGGAGAGAAGGGCTTTTAACTGTTGAGCACTGTGGTCAGTGGGCTTCACACATATGAAAGCAGAACAGAATCATTCCACTTAATAGGGAAGGTAATAAACATTGTTTAAAGAAAATTTAGGAAACAAGAGGAACCATGAAAGACAGCTGTCTCTTGGGATTTGTGCAGACTGAGCAATGTAATGTAAATATAATTTTAATATACAAGGAAAATCCTTTCTCCTTTTTGAAATCAACATGAAACTTTACATTACTCAGTAATAATTTTGCTGTGATTGGGTCACCCAAGTAGAATATAAATAATGGTAGGTACAAGGCAAAACCAGGGACATCTCAACATTTGGTATCTTTTAGATAAAGAGAGGGATTCACTTTTTCAAGAACTTTTTCTCTGCTTTCCTATATTAAGCAAAATTTTTGGTTAGTTTTATTCTCTTCTTTTCACAATGGTGCAGTGGAATATGTCTTACAACCATTTATATTCAAAGGACAAAAAAACCCCCACTTGCCTGTGTAACCTTATAATTTAAAAAAAAAAAAAAAAGTAGAGCTGTGGCCCTATTCTTCTAGCTCTGTAGAAACTCATTCTCCAAAGTTAAAAATGCTATCTTCCCAGTGTCTCCACCTATCCTACTCTGAACCTAACTTTAGAAATTATCTCAAAGGAGTCAAGAAACTTCCAGTGTCCACTTAGGTGTAGAAATCTGGGAATATCTATACTCCCAAACTTACAACAACAGTAAAATTAAAAAGTCAAACAAACTGCAAGTTCATGACTTTTATTGAACATATCAGAAAGCCAATGTTTCTGGAAGCCAATTAGATGAAATCTAATGAGAGACAGATGCATGGAGGGAGAGGTGGGACATCAGTACTTGTTTACCTGGACAGATGTGTGTGGATAGTGGTAAGAATGATTAATCTAGAATAATTTATGGATTGGTAGAGGCTAAGTAGGCTGGTGAGAAACTGTGGAGCCATAGAATATGGAGATATAAAGGAGAAGAGTTTCTCCTTTTTTCAAGATTTCGTCTGTAGACTCTATCTTGATCTTACAAGAAGGACTTGGGAGAATCCCAAGAGAGGCCTAGGAGAGGAAACAACAGTCACTGTGGAAGAAGCACATGTCTAGCCCAAACCCTCTCCTTGTATCTCCTGTGAAAAAAAAAACCCTATAATCTATGAGGTGAAGGAAAGCCAACACTCTCACCCTGAGGGCAATGGTGAAAACCCACTGTAGCCTAGGAAAGGAAAAGAAAACAAAACATATCTACCCTTAGGGAATGATCAGAAATAGGAGCTGGACCTAGAACTACAGTCAAGGGCTCCACCTGAGATCAGCAGACACAGCACCTGCTATGACCAAGACTCAGCCAGAACAGAGACTAGCGAATATATGTTTAAAAGCAACAAAAGAATACTGTTGGAGTAGTTCAAAGATTATGGAGACAGACATTGTCTGAGGCACAATGCAAAAGGAAGAACTGAAGCTGAGGATGAAGCAGGTATTAAGTAAAACCTACTGGCCAGCCAGTCCCTACCTAAAACAAAGTATCACTACAGGAATTTGAAGCCCTGTGAGTAACCATAGTAACAAACCTGGAATACATTTCAACTCTTGGCTGGATTAATTTGAATATGGATATGAAAGACTAGAAGGGTAAATAAAAAAGGCCTTGCAGAAGGAAAGGCATCATGCCCAATTGCAGGTATAAAAACTACTTAACTCTTTCTCCACTGTCCAGCACAGGATGTGCTATTTTCAAAGCAAAGAAAAAGGGGGGGAGGGCAAGACAAAACAGCACATTGCCAAGAGACAAAGCAATCAACAGAACCAGACTTAGAAATGACACTAATGTTGAAACTGAGAGGTGGGCTTTATGATTAATATGTTAAATAATATGATTAATATTAATTATGATTAGTCTGCTGAGGGATATAATGGAATAGGAAGAACACCTATATACATGATCAGATGAGGAATTTCAGTAGAGATTCAAAAACTATAATATATTATTAAATGGAAATACTAGTAATGAAAAGCACAGTAACAGAGATGAAGAATGAAACTAATAGGTTCATGAGCAGTCTTAACATAGGCTGTGAAAGAATCAGTGGAAGACATGTCATTACAAATTATCCAAGCTTTTGAAACTGAAAAAAATACAAAGATAAAAATAGAATAAAAAATTTGAAAAAGAACAGAACATTCAATAATATGAATAAAAAAGGATTTTATGCATATATATGTATATAAATGAATAAATATATAAAAATAAATATATAAAATATATATAAAATCCTTTTGAAATGTAAATTCTACATAAAACATATATTCCAGGGACACTTGGGTGGTCCAGTGGGTTAGGCAGCTACCTTTGGCTCAGATCATGATCCTGGAGTCACTGGATCAAGCCCCATGTTGGGCTCCCTGCTTAGTGGGGAGTCCGCTTCTCCTTCTCCCTCTGCTCCTCGCCCACTCATGCTCATTTTCTCTCTCTCTCAAATAAATAAATAAAATCTTAAAAAAAAAACCCACATATATTCCATAGTCATAAGATTATTGGCCAGGGAAGTCTGGTATTAATAAGACCACTCTCTCAATCCCCAAATCAAATGCCCCATAAAATAATAATCACATTGCTACCTCTTATAAAGAGAAAAGATAATCCTCTATATTTTGCAGCCCAACTGGCATTTATTTTTCTATAAAGGAAATAAAGAACTCAAAATGATAAAACAATTTCATTTTGCATAGTTTTTATTTTTTTATTTTTTTGAAGTAGTTTTTTATATGTTGATCTAACTATAGCTTTGAATTTATGATGGGATAGTTACCATGTTTTATATCCAAATACAATGAATCTCTGATAAGAACTAAAAAATGAAAATATTTCCCATCATTTACTTATTTCCATAATTATAGCCAGCCTTGGGCTGTTCTCAATCTTGTCCCTCCCTACTTCATTCTATTACTCTTCATTCTATTTTCTATTGAGAATGTTGCCCAATAGAAAATTTAACTTCCCAAGAATGGAGAATTCTTAATGCATCACTAGGTCTTAATGCTTCAGTTCAAAACAAGGGTCTAGAGCTCCTGGGTGGCTCAGTGGTTGAGTGTCCACCTTTGGCTCAGGTCATGATCCTAGGACTCTGAGATCGAGTCCCATATTGGGTTCCCTGCAGGGTGTCTGCTTCTCTCTCTGCCTATGTCTCTGCTTCTCTCTGTCTCTCATGAATAAAAAAATAAAATTGTTAAAAAAAATTAAAAACAAGGGTCTAGGAATTTATTTTCTGTCTTATAATCATTAAAAGTCAAAAAGGGCCATTTTCCAACAGGTTCTTTCATATATAATTTATGTATTAGCTTCAGGTAATAATATAGATAACTGACATAAAATTTATAAAATATGTGCATTCATAAATAAATTTTAAAAATTTCTAAAACTTCTATATTTTATATTTTCTAACCCTACTGCAATCCATTATCATTAATAGATATGATTCCCATTTACAATTTTACAATGTTTGCTAATGTTTTCATTAATAGTAAGCCATTTTACTAGTTGTTATTTGCTCCAGTAAAAAAGAATTTTAGGATTAGAAATATGTAATGAACTTGCCTTCTGTTAAATTTGTCCACTCATTTAAAATATGAAATGAACAAAATAGCAATGTATTGCATGTTTATAGCAAACATAAGTCTTAAAGTTTGAGACGGAGGAATTTGGAATCTACTATTTAAGGATCTTAAAGTCCTTAATTAAGCATTAGGTAGTATAATGGTATTTCAAGGTAGATATTGATTAAAGTTGTACCTTGCAAACCCTTCAGAAACCCCTGAAATATTTAACATAATGTATAAATAGTAAGTTAAGAGTTAGGATGAGATAGAATAATAATAAATGCTTACCTAACCCAAGAAAAGTCAGAGAAATAGGAGAAAAAAGAGAAACAAAGAACAGATGGAATAAATCAATAACAGATATCAAGAAGATCGATTTTAAACCAATCACATTAATGATTACATTAAATGTTAATAGTCTAAACACATACATTAAATAAAAGATATTGTCAGATTGGTAGAAAAGCAAGTTCCAACTGCATGCTGTCTCAAGAAATCCACTATAAAGATACAGATAAGTTAAAAGTAAAAGTATGGGCAAAGATAAAACATGCAAATGCTAATCACAAGAAAGCTGCAGTGGCTACATTACTATTAGACTAAGTATACTTCAAAACAAGTAAGATTATCCAGGGCAAATGTTATAAAAGGATAAAGAAGTCAGTTCTCCAAGAAGCATAACAATTCCTTAACAACAGAGTTCAACATGCATAAAGCAAAATATTTCTTAATTTCTGGTTTGTAAAAATATACAAGCCCATGATAATAATTAAATATTGTAACCCTCTTCTTTTAGTACAAGTAGACAGAAACTTAATGATGTAAAGAGCCAAATAACTCTACAAGCCAATCTGACCTAATTGATATTTACAGAACACTTGATCCAACAACAGAAGGTACATTATTTTCAAGTGTACATGAACAATTCTTCAAGAAAGACCATATTCTGTGTCATAAGCAAGTCTTAACAAATTTAAAGGAATTAAACTCATACAAAATTAAGTCCTTGGACAATAATGGAATAGTCAAAACAATTCTGAAAAAGAAATTTGGAGGACTCACACTATCTGATTTAAGACTTACAAATATACAATGTTCAAGACAGTGTGGTATTGGCAGGAGGAATAGACATGAGATCAATATAAAAGAACAGAGAGCCCAGAAATAAATCCATACCCATGTAGTCAACTGGTTTTTTTTTTTATAAAGGTGCAAAGATAATTCAATGTAGGGAAAATAATCTCTGTAACAAATATTATGGGATCAAGTAGATATGCATATGCAAATAAATGAACCTATACCCATACCTTTTTCCTTAAAAAAACATTAACTCAAAATAGGTCATAGATCTAAATATGAAAAGTAAAATTATAAAAACTTCTTAAAGAATACATATAAGAAAATAATTTTGATATTGAGCTATCCAAAAAGATCTTTAGATAGAGCACCAAAAGCATGAGTCAAAATTTTTTTGAAAACCAATAATTTGTACTTATCAACAATAGTTTTGCTGAGCAAAAGGCACTGTTAAAAGAATGAAGAAAGAAATCACAGAGAAAATATTTGCAAATCAAATCACATTGCTGACAAATAACTTCCATCTAGAATTTTTTTTTAACTCAACAAGAAGAAATCAAACAATCTACTTAAAATGGACAAAAGGTCTGGACAGACTTCAGATATACAATGGGCCATAAGCACATGAAAATATACTTAATATCATTAATCATGTTAGGGAAGTGCAAATTAAAAATCACAATGAGATACATATATATTAAAGTAGCTAGAATTTTAAATAATTATGAAACCAAATGCTGGCGAGAATGTAGAATAAGTCAGACCCTGATGTACTATTGATGAGAAAGCAAATTGTCACAGCTACTTTGGAGAACAATTTGGCCATATCTTAAAATGTTAAGCATGTACTTACCAATAGTCCAATAGATCTACTTCTAGATATTTCCTCCAAAGACAGAAAAACATACTTTTCCATAAAAACTTATATGTGAATGTTTACAGGAGTTTTATTCATAATTGCCATAAAGTAGAAACAATCCTGACATCCTTTAAGTGATGAATGGAAAACAGAATGGTATATCCATAAAATGAATAAGCAATATACAGCGATAAGAGGTAATAAATTATTGATACATGAAACAGCCTGAATGAATCTTGAATCTATTGTGCTAAGTGAAAAAAGCCAAACTAGATGTTATAATGTAAAATGCAAAAAGAACTGAAAATGATTATTGTATTCAAGGAAGTATTTTTTTTCTTCCTAACTAGGATATGGGCTGAGAATTCTGGAACTACTTTATGAATATATCAGAGTTGAACAAATCACTAAAAATACTGTAGGCTTCTTATTGTTGGAGAAAGAAGTTAAAACTAGCAACAGGGAAAGCTGAAGTGAACTCAGTGTTGCTGGATTAGAATGGGCAGTATCCATATAAATTCATGTTTATTATTATTATTATTATATATGCAGATTGGTACTGAAATTAAAATACGTGTGTGTACTCATGGATTAGTATGTACACACACACGTGTTCTAGGTCTGTCTGCTGAGAGGACCTAGGACTAGCTACACCACAGTAGTAATGAACATATATAGCTCTCAGATCTTGGTTTCTAAATAAAATGATCCAAGAACACCTTAGTATGTAGCTGATTCCAGGTGTGGAGTTCAGAAAATACTAGAAGAGCCTGGCATACCTTTGTCAGAAATTAAGGAACTGCTTATAAAAAGATATGGCATGTAGAAAAGGCCCAGGAAGCAACAGCAAGAACTCTCATAGGCCATGGCTGAAATAATTTGAGCAAAGTTCAACAACAAAAAATGATAGTATTGTAATATAACCTATAGAATAAAATAAATATCAACAAGGCCACACTGATGTCAGAAGGTAAGCTAGTAAGTACGTACATAAATAAATAAATGGAATAGCTCTTCTTTGCAGAAGAATTCCAATCACTAAGTTTAGAAGGAATCAAGAAAGCTGAAAATATTGTAATAGACAAGGTCCACTGACAAATACTAAAATTAGCAGGTGAACATTTGATCAGAAGCAGGGTATCTCCATAAATCGTAATGTGTCTCCCTCGGAATAGAAATAGTATTAAAGACAGAGGGCAAAACAGAAACTTTACCCTGGGGATACCTAGCAGGTACTACTCAAACCCCAGTGAGGAAGGCTCACATCACCAGTAATAAAACATACTGACATTGTGCATTTCATTATATGATAACCCGAGAAGGGCATATCATCTCTGTGGTATTCTTATCAAACAAGTTTGTCTACTTTCTACCTTTCTTAAAATTAATTAATTAATTAATTTATTCATGAGAGACGGAGAGAGAGAGGCAGAGACACAGGCAGAGGGAGAAGCAGGCTCCATGCAGGGAGCCCAACGTGGGACTCAATCCCTGGTCTCCAGGATCACGCCCTGGGCTGAAGACAGCGCTGAACCACTGAGCCACCCAGGCTGCCCTACTTTCTACCTTTTTTATCCTTCTTTGATTTTTAGTCTTTCTAGTCATAATTCTATGCTCAGATTAGTGCCATTTTCTCATCATTTTTCCTTTGTCCTAAACACGTACTTTTCAACTTTCACCCTTGAGTTGCTAACTTCCTAACCTTGGTTTGTTCAAGATTTACTTGACAGTAAATAAAAAATGAGGAATCTCTTTCCTCTCTTTCCCTTCTTTCATAGGAAACGCGTAAATCACAATGGTCAAGAGCAGAGCTCTAGCGCCCTCTGCCTGGGGTCACACATAGCTCAGCCATGAAGCCTGGTGATGCCGCGTGCATTATTTCATTTCCTGGCCTTGCATTTCCTCATCGGTGAAATGGAGAAAAAACAGCACCTATGTTACAGAGTCACATGAGGAGTAAATGAAATAATATGATTAAGGTATTTAGAGAGCAAAATTCCTTGAGCATGGCCAGTCCTTAGTAACTATTATTACCTATTTTATACCTAGATTCAGAGAATTAAATTCCATTATCATCAATTTGGAGAAATCTACTTTCTCATTTACTCCCTTCGTTGATACTAGACATGTCCTTATTATCCTCACTCTCTCTGACAATCATGCTACCTTGCTTAATATGTATATCCTAAAGAAACATCTTTTGGGATGTGTGTGCATGTGTGTGTGAGTGTGTGTGTATACACACACATAAACATATACATATATATGTTTGTGTCTGTATCTGTGTTTGTGTCCTTGATTTATAATACCCTGCATTAAAAAAATACCCTGCATTAAATTTTTAAAGAATGTAAAATAAATAAGATGTATTTTAATTTTTAAAATAGGTCTATGACCATCTTATTCAATGGTTTTCAACTCTAAAATCAACTGGGGAATTTTTAAATATCAAACTCCACCCGAGACTAATTAATTTAGGTACAGGGGCTTAGGCATTAGGAATGTTTAAAAGTTCCTCAAATGAGCAGCCAGGATAAGAACCATTGATCTAGCTCATTTCCTTTCATCGCTCCATAGCATGCTTCCACTGCCATTCATTCATTCATTCATTGGATATGGATGCCTCACTGTCTTTCCATTCTCTACTTCTATATGTAATGTTTTAATAAGCATCCTCACACACATTTTGTTATGGACCTAGAGTAGATGTTTTCTGGATTATATATGCAGTGGAGAACTACTGGGTAGTTAAATCTGTACATCTGACTAAACAATATCAGGTTTGCTCTGGGATGTGTGCATTAGTTGATTCTTATACAAGAGTGCATGATTAGTCTATTTTCCTCACATCACAAAATCCAGAATGGCTTCGTTGGTGTGCAACTTCTATAGTCAAGAAGGGCTCCATCCTGGACTTAATGCTCTCCTATCACCATCTTGAAAACATTTTATCATTGAACTTGTGTTTTGTAAGAGAAGTCAGATGGGATAACATAGCATGCATATGAGCAGAGGAGATACACCCAACAGCAGTCGGCACTGGAGACATTCAGTAGTGGTGGAGTAGTAGCTCATACAAGTGTGCACTCAGGCCCATGTTCATGGCATGAACCTAGCAGTTTGAGTGGGACGGTGTGGGCTGTTTGGTGGCCCAAGAGTCATCTGGGTCCAGATGGGTGGCAGAGCCCAAGAGTCAGCTGGGTCCAGATGGGTGGCAGCAGCAGCAACAACCACATGGCAGTGGTTCTGGCAGGTTCTGGGGCCTCAGAAGAGAGAAGAGATCTGTATGGGAGCCCTGTTCCATAGCCAGGCAACAATTGATTTACCTTTTGCCACTATAGATTAATTTGTACTTTTGATAATTAGTACAAATAAAATCATACAATGCAATCTCTTTTTTGTATGTTTTTTTCCGCAACATTACTATCTTGCATTTCAGCCATATTGTTATATATCTTTCAATAGTTTATTTTTTGTTGATACTAAGTAGCATCTATCACATGAGTAACCTGCAATTGGTTTATCCATCCTCTTCTTGGTAGACATTTTGTTGCCTCCAGGTTTCCAGGTTTTCACAAGTACAAATAAAGCTGCTATGAACATTCATGTACAAGTTTTCATGTAGGCATGCATTTTTATTTCTCTTGGGTAATAACTAAAAGTTATTAATAATAATTAATAATAATTAAAAGTTATTAAAAGTTATTCCACTAAAAGTGGAATGCCTGAGTCAAAGCATAGATACAGTTTAATTTTTGGAGAAACTGCCCAGTGATTTCTCAAAATCTGTATCTGTTTACACCCTTACCAGCAGTGTATGAGAGTTCCAATTGCTCCATATCTTTGCTGACACTGTGGATGGTCACCCAGATTTTTGAGGGGTATTGAGTGGTATCATATTGCAGTTTTAATTCTCATTTCTATAATGATGAATGATCTTGAGCTTCTTTTCATATGCTTATTGCTATCTCTATATCTTCTTTGGTGAACTGTCCAAGCCTTTTGCCTCTTTTTACTGGATTGTTTTTCTTATGACAAAATTCAGAGAATTCTTTATGTATTCTGGATACATTTATCTGACATATGATATGCAAACATGTCCTCCTAGTTTGTGGCTTGTCTTTTCACTGGGTTTTACTCTGAATGAGATGCAATCCCACTTTAGCTCTGAGTAGAGGGGTAGCTGATCTAACTTCCATTTAGAAGATCACCTCAGCAACTGTGTTCAATGGATAAGAGAGTGAAAAGCTTAATTAGCAAGTTCATTTATATAAGAGTTCTTTTTTTAAGATTTTATTTATTTATTCATGAGACACACACAGAGAGAGGGGCAGAGACATAGAGAGAAGCAGGCTCCATGCAGGGAGCCCAACGTGGGACTCAATCCTGGGTCTCCAGGACCATGCCCTGGGCCGAAGGCAGACACTAAACTGCTGAGCCATCCAGGGATCCCTCAGCAAGTCCATTTATAAAGTTAGGATGCAGCTGCAATCATCCAGGCAAAAAATGATGGCTTCCTGGGCTGAGCCAGTAGCACGAGGAGTAGAGAATAGTTGGATTCTAGATGTAATCTGTACTGGCATCCCAAGACTGGTGTGGTGGAAGCCATCTGCTCCAGATACAGACGATAAAGTGGGGGATTATCTATTGAGAACTCAGAAATGACTTTAAAACTGACCAAAATTCGGTCTGCTTTTTATTGTCACTATAGCCCTGCAACTTTAAACAATGGCAGTGATAAAATACTCTTTGGAGAAAGGATTTTTTATTACTTCAAATTCTAAACAACTGCTGCAGTTCAGTGGAGCCTTAATAATATACCTGGGAGCTCCAGTTGAGTATATTTTTATTTCTTATCCTTTAATAAACATCATATGCCAGATGGAAGTTATTTCAGAGAACTCTGTTACACAATTGGGTTTCAACACACTTGGATAGACCCAGCCGCCTGCACTGGTTTTGAAAGCACGGTTGCACACAGGATTTGGGAACCACCTGTGCTGTCTTCGGAGCACTTCCTGTCTCCATCCCTGGGTGGGGCAGAGGCACCACCTGTTCCTGCAGTTCAACAACAGATTTGAAATAAGCAAAAGTGCAATGATTATAAAGATGAAAAAGCAGCCACCAAGGTGGCTCAGTCAGTGAAACATCCGCTGTTGGCTCAGGTCATGATCCCAGGGTCCTAGGACTGAGCCCTGCATCAGGGTTCTCTGCTCAGCAAGGAGTTGGCTTCTCCCTCTCCCTTTGCCTGCTGCCCCCCCTGCTTGTGCGTGCTCTCGTGCTCTCTCTCAAATGAATAATTAAAATCTTAAAAAACAGATGAAAGAGCAGAACTTGAATGACTTCAATTCTGCGATTCAGTGTGCATGTGAAGTTTTTGCATTTAAAAGTCTGTGTTTCGTTGTGAAATGGGATTCTATCTTTAAGACTTTTGTGGCCATATATGCACTTATTAATTCCTGTAATTTAAATTTATAGTGCTCTTTGTTAAACTATAAAGATTGACAAATCTGGCTCTACTATACTAACCATGAATGGATGAAGAAAATCAACTTTGTTGAAGTCACTGATAAATTTGCCAAAGTGGAGACAAAACTTCATTAATGCAAGAAATATATATATATATATATATATATATATATATATATATATATAGTCTTTTTTTTAACTTTTTTAAAGATTAGAGAGAGAGAGAAGAGAGTACCTTCCTGTGCTCAAGAGTGGGAAGGGGCAGAGGGAGAGGAAGAGGGAAAGCAGACTCCCTGCTGAGCCCAGAACCAACTCATGGCTGGATCTCACAACCCTGAGATCATGACCTTGGAAGGAAACCAAGAGTCAGCACTTAACTGAATGAGCCACTCAGGTGCCCCTAGTTCTGTCTTTTTTTTTTTTTTTTTTTTAGTAAATCAAATAATATTAATCCATTTTTTCCTTTGTGTAATGTAATTTGTATTTTATTCTTTACTTCTTAATTGTAATATTTATTTTTGGCATAAGTTTATATATGAAGTTCAATGAAAGAAAAAGAAATCAGTGCATTTCTTTTTTTACCATTACTACTATTCTTTTTACTTCAGTGTTATTATCTTTTTATTTAATGACTATTATTGAAAATGATTTTGTCAGACAGATAGGGGATATTAAAAAATAATCTACTTTGGTTGTCAATCTTCAGTGTGCCATTAATAATTTGAAATTAGGGCCAACAGTATTATGTGGCATAAGGTAAAGAGGTTTTCATTCCTACATGTACTTTATTTTGTTTTGCTTTTTGCCTGAACACCTGGATAGATGGTGTCATTTATGAACTTGTGGAGGAAAAGTATATGTTTGATTTGGGGATATGCCAATTTCAAGAGTCTGTTAGAAAAATAAAAGTGGATGCTATATCTGTTGCAGATACACAAATCTGGAGTTTAGGGGAGAGACTCTTGCACAGCATCAGCACATGGCTGGTACTGAAAGACAATGAGAGGGGTGACTAGATGGCTCAGTTGGTCAAGTGTCTGCCTTTGGCTCAGGTCGTGATTCCAGGACCCTGGGATCCAGCTGCAAATCTAGCTCCTCATTCAATGGGGAGCCTGCTTCTCCCTCTTTGTCTGCCACTCTCTCTGCTTGTTCTCTCTCTCTCTCTCTCTCTGTCTCTCTCTCTCTCTCGGTCTGTCAAATAAATAAATAAAATCTTAAAACAAAAACAAAAACAGCGAGAACTCAGTCACATGAGAGAGGAGTAAGCACAAAGAAAGAGGTGATCTGGAAGTGAGTGTTCTGCTATACCAGATTTAGAGACTGAGTCTTATGGCCTTGCATATATGGTCAAGTTTTTATGAATATTTCCTTTATGCACAAAAATGCACATTCTCTTTTTATTCTGAATGTGCATGTTGGTTAATATCTGTCTGCTTGATCTACAAGTTCCTTGAATGTGTTAAAGTATTCAAAGTAATTTTTTTCCAAAGTAAATTTTTGACATATTTGCATAACCAATTCAAACTGTTATTTGCTGCATTCCTTAATAAACTTACGTTTTGGAAAGTTTTAGATTCACAGAAAAATTGAGAAGAAAGTACAGAGAGCTCCTATATACCCCTGCATATGGTTTCCCCTACTATAACACTGTATAGTAACATGGTACATTTGTTACAATTAATGAGCTAATATTGATACATTTATTAACTAAATCATATAGCTTTCCTTAGTTTTTACTTAATGTCTTTTTTCCTGTCTCACCACATTGCATTTCTTTGTCAGGTTTCCTTAGGCTTCTCCAGACTAACAGTTTCTTAGCCTTCCTTGTTTTTTGATGACCTTGATAGTTTTGGTGTCCCTCTGTTGGATTTTGTCTCATTAGTCAGACATTATGAATTTTTTGGAGGAAGATCATGGCATAAAGTGACATTTTCATCACATCATATCAACATGATTCATGACTGCTGATATTGACCTTGATCACCTGGCTGAAGAAGAGTTTGTCAGGTTTCTCCACTGTACCATTACATAATTTCTACATAAATTATTTGGAATTATTTGAGATTGTTTTGCATGGACAATGTGTCTCTTCTTCTTTTGTTATTTATTCAATCACTTAATTATCGCAGTATAAACTCATGGATATTTATTTTATACTTTGCATAGTAATCCAATATTACTTTATTTCTGTTGCTCTAGTTGTTCCAGCTTTGGCCATTAGATACTCTTTCAGTTGGCTCCTGTGCCTCCTGATAAACCCACATCAGTTGGGGGTTGGGTTTTGTTTGTTTCGTTTGGGGAAATTTTAAAACATTTTCTTATTTTGTGGCCCTCCAACATGCTCTAGGCTCATCTTATATATTTCCTTCCCCAGCCCTACAATAAATCATTTCTATAAAGGCCATGGCTCCTTTTATTGAACAATGATATTAAAAGCCAAGATATGGGGACACCTGGGTGGGTCAGTTGGTTAAGCGTCTGCCTTTGGCTCAAGTCGTGATCCTAGGGTCCTGGGATCCACCCTGTGTCAGGCTCCTTGCTTAACAGGGAGTCTACTTCTCTCTCTGTCTCTGCCCCCTGCCCGTGCTCTCTAATGAATAAATAAATTCTTAAAAAAAAAAAAAAAAAAAAGAAACCAAGATACAATCACTTTAGTAGTGGTTATTACTGGGCTGTATCATTTGTTGCTTTTTGTATTTTGAGGCTGTAGTTTAGTTATATATATGGTTATGTTGATTGTCACAACTTTATTTTTACTTTATTGTGGTGGGAACACTTAACATAAGATTTACTCTCTTAACAGATTATTAAGTGTACAATATAGTTTTGTTAACTACAGGCAAAGTTGTACATAAAATCCCTAGAAGTAATTCATCTTTTATTACTGAAAGTTTATGCTCATCAATTAGAAACTCCCCATTTCACCCTCTCCCTGGCAACCTCTTCTCTGTCTCTGCTTCTATGAATTTGACTATTTTAGATACTTCATAAGAGGAGTCATGCAGTATTTATCTATATGTGACTGCCTTACCTCACTTAATACAATGTTGTAAATGTTTACCCATGTTTTCACATATTGCAGGATTTCTCTTTTTGAAGATTTTATTTTTAAGTGATCTCTACAATCCAATGTGGGGTTCCAACTCATGACCATAAATTAAGAATTGTGTGCTCTACTGATTGAGCCAGCCAGGTGTCCCAGGATTTTTTTTCTTTTTTAAAGCTGAATAATATTCCACTGTATGTCTATCACATTTTCTTTATTCATTTCTCTGTCCTTGACATTTAGGTTGTTTCAACATCTTGGTTATTATGAATAGTGCTGCCATTAACATGGGAGTGCTAATATCTCTTAAAGATATTTTTTTCGATCCTTTGGATAATACCCAGAAGTGGGATTGGTGAGTCATATGATAGTTCTATTTTCAAGTTTTGGGCAAATTTTCATTCTGGTATCCATAGTGGCTGCACCATTTTGCATTTACATGCACAGTGTACAAGGGTTCCCTTTTCTCCACATCCTCATGGATACTTGTTGCCTTTTTTTGATATGAGCCATTGAAACAAGTGTGAGATGACATTTCATGTGGCTTCAATTTGCATTTCCCTGGTGATTAGTGACATTGAGCATCTTTTTTTAAAGATTTTATTTATTTATTTGAGAAAGAGAGCACTCACGAGCAGGGCGGTGGCAAAGGGAGACTACCTGCTGAGCATGGAGCCCAACAGAGGGCTTTTTCCTAGGGCCTGATCCCAGGAGCTTGAGATCATGACCTGAACTAAAATCAAGAGTCAGATGCTTAAATGACTGAGCCACCCAGGTGCTCCTTGAGCATCTTTTAATAAACCTATTGGCTGTTTGTATGTCTTCTTTGGAGAAATGTCTGTTCAAGTCATTTGCCCATTTTAAAAATGAGGTTGTTTGTATTTTTACTTTTGAATTCCTATATATTTTGGAAATTAACCCCCTTTCCAATATATAGTTTTTCAAATATATCTTCCCGTTCTGAATGTTGCCTTTTTACTCTGTTGATTATTTCTTTCTCCAGGCAGAAGTTATTTAATTTGATGTAGTCCCACTTGTCTAGTTTTGCTATTGTTGTTGTGCTTTTAGTGTTATAGCTATTAATTCATTCCCAACACCAATGTCATGAAGCTTTTCCCCTATGTTATCTTCTGGAAGTTTTACTTTTGGGTCTTATGTTGAAGTCTCAAACCATTTGAGTTGATTTTTTGTATATGATTTAAGGAAAAAGTTCAATTTCATTCTTTTGATATTTAGTATTTCCAGCACCTTTTGTTGAAGAGACAATCCTTTCCTCTTTCTGACTCTTGACACTATTTGTAACATCTTGATACACTAGTTTATATACATACATAATGTAAACTATATGTATATAAACTATATATATTTGTAACATTTGATACACTAGTTTATATATATAAAACTATATATATACTATATATACTATATAATATATATATTTATATATACAATTTATATATAGTATATGTAGTATACTATATATAGTATATATATTTATTTCATATATATATATATGAAAAACACCAGTTTTCCCCTAATATAATATTATTCTTTTACTTACATGGTTTTAGTCTTAAATCCCATATTGTGTGATATAGAAAATGCTAAGCTAGATTATATTAGATTTATACTTATCTAGCATTCTCTATCATTCTAGTTTCAAACTTTCTGAATATTATTGTTTTAAATATGCCTCTTGTAGGTAACATGTTGGTGAATTTTTTAATGTAGTCTGAAAATTTCTTTAAATGGTGAGTTTAAACTTTATATTCATGATAACATTATATTCATAGGAATTTGATATAGTGGGACTTTTTTTTGACATTCTGTATTTCTATTATGCTGTTATGTTTCTACTTTTTTATCTTCTATATAAACTGAACTTCAAACTGCTGGTTAGAAAATTACATCTTTTTAGTTTTCATCTGTTTTCTGTTAAGATATTAAGATTTATTAAGATATACCTATATTTTACTCTTTCTTATACATTTCTTAATCTTAGCAGATTCCAATTTTTCTTCTAAACTAGGTAAGTGTTTTTGTGTGCTCTAAGCCCCTCGGGTCTCTTTTACCTAACACCCTCTCTATTTTTACCAATCTCACTATGTTGATATCATCTAGAACTTCACTAATATAGTAGCTATTAGCCACATGTGGCTATTTAGTTATAAAGTTAATTAAAATAAGATTAAAAACATTGTTTCCCAGTCATATGAATTACTTTTCAAGTGTTCCATAGATATATAGAGCACAAAAATAGAACATTTCATCATCTCAGAGACTTTTTTTGGATAGTGCTGATCTAGACTTTTATTCTGCATTGTTTTGAATATATTTTTGTCGGTTGCTTACTCTTTAGAAAATGGTAAACTTTTCTGAATTATTTTATTATTCTTACTTTGCAT
Organism: Vulpes vulpes; assembly: GCF_048418805.1. NCBI lineage: Eukaryota > Metazoa > Chordata > Mammalia > Carnivora > Canidae > Vulpes > Vulpes vulpes. The sequence goes on from NC_132790.1 coordinate 69,631,097, forward strand.
ATATTCCATAGTATCTGCCTGAATCTTTTTCTCTATATTCTGGAAAGCTTCCTCAAAGAACGCTTCAATGGAGGTCTTTGAAGAGAAAACTCTGTGAGGCATTTTACAAATAAGACTATTTTTATTTAGACTTTACATTTAAAAGAAATATCATCTGGATACAAGCTCTAGATAAAATAGTCTTCTCCGTTGTCATTCTGCTAATTTCATTCTTTTTTTTAATCCAGGATTGCCATGGAGAACTCTAATATTAGTCTGACACTTGTTTCATGTATATATTGTGCCCGGTTTTTTGTTTTGTTTTGTTTTGTTTTTTGCCTTTAATAATATGGGTCTTATTATTTTGTTACTTATTTTTAATTGTTCCTGTGAATTCTGTTCATTTCTGCTCAGTATCTTCCTTTACTTTTGGGAAAACTTCAATGATTTTTGTGCATGCATTTCTCCCTCTTTATATCATTTCTCTATTTGGGGGATCCTTTTTATATTCAATTAGGCATTTTATTGTTCTCTTTAAGTATTATGTTTGTTTTAAATATATTTTAAACTGGTTCCTTGTTTTATCTTTTCTAATTGTTCAATTTACTACTCTTTTATAGTGCTGTGTTCCTCAAATGTCTGAATTACCCTGGAAGTTTATATTCCATTTACTATTTACAAACTTGACTAATATTGCATGCCTAGAGAGGCACTGAAATCCAGATTCTAGGCTCTATCGTATAGTGTCTGGCCCAGACCTCACTCACTAAGAAAGTTAGAAAGATGTTCCTCAAGTCTGGGAGGTATTTTTTGGTAGAGGTTGGGAAAGTAGAAAAATTTTCTCTCTGGGATATATTAAGCCTACTTATCCTACTGACATATTTTCTATAAAATCGTTACCATAAAATGTTTTGTACTGTATCAGTTATCTTTTGCCACTGTAACAAAGCACTCCAATGAACAGTGGCTTAAAACAACAATTTAGTATTTTAATTCTATGTGTTGACTTGACTTAGCTAGGAGGCTCTCAGGAACCTACAATTAGATGGAGGCTGAGTAGGAACAGAGGGCGGAAGTAGACACGATATCGATTATGACTCTTTCACGTGATTGGCGTTGATGTTGGCTCTTGGCTGGGAATACCAACCAGCACTACCTACACATAGCTTCTCTATGTAGCTTGCATTTCTCACAAAATGACAAATGGGTTCTGGAAGAAAGTATTCCAAGGATCAACATTCCAAGGAACTTAGGAGGAAGCTAACAGGGCTATTATAATGTAGCCTGGGAAGTTTCAGAATGTCATCCCCACTGGATTTGATTGATCAAGAAAATCATTTAGGCCAGCTTGGATTCAAGCAGAACAGTAAGCACATACAGGGAAGGAAGCAATTGATGGTGGTCACCATTGGAAACTAGCTATACATATCCCTGTTCTCTGACACATAAACATGAAATAACTCTCTATGTGACTCCCATAAATTAAAACTATTAACTACTGCTTTTCTCCTGCAAAGAAAGTGAACTTTACCTTTGCCCATTAGCTTTATTTTTGGTTATTAAAAACTAAAATCTCTATTATATCAGTAGGGTATCTGTATGCATTTCTACCATGGAGCATTGCATTCTCTACAGTGTGTATGTGTGCGTTTGTGTGTATGTATGTGTGTGCATGTACTTGTCCATGTATGTTATACAGTCTCTCCTTTTCCCATGCCACACAAACATACACACATACTTGTCATGCAAATATTCTAGAATGGCTAGATATTTTACTCTTCCTTTTTTTAGAATTGACTAGATCTAAAGCTACTTACACTAACAAGCCTTTTATCTTCATAAGTCAGATATAGTTTAAAGAAAGCACTTTCTTCTCAATCATAGGCATCTATCATCTGGAAGTAAGTATCTCATTCAATTATACTGCATCATGCCAAATAATCACATGAGCCCTAAAGAATGTTTAAGCTTAAGAAAAAAGAAAGAAAGTTCAAACCATGGGAAATACTATAATAAGTTCCTTGTTTGGTTGACAGGAAATACAATTTGCTATAATTTCAGTGATTAGAAACATTCACTTTTAGTATATAAAATCCAAATTTTTAGCAAGCATTTCTTTCCTAAATATGCTTATTCTTTGATAATTTCCATTGTCTTAGGTGCATCTTTATGTTTTAACATCATAAAGTACATAGAAGATACTAAACTATATGCTTAGGGCATTCTATGTGTCCTCTTCCATGAGAAGTAAAGCTAGTGGGAGTACAGATTATGACTGGAATATTCATACTAGAAATAAAGGGCATAATGAATTTAGTCAAGAATTTCAGCAAAAGCCTATTTTGAAAAGTAAATGGAGGATGTAAGGAAAATTCAGAAAGTATAAGTACAGGTAACTAATAAACAGGAAAAACTGTTCAGCCTCACAATTTATCAAAAAATGCAGATTAAAACAAAAACAGACATTTTACTTAACCAACAAACTTTAAATAATATTGAATGTTGTCAATTCATACAGGAACAATTAGACAAAAACTAAGAAATTGGGACTATCCCCCAAATTTTATATACATGACAAAATTTCATATTTTGCAATTTAGTGACAATCTATTTAAATAGAAAACAAAATTACAACTAAAAGGATACTAAAAAGTATAGAGCCAGATAATCAAAATGAAGTTAGAAATTATCTCCTTTTACAATTTAGTGACAATCTATTTAAATAGAAAACAAAATTACAACTAAAAAGATATAAAAAGGCATAGAGCCAGATAATCAAAATGAAATTAGAAATTATCTCCTTCAGTTTTCTCCTAACATTTTCTGATATTTTTGTTAACAGTTTAAACTTTGAGTTTGAGATGAGCCCAGGAAATAAAACCATCATTACTGTTTGTTTAGTAAATAGGATTAGTGAATAGGTACAACCTAAAATTGCAGATTTTTTTATAGAGGGCCAGATAGCAAATGTTTTAGTCTTTGAGAGCCATAAAGTCTGTTGCGACTACTCAATGGTTGCCATAGAGTGAAAGCTGCCACAGACAATACATAAATTAATGGGCAAGGCTGTGGCTGTAGGCTGTAATTTTCTGCCACCTCCTTTAGGATATTACCTATATGTCTTTTCTTAATCATAGCATGTAGTGTATTTGTATTTATTCATCCAAGGAAGAAGCTAGAAAACCTGAGGTGAGGGGAAAGTCTGGAGGCCAGAGTTAACTAAATAGAAGCAGAGAAAGAATGGCCACCTATAGGAATAATCTAGAAGTCATTACACTGGCTTATGATTTGAAAGTATCTAAATACTTGGTATAAACCAAGGAAAAAATTTACTGCTCATGTTAATTAACTCCATTCTTTGAAAAAATTTTTAGCCCATCATAAGACTCTCCAGATCTTGAATGAGTTGAACAGCTAAATATAGAGTCTGGACTGAGGAAAACAAACAAACAAGTAGGGAGGGGGGCATAGCAGAGAAGAGAAATCAGAGAGGTAAACTCTTGTCTTGAAAAAGAAAAGATGGTTGGAGGTTTCAAATGGAATGTTAGGAAAAAATACGTTCAGATAGTGTTGATGATAGTCACTGAAGTACCTGCTGTGAGAATAACCTTCAAAGAAATAGGAAAAGAGTGGCTGTGGTTTGGGTCAGCGTTTGTCTCTCTCCCTGTCCCCTTCTTTTGCTTTTTCCCTCCTGGAGCTGCACTGATCTCCCATCTCCTGCTTTGGGGGGTGATGATTAAGCCGATAGGGGTACCCCAATCAGAAGTCCCTGACTTGAGTCCTGTCCTGGGTTATTTAACTGTGATGGGTATTTCTAAGAAGGTCACATCATTTCTTTCCATCGCAATGAGTGATTGGCTCAACAAGGAGTTCATATTGCACCAAATACTTTCAAAAATGATTCATGTTAATGGCATGTCTCTGGGGATTGATGCTAAATAGAAGCTACAACTAAAGCTTAAAAAATGATTTAGCAATATGAAATCCCACAGACCACGGCACACGTAGGCACAGTTGATGGTAAACATCAAAGAATAAATACAACTAAAAGTCATAAAATTGGAGAGACAATAAATCTGACAGTTCAAGACCTTTTGGGGGCTTGAATCATAAAAAATAAAATGACTTACTCAGGCATTCCTGGCTTTATTTATTTATTTATTTTTATTCTTTGCCAGACATCTTTTACAGGGCAGTGAACTGAAGACAGTTTCATATTTCTGACATGTTAGTGTGGTTTACAAAGGTAGTTGCCTCACAAAATAAAATCAAATAGACATATTGAAGAAATACCCTCTTTTGTCCATAATACTGATCACTCCTTGAGGGGGGAGTTTGTTGGGAATTTTTCCACCAAAATCAGACTTAAAGATTTTATAGTCTTCCCATGGTAGTCACAAAAATGTAGCAAAAAAGAGAACTGACATATACAACTCATTCTAGTTTTTTTTTAAAATCTCCCTACAGTCCTTTTACTTTTTAAGGGGGTTATAATTGGTTCTTTAGAATCTATTTTATAGTAAAAAGGGAAAAGAATTGTAATATTTTAGATGAACTGAAAAGAGAAAAAAATACTGAGGTTCAATTTAGCATATTATATTAAAGAAAATATTAGTGTCAAAGATTCTTTATCTTCAAATATAAAATGTTTCTTTTGGAAAAACTTCTTTTAAAAGATCTAAATACAGGCAATTCTAAATGTATCTTTAAATAAATGAAATGGGAAAGAGAAAAGGAAGCGACCTTATATCTCTCTTTCTTCTCAAGACTTTCCATCTTAGCTATTAATTCATAATTGAAACAACATTCAACCACCATTTAGCAGACATTGTGTAAAGACCTCTAAAGTGTTTAACAATGAATGAGACATGGTTCCATACTCAAGCTTTCATCTGGGAAGCTCCTCACGAGAAGGATTAAATCTGCACTGGGTAAAGGAAAATGACCTCAGTTCCTTCTGTCTCTTGCTACTCCTCATACAAGACCCTAAACGAGCTCATGAATACTCTCACTTTTACATGTCTTGTTCTCATTTCCCTCCTAGACATTAAAATCCTTACCAATATATTTAAGAAGTATCAGTTGCCTATTTTGTATTAGAATCCATTCAAAAGGGATGTCTGGGTGGCTCAGTGGTTGAGCATCTGCCTTTGGTTCAGGGCATGATTCTGGGATCCTGAGATCGAGACCCACATCAGGCTCCCTGCAATGAGCCTGCTTCTCCCTCTGCCTGTGTCTCTGCCTCTTTCTCTGTATCATCTCTCATGAATAAATAAAATCTTTAAAAAAAAAAAGAATCGATTCAACAATGACTAAGAGATCTATGCTTCGGCCATTACAGAGGCTTGCAACTGAGTAAGAAAGATAATAGACAATAATTATAGCAGTGAGTTATTTAATTAATTTTATCTGTTATAAAGACAACAATGGGCATTGACTGATAGGTTGATCTTATTCATCCTCCTTAGATGTTCTAAGGTGGCACAGTCTAGGGCACGTACTCAATGTGCAGGCAATATTGCCCTCATGGGGGTGAAACTTAGTTTGATTGGAGATAAAATAATCTTACTCTTTTAATATATAAAGCATGAGCGTACGCACACACCACACACACACACACACACACACACACACACACATATATTCACACACAGAGAACATAACCAGATATACACCTGAAATATTAAAATTTCTTGGGAGAACAATTAGGAAAAAATTTCTAAATAGGCCCCTTGGAGGAGATGATAATGAAAAGGAGATTGTGAAACACTGATCTGACTGGTGTTTACTGTTCACACACAATCCATTTGTGTACACCCATTATATACGATGTCCACTGTTTCTCCTCAGTTGTGGGAAGGATTATCATCAGCCAAATCTCTTACCCTTTTAACCTTGCTTCACTAGATCCTGAGTGTAGGGCTCTGAGGAGATGAGGGCTACAATTTAAGACAAGTTTAAGGCTTGAGGGTTATGCCTACCAGTACTAGAAATCTTCAATGGGTAAAAACAATAAGAGCTACATTTATTGGGCATTTATTATGTTGTTAGGCTCTATGCATAGTTTTTTAGGTATATCATCTCATTTAATCCTCAAAACTCTGTCATGAGTACTATTATCATTCCTGTTGTATAGATGATAAAATCAGGGCTTGGACTGGTCAACTAACTTACTCAAATGCAACTTGAGACTCAAAGTCACACTATCTGATGTCAAAGCCTCTTCTCATGATCTTTTTATGTTCTGCCCTTTATAGAAAAATTGTGTTTATAAATATCATTTGCAAAATGATTTTTGGGGGGAATGTCCTCTGAATTCTAAACCCCGACCCACAGAAAGAATTATCAAAGCATGTATGTTTACAACAAACTGATGATCTATACACTTCTTGGTGAATTAAAAAGAACCACAAGTATATGGCAGCACTTCTATAGAAAGCTATTCTAGTTATACCGTTAAACAAACAAACAAAAAATCAGGCTAGAGAATAGAATAGGTTAGGTGGAAAATTCATATGAAAAATAAATTAATATAATATGAGCCAGCAATCCCAACTCTGGGTATATACTCAAAAGACCTGAAAGCAAGATCATAAAGAGATATTCATATACTCATGCTCATAGAAGCATTATTCACAGCACCCACAAAGTGGAAGCAGTCCAAATATCCATCAATAAATGGACAAATGAAATGTAATCCATTCATATAATGGAATATTATCCAGTCTTAATAAGTAGGGAAATTCTGACACACACACTACAATGTGGGTGAACCTTGAAGACACTATGCTAAGTGGAATAAACCAGTTACAAAAAGACAAATACTGGGGCACCTGGGTGGCTCAGCTGGTTAAGCGTCTTATCTTCAGCTCAGGTCATGATCCCAGGCTCCTGGGATCAAGTGCCACATCGGGGTCTCTGCTCAACAGGAAGTCTGCTTCTCCCTCTCCTCCCTGCTTGTGCTCTGTCACTACCTCTGTCGCTGTAGCTGCTGCTATCTTTGTCACTATCTCTCTCAAATAAAATCTTAAAAAAAAAAAAGACAAATACTATATGATTCCACTTATACAAGGTATGCAGAGCAGCCAAACTTAGAAACAGAAGGTAGAATGTCAGAGGGAAAAGGATATAGAGAGATGTCAATTAACAGGTATAGAGTTTCAGTTTTGGAAGATGAAAAATGTTCTGGAGAGTGATTGTGTAACAACGTAAATGTATTTAATACCACTGAACTGCACACTTAAAATAGGTGGCAAATTTTGTTAAGTGTATTTTACCACAAAGATTAAAAAATTTAAAAAGTAGCCACAATTTTATTATTTCTATACCTGCACCAAGGGGTGGACTCCTTTTTTTTACCCTCTTGACTGTGGGCCAGGACTTGTGACTGTTTGACAGATAGAATATAGTAATACCCAATGTTTGCTCGTTATAAGAGGCTTATTCATAAAAAATTCTCTACTTTTTTTGTCTCTTTACTATCTTCATTGCATTTTCCTTTTTCTTTTTGTTAATTTTTCATGCTGAAATTCATGTTTTTATTCCATATCCCCTGCTCTCAAGAGTCACTTGTGTTATGTATTAGATATTGAATTTTATCAGGCCAAAGATACTGAGACACTGATCCTTACTCCTATCAACTGCCTCTGTTGCTTTTTCAGAACTAAGGTTCTGAATAACTTCATTTATAACAACAACAAAGATATAATATTGTTTGTAAGAACAAATAGAAAGCCCAATATGTATGCAATCTTATACATTCTATGTTCTCTGGGCTTTTATTTGTACTGTCATCAAAAATTACTTAGGTGCAATTACAAACTTCCTGATCTTTCTTCAGTCAGGTATCCGGCATTTAAAAAAAAAAAGTCACATTCTTATTACCAGGATACATTGTCTAGTTTTTATGTAACAATAAATGATCTTGATCACTGTATACAAATCACCCCTTGAAACTTCAACAGGAAAGTATTTGTCTCCAACAAATGAATACCATTTTTCTTTTTTTTTAAGATTTTATTTATTTATTTATGAGAGACACAGAGAGAGGCAGAGACATAGGCAGAGGGAGAAGCAGGCTGCCCATGGGGAGCCCAATATAAAACTTTATCCTAGGACCCCAGGGTCATGCCTTGAGCCAAAGGCAGGTGCTCAAGCACTGAGCCACCCTGGTGCCCCAGAATACCATTTTTCTTAAACAATGCAAAACATGTAATTCAACATATTTCCTACTTTTCCTTATGATATCAGAAAAGCCAAAGCTGCTTAAAGCTTGTCTCTTCTAGCTAGGCATCTGAGTCCCCAGGTAATAGCTACTCTCCTTCAGTTGGTGCATGTTCTTTAGATGAAACATTTTACTCCCCCACTGCATACTGTGTTTGATATTACTAATCTCTTCAATTATACTTTGGAGTTGCTTGGGATCTACATCAATTTTATAAATAGCAAAATGATAAATGAAGTGGCTCTTAGGTGACCAACTAGAGAGTGTCACATACCCAGGGAAACATTCATCCATGGATCATTTCAGTAGTATCCTTAGACTTTTCCTTCAGTCTCACATACACAAAAAAGGGTCAAATCAGAAGAAAAAGGGTCAAATGAATGCAAAGGAATGATTGTCCATATAGATATGCTTATGTGGGGCATCCTCCATTTAACTCTTCTAGGGCTTTCCATCTCCTGTAGCAGTATTTCTGAAAATATGGCCCCTAGGCTGCTTTTACAAATGCAGATCCCAGACCTACTGAATCAGAATGTCAAAGAACAGGGCCCCAGTAATTTACATGTTCACAGGTTCTCCAGGTGACATGAATGCCTTTTGAAACATGGGTTGCTAGCCTTTGGATTAAAGCCAGATCCCTTGGGGTGCCTGAGTGGCTCAGTGGGTTAAACATCTGCCTTTGGCTCAAGTCATGATCTCAGGGTCCAAGGATTCAGCCCTGCATAAGACTCCCTCCAGGGAGTCTGCTTCTCCCTCTCCGTCTCCCTCTACCCGTCTCACCACTGGTGCACATGTTCGCGTGCTCTCTCTCTCTCTCTCATAAACAAACAAACAAACAAACTTAAAAAAAAAGCCAGATCCTTTAATACTTAATAATCCCTGGATTCAGTCACTACTTTCTGGCATGCCATCCCACAAATAAGATGTTCTAAAGTGGTATGGAATCACCTGAAGTTCTCTGAATTTTTTCTGCTTCCTTAAGCAGCTGAGTTTCCTGAACTCTCTGCTGAGAAGTTCAACCTGACCTCACCCATCTGAGACAATACAACTGGTCTAGTAAGAAATAATTCATACATACCCTCTTCCAACAAAGTCTTCCCTGGTTATGCCCAAGTCACACTCCCTCAGCCCATCTTCACAACATTTCCCTTTCTGCTCATTCTGCCGCAAAGCTCTTAGCTAGTACATTACATCATAATTCTGGGTTTTTAGGCCTTCTCTACTAAACTAGAAATTCCTTATAATCCACCTAGTTATTTACCAATTCCCCCCTCATGTACATAGTTTAAGCTAAAAATGTGTATGTTAAACACATGAATAAACAACATGAAATGTGTTCTCTATGTGTCTGATGGCTCATGGTCTCTAATTATATGCAAAGTCAAATGAAAAGTCAAAGTTGGCTTGTTCAGCACCCCCACACTCCTATGCAGTCATGAGCATAACAATAACTTAGTCAACTAGTCCATCAGCCTCTTTGCTTGGCACGTATGTACTCTCCTTGAAACAACAGCACCTCTAATTTATGAACTGCCACTTTGAACTAACTCCTATTTCAGTCCCAATGGCTCAATGGCTATTTGAATAGCTCTATAAGGGTTCAAGACTTTTTAAAAAATGATGCTGTGGCTCATAAAACTATGGTGAATATGGTTATAAATTTCAGGAATGAGACGTAGTTTCTTTGTGCAGCCAGATTTCAGTTCAGGGAACATTCCAGCCATGGAATCTCATTCCTTAGGAGAGAGTGGATGCCCCCACCCTACGCTAATTATCAGGCCACATTAGAATCTCCTCCTCTGATGATAAAAGCTTTGGCTGCCTTTGAATAAAGCACTTCAAAGTCTCCTTTTCATAAGATTTTTGAAATCTCAGCCCATTGAGACTGTCACAGCTTGACACGCTTGAGCATTTGTCATACCTTCTGGAAGCCTGCCTCCAATTCTGGACCTGGGCTAAGCCAAAAGCTTCTACAGATAACACTCTCCTAAAGGGGGAGGGGGAGGAGAAAGATGGCATAATGTCATAAAATTAGGAAAAATCACTCCATTTGGTCCAGGAATTTTCAATATTTGCATAATTTTCATGATTTCAGAAGGAAAGGATTAAGTTCATCTGAGATGTTTCTCTGTGCAATGTAGTACCAGGACCCAAACACAAAGTAGGTTGGTGGATGTATGTCAATGTCTTGAAAGGAAAGAACGGGGTATTTCAGAAGAATTTAATTAAAACTTACAATTTACAAAGGTATTTAGGGAAATCAAGTCAGGGTAGTGTAATATCCTGGAACTATCTACAGGGGAACCATTAGTACTTCACACCTGAAGGGGTGAGGAAAAGAGAGTGGTTACAGAAACCCAAGAGGCAATTAAAAGGAACTGACCATTAAGCAGCTCTGGCCTTCCACTGAGGGACATAATCACTCAATCGCCGCTTAGCAAGGAGGCATCTATGGAAGTAAATGGTCCTGACTCACTCCCCATCTTCCAAATCCTGCCTGTATTTCCCATCACTTCAACTTGTGGCCAAAGGGCAAGGAAATCCACTGTGTGCCATGTGGGTCTGCCTCATGGACTACAATGCACGATGGAAAAGAGATGAGCTTCATGAGGCACACAGAAGACATCCAGCGTAGAGGGTCACATGGAGGCTGGAAATGAGCATGGAACAGTAGAATTTCTTTTGTTTCTGCTGAAGGAATGGATACCGGCTTTATTGGGTACATGTACAATGTAATAAAGATTTACTGACCATAAAGACTCCAGTGACTTATACCTTCTCTGCTTTAGGTTCTATTAAGGTTTTGAGAATCTGGATCAATGATAATAGGTAGATACCGTGAAAGGATTTTTTTTAATGACATGCTGAAAGGTAGCAATAACAAATGCTTAACTTGGAAACTATCTAAGAATGGACACTGTTGATCTATATGCCAATTATGCAAATACAATTTTAAAAATGTATGTAAAAAAATGTATGTAAAAACAACAATTGTCCCTCTACATCATTTATACCTAGAAATGGTTATGGTGGGACATGCTGATCTCAGGACCAACTCCAGCCATAAACCAAATCAATGACAAACTACATGGTGTGACTCAATCAAGGAATGAGCATCCTCAGTGCCAATTGGCCCCAGTTTCCCCAAAGCCAGTCACTCTTAGCTAGAATTCTGCCATAATAGAACCATCTTGCGTGTCAGGTGCCCTGGATTTGCTGGTATCCCCTCTTAAAATTTGTGTCCTCTTAAAGCAATATCAGAGTAGTTATTAACATACTGAGTTAATTAGGAGTAATAGGAATTAGATTATTAACCCTATTTAACCAAGCAACTACCTATAATTTTTTTTAATTTTTTAAAAAGATTTTATTTATTCATGAAAGACACACACAGAGAGAGAGACAGACAGACAGACAGACAGAGAGAGAGAGGCAGAGACACAGGCAGAGGGAGAAGCAGGCTCCATGTAGGGAGCCTGACGTGGGACTCGATCCTGGGCCTCCAGGATCACACCCCGGGATGAAGGCAGGTGTTAAACCACTAAGCCACCCGGGCTGCCCTCTATAATTTTTAAAGTGAAGAAAGTGGACTTGTTGCATAGGCCACTGTCTGAAGAAGACAGGCTAAGATGAGGTATCACTAAATAGGAAATTTCTGGGTAGTGAAGGGACATGAAGTAGCAGCTGGAAGTCAGGGTCAGAGGTACAGGAGAGAAAGAAATCTAAAGGGAAGGAAAGGTATTGAATAGATTCAGTAGATTGTATTTGTTATATGTCACATATTTTGTGCACGGCATCATGCTAAGCTGTCTCCATGCATTGTCTCATGTAATTTTTATATCAACCCTGTGAAGGAAGCCTTACTAGCCTGAACTTTTCCAGATTAAGGTTTAAGGAAGGTTTAAAGGAAGCTCAGGAAACTTGCTTAAGGTCACAGATCTAGTAAATGATGAGAAAGAATATGGATTCCACATCCCCTGCCTCACTTCCTCTGAGGTTCCCATCCTTTCTTGCCCTCTCTGTAAGATTTTTAAAGAAGGTTGAGTTAGAACTGGTAGAGGATTAAAACAACAAACCAACAACTAGAAAAGGCCTGAAGGCAAAACATATATGCACTGTCCCCAAAAGAAATATTCATTTATCAATTCTTGTCCAGCAAACTTCTATTGAATGTTTACTCTAGCCTGGGCTTATACTTAGTTCAGATATTCAAGGGTAAAGAAATATTGCCTTGCTTCATAGGCTGGCAGTGATGAAGGCTCTGATCCATGTGTGTACTCTTGAGAATTCAACAGCTAAGTTTGTTAGGCTGTTATAGACCAAAGAGAATGGGTTTAGGAATATGAATACTTCTTAAATAAATTTGGCGCTGGATAAAGATAAGGCAAAAGAGGATGTGCTTATATTAGTTGCTAAGCTTTGTTATGATGCAGTAACAATAATCTCAGTGGTTTTACAAAGTGATGATTTTTTTTTTATGAATTCAAAGTCCACTGTGATGATTCTCAGGAGAAGCCATTCTCCAAATGATAACTCAAAGATCAAGATGGCTTCCTCTTCTTGGAGGATGGGAGAGGGCTTTCATTATTCCAACACAAGGCCTCCTTTGCTATTGCCAGAATAGAGGAAAATAGAATAATACATGGCATTTTTCTTGACAGACTGGAAATGAAATGCATTACTTCTGCTAAGAATTTATTGGCCAGAAATAGTTACATGGACCCATTCACCTATAAGTATTCTGAGAAAAAGAAAAAAACATAATTGGGGAACCCTACTAACATCTGTTGTAGTACTTAACAGCAAATGCATAGTGTCTTTGATAATAAAGTCTTCTATAATGCAGAGACTATTTGTGATGTCTCTGATTGTGACATGGAAGATCTTTTCTTAAGGATGCCAAAGAAAACCAGGTAGGAAAATAGACCAGATGCTCATAGGAGAGGCATGGATATGGCCTAGTCCAATCTCCATCCTAGTTAGTGGGTGCCTCTTGAGAACTAACTCTTAGAGACAAAATAAATTATCAGGAAGAGAGATGCATTTGTTTTGCTTCCTGGCTGCCATCAGATATTTGTGGGACTTCCTTTGGCAGCAAAAGACTTTACTCTCAAGGGTAGCATTTTAAAAGATGATTTAGCTTTGGTCAAAGTACACTGAAAAAAAAAAGGAAAACTCCAAAAGTTTGCAATTCACAAATCAGACACATTAAAGGCTTGAGCACACTAATTAGTTCTTAGTCAATACACTGTAAGGCTACTCTGAAATTATGGCTAAATTGCATAAGAAGAAACATGTCTGGAGCTGAGGGTGGAAATTGAGAATTTGGGAAATTAAACTCATTACTCTATATACTCCTGTTATGACTCAATTCTTTTTCATTGCCCCTTTTTGAACCTTTTCTGTGTCTCTTGTGCTCCTGAGCTGAGTAATGGAATTTAATATTAGATTCTTTTCCCCCCCAAGTGCAGGTGTTATTTGGTCTTACACAAGAGTAGCGGGACACTTAACAATCTACACAAAGAGGCTTAGATAATATTCAAGGAAATGTTCCTTCCTAACAGGCTGCAGTAAAGTTGTTTCAAAGGAGAATGGCAAAGAGCTTAGAAGTTTTGACAGGGGGGATGAAATGCACGAGAAGCAGTGGACAAAGAGGCAAAGTGGGAATGGTAAGATGACTGGCTAAGACCCTGGAGGTTGGGTCCATGTGCCAGCTGCTCTGATAAATAATGTGGGCAAATCACTTCATGTGGTGGGTGCTGTGATGTACTACCCAGATTGTCCCTTCAGGGTTGAAGGACCCATTTCCCTCACTGTGGGGAGTAATCCAGGCAGAAAGCCTCAGTCGTCAACACTTTCAAGGATTGCTTCAGTTGAAGGGTGCAGTTTCTCTCAGGGAAGTCCACATCTAATGACTAATCTATGAAGAAGCCTAGCTGGACCACTTGCCCCAACTTAAGATGGCTCAGAAAGGCCATTTTACCTCCAGAGGTCCTCAAAAGTCACCTGGGGCCTTTGTTAAGAATGCATTGCATCTCAACTTCTGGGATGCCTGGGTGGCTTAGTGGTTGAGCATCTGCCTTCAGCTCAGGACATGATCCTGGGGTCCTAGGATCGAGTCTCATATCAGATTGAGTCCCAGATCCTGCAGGGAGCCTACTTCTTCCACTGCCTATGCCTCTGCCTCTCTCTCTGTCTCTCATGAATAAATAAATAAAATCTTTAAAAAATGCATTTCATCTCAACTTCTCTCTTTGCCCAGTTCTGCTTCTTTCCTCTCCCTCACACAGGTGTTGATCCCAAGAGCATTCCCTGATAAACATCCTCTCCTAGTCTCCACCTCAGTCTCTTTCCTGGGAAATCTAATCTGCAATTATACCTCCAGCTGGAGTCTGTGAATCTAGGACTCAGTTTCATGTTCCAATCAGGGGGCAAAAATAAATAAAAACAATACTGAGAGAGCCATGAGCTTTTTTTTTTTTTTATAATTTTTTGACTTTTATTTATTTATGATAGTCACAGAGAGAGAGAGAGAGAAAGAGAGGGGCAGAGACACAGGCAGAGGGAGAAGCAGGCTCCATGCACTGGGAGCCCGATGTGGGATTTGATCCTGGGTCTCCATGATCACGCCCTGGGCCAAAGGCAGGTGCCAAACCACTGCGCCACCCAGGGATCCCTGAGCCATGAGCATTTAACATGAGGTTCATGCATGGATGAGAAGGACTATGGACACCCTGAAACCGTACATGAAGTTTTGTGTGTAAGTGTAAAGGAGACATTTCCTGAAGAGATGAGTTGACCTTGACAGATTGCTTCAAGTGCTTTTCACCCTACCAAGTTAGGAGCCATTGATAAGAGATGACCTCTTAGAAGCGCTTTAATTGCAATATTCCAGGATTTCATAGGGCATAAGATGGGGTCTTCGGAGGGATGCTCTGTGTGCTCCTAACTTGCCACTATAAATGTCAATTTGGGGACTCCTGGGTGGCTCAGTCAGTTAAGTGGCTGGCTCCTGATTTCAGTTCAGGTCATGATCTCAGGATCCTGTGCTCGAGCCCTGTGTCTGGCTTGGTGTTCAGCAGGGAATCTGCTTGAGGATTCCCAGAGAGTGCATGCTTATTCTCTCTCTCTCTCTAAAACAAATCTTTAAAAAAAAAAAAAAGGAAATTCATATTTATGAGTTAATGACAGAGGTCTACCTTCATTTCAGTAGTGTTCCAGAAATAATTGTTTAGCCTTAATTTTTAAACCTCTGAAAGTGCTCTAAAGATATTCATTTCATGGGTGGAAAAGTGAATCCAAACTGGCTAGTGAGAGAGATAATGTGGAGCAGGCTTGTAATCCTTGTTCTACTCTTATAGAACCAACCCAGAGCTAATTCTAGTAGCACAGTTACCTTCCACCCTCACCCTAGCCCACTACTATGAGAAATAGATTTGCCCCAAAGAGAAGAGCAGAAGCTATGATTTGTGTGTCTACTATATGCCAGGTGCTCTATGGACTAATTTTATTTAAGGCTCAGGCCAAGCATTATTATTTCCATTTTATGTAGAAGCAAATTGAGATTCAAGAAGTTTCCAAATTTTGTTCAAGGTCACAAATATAGCAAAACTGACTTGGATTTAAACTCGTTTGTCCTGTTCACCTCTAAATTTTGGGTCTTATTCGGAAATACCACCTGGACTCCTTAGGCTATGTCAGACCCTCATGCCAAGTTTCTGGCAGGAAACAGCATCTCAGATTGAACTGGTAGTGTACAGGAACAGTAGCCATAACACTAATTCAGCTACTACAGCCTCTGCTTTTGTCTACCTGACACCAGGAGCATTCACATAAGATGTCTGTTAAATAGCAGTTGGAGGAAATAAAGAAAAAAAAAGAGTTGGCCACTGGTAGAGAAAAAATGTAGGTGATCTGATGAATCTTTTCCTAAGTGTTCAGAGTTTAGGAATGGAAGGTTTTTTAAAAAAATATATTTTCTTAACATTTAACAATATATCCCATATATTTGGACTATGTCAGTAAAACCCAAGCAGGTATTTCTGAGTAATGTGATATCAGAAGTATTGTCTTCTCCAATAAGAGAAGGAGTTACTACTATTAATTGTACAGCATTCATTCTATACACCTAAATAGAGTGCACAGAGAAACCAAAAACAGTCTACTTTAATGTCAGATTTTTATCTTTTTTGCTATTATAATCTCTAGCACTATGATCTTAATAAGCATTACCTCTTACATGTGTGTAGTACCTGCCTACTTTAATTTACACTATTATTGTGTAAGAAGGTTGAGTAAGCATTATCTCCACATAATAGATGAAAAAACAGAAGTTCAGAGTGCTTAAGGGATTTACCCAAGACTTATTATTATTGTTCTGGCTTCTACTCTTTCCCCAGATTTGCTAATAGGTAAAGAAAAAAAATATACTCATATACATGAGCCCAAATTTTGCAAAGAACTCCATGTTAACCCCCTACTCCACATCTCCACATAGCAACCAGAGTGTTAATTTCAAAAACCTGTATCAGATCCTGTCACTTCCCTGCCCTCCACCTTCCAGTGGTTTACCATCACACGAAATTAACAATTCTAAATCATTTCTCTGACCTAGAAGTTCTTCCAGGATCTGGCTCCTGCCCACTTCCCTTGCCCACATTGGCTCCTGGTTCTTGAACCAATAAGCATGCTCCTTCTTATGCTTTTGTAATCGCTTGTCTCTTTCTCTGGAACACTTTCCCCTGCTACTCCCATGAAAGATTTTCCTTACTATCTTAGCTGAAGAAGCACTCTGTTATTCTCTTCCTTTTGACTTGGGGTTATGTTATTCATAGCTCCTAGAAGTACTTAAAATCATATTATACATGCATTTGTATATATTTATCTATGTTTCATACTCATCATTCATATTTGTTTACTTTTTCTTTCTTCTCTACAATATGAGCTCCATGAAGCCAGGGATTCTTTCTGCTTTGTTCACTGCTAGATCCACAGCACCAGACTTAGTTTGTGCTTAATAAATATTTGCCAAATTTTAAGTGAGTCTTGCTGAGAATGTCAGTTAAGTAGTTGAGATGATAAAAAGAGGATTATAATTCTCACATTTGCTGCAGTCAGCACTTTCTTTTTCATGTATTTATGAAATACATGATGTATTGTAAAGCTTTTATGAGAAATGGTCCCATCCTGGCTTCATTACTTACAAGCTGGAGGAGCTTCAGTGAGTTATTTAACTTTGCTTCTGTTCTAAAACTAGATGTCCTCATCTGTAAGATGGACATAATTGTAGTAGTTATGGGAATTAATAAATTAAATGTAAAAAGCAAGCAATGTCTGACACACTGGGAAGTGCTGAGTAAATGTCAATAGAATTATAATATTTATAAAGAATTATAAACATAGTCATTCCAATTATTCATTTTATCATTCATTATTCATGTACTCATGAGCTAGGCACTGGAGAAGCACAAATGAATAAGATTTACTCCATGCTTTAGGACAGCCTGGGACTAGTAGGGGGAGAGGGTGTATTCAGTATCACTTTTCTCTCCTGGATTACCAGAAATTTCTACTACATGCATCTATATAAAGCATTCTGTGAAATAAGTTATAAAAATAAATCCTTAATTCATGAAATCATTATTACATTTAATTTTTTTCCTCATTTAATCCTCAAACACCATTGAAGACACAGCTGTGGAGAAACAGGGATTTGAACCTCAAAAACTGTATAAAAGGAAAGGCAGACATTAGTTCACTCAGATACTGACCCTGGCGAGGGACCTGGTTTGTGTTGCCTGCATTGTGTCATGAAGATGCTGAAGTCCTAAAATGTCACATTTTCAAGAAGATCTTACCTAAAAATCCTGGTTCCAATGTCTCTTGGAAGATTGGATGGCCAAGCAACACTAGACCTGCATTTCCTTCTGGCAACTGAACTCTGAAGCTGAATAGTGGTTGCCCCCTTTAAGTCAACTCTCCAGATTTTATTAATTGTGAGTTTGCTTATATACTTACAATTTCTTTCTATCCTCTTTTCCAATAGGCAAATATTAAAATCTACAATGATTGTAACTTTTTCATTTTCTCCATAAAACCACGTCAGTGTTTGTTTTAAAAATATTTAAGGCTGTGTTGTGAGATTCATATACATGACTGTAATATATTCTCAGATTGCTCTTTTTATTATTGCTTAGTGTCCCTTTTTTGTTCCTAGCAATTGTTTTTGCTTTAAAATCTATTTTTGTCTGAGTTAGTATTGCTACAATGGTATTCTTTCAATTATTACTTGCCTATTGTATTTTTTTCTTTTATTCCTATTTTCTTTACCCCTCACCTCTATTTCAGCCTTTACTCCTACCTGAGCAGCAGTTTTTTGAAAATCCCTTCACTTGCTCCCTCAGACCCAAAGAAGCAGATCTTACGTTAGCATCTTGGGCTACCATCTGACAGGCTAGTGGGAATTCAGAAGACCCAGTTATGTTGCCAGCAGGCAGGTTGGGCTAGCATCAGAGGAATGGCTGGGTCTGATTCCTATGGGTCTTCATTTGTATCTGGCTATGGTTTTCTCTATTTTTAAGTTTTCTCGTTAAAAACAAACATTTATCTGTCCTTATGGAACATAAAATTCAAAGTTGGTTGTGACTATTTTTCAAGGCATGGAGTCTATAAAACATATAGACTGAACATCCAGGATATGGGATAAAGCTTGTGCCAGATAAATATAGACAGTTTGTAGCTCTGTGAGGGGAAAATGAGTTCTTAAGACCTTTCCTCAGCAA
The DNA here is from genome assembly GCF_048418805.1 of Vulpes vulpes. Classification (NCBI taxonomy): domain Eukaryota; kingdom Metazoa; phylum Chordata; class Mammalia; order Carnivora; family Canidae; genus Vulpes; species Vulpes vulpes. The sequence goes on from NC_132790.1 coordinate 69,650,081, forward strand.
AATCAGTGAAGCTGGTTTCCTACCATGCAGGTTCCGTGAGTAGCCCCTTCTCTAGCCTTCTTACCCAGAGAGCTGGCAGTGGAATATGAGTGTCACTCCCAGGGTCATAATAAAATTAAAGGACAGATGTCTTTTAAAAAATTGCATATTATCAGTTTAGGAGTTATGTGGGTATATATGATGATTATATCCCCAGCCTCAACGGCATATCTCACATACTTCATCAATCCATTAATATGTTATTTTATTAATAATGAGGTGATATTAGACAAAGAGAAAGAAACAGAAAAAGCAGAGATCGAGGTAAAAAGAGCTGGCAGATTGGAAAGAAATAATTTCCCATGAAGTTAAAAAATGTGCGTGTAGTTTGAGAGTCTAAATTTAAAACAACACAATGCTTCCAAGATACTGAAAATCAGCCTGTTCTGCTATGTCCATTCAGATTTCCCTAATCCAACCACTTCGATTTATTGTTCACTAATTAGATAGAATTGTTGTCCAGAATAAAGAAATCACCACCCAGTAATTACTTCATTGTAAAACGTAACGAGCACCCAAACACTGACACATACTGTAAAAATCGCAGCACAATAAATAGAACACTGTTTTCCAACAATAACCCAGCAGTGAATTCTGCTAGTGTATTTCTTTGTGAAACATGTTTATGTGATAGTCTTCCAATTTTATGGTGGAAGTTTATCACCATAAGGTGCATTTCATGACAGCCGAATAACTACATTCAGTTAGGCTTGTCACCATGTGCCTTCCGTATCAAGACACATGCTGATTGTATCAAATACTGTTGACTGTCTTAGTGCCACAAATAGAAAAGATGATTACACTGCTCTGTGTAGATATGATGCAATATTATTCACACTGCAAGAAATCGAAGGTCAAGGTTGTCTAATGACATTAGAAAGATTGGGTATTGAAAGCTTCTTAATGCAGTGAGGATTCACTAATGGGCAGATGACATGTGTACCTTAATGTGTGGATGATTCTTTATGTAAACGGGTGGGATAGAGGTATATGCATATCAAATCACTGAGCATCCTTAGGTGGGGATATGGGTTATTAATTTATCTTTTTGAAAATAAATCAAACCAATGCTTTAAGCACCCTTTCTCGAAATGCATTTATCGCAAAGGATTGTGCCAGAGGACAAGAGATCTAAAATTTTGCCTCTGTTCTGCACAGACACATTCTATGATGGCATTGGCAAATAACGCATGTGCCTTACACCTTGGCATTCCCAGTTTTTTGGGTTTTAGCATAGTACTATTGGCTTTTACTCTCATCTAGAATATACTGAAAGGCGGGACACCTGGGTGGCTCAGCAGTTGAGTGTCTGCCTTCGGCTCAGGGTGTGATCCTGGGTCTGGGGATCGAGTCCTGTACTGGACTCCCTGTGAGGAGCCTGCTTCTTCCTGTGCCTGTGTCTCTGCCTCTCTCTTTGTGTCTCCCATGATTAAATAAATAAAATCTTTAAAAAAAGAATATACTGCAAGGCATATCATCATGAAGCTCTACAATCAGATGGATGACTCTAAAACAGTAAAGATCACTAGCCAGTTAAATTTGAAATGTATTTATATGCCATGGTCAAACAGTTGTTAGTGTCTGATGCCAGCTCTGCAACTGACAGAAAGTAGACGAACTTAGAAATTTAATTTCTCAAAATCTCATTTTGATAGTTTATATGTAGTAACCTGCGATCTTGTTTGGGTTTCACAGTTCTTTCGTAATCATGTAGTATACCTCAAAAAAAGAAGAAGGAAGAGGAGGAGGAGGGGAGAAGAAGAAAATATATTCATTAGAATGGTTTTTAAATAGCATGTTTTCCATTAATTTTTCCTTCACATCTACATACTCATGAACTAACCAAAAAAAATCATAAAACTGTGATTTTAACAATTTATCAGATCAATGCACAGTTAATTTAAGAAATCAAGCAAATATCCGGATTGAACATCTGTTTGCAGAACAGCTGTGTCATGGGGACTATATTAGCTTTCAAAGGATAAAGGTTAGTTTGGTATAATTAATAACACAGATGTCTTTGCCATTTAAAGGATATCTGCAATTCTCTAAACTAATGGCCTTTATGAACATGATCCACAAAGTGTCCTGGAAAGAGCCTGTTCATCATAGTCATTTGGCCAAAGTGAGAGGCATCTTGATCTCTTATTAGGAAAGGATGCTAGATGAAGGCTCAGCTAGTAGAGGCAGAAGAATATATTCAGACATATCAGTCATGAGGAATAGGATTCAGTTTTTTTCCATTAGGTGGTAATTGGAAATAGCGTCTTCAGAGAGTTCTTCTGAGAGCAATAGCAGGCTGTTCCAATAACTGAACAGTGCTAGGGAATCTGAGAGAGGGACCTGAATTGCAGTTCCAAGCTCTTGACTAGTTGCCATTGCTACAGACTTCTTTAGGTATTAAGGCCTCAAACAGCCCTACAGTCACCAAGTAAAAAGAAGAAGAACCAATAAGGCAAAGAAAAGCTATACATGCGACTACCCTTTTGGATGGGACTGGACAGTGATATGCATTACTGCATGGGACAGGCCCAAGGAGGCTGGGGGTAGCAACAAAGATTATTGGAAAGGAGACCAGGAAGAAAAAAAATGGATGAATGTAAAAGAAAAAGTAAAATTGGGCTTTAGAAGATTCTAAAAACCAGGGTTCCAGGAATGGGTCATGGGCCCCAGAAGTGGGGACCTGTGTCAGACAATATTTCCTATTCCTCAATGTCTGATATAGGTGTTTATAGGGTGGGCTATTTGGCTGAATAGAATCAGTCAGCTGAACATAAATAAAGAATCAGGTCACTTAATTCAATTGTCTTAAAAGCTTAATTGTTCAGCCATTTGGTTATTTAATAAATCTTTGCCCATTTACCATTATGCCAATTATCATTAATCTAATTAGTGCAAAAATAGTAATAGTGCAATAAAAGGTGCAGTATGATCACGATATTTGTGTATCGTGAGAGCAGATGAATTGGGACCTTACAAAAAAAAATTATTCTGAACTTTGTGTGTGGTGGGAGGTCTCCTTTTCTTTTTAAATTAGAAATGCCTGGCTTTATCCAATAACCCAAGAGTTATCTCAGTTAATTGATGCTATTGTGGTAGTAGCTTCATTTTTATGCTTCAAAATAAATGCAACCTTTACTTTGTAGGGAACACTACTTTGGATATTTGATAGAAAAGAAATCTTTAGTTAATGAATTCACAGTCCCTCAGGCCTCAGTTAAGAAGTATATTTTAACTACTTTCTAGGTGATTCTACTCTACATTTTTTAAGAATTTTAGCAAAGTCTAATCTAGAAATTATATTCACAATTTTAAATTTGTAGGTCAAAAGATGTTTGTTGTAAGCTTAGATACACTTATATTAATTTAATGATTTCTGTAACCACTAGATTATATTTTTCCTCTGAGTGTGTAGAAGGTTCTTCCAGTGGAGTTTGTCAATCCAGATATTTCTGTAATACAATGTGCGCTTCATGGTCTAGTTGCTTCTTTGAGGACTAAAAGTATCAGTGTTTGCATATTTGATCAATAAAGTGGAAAGAGCTGGATTTGGGAAAAAGAAGTGACCAGGATGGCTGAGATAAGAGGTCACTTGCCTCAGCCACCACCAGCTAGGCTGAGGGAGAAACAGGACTCTGATTACCTTCGTCATTACTGACCCTGAAACAGACTGACCCCAATGAGAAGTGGCAAGAACATGAAAGTATTGTTGAGCCTGACTCCTTGGTATGAAACTGCAACATAGTCATGAACTACGCAAATCTTTTATCCACTTTTAACCACTTACTGTCTTTTGGAACTTCAGTTTCCTCCATTTGTAAAATATGAGTTCTTTAAAGTTGGATATTTTGTAAATTTCATTGTAATTTTTGGGACTAAGAATCTCTTAAACATTTAAATATGGGAATAGAGTTGCAAAGGGAAAGACAGCAGATTGTTCTATTTAATGCTTATTCTCACAAAAACCAGCTCAGGGTCATTAACTGATAACAGGGATCAATGATTTTCCACCTTGCCTTAGTGAAATATGTCCAAAGCTATGGAGTAAATATTTCCAGAACACAAGAATTCATTAAGGAATGCTGTGGAGAGAAACTACTTGCACAGAAAGGAAAGGGGCAAATAATAACCACTGTCTTAGCAATAAATAGAAACAGAAACTTCTTAACTATTGTCTGAGGAATGATTATTCAAAGAAGGAAAGAGGGGAAGAAAGGAGGAAGAAAGGAAGGGAAACAGAGAGAAAGAAAGAAAATCAAAGTGAAACGACAACAAGCCTATCACAAAGAGCTTATAATCCGTCAAGGGCAACACAGCAGCTGAACTTGAGTGTGGACTCCAAGAGGCCACTGCCCATTGACACAGCCCTGACCATTTGACCCTCAGTGTTTTCATTAAAACCCAAGTATCCATCATATCTCAGACTGTGTCAGAAGCTTGAAAAGACCTGTTTCTGCTCTCTACTCAGTAGCTCCCAGTTAATTCAGACAGGGGTTTGCAGGGTACCTGGCTGGCTCAGTTGGAGGAGCATGCCACTCTTGGTCTTGGGGTCAACCCCCACACTGAATGTAGAGATTATTTAAATAAATAGGGGCGCCTGGGTGGCTCAGTCAATTAAGCCACCAATTCTTGATTTCAGCTCAGGTCATGATCTCAAGATCTTTTTTTATTTTTATTTTTATTTATTTATGATAGTCACACAGAGAGAGAGAGAGAGGCAGAGACACAGGCAGAGGGAGAAGCAGGTTCCATGCACCGGGAGCCCGACGTGGGATTCAATCCCGGGTCTCCAGGATCACGCCCTGGGCCAAAGGCAAGTGCTAAACCGCTACGCCACCCAGGGATCCCCTCAAGATCTTGAGATTGAACACTGTGGGCTCTATTCTGGGCATGGAGCCTACTTAAGATTCTCTCTCTACCCCCCCTCTCTGCCCCTCCCTCACCCTGCTGTGAGTATGCATGCACATACATGCACTCTCTAAAAAAATAAAAAAACAAATAAATAATAAACAAATAAGCAAACAAATAAATAAACTTTTCAAAAAAAAGGTCAGGGGGTGAGGGGTGGTGGATGGGTTGCTAACCAGTTGGAAAATGCTACCAGGAAAATCAGAAAATAAATCTTCACTTCTTCAGTATGTCAGAATTTATTGCCATTTATCATTAGGAGTTTACAATTATCAGCAGCAGGAAACGACGGCCTAAAATGCAAATGTAAAGGAAGAGAGCTTGCGTTTGCAATCAGATTTCCTCCTCTTCCTTTTCACTAACCTTTCTCTAAGGTCAACACAATGCGTTTCAGTGCTGGAACACAGGACAGTTTGATTTCACCACGAGAACACATGCAGGACAGCAAGCAGGAGGATGAACACACAAAGGCTGCCCAGTTGTCTCAGCTGTGCCACCCCTGACAGCCAACTCCTCTGCATGTGGGAAATCTCAGCCAAGGTCAACAAAACTATGAGCCAATTCAGTGGGACCAGAAAAACCACAGATTTTTACTAAATGCCTATGGTTTTGAGCCACTGCATTTTGTAGTTGTTTGTCACTCACCATTACTGTGGCAATAGATAACTAATACAGTACCTTATGCTACCATTTGTATTGTCAACTAGTATTTTTATATAACTCTTGATTTGATTCTTGATACTTCATATAATAATAGTAATAATACCTTAATTTATTGGATTCTTTCTATGTGCCACACACAGTGTTCCTTATTCATCCATTCATTCAGTCATTCATTCAACAAACACATATCTAACACTGCCACATATTGTTGTTAGGGATGTAGTCATGAAAAAACAGAGGCCCGGACATTAGAAATTTGGTCTAGCTGAGAAAAGCCCCAGTCTGGTTGGGAAAAGATGTGCATTAAATCATCTTACAAATGTTTAAAAACTGTGATAAAGGCTATGAAGAAAAACTATAAGGAGTAGAGCTTAGAAAGGGAATTTAAAAAAAAAAAAAAAAGAAAAAGAAAGGGAATTTATCTAACTTAGAGATCAAGAAAGTAAGATTTTTTTTTGTCTTGAAAAAGCTATTTGAGAGAGAGAGAGAGAAAGAAAGAGCATCTCAGGCCAATGAAGTCCTACTTACAAATGCCCTGAGGCAAGAGGGAACAGGGCTAATTCAAGGACCATGAGGGCTAGCATACCCAGAATGTGCCCAATATTAAGGGGAGTTGGAGCAGCAGTTTGTTGTTTCCACCCCTGTTAGTCCTTGACACAGATGTGGTAGGGCAAACACACAGGCCTGAGAGCTGGGTGGACATGGGTTTAAAGGCCTACCCTGCCCCATGAACAAATCATTTCATTTTTCTAAACTTCTGTGACTTCATTTTTTTCAGGTTAAAAAAGGGATAGTGATACCTCTTTTCAGGCAGAGGCACAGGGACATGCAACAAAAGCGTTTGCAAATGAGTGGACACACAGTAAATGCTGGCTTTTATGATGACCACCGGAGATTCAGTAATGGAATGTGTGTGTGCATCTAATGTTGACTCATTATCATTATCATCAAAAGGCAACCAGCCTTATGACACTCATAAGTCTAAATATGACACTGGCATTGAACTTCACCAGGGATTAAATGGCTCAATTAGTAAAAAGCCCTGTTAATTTCCCAATCCACATCCAACTCTGGAAAAGGCCTCAGGTCTTGCACTTATGGTCTTAATGATTTGCACATGGGTGCCATCCGTCTGACCCCTTCAACATCCTCTGATGGGAGGGTGGGCAGGGGGTCTCTTCAAACTTCTCCCCGCCCCCAAAAGAAGTAGCAGTCCCAGAAAAATGCAAGCCTCTGAACTTCCTCTCTCATATTCCCCATTTCTCTACAAGTCTTGCTTCCTAACCATTGCCTCCCTGTTTGGGTTGAAAAGCCTAAGTTTACCCACTATGCAATGCCCTTTAGCAAAAAGCACACAGCAGAATGTATACACCACCGACGGCACATTTACTAACTGACCGACAGGATAAAAAAAAAAAAATCAAGTGGTTTAAATCAATACAACAGCCTCATTCTAGCACCTAATACAGTGTTTGGTCCACAGAGGGGCTCATTTAGTGTGTGAGCGAATGCTGCCTTTGGATGTCTGTATAGTATAATGGTGAAGAGCAGGCTGTCTAGGGGCACCTGGCTGGCTCAGTGGTTCAGCATCTGCCTTCACCTCAGGTTGTGATCCCAGGGTTCTGGGATCAAGTCCTGCAATAGGCTCTCCATGGGAAGCCTGCTTCTCTCTGCCTATGTCTCTGCTTCTGTCTGTCTCTCATGAATAAGTAAATAAAAATCTTAAAAAAAAGAAAAAGCAGCTTGTCTAGATTTGAATAGATGCCACCCTTTTACTTACGAACTGTGCGACCTTGGGCAAGTTACTAAACCTATCAGAGCCTGCTTTGTCTGTAAAACGGGGATAATAACCACTTTATGGGTTTTTGGAAGGAGCCTATGAGATAAGGAATGTAGCCCTCTTAGTGGAGTGTCTGGTACTCCACGGGGTCCACACACACTATAATTATTGTTCCAGTGAATGCTGTCGAGGCCTCCCAGAGAGTCCTCCAGCAGACAGTGTGTTTATTCACCCAGGTAGGGGACCACAGCATACAGTAAAGAAGTTTTCAATTCCTACAAAAAGGCCTTCCTTTCCCAGGCTCTTACCTACAGGCAAAGGTTTCTGGCTCACCCCTACCTCAAGCTACTGCCTAGTGGTTCCCCTCCAATACCTATAAATCCCTTCACTATTTTTTCCCAGAGAGGGGCTCAAAAAGAAAGCAACAACATAAAACAACTTCAGTTCTCCATAATGAAATTCACAGTATGCTAAAAATATTAGGGAAACTATGAAGTTGCTATTTTGAGAGGTCAATATTTGACTATTTTCCGAACTAACAAAATAATCCAACAGAGCCCTGTGGCTCACCAGACCAGGGAAGTCAGGGGAAGTCAGTAAAAGTTTGTTATTTTTAAATTACTTGTTTGTTTTAGTATTCCTCTTTCAGAAGTTCCTTTTGTATTAGCCATGAACTGTGCAGCCTGGATTTGCCTAACACCCCCTTCATCCCCCAGGACCTCCCACAAGCCACGTCTCTGGGCTATCACGTTTCCCTTCTGTTATCACACTCCCTCCAGAGAATCACAAAGCCCAGGAGGAAGAAAGACCTCAGCAGGCAAGCCCCTTCCTCCAAACACAAACCCTCCCTGGCATGTATGTGCCCCCTACTCTGTGTCCCTGAAGGACCACGCACGCTGGGCCTGCCTTACTAGCCCATCCGGGTAGAGGGTGCATACAGATTCTTTCTCCTTTGTGGCATTTAGTCATTCTTCTCAAATCATACAGCCTAGACTTCAGGAATTAACAACACTACTTTTCAGCATTGTGACCCTGAGTCAATCGAAAATCCCTGGAGCCTCAGGTCTCCTATCTGAGACACTGAAATAATACTGCATGCTGCATTCTGACCTCACAAAGCTGTCGTGAGGTTCAGATCCCACGTGACAGGCAAAATGCTTTGGAAAACAGTCAATCACTCTGCAAAGTTTATTATTACCCCTCCCAGTGCAAGTAAATAAGATGTTAGAGAAACCTGTGCCCTCATTCATTTGATTCAAATTACCTTTGAAATCTGATTTATTTTTAGCATGCCAATTTAGAAGTCCTTTACATATAAAGCAAACGAGCATTGAAGCAGGACGAGAAGTCAGGGTAGCACACATTTGATAGTGTCCTGGAACTACCTAGGTTTTGAGAAAAGTCTGGGAGTCCGGATACCCCTTCTCAGCCAGGCAGCCTTTCTGTTGCTACACTGTTTGGCTCATGAAAACTTTTAAGAAAAAAGGAAGTTATAGTTATTGACTACTTTAAATTAGAACAATATTTCTATTTCTACAAAGAGTGATTCCTTTTGGCTCAGGAAAAACAGCATTGATTTATTTCCTTTGTGAATTCAACCAAGCAGCTTAAAATGTAACCTAATAATGTAATTATGATTATTAGGGAATTCCTGGGTTAAAAAAAAAAAAAAGACCACCAATACCCAGAGAGTCTGTACCCTTTGTGACATTCACTGATTTAGTCACTCCTTCATTCAACAAATATTTACTGAGCATCTGCCATGAGAAGGGCATCTGCCGGAGGTGCTACGGATACAACTGTTAATAAAGGAGCAAAAAATATGAGATCTGTGTTCATTCAAATCATGTCCAGTAATTCTGATGATCAGGAGAACGAGGAATCTAATGTGAGATGAACTTCTAGTTAATCATGTAAGTTCAAATACTCTGTGAGAAAGCCTTGCACTTGGCTTCTGTCTGCATTTCTTCTCCAGTTAAGACTCCATGTCAGAGAAGTGAGGAGTCAGATCAGGAATCCTGTGCTGCACACGTGGCCTGTCCGCAAGCTCAAAGTGTGGCTGCATGGGTCCCCTCCCCTTCTCTGAGCCCTCATTTCCCCATCCATGAAAGGAGAGTGTTTTCCCATCTGAGTGCCTATCAGCACTCAGCACATGTGAAAATTGAGATGCTTCATTTAACAATCTGGATGTCCATCTTCTGATGGATAATGAGATCTGGCCACTCAGGGGCACTTACCTCAAGACAACAATAGATCAAAGATGAGGAGCTTCAGTCTCTTTAGATGCCACCTGGGCTCTAGAGTTTTCCATGGTCTCCATTGCTCCCTGCTGCCTCCTGAGACAAATGCCAAGGATATATGTATATATTTTTTGTTCTCCACAGTCTCCACTCATTTGTAACCTGCCAGGCCCAGGTGTAGGCATTTGCCTTGTAGCGCCTCCGACCTGAAGATCTCAAAAAGGAGAATTCTAGAACCATGGCCAAGGTGTCTTCCTGAAGACCCTTGAGTTGGTTAGAAATGGAATAAACCACTATCTCTCACTCTGTTGCACATTGGGCCCTCATGGGGAAATTTTAAAAGATCCTATGCCCAGAAATTCTGGTTGAGTTGGTGTTAGGTGGGGTCTGCATGGCATCGGTATTTTTTAAGAGCTCTCCAGGTGATTCTACTGTGCAGCTGCTACTGCTTCTCATTAATCAATGTGGTATAATGATCTTGCTGTCTTCGATTCCAGGAGATATCTCCACATTCAGCATGTCCTAGATCCCAGAGTTCTAGTTTTACCATGGGGGCTGGCTTCCTCAGCATGTGACCTGTGCAACCACACAACAAACACCCCATGCTTAGAAGGAACCTTTTCTTGGTTTAATGCTCTGTTGTCACCATCTTGAAAATCTTAATAATTTTAAGCAGGGAGCCCTGTATTTTCAGTTTGTCCTGGGCTCCTGAGATCATGTAGCCTGTCCTGCTTGCCCCCATCCTGGGGCTGGATTCCCTCAAAAGCAATCAAATGGTTACATCATGGCCTCTAGTGTGCAATGTTAGCCCACCTTTTCTTATCATTCTGAAGTGATGCTGCCCCTGAAGAGCAAACTATTTCCTCCTCTCCCTGTATTCTTGCCTTAGCACATAAAATAAAAACATCTGTCCTCTTGGAAGAACATCCCTGCCTGCTCACTCATTTTTCCCAAGAGAGGAAGAGAGACTTACCTAATTAGAGAGTACAGAAAGGTCTTCAGGGCACCTGCTTAGACCCCCATCCAGATGCTCATGCATTCGCCTCCCTGCTCAGCAAGCCTTGAGCAGTTTGGTATAGAAGCTGGTTCTCCTCTTCAGCGGCTTTGTCTGCTTGAGAGCAGTGTAGTGGTAGTGCAGGCTGTGTATGCTGATCTTGCCACACAAGAGCTATAGGACCTGGCACATCCTGCTTATCCTCCCTGCAGCTCCATGTTCTCACCTACGAAATGGGGATCATCAGAGGGCAATCAGGGAGGGGAGTGGGGAGGAACAGCCCAGCTGAGCCTCAGGTCCAAGCCAGGTTTTCCAATCCAATGTTGCCAATAATCAGACTGATGTTTTGATTCCTGGGCCCTGTATCTACTTCTCATATGGTTTAGAACCTGTAAGAGGAAATCGCATGATTATGCTACGACACAGGCCAGTCGTTTTGCCTCTTTCCAATCCCATGCCCATTGTGCACATGGGTTGTGACCAATCCCAGGAGGCTCCACTCCTCAAGCCCACAGTCTGGAAATGCCACCCATGGGCTCGGCATCCTACAGTTAGAAAAGCTGTTAGAGATGGAAAGGAATTGGCAAACCATCTTCCAGATGTGAACGTGAGGCAGAGAAGCCCAAGGTTGCCCAGGTTGTCAGTGGCAAATGAAGAATCAGATGGGAGTCAATGGCCATGTTGCTGGGTGCTGTGGGAAATTCCCCCACCTCGTGTGTGGGGATAGGGCAGTGCTCAGTGTGCGGCCATCCCTCTTCTTCCAACAATTGTTGCAAAACGGTGACCTTCGGGGAGTAAGTCATTCATAATCTTACGTGTGATGAATGTTTAAAGGGACAGAGGAGGACCCTGGTTTAGCAACGTGAAATGAGAAAAGGAGAGGGGGCACAAAGCAAAAGAAAAAAGAACAGGCTGTTCTTCCTTTGTTTGCAGTGATGCTTGCAAGTCTCAGCTGTGACGGAGACCTTGCACAGGCAGTGTATGAGGAGGGCAGGTCACACAGGGGTCTCCCCTCCAGGAAATAACCTTCAGCAGCATTGTTTTCTAATATGGAGGATAATGAACAACACTGTTGATCCAATTTGCTCTTTTTCTCAGCATAGAACTTTCCCTGTGCTGTCAGCCCTTTGGATTTATTGATACTACCGAGAGTTTGGAGAAATATAGGCATTACTTTGGCTTTTGGGCTCTTTGTTTCAAAAGAAATGCTGGAATTGTCCTATTTGACAAAAAGAAAAAAAAAGAAAACAGGCTTGGCAGTTACAATGGCTATTTCTTACATTGAAAGGAAAGAAAAGGAAAGATGAAGGAGGGAATAAAATAAAATAGGTTTTTATTCTGTGGTTCTTCAATTAATGGTACAGAACACCAATGATTTTGGTGGGAAAAGTATTACATAATAAACAAAAACTCCAACCTAATAATGGAACAATCTTTGTTATTAGCTTGATAGCTTTGCCCTGCAAATATCATCAGAGCAGCTGGCCATAGTAATAGAATATATTAATATATATATATATATATATATATATATATATATATATATATATATATCCCTACCACTGATAGTACAGAACAACTAAGGTCAGGCCCCATTACTGAACACACCTAATGTTGTTTTCTAAATTTTCAACACCTATTCAAATAGAAGCCTGAAAAGAAAAATTGCCTCTCACTCCAAAGCTTTAAAACACACAAAAAGGCACCATATTGCCACTTTAGGGACACATTTGTTCCCTGCTGTTGCTATTTTATATGTCATTTCAGTCCTGCAGTTAGCTATAAAGCAAATCTTTTCTTCTTCCGGAGAGGAATAAGAGCTGCCTGAAGGGAAACAAGAATGGGAAGCATCCTTAAAATGACTGATTTACAATTGGCAAGGAGATACAATATGAAAATTATAGCTTTCTCATTTTGAACATGGGAGCCTCAGCTCTTACTCTGAAAGTACCCCCTAGAGGCCCCCTATTGGCACAAGAGAGAGGATGTCATGTTTGGGTTTTCAGAAGATATGGGGAAAGAGTAAGATTTGTTTGTGTGTGTGTATGTGTGTGTAGTAAGTATGTCTGTATGTGTTCGTGTGTGCTATGTTTAAAATAAATGTATGGGTTGGTGGTGGTAGTGAGTGTAGTGGTGGTAAAGAAATGGATTCATCTGGGGTTAGGCAGACTTAAAGGAAATTCAGAGAAGTTAGCATATGCCACAACTCATCAGTACCAGAGGGGGTCTAGTCTAAACATAAGCATGGAATTCAGGTACCTTGAGTAGTAATCCCTATTTTGGCATATGGTGACATGGTGTACCCTTGGGCAATTCCTGTGACTGTATTTTGACCCTAATTCATGTATAATAAGAAAAATAACACCCACAGAAGAGGGATGTTGTGGGAATATATTTATGTTACCAAAGGGCATGGGGGACCATAGGTGAAAGGTTGAAGATAAGTCAAGGACTCTTTGTCAACAATTCATGTATGGTTCATGTGTACTTCCCCATGGATTTAAGCTTCTCTTCATGAACTTCCCAAATACCTTTCTGGGGTAAGGCTTAGTAAAGAAGATTCCTTGATTCCTCTCTTAGAATTCCAAGATGATTCACATAGCCAAATGTGATAACAAGCTTCCAATATGGCCCCATTGACCCTCACCTCCTTGTATACACTCCTTTGTGTTGTTTCCTCCCATATTGAGTCACAGCTAGCTTATTTACCCAACGGAATATGGCAAAAGTGTGTGACTTCCAAGGTAAGGTTATAGAAGGCATTGCAGTTTCTACTTTAGTCTCTTGGATTGCTTACTCTGAGGAAGTTAGCTACCATGTGGTTAGGGTATTCAGCAAGTTTCAGGAAGAGGCCCAAGTTAAGAGGAACCAACTTACTAGCAACCTGAGTGAGTGACTTGGGAAATGTATTGTCTGGCCAGAGTCAAACCTTCAGATGACAGCAGCCTCAGTTAGTATCTGACTACAAGTTCATAAGAAACCTGAGCTAGAACTTGTCCTCAACTGAGCGACTCATAAAATCCTGACTCACAGAAACTGCAACATAATGTATTGTTTTTGTTGTTTTAAGCCCTAACTTATGGAGTTATATATTATGTATCAGTGCAACTCATGTACCTATAGTAGATTGGGATAGGATGGTCCTGATATCATTCTACTGAAGAATCTACCTTGAAACTAGTGTCATCTTTCAGAGACTGATTAGGCTAGATATTGTGAGTGTTCCCAGAAGGCCACGAGCCTACTGATGATTCGTTCATTTATTTATTCATTCCTCCTTTAATTCACCAAGTATTTATTAACCATCTGCTGGATCTTAGACTCTGCAATTGATAATGAGAGAAGAGTCAATTAAATATATAAATATAAATATATTATATTTAAATATATTAAATATATTAATATATTGATAATGAGAGAAGAGTCAATTAAATATATCTCTTCCTTAAGAGATCTCATCAAGTGTACTGGTGGAGACAACTAAATAAACAAACAAACATGGCATAATGTGGCAAAAAATTGTAACAAGGAATTACATAGACCAAATTGTGGGAGCCCTTGCTTGAGGGAGAAGTTAATTCTATCTTGAAGATTTGAGAAGAACTGTCCTAAGGGAGGGGATGTTTAAAGACATTCCCAAAGGTCAGGTAGTAGTTACCAATGTGAAGTAGAGAAAAGACAGGAGACATCAGGATGAAGAATGAACAGCAGGTACAAAGACAGATGGAGCTGCAGTATGCAGATCAGAAGGCCCCAACTGCACTACCCGTGGCTGTAGAGAAAGGGATTTGTTTCCCCTTGATTTATACCTTCAGTAAATGGCCTTTTTCTGACATAACTGCCTTTCTGTAAAGTCAAAGAAATGTTCAACTACACAAAACTCTAGCACAAGCAATGGAACAAGAAGCCTTCACTTCCACATTCAGACACTCTTTAATTCTTTCTTCCAGTGCTTTCCCCTCAGCTGAGACCCATGTGCGCTTCATTCCCTTTCACAGCTTGTGTAAAGAAGTTATTTATACCTCAAGAAAAGCGCTTAGTGAATTGTGGTCATTAATGAAACACCCGAGATCCTTTTTTAAAAAAAGGTTTTATCAATTTACTTGACACACAGAGAGAGCATAAGCAGGTGGGGCAGCAGGAAGAGGGAGAAGAAGGCTCCCTGCTGAGCAGAGACCATCCCCCACCCCCAGATGAGGCTCTATCCCAGGATCCTGGGGCCATGACCTGAGCCAAATGTCTGGGGACAGACACTTAGCCAACTGAGCCACCCAGGCACCAAAAAAATATCTGAGTTCTTTCAAGGTGATATGTTACCTTTTTCAAGAGGCTTCTCTGAGTCTTCCAAAAAAGACTGAAGCTTTCTAGAGCCCCAAGAGGACCTCATTCGTGAGGGTTAGCACAGAACCTACCAACCTGGATTTTTACCCATTAGTTCATCTGTTGTATCCCCAATTGGAGCGAAAATCTGGTGTTTCACAGTCTTGAATAGTACCTCTATTATTCCAAGGTCTGGCATACTTACAGATATGACAATGGCCCCTTCAATTTTCTCTTCTACAAACCTTGATCTTCTCCTTTATGTTCTTCTTTATCATTATGTGGAAGTCTTTCTGTATATAGACTTTTTGGAGGATTCATTTGTTCAATATTTCTCATCCCACTAATACCACAAATGGTAATTGAAGTTCTGTAGTAATTACAACCTTGCGTGCTTACTTCCCACTATTTATAAAGCCTACTTCAGTGCCTGGCAATTAGATGGACCTCAATAAACATATCTGGAATAAAGAAACAATTTAATTCTGTGATTGCTATTGAATGAAAAAAAATCATTGTGGTTCCTCATTCTCATGCATATGTGAATCTTTCTTCTGCTTTCTTAGAAAATCAATCTTAAATACCAAAACCATGGATGCCATTTCTCAGTAAAATATAGTGAGTTCTAATTTGGTTCAATAAATTAGTTTTTAGGGGTGTCTGGGTTGCTCAGTCAGTTAAGCGTTTGACTCTTGATTTTGGCTCAGGTCATGATCTCAGGGTTATGAGATCAAGCCTTGTGTTCTACTCCATGCTGAGCATGGAGCCTTCTTGAGATCATCTCTATTCCTCTGTCCCTCCCTATTGCTCCCCACTTAAATAGATAGATAGACAGATAGATAATGAACCTACTAAACCTTTATTTATTTATTTATCAGTCCACTTTCTGTAAAAGCACATTCAGAGCCTGATAAATATGTAAACCCTGTCTATCTTTCCATTAATTAGAAAATTGGATATATATATATATATATATTTAATAATCAATTACTGTGTAGGTATGGGTTAACAAGAAAGCAAAGCTAACAAGAAAGCAATGAAGTGGCAAGCATAATAGCCAAAGCACCAGCATGTATATAAGCCATTGTGTTTTCACACCATGTCTAATGAACATAAATAATGCCTTTGACACAAATATAACACTACTACCCTTGGATTTCTTTCTGCAAGCTGAGATTGTGAAAGCTAAGCCGTAGGTTGTTTCCTCAAGAAGGAATGTGTTTGTTTGTGACTGGCAGCAAAATGGTATCAGTGGGGACCTCATCAGACATTGCCCCACACGCTGCTGATTGGCAGGTGGAGGTGAGAGAACAAACAGCAGGACTTCCTAAGGCACAGGGGAGGGGGCAGAGACAAAAAGGCAAGGAGCTTGTGTCAGAGCCTGGGGAAAGAGGGTCCTCTTGGAATAAGGGGTGAAATGTTGGCTTTTAGCTTCAAAAAAATCCAACTCAAGTGTGACTGGTATTTCTTTAAAAAAAAAAAAAAAAAAGACAGCAATGAAGAAATGAGAGAAGCATCAGCCTTGACCAAACAGAAACCTGTCTGCATGCCTTTCTGGGCAGTCATTCAAAGGCCACAGCTAAATGGGTGGGGTTGGGCTGACAAATAAAAAGGGAATTTCAGGACACCCAAATATTCTGAGGATGGATCAGAAATTTTGGAAATTGGAAAGCTGGAATCTACTATTTCCTAAGGTCTTCCTCAAAGAAGAGATTTCTACCTGGGGATCACTCCAGTCCAGGTAGAAAGGCCAATATGGAGTTATTTGGAAACATAAACCACATATTTCCTTTTCTTTTTTTTTTAAGATTTTATTTATTTATTTGACGGAGGAAGAGAGAGAGAAAGAGAGAGAGAGAGAGAGAGAGATAGAACAAGGGGGAGAGCTGCAAAGGGAGAGGGAGGAGCAGGTTCCACACTGAGCAGGGAGCCCAATGTAGGACTCAATCCCAGGACCCTGGTTTCATGATTTGAGCCAAAGGCAGACACTTAACCAACTGAGCCACCCAAGTGTCCCATGTATTTTCTTTTCTAACTATACCCCTGTAGGTAGAAAAGTGATGTTTTGGTTCAGAGTTAGAGTCATAAACCGCAGGATACAGAAAGCAGCAGTTGAATTAATGACTAGAAATTTGGTCTTAATATTATAAGATGAGGGTGATAACTAAATTATAAGCTTATATGTTACAAAGAGATAAGAAAAAAGTTTGTAATTGTGTGGCATGATGGTCAATTATTATTGGTACAAACAATGCCAGGGGGTCTTTTCACTGGAGGGGAGGGAGAGATGCCCATTTTGTGTTCACGGAGTTGGACCATTAGATAAACTCTATCCACTCCTGCTAAAATGGTGAGAGGGGGATCCCTGGGTGGCGCAGCGGTTTAGCGCCTGCCTTTGGCCCAGGGCGCGATCCTGGAGACCCGGGATCGAATCCCACGTCGGGCTCCCGGTGCATGGAGCCTGCTTCTCCCTCTGCCTGTGTCTCTGCCTCTCTCTCTCTCTCTCTCTCTGTGTGTGTGTGTGTGTGTGTGTGTGTGACTACCATAAATAAATAAATAAATAATTAAAATGGTGAGAGGGAGTATGGAAGACTGCAGAAAAACCCTTCTGTCTGATTTTAAGCCTCCTGGAGGTTTAAACCTTTCTTCATCATTTTATAAATATAACCTATTCATTAATTTTTGACATAGAAAGTGGCCAAGATTTCCCCTAAAACAGGCATTTTCAATGTTATGGTGGTATGGAGGGAAGGAAAACCACTTAGGTTAGGTAATACTGTGGCATAGCTTTCAAAGATGACACCATTATTTCATGTTTAAGGTTTCCATTATGATTTATTTTGGTTTTTTATTTAGCTTACTGTGGTGGTTAATTTTATGTGTCAACTTGGCTAGACTAGTTGTTTAGTGCCTAGTTGTTTAGTCAGGCACCAGTTTAGGCGCTGCTGGAAAGGTGGGTTTTTGTTTTTGTTTTAGATTTTATGAATAGCTAAATCATTAAATCATTAGACTGAGTAAAGCATTACCCTCCACAATGTATGTGGGTGGTCTCATCCATTCAGTTGGAGGCCTTAAAAGAAAAGACTGAGGTCCCCTGGAAAAGAAAGAATTCTGTCTGTAGACTGCCTTTGAGGTAAGGATTGAACTAGCAATTCCTGCTGGAATTTTCAGTCTGCCAGCCTGCCATGTACATTTTATACCTGCCAGCTCCTATGATTACATGAAAAAATTATTTAAAATTTCTCTCTAGGGGCACCTGGGTGGCTCAGTGGTTGAGCATCTGCCTTCGGCTCAAGTTGTAATCCCAGGGTCCTGGGATCAAGTCCCGAATCAGGCTCCCTGCAGGGAGCTGCTTCTCCCTCTGCCTATGTCTCTGCCTCTCTCTCTGTGTCATATATATATATATATGTATATATATATACATATATATATATATATGAGAGAAAGAGTGTTTCTGTTTCTCTGAAGATCCCTACTGAAGGCACTCAGTAATCAACATTTGAACTAAATTCAGCTAATTATTTTTCAGCCTTTCTAATGTTGATTTTCAAAACCATTTAGAGGTTTATTTGCAAAGGTAGCAGCTGAAGTGCCATGTGAACATTGGTGCATCCTTTGCCGAATCTAAGATTCAATAGCCTAAAAGTGATTTCCTTTAAAGTAGGAGGTTCAGAACAGCTTTCCTAATGGATTCAAATAAATATCAACCAAAGTTCATTTTATCTGTTTTTCTCTTAACCAATTTTATAAACCAGGATGTGTATGATAGCCTTGAACTTAAGTGACCTAATGAAGTACATCATTTAGCATCAAAATGCTGTTTTTATTGTAATGCATTTATATTTACAATAAGATATATATTTCCTGAAACTAGGATAATTCCTTTTAGGCAGGGAAAACATTAGAAATACTTGCTTTAAAAAATCTACCCACAGGAGTAACAGCGTCTATTATACTTGTGGGTCCTGTAGGAAAGTATTTTGACAGGTGAGATATCAAGATCTGGTTTGTTTCTCTTCAACTTCAGTAGGAACCATACAATTTCAAGCAGTGTTCTGAAATTTTGACTCAAGAACATCCTATATCAGAAATATGGGGACATTTCTTTACATTGCCGGTTTATAATGATGGGACCCAGGAACCTGCATTTTCTACAAGTGGCCAAGGTGATTCAATGTGTACTGAATGAGTTCTGAGGATAGCTAAGCTAAAAAGATGAATAGTTGGACTAGATATTTTTGTGGAATAGAGATATTTCTTTAATATAACTTAAAAAAAACTTATCTAATAAGTAAGGTCTACTGGGATTGAAATAGTGTAGAAATCCAGATATCTTCAGGGTTTGTTGTGGAACTTCTAATTAAAAGCGTCCTAGAAATCCCAGTGTTTAGAATTTCGATAACACAAGTACTGAATTCAATTCTCTCACCAAATCACAGGGCCTGATCTTTGGCAAATGGGTGCCCTATTAATAACAAATTAATATGTGTAGGGAGCTACAACTTCAACAATTTTTAAGCAGAACCAGATACAAAAATGGATAGATAATATAACCCAAATAAACACACAGTGTCTTAAAAAGTAATCAAATGTCCTGATTTTAAGAGGAATAAAGGTAATTTATAATAAACTAAAATGGATTTTCACTGTTAAAATAATGGCCCAGTGAATTATGACAATAGTTGTATATCTGGAAAAATGGGTGTATATTATAATTGTGAAAAAATGCTATTAATACAGCAAACACAGTTAATTTTTAGGTTTATGTAATTATCAAGAGCATTTTCACCCAAAGGAATACCCGGCAAAACATTCAAAAGTTGTGTGGATGTGGCACAGTTGTTCATTGTGGGGGTGTCTTGCACAGTACAAGATGTCTAAAGAAAACTAATCCCTGCCCAGCAAGTGTCAGTCCTTGTCATTATGAAAATGTTAAGAAGGTCCTATATCCTTTGACGCCTGCTACATTATCTCTTCCTTCCTTCCTTTCTTGGGGTCCCAAAAGAGTTACACACTATCCAGCAGGAAAGGGACCTCAAAGTCCATTTTACCCATTTACTGCTTGAATCTCTTCTGCAACATCTCCACCAAGTGGTTGTCTAACCTACTGTCCTAAATTGGGCTATTCACATACCACCATCACATTATTTAAATAGTCCAAGCCCTTTCCTTTCTTGTATCCCTGAAAAGCGTGTGATAGTAAATATGGAAATTCAGTCTACACAAATTCATACTAGCAGTCTATATCATCTGTACTGTCTATATTACAGAAGGTTTGGGTGAAAATTTCAGTTATCAAAGTCCCAAAACAATTCTGGACATGCTTGAACACATCATCTATTGTTACTGCTATTTGCTAAAGAGGATTGTTACCTGTGTGTGAAATTGTTAGTTTGATGTACTAATTCTTTATTTTCCATATATTTTGGTAATAGAAAGTGTATTAAAAAATTAAAAGATGAGCTACATATGACCTAAAATACATTGTAGTCCACACTTTGGGTAATATTGGTCTATTCTGTTCTCTGTCATCCATGATGTGGTTTTTGTGTCAACTTAAAAAATGTATTGAACTCTTAACTGGAAGGCCTATATATGCATTCTTAATTCTGCTTACAATGTGCTAAAGCAGAGTTCATGTCCAAACCTGAGCCTGAAGTCGGTTTCTTATAGGAGGAGCCAGTGTGTCCTCCCTCCAGCTCAACCGTGTTTTACCTCCTAAATCTCTTGAGCCATAAATAGACAACATCTCCTCTCCAGGTTTGTTTCCTGGAGGTCTATCCTCCTTTTCTAGGCTTTCTTCTCTAGAAGTCAGCAAGCACTTATCTCTGACCAGCTGTTCTTGTGAAGGACATGGGCCCTCTTTGCCGTATGGGTTCTGGAAACCTTCAATGCTTTGCCCTGTCACAGGGGAAAAGATGGAGAAACATGACCTGATTCCCACATACAGGAAGTATTAGCTAGCTGCTTGCGTATCCCTGATTCTGCAGTCAGACTGCTTGGATATGAGTGTACCATCAGTATTCTTTTGACACCCATGACCCTTCCACACAGTCAGTAAGAGTTAAGAGAAACACACTCTTCCAGGTATTTCTCAGGCTTGAAATTAGAGTAATAAGGTTTCCAGTGATTACTAGTTCTAACTGAGGTTATTAGATAAAGGATGCAGAGGAAAAGGAACCCCCTTACACTGTTAGTAGAAATGCAAGCTGGTGCAGCCACTCTGGAGGTGGAGGTTCCTCAAAAAGTTGAAAACAGAGCTACCCTACACCTCAGCAATTGCACTACTAGGGATTTACCCCAAAGGATACAAACATAGTGATCCAAAGGGCCACCTGCTCTCCAATGTTTATAGCAGCAATGTCCACAATGACCAAACTATGGAAAGAGCCCAGATGTCCATTGACAGATGAATGGGTAAAGAAGATGTGGTATATACATATATATAATGGAATATTACTCAGCCATCAAAAAAATAAATCTTGCCATTTGCAACAACATGGATGGAACTAGAGGGTATTATGCTAAGTAAGCCAATCAGAGAAAGGCAATGATCTTTCTCCACATATGATCTCACTTATATGTGGAATCTAAAGCAAAACAGGAGCATACGGGAAGGGAAGGAAAAATAAAACAAGATGAACTCAGAGAGGGAGACAAACCACAAGAGACTCTCAATCATAGGAAACAAACTGAGGGGTCACTGGAGGGGAGGTGGGTGGGGGATGGGGTAACTGGGTGATGGGCATTAAGGAGGGTATGATGTAATGAGCACTGGTTGTATATACAACTGATGAATCACTGAACTCTACCTCTGAATCTAATAATATACTATATGCTAATTAATCAAATTTAAAAAACAAAAAAAGAAGTGGTCATGGCCAGTTTAAGAACAGACCTCTCCCTAAAATGCTTGCACTATTAATAAGAACAGATGCCTTTTTTTTTTTTTTTAAACAGATCCCTTTCTTGTGTAATCCTACTAGGGAGGTGTCTTAGTCTGCTTGGCTTGGCTTATAAACAACAGAAATTTATTTCTCACAGTTCCTGGAGGCTGGAAGTCTAAGAGTAAGGCACCAGCAGATTCCATGTCTATAAGAGCCCACTGCCTCACAGATGGCCATATTCTTGCTATAACCTCACATGATAGAAGGGGCCAGGAAGCTCTCTAAGGTCTCTTTTATAAGGGCACTCATCCCTTTTGTGAGGGCTCTTCCCTCATGACCTAATCCCCTCTCAAAGGTCCCACCTCAAGGTGTATTACACCTTGATGGCTAGAATTTCAGTAGATGAAATTTGAAGGGGACACAGACATTGAATCCATACAAGGGGGGTATGATATCATACCCAAGAGAATCCCTTCCCAGATAATCCAAGAAATCCTCACCACATGCCCCCAGTTACCACAGTTGCTTCTATCATAATCAAGCATTTGGCTTACCAGGCAACATTTATTGAGTGCTTATTGTAAATGCATTACAAAAATGCTAGCTGCTGTTCTGGGAAAAGCAAACGAGTAAGTAGCTGGAGAGAATGTTTTTACCCAAATTATTTATTAGGAACTGGCTGTCCTGAAGACACTGAAAGAATGTGGAAAAGACCGAAAATACTATAGAAAACAGAATCTGGAACTCTGGATGGGCACTCTAGTAAGGGCAGAGGGGAGGGCAGCAAAATAGAAAGGAGATATGCAGCGTATGCATTCTCAGTAGTGTGGCCATTCACAATCATCCCTCCCCCAGATGATCCATTTGAAACGCTGAAATGCCTTTTGTAGATGGATCTCCTAGGATATCACAGGGCTTCTGAACTTTGTCCCTGGAGCGACAGGGGTGAAAAAGAGACTACACCTCTGGGCTCAGGAGTCAGAGTTATAAGTTGATTCAGGGATTGCAAAAGGATTCTTAGCTTAAAAGAGCTTAAAATCTCATGAAGGGGAAAGGTATATAACCATAAGCCCAAAGGCATAGTGAAATATCTAAATACCAAATTAGTGGTGGAAAAGTCGGGGACCTCAGTGGGTATTCAGAGGAAGGAGAACATCTCTGTGAACTGAATGGTGGAGAAAAACATGACAATGAGGTACCTGAAATGAACCTCAGGATTTTTTTTTTTTTTTACTTTGGGAATCAATGGCTCCACAAAAGGGCATTGGTAGAATGAGGACGAGGACCTAACCATGAGTATTAGAATAAGCTCCATGACTAAAATTTCCCATGCTTACATCACTTTTGTGAGTGTTACTTGATTTTAAATTGGAAGATCTATATGCTCATTGCAAAGACTTATTCATGAGTCCACAAGTAAGTTTCAAAGAGGGAATTATTTAGCAAGACAGTGGGACTATTTCCATTTCTTGAGGGTTTGTACATATGAAAATTTTGACGAAATGCCCTATCACATTTATAAAAATTGCGGTGCGCTTTACTCTAACATATAAATAGTAATAGCCAGTGCTTATTGTTTCTAGTGCTTAAAAGATAGGTTTTCACCACACCATCAACAATCAGGTACTTGTTATCCACAGGTACTTGTTATCGTCACCCCCCTTACACAGATAAGGATGCGGTGTCAAACAAAGATTCTGTGACCTGCCAAAGCTCACACAGTGCTAAGAGGTAGAACCAGAATCAGAAAGAGGCAGTCCGACTCTAAAACCCACACTTTCTACGACTGTACATAAAATGATCTGGTTATCCTCATTTGGAGAAAGCATCAAAGATTTAAGATTGTTCAGGAACATGACATCCCCTTACCACCTTCACACACTTTCTGTGATAGGCTTTGAAGAGACCCAGTGCAAACAACTTACATCAGGTGTGCACATCTGGAAGAATTTTATTCTTGTAGTCAGGAGGGTAAGGAGTCGGGGATCAACTTTTCTACAACCCCTGGATGTAGAAAAGCAACTGAAGAAAAGTTCTCTTCATCCAGAGAACATCCAGAAAAGTTCTCCAGAGAGCAATAGCTAGTGCCTAAACTTCTTTCCCTGGGCACTTTCTCCCAGGTAGCAAATCCCATATCTGCACAAAAATGGAATGAAATCACACCAACTGATAATGTTTAGTAGTTCTGCATTGGTTGCCACAAGTGCAAAGGGACAGTGTTTCTGATAATTAAGTCTCAAAATTAATTCTCCATTAAGATAAATGAAGAAAGTTCTTTCTTCCCAGTGGTATTATTTTAGTCTGCCTGCTGATTGGGAAAGATTAGCAGAGATTAATTTACATTCTCAAGAAAGTGGGACAGGGAGAGATGGAAATGCCTCATAGAGAAAGAAGGTAAATTTAAGTCATGGTTCAAGGTCTCAACCAAATAGGCCAAAATATAGTTTACTTATATCTGTTAATTTCCTATCACTTAGCATCTGACCTTGGCATTATAGGCTTAGAATCTGGAAATCTGGGCTCTAGTCCAGTTTCTAATGCTCACTAGCACAACAATCCTTGAAAAGGCATCTGACGTCTCTGAGTTTCATCTTTCTCACCATTAAAATGGGGATCACATACCAACCTCACCATGTTGGGGGTTCTCATGGGTATAATATGTGCAGAAGTCCTCTGAGGATTCCACAGGCCACAAATGATGTAACCGTGTTTGTTTCATCATTAATGTGAACAAGGTGAACCATTTTTGTATTACTAATATTTCTTCCATCTGAATAATTTAATACAGACGACAAATTTTACAAACAGCTCAAGCCAAGAGCCGAGGATCAGGATCATTTGGTTCTTATGGCCACAGACTTCCAAAACAAAATTATTAGAACCAATGGTTCTCCTCTTAAAGCAGGACCACTGTGGCTTTCCATCATCTGGATAAAAATGAGTTCACTAATTTGGAAACAACACAGAGTCCATTCCTGGCTAACCAAATTAATCCTTCATCAGTGACTAAGAAGAATTAATAGATCTAATGATGGAGAACATTAACTATAGCAAGCTTTTCTCAAAATGTTAGTAAAACAAGCTTAATTGTTTTGAAATGCAAGAAACACTATTAGATGATGGCAATGGAAAAAAAAAGATGATGGCAATGGGGAAAACAAGATAGAATTGAAGTACTATGTTAATCAAGCACAAACTCTGGCTTGATTGGAAGAATGGAGGAAGACACCTGTCTTCCTTCTAGCACTACAAGGAAGCATGTCAAGACAGTAAAAACATGCAGCTGAAAATGGGTTATTTCTATCTCCTTAAGCTCACATGTAGTCTGTAGAGCCACTGGGCCTTCCTGGAAAATTAGAACTTGATGATTAGCAATATAAAAGCATATGAAAATTCAGTGGAAAGATTCTATACCGTATAATTACTTGGACATTAAAAAATAGTGGCTTGAAAGAGAATAATCTTTTTAACACATTATTATTTGTGTATTCATCTCCACTGCTCCTAAATTCCCATTTTCCTTCCATTATATCCCGATGTCCTTCTTGCTTTTCTCCTAGAGTCTTTCTCCAAAAAAGGCTCTCTCCCATATTTTTAAAAATATTTTGTTTATTCATTCATGACAGAGAGAGGCAGAGACTTAGGCAGAGGGAGAAGCAGGCTCCCTGTGGGAAGCCTGATGTGGAACTAGATCCCAGAACCCTGGGATCATGACCTGAGTCAAAGACAGATGCTCAATCACTGAGCCACCCAGGTGCCCCCCTCTCCCATATTTTTAAATGACTTTCTGCTGAAAGTTCCTTCATAGCTGATGGATATAAATATTTAAGTTTGTGTGTTTATTACATAAATATTATAACAAGAATCACTGTACAGTTTTCAATTAGAAACAAGTGTCTATATTTTCATGTCATCAATCCAAAGATTATTTTCCAAGCCATGTTATTTATTTATAAATAGTTACAACCTAGTTTAAGTACAATTTGGAGTTCTATTTCATATAGTATAGTATAAATATTTCTATGGTAAGTTTCTCTCAATAAAGTTTATTGATAATCGTGTCTTAGGTGAAAAAGACCTTAACTAGCTTTTTGGTATATTGGGATACTTTCTTCTTCTGAAGAAACTATTTGAAGAAACAGAACAACATTAATAATAATAATAATGATAGTGACAACGGTGGCTCAGTCTGTGCTGCCATATACGGTTGTGTAGGTTGAATGTGACATGGCTCTAGAGACCACTGCTGACATTTTAGTCACCATATGATATATGCCAGCATTCCACAAACTCCAGGAACGTATCTGCATAAGGACTGGTTTTCCCTAACTCATAGGATTTAGGCTAATGGTGAGCTGCTCCTATTTCTTCAATCTAACATGCATCAGGCTTTGTTCAATGAGGTTTTCCCACATAACCTCATATAATCCTCTCAACAATCCCCATGAGTATAGAAATAATTATTGTCAACCTTATTTACAGATTAGGAAACTAAAACCTTAATTCACTCAGTTAGCAAGTGGGAGGGTGAGTTATTTTAAGTTCTTTCAGACTCTGAGTCTAAATCCAAACAACTGATAAACTCTATATTAGACTGACTTTGATGACCAAAGATGTCTGCATTGCCACACATTATCTACATGCTAAATAATGACTTTCTTCTTGCAGATTCCTTCCTCAAAGGTGCAATTACAGGGTCATATAGTACTTTCATTTGTTGAGTCATATAAATGTACTTTCCCATCAATAATGTAATTAAGTTCTACTACATATTTTCACTCTTCATTCAGAAAATATTTACTGATCAACCACTATGTTCCAAGCACTGTTCCAGGATTTGGAGAAAGAACAGTGGATAAATAGACCACTTTGTTGTTTCGCAGAAGCTTAAAATTAAGTAGGAAGCTGAGAAATCACCTAAGAATAATAAGCTGTTATTCTTACTCCTGTTTTCTATTTTTGAACTGTATAAAATATTAACCTCAGGGATCCCTGGGTGGCTCAGTGGTTTAGCGCCCACCTTTGGCCCAGGGCCTGATCCTGGAGTCCCAGGATCAAGTCCCACGTCAGGCTCCCTTCATGGGCCTTGCTTCTCTCTCTGCCTGTGTCTCTGCCTGTGTCTCTGCCTCTCTCTCTCTCTGTCTCTCATAATAAATAAAATCTTTTAAAAAAATAAGAATAAAATAAAATGTTAACCTCACCATTTAGATCTACATTTTTAATAAGCAGTAATGACAAACATGGTTCACAGTGAACTCTAGCAATCGTTGCTCTGCTGTGTATGGGGGAGTGGCGGAAGTGAAGCAGAAAAGGCAAAAAGTGGTTAGGAATTATTTTCTCCTTCTGAACACTCCAATAGCACTTTGTACGACATCACCATGCTTTATGATTAAGTCATTTCTCTGAGTGTCATAGCTAGAATTCTTTCAGGTGGAAATCATATGACACATAACTAAAAAAATAGGGTTATTTGTGCACACTCAATAAATATCTGTTAAATGAATGAAAACACTACTTGAATGACCAGTAATATCAAAGAGCAGAATAAAATAAAAGAATTAATAATATATTACACACAAACACATGCACACAATTTATTGGATGTCCAAGTCTCTCTTTTTTTATAGGAAGCCTCAGAAACCATGACTGTATACACACAATTTGTTTGAACATACCAATCATGCAATAATTTGTATTATTCTTTTGCACCTGATCATAAAATCAGTTTGGGAAAATAGCCATTCTCAGGTTTCTCCTTGATCTAGTTGGATTAGGAATCTATTCTTAATTTATTTTGCAGATGAGTCTTATAATCAGGCAAAAAAAAAAGTTAAAACTACTCAAAAAAGATGTGCAACATATCAGACCTCACACTAGATTAAAAATATGAAGAGTAGAGAGGTCTCAATAGGTTAGCACAATTTCTAGTATGTAGTATTTAATGCAGGAAGATAAGATTTGGGGATCACCTGCATGCCTGTTAGAAACAGATTAGAAGCTACTCTATTATGCTGCTATCTTCAGTTTTGAAAATGGGTTCCTAATGTGTCCATGTATGGGAGAAGTAATAGTTTTAAGCTACCCAAAAGAGAAATGTTAGATATAGTAGATACAGTGGATACCTGTAATTGGGTTAGGAGGAGGGGTTACCATGTTAGAAAGTGTTCTCCTCAAAATGGAATTTAAATTCAGTGATGGTCATGCATTTATGCCATGGAAGGAGGCATCCTGCCTGTCTCAAGTAACAGTCTCCTGAGTTGTACATATACAATTCTACTCCTAAGCATACAAACTTTGAAAAAGCCCTATGAAACATATCAGTTGTATTCCTATGCATAACTCTGAGGAATGTCTCTATATGTTTCCAGACATGTCCTAGACGGCAAGAATGTACATGCACAAGAAGGTCACAGCAGCCATATTAAACTAACAGCCCCAAACTAAAACAAACAAATGTCCAACAACTGTAAAACAGTTGTAAAATTGGAGCATATTCACAAAGGGGAATATTCTACAGCAATAACAAAAAACAAATTATTGCCACAAACAACATGAATATCACAATCATAATATTTGAGCAAAAGAAGCCAGATATAATAGAGTACCTATTGCCCAATTTCATTTATATAAAATACAAAACCAAGCTAACAATCTATGAGCTTAGATGTCAGGAGAATGATAGCCTGGGGTGGCTGCTTACTGGGTGGGGGTAAGAGGGGGTTTCTGGTGCTAGTTCTTGATCTACATGCTGGCCACATGGGTAATTTTGTGAAAATGTATTAAGGTTAACATTTAAAATTTTTAAACATTTCTGAAGGTTTGCCATATACCAGAGCACCATTTACTCCTAGAAAAAAAAAAAATATCTGACTGTGTTTCTCCTCAAATTCTATGGTTGTTCATAGGGTAGGGGATTTTTTGCTGGTTTTCTTCACTGATTCATAGTCTTCTATCCTACAGAGAAGAGCTATAGAGAGTTTGTATAGAAAATACATGACAATTTCCAAATGCAAAGATTATGCCTTTTATCTACTTCCAGTCTGTTATTTACTTTGAATGTGTTTTCCAATAATGGCCCTATATTTGTGCTGATTCATCCTCTTGACCCTGCCAGATTCTCTATATAAACACTGAACAGAGAGAAGAATCTATAACTCATCTAGGTCAGTGATTCCAATGAAGTCAGTGACGAACAGACCAGAGTTCAGCTCTCCAAAGCTCACCTTGTCAGCCCTGCATGTGAATAACCTGTTCCTTCCAGTCAGGGGACCCTATGGGTGAGTGTGTTGACAGTAAATATTTATCACTATGACTAGAATAACAGGCCACTGAGTCAAAAGAACTACTGGAGGATGAGGACAGTGAGGTTGGTGCAGGCACTGAGCTAAGGAGCTTTTGAGAACCTCTCTAGCAAATCATGTGCTGCCCCAGATCTCCACTGATCCCTTTTTACTATTTTTGGGCACCTCCCTCCCAGACTGTTGGTGGGCTCTCCCGTCCAAAAGCCGGTACCTACAGTTCTTTCTCAGATGATTATGGGGGCCCCCAGAACTGCTTCACTAGCATTTGCAGAGAGCTGGGAGTCTGGAAACGTGCCTCACCCCAGGGCAGCACTTGATAACAGCTCCAGCCCCCACACCAGCGTCAGGACCAGAGCAAGGGGAAGGTGAGGGAAGAATATAATCTAAGGAGACATCAAAAATTTGGTAATCAAAATAAATATTTCAATGCAATATTTTAAAAAAATCAGAATGAACACAAAAATCCATGATGATCAAAATATCAAAATTATAGACATCGATATTACTGAAATTGCCTCAGGTTCCAGTATGTTTTCCACATTGCCCCAAAGCTCCCCTCTAGATGTTTCCCCTCTCTCTGGGGCCTAAAGCATTGGGAGAAGGACTCCTCTGTCTTTTCGATTTGGGGGGTTTTCTTTTTCCTCACAGGATTTACATCTCTCCCATCTCACCTGCCACACACCTTGTTTTCCCATTCCCACAATCTCCACAGGACACCCCTCCAAAATGTCACCTTTCTAGAGGGACTGTCTTCTGAGGCACATCTCACTCCCAGCACTTTTCCTTCCATCAGTATGCTGATCTGCCAAGACTAAAGAATTTATTTATTTTTTACTATTGTACTTCCTATAGTCTGTCTTTCTTCTAGTGCTGATTTTAGTTCAATCTCCTCTTATTCCTTTCACGCAGAAGGACACCCAGCCACCCTCTGATCTGGCTTCAGGAAAAGTTTCTGTTTTTCCACCTTCAGGTAATGTGGACTTTATTCTGTCAGAGGCATTAGATTTATGTAATCTTATTTTTCTTGTTGGTCTGTAAAATTATGAGGATGCTTGGAGAGATTTGACCTTAGCTGCCATAACAGCCCCCCAGAAATCCCCACAGTTTTTGACCCCTCATGGAGAGTGTGCTGACTCGAGAGCCCTCGCCTACTGGGCTGCCTCATTTTGACCTTCTACCTGGACACCTTCTCCTGTCCTCAGGCTGACAACGCCACAGGTAGAAAATGTGACACAAAGAAAAGTGCATAGACCTTAACACTGAAAGCATAATATTCCTTTCAGAGAAAATAATAACCTGCCCTAAAAATATTTTACAATTCATTACAATTCATGAAGCTCCAACTACGAAAATCACAACCCTGTCACGTTACAGTTCTAACTGCATGTGTAAACAACTAAACAACTCTAAGTGGAATATAATATTGGATTCATGGCTTTAAATTTATTTCATTACTTGCTATATTGTAGCAAATGAGATGCTGGGAAGCAGGAATGAGAAGCAAGTGTACTAGGTTCCTAGCTCATGAGCTTTATAACATACATTTAAGGTGCCATCTCCTGGCGAGAGCTTTTCCATACCTCTAAACTGGAGCATGCATTTCATCTTTGAATGTGTTGCTGGAACAGGCTGTAATAATGACATCTGGCCACTTATTTCTAAGGTAAACAAAAAATTAAAAAGTCCTCTGCTATGATTAAATAATCATATTTAATCATATTATTAATGATTATTAATTATTTAATATTCAAATATTATTTAATAATTATTAAATAATTATAGGTAGATTATATAGGTAATTATAATAATTATCTGCTATTATTTAGTCAGTTAAAAGTAGGGAGCTTCTAAATAAACTACATAAAGTGTATCAATGTCAATTTCCTAGTTTTAATATTGGACTATAATGATGCAAGATGTTAACACTGAGGCAGGCTGAGTACTAGAGATCTTTGTGTACTTTTCAATTTCATGTGTACCTATGATTTTTCAAAATAAGCATTTTTAAAAGTTTAAACAACAACAACAACAAAGGTTTTTCCTGTCCTATAGGAAAAGCTTTTAGTTTGCAAGATAGGATGCTGCTCTTTAGCTGGGATCTAAGAGGCCAGCTGTGTAGACATTAGTGCCCAACAACCTAAATTCCATTGCACATGATGCCATCTATAAATGTCTTACAAATGGAGAGAGTCTTCGTGTGTATCTAAGAAATTGATCTGCACTGATACCCAGTGTGTGAATGACATGGCTCAGTATTTCAACTGACAATTGTCTTGGGATCACTTGTTTTAATCCTGCCCTTGCCATGTCACTAAATCTTTCTAAGCACACCTGATGAGTCATGCAGTAGTTGGCTGTGTGTGACAGACTGAGTAAATGCCCCCAAAGATATTGGGTCCTAATCCCTGGAACTTGTAAACGTTACCCTGTTTGGAAAAAAGGGTCTTTGCAGATAGATTAAGGGTCTTCAGGTGAGGAGACCATTGTGAATAACTAGGGAATCCCTAAAAGCAAGTGTCTTCATAAGAGAATGGCAGAAGCAGATGCCACACAGTCACACAGAAAAGGCAATATGAAGATAGGGCAGAGAGAAATTTGAAGACACTGGCTTTGAAGACTGGAGTGGTGTGTGTACAAACCAAGGAATGATGGCTGGTACCAGAGGCTGGAAGAGGCAAGGAATGGATTCTCCCCTAGAGCCTCTGGAGAGAGTATGGCCCTCCACTGTCAAAGTAGAAATTTTGATTTCAGTCCAGAAATAAGGATTTTGGAATTCTGGCCTACATACTGTAAGAGGATACATTTTTGTTTGTGATCATTTGTTATAGCAGCCACAGGAAACTAATACATGTGATGGGAGAAAGTTTGCTAATCAATCCTGAACATGAAGTGGAGACCCTTTGGGCTCTGCAGAAGCAGCACTAGATGAGAAGGCTTACTCAATTTCTGAGGTCTCTGCTGACATAAAGATACCAGCATATAACCAAACTCTGCTTTTGTGTAATTTATATGCTCAATGAAAAAAATATTTTCTACAAGTAAGCCCATGGCTTTTCTATCTCATATTACAATAGGCACATTCAATGATAATTAAGGTCCCTCAGCTTATTCTATCATATAGAATGATATTAGCTATGGGCTTTTCATATATGGCCTTTATTATGTCAAGGTATGTACCCTCTAAATTTACTTTGGTGAGGGTTTTTATCATGAATGGATGGTGTACTTTGTCAAATGCTCTCTCTACATCTATTGAAATGATCATATAAACTTTATCCTTTCTTTTATTAATGTGATGTATCACACACATTGATTGGTTTGTGAGTATTAAACCACCCTTGCCGCCCAGGAATAAATTCCACTTAATTGTGGTGAATGATTTTTTTCATGTATTGTTAGATTCAGTTTGCTAGTATTTTATTGAGAATTTTTGCATACATGTTCATCAGGGATATTGACCTGCAGTTAGTTCTCTTTTTTAGAGGAGTCTCTCTTTTTTTAAGATTTTATTTATTTATTCACAAGAGACACCCAGAGAGAGGCAGAGACATGGGCTCCCCGCAGGGATCCTGATGTGAGACTTGATCCCAGGACCCCAGGATCATGACCTGAGCCAAAGGCAGATGCTCAACCACTGAGCCATCCAGGTGCCCCTTAGAGGAGTCTTTATCTGGTTTTGGTATCACAGTAATGCTAACCTCATAGAATGAATTTGCAAGTTTTCCTTCCTTTTCTATTTTTTTAGAATAGTTGGAGAAGAATAGGTATTAACTCTTTTTTAAATGTTTGGTAGAATTTACCTGTGAAGCCATCTGGCCCTGGACTTTTGTTTGTTGGGAAATTTTTGATTACTGATACAATTTCTTTGCTGGTTTTTGGGTCTGTCCAAATTTTCTATTTCTTCCTATTTCAGTTTTGGTGGTTTATATGTGCCTAAGAATTTATCCATTTCTTTCAGGTTATCTAATTTGCTGGCATATTTTTTAAATAATATTCTCTTATAATTGTTTGAATTTCTATGATGTTGGATTTTCTCTTCTCTCATTTGTGATTGGGTCCTTTCTCTTTTTGATAAGTCTGGATAGAAGTTTATCAAATTGTATTAATTTTTTAAAAGAACTGGTTTCATTGACCCATTCTATTTTTTTAGACTTTATTTATCATTTTTTTCTGTTCTAATCTTTATTTCCTTCCTTCTGCTGGCTTTAGACTTTGTTATAAAGTCCTATAAGATTAGGTTGTATATCTGAGATTTTTCTTGCTTCTTAAGGTAGGCTTGTATTGCTATCTGCTTCCCTCTTAGGACTGCATTTGCTGCACCCCAAAGATTTTGTACTATTGTGCTTTCATTTTCATTTAATTCCATATACTTTTTTATTTTTATTTATTTTTTTTTCCATATACTTTTTTAATTTCTTCTTTGATTTCCTGGTTGACCCATTTATTGTTCAGTAGCATGCTGTTTAACCTCCATGTATTTTTTATCTTTCCCAATTTTTTCTTGCGGTTGATTTCTAGTTTTGTACTGTTGTGGTCAGAACAGGTGCATGGTACAATTTTAATCTTTTCATATTTGTTAAAGCCTGTTTTGTGACCTAATAAGTGGTCTATTCTGGAGAATGTTCTATGTGCACTTGTCAAGAATTCTGCTGCTGTAGTCTGTTTTTGAGGATGGAATGTTCTGAATATATCTGTTAAATCCATCTGGTCCAGTGTGTCATTCAAAGATATTGTTTCCTTGTTTACATTATGTTTAGTAGATCTGTCCATTGATGTAAATGGGGTGTTAAAGTCCTCTAATATTATTGTATTATTATTGATCAGTTCCTCTATGTTTGTTAGTAAGTGTTTTATAGATTTGGTGCTCTTATGTTGGGTGCGTAAATATTTAAAATTGTTACATTTTCTTCTTGGATTGTCCTCTTTATGATTATAATTCCCTTTTGTGTCTCTTGTTGCAGTCTTTATTTTAAAGTCTAATTTGTCCAATATAAGTATTGCTACTCCAGCTTTCCTTTGATATTCATTGGAGTGATAAATATTTCTCAACCCCTCACTTTTAATCTAGTCATCTTCAAGTCTAAAAATGAGTCTTTTGTAGGCAGCATATAGATGGGTCTTTTTTTTTAAATCCATTCTGATACTATGTTTTGATTGGAACAGTTAATCCATTTACACTCAAAGTAATTATTGATAGATATGTACTTAGTGCCTTTTTTTTACTTATTTTGTCATTGTTTCTGGAGATTTCCTCTGATCCCTTCTTGTCTTTGTCACTTTTGGTCTCTCCTTTGTAATCAGAGTCTCCTTTAATATTTCTTGCAGGACTAGTTTAGTGGTCACAAATTCCTTTAGTTTTTACTAGTCTAAAACTACCTCTCCTATTCTGAATGATAGCCTTGCTGGATAGAGTATTCTTAGCTGCAGATTTTTCATTCAGCACTTTGCACTTTGAACATATCATGCCACTCTCTTCTGGCTTGCCAAGTTTCTGTTGAGAAATATCCAGCTAGCTTTATGGGTTTTCCTTGTAAGTTAAAGTCTTCTTTTTGTCTTGCTTTTAAGATTTTTTTCTTTATCACTATATCTAGCAAATTTAATTACAACGTGTCTTAGTGTTGTCCTGCTTTGGTGTTGGCTTGTTTTTCTTGATTTTGATGCAAATTCTCTGTGCCTCTGGAATTTAAATGTTGTTTTTTCTTCCCCAGATTAGGGAAATTTTCTGCTATTATTTCTTGAAATAAATTTTCTGCCCCCTTTACTCTCTCTTCTTCTAAGATTCCTACCATATGAATGTTATTATGTTTGATGTTGTCACTGAGCTTCCTAAGTCCTTTCTCATGTTACATAATTCTTCTTTCTTTCTTGCATTCAGCTTATTTTCCATTATTTTGTCTTCTAGGTCACTAATTCATTCCTCTTGTTCTTTCAGCAAGCTGTAGCTGTTCATTGCATCAAGCCTGTTTCCGATCTTCTTTATTGCATTCTGCATGTCTGATTCTTTTTAAACTCTTTTATTTCCAGGATAATGGTCCCACTGATGTCTTTTATTCTTTTCTAAAGCCCAATGAGTACCCTTTTAAAAAAATATTTTATTTATTTATTCATGATAGACACAGACAGGCAGAGACATAGGCAGAGGGAGAAGCAGGTTCCTCATGCAGAGCCTAGTGTAGGACTTGATTCCAGGATCCTGGGACCATGACCTGAGCCAAAGGCAGATACTCAACCACTGAACCACCCAGGTGACTCCAATGAGTACCCTTTTGATTGCTGCTTTAAATTCTCCATCAGGTATGCTACTTATCTCTGTTTCATTTAGTTGTCTGGTAGGGATCTTATCTTATTTTTTCATTTGGGAGAAATCCATCCATCTTGGCATTTTGTCTAAGTGTCTGCCTTCTTCTTTATAGAAAAGCTAATTATGCCTCCTGCTTTTGAACGTAATAGCTTTAGAACGTAGTGCCCAGGGCCTGATGCTTCAGGGAGTGTCTCTGGGTGTGCTGCATACAATGGAGTAGGAGGACCCTAGGCTGGTCTCATCACATGAATACAACTAGATAACTATCAGATCATCCTAAATAGACCTGAAGATAGAAAACACTATACAACTAAAGGAAGAGAAAAAGCCACCTCAAAGAAGGTAGGAAGTGTAGAGATGTAATTTAGGGGAGAAAGGGATTGCAGATGCTGCAGAGGCAAGTTCTGTGGTCACAGAACAGCACACAGGGGAACGCACAAGGGGAATATTTCCCCAAAGCTATTGGCTTAGAAAATGAGAAAGGCTAAATTTCATGAGTTCTCGCAACCAATGCGGCTTAATGCTTGGAGTTTTAAAGGTCACTAGGCTTGGCTGGGATAGAGCCTGTAGGGCACTGCACTGCTACTGAAGACAAGCTGTCAAACAACCTGGGGACAGACAGTGTGGAAACAGCAATTTGAAGAACACCTGGGGCACATGGTGAGATTATTCACTTTTTTTGGAGAGCTTCCCTGAGAGGCAGCATTCATAGTGATGCCTCTCTGGGAACAAAGGATCTGGATGGCACCCTCCCCTCAGCATAAACACAGAGCCACCTGAGGGAAGCAGCACAGTGCAGACATTGGCTGCCTAACTTGCTTACACCAAATCCCACACCCTTGTGCTCTGGCAGGCCTGCCCTTCTCAGTCAAGTTGTCTCAGTCCCAGTGTAGTGAGACCCTCCCCCAGAAGACCAGCACAACCCCTGCTCCCACCATGTCTCCAGAACAGAGTGTTTCAGGGCCTCAGTTCTGGTAGAGTTGGTGTCAGGTCTCATTTCACAAGCAGACCAGAGCACATCTAGTTAAAACTCACCACATTGAGGCCAGGGACCAAACACTGCCCACAGCAGGAGGAGTGCCTCTGCAGATGACTGGCCTAAAGGATAGAGCAGCCAAGACAAAACAGCAGAGGGCACACAGACCTTGCATTTTAACATGTCCCCAGGTGATTGTATCATGCACATTATAAAGTTTGAGAAGCTCTGCTATAGGATTCAGGAAATCAGCAACATCTTGAAATGGCCTCATACATCTAAGCCTACATGTAAATCCTCAGCTGCAGGTATTAGCCTTCCAATAAATGCCAGTGCTTTAGAGAATATCTTACCATTTGCCCAGATACAGCATCTACTTTTGCACCCACTAGCCAGAGATTGTTTTGACATAATACATACCATTAACAACATTCTAAACACAGTAATTACTTTAGGAAATAAAGACTATACCTTTTCCCCACTCCTTGCTATAATACAGCTTTTATTGTGGCTCTCTGACTCCCAGACTTCACGTTGTTTTCTTCAAGCAGTATTATTCTAGTGCCAGCTGAGAAGGGCAAGCTCAGCCCAGCTGGGTTTTTCCTTTCCTATTGTTGCTTCCTTAGAAGTTAGTAGTCTCGTCTTCTTTGGTACCCTGTTTGAGAGCTCCGTGGGTGTTCTCTGGGCTTGTAATTTCACAGAGTTTGTTTGGGAACAGTAATGTTTCCAGAGTTCCAATTGCTCTGTTTGTCTGACTCCCTATTACTGATGTTTACAATCTCATGGAGACGTGTGAGGCCAACTTGTCCATATTTGCTTTCTTTGTTTGCAACAATGCTGTATTTTGACCTGATTTTACAAAAGCACATAATGTATTTCTCTCCATCCTGTAAACCTTAAACCTTTAAACCTCAATCCTTTAAACCATTTCTTTGGTTTAAAGTTTGCTTGATTTTATCAGAATTAAAGGAAAAATTGGATTCAATCTTACTCATTCCAACCCACATTCCACTGACAAGAAAGGGTCATTCTTGAAGCTGATACAAGCAGACACACTCATTCTTCTCCCTAGTTATTTTACATTAAATGATCCTTTGGTCTATGGCCACTGGAAAACAGTAGTGATCACCAAGAGAGAAACTGAAAGAATAGCTAATTACTCAGGGAAAAACTCTTGGCTAATGACTCACTGAATTAGACAAACAGAAACCTCACATCAAACTTACTTAAACCCTAGCTCTCTTCTCTGCAACAGTACATCCTGGGGCTGCAGACTATGCCATCAAAGGCACAAACAGCAAATACTCCAGGAAATTATCAGGGCTGGAGGATAAATATGAGCAAGTCAAGTTTAATTCTACTCTCTTGGCAAGGAAAAGCAGTTAGAGGAAAAATAGGAATGGATTCAAATGCTACCCATTCCTCAAACCAAATATTTATTTAAAATAACCATATGGCCCCCCAAAAATGTTTGTTTGATTTGATATTTGTCTCTTCTTTCTATTTCCTCCTGGGCAAACTGAGAAATGAATGGCTATGTTTTTAAATAGGATAAAGCAACTTTAAATAAAAACTATATAGCAAAGTCAGATTTATTTGAATATGAGAATCATATGAGAGCCAATGAGGGCATTATTTTTGCCCCAGAGGGGACATTTTCTAGTAGACAACATGTCTGAAGGTGCTACTTTTGATGAATATTTATTTTATTAGCATCACATTTTGTATTCTATATTGCTAGACACACATTCTAACTCAAAATTAGTATAAATTCTATTATTCATATGGTAAGTAGCCATCATAAAGTGAAAATGCCTTATTGTTACAGATGGGCATTTAAAAAAAACTACACGTACAATGTCAAAGAATTTGAGTATTTTGGAGAACCATATAAAAGTGTTGCAAATCCTGCAGTACCCATTTGAGATAAGGAAGAAGGAATTATCAGGTTGATGTTGGCAAGGCTATATAACCTTGGGCCAAGAAACTCTCTGAGCCTCCATTTACTGCAGTGTAAAATGTACAGTTACAGTGGCAGGGTTGACAGGGACTTAGTGGAGGTTAAACATGATCGCCAAATTCAAGCACCCAGTTCTCTGGCCCATAGCAACTTAGTTCCTTGCTTATTGTAGCAACTACCTCTCAAGGGCCTTCCATTTAGTGTGTAAATTATAGACCATTGTAAAAAAAAAAAAAAAAAAAAAAGACTCCATAACTTGGTACATTTCTGTCTCTAAAATACCCCACACAATTCTAATACCTGATGAGGCTAGAGAAAACTGGTCTTTAAGTGTTATGGAGATTATTCTTTCTCTTAAGGATTGACCTGACCCTCCTGGTTCATATCTATAAGAGTAGAAAAGCTGCATTTTGCCTGACACAGAGAGGGCCTAAGTTCCAGCCTGCAGCAGGACACAAGGACTCTGAGAGCTTCCCCTGTGATGGTGTCTTCTAATAGAAAACGCAGTGCTCCTGGGGCCCGCTATGGGTTGTACTGCTTGTTAGTGGACACAGTTAACAATTCAAAATATGCACTTGTTAATTGAGTCAGTAAATGTAAAGTGTTGGTTCATACAAATAATTTGCATTTATGACTCTTTTTTAGTTTGCAGCATTTAGTTCTTAAGTATCTTTCAGAACAAGATATTTATTATATTTATATACTACTTAATAGCAACAGAAAATATTAGAGTGTCCCTGAACGATGTATGTTTTCTAGTGCCAATAACCATTTGATCAGTCCATGGATGTTATACATACATGTAGTAAACTCTGATTTTTTTAAATAACTATTCAATTCATACATGTTACATAACTTTTTCACTTTTCATTTGAAAACTAGGAATAATAATACCTTCTTCACAGGGCTCCTGGGAATATTAAAATAAGAGTGAGAAATAAAGAGCTTTATATACAGTGGTGCTTGAATGTTACTTCTCTTTTATTTACCCAGTTAATGAATATTGAACAATTATTACATATTAATTTGTTAGGTTATTGGGGCCAGCCAAGAGTTTACTTTTTAGTGGTGAAGTCAAAAAATGAATAAATATATGAGATCATTTAGATAGTGATAAGAACTAAAAAGTGAATATACCAGTTAGCTGTTACTATGTAACTAATTATTTCAAAATTCAGTGACTTAAAAAGACAAGACTTTATTATTGCTGCAGACTAGTTATATAGTTCTTCTAGACTCAGCCAGTCTCACTCATTTATCAGTGGTCACCTGCATGTTGGCTCAATGGCTCTACAGATCTTGGCTTGAGTCTCTTACATGTATAGAGATCTACACTGAGACAACTTGAGTCTATTCCATATGGGCTGGCACCCTTCAGCAGGACTTCACTTTCATTCAATTGGCCACATTAAATCTGTAAGATTCCACCTCTTAATGGGAGGAGTTGAAAAGTTAAGGGGTTTGGACACAGAAAGGTATGAAAAATTGCTTGCTTTCATATTTGAAATCAATCCATGCCAGTGAGTTTAATGGCCACTTTAATGGCAGCAATCAGAGAATCCTCTTTGAGTGGGTGTCCTTTGAGTTACAAATGAGCTGGCCTTGTGCAGACTTAAGAGTCTAGCAGGCAGAGAGAATAGCACATGCAAAGTCACTGAAGCAGGAACTATGACTTTATTATTTTCAAAGAATGGACAAAAGACCAGTGTGGCTGTTCTGTCTTCCTCCATAGAGCAAGATCCACTTCCATAGATCTGTCTGGTGGAGGAGATCAGGATGAAGAACTTGAGAGTGGAAGTACAACAGCTATAGATCTAAGAGTTTAGAGACCAAAACTCAGTCTATCCTTTTGCTATGATCAAAAATAATACAACTGCTTCCACAAAGAACTCCCAAGGTTTCCCATCTCACAAAATCTATAGAGACATTCAGGGTTGGATTTTCAGATGTAATATAAGATAGAACATTTGTTATTGCAGAAAACATTAAGCAGTATTTCTAAAATAGATCACTTCCATCCTTTCCCCAATTACCACAGGGTTTTCTTTCTAGGCCAGAACTGTAGAATTTTCCTAAGTAGTTTCATTTTATTATTTTTTGATCTGTCTTCACAAAAATTTTCATTCCAGTAACTCAAAGTACAAAAAAATCCTAGCTCATTGCAGTAGGCACAATTAAAATTGAAACAGAAACTGCAAGAGGCAGAAGGCCAGATCAAGGCAAAGTCAGGCTTTTGGCTCATGTCCTCATGATATTTCTACAGTCAGTGTCTATTTGTTTAATGCATAAGAAATGTGGTCCCTATATTAGAAACCAGAAAACATGGGTTCTAAGCCTAGATCCAAGCCAAAGAGCAAGGTCTATGTCTTGTTCGTCTTTGTATGATTAGCTCCTAAGGAAGCATTAATTTAATACTAAACAGATAGATGGCTGACTATTTGCTGGCAGGTTGGCCTACTAGCTGGCTGGCTGGCTGGCTGGATAAATGAAGGATACTGAAAGGAGGAAAAAGGGCAAGATTCCCCAAAGCCAGGTCCCTTAAGAGACATTGCCAATAGATGATTAGTTTTCTCTTAGTTGGCCATAGTTAGGAAAATAGACATTGGATTCACTTCCAAACAAATATTCACAGCATCCTAAAAGTCTATCAAACCCCTTGGCATCAACATTTTCATCCCAAAAATGGGACAGCTGCTCTAGGTGGTTCCTAGTTTTTGTCCATCTCTTACACCATAGGGTTCTATGATACGCACTTCTTTTTTTTTTTTTTTTTTTTTTTATGATATGCACTTCTAAGTACAAGACCATCCTTGATGATGAGAAATACATTTCAAAGCTCAGTCTGTGGGCAGTGGCTCTTTCTACTATTTTCTTTTTTCAACTTGGAAAAAAAAATGCTTGGAAAACCTGACTTATTAATATTGCCAAAAATATTAAATTAGTCACATTAAGCACATGGAATATTTATAGTGAGAGAAAAAAAGAAGTGCTAAATCCCTGTTCTCTGTGAAGTTCTTCATTTTATAATTTATCTTGTTATATAGCTGAAAAATCTCTTTGGCAAGAAACTAATTCTACCCCATATTCCACCCCTCAAAATTCCTCTTCTGATGTATCTATTCATTGGCCAGAATTTCTTGTTTATTTTTTAAAAATTTAATTCCAGTATAGTTAATATATGGTGCTATATTAGTTGCAGGTATACAATATAGTGAATCAACAATTCTATACATTACTCAGTGCTCATCATGGTAAGTGTACTTTTAATCTCCTTCATCTATTTCACCCATCCCCACCCTCACTCATTCCTTCTGGCAACCATCAATTTGTTCTCTATAGTTAAGAATCTGTTTATTTCTTTTTTTTCCCTTTGTTTATTTGTTTCTTAAACTCTACATATGAGTGATATCATATGGTATTTGTCTTTCTCTGACTGACTTATTTCAAATGGCAATATTTCATTCATTTTTATGGCTGAGTAATATT
Organism: Vulpes vulpes; assembly: GCF_048418805.1. Lineage (NCBI taxonomy): Eukaryota > Metazoa > Chordata > Mammalia > Carnivora > Canidae > Vulpes > Vulpes vulpes. Next base: position 69,691,936 of record NC_132790.1, read on the forward strand.
CCATTGTATATGCATACTGCCTCTTTTTTATCCTTTCATCTAGCAATGGACACTTGAATTGCTTCCGTATCTTAACTATTGTAAATATGTTGCAATAAACATAGAAGTGGATATATCTTTTCAAATTACTTTTTCATATTCTTTAGGTAGATATCCAGTAGTGGAATCACTGGATCATATGACAATCCTATTTTTAAGTGTTTGAGAAAACGCCATGCTATTTTCCACAGTGGTTGTACCAGTTTCATTCTCACAAATAGTGCATAAGGGTTCCTTTTTCTCTATTCTTTCCAACACTTGTTTCTTGTGTTTTGATTTTAGCCATTCTGACAGGTGTGAAGTGATATCTCATTGTAGTTTTGATTTGTATTTCCTTGATAATGAGTGATATTGAGCATCTTTTCATTTCTCTGTTGGCCATCTGTATGTCTTCTTAGAAAATGTCTGTTCCAGGGATCCCTGGGTGGCGCAGAGGTTTGGCACCTGCCTTTGGCCCAGGGCGTGATCCTGGAGACTCAGGATTGAATCCCACGTTGGGCTCCCGGTGCATGGAGCCTGTTTCTCCCTCTGCCTATGTCTCTGCCTCTCTCTCTCTGTGTGACTATCATAAATAAATGAAAAATTAATAAAATAAAATTTAAAAAATAGAAAATGTCTGTTCCTGTCTTCTCATTTTAATTGGATTATGTATTTTTATGAATGTGGATCCTTCTCTTGTTAAAACACCTCTTCTCATGCTTCTTTGTGGAAATTTCCCTTTCTCATTTCATGTGATTCTACTAGTTTGGGGAGGGGAGTTGCCAAGCATATCACCAAGGTGCACTACCAGACATAGGAGTGGACACAAAACCAGAAGTTTCATGTTTTCTTACCTCTGCTTATTTATTTAAATCTTTATTTTGCTTAACATCACAAATAATATTTATTTATTAATTTATTTATTATTTATTTGGGATGTTAAATTATGTTTTATTTATCCCAAATAAATATTATTTGGGATGTTAAATTATTATGGTGGCCTTAAAAATATTCTTTGGACATTCTACTTTTTAAGGTTTGCTCCTTAGAGACATCGAAAGACAGAAATGGTTTAGAGATGATTCATCCAAGGGCAGTACTAGAGAGGTATCTAAGGATGTTCCAGTTCTAATATTCCAGACAGTGGTTTTCCAGTTTGAACTTATGTCAGAATCACATAGAGACTTACTATAACATGGATCTCTGGGCCCTGCCCCTAGAGCATCTGGTTCAGGAGATTTGTTGTAAGGAAGAGAATTTGCAATTCTAACAAGTTCCAAAGTGATATTGATGTTACTGATTTATAAACTTCACTTTGAGAACCACTAACTTCCAGTACCATCCTGGATCTTTTCTTTTGTTGAGGTCTGGTTTTCCGGTGTGTTCCTCGATCTGAAACTATCTGGAATCCCTCTAACAAATCAGTTTTCCTGTTTAAGTTCTAGTAGACACATTGAGTCAGATTCTATAACTTATAATAAATTTTTGGAATCACGGGTGGATTTTCTAAAGCATGCTAGGACACATTGGTTTCAATTCTCTTGGCTAATCCAATACTTATTTCTGCTAAGGTCCATAGAAGCATGGATGAACTCTGATGTTCACTCTTCCCTTTCTGACTTCCCACCTGCCCTGGCTTAGGCTCAGGAGTTGTCCGTGGTCCTCACACTCCACACCAGGTCTGTCTAAATTTCTCCTGCTCCAAATACCTGCTAACTGAGCCAGGTCCTACTTTCATAATCACCAACACCGGGTTCCACATAGATGGTAAGAGCCTTAGCTATACCCATTGTTCCAGGAAGTTTTATGTTTTCTTATCTCTGCTTATTTATTTAAATCTTTATTTTGTTTAACATCCAAAGTAAATATTATTTGGGATACTAAACTATGATGATGGTCTTAAAAATGTTCTTTGCATGGTGTCCCTGAAATGAATACTCGTACCCAGGACATTTCTCTATCCTACTGGGACAAGATTTTTGAAAATTTGAGAAGATACTTCAGTCAGCTATTCTATTTTTCTCTTTTGAATTCAACAGCCCTCAAGTTGGGTTGAAGATGTCTAATCTTTGCTAGTCTTACAAGATGATAAACTTCAACCTCAGGTAGATTGTGGACACAGACTTAGAGGAGTACCCACTTTCATCTGACTAACTCGTACCATCCCCCTGGGGTCTCAGTATAGATGGCTCCTCTTCCGGGAAGTTAGTTACTGTCTCAACACTAACATTACTACCCTACCATAGTTCCCATAGCAACTGCTTCTGCTCCAATTACAGACTGCTTAACAAAAGTAAAATTACCTGTCTACTTTCTGTATTCTCTCTACTAAACCCTAAACTTCTTGAGTACTCTCTGTTATTATATCTCTGGTACCTAGGACAATGCCTTATCTGCTGTAGGTATTCAAAAACATTTCTCAAACATTGTGTAGATATACAGTTTATCATATTCTGTGTGTCTGGTGGTTTGGTGTGTCTTCTTCTGGTAAATGCACTCTGGTATTCCTTTGGTGAAATCACTTTTCCCATACCTTTATTTAATGTCCTTTGAGGTCAGACCTCACACCAGGCTCCTAGGAGCAGCACGTAACCAAAGCCTGGTATTTTAAGCTCTTTGATCAAGATTCAGAATAAAATTTCTGCCTGCTCTAATTAATGAAACTGTTCCTCATGAAATAGCTAAGTGAGAAATCAGAACTCTGAAATAGCTCAAAGGGATTTTTCAACAGAAGACTTTCCAATTTTTGCCCAAGAAGAATCATCTTTAAGGTCCCTTCAGCAAAATTGTCTAAGAATGTCCTGGCACACTTGGCCAATTGTCGAGCCCAATCCTAACCACGATAAGTGGATCAGGAATGGAAATGAGACCTAAGGCAAGACATCAAGAAACCCACTGGCCATCCTTGCTTCCTCTTGGGAAGAGCTTATCTGGAAATTATGAGTAAAAAAGCAAGCCTGAAACTGGGAAAAGATTCTGATGAAACCCATTGAGCACCTGGATCCCTCTATGCTTGAATTGAGACTGGTCTTAAACATTTAATTTACAAAAGGCAATAAAATTCTCTTTCTTGCTTAAATCGGTTTGAGCTCAGCTTCTGCCATTTTCAACTGAAATATCCTAATTAATGCAGTGTACAATATCATCTTTAATTAACATTTTCAAGTAACAGATATCGACTTTCTGATTTAGAGATTTCTCAATTGGCACAAAGGGACTATCTCCCACTATATGAACTCTCCCAAGGTCACACAGAACCAAGAACTAGAACTCAGTTCACATGGCTACAGATGTCATGTTCTAGCCATTACCCAACACTGACACCCACATGGGGAAAAAAAATAAGAAAGGCAAGTCAATCCATGAAAACTGTTAGAACACACAGTTTATAAGGAGACTCTTAATTCTGGAGCCATGCAGTTCCACATGCAAGATGTAGGGGGACAAAGATGGGAAGGGAATCAGTATGTTTCCTTACCTGCATTAGCAACATGTTACAGACACCATTTGCTGACACTGACCCGTGAACATTCACTTTGAATAACACAGCTCCTCTCTCAATAACTTCTCATCCTACTTGTACTTTCACAGAATCAGGAATTTCTTGGAGGCTTTTAGAGGTTATATCCTTACCCAGTCACTTCATATGCCATGAGGGGACCTAGAGAAGGAAAATAAAATTGGCTGTTAGAGGCCACAAGGTAGAGAAAAAAAGGAAGGAGGTCTGGAATTCTCCACCCTCCTAGCCAGCTGCCTAGGGCTGTTCCCACTATCATTCAGGATCCCTGTTGGATAGACTGGTTCTACCCACACTGACAGAATTCCTAAGATATCTCCACCACCCAATGATGGTCAGAATTGTACCAAGCACACTTAGGTACAAGTTCTCTCTGCCTTATCTCCACTGCTCCCATTGCAACTCCTGCCATGCTCTGGCTTCAACGAGACAACTAGCACGAATTTAGCAGCCATCAAGTTCAATGATTTCCATATATTCAAGACAAATCTTATGAGAGCCATCTGTGGTCCTGGGTGTACAGAAAGAAGGGTGAAGTGGGTCTACCCAGAAGAACCCTGTGTGGTTGGGCTCCTCATTTGGTCCTGGAAGTACCTAATTCACTGCTGCTAAAGAACCACAATTTTGAGTAGATAAATACTTAAGTAGTGGAGTCTTGTCAGGCTGTTGCTGTGTGACCTCTGGCAAGTTACTTCACCTCTCAGTCTCAACTTCCTCATCTGTGAAATGAAGGTGATAAAAGCACCTACCTTAGAGTATGATTGCAAGGATTGTATAATTTTATAGCATATAATAAGGATGTAACACAGATGAACCATTATCATTATGTGCAACTATTGCACATGGATTTCAACTGAAAGGCAACAAAAGAAGTGTCTGAGTTATTGATATTCAAGAGACCACTGTTTCCTGAAATATCTGAACATTTTAGTAACACTCCATATTTTGACCTTGTTTACTAGAGACTTTGCCTCTGTAGATCCAATCTTCAAAATCTGTCAGGCATCCGTTTTCTGGTTACTTCACCCTTTCTTTAACGTTCAAACACATCCTAATTGCACTGGCTGCTTTAAGGCCTGGCTTAATACCACTGTGTTTACATGTTCAGCTAGCCTTAGAATGCTAGTTAGGCATTGTCTGTTTGCCTTCTTCCATTCTGCACAAATTTTAAACTTTCCTCATATTCATCTGGACGTCTTTCATGCTAATGCTTGTGTTTTTAAGTTTTTATAACTCCCGTGTACCTAAGATGCTGTAGTTTTCAGGGAGGCCCTCCTATCCCCAATTCTTTCTCCAACCTGTGTGATAGTCTGATTTATAATAAGAAATATGTATTTGGCTTTCTTCCCATTTCTGGCACTAGCTCCTAAAACCCTTGGAATCTCCTAAGTGAGCACAGCAACAAAGGCATCTTTTGTTATGTTAATGAGGTGACTTTTATGCCCCACCTAAAGATTGGGGCTTCTTGCCAGGGGAACCAACCACTTGATTAGAAAGCTGGAACTTTCAGTCCTCCCCTGACATTCATGGAGGGGAGAGAGGCTGGAGGTTAGTTGAATCCATGGCCAATAACCAATGATTTCATCAATCGTGCCTCCATGATGAAGCCAACATAAAAAGCCTCCATATAAAACCTCCAAGGGGGATCCCTGGGTGGCGCAGCGGTTTGGCGCCTGCCTTTGGCCCAGGGCGCGATCCTGGAGACCTGGGATCGAATCCCATGTCAGGCTCCCGGTGCATGGAGCCTGCTTCTCCCTCTGCCTGTGTCTCTGCCTCTCTCTCTCTCTCTGCGTGACTATCATAAATAAATAAAAATTAAAAAAAAAAAAACTCCAAGGTGGGGGAGGGGCAGTGTTCTGAGAGCTTCAGGGTTAGTGAACACATGGAGATTAAAGAGAGCTGGCATGCCTGGAAAGGGCATAGAATCTCCTCATCCTATCCCATGCATCTCTTCCATTAGGCTGTTCCTGGGTTATATCCTTTTTATAATTAACTTTTAACTGGCTGTAGAGCAAGATGGTGGAGGAGTAGGGGCCTCACCTCACCTGGCCCCACCAACTTACCTAGATTACTTTCAGATCATCCTGAAAACCTATGAATTCGACCTGAGATTTAAAGAGAGAACGGTACAGAGACAAGGGTTTTTGCTTCTAACAAGGTAGGAAGGTAGAGAAAAATAAAAATAAAAATAAAAAAAGAATCAAGTGGGGGAGGGGCCCCGCGAGGAGGCGGACGAGAGCCTGGGGACAGGAGAGCCCCCGCCGCGAGAAGCAGGAACTTTGAGAATCCGCACCAGATTCTTCTGGAAAAGGCGCTAAGCAGGGAACCCAGGCAGAGCCACAGGAGGGCAGCGGGGCCTCCAGGATCCCGGGGTCACTGGCAGAGGAGGGCACCGGGGAGAGCGCCCCACACACCCGGTGGGAGCTCGGTAAAGGGCTGGAGCGCCCGGCGGGGCCTCGGGAGAAGCCGGTGGGTCAGGCGGGGGCTCCGGGCGGAGAGGGCTGTGCCCTGATGCCTTCGGGACTCCAGGATCACACCCTGGGCCAGAGGCACCCAGAGGGACAGCAGGACAGAAAGCATATTTGAACAAATCATTGCTGCAAACTTCCCTGATTTGGGGAGGAAAACAGGCATTCAGATCCAGGAGATAGAGAGGTTCCTCCCTGCAAAATCCATAAAAGCTGTTCAACACCTCAACATTTAATAGTGAAACTTGCAAATTCCAAAGATAAAGAGAAAATCCTTAAAGCAGCAAGAGACAAAAGATCCCTAACTCATATGGGGAGAAATATTAGATTAACAGCAGACCTCTCCACAGAGACCTGGCAGGCCAGAAAGGGCTGGCAGGATATATTCAGGGTCCTAAATGAGAAGAACATGCAGCCAAGAATACTTTATCCAACAAGGCTCTCATTCAGATTAGGAGAGCCAAAGAGCTTCCAAGATAGCAGAAACTGAAAGAATATGTGACCACCAAACCAGCTCTGCAAGAAATATTAAGGGGGACTCTGCAAAAGGAAGAGGAAGCCCAGAGAAATAATCCACAAAAACAGGGTCTGATTAGGTATTACGATGACACTAAATTAATATATTTTAATAGTAACTCTGAATGTGAATGGGCTAAATGATCCCATCAAAAGGTGCAGGGTTTCAGACTGGATAAAAGAGCAAGACCCATCTATTTGCTGTCTACAAGAGACTCATTTTAGACCTAAGGACAGGAGTTGGTTCTTTGAAAGATTAATAAGATAGATGAACCATTAGCCAGCCTTATTAAAAACAAAAAAGACTCAAGTTAATAAAATCACGAATGAAAAAGGAGCGATCACAACCAATACCAAGGAAATACAAACGATTTAAAAAACATATTATGAGCAGCTATATGCTAATGAATTAGGCAATCTAGAAGAAATGCACACATATCTGGAAAACCACAAACTACCAAAACGGGAACAGGAAGAAACAGAAAACCTGAACAGGCCAATAACCAGGGAGGAAATTGAAGCGGTCACCAAAAACCTCCCAAGAGGGCTTGGCTCGTGCTCACCGCTGAGGGCCAGAGACTGGGCCGGGGCTGCCTCCGCGTCTGGCCGGCCCTGCCTGGCAGCGAGCAGCGCCTTCTGACCCCCGGAACAAATCTTTCAGAACATAAAACAAGAATATAGTTGTTATCAGAGGTGGAGACATTTAGAAGTTGTTCTTAATCAGAGTGAAGCTTGTACTTCAGAAAATCAGCCTCATTCCTCAGCACTCACAGCACCTAGTTCTCCAGGTTCCTCCTGGATGAAGAAGGACCAGCCCACCTTTACCCTCCGACAAGTTGGAATAATATGTAGGCGTCTCTTAAAAGACTATGAAGATAAAATTCCGGAGGAGTATGAGCAAATATTCAATACCAAACTAGCCAAACAATATGAATCTTTTGTGAAATTCACACATGATCAGATTATGTGACAATATGGGACAAGGCCAACAAGCTATGTGTCCTGAAGCTTTCTTGCATATCTGGATACCAGGTTTGACCTCAAGAGATGGCTGCTGTACACTTTTTGCAACTGGTTTGATATCACATTTCAGCTCCAACTTTGCATCCTGAGAACACTTAAACGTTTCTGCAGGTCCATTTTATACAACTTGAAAGACCTTAAAACTTTCTGGTTGCCACAAGCATATCTTTCTTTTCTGCTCATCCAATAAACGGCTGTACCCTACTGTGATAAATTTTCCAAACAAAAATACCTGGAGCAGCAGTTTAGTAAAATATGCCCTCAGTGGCACTCAACAAATGGAGTTTCCCCAAGCACAGTTCTGTAAGAAGTGTGTGTGAGAGTGTGTGTATATGTGTGTGTGTGTTTTAAGTTATTATTTGTATTGTGCAAATTTTTTTGATCTTGGGGATTCTGGCTGTGAATTTGATGCACAACAATTATGGTTAAAAACATTTGCTTGCTCTACAGAAGATCATTAATGTTTTGTGACCATATAAGTTGCGACGGTGGATTGTTTTATGTGTAGGTATTATTGTTAAATACAGGGACTGTTTCCAGGCGCAGAATATGAATCATAAGTTAGAAAGGACATTAGATGTGATTATGATGACATAGCAAAGGTCTGTGGTCCTAGGTCTACAAATGCGTGGTGAGGAATGAGGACAAACTGGAGACGGGCCGTTTGACACATGAACTGCCTAGCCGTGTTGAAAACTACTTTGACTCCAAGCCTTAAAATACCCATGTGGAGTCTGTTCTCCCCTCATTCACACAGAGAGCTCCCTGGACACTGAAACCCTAAAAAGAAAAAGTCTCCCCTGGAGCAGGAGCATCAGGGTTTGCTTGGGAGCACAACATAGGTGAGCAAGGGGCGGGGCCAGTGGTGGCACTGCTACTTGTGAGGAGCCTCTTCACCTTTGTATGGGTTATTAAAAACAGAATTTGGATCCTTTGGTCAGGCTCCCCCAAATTCTTTTTAAAAAGTGACCATGTTCAACTGCTTGAGCTTTGTTTTGGCAACACCCTGCCCAAAGTTGCTTACAGACTGTTTCTTTCTTGCATATCTGGATACCAAATGTTCCAAGGCTGTGGAACAGAAAGTAGTCTCTGTTTTGAGGAAGTGGAAGTTTAAGTATACATTTATTTTTTACTGTGACCTGTTCAGGACCACATTTTACAAAATTCCTTGTTTCCTTTGTTTCTGGAAAGGAAAATTCTATTAAAATTGTTTTAGTTTGAATATAGAATAGTTTTATTAATTAGGGCTTATTTTGAAAAATTCTGAGTTTAATTCAAATGTATGCCAGTACCTTCCAAAGTAAGGTAATATTCAGAGACAGTTCTGATCAGATGGCTTAAAGAAGTTTTGGAATATTCATATTCGAAGATTCCTTATTCATGAATGTCTTTGACTAAAATCTAACCAAAAACTGCAACATTATTCTTTGTACATTTTCATTATATAGTGTTAACAAGCTTAGTTGCAAACAAATAAAATAGTTATTTGTTTAAAAAAAAAAGAGAGAAAAAAACCTCCCAAGACACAAAAGTCCAGGGCCAGATCACTTCCCATGGGAATTTTATCAAACATTTAAAGAAGAAACAATACCTATTCTACTAAAGCTGTCCCAAAAGATAGAAAGGGAAGGAATACTTCCAAACTCATTTTAAAAGGCCAGCATCACCTTAATTCGAAAACCAGTCAAAGACCCCACCAAAAAGGATAATTATAGACCAATATCCCTGACGAACATGGATGCAAAAATTCTCAACAAGATACTAGCCAATAGGATCCAACAATTGATCTTTGAAAAAATTGAAAAAAATTTTCACCATGACCAAGTGGGATTTATCCCTGGGATGCAAGGCTGGTTCAACACTCTTAAAGCAATCAACATGATAGATCATATCAAAAAGAGAAAAAACAAGAACCATATGATCCTCTCAATAGACACAAAGAAAGCATTTGGCAAATACAGCATCCATTCCGGATCAAAACTCTTCAGAGTGTAGGAATAGAGGGAACATTCCTTGGCATCTTAAAAGCTATCTATTAAAAGCCCACAGCAAATATCATTCTCAATGGGGAAACACTGGGAGCCTTTCCCCTAAGATCAGAAACACGATAGGGATGTCCACTCTCACCACTGCTATTCAATATAGTACTAGAAGTCCTAGCCTCAGCAATCAGGCAACAAAAAAAATAAAAGGCATTCTAATTGGCAAAGAAGAAGTCAAACTCTCCCTCTTTGCCAATGACATGATACTGTACGTAGAAAACCCAAAAGACTCCACCCCAAGATTACTAGAACTCATACAGCAATTCGGCAGTGTGGCAGGATACAAAATCAATGCCCAGAAATCAATGGCATTTCTATACACTAACAATGAGACTGAAGAAAGAGAAATTAAGGAGTCAATCCCATTTACAATTGCACTCAAAAGCATAATATACCTAGGAATAAACCTAACCAAAGAGGTAAAGGATCTATACCCTAAAAACTACAGAACATTTCTAAAAGAAATTAAGGAAGACACAGAGACATGGAAAAATATTCCATGCTCATGGATTGGAAGAATTAATATTGTGAAAATGTCAATGCTACCCAGGGCAATTTACACATTTAATGCAATCCCATCAAAATACCATGGACTTTCTTCATAGAGTTGGAACAAATCATCTTAAGATTTGTGTGGAATCAGAAAAGACCCCGAATAGCCAGGGGAATATTGAAAAAGAAAACCAGAGCTGGGGTATCACAATGCCAGATTTCAGGTTGTACTACAAAGCTATGGTCATCAAGACAGTGTGGTACTGGCACAAAAACAGACAAATAGATCAATGGAACAGAATAGAGAACCCAGAAGTGTGCTGTCAACTCTATGGTCAACTAATATTTGACAAAGCAGGAAAGACTATCCACTGGAACAAGGACAGTCTCTTCAATAAATGGTGCTGGGAAAATTGGACAACCATGTCCAGAAGAATGAAACTATACCATTCTCTTACATCATACACAAAGATAAACTCAAAATGGATGAGAGATCTAAATGTGAGACAAGAATTCATCAAAATCCTAGAGAAGAACACAGGCAACACCCTTTTTGAACTTGGCCACAGCAACTTCTTGCAAGATATATCTATGAAGGCAAGGGAAACAAAAGCAAAAATGAACTATTAGGACTTAATCAAGATAAAAAGTTTCTAAAAAAAAAAAAAAGATAAAAAGTTTCTGCACAGCAAAAGAAACAGTCAACAAAACTAAAAGACAACCTACAGAATGGGAGAAGATATTTGCAAATGACATCATATAAAGGGCTAGTATCCAAGATCTATAAAGAACGTATTAAACTAACAGCAAAGAAACCAATAATCCAATCATGAAATGGGCAAAAGACATGAACAGAAATTTCACCAAAGAAGACATACACATGGCCAACAAACACATGAGAAAATGCTCTGCATCACTTTCCATCAGGGAAATACACATCAAAACAACAATGAGATACCACCTCACACCAGTGAGAATGGGGAAAATTAACAAGACAAGAAACAACAAATGTTGGAAAGGATGTGGAGAAAGGGGAGCCTTCTTGCAAGTTGGCAGGAATGTGAACTGGTGCAGCCACTCTGGAAAACTGTGTGGAGGTTCCTCAAAGAGTTAAAAATAGAACTACCCTATGACCCAGCAATTGCACTGCTGGGGATTTACCCCAAAGATACAGATGCAGGGAAATGGTAGGGCACCTGCACCCCAAGGTTCATAGCAGCAATGTCCACAATAGCCAAACTGTGGAAGGAGCCTCGGTGTTCATCAAAAGATGAATGGATAAAGAAGATGTGGTCTATATATACAATGGAATATTACTCAGCCATCAGAAAGGATGAATACCCATCATTTGCTTCAACATGGTTGGAACTGGAGGGTATTATGCTGAGTGAAGTAAGTCAGAGAAGGACAATCATTATATGGTTTCACTCATTCAGGGAATATAAAAAATAGTAAAGGGATTAAAAGGAAAATGAGAGAAAATGAGTGGCAAAAATCAGAGAGGGTGACAGAACATGAGAGACCTCTAACTCTGGGAAAGGAACAAGGGTTAGTGGAATGGGAGGTTGGCGGGGGGATGGGGTGACTCAGTGACGGGCACTGAGGGGGGCACTTGATGGGATGAGCACTGGGTGTTATGCTATATGTTGGCAAATCGAACTCCAATAAAAATACAAAAGAATAATAAAAATAAACTATTAACCTAGAAAATTAAGTATTTCTCTGAGTTCTGTGTGCTACTGTAGCAAATTAATCAAACCTAAGGATGTGGTCATTGGAACTTCTAGTCTATAATGGATTAGTCAGAAGCACAGGTGACAACCTGGGCTTCCAACAACCTGGGCCTTTGAATGGCCTGTCTTTGCTGGTAGGGGGTGGGTCCCTAACCTGTGAAACCTGACGCTATCTCTGGGTAGATAGTATCAGAATTAAGTCGAATTTTAAACCCTGCTGGTGTCTGAGAACAGCTTGTTGGTGTGGGAAGACTCCACCACCCCTGTACTCCTCCTCCGTTGGTAGAATTGAGTGCAGAAACTTTGACTTTGGCTTAATACAAATACCTTAGTAGCATGTGCTGTCTCTTTGATGCAAATGAAAGGTTAAATAAGGATCTAAAAAGATCTTTTGACTCATTGGTTGTAGAAGACTGCTTAAGACCATGGGGTATCATTTAAAATTCAGGAAAAAACATGAAAAGTGGAAAGCTAGAGCCTCCAAAGACAGCTTCTGGCCCTTTGAGCAATTTTATTTAGATGATACTGATGCAGTTAGATGATGATGGTGGAATTTAAGCCTCTTTAAATACCAAGAAATACCACTTATATATAGTTCCATTCTCCCCTACCAATTATTTGTTCTCCCCTTTGCTGATGACTTCTGAACATTGGAAATGTCTCTTCTGTGTTTATTCCATAAAATTCTTCTCTTGTGATAGCCACATTCAACTTGTTATTCTTTTAAAAGGTTATACAATTTCATTAGAACTAGAAAGGGCTTTTGGAATGTTACCAATCTGGCAACATTCATCTGGCAATAGAGCTTGGCCTTAATAGGACAGGATTGGATTGAATTAGAGGGCTCAAACTTCTGAGTGAATAATCCAAAACTTTTGGAGGAACAGCAAAAGTGTTTGCCAAACTGAAACAGATACCTGTGGGTACAGGCAGGTGAAAGATCTTTTTGCTGTTCACTATTAATGGTACGGTATTTATTTCATTGAGAGCCTAATAAAATGGTTTCTTGAAAGGGTTATTATCATTTGACTTCAGAAACTTAAAAATATGATATGTCCTCTTATTCAAAAGAATGCTGCCATTGCTTGCCTTTGGATTGAAAACACTTGTTTTATCTTGACATATGGTTATAAATCAAAGTATTTTCTGATAGTTGCTGAGGCCCTAGAGAAGTAGATCTCAACTAGGACCAGTATTGGCTCCAGAGGATATCTGTCAATGTTGCCCCACAAAGGATATCTATAAACATTTTTTTTGTTGTCACAAAGGGGGATGGGTTCTGTTGGCATCTACTGGGTAGAAGACAGAGCTGCTATTAAACATCCTTCACAGAACATCAACCCCCAACAAAGAATTACCTGATCCAAAAGATAAATAGTGTAGAGGTTAAGAAACCCTGCCCTAGACCACGTAGAATATTAAAGGTACAAGAGCCTATCCTTGGTTGGAGTTCCTTAGAATCAAAACTAATAAAACAAATGATTCTTGTATATGATGTATAGAATACTCTACTTTATCTGTCTATTCAACTGGATTACAAACCCTATGAATGAGGGACCATAGTTACTATGTCTTTGTAACAAGGTGATGGTTAATAATTCTCTAGGATTTGGTGAGAACAGACCAAGAGTAGCACAGCTAATTCTCAAATAGCATAATAAGAGTTAAAAGGTGTAGAGTATACAAAATCATGGTTGCAAAATATGAGTCAAAGTGTGCTTTGATGGATTTTATATAAATGTAAAGTCATATCCAGTAATTTAAAGTGTACTCACCATTTTAATATGCTCATATGGTAAAAGTAATCAATAGTGTGTAGTAATTAAGAAACAGTAAATATAAATTATTTGGTGAAAAATCACCCCCAAATTACTATATATATTAAAGCAATATGTTATTGCCTATTTCTTTATTTTTTTAAAGAATTTTATTTATTTATTTATTTATTTATTTATTTATTTATTTATTTATTTATGAAAGAGAGAGAGACCACAAGCAGGAGGAGAGGGAAAAGGAGAGGGAGAAGCTGATTGCCTGCTGAGAGACGAGAACAACTATGTTGGGGTCAGTCCCAGGACCCAGAGTCATGACCTGAGCTGAAGGCAGCTGCTTAACTGACTGAGCCACTCAGGCTCTCCTGTTATTGCCTATTTCTTAAGCTATTTCAACTCCATCCTACCTTCAAATATTTCAAAGGAATCAGAAATAGGTCAGAAATCCAATCCTAATTACTTGCTCCTTTCCTTCTTCGCCTAATTCCTCCACTGCCAGATGGAGCTGTAGGTCTGATGTCATAGGAGTATAATATTAACCATATTTTCCTCCTTTTTGTCTCTCTGTGTCTAGCCTCTGCTTTGGTCTCAGGAGAGGCTATGACCAAAAAAAGGAAGGGGCATACTGCCCGATTATGGAGGCAACTGTGCATTCCTAAATTACAGTGCATACTTTATGGTACTGATTACTCTGAAGTTCCAATCATCAGTATTTTGCAATACGGCATTTTTATTTATTGATGATTTGTACCAGTATTAATTTTTTCCCTAAGAAACCGCTTATTTAAAAATAAAACCTACGCTAAATTGTAAACATAATCTTTCCCACATCATCAAAAGCTGATATTTGTTGGGGATCCCTGGGTGGCGCAGCGGTTTGGCGCCTGCCTTTGGCCCAGGGCGTGATCCTGGATACCCGGGGTTGAATCCCACGTCGGGCTCCCGGTGCATGGGGTCTGCTTCTCCCTCTGCCTGTATCTCTGCCTTGTCTCTGCCTCTCTCTCTCTCTGTATGACTATCATAAATAAATAATAATAATAAATTGAAAAGAAAAAAAAAGCTGATATTTGTCATCTTTGGGGCAAAATAGATTTTATGTATACATATATACAGCAGCTGGAGACATCCTGTTAAATCCTGAGAAAAACATCCTAAAAAATACTGATGAATGAAACTTCCTCTAAAAAAATAATAAAATTAGTTAGGTCCATATATTTCTTCATGGTTTGATACTCAAGCAGTAGGATAATACAGAATGCCTAACAGTTCCAAAATTCTATGAATCTTTCTGTGTTCATTTGGTTTAATAATATCACCATAAACCTAATGGTACTGCAGTCAGCTGCTGATTTATTTAACCTTGACCAGAAATGAAAATATTACACTGAAATAGGATAGCATTACCTTATGAAGAAGAGATGAACGAACTATCAGATGCCCCACCTCCCTAAACAAATAAACAGTAGAATTTCCTCTAGTCTGAGCAGCTTTCACCAGTTTTATGAGTGAGTTAAACAACAAAAGTGTCATCAAAATCTGCTACTGGTTTCAGATTACACCTGTTTCATCTCCTGGTAATGACTTTTGCTAACACATCTGCCTATATATGAGGATTCCCAGAAGAACTGAAAATCTTATAATCACATGGAAAATGCCCAAAGGTAAGATAATTATTTGTGAAGAAGACAGGAAACCCCGTTAAAAGAATTAACAATATGCATAAAAATAGATATTATAGTCACTCAGTTTACAATGCTTAAGAACATTAACTCTGAAAAAATAATAAATTAATTGTATACTGACTCAAATGTCAGCATTTTAAGTAATATTATATTAGAGAAACAATTTTTTTAAAAATTACATTTCAAGGCTACACATCAAATATGTAGTTTCTTATAGTTGGACCCCAGAGAACAGAAAATTAAAGCAGAAAAAAGTATAATTGAAGAAAGATAGCCAACATATTTCCAAATTTGGTGAAACACATAAACATATAGATTCAAGAAGTTTAGCAAGGTCAAACAAGAAGAATACAAAAAGTAAACAAAAAACAAAAACAAAAACAAAAAACCCACCAGAGTACATCTTGGTCAAACTGTCAAATTCTAAAGGTAAAGAGAAAATCTTAAAACTAGCCAGAGAAAAGTGGCATTACATACAAAGAACAATTCAAAATATTGTTGCCTTTTTATCAGAAACAACTGAAGTCAGAAAAGAGTGGAATAAACTCTTTAAACACTAGAAGAATATATAAACTGTCAATCCAGAACCCTATATCCAGCAAAAATATCCTTCAGGAATGAATGTAAACTAAAGATATCTCCAAATGAAAGAAAACTAAGCTTTTTCACTAGCAAATCTAGTGAAAGTTCTTCAGGCAGAATGCAAATGGTACCAAATACAAATGTAGATTTTCAGAAAAGAATGAAGAGCACTGTAAGTAGTAAACGTATGACTGATTACAAAAACAATTCCCTCTTAATAACTAGATAAATACACAATAAATGCATATGACAGTTTAAAAACATCTCTATCTCTATAGTGGGCTTTTGGCATAATCTGATGTGATACATACAAATCATACCATAACTAATGGGGGGGAAAGTAAATGGATATAAATGATTATAAGGTTTTTAGAATTTCAAATAAACTGGTACAATATCAACCCAAAATTGTGACAAATTAAAGATGGGTATATAATCCTAAGAACAACCAATAAAATAAAATTCAGATAGCTATAGTTAAAATCAATGACTAAATTAAAAGGAAGTTATAAAAATATTCAATGAATGTAAATGAAAACACAAAAGGAGAAATAGAAACAAAAAGTAGAGAAGATAAAAATTTTGTTATAAGTTAGCAGACTTAAATTTAGCCATGTTAATAATTAGCTTAATATATTAACAGAATAAACATTTAAAGAGAGAAAATTCAAATAAATTTAAATAGCACCAGTTATGTACCCTTCTTAAAACAGGTAAAAAGTAAAAAAGATAGAAAAACAAATACCACAAATACAGTAAGCTTAAGAAGGTAAAGTGATTGTGTTGATATCAGATAAATAAAACTTTATGACAAAGAAGAGAAATAATGATAAAAATGTTATTAATAAGAAAGACATAACAATCCTAAGTATGTACATTCCCAACAGAACTGTTTTAAAATCCATGAAGAAAAACTGACAGAATAAAAGTGAGAAATAGACAATTCTATTGTCATGAGATTATAATACCCCTCTCAAAAATTAATAGAATCAGATAAAAATATTAGAAAAAAAGAGAGAAGATCTGAAAAATTCTGCTAACCACTTTGTCCTAATTGGTATTGACAAAACACCACATCCAAAAATTGTAGAATCCATAAAATATACATGGTATATTTAGCGAGATTGATCACCTTCTATACCGCTAAAATATCTCAATGAATTTCAGAAGACCAAATCATAATGATTGTGTTTTCTGACAAAGCAACAAACTGCTAAAGTTAAAACAAATAATAAACTAGAAATGAATAACAAGATATATACAAAAATTCCAAATATTTGAAAATTAGACCACATATTTCTAAATAATTCTTGGGTCAAAAAAATATGAGGGAAATTAGAAATACTTCAAATTGGATATAATTAAAATAATACATATCAAATAAGAGGGATGCATTTCAGTGCTTAGAGGGAAATTTATAGCAGTCAATGCTTATTTTTTAAAAGATTTTATTTTTTTACTTTGGGGGGGGGAGAGGGATGGGGAGAAGCAGAGATAAACGGACATGCAGACTCCACACTGAGTGCAGAGCCTATACGGGGCATGATCCCACCACCCTGAGATCATGACCTGAGCTGAAATCAAGAGTTGTACGCTCAACTAACTGAGCCACCCAGGTACCCCAGTGAATGTTTATTTTATTATTTTTATTTTTAAAATATTTTATTTATTTATTTATTCATGAGAAACACACAGGGAGAGAGAGAGAGAGAGGCAGAGACACAGGCAGAGTGAGAAGTAGGTTCCATGCAGGGAGCCCGATGCAGGACTCGATCACGGGACTCCAGGACCACCCCCCCAGGGCCAAAGGCAGGTGCTGAGCCCCTGAGCCACCCAGGGATCCCCATGAATGTTTATTTTAAATCTAAAATCAATGATGTGAAGTTCTACCTTAAGGAGCTACAAAAAAAGAAGAGTGAAGTATACCTAAAGTAGAAGAAAATAGTAAAGAAAATAGTATAATTAAATGAAATAAAAAAGAGACAACAGGACAAATTAAGAGTCAAGACTTGGTTCTTCTAAGAAATGGGAAAAAAATTAATAAGCCACTACCTAGGAATAAGGAGAATACAAATTACCAGTATTAGGAATGAAAGAATGATGTATCTCTTGGTCTATGTGCTAGTTTTATGGCTGTGTTCCTTTTTAAAAAAAATCATTGAAGTGTATTCTAATGATTTGTGTGCTTTTCTGTATGTATATTAAGTTTCAATAAATAGCTTGCTTATTAACAAGTAACAAAGCTCTAAGAAAATGATTTTTAATTGCTCTCAAAGTTAGAAGACATGAAATCAGACAGAGGGTATATTTGTTAGCTTGGACTACTGTAACAAATACCATGCACTAGGGGGTCTTGAACAGAAATTTATTTTCTTACAATTCTGGAGACTAAAAGTGTGAGATCAGGGCGCCAGCATGGTTGGGTTCTGGGAAGAACCCTTATTCTGGATTGTAGATAGCTGCTTTTTTGTTGATACTTATGGCCTTTCTTGGGATTTCTCTCTCTCTCTCTTCCTCTTCTTAGAAGGTCAAATCATATAGCATTGGGATCCCACTCTTGTGACCTCATTTAACCATAATATTTGCTAAAAGCCCTATCTCCAACTATAGTCACATTGAAGGTTAGGGCTTCAACAGATGAATTTTGGAGGAGACACAATTCAGTCCATTGTAGAAGGGATGAGTTGAAGTTTAAAATTCTCCAGAATAGATCTGATATGGTATACAAGACATTTGTTAGGAAGTGCTCTTGGGATCAACAAGTATGGAAAGCAGAAGAAGGATTGTGCCAGAGAAACTGAGCTGTGATGCAGTCTCAAGAAAGCCCACAGCTGACTCCATGGGGAACTCTGTAAATAGATGGCTCTTCAGAGCTACCCCCAAATAGGACAAGACAACATTGTCCTACAACGGCCAGTCACTGCATGTGAGCTGCCCTAGGAAAGAACAAGGTCTTAGACAAGTTGACTCCTCAGCAGAGACAATTCCAAAAGAAAGAAAAGTAACAGCGACAATCCCTCTGCCCCCAACAGCTGGGTGAATAAATCTTTCAGTTCTGATAGGCAATGCAGCACAGCATCCTCAAAATGTTACCTGGAAAAAAGTTAACTGCACACCCATATCTTGGTGATAGATCTTCAGCCTACCAGACTTGGAAACTCCAGTGCAACAAGGTTTGTGCTGACCAAGGATATGGACTCAACTTGGCAAGGCTTTGAAAGATTATTATTTACAATTGCCATACTGATATATTAATTTGCAATGAGCTGTATATCTGTCAATGTAAAACTTGTAAGCTGCTAATATATAATCAGAAAGGTCTTGCTTAGTATTGAAATAACAACTGGTAGTATAATTTGAATAATTAATAACATCAAGCCCTGATGTTACATATTTAATATATCAAGCCCAATACCCAGGCCCAGATTAGTGCCAGGTCTTTAATATAATAAAAGTCATATTCATATTCAATATGTTATAAAGCAGTTAAATTTAGTTCTCCTGTATTTTTGGCTTTCTCATACCTTTCTTCTTACAATTACTTAATTGTAAGTAATTAAAGTAAAAATACTCCAAAATCTGATCCTGAGGGATATTTAATACACTGTTCCTCCTAGATAAACCAAACCGAATGATGAAACCAGCAATGCAGAAATAAATGAATCACCCTTGGGATACCAGGAAGCCCTTGCCACTGGACTTGTGAAAATATCAGTCCACTGTATCTTTTATGCTTGACTGCTAAAATCTAAAGCATCACTGTTTATCTGATAGCAATCCACAAAATGGAGTCAGACTTCGATTATGTAATTAGATATGATGGGCAGGTTATCCAAATGGCAGAGATAAAGAGGAGTGGAGCACAGATGTAAAGAAAGAATTAGATTATTCAGAGAGGACATGAAGGACAGTGAATTCATGTAGCATATATTTGGGGAAAACTAAATGGATAAATAATTTTGAGAGAAGATGAGAATAATTTGTATTTCTGAAAAGGACTCTTTCCTTGAGTTCAAGACTGCTCTTTAAAATAATGTCATTAATCATATAAAAACATGGATAAATTTCATAGATATGTTGCGATGAAATAGAATAGGCAGTATTACTCCATTTATGTGAAATTTAAAATCTAATAAAATATTTCAGTGGAGTAGATGTGCTTTTTCTTTTCTATTTTTTTTAGAGAGTTTGAGTAGGGAGGGGCTGAGGGAGAGGATAAAGAGAATCTTAAGCAGACTCCACACTAAGTGTGGAGCCCAACACAGGGCTCAGTCACACAACCCCCTGAGATCATGACCTGAGCTGAAATTAAGAGTTAGATATTTAACAGACTGAGCCCCCCAGGAGCCTCAATAGTGGTTATTTTTGGAGGGAAGTATTGACTGAGAGGGGCTTGAGGGAGCCATCTGTGGTGCAGGAAATTATTTTGATATGTGTCATGGTTACCTGGGTTTACACATTAGAAAATAATTCATCAAGCTATAAACCTAAGATCTGTGCACTTTTAATGCATGTAAACTACACCTCAAATGAAAGTAAAAAGGGAATAAAATAATAGGGGAGTTCATCTATCCTTATATTTCATGCTGTCCATAGCTTACTAATTTAAGGGAAATAACAAGCTGTATGTAAAACTTTAGGGTAAATGCTTGTATTTGGTTCATAATAATCACAGAATCTTAGGATTTCAGGATTTCTTGGGTTATTCATCAGGCAAATGGCATATATCAGCTTTGTACAGTGTGGTGGTATTTTGCACCAAAAAACCTTTCAATTAAGATGTATTATTTTTAAAAATTAATTTAAAAAATAAAGGTAAAAAAATGAGCCTTATAAAGGTTGAATGAGGTCACTGATTTGGTCGGTGGCACAAGAGCAAATGAACTCCAGACTGACAGCCTCCAGGTCATTTATTCTCCTGCTCTCTCCACTCCATAGTTTTGCATTTTTGGAATCCATTCACATGGCATTGATCCCACTTCCAGTAAAATGAGAGTAAAAAATGGAGTCAGGCATACTTGCTTAAAACACTCACCCTTCCTCCTTTTGAAACCCAAATCACTTCCTCAAGATGATAATATGACTTGACAGAGAAGTTAGTATTCAATGTGCGGTAAATGATGGATGCTAGAAAGTTGCATCATGTAAAAATTGTTCCTCCCAACTCCTTGCCACCCCCTGCCTATCATGACATCCTAAATACACCCAAATACATGCAAACTCAATCCATTTCTTGGGATCATAAAGGCTTTTTGTGGGGGCAAGAGGGAGGCTTTGAGAGTTATCTTTATTTTAAAAAGTTATCTTTATTAAATTTCCAATATTTCTAGTGTGTCTATAAATGAGAAAGAAGAAACCCAATGGGGGAAATCATCATAGCCAAGCTCTGTATTCTTGATAAACTTACCTAGGATAATCTTTTCCATGTTTATCTAAATAATACCAGCGATATAACTCTAGTGGTCTGGCATTATTATACCTTCAATTTCTGCAGCAATAGCATGTACCATTACTGCAGCTTTGAGGATGTTACAATGGTTTAACATTTGGTTGACGAATCTTCATTGAGCACCTAGTATGTATGCCTGATACTATCCTTGATGTGTGTGAATCAGCATCAATGATAGCAGAGGTGTCCCACCTCTGCAAGGAGCTTGCATTCCAGTGGGAGAAAAAGCCCATAAGTAACCAAATAAACAACAGTAATTATGAAACCACAGAAGTTTTTAAATTGCAGTACTTACAAAATTGCAATCAGTGCTATGAGGGAAACAGATTGCAAAGATTTTTTTTTTTAAAGGAAGAAGGCCTACTGTAGACACAGTAACTTTAAATTGAGATTTCCAAAGTGAGGATAAACAAGACACATTATAAGACATATGAAGAACAAAGAGAAGACTTCCATCCAACTGTAGGGAACCTGAAGAAGCCTTCCTGGTGGGATTAATCACCTCCCATGTCTTATCCATGCTAAGCCACATCCTCTCATTACATAACTAAAGTCTATTGCTTTTCTAGTTCACATATGTGAAACTCTCTAAACAATACTTTCTCCAGACTAAATAACTATAAGTTCTTTCCCTTTTCTCAGATTTTTCTCCATAATTATCATTCTGTAAATTTGTTCTAAAGAAAATGTTCATAATTGCTTATAATGTAGCTTATACCAGGGGGTGGATGGGGACTGGTAGCATTTAGAAGAAAGAAAAATAAGCTTGGCAAAGAATTAGGAGAAGAAAAAAGATCACTGAACAGCAAGAAGAAATGGGGTAGATTTGAACTCAGGAAAGAAGACAAACGAAAGAGAATTGCAGAGAGAAAAAATGGCATCAGTTCCAAGGTTGTTCAGGGACAGAGAGAGAAACTGCAAACATTCACATGACAATTCAGTGAGAGTGAGGCCTCTTTAAAAAAAAAAAACTAAAAACACACACACACACACAAACCTGTCACAAAATGGCAATAGACACACCGATAGAGATTACATGCGAAGAAAAAAGAGGTAGAGAGAAAAGATAGAGGGATGAGAGAGTCCCACTGATTTTATCTAGAAAGACAGAAATGTAAAAGCTATGTTTGAGATCACTACAGGTTTATATGATACAAATATTCCTACCACTAACAGAAGCTCTCCCTGGGTCCTTCTCCAATTTTTTTTAATAACTATCCTGTGCAAAATTCTCTCTGGGAGCCCTACAAAATTCTTTCTGGGCAAAATGCTGAGTTGAGCAAATCTCACTTGAGATTGCAGTCAGATAACTGCTGAAACTGGAGACTTTAGGGCTTGATTAAGCTGGAAATCCAAGATGGCACACTCACAGGACTGGAAGTTTATTCTGGCTGTTGGCTGGTATTGAGCTGGGTTGTTAACTAGAGTACCTACACATGTCCTCTCTAGTATGCTAGTTGGTCACAGTGGGCTGCCACCAGAGTCCTTTGAGTATGTCTAGATCTAGGGCAGTAAAACCCAATTGTCCCTAAACAAGAGATGGTTTTGATAAAAAAGGAAGGGAGAGGGTAGAGGTGGGGAATTAAAAGGCATGAGGATGAATGTAATCTTGCAACAAATGTGGGACTCTGCAGAAGGTTAGCTACAGCATCAAACTGGGTACATTTTCTAGTAAGACACAAGATAATCCACCCCTCTCTAGGGCTCCAAAACACCTGAACCAGGAAGCATAAGATTCATATTCATATTAAGAGGAAAAATAGATAGCTATGCCTACTCGTTTGACGAGAAAGGCTTTTACACATCAATAAAATGCTCGCTTGTCAACATTATGTGGCATGTAGGCCCATAAAGAACAATTGCTGAAAGTCTTTGCACATTCAGATTAAAATAAAACTGCTGAACAAAAGCCATATTGTACACAGGTCTAAACTTGAATGGCTGGAGGGGGTTTTATATGAGTATTTTTAGTGACATGCACTGAGAATATACCTATCTCTGGTTCAGTGCCTATTGAAGAGCCAGAAGTTTTTATGAGCAAATGTACTCTTGACTGAGCTATGTGTATTTTCTAAAGGATTACTTTATATTCTCAAATACATTGAATTCACATCTAAAAGCTAAAGTTATCTGCTGAAAAACAATAAGCTGATTAGAAAGCGGGCAACTGACTTGGTGTTTTATTTTTTAAAACATGATTTCTGAACATGGTGTCAAAAATACCTATAGGAACCGAGCATAGGAAGCTTTGGTGAAGCTTACACTGTCCTTGGTCTCATCCACAGCCCAAAAACTTGGAACATCCTTGCCTGAAACTGTTCCAGCCAAAAGACAAAAAACAAACAAAAAACCCCACAATTCTAAAATAAAAAAAAATTAAAAACTGAAAAAATACCTCATGTACCGTATCATCTTTTGTCTGCAAAGCCATGGATCACATTGGGGTCTCAGAGCCACGTAAGTTCCCTGTCCCAGACTCCTTGCCATGGGTTCAAGAATGTTCCACTTAGTATATGCTTTCAGTCTGGTGCCTTCTCTGGGTGATCTAAGAGGCTACAACCCCTTTGGGAATTTATCAGGTAGGTATCTGTGGATTTCTGCATCTGGTAGAGTACTGACAAAGACATCAAGGGTATGCAATTTTGTAATCACCCTTATAGAGGAGAATTCATGTGGAGCTGT
This sequence comes from Vulpes vulpes, assembly GCF_048418805.1. NCBI lineage: Eukaryota > Metazoa > Chordata > Mammalia > Carnivora > Canidae > Vulpes > Vulpes vulpes. Next base: position 69,715,912 of record NC_132790.1, read on the forward strand.
GTTTCTGCCATTTTCCTAACCTGCCAATGCTGTTATGTCACTGAACCAGTTTATGAATCACAGCAAAATGTGTCCACTCAAGGGACTTCATGAGAAAACTGACCAGTTTGGGAAGTACTATTATAAAATGTTGATTTCATTTTATATTTACAATTTGTTGATTATGCCTGGAGTTCTTTTAAATTACAAAGGGCAGGGTACAGGACATAGAGGCCAGAAATCTGGGACTTCATCTCATTCATTTTCCTTGAGCAAATCAAGTCCATGTTCTGTTCCTGCTGTCGTGTCATAGGGTAAATGAATTTTCTTTCTCTCTCTTTTTTTTTTTCTATGTGGTGTTTCTCATTCTAAAATTATATTACAGTGAGAAGGAGAACAATAGTAGCCTGGCTGTAAATGTGAAGAAATATCTTTTCTTTAAGAAACAAGAAGCTTTGGAATAAGGCATTACAAAAAGTATATTGTACATTAGCACAACGAGCATACTGGTACCAATTAATTAATACAATTTCACAAAAGACTTTCAGATATTTCATTTTTTCATTCTATCTATATAAATGGGACTGAGAGAGCAAGCTGGAAATTTAGAGTAGATTAAAATAGTACATATAATGTAAAACCAATCATTTTCAAGCATTTAGTATTGTCATTTAATCAACAAATCATGTTTAGTTTTATTTTAGCAGACAAATAATTGCCAAGCATTTCAACAAATTTTTAACTAATGGTATCAATATTTCAAAATATTTTTTCAACTAAGAATTTTCAACCTAATTTTCAAGCATTTAATGTTCATCATATTCCTTAATAAACAAATCATGTTCAGGCTTCTTGTGTGTATTGGTTGCCACTGTGAATCGAGAAAAAACACAAATTAATTACATGTTGACATTTGGTAAATAAAAATATTCAGTTAATTCTTCCAAAGTATGCATTTTATTTTTCTGTTCTTTATTTTTTTTAATTGTTGGTTTCACTTGAAGATTGGCTATGATGATTTGGAGTCTCTTTCAGCCTTTTTATTCATTCATTATAATTTGGGGTTTGATTTTTCTATGATGAAGATTTTCTCTACTACTTGGTGGACTTGATTGGGATGCCAGAGGGGAAGCATTTGTTAATCTGGAGTTTAATGAGGAATACTGATGACCCCTCTCCAAAATCCTAAAATGGAAGCCCAATAGATAGATACAGCAGGTTACAGAAAAGTTGGCAACTGCAGGAGTAGGCCAAAGTTAGCCAGATTTTTTAATTTCCTCAGAGATGTTGGAGATCTGGGATTTTATATAAAATCTCCATGACTGTTGGAAGGGCAAAAAAAATCTCAGATAACTTGAGAAATGGATTTAATTTTTAACAACGTGAGTGAACCCGAATAGGTTTTCATTAACTCCAGGTATAAGAGTGGCAACAACCTAATGCCAGAAATCCAGCAACAATAGCTAGGGTCAAGGATTCATTTTGTTGGGAAGGAAAATTTTTACTCTACCCTTCAAGATTCTTCTGGCTGGTCTAAGAATTAAATTGACATGAAAAAGATTAACAGGAGAAAATCAAATTTAATTACATACTTACCAGGAAACCACACAGACATGAGATTTCAAAGACAGGCAAAATGAGGTTTATATGTCATCGCGAACTAAGGAGAAGGGAGTAGGAGTCTACTACTTCAAAAGAAAGGAAAGCAATTCAGGAAGATGAAAAAGACGAAATGATTGGCCAACAAATGTTTGCCAAGGCCCTTCAGAAACAATGGGACAGAGAGAGGAATTTTAACAAACACTTTGCTAAATTCCTCCGGGCCTACCACACCAAGTTCACCTTATATTGTAGTTATCTGTGGTGATCATTTTCTGGAGCAGGTGCTCTATCTAAATTATTCTAAACCATTAGGGGGAAGATGAAAGTTTCTTCTCAGTGTTTTGGGCCTTGTTATTTTAGCTTGAAATCTTTTTAAAAAATGTTTATTTAAACTTAATTTGCCAACATATAACACCCAGTACTCATCCCATCAAGTGCCCCCTTTAGTGCCCATCACCTAGTTACCCCAACCTCCCGCGCTCCTCCCCTTCCGCAAGCCTTTGTTTCTCAGAGTTAGGAGTCTCTCATGGTTTGTCTTCTTCTGAAATGATCTTCATGACAAAGTGGTATGGCTTGGGCAGCCTGCCTTAGGGCCCCTACAATATCAAAAGGAAATTTTTTAAACAGCATTTTTTTCCATCAATATTTGATACCACGGCAACTAGTGCTTAATATGTTTAATACCCAATGTAATAGAATTGCATGTCTTTATTTTCCCTTATCTTTAAAGTATAGATGTATATATATTCACACATGATTTGACATTGTCACATAATCAGCTCAAATTTGAAGAACAAAATATTTAGCAGAAATAAAATATTCTGGTGTAAAAATGAATCATAAGTCATAGCTTTGTCCTGAACATCAAATAAACATTTGTGAATTTCCTAAGAATGTGACTTGATGATTTGAGCAGTAATGACCTCGACAACTAAACAAGTATTATAGGAATGACTTGGTATCAAAGACAGATGAATGAAAATGTGTCTCAGAAGCACCAGCAGATGGCAGGAGAGGAGAAAAAATTCCGAACTCTAAGAGCCGATCAGCTTCCATGCTAGAGTGTGACAATTTTTTAATAAATATTTGTCTGCCAAGCTGTCAGCCTAATATCTCCTTCTCTCTACCAATTGTGAAGACATAGGAAGTCTCTGACAGTAAGTCAAGAGTTCAGGGCATTTTGCAAAGGCCTTTATAGTGGAAACATGACACATCTCTTAACTGAAATTTGGCCTGTGGAAAATGCCAGTAAAATACCTGCTAGTCCTGGGGACTTTTGGTGTCTGCACTCCAGCCTTGGTTCCACCATTAACTGGTGCAGTGAGGGACAGTCACTGGGTTTCAGTCTCCATATATTTTTTATTTCTATTTATTTCTATCTTTATTTTTTATTAATTAAGTAAGTAGGCAGGCTCCACACTGGGTGTGGAGCCCACCATGGAGCTTGAACTCAAGACTATGAGATCAAGACCTACGCTGAGATCACGAGTCAGACACTTAACTGAGTGACCCACTTAGGCACCCCACTTCTATTTTAAAATGGAAGGCATCAAGTACTACCTAATGACAAGAGTACACGGTTTTAAAGTGAACCAAGTATGTCTTCTGAGTACTTTTTCAACTTTCTCTTCTTTTTAATGAGCAATTAAAAAGGGCAATAATGGGCAATATTTAATGAGACCTGTGCTCTAATCAAGATGCATGAATTAGTGGCCCTGATGCAGGACTGCAGTGGTGTCTATGCCTGGGGTGCCTTTCCCACACAGTCTCCAAGGAACCCCCTAAGTGGCTGCCCTGTTGAACTCAGACTAAATGGATTAGGGATCCCTAGATTCTCTGAAAGGGATTTAAAAGGCTCAAATTGAAATTTCTTTACAACTCCCTTGGGGAATTTTTTCAAAAGTCATGTGTGTATGGGAGATGTGTGTATATATACATTACATGTCATTTCAATGACTCACAAAGTCAGAGACTCTGCTTTAAACTATTTTTTTAATCCCTTACTTGACTGTGTGACTTAAATCAGCCATTTAAATCCTCTGTGCCTCAAATTTCCCATCTATAGAGTTAATATCTATTGTGTCAAGTTATGGTGAGCAGGGCCATTTGCAGACATTCATAGGCACTAGGTATTTTTACAAGTCTTACCTTACAAAATAATAAGCATATTTAGAAGACACTTATACACCTTATTAAATACAAGACAGTTTTAAAAATATTTAAGAGAATTTTACTCTTTTACTAAAAAATGGTTAATATTGGGGTACCTATGCGGCTCAGTGGTTGAGCATCTGCCTTTGGCTCAGGTCGTGATCCTGGAGCCCTGGGATCAAGTCCTGCATCAGGCTCCCTGCAGGGAGCCTGCTTCTCCCTCTGCCTGTGTCTCTGCCTCTCTCTCTGTGTCTCTCATGAATAAATAAATAAAACCTTTTAAAAATGGTTAATATTAATTTCACTTTTGCAGTTTTCCTTTTGTGTTTTGGACCAATATATTTTTGCCAAGTCTCAACCATTTTTATAATTTGTTGCAGAGCCATAAGCCCTAAACACTGTTCCTGTAGGGGTAACAGATAATACATTTTTTGTTGTGAGGTTTAAATGAGATAATCCACATGAAAAGCTTCCAACTATGCAGACCCATACAAAGCACTTGACAAAATGTCAACTGGGATTATTCATTGTCTTGACTGCCTAAATTCTGAGACTATCCAGAGACACAAGACCAACTAGAGGGGGATGCTGACGCACTAGCTCATGGCTCTCAATCCTGCCAATTTGAACGCCTGTGGATTTAAAAATGCTGATGCCCAGACCACTTGCCAGGTCAAGCATAACATACTCTCTGGGGTGGAGTATTTTTAACACTCTCCAAGATGACTCCATTATACAAAGTTGAAATCACAGAGCTAAGTAAAGGTGAGCATTCTTTTTTTTTTTTTTTAAAGATTTTATTTATTTATTCATGAGAGACACAGAGAGAGAGAGAGGCAGAGACACAGGCAGAGGGAGAAGCAGGCTCCATGCAGGGAGGCCGATGTGAGACTTGATCCAGGTCTCCAGGATCATGCCCTGGGCTGGAGGCAGCCCTAAACCGCTGAGCCACCTGGGGTTGCCCCCAGCTGTTTTCTGACAATCCTGATGCACACTGATTTTGAGAGTCACTGTTTAAGAAAACACGTTTGTGTTCTGTCAGGATTTCAAAACTTATTATTAAAATTCTAGGATAACACAGTTTGAAAAGGCTGATGTTATTTAAGTCATAGCATGCACACACACACACACACACACACACACACACACAAAATAATTTTCTTCAAGTGGTTGACAAACAGGTTCTCACCACCTCCACCTCAAACTACCTACTCAAATAGCAATCACACTTTGAACAAAGAGATGTAATTGTCACAATTGTCTTTCCTCATATACATGTTAAACTACCCTGGTCCATATTCTGACTCATATCAAGAGCAGAACATGTGTGAATAAAGTCAGGGTTTTTCCTCCCTCTGTATTCTATTAATTCTATGATGTATAAATTCTCCTCCCACAAAAACTCTATCAATTTCCCTTCGTACTTTCTTTAGACCTCAGGGTTCACAGTACTGCTTTGAACCTTCTTTACATTACATTTCTCCTTCATACAAGTGATTTACATGCCAAATGTGAGCCTGGACCTAGTCAGCAGGGAGGGTTCCTTGGTCACTCATGTAGGGCTCCAGGTAGGAATTTCTTACTACTTCCTGCCTTCTCCTGTTTGGTGGGTAACATTCACCTCTGTTTCTTTCAACGTATTCTTATTAACTTGGTCTGTTTCCATTTTGCATTTGCCATATTTCATCAAGTAACCCTATTGACTGTCATCTCGTTATTAGCAACTCCAACAATTCCAATGTATTTGAATGTCTACCTTCAAAGCACTACTAATACCTTGTGATTTGGCCACAATTTAGAAACTGTCAAAACCCACTTCCCTAGGATGAGGACTATAATCTGAGTAATGACGCTGGCTGGTTTTTACTCATCTCTGTCCCCATCTTTTCTCAAATCCCAAATTTGGCCCTTTGGCCTTCTAATGGACTGGCACCTATGCCCCAGCATTCCTTTCAGTACAATTTCTAGCTCTACCTCTTTAGCTCTACCAAAGCTAATGGGTAATTCTGAAACTTAGCTACACTTGGCTACACCTTAGGACAACTAAAGTCCTTCAAAGAATACCAATGCTTGATTTCAGGCCCCAGAAATTCTGATTAAATTGGTCAGTCTGGACTTACCTGAGATATCAGAATGTGTTAAAGCTCCCTGGGTGGCTCTAATACAACAAAATCTGTGAACCACTACCCTAGAGGGACACCCACCTGCCAGGATGGCTCCCACACCTCCTGTACCTTAGAGTGCCTCTACAGGCCTGATTACCTGGCACTTTGCTGCCCTCTGCTGGCCTCTCTCAGCTTCACCTCCAACAGGCCAGACCATCTGAAAGCTGGTTTAAAAGCGATTAGAAAAGTAGGTTGCAGGTATCCAAAAAATCTAATATATTCTAACTCTCCTTTTTCAGTTCCTTTTTTTTTTTGTTTGTTTTTTCACCTGAAATAGTATCTGAGCAGGAAACTAGATTTTTTTTTTCCTAGCCAGCTGCCTATTTTCTTGGCTAAGTAAGAGATACTGACAAACTGTGTGGGTCAGGAAAGAGGAGAAAGATGCTGACGTGTGTTCAGAGACACCCCTGACTGGGAGGGTCAGAGAAGAGTTCTGTGGAGCCAGAGATCTTTCTGAACTGACAGGCTGGAGTAATGGAATTTTTTAATTTTGAGGGTTTCTTTTTCTGTGCTCATGCTGTACTTTATCACAACAATAGCAATAATATTTGTTGACTTAAAAAAAAATCCTTACTTAATCCTTGTTATGTGCCAGCTTTGGCTGTTGGTGCTTCACCTCTCATCTTACAATTGCCCCCATTTTAAAGATAAGGAAAATGTCTCAGAAATTGACTTATCTAAGAAAGCATAGTAAGATAGTAAGGGGCTGTTACAGGCTGAATTGTCTCCTCTAAAATTTGTATGTCAAAGTCCTAACTCCCTAATTCTATCTCAGAATGTGACTGCTATTTAGAGGTAGGGTTTTAAAAAGGTAATTCAATTAAAATGAAGTCATTATGGGAGTCCTAATCCAATCAGACTCATGTCCTAATAAGAAGAGGAAATTTGGACACTCATGCAAACAGAAGATGATGTGAAGACATGGGGGGAACACAGCCATCTACAAGCCAAGGAGAAAGGCCTGGAACAGAACCTCTCTCGTGGCCCTCAGATTGACCCAACCCTGTCAACCAACTCTTTAATCTCAGATTCCCAGCCTCCAGAACTGTGAGAAGTAGATTTCTGTTGTTTGCCACCTTGTCTGTGGCACTTTGTTCTGGTAGCCCCAGCAAATATACAGGGACAGAGTCAGGATTTGAATCTAGACCTGGAAAATTTCAAACCTTTGCTTACTGAATCACAGAACAACCTTAATCCTGGAAACTGTAAATTATTTTATAAGTGATTTTGAAAGTATTATAAAGCACTCTCATAAAGTATTATGCTCATCCATAGTAATTACCTTCTGCATTTCCGCAGCCAAAAAGAGTCTTGCTTTGGTGAAAATACCTTTATATAGTATTTAACAATATATCTTTACATATAAAGTTCTGGGTTTTTCTCTTTGGCTATGCTACAAAATTCTCCTTTCAATGCTAGAACTTCTGTAACCTCAAGGTTCAATTCAACCTAAAATTGCTTTCGTTCATCTTCTTCAGATCATAAACACTCCTCATTTTCACCTCTGTTATCTGATTTGCCTCCCATGGTTACATTTTTCTGGTAGTTCTTCCCTACTCATGAGAATTCTGAATAGTCACATGATTTTCCTATTAAGTGAAAAAAAGATAAGCATACTACATTTTCTTTTTCTAATAAGCAACTAGATAATTTAAATTGTCCATTTTAGCTATGCCCTGTGATTAGCTAATGATCTCACAAACTGCTCAGAAAAAAAAAATCATCCTTTTTTTTTGTTGTTGTTTTGGAAACTTGCCTTTTCTCTTCTTTTTTGTATAAGTTCCTTGTTGATTTCCACTCTAAGCTATCAAAAAACTCCTACCCACCTTTCAATCATTTTTACCTTTGTCAATGAAATAACAACCACATATTTTTGGATCCCACTTCCTTCTACTGACCCCCTCTTTAGTTCACTCATTTGTTTTTTAAAAACTTTTTATTAATGCCTTTTCAGCATTTTGAGGCCAGCAGGCAAAATTTGTAGATCATACCCCTGTTGCAAAATCAGGATGAAAATACCACAAACATTTCCTGGGCCTTCCCAGACCACCTGAGGTTTCCTATGATTCAGAACATTGAGACAGTCCTTGTGAATCATGTAGTCAAGATGACCACAGGATTAACCTCACTCCACCAAGGAGGATAAACAGCTGTTTATAGATGGTATTTATACGCAACTAAGGGAGTCTTGCTGGAGGTTTTTTAGTGAGTTGGATCCCAGGGATCCTTTGGAGACAACCTACATCCCACACCCGTGTGGGTTTAGAATGTTCAACTCTCAGAGAAGGTTTCTTTCATGCACTGCTTGTGGGTACCCTCAGTACACAACACAGGCTTCTCAGCTGGAAGAAACAGAAAGTGACCCTGAATGATGTAAGCAGAAAAACAATTTATTGAAAAAACTATATTAGATAGCTTCCAGAATTGTCATGAGGGCCAGGGAAGTGAGCTCAGAAAACAGCAGAAAATGAGGGCAGGCAGTGCCACACCTTGGCACAGATCCATCTAGAAGGAATAGCACTTTTACTTCCACTAAAAGTACTATGGCAGCCTTTAAAGATGCAACACTACTCAGGTTGCAAAATGTATTCTTTGCAGGCGGTAGTGGCTTTACATCTCTACCACCAGACTCGAATGTACACCAAACAAGTATGATTGGCCTAAGTGAGGTAAATGCTTTTCACCTGCCAAGAATGCTGTGTAACTGAGCATCGGGCCTTTTTTAATTCTAAGGAAAAATAAGTTGTTTTTTGGGTATTGAGTTTGATAAGTTCTTTATAGATTTTGGATACTAACCCTTTATCATATATGTTGTTTGCAAAGATCTTCCCATTCCATTCCAAGGGTTGCCTTTTAGTTTGTTCATTATTTCCTTTGCTGTGCAGAAGCTTTTTATCTTGATAAAGTCCCAATAGTTTTGCTTTTGTTTCTCTTACCTCTGAAGATGTGTCTAGCAAGAAGTAGCTATGACCAATGTCAAAAAAGTTACTGCCTATATTCTCCTCTAGGATTTTGATGGTTTCACATTTAGGTCTTTCATTCATTTGGAATTTATTTTTTGTGTATAAGAAAGTGGTCCAGTTTCATATGTGGAATTTCAAAAACAAAACAGATGAACATAAGGGGGGGAAAGAGAGAGGCAAACCAGAAAACAGACCCTAAACCATAGAAATTAAGATAAGGGTTAGTAGAGGGGATGTGGGTGGGGAGGTGGGTTGAATGGGTGATGGGGTTAAAGAGGGCACTTGTGTTGAGCACTGGATGTTGTAAGTGATAAATCACTAAATTCTATACCTGAAACTAATGCTAAACTGAGTGTAAACTAGATGGAATTTAAATAAAAACTTGAAAAAGATTCTAAGTAGAAATAGACTCTGCCTCCTACCAAGACTCATAAAAGGAGACATCCCAAACATAGAAGCATGGGTTTGGATGCTGAATAACAAATAAAAAGTACAGATATCTTCCACACTCCACTACTTTAGCTGTTTAACACCCTACTTCCCATCCCAAACCATTGCTACTAGGTGGTACAACAGAATCACCCCTCATTTATAAAAATGTACACTTCCCAAAGGAAGAAAGGTTAAAATCTTATTTTATTAAAATAAAATTATTAAATCATTAATAATTAAATCATTATTTACTACATCCCAATCTAGTTGAGATCAATTATTGTAGTTTTATATTGATCCTGTCTCCATATTCTCCTTTGGACTCAACTAAATAGTTAACCATTTCCAACACACCGTATACAGCATAAAAGCATATAGGAAAAGGAGAGAATTAACTTAATAGATGAATTTAAAAGTTAGCCTAAGTAAATACACAAATTACTGCAAGGAAGGGAGTGTGGTACAAATCATAGGGTTGTGATCCTCATTTTTACCACTAGTCCCTTGGCAATGGTTGCTACTTATGACTCCTTTCTGCTGGTCCTCATTCCAAATTATTATGATGTCAGCTGATCAGGGTTCCTTACCTGGTGAGATGGTCTATCTCTGAGGGCTCTGACCATCACAGGGAACACTCCAGTACCACACTCACTTCTTCTCCACAGTCTACTGGCAGCCCTATCTCCTTGACACCATCAATTGTGAAAGCCAACATTGAAACCCACTTTGACCTCTTCACCCAAAGGCCACAGATGCCCAAAACAGCCCAGTGGCAGTCTCAGCTTACAATTCTAGGAAAGCAATTTGTAGGTAAAAGCCTTCACTTCTAAACCAGCAGCTGCTGGTCATAGGGAAAGAAAGCACATTTTTCCAATTGACTAAAAAAAATAATAACAGGCACATCCTCTCATTACTTGGTTCTCAAGACCACATGTAGCTAGGAAAGAAAAAAACCCCTCATACATACACATCTTACAAGACAGCACCCAAATCTCATTAATGTATGGTCTCTCCTAGCTGATGCTGTATCAAAGTTCTCAATAAACTATGCCACCATCTATAAAGGGTACATTTTCCATATGGAAATTAGAGTGCATAGTCAGACTAGTGAATCCTATGTACATCTACTCATTGCTTTACATGTCTCACTGTATGGCAATTTCTCATTTGGAAGGTTGTGGAATATCGTGAGTCTATAAGTATTCAGAGAGTCCATGGATAGTGATGCTGGAAGTATGGCAGGAGGAAAGGCAAATCTAAAGCCACAATGAGATTTTGTTTCACTTCATAGCAGAAAGGGCTCAACAGTGAAAAACATAGCACATAAAATCTACAGTGAAAAACTGTTTTGGAGGGAAACATTTTTGAATCTGTGGAAATAACAAACCTCAAAATAAAAATAAAAATGATATAACTTCAGTCAGAAGATGAGCTAGGCCCTGGATTTTGAGTACATAGAATGTTCTTTCTCTTGCCCCACCTCCTCCGGTGAAATTTAGAAACATCCAACTGATACGTTCATTTATTCGAACACTTATGGATAACAAATTAGGTATCGAATAAGCCAGTGCATATGTAAATAACCATTGGGTATATAAAGAGGAGTTCAGAAGAGAGTCTGAGGCTGGAGATAAAAATCTCTGGGCAATGGGCAGACAGTAACTGAGTCAGTGAATGTCAATGAGGGGGCCTCAGAAGCAGATGTAGGCAAGAAAAGGAGACATTCTAGTCCTAAACCTTGAGGATATCCAACAGCCAATGAGATTAATAGACTTCTGTTATCTCTGTGTCCCTGGGGAACATCTAAATTAAATGAAATATAGCAAATGAAACCTCACTTGTAACATGGAAAATGTAATCCGCTATGGAAAAAATGACACAAAGAGAATTCTTAGAATGACCAATACAGAAACGTGGCACATAGAAAAATTAGGGTTAGAATGATTCTGGAGGTCTCCAGGACTATCCAAGAAGAGATTAATTTTGATTTAGAGAAATTTTTTGCCTAAAATGGAGCAGTGTATGAATTTAAAATATTTAAAAGAAATGATGTGTAAGCCTTTTTTTTTTTTTAAGATTTTATTTACTTATTCATGAAAGACACAGAAAGGCACAGACAGAGAGGCAGAGGCAGAGGGAGAAGCAGGCTCCCTGCAGGGAGACCTATGTAGGACTCAATCTCAGGACCCCGGAATCAAGTCCTGAGTTAAAGGTCGATACTCAATCACTGAACCACCCAGGTGCCCTTGCGTAAGACTTTCTAACCACATTTTCCTCCAATCCTATGGGGCAGAGGGTTGATGATGTATAGAAGTGCTTGAGAAGAAGGAGCTAGTCTTTCATCTTTTGAACCTGGATTAAAGGAGGTAAAGGTGAGTGTGTATATAGAAAAATAAGTAGCACAGGGCAGGAAGAGAAGGTCACATGTGATGGCCTGTGACTCGTAGCAAATCCTGATGCACAGGTGAGTGATGGTTAAATCAGTGGCTTAAAAGGAATGAGTTAATTTTGTCATTTGATAATTAAGGGAAATGGAACAAGTGGCTGGCAGAGAACAAATAAGGGGGATGTACAGGTGTCATAAAGTTTCTGTTCAGGTAAATCACCAAGAATTTTTACATAAGGTTGCTTACTACAAATTTAAGATAAAACTGCCTTTCGAATGGTAGCATCTTGAGCCTATGGTAGTTGACACCCAAACAATCAGCTATTTATTTTTTAAAAAACAGAGTGTTTAGTGTCTAGTAGACAAAAGTATTAGGTAGCTAATTTTTTATCCAGAGCCAGTGGGTTTTCATGGTACAGATACACCTAATTTTTTTCTCAGGGAACTAAAGCAAATTAATGTTCTATTCATGGATCTTCTCTAAATAAATCGTAGAGAACCAGAGAGAGGCTGGGAAAGAAAACAAAACAAAAGCCTGCCATACGAGCTAAGACTGCTGTTAACAATTGTTTACCCTCTTTTGTCCTTTCTTCCCCTGTACCATTGAATTTATTCCAAGGGGCTACTACCCCTTAACCCCCTTGCCCACACACACACACACCACCACCACCACCACCACCACCTACCTCCACTTCACAGCTCAGGTCATTGGCTAAACTATAAAATTTTAAATCCAGCCATTGTTCACGAGGAGACTCAAGGCCACTCATGCAGGGTCTGTTAAGAGAGCCTACACAGCTGTAAGCAACAGCCCAATTATATCCTACACCAGGGAGTGTCTCCCCGTTCCCAAGGAAGGTTAACCAAAACTTAGGATGTTAGATTTTGTTAGTGCTTTTTGCCCCACAAGTGAAGTTAAGCCTAAAAGAAATTAATGATATGTCTGCGTGTCATGGATAAATAGAAAGATCTCATTCAAACCTATATGTCTTTTTACTAGGCAACATGGACTTCCTCCTAAGTACCTAATTATCAAACTAGCTCCTCCTGGAACTTGATTTCCTCTTTTTAGAGGAATGCTACCAGTTCCTAAAAATATAGGATTTTTTTTTCCAGAATGACAATGCTGCCTATGTTTGTAAAATATACGTTAGGCAAAGAGTTCATTGATAAAACTCTTTTTTGAGGGATCCCTGGGTGGTTCAGCGGTTTGACGCCTGCCTTTGGCCCAGGGTGCAATCCTGGAGTCCCGGGATCGAGTCCCACATTGGGCTCCTGGCGTGGAGCCTGTTTCTCCCTCCTCCTGTGTCTCTGCCTCTCTCTGTCTATCATGAATAAATAAATAAATCTTTAAAAAAAAACTGTTTTTGAAGTTATTTGAATGCTATTTTAAGATTGTTAAATAAGACTTCCATTTTCTATATATGGATTTCTCTAAGGAGTTGTAGAGGAAATTACTGAATTATATCAGTACACTGTGTTTTCCTGCATATTTTGCGAGCCGGTCTCTCCATTAGTGAAATTGACTTGAAAGCCAATGAAATATTTCAATGAGATAGCAGAGCTTTAATATCAGCTAATGAAACTAATTTCTCAATTCAACTGTTTGCTTTTTCCAAGGGCATCCAACCAAACCTTTCAGAAAAAAATTAGTATGTTGTCTTCCTTTTATTAAATCAACTCAGATAATGGCCAAATGCATGTGGAAGAGATGTCCAGCTCCACCATTTAAATCCTTCTGGGCATTTCGGCATGAATCCACTGTTTAGGGCTCATCAAAAAAGCAGCAGCCTGATGAGGATACATGCAGAATCCTGGGGAAGATGGCAATTTATATGTTCCTCTCTTTAGCACTGATTTGCTCTCAGTAAGGTTTACAGCCTTGGTTTCCTCCCTTTCTTTGAACTGGTAAGTATTTATATCTGGTCTGTACATCACCCTCAAAAAACTGGCTAGTGCTACCAGTATTTTTTTTAATTTTTGTAAAGAGACCTCAGATTCTGATGACTACAGCCAATTCTCTCATATTGTTCTCAAGTATTTAAACATAAATTGTTACATATTTATTATTTTACAATCTTATTACCATTTAGAAAAGAGTATGTAATACTTGTTAATAAAAGTTTAAAAATGTATGAAGTATTTGATTACTAACAGAACCCCTATGTTCTGATATCTCCCACACATCTTATCTTTTAAATGTGCCTGTTTCTCTCCCCCCACACGCACTGTTTTCTCTTTCTCCCCACTGCCATTCCCCCCACCCCCTTGCTCACACTTACTTCCACTCTGGCTATCTCTCTCCAGCTTTTGCATGCTTTCTTATGGCTTCCGCTTGTGAGCTGTCTTCAGAGGACTGCAGTTGGCCTCCTGGAGCAGTGTCACCCACAAAGGAGGAGAGTCGGCAGGGCCTGGGGGCTACACTTCCCTGGGCAAGGAGCCACAGCCAATGACCAGCCAGTGGAAGCATTAAAACCCAGCTGCCTTGCTTTGAGGCTCGTCAAAGGCCTAAGTGCAATTTCCTCTTAAAGGCTCCCATCAGGATCAGGCTGCCACTGGGACTCCGGCAGAGGCTGTACCCTTGCATGGCTTCCTCCCCCCCAGGGCTTACTTCTCCCATCTCCTCAGAGGAATCCTTGGGAAGCACTTACTTCACCATTTATACAAAAATCCTCATCTTTGAGCCAGCTTCGGGGGGTGAGGGAGACCTAAGACACCATCAAAAAGGTTTCCATCTCTCTAATATTACCCTTCAGGTTTCCTTGTTCAAGGGAACAAGAGTAACTATGCCTGTAACAAAAGTAACCCTTCAAAAATCCAAATCTGCTCACGACATGGATCTGCTTCAAACCTTTTAAGGATGCTCCATTGTTCTTATAGACATTCTGACACTTTAATCTTTTTTTTTTTAAGAAGGGAGAGTGGGGTATGGGAGGAGGGGGGCAGACTGAAAGAGAAAATCTTAAGCAGGCTCCATGCCCAGTGTGGAGCTGATGATGCAGGAGTCAATCTCATGATCCTGAGATCATGACCTGAGCAGAAATCAAGAGTCAGATGCTTAACAGACTGAGCCCTGCCACGTGCCCCCTGACACTTTAATCCTGAGCATGAGTTCCTTTATGATCTTGCCCTACATAACCCTTCACTTTTATTTCTTTCCACATCTCAGTCCTGTTGGACTTTTCAGTTCTCTGGGTACTCCCTCCCCAGGCTCTCTCTGGTCTCTGGTTCTTCAAAGAAGCTATTTCCTCCGTCTGAATCAATCTGACCCTCTTTAGTCTCTGTAACTGGACCATAACTTCTGCAGGTTCTCAGCCTTTGGAGAGAGACAAGCTTGTCTCTACCTTCCTCAGGCCAGGTCATGTGCTCCTAGACATCATAGAGTGAAACCTGCCTTATGTCTAATATGTCATAGTGAAACCTGCCTATGTCTAGAGTGAAACATGCCCCAAGGGCCTTCCTTACAAGATTTTATGTTCTGTGGGAAGATGGGCTATGGCTATACCTTGGTACCTATCAGAATGTGTGGCATAGAGCTGGGACTTTAAAAGAGTTTGTTGAGTGACTCCAGTGATAGATTAAGAGGTGGGTCAACTTGGTATTTGCATGAAGAGCCAGCCAATCTTTATAAGATGCTCAAAACATGACAAGATAGAGAAAATCTCATTTACAGAATCCTCTCAGGGAGAACACTGTGAGTGATTGAAAGAGATGTTTGGATAAGAGGCTATGGTGAGAGCTGATATCTTTAAATGTCAGACTCAGTTAACAATGGATGAGCCCCAAACTCCCTTTTTGGGAGACTGGGTCTGGTGAATGGCAGGACTCTAATACTGCTAAGTCCAAGTTGGAGGCCAGAGCTGAATGGCTTTGGCCAATGGAAGAGATGAAGAGGGTAGCCACCAGGGGGCCTTTCCCGCAACCCCCAAACTTCTCCTCCCCTTGCAATCTTTAATAAAACTTGAAAAATAAATAGCATGAATATGATAATTAGGCATCAAAGCTATTAGTCTATCCAGAGATCCCACATATCTTTTAGACCTGAATGAGTTTTTTTTTTTTTCTAAAATAAAACAGAAAAGCCTTTGCTATAACAGACTAGTCCTCCTTATAATTTAGGTCCTGAATTTTCCACTGCTGGTATCATCATCAAAATCATGCCCACTGATGGCAGGACAATTGCAGTGTCTTGAAAGAATTTTTATCAGGGAGGGGTGTTAAAGAGATAACCCAAAAATAATTCTAGAGTTGGGGACCATCTCCCTTACACCCTTTGATCTGGCTGGGAGAGAAAGAGATGGGGGAGATTTCATAGAGCTACAGTTTCACAAACTGATAAATAAGCCCATTTTCTGCTTAATTGCTTTAATTCATTTCTGATAACCTTGCCCTTATATTAAAAAATGTTAAATTTTCATAGGAGACAAACATGACATGTTCCATTATAATCCAAGATACCCAAGTAATTTCAGAGAGAGTAAAATATGAAAATTAAACAATGAAAACAAGACAATATAGGTCAAAAATAAGCAAATAAATTTTGTACAAAAAAGTGATATGATAAAAGTTTATTGCCTCTTTTTTGGCAATGGTTTCTTCATGAAGTTTTCAGCTTTTTGCTTGCTCATATTAATCCTGAACTCAAAATAATTTAAAAATAATGTTCCATCACAGAAAATCACCTTTGCAGTCAAATGTAGGCTAAACACAAGAAAGCTTTGACTTCTGGGGAAATGGCACTCATGGACAAGATCTTGAAGAGGAATAGAAGATGCTACCCCTTCATCCTTCTTGCCTGGCATATAAATTTAAATATAAATCAAAATATTTGGGGTCCAAAGATAATAGATAATTCAGTTAGCTTCATTTGATAGTTTCTGTCATGAAATTGTTCAGTCAAGGAAATTGGTGAGACTTTCTGTGTCAGAAACTCTAATGTTGAAATATTATTTGATATATCATACCCATTTGGTGTCACTTTGGTTGAAAATAATTTATATATAAAATAAAATAAAATAAAATAAAATAAAATAGTAGTCATTATTCAAAGAACAGCGCTATGGACTAGATGTGCCCTCCCCAAATTAGTTGTAGCCCTAATGTGATATGATGGTATGTGAAGGTGGGGCCTTTGGGAGGTGAGTAGGTTTGGTGAGGTCGTGAGGGTGGAGCTGCTATGATGGGATCAGTGCCCTTATAAGAAGAAGAAGAGCCTAATAAACTCACTGGCTCACATACTCCAGCCTCAATGTGGTGATACAGCAAGTAGGTAGCTGTCTGTAAACTGAGAGGAGAGTACACACCCAACAGCAAATCTGTCATGACCTTGATCTTGGACTTCCCAACCTCTAGAACTGTGAGGAAATAAATGTTGTTGCCAGCTAATCTATGATATTTTATAATAGCAGCCTAACTAATACAAGTAGTCTAAAATTCTCAAGTGCTACTCAGATTTTTAAAAAGTCATTAACTGAATGTCCATCGTGTAAGATAAATCTGAACTACATAATTTGTTCTCCTCTCTGCTTTCCTTCCTTTCTTCAGGGTCACCTCAGTGGCACTGGCTCTAAAATGGGTTGGCAGAGATGTAGAAGGGAATTCCCCATTGATTCAAGAAAAACTTTTGATAGAAATTTAATGTATCTTACTATATACAATGACTAACAAACTGTTTACTTTTTTATTATTTGGTTTCAATATTAAATCCCATTAGTCTGTGGTAGTTACTGACATCTGTTAAGAATGAGATTCCAGAATATCAGCTCAGTGTTACCAAACAATTCTCCACTGATTTCTTATATTCCTTTGTGGTCTGAGCCAAACATATCCTTTGGTTAGAAGGATATGTTTGTACATCAAATAGCCTGGGAAGCCAGAGATAATGTGTTCTTCTGGAGAGATTTGAAGACATCCAAGGATAGTAGAGATTTATTGCTTTACTTCCCTCCCTGGAGATATTTGCTTAAGTTCCATGGTAATTAGTAATCTTTCTCTCCAAAAGGGAAGACAGGTAGATGTGCCCACAGTCCATAAAAGTTTCAAGTCTCCTAGTTTGTGGGCTTATCTCCTCTTCCATCACTGCATGTAGAGATCACATCATCTCTCATGAACTAGGGCATGGGGAACTGACACAAGATGCTGCCCTGGCTACATGAGAATGATAAACCATCTTTGCCTCTGACTAACCAAGAGTCTGGTGTCTTCTGCAGTATATGTACATAAAATCGTGGCACGCTAACTTGTTAGTTTGCAATTAGGGTAAAATCTCAGATGTTTCACAGTTTCAGACTTAACACTGAGTTTTCAAAATTCTAAGAAAGTGATTAGGGAACATTCTGGCGCATTCTCCCAGAAACACGGCACTGCCAAGTACCCCTTTGTGTTATGCACTGAAGTGAAATATAGTCTGAATTTTTAAACAGTGTCTTGTACTATGAGAAAAATATACTTATCAAAAATAACCAAGAGTTTATTTCAGATTTTTTATGTGGAAACTGACCAATTTTGCTTTAGTTTGGCTTTATTTAGACTTAGTTCAGGATTTCTTAGATGATAGAGGCTAATGATATATCTTTTTTAACAATAGCTTAATAAGACACTGTGGGGTTTTTTTGTTTGCAAGAAACACATACACCTATATTCAAACTTCAGGAACTTGGCAATATTTATCTCAAGCAATTTCAATAGGAAAATTATGCTCTGACTCAAAAGTTATTATTCTGAATGCTCTAAAATATTTTTGCCCTTTGTGGATGACTATGTCTATTGCTCACAGCCACTGTGCCACTTTTATGTTGATGGAGTAGGTGGAGAATTCTTGATTGCTAGGAAATGGAAGCCTCTGTAGCCTCAGGAAATAAAACTATGATAATTCCTTTGCCAATAATGGGCCCAGAATGGACAAGTGACCCAGTTCCTGATATCTCTGTAGAAGAGGCAGCTCATCCTAAATAAGAAGACTAAACCTTCTTAGGAGAAGTTGCCCTTTTAATCATTCTTTGGAATGTGGAGATGATGTCTTGGTTTGTCACAGCCATCTGGGGACTATCATGAGAGTAAAAGCCAATATATTCTGGATTACAGAGCATAACACTAGGAAGAACAAGGTCCTTGAGAGCACTGTTGAGTAGCAGAACAGACTGGGGCAACCCTTACTTACCAGCTTTCCACTAAATGAATAAAATTAACTTTTGCTTATTCAAGCCACCAAAAAAAAAAAAAAAATCAGATTTTTGTTCTGAGATACTGAGTGCACTCGTAATTGATATTCAAAGAAGACTTGTGGAGGAGATGTGTTAGTAAGAAAATAACACAGCAATTAATTTATTACCTTAGCATTTAAATTTTAAAGCATTTATGGGGCACCTGAGTGGCTCAGTCAGTTAAGCGTCTGCCTTTGGCTCAGGTCATGATCCCGGGATCCTGGGATCAAGTCCCACATTGGGTTCCCTGTTCAGTGGGGAGCCTGCTTCTCCTTCTCTCTCTCTAGTGTTCTCTCTCACTCTTAAATAAATAAATGAAATCTTAAGAAAAAATTTAAAGCATTTATATCAGTATCAAATGGTTTGCAATACTGGTGATTTTTTATTTTATTTTATTTTTTTTTAATTTTTTATTTATTTATGATAGTCACAGAGAGAGAGAGAGAGAGAGAGAGAGAGAGGCAGAGACACAGGCAGAGGGAGAAGCAGGCTCCATGCACTGGGAGCCTGATGTGGGATTCAATCCCGGGTCTCCAGGATCGCGCCCTGGGCCAAAGGCAGGCGCCAAACCGCTGCGCCACCCAGGGATCCCTACTGGTGATTTTTTAAAATCAAGGTCTGATACAAAGACACTTATTTGCTTTAACTGTTCTTTTGTTGCAGGATTATCATATAAATATAAAATAAATATAAAATTTAAAAATAAATATAAAATTTATAAAATAAACATAAAATTTTGGCTTTTCAATCATAAGGGTACATTTTATCAACAAGATTATTATCCCAATCTTTCTTCATATTTAGGAATGTAATTTTTGCTTTAGATATTTTCCTTCTATAATGGCACTTGAAATTTAGATATATGGATTGGCTTGCTCATTCTAAATAGTTAAAAAGTTCTTAAGGAAAAAAAAAAAGTTCTTAAGGAAACATTTATAGATTTTTTTAACTAGTAATTTTACCAAGGTCAGTGAGGGAAAATATTTGACTAATCTTCCAGTATACTTTCTCCTTCTGAGCAAGAGAAGGCTTCAAATTCCTTCTGAAAACATAAAATAAAATACATTTAAAATGTCCCTATTCCAGACAGCTTCTAGCAACCAATCAAATAATATAAAACTTATATATAGCCTTCATCTAGTGGCTTAGCAGTTAATTTTAACCTTCATTTTAATCAGTTAGCAGATGTTTTAAGCATAAAACTTGTCTCCCTTATGACATTTCAAGTAGCATTAAGTACAATAAGCCCATACAGCTGACAACTTCACTGCTTCCATAATCACACAGATCCAAATAGTTCCCCCAAATATAACAACCACATAACAGAAAAAGGTTTCCATAGGTTGAATATTTGCAAATCAATCAATATGATACAACACACAATAAAAGAAAGGATAAAAACCACCTTCAAATTGGTAAGGAAGAGGTAAAACTTTCACTATTTGCTGATGACATGATACTATATATAGTAAACCCAGAGACTCCACCAAAAAAACTACTAAAACTGATAAATAAATCCAGTAATGTCTCAGGATACAAAATCAATGTACAGAAATCTGTTGCTTTCCCATATACTAATAATGAAGTGGTAGAAAGAGAAATCAAGAAAATAATCCCATATATAATTGCACCAAAAATGATAAAGTACCGGAATAAACTTAATGAAAGAGGTAACAGATCTGCACTCTGAAAACTATAAAACAATCATGAAAGAAATTAAAGATGCCTCAAAGAAATAGAAAGTCTATGCTTATGGATTGGAAAAGGAAATATTGGTAAAATGTCTATGCTACCCAAAGCAATCTACACATTTAATGCAGTCCCTATCAAAATACCAACGTTATTTTTCACAGAACTAGAACAAATGATCCTAAAATTTGTATGGAGCCACAAAACAACTTGTATAGCCAAAGCAATCTTGAAAAAAGAAGACAAAATCGGAGTATCACAATTTCAGATTTTAAGTTGTATTACAAAGCTATAGTAATCAAAGTAGTATAGTACTGACACAAAAATAGATACATAGATCAATGGAACAGAATAGAAAGTCCAGAGATAAACCCACAATTATCATTAATTATTCTTTGACAAAGGTTGAAAGAATATGTAATGGGAAAAAGACAGTAATGTCTTTAACAGATAGTGTTGCGAAAACTTGACAGCTACATTCAAACAAATGAAATTGGACCACTTTCTTACATCATACACAAAAATAAATTCTAACTGGATTAAAGACCTAAATGTGAGACCTGAAACCATAAGAATCTTAGAAGAGAGCACAGGCAATAATTCCTCTGACTTTGGCTATAGGAATATTTTTCTAGATCTCCTGAGGTGAGGGAAATAAAAATAAACTATTGGGACAATATCAAAATAAAAAGCTTCTGCACAGCAAAAGAAACAAGCAACAAAACTAAAAGGCAACCTATGGAATAGGAGAAGATATTTGCAAATGATATATCTGATAAAGGGCTAGTATCCAAATATATAAAGAACTGATATAACTCAACAACCCCAAAAAACAAATGATCACATTAAAAATGGGCGGAAGACATGAATAGACATTTCTTCAAAGAAGACATACAGATGACCAACAAACACATGAAAATGTGCTCAACATCACTCATCATCAGGGAAATGCAAATCAAAACTAAAATGAGCTATCACCTCACACATGTCAGATGGCTAAAGTTAAAAACTCAAGAAGCAACAAGTATTGATGAGGATATGAAGAAAAAGGAACCCTATGCACTGTTAGTGGGATTGAAAACTGGTGCAGGCACTGTGAAAAACAGTATGGAAGTTCCTAAGAAAATTAAAAATAGAATTCTAAGATCCTGTAATCCCACTTCTGGGTATTTACCCCAAAAATATAAAAACACTAATTCAAAGGCATGTATGCACCCTTGTGTTTATAGCAGAAGTATTTATAATAGCTAAATTATAGAAACAGCCAAATGTCCATCAATAGATGAATGGATAAAGAAGTGATACACACACACACACACACTGGAATATTAGTCATAAAAAAGAATGAAATCTTGCCATTTGCAAACACATAGATCGAGCTAGAGAGTATAATGCTAAATGAAATAAGTCAGTCAGAGAAAAACAAACACCATATGATTTTACTTATGTGTGGAATTTAAGAAACTAAAGAAAGGGAAAAAAAAGAGTGCCTGCATGAGAGAGGGAGACAAACCAAGAAACAGACTCTTAACTATAGAGAACAAATTGATGGTACCAGAGAGGGGAGGTGGATGAAGTAGTTGCTAGGGATTAAGGGGGGCACTTGTGATGAGCACCGGGTCATGTATGGAAGTATTGAATCACTATATTGTACATCTGAAACCAATATAACATTATATGTTAACTGTACTGGAATTAAAAACTTATGCCACCTCACACCAGTGAGAATGGTGAAAATTAACAAGACAGGAAAAAACAAATGCTGGAGAGGATGTGGAGAAGGGGAACCCTCTTGCACTGTTGGTGGGAATGTGAACTGGTGCAGCCACTCTGGAAAACTGTGTGGAGGTTCCTCAAAGAGTTCAAAATAGAACTGCCCTACGACCCAGCAATTGCACTACTGGGGATTTACCCCAAAGATACAGATGCAGGGAAATAGCAGGACACCTGCACCCCAATGTTTATAGCAGCAATGGCCACAATAGCCAAACTGTGGAAGGAGCCTTGGTGTCCATCGAAAGATGAATGGATAAAGAAGATGTGGTTTATGTATACAATGGAATATTACTCAGCCATTAGAAACGACGAATACCCACCATTTGCTTCTATGTGGATGGAACTGGAGGGTATTATGCTGAGTGAAGTAAGTCAATCGGAGAAGGACAAACATTATATGGTCTCCTTCATTTGGGGAATATAAAAAATAGTGAAAGGGAATAAAGGGGAAAGGAGGGAAAATGAGTCGAAATATCAGTGAGGATGACAGAACATGAGAGACTCCTAATTCTGGGAAATGAACAAGGGGTAGTGGAAGGGGAGGTGGGCGGGGGGTTGGGGTGACTGGGTGATGGACACTGAGGGGGGGCACTTGATAGGATGAGCACTGAGTGATATGCTATATGTTGGCAAATCGAACTCCAATTAAAAAAGATACAAAACAATAAAAACAATACAGAGAGAGCTTTACATGACATCATTAATATATATATTAATCTTTATTAGTATACATATTTTAAATATTTTACCTATTTGAGAGAGAGAGTGCATGAGCAGTAGGGAGGGGCAGAGGGAAATGGAGAAGCAGACTCCCTGCTAAGCAGGGAACCCCATGTGGGACTTGATCTCCCAGGACTCCAAGATCATGATCTGAGCCCAACGCAGGCACCAACTGACTGAGCCACCCAGATGCCCCAATTTATATGTTGAACAATAAAATAATTCTACTACTTATATATTTTGCTATAACAATTACAAATAATTAACTGAACATATGAATAATTTCACTTGAGTCCATGATTACCATATGTTCCCATGTATGTGTATGCATACATACATGGGTGTATCTGATCTTCATTTACAAATATATATTATACATATGCATTTTCAAGCTTCTGAAGGGCCCAGAAGAAAAAGAGAAAAAAATGTCTTTTTAACCAAAATTTAGAACCTGGCAATCAAAGTATGAAACTCACCAATGCACAAGGATGTAGTATCAAGAATATCAGCCCTATAATCAGACTGGGTTTGAATTCTAAATTATTTTCCTTTATAGAGTTACCATGAAATTTAAATAATATCTTGTTAGCTCATGAACAAAGTAACAGAACACAACAGGCCCTCAATAAATATTGGTTTCTTTCTCTTTCTATTAGAACAAGACCAGAAACTCTTGCAGGGCAGGAAGTGCTCCCTATCATCTCTACATCCACAGACTCTAGAATACAAAATAAATGTCACAGTTAGTAGAACCAATGATCAATGAGCCATTTTGAAATGGGAATAGTGCTGTGATTGGCTACCAGTGGTCATGAATGAAAGACTTCCCTTTCAGCAGACTTTGAAGGCATGGCTTTGGGGCATGTCTGGACTATGACGGTGGAAGGAGACTTAATGAAAAATGCATTCATCACAAAGGCAACTGGGGTGATTTCAGTGTCAGCTCTGGCAGCAACTTTTAATACTGTGTGCTCCCAGGACTCAGTCCACTGCTAGACTTACGGTGAGTTTCAGCCTGGAGTTAAAAGGGTAGAAATGCCTCCTCTGAGGATAAAGAGTCTATACACAGATTCCAGAAATGAATTTCCAGTCTGGTACACTTATTCTTCACAATTTGCAAGCAAAAAGGCAAGTAAGGCAAAAGAGTGGATGCAAGCTGACAGGCAGGTGTCCGTGATCTTTTGTGCTGGGCAGGAAATAAAAGCAGAGCTGTGTCTCAGATGACACAGAAGCAAGGAAAATAAAAAGAAGTGGAAACAGTAATTTTTCTGACCTCTGAAGCAACCCCTTATGGGAAACTATCTTCTTTAATTTGGGTGCTAAACACAATATAAGTACCTGTCCCAACCCATAAACTAGTATAAAGATTCTATTCCTTCTGCAGCTCATCTTTGAGAGGGAAGAAAGGGAAATATTAATCCTTCCTTGGATCTCACTCTTTTCACCTACCTTCACATTCTGTTTGTGCTTCCATGTCTCTGTGTGTGTGTATGTGTGCAATCCTAAATGCTCCAACTATAGCAGCAACCTCTGTCACAGCTCTGGGGGTGGAGGCTGGGGCTGGAGGGAGAGCAATTCCCTGGCCTTGGTCTCCTTCCAGA
Organism: Vulpes vulpes; assembly: GCF_048418805.1. Classification (NCBI taxonomy): domain Eukaryota; kingdom Metazoa; phylum Chordata; class Mammalia; order Carnivora; family Canidae; genus Vulpes; species Vulpes vulpes. The sequence continues at coordinate 69,740,578 of NC_132790.1, forward strand.
ATGGCTGGTGGGAATGAATCAGCTTCCTCAAGGCTTTCTCAGTGTGAAAATGAATGGCATTATTATTTGTCATCTTTAATATTTTTAGTGAATCATATCTTAAATTAGATCAAGGGCCTGACCTATTTAACTCTAGCAGGTTGCCAGCGGCTGAGGATTGATAGAAAGCCATAATTTTGGCATATTACAATGGTTGATGATCACTATTATATAAGAATCAGGAAATAAATGATAAATGATATTAAGTATTGTCTCGGAAGGAAGGAAAATGTTTAGTGCATGTTGTAAATATAATAACCTTATAGAAAAAAAGAATGTGATGTATCAAAAAAATTTCTGCCAATTCAGGTAAAAATCAAGTAAATATCTTATATAATTTTGAACATTAGATTTTTGGGTATTTTCATTTCAGGAAGTCTATGAATTAAATACCTAAGAGTTTCTTTTATTAAAAAGAACAAAAACTCTGGGGAAAAATGTGTTAAAAATCTGTTTTAAGTGTATTGCGGAACTGATAAGAAAGATAGGAATACACACACACACACACACACACACACACCCCTACACACACACACCCATAAGAAATAAAGGAAGAAAGAAATTGGGAAATCTGGGGTATAAGTAAGCACCCAGGTTGATCTTGGGGTTTGCAGAATCCTAGTGACCTTGGAGCTCTGGTGTTTGATGATGGTATAGGAGACAGAGGCATAAGCAGGGACACCAAAAGGCTCATCTCGGTGAGAAATAAATTTACAACACAGAGGACAACAAGGATCCTTGCTTGCCTGTCTCATCTTGGTCCCATGTACACAGAAAAATAATTCTTCCCTGAGGATTTCTAACAAACCAGGTGTGGACCCAGAAATTCAGCAAAGTTTCAGCAAGTTATGGAAGGAAGCCTCTTAAAACAGAAAGAATATAAGATTAAGAATATAAGGTTTGAAAAAAAAAAAGAATATAAGGTTTGGCATATCTGGTGGCTCTGTCAGTTAGGCATTCAACTCTTAATTTCAGCTCAGGTCATGATCTCAGGGCTGTGAGATCCAGCCTTGTGTCAGGCTATACTGGGTGTGGAGCCTGCTTAAGATTCTCTCTTCCTCTTCCTCTGACCCTATTCTTCTCCCTATCTTGAAAAAAAAAAAAAAAAAAAGGAAGAAGAAAGGAAGAAGAAAGAAAGAAAGAAAGAAAGAAAGAAAGAAAGAAAGAAAGAAAGAGAAAGAAAGAAAGAAAGAAAGAAAGAAAGAAAGAAAGAAAGAAAGAAGAAAAAAGAATATAATGTTAAGTACGTATAACACTTATTAGAATAAGAAAAGAAATCACAACAAAATATAAATTTTAAAAAGCTGACCAATATCACAATGATCAGAAAATCCAGAAGGAAAGCATAATATGTTCTATTAAATAATAGCCTGACACACCACTTTAATAGTGTTTTCCTACATTTTTTGGCTGCCAATTCCTTGATCAGCTTTTTCTATGACAGAACTTTTGTCATATCAATTCAACTGGGAGGATAAAAAGATAAATTAGTCTTTTCTAGCGTATTTGATGAAAAACAATTTTTTAAAATCAACACTTATAAAGTTTCTACTTTACAATTTGTTATTGGTAACATGATTTTTAAAGATTATTACGAACTATGGTAAAAACTATTGTTTCTTTGTTAGTGAGGTAGAAAATTTAAGCACATTTTACATTTATTATGCAGTGATATATCTTAAATGCTTTGAATTGATTATACTCAGTGAGTACTTTGTCATATATGTCCTCATACTGACATAGCATGAGTTTTATGCTTTCATCTTCAACGTTAATAGCTCCTGTCAAAACATAATGGAATTAAAATCTTTTTCCAATGTGTTTATATGTCTCATGTCCTTTTATCACTTGGATTATGAAACAATCCAAGAGTCTACCTGCTACTTCTATTTGAAAGTTATTTTTTCCTCTTCCTGAAATACTGTTTTTGGTATAAGATTTTTAAAAAATTGTTACAATTCTTCTTTTTTATTTTTTAAAAAATTTTTATTTACATTCAAATAATTAACATATAATATATTATTGGTTTCAGAGGTCAGTGATTCATCAGTCTTATGTAACACCCAGTGCTCATTACATCACATGCCCTCCTTAATGTTCATCACCCAGTTACCCCATCCTTCTATTCCCCTCCTCTCTATACAGTTTACTTCTTAATGTCAGGATGATTTCTTCTGATTTAATTGATCATTTTTATTGCTTTTGTTTCAAATTCCATTTTTTAATCTTAATTACCTCTCAGGTATCTAAGAAATAAATTTGAAGATGAAAAATACAACTAAGTAGAAATCTACAATTAATGACTATTTTATTAAAGTGTTCTAAAATGTCCTTCCAAATCGCAGTAAAAATGTTATATTCCCAATTCAGTTTTTGTTCAGATCCCCAAAAGACCTGAGGCTACTGCAACAGCATCCAATACAAAGGGAAGTGTGACAGAGGAGAAACACTGGAATTTAAGTAGGCAGTGGTTCAAAGCGACTATGGTTTAAATATACTTTGACAATACTGATAAAACATATGTCCTCATAAGCACACTACTGGGCCTCCTTCGGGCAATGGAAGAGTCCCTTGAGAATAACAAGTCCCACAGGGGCCCATTGCTAAACTTTATTATTTTCCTGGAAAATCCTCTATTCAACTCAATTCTCTTATCAGTCAAAAGCTGGAATTCCTACTACACATATAGTACAAAAAGCCTCAAGAACAAATTTAATTTATTCTTCAATTGCTAGTGCTCTCAGGCAACTAGCTAAAAGCACATCAAAATCTCCATTGGAGGGATTAATTTTTATTTCTTATCTCAGAATATTTCCACTCTACTGTGAATGAGTGCCTGAAGAAATCTACACGCATCAGGATGAAACCTATGAAACACTAAATATTGGAATTACAAATATGGAATATAAAGTAAATATATCAAATACATTTAAAAGCATCGAAGATAGGTAGAGCAACTTGAGCAAAGAATAGGACTTTTTTAAAAAAACATGTTTGAAAATGAAGCAAATAGAACTTTTAAAAAATTAAAGCAAATTTAAAACTTGATATGTTAAACAGCAAATAAAGCAAATATGAAGAAGATATTAGCGAATCAAAAAACACTTAATGAAACTTCAAAAATGTAGCACAAAAAGTCTAGGAGAAGGAAAATAGTAGAGGCACAGGCTGATTTTAAATGGGTGCTATATGTCAATTAAATATTTTAGAAAGGGTTTTTGGGGAGAATGTTGAAGTAGCACTATTGAAAGCATAATGGCTGAGAACCTTCTAGATGTGTTGATAGGCAAAAATATTTATATTTATAAAGTCCAATGAATTCCAAAAAGGATAAATTAAAGAAGACATGTGTACATATACATAGCATAGTCAAAATGCAGAACAAAAAAGAAAAAGGAAAAAAGTTTTAAATAGCCAGGAAAAAGAAAGACATGTTACCTAAAAAATGAACAATGAACAAGTTGATGGCTAAGTTCACTACAACAATAGAGACCAGAAAAAAAAGTGAAGTTATGTCTTCAGAATCCTGAGAAAAAACATGGCAGAAGTAGAGGCAAACACACAAGTATTCACAATCAATTTAAATTAATTAAATACTTAGTTAAATGATAACAATCATTAGACTGGATTAAAATACCAAATCTACTTATTTGTTTTGGGGACATGTTTGTAATTTATAATGCCACTATTAATCAATAATTAAATATCCAGCAAAATTACTTTTCAAAAATGATGATAAAATAAAAACACTTTTAGACAAAACAAAAAACTGAGTTTACCAATTACAGCAATAGATGATCACTGAAGTCAAATATCTAAATCATGTAGTTTAAGGGTAAGAAAATGACTGCAATTATTTTCAAATGCAAGAAGGAATAGTAGACAAACATATCAGTAAGCATGTGGGCAAATTTAAACAAGTATTGATATATGAAGTGATAATGATAATAATGATGATTTGTAAAGTAAAAAAAGAAATGATAAAATTGAAATACAACAACACAATAGCATTTAAATTGGCAAGGTGTGGTCTAAAATGTCCTAAGATTCCTCTTTGTATTCTTTCAGGAGGAGGCACAGATATTAACAACAGACTTAGTTAAGGATACACTTTAAGATATAGGGTAAACAGTGAAAATATGGATATACAGAATATAGTCTTCAAAATAATTAAGGAGAAAATGGAATTTTAAAAGAGAAAAAACATTCAAAATTGAAAAAAGGAGAAAAATAGAATAAGGAAAGCACAGAGGGCAGCTCAGGTGACTCAGCGGTTTAGCACCGTCTTCAGCCCAGTGTGTGATCCTGGAGACCCAGGATCGAGTCCCACTTGGGGGGCTCCCTGCCTAGAGCCTGCTTCTCCCTCTGACTGTGTCTCTGCCTCTCTCTCTCTCTCTCTCTCTCTGTGTGTGTGTGTGTGTGTGTGTGTGTGTGATGAATAAATAGATAAAATCTTAAAAAAAAAAAAAGGAAAGCACATAGAAAGCACAAAATAACATGGCAGAAGTAGAGGCAAACACACAAGTATTCACAATCAATTTAAATTAATTAAATACTTAGTTAAATGATAACAATCATTAGACTGGATTAAAATACCAAATCTACTTATTTGTTTTGGGGACATGTTTGTAATTTATAATGCCACAGAAAATTTCACGGAGAGAAAAGTATAAGACAAATAATGGAAAGTAGCAAGAAAAAAAAATTGAGACACATGATATAACCTCAACACTTTTGAAAGATTGAAATATGTTCTAAACTTGTATTCATTTAAAACAACTACCCCCTCCTTCATTTTTGTGCTCTCTCTAATAAATAAATCAATCTTAAAAAAAAAGACAACATAGACACATAAAGATTTCAGAAATTGAAACTATCAGACCAAGACTTTAAACCACCTGCTTAATAAGTAAAAGATAAAAGATGAATTTAAAAAGTTTTTCCAAAGAAACGAGAATATATAAAATATCATGTAAATTTTGAAAAAAAAAAAGCCTAAATAAAAATTCTAGAATTGAAAAATATCTAGGAACTCAATGAATGGTTCAACAGAAGATTAGATAAAGCCAAGGATAAAATTAGTAAAATGGAGGATAGGCCAAAAGAAATTATTCTGAATGAAGTACAGACACAAAAGCATAAGAAATATAGAGAAGGTGAGAAACATAGAGGTTGCCACAAAAAGTTACACATTCAATTAGAATTCCAGAGGCAAAAGAAAGAATTAGGCAGAAACAATACTTGACAAAAATGATGGCTGAGAACTTGCCAAACCATTGAAAGACACCAATATACAAATTCAAGAATACCAACAGATAACAAACAAGATAAATTAAAAGACAAATCCAGGGCAGCCCAGGTGGCTCAGTGGTTTAGCGCTGCCTTCAGCCCAGGGTGTGATCCTGGAGACCCAGGATGGAGTCCCACCTCAGGCTCCCTGGGTGGAACCTGCTTCTCCCTCTGCCTGTGTCTCCGCCTCTCTCTCTCTGTGCCTGTCATGAATAAATAAATAAAATCTTAAAAAAAAAAAAGACAAAATCTACACTTAGACAGAGATCATATCAAAACTCCAGAATGTTCAAAGATAAAGAAAAAAATATATAAAAATCAGGCTGAGAAAAAGGATAATTTACCACCAAACAAATAGTGGATAGAGTGATGGCAACAATGAAACTAGAAAATAGTAGAATAATATTTTCAGAGTGTTTACCCCCACCAAATCTGTCAGTCAAGAATTTTAAACTTTCCCCGAAAAAAGAATTTTAAACCCAGCAAAAATGTCCTTCAATATTTAAGGTGAAATATTTTTCATTTTAGTCAAACAAAAGCTAAGGGAATTTACTATCAGTAGACCAACAGTAAAAAAAAAAAAAAAAGAAAGAAAGAAAGAAAGAAAGAAAGAAAGAAAGAAAGACAAAAAAAGAAAAAGTGAAAATAGGTGGAAAATGACAATAATTAAAATTTAAAAATAATAACAAAAATTAAAGAAGGAAAAATGATTACATGTTGAAGATAGGAAATATGAGGAAGAATGAAGAAACAAAATAATGAATACATCAGTAAAGTAAAATTTGATGATATAAACATAAAAATGGTACTATGTAATATAAAATAAAAAATGAATTTAAAAAATACACAAAACTGATAGCATAGAGTCAAGAGAAAAAAATGAAATTAAAATAAAAAGTTGGCTCTTTTATTGTCTGGAGCAAAGAGCAGATTAACATTAGGTTGATTAGTAAAGGATACAAATTGTGGGGATTTTTTTTTTTTGAATAACAACTAAAAAGTATTTAACTTCCAAACTAGTAAAGGAGAAGATTTTTTTAAATTTAAAATAGAGCTACCCTATGACCCAGCAATTGTACTGCAATGTATTTATCCCAAAGATATGAATGTAATGATCCAAAGGGGCACCTGCACTCCAATGTTTATAGCAGCAATGTCCACAATAGCCAAACTGTGGAAAGAGCCAAGATGTCCTTCAACAGATGAATGGATAAAGAAGATAATTCATATATATATATATATATATATATATATATATATATATACACATACATACAATGGAATGTATACAATGGAATACTACTCAGCCATCAGAAAAGATGAATACTTACCATTTGCATTGACATGGATGGAGTTGGAAGGTATTATGCTAAGGAAAATTATCAGAGAAAGACAATTATCATATGGTCTCTTCATATATGGAACATAAGAAACAGCACAGAGAATCATAGGGGAAGGGAGGGAAAACTGATTGGAAGTCATCAGCGAGGGAGAAAAACCATGAGACTCCTAAATATAGGAAACAAACTGAGGGCTGCTAGAGAGGAGGTAGGTGGGGGAATGCGTAATTGGGTGATGGGCATTAAGCACGGCACGTGATGAGCACTGGGTGTTATACACAACTGATGAATTATTGAACTCTGCATCTAAAACTAAGGATGTACTATATGTTGGCTAATTGAATTTAAATGAAAAATTTTAAATAACCAATCCAAAAATAGGGGGAAAAATAAAAGAAGTTAGAACAGGACATAGAACACAAAATATAGAAATCTAGTGTGACAATAGAAAGCAGATAGTAAAACAGTAGATATAAAACCAAATATTTTTACTAATTACACTAAATACAAATGGAATATAGACAAAGCTTGTCACAGTAGATTTATATATACATCTATACATATACATTATTTGCAAGACATACCTAAAACACATAAAGATTCATAAGGGTTAAAAATAAAACAGTGGCAAAAGATAGACCAACACTTAACAAAAGAAAGATTGTATAGCTTCATTAATATCAAAGTAAACTTAAAAGCAAAAAAAATACATTATTCAGGATCAAAGATTCTTCATGGTCTCTTCGTAATGATTATTCACCAGGAAGGAGTGAATTTTATATTTTTATGTACCTAAACTCAACTTCAAAGTATATAAAGCAAAATCTGAGAGAAATACAATGAAAACGTAAATAATTACAATCCTAGTGGAAGATTCTAAAACCATTTTTTAAAAAGATTTATTTATTTTAGAGAAAGAGAGAAAGCAGGGGAGGGTGGAAGGGCAGAGGGAGAGTCTTAAGCAGACTCTATGATGAGCATGGAGACCATACAAGTCCATCTCATGACCCTGATCACGACCTGAGCTGAAATCAAGTCAGACACTTAACAAGCTGAACCACCCAGGTGTTCCTAAAACCATTTTTAAATGACTTTTCAAATACGCACCCAAAATATCAATAATTTGATCTTAAAAACTAATCTAATATATAAACAGCATTTCACCTAACAACTGCAGAAGTAATTTCTTTTCAAAGACAGACTGAACATTTACAAAATTAATCATTTACTGGGCCATAGAGCATGTCTCAAGAAATTTCAAAGGGCTGAAAACATAGAGAGTATGTTTTCTAATCGCAATTCATTAAAGCAGGAAATTAAAAGCTTCAGTCAGTCAAAAAAGAGAAGAAGCAATTTCCCATATGGTTATAAATTAAAGCTTAAAATTATAAATCACACATGGTTAAAGAAGTAATCAAAATGGAAATTAGAAAGTATTTTTAACTGAATTATAACAAAATGTTACATTTCTAAACTTGCAGAATGCTTTAAAGCAGGTTTTCTCAACCTCAGTACCAATGACATTTAGGGCTGGATGATTTCTTGCTGTCGGAGGCTGTCCTGTACATTGCAAGATGTTTAGCAGTATTCCTGGCTTCTCCACACTAAAAACCTATAGAATTTTCCCCTCTTTGTGCCAATCAGAAATATCTATAGATATGACCCTGGTGGAGGCCAGAACTGTCCCAGGTTTAGAAACACTAATCTAAAGTGATATCTAGAGGAAAAGAAACAAAAGGGCTGATGTTCATAAACTGAGGACACACCCATTTACCAACTTCAAGGAATGTGAGAAAAACTATCCTATTAAAGTGTATGAACGGAGGGAAGAGAAATTGATAAATATAAGAGCAGAAAGTAACAAAATAGAGAATAAATGCAGAATAAAGAGAATCAATGAAGTCAAAATTTTCTCTCTGAAAAGATTGACAAAATTTCTATATTTGGGACAAAACTAATCAAGAACAGGAGTAAAACAAATAGCCCATAACAGTAATGAAAAATAATTATAGATCCTTCAACCACCAAAGAGATAAGATGATATTAATAACAACTTTTATGCTGATAAATTGAAAAACTTAGATGAAATGAAACAATCTTTAGAAAATTACATTTTATCAAAAACTAAAAAGAGAAATAAAAAATCTGATTAATCCTATAACCACTAAAATGAACCTATAATTAAATGACTACACATACAAGACAACAAACACAAAACAAAATAAAACAAAAACTACTCCAGTCCCCTGATAGCTATTTAAATCCCAGAAAATGTTACCAAACATTTAAGGAAGAAATAACACATACCTGAGAAAATAGAAAGGAAATAATGTTCACCAATTCTTTCCATGATAATAGCAAAACCTTGATAGCACAAACCAACACAGATGGAATGAGAAAGGAAAATCACAGGCCAATCTCATCCATGATCATAAAAGCAAAATGTCTAGACTTAATATTGCCTAACAGAATACAGCAATATATAAAAAAGATAAAAATATCATGACCAAATTGCATTTGTTATGGGAATGCAAGATTATTTGAAACATCAAAATTTGCTATATTCAGAAATGAAAAAAAGAAATATACGAGTATTTCTCAATAGATGCAAAAAAATATTTGATAGAATTTAACACTTATGGCAAATGTGTTTAGCAATCTTAGAATATAGTATAAATTTTAATATGGCAATGGCTATTTCTCCTCCAATAATCCTATAGCTAACATCATAAAGTTAAAACATTGAAAGGTTTTCCTCTGAAATAGGAAACATGACAAAGCTGACACTTCTCTTCAACATCACATGGGAGAGGCTTTTCAAAGCCAAGAGGCAATACAATTAAAGAAAAGATTAAAAAAATTAAAAAATAGGGACGCCTGGGTGGCTCAGCAGTTGAGCGTCTGCCTTCAGCCCAGGGCATGATCCTGGGGTCCCGGGATCGAGTCCCACATCGGGGTCCCTGTGTGGAGCCTGCTTCTCCCTCTGCCTGTATCTCTGCCTCTCTCTCTTTCTCTGTGTCTCTCATGAATAAATAAATAAAATATTTTAAAAAAAATTAAAAAATAAATCAAGCAGGCATCATTTGCTAATAATACGATATGGTTATAGACTGCCCAAATGGACCTAAAGATAAATTATTAACATTAATAAGTGAGTTTAGCAAGGCTACTGATACGTCAATACATAAAAATCAATTATAGTCATATGTTAAGGTTAAGCAGAAAATGAAATCTTAAATACATATTTGTTATAGCACTAAACTTTATAATACATTTAAATTTTTAACCTATTTATATACATAATTTTTATAAAAATTATAAAGAAAAATTTACCAAATAATCACTCTAAAGAGGTGCTCAATAATTTTTGTTACTGTTGCAATGTAATTTTTCAAATATTTTTTTTTCTTAACAAAAAAAACTATCAACTATGGAGTATTTACCTCCAGAATTCTGCTAAGCAATATTTTTTATCTACTTCTTGAAACAACAAAGCAATACGAGCATCATCTTCCTATGTAGATTAGGAAATGTGGCAGTGTGGGTACCATGGCTGGAACTCCAGTCTTTCTGATTTCAAAGCCCACACTTTTCACCCTATTTATCTTTTCTTGCTAATCTACTTTAAGAAGGGACATTTTCCAGGGCTCCTGGGTGGCTCAGTTGATTAAGCATCTGACTCCTGGCTTAAGCTCAGGTCATGATCTTGGAGTCTTGGGATCACCTTCCTATCAGGCTCTGTGCTCAGAAAAAATATACCATTACTGTGTATTTCCAGAAAATATTCTCCCTCTGCTCCTCCCCCTGCTTGCCCTCTCTCTCTCAAATAAATAAATAAAAATCTTTTTAAAAAAGAATGGACAGTCCCCATTTATGTAATTGCTCACCTTTACTCCAAGTGTCTTTTCAACATTTTTTTTAAAGATTTTTAAAATTTATTTATTCATGATAGAGAGAGAGAGAGAGAGAGATTGGCAGAGACACAGGCAGAGGGAGAAGCAGGCTCCACGCAGGGAGCCCAACGTGGGACTCGATCCTGGGTCTCCAGGACCGCGCCCTGGGCCAAAGGCCGGCGCCAAACCGCTGAGTCACCCAGGGATCCTCTCTTTTCAACATTTTAATATGATATTGCAAAGTATCGAATCATGTTACCATAATGCTTTTCAATACCACGCTTAGAGAAATTGACAAGTTTATATACTATTTTTATTGTAACAGCCAAGGAATAAATATTTATTCTGGCATTTGCAGGCAACTCACCAATGTTTGTCCAATTAATTAATGTGAGATTTTGTAGTTCTGTCTTTATTATGAAGTTGTTGAATTAAATATTTCCAGAATTTACTTGTAATTACATTGATGTCTTGGAAACAGGCAAGGGTAGACAAGGACTCTAAAAGTGCCAATGCCAGTAGGTCTTCATTGTCCTAAACGTTCTACAGACCTTTAGTTTTATTAACAAATTTCACAAAAACCTGACTGCATACCATCTGTGTACAAGGTTCTCATTTATTCACTCAATATATATTTATTGAGGACCTACCACGTGCTGGTCACTGACTGTACCCTGAAGATAAAACTGTAAACAGAAGAAACAAGTTTCATGTCCTCATTCCAGATGGGCTTTGTGTACAAAGCTACCAAATCCAAGTGTGGCAGGATTTTCAAAGGCATGGGGAATACTACCAACAGTCCTTTCGGAAGTGTAAACCATCTTTCTCTCAGCTAATAACCTAACTGGCCTACTGCTGATGCACAGAGTCTGTTAGATTTCTTAGTTTGTGGTAGGAATGTATCATTAGACAGAATAATGGCTCTACCAACAGATCTTTTCATTAATAAGAGTTAAATGTAAAAGTGACTAAAAGGGCATGTCCCTTAAGGAAGTGTTATAAAAAATCACTGTTTTATAGGTCAGACTTCTATCTTGATCCTACTTAAAGAAGTTACATAAGGAAACCAGTGGCAGAATGGAATTGACATTTCATGCATTTTGTGTTGGATAACAAGGCAGTGTTAATAAAAAGTATGTTTGAATTGTGAACAAATACAAAATTCTAGTTAATGATATACATACTGAAAGAAACGCACTGATGCATTGCAACTTACTTTGAAGTAAATTTAAAAAATACATATTGATGGATGGATAGAGACAGGGATAGAAGGATGGATATGGGATAAAGCTAGTATAGTAAAATGTTATTTGTAGAATCCAGATGGTGAATGTCTGGGTGTTGGCTGTATAAGTCTTTCAACTTCTCTGTATGTTTGAAAATTTTTACAATAAAATGTTGGGAAAACATGAGGTACAAAAATGTTAATCAAAAAGTAAAGAAATGCTTTTTTTAAAAAAATGCATTACTGCTTTTCTGGAATGGTTTAATTTTTCATTACACAAATATGCACAGGTACATTCTTATAAAAAATATTCACACAATATGGATAAAATCTCCCTTGACAATCACCCCAAATCCTAGATCACTCTCTGGAACTTAGCCTCGCTATAAAATCCATTAGTATGTTCCAAATTCATCCATATATGTGTATCTAAGGAAATATGGCAGTCTTTCCTTCTCTTAAGTAGGTTACAAACTCTATGAAGACAAGAACCATCATTGTATTTTTCAGCTCTATACACAGCATCTAGAGTTACATCCGACACCTAGTAGGTACTCAAGAAATATATGTTAAATGAATATAATCCTTAATAATAGATTGATTAAACCATAAGTTCTGGCAAATAGCAGAACAGTAGTAGTACCCTGTAGAAAACCACTTTCTCTGGCCTTCCTATGTCAGTGTGGAGTTAGACCCTCCAATCAAACTAGATATAGAGTTGAACACAATATAGACTTGTTAAAGTGATCACTTTCCAAAGTTAGGTGGTTTGTTATTTACTCACTTATGCATTCATCAATGCAATCAGTAAGCATTTACTGAATATATCCTAGGCACAAGGCACTATGCTTAGGCCCTCCAGGTACAACAGGATTTTCCAGTCTCTGCTCTGTTGACATATTGAACAGGACAACCCTTTGTTGTAGGGATTATTTTGTGAATTTTAAGATGTTTAGCAGCATCCCCAGACTATTTGCTTCTTGTCTATAATACTACTCCCTCCAGTTGTCACAATAAAAAATGTCTCCAGGAAACCACATGTCCTCTGGGCCACAAGGAGGTTGTGACCTCTATGTGGGGCAGTGGCCCGAGGCCTGTGTATAGTAGTCCTCCTTTGAGGACACACACTACCCCATAAGATAAGGACTTAGGCTACTGGAACTTTAAGTATCCAAAGACCTGGGTAGCCCGAGTGGCTCAGCAGTTTAGCACCTGCCTTCAGCCCAGGGCATGATCCTGGAGACCTGGGATCGAGTCCCACATCAGGCTCCCTGCGCGGAGCCTGCTTCTCCCTCTGCCTATGTCTCTGCCTCTCTTTCTATCTCTGTGTCTCTCATGAATGAATAAACAAAATCTTTAAGAAAAAAAAAGGATCCAAAGACCACCTCCCTAACCACTTTTTCTCTAGTATCTAGAAACTTCTCCTTCTGGAATCATAAAAAGAAAAAATATATCATTACAGTGCATTTCCAGATGATAAAGCTATTCTTTTCCAAATGCCCTATACTTCTGGAGGACAGAATACAGATGTGGCTAGAGGGGCTTGGAGAATGATGTCAAAAGTTATCCTCAACCTGGGTGACTAAGTCAGTTAAGTATATACCTGCTGCTCAAGTCATGATCTCAGGGTCCTGGGATGGAGTCCCTAGCTTCTCAGCAGGGAGTCTACCTCTCTCTTTCCCTCTGCCCTTCTCCCTGCTTGTGTTCTTCTCCCCCCACCATAAATTCTCTAATGTTAAAATATATACATATCTTTAGTCTATCCAAGGTGAATCTCACTCTCCTTTCAAGGAGAAAACTTCCTGGCACTCTCTATAGAGTTAAATAAAACAAGCACAAATGTAATTCTCACTAGAGCATCATGTTATACACCTAACCTCCCTAAGTCATGAGAATGCCCTGAGGATCGCCTGACAAACTGTCCTCAAATTCCTCAAATGCAATTATGTAAGCACAGTACCTAGTCTAGGGGTGGTACATAGTAAACAATCAGTAAATCTTTGTTTAATGAATGGATGAATCATATTATATAAAATGTAAGAGCAATGTGATACTAAAATTTTGCTATTGTCTACAGAAATTGTTTGATCTTGCTCTGTGATTAAAGCAATATATTTTTTCTTATAATTTGCAACACCACCAAATCTACTTGCTTTTTTCATTGGACATTAATTTACTTTCACGTGATGGTTAACCAAGCTTCAAACCAATTTGATAAAAGATATATCTTAAAGAATGATAAAAAATAGATCTTAAAAATCTACAAGTTACAACCTTAATGTTTTCATAAAGAATATTTCAGTTTAATTATATCATAATATTTCAGCTCTATATTGTCCATTTTTCTGTAGAATGTTAAAGTAAGTGTGATTCATTAAAACCTCATTCCTTCATTATGAAAATGGAGTAGCAATTTATATTCATTGTAAATGGACTCATTATGGGAGCAATTTGCAAATTATATGAAGTCCTTACTTTCTAAAGGAAGCCACATATTTTATTCACATGGCAAGTTAATTAACCCATATTCCTTATTTTACAAATTTTGTTTTGTACAGATCTCTCGTTTGTTTTATCTTTTATGTAGAAAATTATATCATGTATATCTGCCTAGCAGAACTATAATTTAATCACTCCAGAAAGCTTGAAATAAAGGTAAAAAAACTCTTTTAGTAGATTATATATTTTAATGTGATTTTCTTTCCCACTCTGATTTGTGTATTTCTGCCTTGACCCTGGGAAACTGAAATTATCTTCCTTTTTCTATTTTTTGTACTATGTCATTTTTTAAACTGTAAAATTCAACATAGAATTCAAGCAGGATAATAAGAGCTTTAAATAACTGTTTAACCCTCTTTGGAGATATAAAATCCATCATCCAAAGCAGGTTTTATGTACTTCCTATGTAACAAGACTCATAATACTGTTTATTACTGAGAACAGACCAATACAACATAGTTTCCCAGGGGAAAGAAAAGAGCCCTATTTGGTACACATAAAGATGCCCAATACAGTAAAGTCCGTTATTCTTTAGCAGCTTGAACTGAGAAGCCAGAAGATGTTACTGTTGAAGATAATTTTCCCACAAAAGCAATAGCACCAGATTGCTTAGAAATGGCATCAATGTGGACTGGCAATGCCTCCAAGTGGGTGTCAGCAGGAGGCAGGGGGACAGGCTGCTTCTGCTGCTTCTTCACTTAACTGATTGCATAGATCCCCCCTTCAAGACAGATGATCATTAGTCAGAATTCTCAAATGGAAAACTCTGACCTTTTTAAATTTTTTACAAGGCAGTTTCAGAAAGCAACTCAACTAGAGCAATTATGGCTATTTAAATCATATTTGGAAACATGATGAAAGTTTTAATGTTGGCTGCCCAAAAGATCCTGAATATTAAGGTGGATTAGTAGAGCCTGAGCTTAAATCATAAGGGTATAACAAGGGCAGCCCCGGTGGCTCAGCAGTTTAGCATTGCCTTCAGCCCAGGGTGTGATCCTGGAGACCCGGGATCAAGTCCCATGTCGGGCTCCCAGCATGGAGCCTGCTTCTCCCTTTGCCTGTGTCTATGCCTCTCTCTCCCTTTCTCTGCGTATCTCATGAATAAATAAATAAAATCTTTAAAAAATAAACAAAATAAAAATCTATTTGTTTAAGCCCCAGTCAACACACAGAGTAGACAATAAGGAGAATAGACAATAGGAAGGTCAGGAAGTAATAGTGAACCAATCGTGCAGTTCAAATTCAAAGAGAGGTAGTCAGTTATCAAAGTTGATTTTCTACCAGCATCTCCTGTATTTGCCCCCCAGAAATGATGGCACATGACAATAATTAATAAATTCTACAACCTTCCAACTATAAAAATAAATACAACATGGGGATGAAAAGTAGAGCATAGGGAATGTACTTAAAAATATTGTGATAACTTGTATGGTAACTGATGGCAACTACATTTTACTGTGGTGAGCACTTTGAAACATATATAGTTGTCAAAACACTATGTTGTATATCTGAAACTAATATAATATTATTGTATGTCAACTAGACTTCAACAAAAAATAAAAAAATTAAAATAAATAACGAGAAATAACAAAATGGTCATTTCAAGCTCAAACTTTTGGAGAGGCTTGTTACCTGGTAACAGATAAACAAAACAAATAGAGAAAAGACATCTGCCATCTTGCACCAAATACTTAAGGGTTAACAAATACTGCTTTCATTGATTCCTCACCCACTTTAACTGTTATTCGATTGCTTACCAAATACTACTAGAGCATACCGCCATGGTGCACATTCCCTGCTATTCCCTCACTTGCAGCTCCACCAGAAACAAGTCGCTGTGGTCAGGCTCGCTACTCCCTCCCCAGGTTTTCTCCTGGCTCCCTCCTGGGCAGTTTTTGGGGCTGCAGATCCTCACCTCCTGTGCAGCCCCTAGAACACAGTTTGGGCACAAATGCTCAAGGTTACTATTGGTGAAGCTGCCCTGCCAGTCACCTGGCTGGGGCGCCCTGGCAGGTGTGTTAGCTGTCCTCGCTCCCAGCCAGATGCACATCTCCCCTTCAGGATGAGGGTCCCCTGGCTGTCATGCCACTGCAGGCTGCATCCCCACCTCCTGCTGAGCCACCTTCATTCTGGACAACTGCTGAGAACAGCTGTTTCAGTTGTGTGAGCCCACCTGCTTCCATCCTGGGGGCTGTAGGGTACTTGTGGGGAGAAACCCAAGATTGCAACACTTTCAAAATCCCTCTTCCATACCTTCAGAGAAGGAAGGGCAGGCAGGGTCAATGGTGAAGTTCAGGGTCACCATACCCACCCCAAAATCCAAGGCCAGTGGAGTTTCCTCACCTGGGCCTGCTGTGGGTTTCATCTAAGCCCTCCCAGGCTCTACTCCTTGCCGCTGCCTCTCATGCGCTGCTCTGCAAATACCCGCCTGCTCCCTGAGTACCAGGAATCTTCCAGGAAGATTTGTAACCTCCTCCCTTTTCCTTCGGCTCCCAGCTTCTGTTGAGCGCATCTTTGTTTTCTGTTTCTCAACAGCACACTGGTGTCACCTTCAAGATGTTAAAAAGTAACTACTAATCTACTGATAGAGGGGGTAGTTCCTTTTGCTATGGGGGTATTATTGGAACAATTGACAACATCTCAATAAAGTCTACAGATTAAATAGCAGTGTTGTAACTTTCTGATGTTTAATAATTGTTATATGGTTATGTTTGGGAATTACTTGTGTTTGGGAAATACACACAAATGTATTTAGGGATAAAAAGCATCGTGTCTTCAGCTTGCTCTTAAGGAGGTTCAGAATAGGGGATCCCTGGGTGGCGCAGCTGTTTGGCGCCTGCCTTTGGCCCAGGGCGCGATCCTGGAGACCCGGGATCGAATCCCACGTCGGGCTCCCGGTGCATGGAGCCTGCTTCTCCCTCTGCCTGTGTCTCTGCCTCTTTCTCTCTCTCTCTCTCTCTCTCTCTCTCTATGTCTCTCATAAATAAATGAATAAAATCTTTAAAAAAAGGAGGTTCAGAATAATTATATATATAAATATGTGTATATATGTGTGTGTGTGTGTATATATATATATATATATCTATATATATATAGAGAGAGAGAGAGAAGGAGGGAGGGGAAAAGAGGGAGGTATCTGGGTAAGTGTACCTGGGAATTCTTTATACGATTGCAACTCTTGTGTAAGTCTGAAATTATATCAAAATTTAAAATTATAAAAAGCAAACAAGACTCATGCCTGGGGCTCACCAAGTCTATCTAATCAGACTCTCTGTGGAAAGGCCCATGCATCAGTAATTTTATATGTTGTAGGCAATTCCAATATGCAATTGGAATTGAGAAACATGGCCCCAAACCTACCAATGGAAGGACCCACGGAGGGAGAGTGATAGGGAGACTGGGAGATTGGGGTGAACCAGTTGAGCAGTTCAAGTTCAGAGAGAGATTATAAGTTATTTTCTTTTGAAAGCTGATTTTCTACCAGCATCTCCTGGATTTATTCCCAGCAATGATGATAAATGACAGTTACTTGACAAATAACGTTTTTAAAGTCAATCACAATCACTCATGTTAGTAGAATGGAGTATGCCTTGTTACAATGGTGATTAAGAATACCTCTTACCCTCACTCCCACCCTACCAGGCACAATCCCTTAAATTATCAGCTTAATCCACTCTTAACCCACTGGGATTTCATTTCTTCAAATACGAATCAACAATACTTTTCTCATTAGATTTTAGAGCAATCACATTTTTAATGTTTTGATAGCATGGGTCACTTATAGAAATTGTTTCCTCTAGTCTGGACATTTTCAAACTATGTACTTTACATATGTAGTATATTTTTGAACATAAACTGAAAGAAATCTCAATGTATGAAGTTACATAAGTGTTTTCCAGTTGCTGCAAGATTCTGAAGTTGGCAATGAATTTTTTTGTCATTGGAATGTAAATCTCCTTCACAAGAAAATGCATGGATTTTATCATACCTGATTTTTTTATAGCCAACATTTACTCCAATGAGAGCTTCTAACTCCACTATGCCTTCTTCCATGGAGCAGCGATGCACTCAGGCTAGCTCACTGTGGGGTCCTAGGATGGCCACAGAACTCTTGGATTTACAAACAGACTCAGCAGGTGAAGAGGAAGGAGAGAATGTCTCTTCATTGCTTCCTTAGAAAATACTTCTCAAAATCCACCCTGGGGATGACCCTTGCATCAAATTGCTTCAACTGGGTCACCCTCCCATTTCTAATCCTCACTGGCAGGAGACTAAGGTTACCGTGTTTGGTGTTAGACACTCAGGATCCACCTCTGGAACTGGAAATGAGGTCACTATTCCCAAAATCCCAGTTCACAGAGGGACAAACTGACATCACCCGGGAGCTTGTTAGAAATGTGGATTCTCAGGCCCTTCCCCATACCTGCTGAATCAGAATCTACATTCTGATATATATCCTATATCCTCAGATAATTCATATGCACATTGAACATTGAGAAGTGCTGTCCTCAAGAACAGTGGAAAATAGATACATAGAAAAAATATGAACAGGGTTTGATGGTAGAAAAAGTAGTTGGAGGAAGTAGCCACTGGTCAGTCCCAAACTGTCTACCATACCATTCACATACAGTAATGGTGCTCTGATTGAGTATGAACTTTGAAATAGAATGTTTGTGTTTTCCCAAAATTCATGTTGAATTCCTAACCCCCAGTATGATAGCATTAGGATGCAGGGCCTCCAGGGAAGGTAATTCAGATATGAGGAAGGAACCTTCATGAATAGAATTAGTGCCCTTATAAAAGGGAGTTTACAGAACTCTTTTCCTCTCTTTCTGCCAGGTAAGGAACACAGTAAGACTGCCACTCACAAACAAGGAAAAGGGCCTTCACCAAAAACCCAACCATCCTGGCGCTCTGATACTGGATTTCCAGTTTCCAGAACTATGAGAAACAAATTTCTGCTCTTCATAAGCCACCCAGTCTATCGTATTTTGTTGCAGCAGGCCAAACTAAGACAAATTTCTAAGATGTATGGACTTAATAAACTCTCCAATCTTTCAGGACCAAGGGTATTTTTGCTTTTTCCTTAATATTGGTGACTTTTCATCCTGTATGGTAATAACTGAGGCCAGCAGTATATTTGACAGCATAATAAATGAACTGAAGGATAATTATGTTTTTTTCCCAATTGGTTATTTTGATGATTCTTTCCCCATTAGCATAAAATTTGCTTCATTCCAACTCTACAAACACTTTTGAGTCCTTTGTATGGCCATCACCATTCTCAGTGCTGAATATTAAACAGTGTAATGCAGAACAATAAAGCAATTCTTTCTGAAGAGGAAATTTATGTACCATAGGAATATGGATACCAGGTGCATTATCCTAGCATGATTATGGAAATGTTTGGATCTCTTGCTCTCTCTCGATCTATATCTATCTGTATCTACCTTTATCTAAATAACTGTACCTACAGAATTTGTAGTAGAAATGATGTTGAGATCATATTTACAAGACTTAATACAACATAGGATTAATGAATAATTGTGGAAAATAAAAATGATGGTGATTATTTTGTCTACAGAGTAAATAGCATTGATGATATGAGGATGAATTGTATTTTAAAGAAATGTGTGGGGTTTCTTTTAAACATTTACTTACTTATATTAGGAGCAGGGGCAGTAAGAGTCTTAAGCAGACTTCATACTGAGTGTAGAGTCTGACAAGGGGCTCAATCTCAGCACCGTGAGATCAGGGCCCTGAAATCACTACCTGAGCTGAAACCAAGAGTCTGAGGTTAACCAACTCAGCCACCCAGGCACAACCACTTTTTAAGATGCACATTTTGCCTCCTGGCCTGTGCTTTTAATAATAATAACCTGGGAGAGAAATCCTCTGCTATTAAATACAAATTCCCTTTTTGCTACGAGCATTGATAGAAGTATTCATGGTGATTGCTTTATATTCTTCCTTGGCCCAGTTTGAACTTAATGTAGAAGGTATGAGTCTCAGCCCACAAGTTTATAAAATAGTTTTATTTTGTTAGAGCTAAGCTTAATTTGCATGTTGAGCACTCTACCCACTGGAACAGAGGTGTGGCAATCTGAATACAGGCCCCTCAAATCCTAATCTCACATTGTCTGAACTATGAATATTTTATCTTATATGGCAATATTTTACCTTCGATACAGATGTCTGCAGATGGGATTAAATTAAGAACCTTGAGAAGGAGATAATCTAGGGTTATCCAAAGTGGGTTTAAATGTAATCACATGTGTCCTTCTAAGGGAGAAGTCAATGTGAAGATGGAAGCAGAGAGGAAAAATGCTATGTAGCTTTAATGATAAAAGAACTTGGAGCCAAGTAATATAGGTAGTCTCTAGAAACTGGAAAAAGCTAGGACACAGAGTCTCCTCCAGAGCCTCTGTTGGAACACAGTACCTTTCCATTTATTTATTCTTATTTTTTTTAAGATTTTATTTTTAGATAATCTCTACATCCAACGTGGGGCTCAAACTCACAACCCCAAGATCAGAAGTCACATGCTCCATAGACTCGGACAGCCGGGTGCTCCTGCAGGCATGTTTAAAACCTTTGACCTCTACAACTGTATGACAATGTACAATTGACCCTTGAACAACATGGTCTTGAATTACACGGGTTCACTTACATGATCTTTTTGATAAATACGGTACAGTAAATACTGTAAATGTGTTTCCTTTTCCTTATGATTTTCTGAACAGTTTCTTTCTCTAGCTTACTTTACTACAGGAACACATTGTATAATACATATACAAAATGTGTGTTAATTGAGTGTGCTGTTGGTAAGACTTCCAGTCAACAGTAGGCTATTAGTAGTAGTTAAGTTTTAGAAAGTCAAAAGTTACATGGGATTTTCAACTGTGTGTGGAGGCATCAGTGCCCCTAACCCTCACATTGTTCAGGGGTCAATTGTATTTGCATTATTTTAAGTGTGGTAATTTGTTATAGAAGAAATAGGAAATATATACAATTCTGTAAATTCAGTCTTATAAAGGAATCCTCCCCTTCCATATGCATATGTCAAGATCCTGGGCATCTGTCATAGTGCTAAGATGTTGGCAGAGAGACCACCTTGTCTCCCATCAGCAGTATACTTGTGGTTGCTGACCAAGTGCCCTTTCTGTCCGTGTGCTCCTTCAGCCCTGCATGTCCCTCTACAGCCTCAAAGGACAGAATCTGGAAGAATCCGCATAGATAACCACTCTAATAATTCCAGAGGCAGCTATACAACTTGTAGGAAAAGCAGAAAACAAGTATTACTGAAGGTCCGAAATACAAATCTTTTCCCTTTTTTCTGCTGTCTCATACCTTGTCGTATTTTGCTATTTAATGCTAGTCTAAATAAAGAAAAATTAAAATTAAGTAATTACAATGAATTTCACTGTTCCTCTTTACAGTGTGCAATGCTAGTCTTGACTGCAAATATAGGAGCATTTAACACCTATGCACAATCCCTAAATGACATCATTTGTAGCTAGAGTGTGTATATATATACATATAATATATATATATATATATATATATATATATATATTATATGTATTTTGTTTTTTCCAGAAGTGTGGAAACTTGGCATAAAACCACACTATTGTTTTTCTTTCACTTCTTGATACATGCACATTCTATCAACACATTGTACCTTCAGGTTACTGGTAAGGAAGGATTGACAGGAAAAGGAGCTATGAGTTTCCTGGTCATTTCCTTTCTGTCTAGGTCATCATTCTTAGCATAGGTTGTTGGCTAATATAGGAAAGTATACAAGTAAGAAAGGTTATGTCAGGTTTCTTGCTTCAGATCATTTCTGTTTCTTATAGTACCATTGCCTTCTTTCTACATTTGAACTGAGTTCTCTGATGGGGAGCACAGACTCCCAAGAACTGTCAGTGTCCCTGATCACTCAGTAACATGCTCACTTGCTTTGAGTTCACTGGAATGCTGAATTCAGCCAGTATTGCAAAATGGTCTTCTTCTCATGTATATGCTCCCTTTTCCCATCAGACTTCACTTATAAAACACAAATTCAAAGATAAAATCACTAAGGTTTTCAAGAAGGTAGCAGCACATTAAGCCAAGCACGTGGCCCTACTGAGAAGCTATTTCCTCTCTGGACTCACATTCTCACTCATATTTCTGTCCAGAATGTTGGACCTAAGGACCCTGTATTTCATTACTTCTTATTTCCCTAATCTAAAGAAGTCTTTATCTAGTTTTGGAGATAGAAGCAAATCTTACCCCTTTATTTTTTCCTAAACCTTGTGTTTATGCCCCAAATCCTCTCCATTCCCCTATGACCTTAGGCCATCTGCACAGTCCTAAGAAACACACAGGCTTCTTATGCCTTTGTTCCTACCCCTATTCCTCATTCATTTCCAGGATGGCCACTGCAAAGCTTCTTGGAATCTTCTCTGTGTTTTCTGGATTCTCACTTCCTTTCTAAGTATGTCTGCTCTTACCTACTCTCTAGGTAAGTGACTGACAAACATTGCTAAGCTTAACCCAGATTTTTCACTAGAGTCTGGGGTCCTCAAGATTTTGTTTCCAGTTGCAAAGTTGCTAGTCAGGCTGTACTTCTTAGGACTAGAAAGAGTTAAGTCCTTCAAGTGTGAGAAGACTCTGGAAGTCTCTTTAAGGCATTTTGCTCTTCAAGGCTGATGCATTATGGTTAAATAGATCTGAGTGGGTCAGAGTAAGCTGGTTTTATGAGGCATTGAAAATTGATATTTATCTCTAATTTTGTAATAAAATATGACTGGCACCACATAAATTCCATTTCTTCTCCAACACACGTTCTTATAAAAACTCAATAAAATCATTTTTATTGAGAAGAACAGATTTTGATATTTCTTTTAGCTTCCTCAATAAGGTGCCAGATTTCTTTTAAACATAAATTACATGGACACAGTTAATTATATGCTTAAATGCAAATGTATTTAAAATATTTTTTTATTACCGTCTAAGTAATTACTCAGAGGCAATGTGAAAACCATATGTAATTTCATAGGCTGGAGATATTTTTATTTTAAGATTTTCTGCCTTGAGGAAGGAAACTGGCATAAACTACTGAAGAAACATTTCTCTCTTAAAAACTTTATTGGAGTGCTTATGCAGATTAAAAAAGAAAATTCCTCCATGTGAATATATGTGTGTTTAGGTGGATGGAAGGACCTTTAAAATAATTACAATCATTTGCTTATAAAGTCATGGTTCAAAGATGGAGGGGGAGGGGGAAAGCCTGGCAACATGAAAACCAGTTTAATTGCCTTTCTCTCCTATATTATTTCACCAAAGTCAAATTCTCCCAGTCTGACTCTTCCAAAGAAGAGCAAATTATTTTACATTTACAGCAGTACTTGTTTCCTTATCAAAATCCCACCTGGGAGCATATCACCTCAATAAGAAAAGGAAAACACAATTTTTAGATCATAAGAATAAGGACCATTGGCAAAAAGTTGTGTTTATAAAGGCTGTTGCATTAGGCCACTCCAGAGGGCACTATTTACTTTGCACTCTGCATCAGGCAATGCAGTGACTCTGGCACTCACTTTCCTGTTGTTTCTTAATTTTTTTTTCATTATTTCCAATTTTGTAACAGAGGTTAGGAACATGGTGACTGTTCATTTTTGAATCTTCCCACTTCTCCTGGAAACCAAATAGAGCAAAAAGGAGAACAAAAATAAAGCCATGAAATACATCTTTGGTAAAAGTAGAAGACAGAGAAAAATCCACAAACTCCAAATTATGTGTAAATGTGGCCAAAAGAAACTGAGATCAGCAAGTCCTGTGCAGGAAACTGCCAGAATGCAGTGGGGAAGAATAGGGAGTATAGAGGAAGGCTTTAGGTATCAAATGTTAAAAATCAACAAATATCCCATCATGAGTAAAACCAATTTGAACAGAAATTAAATATATCAGGGCATAATTGCTGGAGAAGGTAGAGAAAGGCATGAAAATTATGAGAGGAACTCAGAAGAGGCAAATCTAAAAAAAACCCTCCTTTGAAAAAGAAGAGGCATATTTTAGAAGACAGACTATGTCTTCTGGTATCTGCAGCCAGTGAAGGATCCTAGGAAGCTCAGGGTTAGTGAAGGATTCCAGAAGGATTCTGGAATCCAGTCAGGTTCTGAGAGTCAGAGGAAGTTAGACTACAGAGAGAATTGTATTATCAAGAAATGGTCCATCATGGTAGCAACAAAGGAGAAAGCAGAGAAACCTTGGAACTCATTGTCCTACTGCCCACCCCCACACACTCCACATGTTGAGGTACCTTCTGCATAATAGCTAGTATAAGACAATTTGAGCTATTTAAATTTGATAATAACAAAAAGAATAAACAGACTTTTGATTTCAGCTCTGACACATAAAGAATTCAGAAATCATAACTCCGTCTTTATAACAAGAAAAAAGCTGAACAAACTGAAAATCAAAGACTTATCTTGGCTCTATCAGAGAACTGAAATTACAGGGCAAGCTACCACCAAGAAATCTGAGGAGACAGGTGAATTTAAAGGATCATAGCCAAGATCTTCTTACCAGGAACAGAAGCTGCTAGAGCTATATCTGGTAGGAACACATAAATAATAATAGCTGTATTTGATGAATAGCTGTAGGCTGAGTAGCTTGAGGCTAGAGAGAATGAGAAAGTCCTGGAGACCCTGTCTTAGGGGACCCTTGCCTTTTTGTAAGTTTTGCCTCTAGGAACTCCATCAAGTTCTTACTTGAAGATCCAAAAAGGAACCACTCATGACTCTTGTAAAAGGAAGGAGGAAGGGGCTGGTGGAAGAGTAATCATTGTGAAATATACCAAAGCATTCACCGTAACAAAGGCCTATTCTCCAGGAGAAAATATATTACCATCTTTATCTCACCTTGGGGAAGAGCATTCTTTGACTCCATCCCCTTCTAGCTTAACTGTATCAACTGGTATGGGGGATTGAGGAGCTAAAAAACAGTTGAGAAGTTCAAAGTCAATGGACACAGTTCACTAAAAGATATAATCAAACGATTATAGAATGCTTCTCTCCACCTGCACCTTACCACAACACCAACAGGATGCCAGTATGGATTACAATTAAAACAGCTACAAGATGCACTCCAAGGAAGAGTTCCTAGAGAAATCCAAAGACAACAGAGAAACAAAAACAAGGACACTAGAGGAATTTGACAACTTTGGCAGGTACAACTACAGTAGACATGAAAATAACCCAGCTCCTAGCCAGGTTAACATAAAACTTCGCACTAAAAACCAACTTACCTCTGTTCCTACTAATACATTGTATATGGCTTGCAACAAAAAAATTACAAAGCATGCTAAACAGCAAAAGAAAACAATCTACAGAGACAAAGCAATTGTCAGAACAGGAATTAGATATGTCTTGATTTTAGAATTAACAGAGAATTTAAAATAAATATGATTAATATATTATGGACTCTAAATGGAAAAAGTTGACAATATGCAAGGCCAGATAGATAACGTAATCAGAGAGATGCAAGTGTTAGGAAAAAAGAATAAGAAGAAAGAACGAAAGCCCCAAACATCTAAGAATAATTGTGATTGGACTACTGGAAGAAGTGAGAAGTGGACAAAAAAAAATATTTGAAGGAATAATGGATGAAAAATTCCCAAAATTAATAACAGACACTAAACCACAGATTCAGGAAACTCAGAGACTCTCATGTAGGATAAACAGCAAAATATTTTTACCTATATATATCATATATATGATATTCAAAGTAAAAAAGAGAGAGAGAAAAATGAGAGAACGAGAAAGAGAGGGAGAAAATTTTGAAAAAAGCCAAGTAAATGAAACAATTTACCTATGGAAAAAAAGGTTAAGACTGCTTATCAGAAATCATACAAACTGGGGATCCCTGGGTGGCACAGCGGTTTAGCGCCTGCCTTTGGCCCAGGGCGCGATCCTGGAGACCCAGGATCGAGTCCCACGTCTGGCTCCCGGTGCAGGGAGCCTGCTTCTCCCTCTGCCTATGTCTCTTCCTCTCTCTCTCTCTCTCTGTGACTATCATAAATAAATAAATAAATAAATAAATAAATAAATAATAAATAAATAAATAAATAAATAAATAAATAAATAAGAAATCATACAAACCAGAAGAGAGTGAAATATTAGTGATGAAAGAAAAATCCAACAACTTAGAATACTATAACCAGTAAAATTGTCCTTCAAAAGAGAAGGAGAGAGGTACCTGATAGGCAAGTTGGAAGAGCATGAAACTCTTGATTTTAGGGTCATGAGTTTGAGCCCCATTTTGGGTGTAGAGATTACTAAAAGATATAAATAAAAAAATAAACTTAAAAAAAAAAAGGAGAAGGAGAAATAAAGACCTTCTCAGACAAATAAAAGCTGGCCTGCTCTAAAAGAAATATTAAAAGAAATTCTTCAGAGAGAAGGAAAATGATATTGGTCAGACACTTGGATCTTTATATAAGACGACAAATCATCAGAGAACAAATAAATGAAGGTAAAAATCTTTTGTTTTTCTTCTTCTTAACTGACATAATAAATGTTTGTTCAAAGTAATAATAATAACATACTGAAGAGAAAGAATAGACTTTTCAGCAAATAGTGATGTCTATATGCAAAAAAGTTTAAATTTAAAAGAGAATTTAGACTTTACACCTTTCACAAAAATGAATTCAAAATGAATTATAAAAATACACACAAAACACAAAGCTATTAAACACCTAGAAAAAAAACATAGGAGAAAATTCAGGCAACCTTGAGTTTGTTAATGATTTTTTAGATGAAACACCAAAGCATGATCCAGGAAAGAAAGAAAGAAAAAAAAAAAGGTAAGTTGGATCATTTATCATAAAAACAATGCCATAAGCTTGAATAAAATGTTTGCAAAACACATATCTGATAAAGGACTTGTGTCTAATATATACAAGAACTCTAAAAACAGCAAGAAAAAAACAAACAACTCACTTTTTTAAATAATAAATTTATTTTTTATTGGTGTTCAATTTGCCAACAACTCACTTTTAAAAAGGACAAAAGAAGGGTGCATGGGTGGCTCTGTCAGTTCAGCATTTGCCTTCAGTTGAAGTCATGATCCCAGGGTCCTGGAATAGAGTCTGAATAGGGCTCCCTTCCCAGCGGGGAGTCTACTTCTTTCTCTCTCTCTCTCTCTCTGCCCCCTCCCCCACTGCTTATGTGTGCCTGAGCTTGTGTGTACACTCTCTCCCTCAAATAAATAAATAAAATCTTTTAAAAAAGGGTGGGGGGAGGAAGACCTGAACAGACATCTTATCAAAGAAGATATGCATATGATGTGTAAGTACATAAAAATATACTCAAATCCTTTATCATCAGGGAATTGCAAAGTCAAACAACATGCTACTAAATAGCTACTAGAATAGCTAAAATCCAAAAATGACCTGACAATAACAATTACTGTTGAGGATTTGATGCAATGGAATTTCCATTTATTGCTATTGGGAAAGGAGAATTGCACAGCTTCTTTGGAAACAGTTTGGCAGATTCTTACAAGCTAAACATACTTTTACCATATGATCCAGCAATCATGTTGATTTGAAAACATATGTCTACACCAAATCTGCACATGAATGTAGCAGCTTTATTTATAATCACCAAAAACTGATATAAATAAATGGTTGAATAAATAAATGGATGGGAGAGAACAGATAAATCTTCCATGAAGAAAAATTCCTAATAATTTATATAGCTATTCTCTGCCTTCAAGCAGATAAACATAACCTTTCCTCCTTAAGGTGGGCTGCCCAAAATGACTTCCTTCCAAAGAATACAGCAGGGAAAAAGAGGGAAGTGTATAACCTAGCAAACACTACCTTAATCAAGTGATCAGGTCAACATCAACAATAAGGCATGTTGATAGTATATTCTCTTGATATGACATAATGGAAATGAAACTTATACCTCTTTAGTCTTCCTCCTAAAAACCCATAACCCTAGTCTAATCCTGAGAAAAATATCAGACAAATCCCAATTTTTTTTTTTTTTTACAAATCCCAGTTGAGGGACAGTCAACAAAATATCTGGTCAGGGCTGTCCAAAACCACTTAGGTCAACAAAAACAGGAAAAGTCTGAAAAAGTGTCACAGCCAAGAGAAGCCCAAGGAGAATGACAATGAAATGTAATGTGGGATCCTGGATGGGCTCCTGGCACAGAAAAAAACACATTAGATAAAAACTGAAGAAATCTGAATAAGGTACAGATAGTGTGTTAATATTGGTTCATTAATTGTGACAAATGTACTGTGCTAATGTAAGATGTTAATAATAGGGGAAATTGGAAGAGTGGGTATATAGGAACTCTCTCTACTAGCTTTACAACGTTTCTGCAAATCTAAAATTGTACTAAAAGAGTAGCATATTTTTTTAAAAAAAACACCAAGAATGTGGGGTGCCTGAGAGGCTCAGTCTGTTAAGTCTCCAAATCTTGATTTCAGCTCAGATCATGATCTCAGAGTCATGAGTTCAAGTCCAATGCTCGGTGGGGAGTCTGCTTGGATTTTCTGTCTCTCTCCCTCTGCTGATCCCTTTGCTCTCTCTCTCTCTCTCTCTCTCTCTCTCTCACTTTCTCTTTTTTCCCTCTAAAATAGACAAATATTTTTAAAAATCAATAAATAAAAACACAAGGATCAGAACAGTTAAAAAAAAAAAGATAGGCACACCATTCATATCAATGAGCTCTTAGGAAACAAAGTCAGCAAATCTCCCTATGAAAATGATATTAATATTCCAACAGGAAATTTAAAACAAATTGAATGAGGCAAGTATAGCTATGATGACCACAAAACAGATGAAAAGGTCAGGAAAAATGGGACCAGATAACAAGAGAAGGTGAAACAGCAACTAGTAAATTCAGGGAAGATACAGAAGGAAGAGATGAAATCATTTCTGAATTAATACAAGGACACACAAGAAAATACATACCATACCATAGAACACACAGAACATAGAGCAGGGAAGTGGAACATGCCAATGAAGTGACACATAAAAGATAAAAAGAAAAAAAGAAAGAAAAAGCTGGCTATGAAAGACAGCCAAGGAAACAACACATACCTGCAAGTGGCATTTCTGGAGAAGAAAACTGAAACAATAGACTAGAACAAATGTGGAAAAAATATAATGCAGTAAAACTTTTCTGATATTAAACCAAAAGACATATTTAAAAAAGAACACCATAATAATACAGATAAAATTAACCCAGGACAGGTGATGTTAAGATATATACTATTAAAATTATTAAAATTTAAAACTGAAGAAAGAACCTTTTGGGCAGCAAGATGAGGTCAATTCATTTCTAAAAGAAAGAGAGTTAAGCAGGAGACCTTGCCACTGCAACTTTTAATATCTGAGCATGATGACCCAACAACTACAAAATACCAGCGGGGAAAAAATATGCACGCCAACCATCGTTGCATCCAACCAGACTGTGCTTTAAGAGAAAAGACTAGAAGCAGAGTTTTGAATATGAAAATTAGAGTGAGTGGGGGAATGTGGTAGGGAAGGGGAGGTGGAGGGTGTGGTGTAAGGGAGGACCAACCATTTTTTTAATTGATGACTACCAGAAAAGACTTAACTCTAAAATTTTATCAGAATTACTAGATCATAGACTTGCTAGTGGAACATTATTAAAAGAAGTTATAACTTTCAGATAACCCTGTACCTTCTGCTATCTTG
This sequence comes from Vulpes vulpes, assembly GCF_048418805.1. Taxonomy (NCBI): domain Eukaryota; kingdom Metazoa; phylum Chordata; class Mammalia; order Carnivora; family Canidae; genus Vulpes; species Vulpes vulpes. The sequence continues at coordinate 69,770,591 of NC_132790.1, forward strand.
CAATAACAATAAAACTTGATTTAGTGCCCTGTACCCTGCCAAGGATTACTCAAGTCGTAAACACATGTTGATTTAGGATTCCTGCAAAAAAATGAAAAACAAAAAACAAAAAAAACAACTGACAGCAGTGTTTTCTGGGTTTGAAAGGGATCATAAACATATCTTGATAAGGGACTCATCTGTTTATTTTATGGCCTGCTTACTTGTAAGAAATATATGTAACATAAAAACTAAGCAGCAATAACCATAGCTTTTGTTTTTCCAATAATGAAATCTAACTATGAGCCTTAATCTTTCAACATTACTACAGTACAACAGTAGGCCTCTGCAGGTGCTTTCGCAAGATAAAGAAAATTTAGTTTTAAATGTCATTGATTAAGTTCAACTTTGTTTGCAAATCCAAATATTTAAATTCACAAGATAAAAATTGGAATTTTTTTTTCTTGATTAGTGATTTAAAATTGAAATTATCCCCGAGGAAATGAGAGTGTATGACCTCCATGTGAGTAAAAGTTTGGTCATATTCCTGGCTGTACATTACTTGTCAAGTAACAATTATATAAAAGCGGCAATTTATTGAGGTATAAATGTTTTTAAACTGAAGATGAACCTTCTTTATAATTTATTCTTTTTGCCTTTCATATTAACATATAGGATAATTTTCAGTCATTGTATAAGACATTGAAGGATGTCGTTACTCTTGGTGCTGTTAACAGGAGCTCTACAAACTCATTTTCTCCATTAGTTTGTAGCATTGTGGGGAGAGAAGAAGTTATGCCCAGACCCTTTTGAGAATCTAAAGCAAGCCATAAGCCCTCTTCACAGAAAACTTTTCCTCTTTGGATAGACTTTCCATATAATTTCAGGAAAGTCAAAGACCCCGAAGCCTGTGAGGAAAGCTCTCAGAACAGAGACTCTAGGTTAAGCCTGCTTGATCTAATCCTACTTTAAAACAGAACCAGAAGGGATGCCTGGGTGGCCCAATGGTTGAGCATCTGCCTTTGGCTTAGGTCCCGATCCTGGGGTCCTAGGATCCTGGGATTGAGTTTTCATGTGAGGCTCCCACAGGGAGCCTGCTTCTCCCTCTGCCTATGTCTCTGCCTCTCTCTGTGTCTCTCATGAATAAATAAATAAAATCTTTAAAAATAAATAAATAAAAATAAAACAGAACCAAAAAATAAGCTTTTGATCATGGATCTTTAACTCATTTCAGTCACATATTTTAGTAAGCCATATTCTTAAAAAATAATTCTTTCAAGTAAACCTAAATTATATGGAATTTCATACTCTTTTATTCTTGTCATTTTATGGTGAATATCCTCTTTAGAAAGTCCCCTCAATTTGAAAATTTACATTACAATTTGAAAATTTACAAATATGCTCCTACTTCTTGGTTTTTAAAAATCCTTCATTTCTATAACCTCTCTTTTCATCTTTGTTTTTCTAAATGGTAATATATATATGTGAATGAACTTGGTAAACTTAATGATCATTTTCAGACACTAACAATTTCAGTCATGCATATTTTCTGAATCTAAGTGAAAAACATTCTGCATTGTCTTCAGATTTAAATATGATAATCCTACTGTAGCTATGACTTTCTTTTCAAATAGTATCTGTAACTTGGTCAAATTAGTATTGTGCTAAATGAGAATCTAATACAGTATCTCATAGTTTTATGAAAAGTGCTTAGGACCAGAAAATTTCTACCAGAGATAATAAAGAAAAAATGGTTATTCTAATATACAAACCACAGAGATGAAATTATTTATTTATTTATCATAATGCCTGAGTGAAATAATAATATATACATATAAATTCATTTTTTAACCTCAGGAAATGGCATTTATCCTGTATTTTATCCATTTTAATCAAAAAGAACAAAAGAATTATGATGGGACATGATAGAAGAAAGAATTTTATTATATCAGATTTTATTGTTTTAGGAAAGGAATAATATCATTTTGGAAAATATATTATTCTACATTGTTAGCATTATAGTTTTATGTGTGTGTATATATACATACACATATATATATTTAAGAAGACAATGGCTGTGAGTACTTTTAATTAATAAAAAATAGAATGTGCTGGGTAGACTATTGCAAAATGCTTTCCCAGTCAACAAATTACATAGAAAAGAGATCAAGTCTGTAATTTTTCCACACTCATGCCTGTAAGTGAGAGATGAGTCAAGATCACCATTGGAACTCAACCAAACAGAGCCAAGGTCTCAGCAAAGACTGAACTTCCACACACTAGTCACCATAGTAAATTACCTCAATCTTGATTACTTAGTAAAAGGTCACCTTCTGCACTTAATGCTATTGAAATAATAAAATTTTTATGTAAATAACATGGGAAGTTAACCAAGCATAGACAAGGGGTCAACTCTATCTTGTGGCAAAGACTAGAGAAGAGATGGAGAGAAGTTTGTACAGTAGACAAAGGGAATGATTATTAGGGGTTGGGTTGGGTTTCTGCATAAAAGTGGTTAAACTGGACCTGTGTGCAGAGAAGCCCTGGATACTAGCTGTGCTTCTGGGTTTCCCACATCTTTGCTGCAGCCAGAGCAAACAAATCATGCAGTCTCAAATATACATTTGTCCCACCGATTTTGTCTCGTGTTATCACTGCATGAAATTGGATTGAGAAACTCGAGGTTAATTCTTGGGTTTCTGCAAAAATTGGCTGGAGATTATAGCAGTGTCTTTTACTGCTCTCTCACCATCTTCCTGGGGAATTGAGAGAGAGTGTGGGCGTAGACCCAAGCATGAACTATCTATATTTACCTTGTTTTCTCAGTATTCTTTTTTAGCAATACTGTGTATTTGAAAGATATTTTTAAAGAGATTAAATGCATTTTTAAGGAAAAAATCTTGTATGAGAAGATTTTTTAAAGTAACTTTATACATTTAGTATGTAGTGACTGCTCTAGGCCAATGAAATTAGTTTATAGAAGATAAAATTTACCAAGCCATTTTCACCAGAATCATGCCTAAATATTTGCATGGGAATTGATCTATCAGCCTTGGTCATAATATTAGAGACATTAACAATTTGTAAAAATGAGTCTTGAAACTCATGGACCTATCCTTGAATTAAGGGTAAAATGATTAGTTTGATATTTGTGTACTTAGAAGCTTCTAGTTTGCATTTGTGTCCATGAAGGTCATTTATGCCACATATGTAATGCCCTGTGCACAGTGAATCAGTATGGGGCATGTGATAGATTTTAACATTATCTTCACAATATAAATTTTCAGAAATAGTGTTTGATATTTTTATTAAGTAGAGATCATTCTGAAGTTCAAAACTACATGGAAAACAAGAATAACCTGTGAAATTGTAAATATATTTAAAGAATTCTAAATTAAGTATTGGTTTTTCCTCTCTGTATCTAACTGCTAACAAAACCCTTATTTGTAAAGTATACATTTTTTTCAAACTTGGTCTTAATCTCATTTAGTTGAACCAAATTCGATCTTTTTTCTAATTTAAAAATGTGTTTCTTTTGTTTCTGGATATGACAGAGTAACTAATATCAAACCAACCCTCCCGCCGAGAACATCTGTAAAAACTTGTGTAACATGCAAACAAAACAAAACAATACAATGTAGCTATCTGAAGGCATTGGAGATAAGGCAAGTCAGCCAGGGGATTTTTAAAAACATTAGATCTAACAAGCTGTTTACAAGACACACATTTAAAATAAAAGATCAGAAAGACTAAAAATAAAAAGATGAAAGAAAGATATAAGAAATATTAACCAATGTAAATTTAGATTAAAAATCTTAATATCTGGCAAAATTTCATTTAAGGCAAAAAATAGCATAAGGAATAAAGAGTAAACATTATGTACTGGTGAAAGACATAATAGAACAAGAATTTTAGCTGCCATTTGCAGAAGTTTAGTGAGAAATATGTTTATCAATAACTGTAGTTAATGATTTTTATATACCCATCTCAGAAACTTGGAGTTCAGACAAAAACTAAGCAGATATATGAAAAATCAGAATATTTCAATTAATAAGTTCCAGGTATGTATATGTGTATATATATATATACATAACATATACATATATATATATATATATATATATATATATATATATATATAACTCTGACTCATGCACACACACATATATATGTGGAACTCTAACACACACAAAATAACAAAAATGAAAAACTCACAACTATCAACAAAGTGGGAAAACATTCTTTTCAAGCACATGAGAGATATTTTCATAAACAAACTACAGATAAGGTCACTAGACCACAAGATAAATTCCATAGACTGGCTATAATATTGACTATATTCTCTGGTCAAAATGAAATTAATAAAGGACCAGATTTTCAAAATTCCAAATTATATATTGCTAAATAAATCTTGGACTAAAAAGCGAACAATGAAATGCTTAAAACTAAATGGCAATTAAACAACTGCTGTCCAAATTTATTTGACACAGCTAAGACAACACATAAAGAGATAAATATGGCTTTAAATTTCATTGACCAGGAAATAAGACAAGTTAAAAACCACAAGCTAAAAATTCAACTCAAGAAGTTAGATAAATAGCAACATGGAAATCCAAAGAAACATGATTGAAAGAAATAATAAAGACAAAAATAGAAAATTTATCCTATTTTTAAAAATCAATAGAAGCATTAAGAAAATTAAAAGGTGGTTTTTAAAAAGATTAATAAGACGTATGAAAAAATTAGTCAATAATATGGGAGTATATGAAAATAAAATAGTATGGAAAAATGAGAAATAATCACAGATAAAACAGAAATATTTCAAATGATAAATGGAATTTGTGAAAAATTATATGCTAATATATATGAAAACCTATACAGATAAAACTATTATTTAAAATCATTAAAAAATAAAAAAAATCATTAAAAAATCAAAGTTGGAAGAGAAAAAGCATAAACCATTTTATTCATTCAATAAATGTAAGAATTAAAAAGTTCAAATAAAATGGAAACTAAATAAATCAAAAAGTGTATTGAAAATAATTAACCAGGGTCAAATAGGATTTATCCTGAGACTAAAAGAATAGTTCATCTTCAGAATACCATCACAGTGGTTCTCCACATTAATAGATTGAAGGAGAAAACTATGATTACCTCAAAAATTTTAGGAAAAAAGCATTTAATAAAGTTTAACATCTGCTTATGATTAGTAAATCCAAAACTTTCACTTACTTCATAATGATATAACCAAAAAACAAATAGAATATAATAGTTAATGAAGAAATTTTAGATGTCTTCTCTTTATGATGTAAAAGACACCTGCTTAAGTCCCAACCAATACTGTGAATAAAAATCAAGCAGCTTAAGAATTGGACTTTAGAGATAATACTGTCATTGCTTGGAGATGATAGTGATGATGCATCTAGAAAATTCTATAGATCTTTTAAAAATATTTTATTTATTTACTCATGAGAGACACAGAGAGCGCGGGAGGGGGGCAGAGACACAGGCGGAGGGAGAAGCAGGCTCCATGCAGAGAGTCCCATGTGGGACTCGATCCAGGGTCTCCAGTTTCACACCCTGGGCCCAGGGCAGGCGCCAAACCGCTGAGCCACCCAGGGACCCAAATTTTTTTAACTTCATAAATAATGATAGACTTCAGAAAAAGTTGTGGATACAAGATCACGTTAGAAAAATCTACTCCAAAACAAGAAAAAGAAAAATCTTACTCCATATATAACCAAACGGAAATTATAAATAAAAATTAAAAACCAGTCCCAATAAGAACAAAAATTGTAAAATATCCATGGATAACACAAAATGTAACCTAAGAAGAATATTTTTAAAAAACTAATAAAAGACATAAAAAATTATCTGAAATGGAAATGTATCCCTTGATATTAGATTGAATAACTTCATATTATAATAGTCAATTGAAAAATAATAGAAATCCAATGTAGTTTATATTAAAATTTCTTGAATTTTTTTTTTTAGGAATTCAACAAACTAAACTATAAATGAAAGGAGAAAAGACAATAGCTAAGTTAACTTTGAAAGAGAAAGTAAATTTGTCCTACCACATATTAAGCATACAAGGTCAAAATTATAAAAATAATATAATGTCTCAAGAACAAGAAATCAGCCAATAGAACAAAATAGGTACATCAGAAAAAAAAAAAGCTTAGGTATATAAGAAAATATTACAAAGAATTCCTATAAATCAACAAGAAGACAGGGATTCCAGCTAAAGAGTGAGCAATATACCAGAAATTTTATAATCAAGAAAACCCAAAAGGATGGTAGTCTCATTGTTGTTTTTGGTGGCAAGAAGTTAAAGGAATCAAGGAATGAATAAAAAGTGTAGACATATGGTATGGAATTTTAAAATTCCAAAATCTTTTGGCAGTTCTAGAGACACCTATAGCAGAAAATACCAGAGGATACAGAGAGAAATAAATTATGGATTTCTCTCAAAATTGCAAGAGTGGGAACTATGAAGAGAAGAAATAGATGTATAATGGTACCTTCCCTTTAGATCATGTTTAATAAGTATTTCCAGAACACCTCCTATGTGCCAACTTGTCCCACTACTTCCTTTCATTTTCCTTTCTCTTTAAGGTAAACACACTGGATTCTCTGTATATGTGAATGTGCTTGTGCACAATTTCTATATAGTAAATAAAAGCTTCTTAAGAATCTTGAGATAGGGCAGCCCTGGTGGCTCAGCGGTTTAGCACCGCCTTCAGTCCAGGGCGTGATCCTGGAGACTGGGGATTGAGTCCCACGTCGGGCTCCCTGCATGGAGCCTGCTTCTCCCTCTGCCTGTGTCTCTGCCTCTCTCTCTCTCTCTCTCTCTCTCTCTCTCTCTGTCTCTCATGAATAAATAAATAAAATTTAAAAAAAAAGATCTTGAGATATTTCTTAATTTAGATTTAAAATTATTAATACCAACATTAATATTAACATTTAAAATATGTACACTATGTAGATACAAAAATACATATACTCATATATGTATAATATATCCTACTTTGGAAAGCTTTAAATTATTTTACTTAGAAGCATAGGAAGATTTATTAGCATTTTTAAGTATTTAATATAAAGCCAGACCTCGCTGTGAATACTGAACCTAAGGTATATTCAACATATCTACAGAAAGAAGAAAGGGTTTCCAATTTCATACTATAAACAAGGGTTTTATATACAAAATATCTCTTTACTGATATCTTTTTTAGGAACATGTTTGCATTATTTATTCCTCCAACTTCTTTGCAAAGGTGAAACCTTTGGTTGTTCAGGTTGTGAACTGCAAAAAGATGCCACATCTAACTGGACACCATTTGTATCAATATCTTCATTGTTTCTGAAAAGTTTTTATTATAATTTAACAATTTTATGTGAGAATTTTGAACACTTCTGACAGATGGCAATAAACTCTCCTCTTCCAGCCAAGTAAGTATATTCTGTCGGTTTTCTCAATAATAATCAAGAAAAATATTATATATACTAAATACACAAAATATATACCATAATATTGATGGATATTAAGTGCTTAACTCTAAAAGGGTTAAATTTTGGGGCACCTGGGTGTCTCATTTGGTTAAGTGATTCAACTATTGATTTCAGCTCAGGGTTGTGAGATTGAGCCCCAAGTTGGGCTCCACCCTGGGCTTGGAACCTCTCCTTCTGCCATTCCCCTACCCCTCTCTCTTTCTCTATCTCTCTTCATCTCTAAAAATAAATATTAAAAAATTTAGAAGAGTTACATTTTTTGAAAGCTTCATATTGAGAATATGAAAACCTACAAAGTAGGAACAAGTGTAGCAATTAAAATACATCGTCCACAACATGGAAACACAAAGTAGAATGGTAGTACCAGCGGCTGGAAGAGAAGCAGAAAGGGATTTATTGTTTAATGGTCTTAGAGTTTCAGTTTTACAAGATGAAGAGTTCTAGAGATGGATGGTAGTGATGGTTGCACAACATTGCAAACATATTTAACACTACTGAACTGTAGGCTCAAAATGGTTGAGATGGTAAACTTTCTTATGCATAATTCATCACAATAAAAAAAGGAAAAAAATACCTTGCTGATCCAATACGTCACCTGTCCTGTGCCACTTAATAAAGAGCTGCTGTTCTTAATATTGCTATTAGTGCTTAGGCTCAATCTGCCATTTCAGATTGCTATTTATATATTCAGCCACTCACATATATTCTTTTTTTTTTTACTCGCATATATTCCTAAATGGAGTTGTTGAGCTTGAAAATAAAATTTTAAAGTATTTTAATTATGCCATTAAACATGTAACAATTGAATATGTTTAACTTTGATAATCATAAATGAACATTATATATATATAATTCTGCCAATTACTTCTAATTATTTGTTTTTAATGAAAATTCCACTGGTATAAAAATTAATCACTGTTAGGATCAAGCCAGTTACAATTTTATAGATTCTAAGATAAAATATTTTTCCTGATGTAAAATAGAAAATTTTATATAGAAAATCAGGACCAGAAAACAGAAAATGACAAGATATTAAAGAGGAAAATGAAAAATATTTGTATTACTAAATAAATTTGGGGAAAATAGGTTGAAAGTAAGAAAAATATTTTAGTTAATTTCTATTAGGTAATTTTTAATGTTTCTACTTTTAGAGCTAATAACTTAGAACTACCTCACAAATGGAGTAGAGTATGAATTTCTTAATCATAGTAGTTGAATTTCAAGGAAAACTAGATAAGAAAGAAAGACAAAAATCAATATTCTTTCTGCTCATAGAGCTACATGGCAGTGTAGCTCAAATATTAAACAGCAGACCCTCTCATTGGCTATTATCCACTTCAAGCATGAAATTTTAATTTTCCGAAAGTTAGAGTAGGTAAGTTTCAGCAACATATTAAACACAAATCAATAAACTCTTTGGAGATTAAAAGAGAGAATAGGCTCAAGTATCAGCAGAAAATTTATCACATTTTCCTGGTAAAACATAGATATGATATACAAATATCAGAATCCCTGGGTGGCTCAGTGGTTCAGCACCTGCCTTTAGCCCAGGGCAGGATCCTGGAGTCCTGGGATCGAGTCCTGAGTCAGGCTCCCAGCATGGAGCCTGCTTCTCCCTCTGCCTGTGTCTCTGCCTCTCTCTCTCTGTCTCTCTCTCTATGTCTATCATGAATAAATAAATAAAATCTTTAAAAAAGATATCCAAATATCCATCAAAAAATAATGGTAATATTCAAAATTGAAATTTAAAATATCTAGCTATTAATGCTGTAGCATAAGAAAGGTAAAAATCATACAGGTGTGTTGGCGTTAATTCTGAGTTGTTTTTTATGATGCAAATAACAAATTTTACCATCTTAGTAATTTTTAGGTGCATAGTTCAACGGTATTAAGTATATTCATATTGTTTTATAACCATCACCACCATCCATCTTCAGAATTCTTACCATCTTGGAAAGCTGAAACTCTGTACACATTAAACAATAGTTCCCTACTCCCACCAGCCCTGACAACCACCATTCTACTTTCTGTCTCTATGAATTCGACTACTCTGGGTACCTCATAAAAGTGGAATCATACAATACTTGTCTTTTAATGACTGGCTAATTTCTCAAGGCTAATGTTCTCAAGGTTCATCCACATTGTAGCAGGTGTCAGAATCTCCATCCTAAGGCTGAACAATATTCCACTGTATGCGTATATCACGTTTTATTTAGCTATTTATCCATGGATGAACACTTGAGTTGCTTCTACCTTTTAGCTATTGTGAGTAATGCTGCTATGAACATGGATCTACAGACATCTTTTTAAGATCGTTCTTTCAATTCTTTTAGAAATACACCTAGAAATGGAATTGCTGAACTATATGGTCATTCTACATTTAATTTCCACAGTTGCTCTAATATTTTACATTCTCATCAATAATCCACAAAGGTTCCAATTTCTCCATATCCTTACTAACACTTGTTATCATTTGGGTTTTTTTTTTCCTAGTAGCCAGTCTAATGGGTGTGAGATAGTATCTCATTGTGGTTTTGATTTCCATCTCCCTAATATTTAGTGGAGCTAAACATTTCTTAATGTGCTTATTGGCCATTTTTTTTGGAAAAATATCCATTCATGGGGATCCCTAGGTGGTGCAGCGGTTTGGCGCCTGCCTTTGGCCCAGGGCGCGATCCTGGAGACCCGGGATCGAATCCCACGTCGGGCTCCCGGTGCATGGAGCCTGCTTCTCCCTCTGCCTGTGTCTCTGCCTCTCTCTCTATCTCTCTGTGACTATCATAAATAAATAAAAATTAAAAAAAAATATATCCATTCATGTCCTTTGCCCATTTTTTAATTGGCTGTTTGGGGTTTTTGTTGTTGCTGCCTGGTAGTTCTTTATGTATTCTGGATATTAACCCCTTATCAGATGTAAGATTTGCAAGTATTTTCTTCCATATCATAGGTTGCGTTTTCACTGTCAGTTGTGTCCTTTGAGGAACAGAGGTATTTAATTTTGGTGTATTACAATTTATTTTTTCTTTTGTTGCTCATGGTTTTGGTGTCATATTTAAGAAGTCATTGCCAAATGCAAGAACATGAAGATTTTCCACTGTGTTTTATTCTAAAAGGTTTATAGTTTTATCTCTTGCATTTACATCTTTGATTCATTTTGAGTTAATTTTTGTACATGGTGTCCAGCTTTATTTCTTTTCTTTTTTGCCTGAAAATATTTGGTTTTCCTAGCATTGTTTGTTGAAAACACTGTTCTTTCCTCACTGAATGGTCTTGAGACCTTCGTCAAAAATTATTTGACCCTATTTATAAGGATTTATATCTGAGTTTTTTATTCTATTTCATTGGTTTCTGCGTCTGTTTTTGTGCCAGTACCACATATTTTGATTGTTGTAGCTTTGCAGTAAGTTTCAAAATCAGAAAGCATGAGACGTCCGTCCAACTTTGTTCTTTTTAAAGATTGTTTTGATTATCTAGCATCCCTTGAATTTCTATATGAATTTTAAAATGGGCTGACTCCATTTTTGCACATTAAACTTCTAGTAGGGGATCAACAACAAAATTACAGGGGCATGATAATGACAATTTCCTTTAGTTAGCAGAAACTGTAAAACATTTTACTATTTTATCAGAATATTGATTCAGAATACCAACTATGAAACCAAAATATTGTAGTAGTTAAGTGTATAAAGTAAAAAAAAACCACATAAAATTATAGCATATGAAGTGAGCAAAATCTTTTAGAATAAGTTAAGGAATTACAAATATCTAAGTTATTCTTAACATCTATCATAAACATATGCTCGCTTCAGCAGCACATATACTAAAACATCTATCATAAACAATGTAAGGAAGACCAGGATTACTGACACAGCATTATGGCTTTTCCAAAATATAAATATTTTTTTAATATTTTGGGAATTTTTTTTCAGTAGAGTAACATGACCACACACACACACACACACACGTGTGTGTAGATAATTTCCATAATCAAATCTAGACAAAAATAATCTGTGGGTCCAGGGATACAACAATGCCACAAGTATATGGGAAAAACATAAGAACTTATTTAAAAATATTTTAAAAGTAAAACTTATAAGAAATTCTTTATTCTTTTCTATACATTTTAAAACAATACATGAACAATAAATTTAAAAATCTCCATACCATTCATTTTTTTTATAGCTTCCAAACACTACACAATCAAGTATGGACTTCAGTGGAAGTCTACTGAAGTAAAATATTGATTTAAAACGTATCAGAGCACCTGGGTGGCTCAGTGGTTGAGCATCTGCCTTTGGCTCAGGTCATGATCCTGGGGACCTGGGATTGAGTCTTGCTTTAGGCTCCCCATGGGGAGCCTGCTTCTCCCTCTGCCTATGTCTGCCTCTCTCTGTGTCTCTCATGAATAAGTAAACAAAATCTTTGGAAAAAAAAACCATATTTACCAAGCATAAATTTGAAACTGTTACCAAATACACAACTGGAAAGGAAACTAGAGATGATGCTGTCCTGTCATAAAAATTTCAATCAGAGATAGCAATGACCAGTATACACTAGAGAATGAGTAGTTTAGAAAACACTCCCATATTTCTTTGTAAATTCATTTGGTCAGGACTAATTTGGCACAATGACAAATTATATACAAGTGGTATAAGAATAAGAATTCAGCGTGCCTAATCCTCTTGCATGTATTAAAAAATATAAAAATTATTCAAGGAAAAATAAAGATAGTTTCATAAAAATATATTATTGATGATGTAGTAGATTCCAGGTTGTGCTGCCAAGAGTCCCCCATCTGCTAGGGGTGGGAGCTGTCTGTCAGCCGCCTTCCTGAATTGCTTTTGCTGAAGAGACTTTCCTCATCTGAGGGTATACGTCCTTCCTGTGGCAGCCAACACTCCAAACTCTGATCAACATGGGGGCATAATGGCTGGTCTCCCACCCCAACTCCAAACAACTATGAAGATCCACTCCAGCTCCAGATCCTGATGTGTGGTCAGCTGAGGCCTTATTGCCCAATCCTGCATCCTTCCCTTTCCTTTCCTGTTTTTCCTTCCATTCTTCCAAAGGCATTAATCTTGAGAGTGCTTACCAATAACACTTTCTGCATGTGAATCTGTCTCTCAGACTCTGCTTTCTAGGGACTCCAACCTACAACAGATGCTAAACAAGTTGTCACCCGCTGACATTCACAACAACTTCCAGTATAGAAAATACTAGGGGAAAAAACGAGAAAGGGAATTTGATTCTCCTGCAGATCTGATTTTCAACCTACATGAAATACAATATCATTTATTTATTTGAGAGAGAGAGAGAGAGAGAGAAAGAGCACGAGTAGGGGGAGGGGCAGAGCAGGATGCTCAGCACAGGGCCCCAATCCAGGACCCTGAGATCATAACCTGAATCAAAGGCAGACATTCAGCTAACTGAGCCACCCAGGTGCCCCCAATGTTTTATTTTAAAAGAAAAGTTTAAGAAACTGAAAAAATGTCATGACCTTTTTTATATTCCAGATGACATGAGAAATTTGAAGAATTAGTGAATGTGAACTATTATAACTATATAAAATGTACAATTGAAATTGATAAACATACTAAGGAATGTATACTTATGATAGAAAATATGTAATAAACAACCTGTGTTTTTCTAAAACCTAAACTGATGTCTGTGAAGTCCTACATTGTATTTAAGGCAAGAATTTATCTGACATTGAGTACTTTGCAACTGTCAGGATGTTTAACTTAATCAGCAGATGTAGATACTCAAATCAAAATGCATTCAAAATTATACAAGTTCTATAACTTCACAAGAAAGCTGTTAAATCTAGTGACTGTCACTTTAAATATCAGAGCAAGTAAACTCTGAAACTATCATAAGGAATTTTATTTCCATGAAAGCAACATATGCAACTATTTTATAACAAATTGTTAAATCCCAAGGCTTTGAACACCTAATTACTATGACTAGAATAAGCTCGTGTGTAATTATTGGATCTGTGTAATTCATATGTAATAACATTGTTTTAGTTATTATTAATAAATAATGTCCCAACTTTTGTGGTATCTTTGGGCCAGTGATGGCCCTGCTAAATTATTGTATCTGAGAAATCTTAAGGGGCTAACCAGAAATTCTATGCTGAACCAAGTTTTTAAATTGGTTAAATCTATAACAATAAAAAAATATTTTCCACTCATTACTACAACTCCCAGTCTTCAATTTTAGATCTGTATCAGACTTTATTCTGATAGAAGTAAGGTAACGCCACAAAATTGAGACAGATTATTTGTAATGGATTCTTGCTATATGAATCATAGTATCTCTAGATCTTCTAGTCATTGAATTATTGTGTATTTAGTCAGTATTGTATTAGGTATCTATTGCTACATAATAAATTGTTCCCCAAATTAGCAGCTTGAATCAACAAGCATCTATTCCCACACACAGCTTCTGAGGATCAGGATACAGGATACAGGAACACCTTAGCTGGCTAGTTCTGACTCAGAGTCTTTCAGGAAGTCGCAATCAAGCTGCGAGCCTGGTCAGCAGTCTACTCAAAACTCAGTTTAGGGTAGAAAATTCAACTCTTCAGCTCACTCACACAGTTGTGGCTGTTCTTTGCCACATAAGACTCTCCCTAAGGGTTCTTACAACATGGCAGTTGGCTTTCCACAGCTAGGAAAGAAAGAACAAGAGAGCACCCTGAGGCAGCAGTCACAGTATTTTATAACCTAATCTCAGAAGTGATATTATCATCACTTCTGTATTCTACTGGTCACACAAATCAACTCTGCTACCCGTAGAAGAGGACTAACAAGGGTGAGGATGCAGGAGGCAGGGATCGGTGGGATCCACCTTGGAGAATGGCTTACACAAGTACCTTCTAGTGGGTAAGGAGTGCACTAGGGGGAAAACATACGTGAATCCTTTCTTTAAGAAGCTTCCATTTTGAAAGCAAAACTGACTTTAAACAAATAATTTTATTTCTATTATTATAAAGCTTGTCTGAAAGAATGAACTCATGCTGCTATAGGCAAGTAAAATAGCAGAATCACCGAAGGCTTCACTGAGGAAATGTGCCTTCAACTAAGCCCTATAGGATGCATAGGAGTAGCTTGGTGAACAAGCTTTAAAAGCAATATGAGGGATTTAGTTTTGAGGAAGAGATGGTGTTGAAATAAGCTGCATATTGAGAGGATATAAAGGAAAGCATATACTTTTCTCTTTAGAAAAATATAAGATCAGAAATATGTTTTTTTAATTAAAAATGGAAGTCGGGGGTGGCCTGGGTGGCTCAGTCAGTTAAGTCACCTCAGGTCACCATCTCGGGGTCATGCGATGAGCCCTACATCGGGTTCTGTGCTGGGTGTGGAGCCTACTCAAGATTCTCTCCCTTTGCCCTCCCTACTTGAAAAAAAAAAATCAGTTTAAATAGCTTGATAACTAGATTTTGAAAGCCGAGAGGTTCAAAGCACCAACAGGTCTGATTTAACTAAACTAACTCTTCTTAAGCTCCTGACACCCAAGAACAAGGTAAGAATTTTCCCAGTGCCAATAAACCTGTTGATTTACTTTCTTATTACACACGTTGAGCCCTTGATGTAACTAGTTGTTTAAAATGTTTGTGAAACATTGTTTAATTACTTGAGTCATAAAGGCAACAACCATTGTGAAAATTAATGATGGGTTAAAAGCTTTAACTATGGTTGTAAATTGATTCACAAGTAAGCTTAGTAAGCTTTTCCTAAAGGTATGTTACACTCCAAGGCTATAAAGACACAATTTGTAAATAAGTCATTAAAAGAGCTCTCCTATACTTATCCTCCTACTACAGCAGATATATTTAAGTAAGGTGATTTCTAAAATCTTTTCTTTTCACAAAAACTGAGATTTGATATAGGCGTTAAGATGTGGAAAAATTAAGATTTATAAATCTTAGCAGTTTTTTATATTAAGTGTTGCTGTATTTTTTTTTTGTGTGGATTTTTCTGATGCAACTCCTCCCCTAACATGACAATTCTGCTGTGTGTGTGTGTGTGTGTGTGTGTGTGTGTGTGTGTGTGTGTGTGTAAAGCACTGGGAAACAGCAGGTGTCTTCAAAGCATGGCCCCAGAGCATTAGCAAGCAGCCTCACTTGGGAATTTGTAGAAAATGCAAAATTTCCAGTATGTTTCAAAGCCAATGTGTCTTTGAGGGAAGAGCTGCGCAGTCTGGTCCCAACAAGCAAGGTGATTCTAAGGCACTGAAGTTTAAAAGCCAGTGAGATATGGTATCTCTCATTACTGTCAACCTTTTATCATCACTTCTGTGACTAATCAGGGCCGGTAGCTTCTCTTTTGCAGAGTGAGATTCAGCAGTTCCACTGACTATAACACAATGCACTTCACTGGCTGTTCCCATCCACCCCTCAAAACCACAGGATGTATAAATCAAAAACAGAGATGTGTTGGGACGCCTGGGTGGCTCAGCAGCTGAGCGTCTACCTTTGGCTCAGAGCATGATCCCAGAGTCCCGGGATCGAGTCCTGCATTGGGCTTTCTGCATGGAGTCTGCTTCTCCCTCTATGTCTCTGCCTCTCTCTGTGTATGTCTCTCATGAATAAATAAATATAAAAAAAAAAACCAGAGATGCATTAACAACAAAGGATTATGTAGAGATCCCCTAAGCCTTCCACACATTTAGCATTAAATCAAGGGAAGATACCCTTTCTACCACACCTTGATTTAATCAGTATTTTTAGTCTTGGAAGAGAGGAAGACAAGGTACAGAAGAGAATTGTCTGGATTGGCAGTCAAGTGCTCTGCACAGACTTTAAGTGTGAATTTGATGTTATAAAATGAGATTACCCTGTATGACCACCTCTACAGGCCTGGATTTCCTCATCTGTAAAATGAAAGTCCAAGTACTGAGTGACCTTTAGTTTTCCACAAATTATATCCTTTAAAAATTTTTTTTTAAGAATTTATTCATCAGAGACACAGAGAAAGAGAGAGGCAGAGACACAGGCAGAAAAGAAGCAGGCTCCATGCAGGGAGCCTGATGTGGGACTGGATCCTGGGTCTCCAGGATCAGGCCCTGGACTGAAGGTTGTGCTAAACCGCTGAGCCACCCAGGGTGCCCAGGACTTCAATTTTAAAGGGAGTTTTTTTTTTATTTTGATTATTTTTTTAGGCTATAGGTTGAATTAGAATTAAGGACCATCCAGCATTGATCCTTTAAGTTTCAATATATAAACCTAAATCTAACAAAATCATAGTTAGGTTTGGTAACAGCAAAGTGACTTTATTCTGACTACCTTCACCAGTATTTGAAAATTTATTGCATCTTCTATGGTGACATACAGGTATTAGAATGATCCACATCCTGATTTGCTCCCACTTTCCCAGAAGTCCTGAGTCTTAGGATAGGTGGTCATCCTACCAGTATGTATGACTAATGAGTTACATGATCCTAAGGTTTATAATTTTTTTTTTAATTTTTTTTTATTTTTTATTTATGATAGTCACAGAGAGAGAGAGAGGCAGAGACACAGGCGGAGGGAGAAGCAGGCTCCATGCACCGGGAGCCTGATATGGGATTTGATCCCGGGTCTCCAGGATCGCGCCCTGGGCCAAAGGCAGGCGCCAAACCGCTGCGCCACCCAGGGATCCCCTAAGGTTTATAATTAAAAGTCCTCTTCTATTTTTTTAAAAAAAAATTCCAATTGGCTAAGTGGGTTCATTAATTTGTCCCTTGGTTTAGTAGACTTTAGACAACATAGAATGGAAATTTAAAACACTGTGACTTTAAGGACTGGTTTTGTAATTCTTCTTGCTCATAGTCTTTGATTTCAATCAGAAAGTAACACCCAGGGAGAAAGGAAGAGAGACAGACCTGCCTGCAGAACATCCCAGCAGCTTGGCCTCATGCACTGGGGGAGTTTGCTGTCAGGGGAGGGAGATGAGGGAAACACAGCTCTCAGAAGTAGAGGTGGTACTTGGACCAGTGCATCTTGGATGGCCTACTTGAAGTTTTTATTTCTTAACTGAGCTACTGATACCCAGATGCTCCAAACACTGACCTCAGCAGCAAAATTTTCAATTCCCTTAGGTGAGGGTGACCATATTATCACAGTCAACTGTCCATTCATAGGTTTTATCTTGGCACATGGTAGCATATTTATCTCTACTTTTGGTAGTTTCTAAAAGTGAGAATATATTTCTTTTCCATATTCTCTGACCATATAAATAACTTCATACATTCAATTTTTAATTATTCATAATCTTCAGAGACTATATTCAACCCTAATAATTAAACCTTTTAAACCAATAGGATCATTATATAGCTTTGTGAATAGCTAGAGGAAATCCTGAGAGTGGGTAATTTCTTTACAAGCTGCATTTCCTCGTAGCACTATATCAAATGTGGAATATTTTTAGTGAGGTACTGCTTCAGTTATAATTTGATGAATCATCTGATTTAAACTTGGCATGATAACTGATAACCAGCATGGTAGAAATGACATTTAGTTCAGAGGATCTGAGTTTTTGTGATTTTTCAGGTCATTTAGCTAGTTGACATTGGCAAGTCATTTCACCTCTCTGTGTTTCAGCCTATCATATATAAAATGGTGAAATTAATCTTTGCTTTTGTACCTGGATATTAAATATGGGCTGAAGGCAGTATATATAATACAACTGTATAACACTGGGAAATTATCAAAACTTAGAATGATTCAAAGCAATGAAATTAAGATTCTTTTGTATTGCTTTTAGGAATATAGAAGTCCTGATCTTTTAGAAGGCAAACAAATGTAATATTTGATGGATATTCCAAAGTTTAGTTAATTGACTCTCCTTTCAAAATCATTCCTACAGCAATGAAGTTATATTGACAACTTAGACCGACACTCTCTTCTAGATAGAAAGGAAAAACACTGCTGCTGGTGTCCATCCACTCCATTTTGGTTCATTGTTTTTTTGGTTTGGTTGGTTAGTTGATTGGTTGGACCATTCTTCAATTCTTCTCCAAGGCAGTGCCTATAGTTTGACCCAGGAGATGTCAAACTTTGCACTCTAATTTAATGAGACTGTGGTATATGTGGGAGAATTTCACAAAATTAAAATCTCATTGGTCTGCTCCTGCCTCGTTTTCACCACTGCCATGTTTTCAGCCTTTAATAATTTAATTACTATCTCTATTTCAGGTTACAGTGTCCATTTGATGGTGCAGCTACCTGTGGGTTTTCACTAGGTAGGCGTGAGACTTTCCTAAGCACTCACACTACGGTTTACTCTCTGCTACAATGGAACTAAGCCTTAGATTAACAGTAGGTTCAGGAGGTTTTTCTCACAACCTAGATATGGAAAACTAGGACTTGAAAAGTTTCTCTAGGGAACTGGACTGGGTAGGGAATGGGTAAATACTCAGGAATGTATAGCTGATGACCCCTCAAGAACCATGGCAACTTTGGGGATCTCTGGCACCATATAATCCATTCCTGATTACCTTCTGTCCTGTGTGTCTCCACTCATGATTCACATTCCAGGCAGAGGATATGTAAGTGCCTAGCTGGGGTCACATGGTCAATGATGTGGTGACAGAGGTGTAGGACTGGGGAGAGCAGCTCTGCAGGAATTACAGGGGGTTAGAGAGGCTCTGTTACTTGACCTGGGATAAGGTGGAGATGGTCTGTCAAGCTTCACATGCTCATTTCCTATCCTCAGTTTCTCTGTTTAACATGAGACAAGAGACAAGCATGCCTTGTAAAGAAAACCCTCCTGGGCAATTCAAGATCCCAAATCTTAGTTATGAGCCATAGTCTTAACTGGAGAAAGTTCTTATTTCCTTCAGGGATTCTTAATTTTGGTAGGAAAAGCAGAAGAGGAAAACTTTATTTGGGGATTTCAGAAAAAAATACTTAAGAGCTTTCTTTACAGAACACAGAGGCTAAGACAGAAGAATGTTAACATGCAGAAAAATTTGGAGGGGAGAACTATTGAGGATGTCAACACTAGATTGTATCCATTTCCACATTAAAATAAGAAGTGAATCTTCAGTTGGAATGGAGGTATGATGAGGTGAGTGGAGAAAATTTGTGAAACTTACTGTTTTCAACTAGGAAAAGTCATTAAACCATGTCTAAGAGTTAAGATGGATTGAACAACTAAATTTAGAAGCATACATTTTAATGGGCCTAATTATCTGTAGGCATCTAGTGGTTAGTTAAAATCTGGGATTTGTGTTTGAAATAATTTCTGTTTACTTTGTTTCTGATTACAAAATTAGTATGTGTTCACTCTAAGAAATTTAGAAAGTGCAGACAAAAACAGGGGAAAAAAGAAAAATCTTAAAACCAAGAAGTAACTATCCTTACCATTTTGCTGTGTATCCTTTCAAGATTTTTTTCTATGCATAAAGATTTTAAATATCTATGTTCATCTTTCAATGTAACAATTGCATGTCTGTTGTCAAAAAATTTGAACATACCAAAACACATATAGAATAAAATAGCACTCATAATCACTTAATGCATACCTGTATATATATGCTTTCTCAAGTAAAAATAGGATTATAACATATTCTGCTTTGTAATCTGCTTTTCCCACTTAAAGATACTATCTCACTTTATAAAATATTATTCCATTTTGATGCCAATTGTTTTCAACCAGAGGAAATTTTGCTCAGAAGACATTTGGCAATATTTCAGATTTTTTTTTTTTTTGATGTCACAAATGGGGGCAAGGATAGAGGCCAAGGATGTTGCTCAACATCCTGCAATGCACAGGGTAATCCTGCCTCCATAACATAAAAAGAATCACTCACACGAAGTGAACATAATGCTAGGGTTTAAAAACCCTGCCCTATTCTCCTTGGTCTCTTCTCTCCGAGGGTCTAATATTTTAGGAATATTTCAGTTACAGTGACAAACAGGATCCTTATAATTCCAACCCATCTTGAAAACACTGCCAAGTATCCTTTCTTCCAATCAAAGAGCAAACTTTGCAGGGATGCTGTAGGGTGGAGGTGGCAAAGCCTCCAAAATCTCTATAGCACAGGTTTATTTACAGTGAGAAGTATGTGAATTTCTGGAAGGACCAACAGGTCTGCAGCTTCTGAGATGTTCTCAAACATTGATGCTCTCACATTGACAAACATTGCTGACACTAGAAACCCTTCTATTATTGTTTCCCATTTTGATTCCACTCAGGATTTCACCCAGTCTTTGTTTCTGTACAACTCATTCGTCCCATCGATTTATGAGCTCCAAGGATGTGTGAAGACCCACTTTCTTGTACGACCACGGTGTGCCAAGAAGGGCTGAAGTCCTAGAATTCCTTCCATGGGCTGTCATTTCTCAGTGATAACCCTGAATTTCAAGGTGGTTTTCTTCCGAACACTTTCTTTCTTTCTTCACACTATACCCTGGGACCCAAACTTTGCAAAGAATTAACAAGTTTACTTGTCATTATTTCTTTAGCTGATAGAATGTATCGATTTAACTCTTTTTATTAAATGCAAAATTGTTTTTTCATTTGAGTCCTCTTATTTCTGAGAGGCCATTAGTTTGTTGTTATTACATGATATTCCTCATCAATGTTAATGGCAAAGTAGAATTCCATTATACATTTGGATTAAAATATAGAAGTCCCTTATTAGTAAAGATACTAGACATTCAGTCTTTTCATTGTTATAAGTGACATTTTGACAAGCATCTCTGTCATCATACCTTTATGTAATGTCTGATTACTTCTCTGTGATAAGTTTCTAAAGTGGAATTACTGATTCAAATGTTTTGCCCATTTTTATTTATAGTTGCGACAATACACAGCATAGTTATATAATGTACAGTGTAATTATAAGAATATATTGACAGTTTAACAATATACAGACCCATCTAACTTGTGTAAAAGTTCTTCCTTCCCCATGGCCTCTCCTACTCTTGAGTTTCATCTACTGCTTAAATCTTCACAAATCTATTAGGTGAAAAAAATTATTTGATTGCTAGTGTGGATGGATGTGCATAGTTTCAATGTTCGTGACCATTTGTATTTTTTGTGAAGTTTTACATTTTTTTCCAAGTTGGTATTTAATTTTTGATTTATAAGACTTTGCCTTACCTAGAAATAGATACTGCAAATATTTTATAGAAATTATTTTTAAATTTTATTTTATGGTATGTTTTTTCATTATCTACCAATAATCTACCAATATTTTATAGTTTCTAGACTTTGTATAATAATTAGAGTGTTCCTACTCTCCCAATTTCACCTGTAAATTTTTGGGAATGGGGGGTGATATAGAGTTTAGGTATAGCTTTAACCTTTTGGTTTTGTTTGTCTTTGGTTTGTCTTGCCTGTTTTGTTTGGGGTGTTTTTCATTCCTTGTTTTTATGACTGCCATTTGTCTCTGTATAGTTTTTGGAACACTTTGATTTTCCTCATTTATTCTAAATGACCCTTTCTCTACCACTTGATGGGTCTAAATACTGTGCCAGCTAGCATGTCATATGATAGGCAAGTCTTTCTTCATTACTCTTCTTTTTCATTACTTCATATATTTCATTTTCTCCAAGTATCTTTCCTGAAAACCAAAAGCAAAGCCAAACAAACCAAAGACCTTCCACTGATTTCTCTTAAAAGTTCATATTTTGATAAATTTAATGGGAAATTACTATCTTTACAGTAATGAGTTTTCTTAAACAATGCTTCTATCTAAATATTATAAGCAGTTATTTAAAAGTCACCATGATTATATATTTATTATTTAAGTAGAATAGGGAAGTGGTGGTGGGCAAAATATTCTCACATATGTGAAATGTGCTCTCCCCACCCCCAGGCTTCAGTCTCCTTTTCTCTGAGTGCTTTCCATGACAAATCTCTAGCATACATTCATTCTCAGCAAGCTCTGCTTCTGGGCAACCCAGACCTAGCCAGTAACTTCCCCCATGGAGAAAGAGTTAAGGAGTTGAAAAGGTACTTAATAGTACATAAACTTCAAATTACCAGTAACCAGTCAGTGACCAATAACTCAATAAACAAAAATATATACTATACTTCACTACTGTTAAAGGGAAATGCAACTTAAAACCACTCTGAGTTATCATTATAAAGCCACTAGATGATGAACACCAGTAAGTATAAAAAGGTGGGAACTCTCTCTCTCTCAATGTGTAGTCAGTAACGTTGAACATTGATACAACCGTTTGAGAAAAGAGTTTAGCATTACTCAGAAAAGTAAAAATATCCACATCCCATAACCCTGCAATCCAGCATAGGCATGTATGTACAAAGACGCTTGCATGTCTAAATCAGGAGATGCACTCAAAATATCCATGGCAGCATTATTTGCAATAGCCAAATACTGGAAACTATCCATATGTTCACTTATCTAGAATAGATAAGTAAATAGTAGTATATTCACACAATAGAATATTCCCCAGCAATGAAAATGAATGAACTACAACCATGTGCAATAATATGAACACATTTCACTACCATAATGTTGTACAAAAGAAAAGAGAAAGGAATACATATGGCAAATTGAGATAAAGTTTTAAAACATGAAAAACTTAATAGTATTTTTAGGAATATATATATAGGTGATAACAAAGAAAAGCAAAAGAACGAATATCACAAAAGGTAACATAATGGTTATTCTTAGGGCAGAAAGGGAAATGCACTCAAGGACAGTCTCAGAGCTGGTAGATTATTGGTAATATTCTCACTTTTAGCGATGGCAACATGTGTATTCATTATTATTCTTTAAAGGTCATATATATTTTATATGCTTTCCTGTACATGTGTTAGATTTCACAGTTTTTACTGAGAAAATGAAAGTATCCAACCCACCACAGTCTTCCCCAAGCAGCTCATCAGATGTGAGGCATCTGTTCCATCCACCTTCTTCTTCACACATGGAGTCAGACTTTTCAATCTTATATAAAAGAAGGAACAATACCAAAAATAATTAATGCAAAATTCCTTGGGTAGTGCATGTATGATTCAAAGAAAGTCAGTGGGAAGGGGGCTCAACCCCCCCAAAGAAATGATCTCCTCAGCCCATAAATTCCCCAGATTTGGGGCACACAAGATACTGTAAGTAGGATTACTCCCTCTCAGTGTAACGGTTGTGAGGGCTCTAGATTCAGGTAAATCAGTCACTCCATTGTATAGCTTCTGGGGGTGCCCTCAGGGACCCAAAGAAGATCTCTGAGAGTTCAAAAATCTGCTTCCTCCAGAGGCAAATTTCACATCTTAAACATCTTCTGTCAGGTAAATTTATTCATGGCTTCAACCAGATAGAATAATCCCAAATATTTTTCACTTCCGATATACATGAATAAAAGATATGTTATCTTACTTGAGATTTCTTAATCGCAAGCAACAGAAACTGCCTCTGGTTTATAAAACAGAAAAGGAGTTTATGAAAAAGTACTGAGCATCTCCCAGAATCCTTGAGATTGAGACCATATGAGACCATATGAGAGAAATGGAGACCATATCAAAGCTAAGTTTCCAGGATCAATGTCCCAAACCCTGCAGCACAGCTGGTCTGATGAGGAATTGAGGGCCACTGCTGTTGCCTCCTGTCAATGCCATTTGCAGGACAGAATTTCAGGCTTGCAATTGTGGCTGCTGCAAAAGCTGGAGGCCTTTGCTCTTAACATAGTGGGGTCCATATGGCACTTCCTTCTCAGGTTGCTCAACCCCAAATTGAGGTTTCCTATTCAATGTGTCTGACCAATAGAATTTAGGTCACTAGTTCTAGGTACAAGAGGAGCTGAGAAGGAATTTTCTAGATTCTACCAATGTACAGGGCAGCCAGAAATCATGAACGATGTCTACTTGGTGGTAGACATCCATGCTCTTTTGCTTAAAAAACTTTCTGTCTGGTATAACTTATGGAATAACAAAAATTCAGTTACTGCCAATTTCTAAGTACATGATTGATGATATTTTTAACTATCCAGAAAAAGCATGAAATTTCACCATCTGTTTTGCTCTTTTGTCCCTTGTGGGCAATAAATTTTCCAGAGTCCCCATGATTCAGAGGAGACAGAGGTGGGGTCTTTTTCTGAGTCTGTACACATACTTCATATACTTTTCCGTATTACCCAGAAGGGGTTGAGTAACCAGCAATGTTCAGTTGAACCCTTTGGAAGGAAGTAATCAGCATATAAGAATAAGAGCCTTGCAGTGGTGAGAATCCACCTTGAGGAGGTTCTGAAATCCTGGAGGCTCGAGGTGAGTGCTGGTAGAGAATGGTCTCAGGCTGGATTAGATGCCAACTTCATGGCTAGCAGCCACCCCGCTCCCTCACAAGCTGCTGT
This sequence comes from Vulpes vulpes, assembly GCF_048418805.1. Taxonomy (NCBI): domain Eukaryota; kingdom Metazoa; phylum Chordata; class Mammalia; order Carnivora; family Canidae; genus Vulpes; species Vulpes vulpes. Next base: position 69,795,390 of record NC_132790.1, read on the forward strand.
GTTTTGAAGCTATCTTGCAAGAATTTCTGCCTTGTTGGAGAGGGATTTAAGAGTGTAAAAGACAAACTCCTTTTTTTTTCTATTCCAGTTTGTAATTTGAGACATTTGCTTTCTACACTGGGATTTTTGGCTTCAGAGGACACCATCTCTGCATGATCCATTTTTACATAGGAATCAAAGCTACCTGGTGGGAGCAAGGGGGAGGTGGGAGGTCAGAGGCAGAAGGAAGGGAGGAGAAATTATTTGCTGGGATTTTCTTTTTTTCTTTTTTTTCTACTTTGAACAACTTAAAGCAATTTCTCCACTTGGTATATTATTACTCCATTACTTTTTTACCTTAGAAGTTGCAGCTCAGAGGTTATCCATCAATCGAAGTTTTAAAAATGTTTTCATAATAGAGCTTGAACTACATGGGACAAATATTGCTTTATTTTCTACTTTAACTTTTAAAGCACTTAGTGAAAAAGCTTTGAGTTTTGTTAGTGCCTGACACTCTGTAGTATCTGATTTATAGTGGTTGGGTCAAGGTAAGCTTAAATGGATGGTTGAGGGTACTTATGGGATGGACAAGACTTCAGATGCAGGCTATAGCACTGGGATGGAGATTAATGAATGGCTCTGTACAGTAAGGGATACAGGCTGATGGAGCTAGTGTTGAGAGCACATATGGAGATACCCTGCTGCTCATTTTCCTGAGACAATCTCTCCCTCTCCTCTTTTCAGAACATTGAGATGGAATGTTAGTCAGTGTTTATTGCATGTCACAGGAAGTAGAAGACTTCATTAAAACATCAGAACTACCTCCCCCTTATGTTCTCAAAAAATGCATTGAGTCATACAGGTTCCAAAGAGAAATGAGAAAATGTGTTACCTAAAGAAATTATCCATGAAATAGGAGTTGGGAGTTAGTAGAAGCTTCTGCTCTGGACAATTTTAAGGGGATGCAGCTACCAAATGAACTAATAAATTGATGAGTAGAATGTGAAGAGTTCAAAAATAGATCCTGTAATATATATATATCCTGGGAATTTTATATATGATAAAGCCACCATTCCAATTCATTGGGAAATAATGGATGTTTTAGTTAATTCAGTTGACTTATCCATATGGAAGAAATAAAAGTATACCCCTTCCTTACACCATATGTAAACAAAGTGTAAATGTAAATTTGAATATGTAAATGTAAAATGTAAATGTAAACAGACAGACTGAAGATCTGATGTTTTTAATATAAAAGTATAAGAGGAAAGTATAGAAGACTACATGAATAATTTAAGGGTGCTTGAGGAACATCTTAATTAACACAAAAAACTAGATATAGAAGAAGTTGACCAATGTACATCAAAATGAAAAATTGTGTAGCAAAGATGCAAAAAACAAGCCTTTTTTTAAAATGCTAGACTGGGAGAAATTACTTGCCATCCATATGATCAATATCTCTGGTACATTAAAAGCTATAACATACTAATAAATAAAATACAAAAATTAGTAAAATATATGCAATACAAATAATGATGAAACCTATGAGAAAATGCTCAATCTCACTCCAATTTGGAAAATTAAAACAAGTACAACTTTCACAAGGAAATAAAGAAAGTTATGGCTTTTTAAAAAAAAAACTATATTTGTAGTATTAGATATTTTCAAGAAAGAAAGGAAGGACCTACTTATAGGCATATATATGTGTTTTAGAAGATATACATCAAAACGTTTAATTACTTCAGGGCTAGAGAAAGATACTGAGTCAAAAGAAAAGAAATTTATTTTCTCTTTTCATATATCTTTGTGGTATTTTATTTACCCTGATGAGAAATTATTAATTTTTGGATTAAAAAATAATCTAACAATGAAGCACTAACTTAAAATTTAATGGGTGATTGACTATTGTGATGGATTATGACAAATAAGGACTCTAGAAAAAACTCCAGACTCTGGTCTGGCCAGTTGATCAACTATGTTATGCCATTCATTGAGATAAAGACATTTCCCCTGAATGTTTTCAGATAGTAAATTCTTGTTTGTTTATACCAAAGCTATATATCAGTCTACAAGCTGAGATTCAAGAAATATTACCTATTCTCTTTCAAACCAAAGTAATTTTGATCCTGAGTTCTTCTATCACATGCTGTTGAAGCATTTTTTTTTTTTTTTTTAATTTATGATAGTCCCAGAGAGAGAGAGAGAGAGAGGCAGAGACACAGGCAGAGGGAGAAGCAGGCTCCATGCACTGGGAGCCCGACGTGGGATTCGATCCCCGATCTCCAGGATCGCGCCCTGGGCCAAAGGCAGGCGCCAAACCGCTGCGCCACCCAGGGATCCCTGTTGAAGCATTCTAGATCTGTGATAATCGAGCCCTATCTCCATCTGTCTCATCAGACACCTGGAAAATAACAGGTCTGCCAGAACTGTAAGTGTGGGAAAGGAGACCTGAACTTGAAGACAGAAGATCACCTTGGGCGTGTTGATGCAACTCTTTGAACTTTGGTTTCCTCATCTATAAAATAGGATTGATATCATTTGTCCTTCATGGCTCACAGAAGTGTCATGGGATCACTACTTTAAAAAAAAAGATTTTATTTATTTATTTGAGAAGGGGGTAGATAGAGCACAGAGGGAGAGTGTGAGGGAGAAGCAGACTCCCAACTGAGCAGGGGGGCTGATGTGAGACTCTATCCCAGGACCCTGAGATTACAACCTGAGCTGAAAGTAGACATCTAACCAACTGAGCCACCCAGGGGGCCCCAAGATCCCAAGATCACTGCTTTTTAACTCAAAGCCTGGTACCTTCATGAGCTTGTTAAAAATGACCCACTCTGAAGCCCATAGTGATCTAGGATTTGGTTAAATGACTTGCTAAATGGACTGTTAGAAGAAGAAAAACAGGTCTTTGAGAGGATAACATATTTACAATTAAGAGTTTTTTGAGAATTGGACAGATATGAAGGAGAAAGAAGATAGGGGTAATTTGGAATTCAGGTATCAGAATATTAAGTCATGAGAAGTCTCAACAGACCTTCTCTAGCACTAAAATTTCTTATTATCTAGGTCAATGCTTCCTCCAACAAAACTGCTGCAAGGAATGTCTTATTCTTAAAAAAGAAAAAAATATAAATAAAAAGATCTTGATTTTTTTTTTTTGCTTGCCACATAGAAATTCTTGCAAAATTACTGAAGACTTCATTTAAAATTTCTTGGATAGCTCTTTAGAGAGATGTTTATCATTTGAATTCTTCTCTGTAAAGTCTAAGAAAACAAATGATTTATGAAATGTTCAATGAATGTCTGTAATATCAATGGTTGTGTTTATAGCCATAATTCAGTACAATTTCCCTGGTCTCAGTGAGCATTTTCTGGACTATGGGTACCTGGTACTGACTGTATTTGAAGAGTGCTTTGTTTGCTCTGTAGTGATGATGTCAAGGAAGGTTTATATGTTGGCTAGGAAATATGAACCCTGATTTTATCCTAAACTGGCCAACCATTAGCTGTGGTCATCAGACCAGTGATTGTCTGTAGGTCTTTGCTTACCCTTATGGTAAATAAGGCAATTCTACAACCTGGAATTTAGATCATTATCTTTTTCTGTAATATGATAATAGAAGGTACCAGCTGCTGGATGAATTTTTACTTTTAAGATGATTGTCTAGTTTCACTTTTTCTTTCTGAGCAACTTGCAATTTATGCATATTATAGTATCACTGAAATGTAATTAGGTATTGTCTGTGTTAGGAAATTATTGCTTGAAAACTGAAATTAAACCAATTATAATAATGATTGACATTTACTCTTATTAGTAATGATTAACAATGAGGATAGCTAAAACAGGATTTAGGTTATATAGACATTCTAACTGACAAATTGTAACCTCTTTTGATGCTCCCACCATCCAATGTGACCCACTAGTGCAGGGGTCCATAAACTATGCCACCTAATTTTGTAAACAAAGTTTTATTGGAACACAGCCACATTCATTTCCTTACATATTGTTTATAGCTGCACTTAGGCATAATCAACAAACTTGAATAATTGAGCCAGAGCCCACTAAGCCTAAAATAGTTACTATAGGGCCCTTTACCAAAAAAGTTTGCCAATCCCTGTACTAATGGGTCTCTCATCTTAGTTGGAAGGTCAGCTTTACAGAGAGAAGTCTGTATCCTTTTGGCTGACATTTAGGGCCCGACTTACCTAAACAAGGGACTTTCCATTTTACTCTTCCATGAAGCCTCTATTCCAACCAAGATAGTCCAGTCTCTTTTCTACTTCTTGCAGATAAAATGTTCCCCCCTCCTACCTTTCCCCAGCCCCAGAATATAGTTAGTTAGTAAAGTGGCCCTAAATGATTCATAGTGATGTAAAATCCTTGCTTTTGAAAGTGTGCGTTCACACAGATGGACATCAGCCGGATGTTTGCTAGAATTACAGAATCTCAGGCCACAACCCAGACCAACTGAATCAGAATCTGTATTTTAACAAGATCCTCAGATGAATTGAAACACTGATCTCTAGATTAGTGCTATCCAATAGAGCTTTCTAGAATAATGGAAATGTTCCCCCTCTGCAAAGTCCAATATATAGCTACTAGCCGCCACATGTGAATATGGATATCAAGCAATTGTGGCTAATGCAATTCAGATTCAATCTTTAATTTAATTTAATTTTAATTAAAGTTTATAAAGTCACATTCAGCTTCTGGGCTACATATTTTAGAGTACAGGTCTAAATTGTGCTTTCAGAAAAAAAAAATCCCAGATGGGACACTTACACTTCATTCCCATAAGCTTCCAAAGTCACCTGGGGCATTCCAACATTGGTCTGAACCTGGAAAACAATATATCTTATGGGATATCCAGCAGGATCCCTATGGGGTTATATGGCTAGAGAGCTATATGTCCTCAAAAGCTTGAGATAGGGAGGGACATTGACTATGAGTGGTAACTCAAGGGCCAAATCCTCCCAAGGTAACTGTTGGTCCCAGGTAGAGCTGAGACATGGGGAGGATTGGGTCTAAGGATCGATCCTAGGAGGGGGGTGAGGCAATACGTCTATCAAGTGGGTGTATCCAACTGAGAGAGCTAGGCCACAGTCAAACTCTTATAGGTTCAGGCCTGACTCTCCTCTTATCCAAACCACACAGCCCTAAGGACCAGGGGGCCCCAACCACAATGATATTTAGAGGCCATCTTCTGCAATAGTCTTATGCATTATAGCTGAGGACCTTACAGGGTGAGGAAGTTACACAAGGGTGTGCAGGTAGTCAATGGCAAAGTGAAGGGTGGACCTCTCATCTTTGTACAATCTCACAAGGCAGTGTTTCCAACTGAAGACAGGGCGCCCAAACTGCCCAAACTGGCTCAGAGTTTATGTCCTCCCTGAGAGTGAGATCCTGACTTACACTTTCTCTCCACTGCCCAGAGCTCATCCCTTATGCTCATGGTCTGGAAGCTGCTACTGAAGAAAGCTGGGGCATGCTCTGAGGTGCCTGATTCTTATCTCTCTTGGCTCAAATGTCATTTCCCAGAAGAGCTCTGCCTGCCATCAGCCTAATATATTCATTTACTAGGGCTTACTTAACAAATTATCACAAACCTCTTGGCTTAAAACAACAAAAATGTATTCTCTTGTGGTTCTGGAGGCCAAAAGTCTGAAGTGAAAGCCTGTGCTCCTCCTGAAGTCTCAAAGGGGAAACCTCCCTTGCCTCACCCAGCTTCCGCTGGCTTCTGGTATTCCCTGACTTGTGACAACATAACTCCAATCTCTGCCTTCTTCCCTTTGTTCCTCTGGGTTTTCTTCTTTTCCATCGCTTAAAGGACATCTATTGTCATTGTTTTTAAGACCCACCCTAATCCAAGATGGTCTCATCTTGAGATCTTTTCCTTACTTACATCTGTAATGACCCTATTTCCAAATAAGAGCATACTCACAAGTACCAGAGTTTAGGATTTGGACATGTCTTTTGGGGGCCACTATTCAATCCACTATATCCTATTTCCAGGTTTCTTTCCAGAAAGGCTCAGTGCCTTTCTTTAAGTTTCAGTGTCTTCCTCTCCTGGCATTGTTCTACTTGTCTTCCAAACATCCTGCAGGGGCTCAACAAAGCTTATTCCTGGAAGCAGGGGAGGAAGAGTCCCTGAAAGTACTCTGAATGATAGGGCTTCACTTTAGCTATGTCCCCTGGAGGCATGAAAACCTCTGGGGTGCTGTCCCTTTTCTCCTGGCCTTGCCTCTATGATTTAACTTTCTATGGCTTGTAGGAAGGACATCTTCAATTGTCCTATCAGTTTGGTCCCAGTCCTACAGTCCTCACTCAGATTGCTCCTATACCCAACAGGAGAATGCCTAAAGGCTGCCTCACATTACCAATATATTAGATGTTCTCCCATTGTCTCCCACCTGCAAGCTCTCCATTAAAACTGAATCTCCAGCCTAGAAGAGGGATAGGTCTGGGTCAGGTACATATAGATCATGACTGGGCAGGATTTAATACTTGGCCTGGAGAAATATCCAGAGATGAGGATGAGTCAGAGTCTTTCCAAGGAAATAAAGCTAAGAAGCCTGGAGAGTGTGCAGATTGGGTAGAGATGTGTGGGCGCTCCTGCTGGCTATGAGGTCTTACACATTCTGAATTGGTGATCATGTTGGGTGACAGCCATGTTGGGCTGTGTGCAAGCAAAGGAAGGTTGCCCAAACCAGGGCTGAGATACAATGAGACCACTCAGTCTGACAGTGTCTGAATGATAGAGAAGGTGAGACAGTGAGAGCAAGAGTTAGAGAGATACCTAATAGCTTTTCACTTTATTCCCTTCCTGTACTTTGTTTTTGAATGTATCTATTATTTTACTATAAACTCCTTTTAATTCAAACAAGCTTGAGTAGGATTTTGTCCTTTTTAACCAACAAACAACCAAAAACATTTCTGGTTTATCATCTGTTAACTTGTAAAGACAAGCCCAGTATGAAGAACATCTTATAAGAAAGAGGCATTCAATTAATTGTTATTGAAAGAACAAACAAACAAAAAAAAAAAAAAAAAGGGAAAAAATCCAATGAGCAAACTGTTCCTGGCCCATTGTAATTTAACAAATTGGCATCATGATTTATAAATTAATTGCTTGTGAGTTTTGTCAATACAAATTATACTTCCCCTCAAGAGCCTCATCATCTGTGGATGAGTTGATAAAGTTGTGTTTCTGAATCTGAAATTTGAGGTGACAGCCACAACAATCACAGGAACTTGATTAAGCATCTTGGCGGCTCTGCACATTCTTACTACATCTGCTATAGGAGGCTCTGCCAAAGACAGAAAATGAAAATGGGAAGGACAGAAAAATAGAATAGTGCTCAATCTTAGATGAAACTGACCTACCTGAGGCTCAGATTCAGATGTTTACATTTGGGTAATTATTTGTATTTTGAGAATACAATAGGGATAAGTTGGCCCATGATAATATTTTGCATGTTCAACATCCTCTTCTCCCCCCAGAAGAAGAGAGATTCAAAGGAAATAGTCAACCACAGTAATGGTAGGTACAAAACAGTTTATATTATCCATGTTTTATGGAAGGGATTGAATGTCAGAGAAAAATGGTTAAAAATATTTTGTTTTCTACGAAGTTAAGATGCATGTGGAGAAAACTTAAATGTCACCTTTTTTGCCCTGTTTTCAAAGTTCACATATTAGACAAGCTGGGGGGAAGATGGCTTGATACTTCAGTGCCAGACTCTTCAATGTGACATTATGTAACCAAGTAAGATACATTAAGCTTTCCATCACCGCAAACGTGTAAAACTTCAGAGAATTTGCTAAGCCTTAAATAAATCTTCTATTTTTAGCCTAACTGCTATAATTGAATTTTCTTTTCCCTTTCTCGTGCAATAGCTTTGAGCATCTTTCTATGAAAATGCTTTGATCTCACTGGAAGTCTTAAGAATTGTGATTGATGAGAAAAGCAAAGACTTAAAAATCCTGAAGACATGGGTTCAAATCTTAGCCTTAAACTGAATGTCAATTTCTGGATATGCAAAATTATCATGGCAGGTCTCCTTATGAATGTGAGCAGGAAGAAGAAATGCAATAGCATTTGTCTGTTCTCAACCTTGGGCTCTAGTAACAACTACTCTTTAAAAAAAAAACCAGAGTTCCAAAAAAAGAAAAAAAACAGAGTTCCTTTATTCATTTGATAGAGAGAGATCACATGAGCAGGGGGAGGGGAGTAGAGCTAGGGCAGAGGGAGAGGGAGAAGCAGGGCTCCATCCCAGGACCTGGGGTCATGACCTGAGCCAAAGGAAATGCTTAACCCACTGAGCCACCCAGACACCCCAACAGCCACCTTTTAAAATATAGGAATGCCCAGGTCTTTTTCGAGCCCAGCTGACTTGGACTCTGTGAGAGTGGGGCCTGGGCATAAATATTTTTTTAAATGCTTCAAGTATTAAAAACTTTAAGCACTCAGCACAAAGCAAGAGGAAAAAAGCATGGTCTTTAAATCACTGTTAACTTGAGTTTTTAGGAGGGGCGAAAATGTGTGTGTGTGTGTGTGTGTGTGTGTGTGTGTGGACTTCTTAATTAGCTAACCGATAGTGAGGAATTGGTTGTAGGGCCTACCAACCAATGAGACTGTTCAGTCAGTAGATTTGCATTTAGTAATTTCAATTGACACTGAATATGATTAATAATTCCTGTTTAATTCTCCTACATCAGGAAATCGGGATATTTTGACAGATTCTTCTTTTTTTTAAGATTTTATTTATTTACTCATGAGAGACAGAGAGAGAGAGAGAGAGAGAGAGAGAGAGAGAGAGGCAGAGACACAGGCAGAGGGAGAAGAGGCTCCATGCGGGGAGCCCAATGTGGCACTCAATCCCCAGTCTCTAGGATCACACCCTGGGCTGAAGTCGGTGCTAAACCGCTGAGCCACCCGGGCTGCCCAACATATTCTTGATTAAAGAACATGAGTTGGGATTAAACTTCTACGGATATTTCATTTCGCTGAGATCATGGGGCATGTTTCTTTACTAAATGTAGAATCCTCTTGACAGACCGTGACAGCCAGTTTAAAACCTCCTGCAACTTGGGGCACCTGGTTGGATCCATTGGCAAGCATCCGACTTTTGGTTTTGGCTCAAGTCCTGATCTCAGGGTTGTGAGATGGAGACCAGCTCTGGTCACAGCAAAGAGTCTGCTCGAGATTCTCTCTCCTCTCTCTGCCCTTCCCCCTTGTGTAAGCTCTCTCTCTTTCTCTCTCCCTCTCTCAAATAAATAAATAAATCTTTCCAAAAACTCTTGGAAAACCAAAACCAAACCAAACAAAAAACCCTTGTGCAACTTCAGCATAGATGGATCTCTGATTCTGTGAACTATGTTGAAAATAGCCACAGCCCACATTAGACATCCAATAAAAGTTTGATGCGTCTTCTCCTTCACTAGAGTCTTGGTGTACTGTAAACTAGCAGATAAACTCATCATGAACCTGAGATGGGCTGCCTTGGGCTTTGGGCAGAGTAACTATAGCGAGAACTGCAGTCTGGGTTTATGAGTTCTCTGAACCTTGGAGACTTCCAGTTAGCAAGGTGCCCTTAATAGACAAGTTACACAAAAGGGAATTGAACTGTGAGTCTTAAAAGAGTAGCTCTTCTTCTGGCTATGGAAAATAATTAAAATTAAATGCAGCCTGTTAGAAATCTCTACTTGCCTCCAATATATAATGCATTGAGAGTATCATGTTTTAGGTATTGCTGAGGTTTTGTTGGTGTTCTTTTTCCTTCTCTCCCTCTTCCTCATTTTTACCAAGCCAATAGCTCTTTCTTTTTAACACCATAAAAAAGAAAAAAAAAAAAGCACAGTCACTCCAGGAATATTGAGTTTCTGCATGTGCTTTGGCACAAGCATGATTCCAAGAGCAAAGCACAGGCTTAGAACTCACCCATGTCCTGCACACCAGATGTGATTCCCAAAATGCTTTTCTGAATCTCAAAAATTTTTAAATGAAATTCAAAAGCAAAAGTTATTGCTAACAGTATTCATCCCCTACTAACAGCTAATCAGCACAAATACACATAGAATCATTTAATCCAAGTGAAGAACATTCAGTTTCATAAATCGATCTATTGTAATCACTCAAGGGAAATAAAATACCAGAGTTGAAATTTTCTAAAACAAATAGTCTTATAATTTCAGTTGCTAGGATAAAACTGTGTTTATATAGTAGTTCATTATCCCAAAGCACTTTGCAAATTATTTTACAGCTTTCTTAGTGAATGGATTTGATTAAAAACTGTCATGATAAACACTTTGTACTATTCTCACATTTGTTTACAAAGGTGTTACCAGAAAATTACCTAATGGAAATCCCGGTTACTCTATAAACATTGTCTGTGTGTCTTGACCTTTATTCCAGTGCTTGTCAAATGATTCCACTCTCATGAGCAAATATTAATTGCTCAAGAGGGGTAAGGAAGAGGAAAGGAAGAACGAAGGGGAAGAAGAGAGGGAGAGACAGGAAGACAAAAACAGACAGAAAGACGGAGAAACAAAAAAATTGCTGAATTTTCTCGATAACCTCTTCAAATCTAAACTTGCCAACGTATCTCTAAACCTGTAGTCTACTTAATGGACCTCTTTCAGAAAATAGTTTTCTTCTTTATACCTTTATCCATGTAACTTCTCTCTCATTAGCCTCTACCTCATAGCATCTCTCAAAGTTTTATACTTACCACCATCCTATATTCAAAGCTTCCTGACTTTTCTTCAACACCTCCCATTAAGAAGTCCTCTGAGCTCCATTATTTAACTATCAGCGAGTGACATAATTGGTAGACAATCAAATATAAATTCAAGATCCAGTTGGCAATGGTATATCAACCTTAGTGATGAATTCCTGAGTTTGGCCAAATTCTGGCTATTAAAATATTCAAACCCACAGTAGCTTGTGGCCATTTCTAAGACATAGACCATAATCATCTTGTATCATTAAAGGCTAAGAAGCTTAGTATTTGTAAATACAAGCAAAATTTTTTTAGGAAAATATATTGTGGCTGACAAAGGTCAGGCACTGTACTAAGGAGATAGGGAAATAGGAATGGATGAAGAAAACCTACTCTTATAAAGTTCACAACTAAGTATAAGAGACGAACTTTAGGGATCCATGGGTGGCTCAGCATTTTGGCACCTGCCTTTGGCCAGGGGCATGATCCTGGAGTCCCAGGATCGAGTCCCACGTCGGGCTCCTTGCACGGAGACTGCTTCTCCCTCTGCCTGTGTCTCTGCTTCTCTCTCTCTCCTTCTGTGTCTCTCATGAATAAATAAAAACTCTTAAAAAAAAGAGAGAGATGAACTTTAGGGACACCTGGGTGGATCAGCAGTTAAACGTCTGCCTTTGGCTCAGGATGTGATCCTGGGGTCTGGGATCAAGTCCCACATCGGGCTCCTTGTGGGGAGCCTACTTCTCCCTCTACCTACGTCTCTGCCTCTCTCTGTGTCTCTCATTAACAAATAAATAAAAGTCTTTAAAAAAAAAGAGAGAGAGAAACTTTAATAAGGCATAATATAGGATTGTTTAGTTAAATTGTACAATTATGGGGGGTACTACAAAAGCAACAGGATGCTACGAAGAGTAATTGGATAGGCTAGCCTGGATATCATGCAAAGTCACCATGAGAAATCAACATTTAGGCTAAGTCCTAAAGGATGGTTAATCAAAGTGAAAAGGGAGAAAAGAAGTTTTTCAAACCAAGGGAATAGCAAGTCTCAAGATGCTGAGGCTTAGTGGAATGCAGTAAATAAGAGATATCACAAGAAAGTCAGAGAACCTAGAGTAAAGAAAGCTCAAGATGACACCAATTGTGGAGCTAGACAGGGGTCAACTCTGACAGCCCCTAAGTGGGTAGCCAAGGTAGGATTTTAGGTAGAGTAGTGACATGATAAGACTTGAAGTTTAGTAACACTCTGGTTGCCCTGGGGAGAATGGATTGGCAGTGGCCAAGGACAAGAGTAAAAACAAGGAGACTGGTTAGGAGGCTATTGAAGTCCAGGAAGGCAATAATGAATCAGATTAGGGTGGTGACTGTGGAAACAAACAGAAGTAGGAGGATTTGAGATGTATCTAGGAAATGGTATCAGGCATCTAATTAGGAAACACTTGCTAGGGGATCCCTGGGTGGCTCAGTGGTTTAGTGCCACCTTCAGCCCAGGGCGTGATCCTGGAGACCTGGGATCGAGTCCCACATTGGGCTCCTTGTATGGAGCCTGCTTCTCCCTCTGCCTGAGTCTCTACCTCTCTCTCTCTCTCTCTCTCTGTCTCTCATGTATAAATACATAAATAAAATCTTTTTAAAAAAGGAAACACTTGCTGATGACAAACGGTTGATTCTACCAATTCCACTTTCTAAATAGATCCCAAATCTATACATAAATCCTGTCTTTTCACATGTGTATGTTGTGTGTGTGTATGTGTGTGTGTGTGTGTGTGCGCGCGCGCGCGTGCATCTGAGAGAGGACAAGAGGGAGAGTGGGCACGTGCAGTCAATGAGGTAATTAACTTCGCTGTAAGCCATGGCCACAACCTCCAATATTAGCTCTAGACGTACATCTTAAGAAGCTTATTGATTACTAGGGGACTCTGACGGGAAGATGTCTAGATACTTAGTGGATAACTACATTCAACTCTGTTACTAACACTGGGAAAAAAATAATGTGAAGCATGTATTCTACTGCCCATGGTGGCATTCATTATATTTTTATAAAAGGAGCAACCGGTATACATAAATGCAATATTCTTATCTAACATGATTGAAAATGAAGTACACTATCTTATCAAAGACAGAGCAAATATAGATTACTAGCTTGCCAAAAATGAGTACATGACAACATTTTGGAACTTAAGTGTTCCTGGGAGATAAGAGAACACAGTGATGTCTATTTCTCACCATTCAACCTTGGAAAAATTAATTTAACCTCTCTGAACTTCATTTGTTTCATCCATAACATGGGGATGATACCATCCATTTTAAAGAATTTTTTTCTTAAGAGGAGCAGAGGGAGAGAGAGAATCTTAAGCAGACTCCATGCCCAGCACAGAGCCCCCATCCCCCAACCCTGAGATCAGAATCTGAACTGAAATCAAAAGTCAGATGCTTGGTACACTGGGGTGGCTCAGCGGTTGAGTGTCTGCCTTTGGCTTAAGGCATGATCCTGGAGTTCCAGGATTGAGTCCAGCATCAGGCTCCCTGCAGGGAGCCTGCTTCTCCCTCTGCCTGTGTCTCTGCTTCTGTCTCTCTGTGTCTCTCATGAATAAATAAATAAAATTTTAAAAAAAAAAAAAAGTCAGATGCTTAACTGATTGAGCCATCCAGGTGGCCACTCATAGAATTCTTCTGTTACTTAAATAAAATAATATGTTACATTAGAAACTATATTAAAACTTTTATGCAATGAACATATAAGAAATATAGCTAAGACTTTTATCCCAAGAGTCATGATTACAGATATTAACTATTACGTTATAATTTTTCAAACTGGCTGAGAGTTCTAGTTGACTAAATGCTGGATCATCCAGCCCTTACCATATGTGTTTTTAATGCTGACTGTGGTATTTGGGAATGACTAACTTTGGAAAATTAGAAACGTGGCTGTTTAAAGCCAAGTTTGTGGTATGTGTTGTGATCTCTAGCATATCCCCACACCCTCCTAAAGAATCCTTAGAATTCTGATTTCCATCTTTGCAATTTTAGTCAATGTCAAAAGCTAGCAAGCATTACCAATTAATGAAGCTTATATAATGCTAAAATGTTTCCACCAGAAATTTTGCCACTGAACATGTTATCTTTAAATGATGTAACAAGTCTGAATGTATTACGATAATGTAAAGATCATGTATGTATAATTCATATATCACTAGTCTGCTTATACAGTCAAGATGACAGCTTGTGAGAGTTTAAACTAAATGGGTAATACTGTACACTCTCTCTCTCTCTAAATATATATATATATATATTTATGTACACATATATACAGACACACACACACACCATACACTTAACAGTATATCTCTTTAGCTATACAATTATTAAACTTATTATTTCATGCAACTATTAAATTACTATTAGTATGTATTTATAGAAAGTAAAACAATAATCAAACCTTATATGGGGTATTTGTATTCTGAAATTTAGAGGTTTAATGCCAGATTCGAATAAAAAGTTACATTTTTGAAATAGAAAAATACATAAAGATTTGTGGATATCCTTTCAAACAAATTTATATAGTATCATTTCTTCATGCTTTACTGTAAAACAGACATTCCCACTCCTTTGACTATAGATAACAAATATATTATATAATGAATAATATAATATAATCCAATTTTTAAAAGCAAAAGGAAAAAAGTAAACCTAAAGTGATTTTTAACTGGAATGCATGCTTTTTAAAATAAAATCATTGGCTAGGTGAGGATTCTTCAACAAAATAACTCATTTTGAGTAGATGTTAGTTCCATGAAGCAATGAATTTTGAAGTACCCCTGTCATGTTTGCAAATACTCTCCTACACCTTAGTCCACACAACTTCTGGCTGCCCATCCCTACTTTTTCCCCAAATGACCAGGTCTCATCTCCAATTCCTCCTACACATCAAAAGTTTCATGTGTCATTCTCATAAGATTCCGGCCTGACAAGTAGTGGGTGGCAATGGTTATTAATCAGGTAAATTATATTCCTTATGAATTATCAGGCAACTAGTATGTAACTCCCTCCTAAGTGGCATCATATACTCTTCTCTATTGGGAAAATTCTAAGAAATAAAGCTGATACAACTTTCAAACAATGTGATAGGTAGAAATATTTTGAGTCACATAGGTAACTATCCAGTTTTGGAGAATATGTTGTCTTCTCTTGGAATCTGTGTGAACTTTCATCATTTCCAGGCTTGAACTGGCTACCTTCTTCCTATATCTTCTATTCTCTAGACTTCAGATATTATCTTTATAAGGATAATCCCTAAATCTCTATTTCTAGATTTAACTTATAGTATGTTCCAGTATCCAATTTCTTAATACCTACTGAATATTTCCACATAGGTTTCCTGCTGGCATCTCAAGCCCAACAGGTCTAAAATGGAGCTACTCTACTCCCCATATCATCTTAATTTCTTTGTTTTCTACTAATGGTGTTCAATTTTACAGATAGTCCCACTCAAGATCATATACTTATCATTGATTTTTCCCTTTTTCCCTTTTCTCTTCCATATACATTCAAATGACAAGAGTGTTAATGAAGTCAAACAAGTAAAAGACAGAAAAACACCTCTCCAGTCAACACTGGGCTGGTCAGACTCTATGTGCAATAATAGGTCTGATTCTAGCTACCTTATTTTAGGTAGAATATTGACAAATGAAAAGGGATCTATAAAATGGTGAATAATTCAGAAACCATATGTGAAAACAAGATCTTTGTCACAGGAGAAAACATAGGGGTATATTGTAGTTTATGAGATACAAAATTTAGCCATGACATTAATGACCAAGATACAAATTTTTAAAAGAAATATCTGAATTGGTTATGGCATACATGGCCTTTCACCCAGACTGTGAATTTTAAAAAAACAAGATTGTTGGATAAGGAGAGAGAACATGTGAAGCAATTTCTTTGGAAAGAGCTGTTCTGCCAGTTTCATTTCCCTCCTTCCAAACCCAAGTCCAGTATATGGACTTGCATAGCTCTGTCAGGAGGGTTCCATATGCATTTCCTACATCTAGAGGACAGAGGGGCTTGTGCCTGTCATTTGGAAAGTTACAGTGCTCTATAGCTACTCAGCAAATGGGTGTCTAGATGTCTGTCTTTATCCATGTAAATATGAAAGTCAAAGTTATGTGAAACCTGGGGATTAGATAAATTACCTTTGGAAACGGAACCTGAAGTTATAGTGAAAGTTACTGTGACCAAGGGGGTAGCCCATCAGGGTGAGGGTCACCAACAATAAAGTATAATGATTTGCACCACCGGGAACTATAGTTGAAAGAGTTTGCTGAAGTAATGAAATTCCATTAACTAGTTCCATTAAAAGTATTGCAACGAGTGGACCCAAAGGGGAATCTCTAAATGCTTATTACTCAAAGCAAGCAAGATCCATAGCCTAGCACAATCTGTATAAGCTGGGAACTTATTAGAAATGCATAATCACAGATTTCACTCCAGGCCACCTAATCAGAATCTTCATGTTAATGAGATCTCCGTGTGATTCATTGCACATTAAACCTATGAGACTGAAGAGCCAGGGCAGGGCCACACCAGTCAAGTAGGAGCTTTCCTGTTCCCTCTCAACTTTTCCTCCTCTCCCTGCTTAGAGTTCCATGTTTGGAAACAGCAGTTACAGAATTGGGAAGATGAGCAGTGAACAGAGTGGAAAAGCCTGCCATTCAAGGCAGGAAGGGCGGAGGATGGGAAGAAGAGTCACTTCCAGCGAATACTGAAGGATCGATAAATATATTTGATTAGACACTAAACCACAGGATCGGGGCTGTGTTTACGACTTAAAGTGACTATAGAATATTTTATTTCCTGAGATTTACCACTGATGTCATGAGATTGTCCTAGCTGGGGGCAGAACATCCTCTCAGAGCAGACTTGAAAGAAAGTGAGAGACAAAGAAGGAGCAGCTCTTTGAAGACTATAGTCCTGGAGTTTCTTGTTACCAGTCCACACTGGTAACACCCATCTCCTAAGGTTTGGATGATTATCATGTAAAACACACACACACACACACACACACACACACACACACACACACTGACTACTGGACAATTGGTGGACATTACTAAGAGAGATTTTGCTTAGTGGACTATAAGGATCTTCTAGAATTGCTAATAACTGCTAACCAGAAAAGAGATCCACACTGTCATACTACTGGAATGGCTCAGCTAGAGGCAAAAATGACACTCTGATGCCAGATGTTATATTGAGACTTTCTCCTTTGGGTGGGAGATAAGGTTTACGTTAACTCTTTGGGTTTATACCTTGTGCTATAATACCATCATGCCCTGAAGGATTAGTAAAATCTGTGGGACTGTCTGCCTCAATATCAGTGACCAAAACTATTACCTAGGCTTCTTGACTTTTTATATCTATGGCTCTTTACATTTTTCTATCTCCTCCCTTGATGTCGATTTGTCAGCTAGTAGATCTCACTTGCTTCCCACTCATTCTTAATTTGCTGTTTCTAATCGTCTGTGGGCTGCAAAAACATATGGCCCAGCTTGAGAGCATTATGTACAAGCAAAGTAAACAAGCTGTGCATGTGAGGTCCTTTCATAAAGATTTTGGATTTTGTGTCATCTACCTGGCCACTCGGGGTGTCTTCTCTGCTTATCTTCTGGTTCCAGTTAACTTGTTCAGTAGGGAAGTTGTGTAGCCAGAGAAGCCTGATTGTCACCTATGCATTCAGCAAAGCATGGGAGCAGTGGTAGTTTAAGCTCCTCTAAGGCAGTGCAGATACTTTAATATGTGAATCACAGATCTCTGGGTACAAAATCAGATTCGACTAGTAGAAGCCAATAATCATAGGGAAATCCTTATTCTTTTCATGTCTAAAACAGGTAATAATACTTACTTTGAGCATTGTGGGAAGTAATTGAGGGAATGTTTATGGTGCACTGGCTTGTTTAGGTACCCAGTAATTTTTAGTTCCCTTTCCCCACTTAACTTTACCTTTTCTTGACTCTTGGCACTACAATGCGTCTGGGATATAAATAATCTGAGGGCTTTGTAGAGGGATGCAAAACCAAGTCTGAAAAGTAGCAGTTCAAAAATCAGAAAATGTGGTCAGCCCTGGTGGCCCAGTGGTTTAGTGCCCGGGGCATGATCCTGGAGACCCTGGATTGAGTCCTGTGTCGGGTCGCCTGCTGGGGGCCTGCTTCTCCCTCTCCCTGTGTCTCTGCCTCTCTCCCTCTGTCTCTCTCTCTTTCTGTCTCTCTCTCTCCTCTTTATTTTTGGATTCTATCCTGAGCTGTCCATCCCATGGCTACCACCTCATGCCAGGCAATCACTTTCTCTCACTCAGGCCACTTCCGCCTCCTCCATGCTGGTCTCCCTGACTCGACTCTTGTTCCACCTACCTCCAGTCCATTCTCCATACTGCATCCAGAATGACCTTTGAAAAACACCAAGCTGGCTGGGCCCTCCCTCTTCAAAAATTCCGCAGGCTCCCTTTAACCCAAACCAAGCTCCTTAGCACTGGAGGGCATCTGTGACTCTTCAGCAGCCTCATTACCCACTGTTTCCTCAGGTGTTCTCCCACCTGCCGTCCCCCATGCATACATACACAGACCTCATGTTCATCCAAACCAAACCATGTGAATTTCCTTAGCAATGTTTATTGTCTCACTCTCTTCATGCCTGTCTGCCTGGAACATTCTCCAGCTTGCCCATGCAGTGAAATGCTTGACATGGAGTCATCTTCTTTGAGAAGCCTTCCTGTTCTGTTCTCTGGCCTGCCTTCTAGCCACAGAATTAAGCACTCCCTGTGCTACTTCTAGATCTCTACAGTCAGTAGTGTGTCTCTCCTCTTGGCTGTGAGCTCCCTCGCCATACTTTGTCCCTTTCTCTAGTGCCAGTACAGGGCCAGTGGGTCATCATATCAACACCATAGCACCAAAAACCTTAAGCACAGATTGAGCTGTTAACAGGATGCTCAGCAGTAGACATTGTCATCACAGTGCCTTCTACCTTAAGGATTTACTATCTTCTGGTTATTATGGTATCTTTTAAATTTATAAAACCAAGACACTGACTTTAATTTGAAATTGCCACTATAATATAGAAGGATTAGGGGGATCCCTGGGTGGCTCAGCGGTTTGGCGCCTGCCTTTGGCCCAGGGCACGATCCTGGAGTCCCAGGATCGAGTCCTACGTCGGGCTCCCGGTGCATGGAGCCTGCTTCTCCTCTCTCTATATCTGAATAAATAAATAAAATCTTAAAAAAAATTATTAAAAAAAAGGATTAGGTCAGAATAGAGCTTCTCAACTTTAATGTGTACAAGAATCACCTAGAAATCTTGTTACAGATTCTGGGGGTGCTTGGGTGGTTTCGCCAATTAAGTGCCTAGCTCCTGCATCAGGTTCCACAATCATCAGGGAGTCTGCTGGAGGATTCTTTCTCTACCTTTCTGTCTGCCCTTCCCCCTGCTCATGCACTTTCTCTCTCTGTCTCTTCCTCTCTAAAATAAGTAAATAAATCTTAAAAACAAAAGTACAAATTTTGAATCAAGAGGTCTAGGGTGGGGCCTGAAACTATGACTCTCACAAGCCCCCAAATGAGGCTGATGATGCTGATCCATACACCCTCTTCGGTGACTAGGATTTACATAGATTATATTAAATTCAACTGGGGTTTTCAGGTTGGGTTTAGGATAAAATTGAAGCACAAAAGCTCTAAGTCAATCTTTTAAAAATTCAAGCCAAGAAAATCAAACCAAAGCAAAAATAATTTCAATTAGGATGTCCATGATAGAGAAATAAAAACTGCTTTCCAAAAATGGTATTTCGACATAACACTTCAGAAAATCAAATATTAAGGCAGAAAATTTAAAACATGTATATGATATATAAACCTGTTAAAAAGCACTTTTGATTGATTGATTTAAATAATTCTTTTCATGAATTTGGCAGACTATGTGTCGAGGTAGAAGTTCAAAGAGACTAAAAAGCTGAAAAAATGTTAACTGAATGTTAATTTCCAACCATTAAAGTTAAAGCTTTTGATTTCAGTAGAAAAGAAGTTCAGTAAATTACTTGTTTTTTAAAAAGGAAATAGAACTCTTTCTCCTCCAGAGGTTTCTATGGTTTCATTTAATACTTTTGCTATTAATAAATACATAAAAATGGGTTTTGAAACACAATGGACACTAATTAGGAGGAGAGTAACAAAAGGTTCAAATAATTTTAAAACTGAAAAATTGGTTTATGCTCCTTGGGCCAATGACTCATAAACAGAAAAGCTGTGCAAAATATTTTCATTTATGTTGCCAGGTATTCAAGTGATTAAGAAATACTTCTAGATCTTTTGCCTTGGAAAATTCTTGGCTAGACATAAAGAGATAGGGAGCTGTATAACTTATCAGGTTGGAAAGACAGAGGAGCTTGTAAGCTCATTCTGAACACAAGAGCTCATACTTCTTTCATCAGGCACATTTCTATGAATTAACTCCTACTATAAACATCTCTCATATGGAACCAGTGCTGACATAAAGACTTTAGTCAGCAATAGTGAGCCACAAACAATATTATTTTGTGATGTCCTTACACGGATATAAGGACATGCTACAATATCCAAAGAACAATGCAAACATTTTTGGGAAAATGCCACATGCTGCCAACTCCCATCAGTGGTAAATGTGAACTTCATCAAAATATGTGTATTTTGCACACTGCTCTGGAAGCTAAGAGTTTCTAAAAGACATCACTATTGTTCTGTTCTTACATAGATCAACTGATCCCACAATGGCTTCTCTACTCTAGGAAGAAAGTTTTTATTTACTCACCAGAGTCAGGCATGTTTTCTCACAATGGTTTGTTGACATCTACAAACACATTCGCTATGGGATTTCAGAGTAAAATCCCCCTCCTCTTTAAGCCAAACTATACTCTATATGCCCATAATGAATACTGTCATGACACTGCCAAGTGTGATTCTGTTCCAAACTTCTGTCATCTTCTTTGGAAATCCTTCCAAACGCAGGGCCAGGAAACGATGATTACTTCTAAAGAGACTGAATTTACTTAATAGCATCTTGACAGACAGAAAAACCAAGAACATCAGACTGCACGAGATTTGAACTGTGGATGTCCCCAAAACACTGATTTTAGAAAAAAAATTAAAATAAGAACATTTCTTCCCCAATACAAATGCAAAACAATCTCCTTCATTTTTCTCCAACATCTAAGTCAGGAAACTAGAACTTCTTTCCTCAAAGATCTGTTCCCAGAGGGATGGTCTATCAAAATCATCAAAATATGAGCCCTGCTTCTACCCTGTAAAATGTGATGCTTATACAAGTCATATTTTTCCCATTAGAAAACAAGGGTATATTTTTACTCTTTGAAAACAATCTTTTTCATTGTTTTCTTTTTTTTTTTTTTCACTTTCCAGCAGAAAGGATTAGCATTTATCTGTCATTCCTAGGAATGGCATTAGCATAAAAACTTGTTAGCTTAGTTAGCTACAGCCAACTAATGAGGCCAAAGCCATGAATTCAGTCTGGGAGACAAGAGAAGAACATAGTTTGAACTTCACAGTCTAAACTGTCTGGTCAAATTTGAACACCCAAATCTGTTCCCAAACTAAATCCACACCTAACAATTATTGGGCTTCTCCTTAAAGTGGCATTGAGTCAGCTGAAGGTAGTCTGATGAATCTCAACCACTGCCCCATACGGTGCTGATGCAGGTGGTCTGGGACCTTGCTTTGGAAAACTCTGCAGTCACTGGTCTGTCCAAAATCACATGTTAGGGAAACAAGTGGCTGGAAAAGACAGTACATGCAGCTCATCACAAAGCTATGGTCTCCACTGAACAAAGAGTTTAAAGAATGATCATCTGGGAATATGAACAACATATAGGACGAATCAGAGGAGGAAATAGCTTTTATTGATTTAGATCAAAAAGGACTGCTTAGAAATGAATAATACACTCTTTTTACCCAGTTCTTTGCCTTAAAGATTTTCCTAATTAGCAAATCCAAAGAGAGCTGTCAGTTTTGTTCAAAATTGGAGCAGTTGGTTTAAGCTTTACGCATCAACAGTTCCAGGAACTGTTGGACTAGAGGTATAAATAGAAAGCAATAACAGAGGCAATATATCATAAGAGTTAAAAGCAAAGTATTTTAAACAATTTATTATCTTGGCGTGGGGGAAGAGTGGGTGGTAGGTGTAGAATCAGAGATTTGCTCTGCTTACTTTTATCATAGCTGCAACAATCAAAGGAAATGTCTGGATTTCCGGATGTTCCTCAGAAATTCTGGTCTTAGTGAATTAAGAAAGGTTGTATGCAGGAAGTTGATATGTACCTATCCTTGCCATCTGCTATTTCATCAGTGCAGCTTTTTTTTTTTTTTTTTTTTGAACAAGAATCAGCAATGGCTATTGTTTCTAGGAGGAGTGGTGGCTTATTAGTGGGAGGGTAGGAGGAGTTGGATCAGGGTGAGGGAAGGAGTAGAGGTGGGCATGGGGTTACAGGTGGGGCTGTAGCAAGCACAGACTAGAGGAAAGAAGGCAGTTAAGTGCTCCACTTCTATCTCAGGCCCAAGTTTTTCTGAGACTTATTTCTCCCTAAGTGATTGGTGTTGTCAGTATAAAGGTGATAGAATGGGTGAGATTAAGCCTGTGATGGATACCTTAGGATAAATTCCCCCAAAACATGCCCTGAGAAAAGGATGTGGCATAGGTGATTTAGAAGGTGATTTCAGGTAGCATGAGAGATCAGGGGACTAGTATCTCCCAAGAACTCTAATTATGCAGAATACACTTCAGCATTGTTCCAATTGAGGTGGGAGGCAGCTGGGTTATTTTCCTACCAACTTCCCTCAGTTATTGGTTGAAGATGGTTCCCAGAAAAATGTTACCTCTAGGTATTTCTGGTTTGCCCCACATATGTGTTAGGTGGACTTCCACAGCCAGAGAAAACCCTCAAGGAAAGAGTCACAGGAACTTAGTGGTTGGGGTGCCCAGAAATGTGGGAGCTGGGGCAATACGGGTGAGGTACCAACAGTAATAACCACAGTGGAAGACACAGAGTGGGTTATAAATTAGTCAAAGACTGGGCATATCCAGATAGGAAATTCTATTTGCACATAAAGGACCAAAGAATGTCTTCTGTTGAGAATAAGTGTTTGTCTTAAATTCAGTTTCTTATGTTTCTCTGTTTAAATAATGTGCTTTCTAGAAGCATACTATAGAGCACATAACACACAGCATGGTACTATATTGTATATTTTAAAGTTGCTAGGAATAAATCTTAAGTTTTCACGATAAGAAAACATTTTATAACTGTATGGAGACAGATGATCACTAGTCTTATTGTGATGATCATTTCAGGGTATACAAATACAGAATCCCTATGTTGTACATCTGACTAATATAATGTTATATATGTCAGTTATATCTCAATTTAGAGCATATATTTTCTGTAGTTGGTCTGTTCTGTGCTTTTCCCCATGGAAAAACCCTGTAGTCAGCTACATATAATATATACTATGATATAACACAATATGTAATATATTTCATAAACAGCTATGGTAGAAAATAGAAGCCAAATTATTCTGTTTTTCACCTAATAGCTCCTCTACTACCACCATCACCTTAAAAATTATGTTGATGATACTAATATTTAATAACAATTGGATTATTATTTAATAACAAGTTTTGCTAAAAAATACCTAAGAGTATTTTCTGAGTAGTTTCCTAGGGGTGAGGCATTGCTTCTTCCTATAAAGGCTGCCTAGTTATCATTTTTAGGCTTTCTTTCTTCCACAGTTTTGTAATTGTAGCCTGGGAAATAAACTCTTTTAGTTTCTTCCTTCTTTCCTTCCTTTATTTATTTTTATTTGTTTTTAGGCTAAAGGAGTTAGAGAATTGAAAACCATCTTTGGGTTTCTCAGAGTTTTCAGTTTCAATCTAGGTTTGGGATGGAGATTATTCCAAGCTTCCAGCCTTCTCCAGAGGCTTTTACTGATTACATTTGCACTACCTGACGATGGTAATATCTATTTCCAGGAGATGTGTGTGAGGTGCTGAGGAGGGGAAGGTTGGCTACTCTGCAGTTCCTTTGGTGACCACCTAGAGTTTTGTGTGGACTCTGGAACGGCCTATTCCCTTGCTGCTTCAACTCTAAGCTTGTATTATGGAACTACCTGCCAGGGAACCTTGGAGTGGAGACAAATAGAATAAGGAGATAAGTCTGAGAAGATGGCTCAAATAATCCTAAACTGCACTTGAGAGTATCCTAGAGGATGCACTGGGGGGAAGAATTCGGGTATCAGATCTTGCAAGTGGAAATTTCCTGAAGGACTCCATTTACCATTAATTGCTTGGTTTGAATGGAAATTCCCCAAAAGACTGAGGGTCTTGGTAGAAGGACATATCACTTGGAAGGCTGAATTTTAGAGGAATGGTTAACCATGTTGCAAAAGTTAGATCATAGTAATCCCCATAACTCCCTGCAAATCCAGAAGGTTTAAAAGCTGCTATGACATAATGACTCCAAGTTTCCTCATGGGTACTCAGGTATAAAGCAGCCTGAATTAACTAGAGTTTGTGGGTATTTGGTTATTCTGCTGCATTTAATTTTTGTGGTTATAAAACCTTCATTTTGTTTCAAAACTTTATATGTTTTTATCTGTCTTCCATAAAAAAATTTTTAAAAAGGCATATTTTATTATTTCTGCTATTTCTGCATTTAAAATTGATCATTCTGAACCTAGTTTTCACCATATACTATTTTTGGTACAATTAGAGAGGGCAATAAAATGTTAGATCCCGAATAGACACTAATGTGAGTTCATTTTCTCATGGTTTGTTCTTTCTTTAAAATTCTAGGTAATTATGGGTTGATATTAGTGAGGTTATGATGAATTGAGGGTTTGCTATGGTAAATTTACCCCATATTCATTTGTCCCTGTGTATGAATTTCTTTGAATGTGATTTTAAGAGTTTTTCAATCTTGCTTTGGTTCATTGATCAGATTATACTGTAAAGGATTCAAAGGCAAGGCCCTGACTTTAATTCAATGCAGCAAATGTTTGCATGCCAGGCACTTGACTTCATTTCTTTTCTGCCCTCCCATCCTACAGGGTTTAATGCCTTAGGGATCTCTCAGTACCTGTCCTGGCAGACCCACAAGAGGACTATTAGAACCATCCTTTTGGTGTCCGTAACTTGTCACTTTGTTTCTCTTTTATTTACAGTTCGCAGGAAAATCTTCTCAAGTCCAAATATTGCCCAAATTGTCTTTCTGCCCTCTACTAGAGGGATTATTTTCTTCTTTCAAATATCATAGCATTTTTGGATTCCTGAGATTAATGGTCAGCCCCAGAGGAATCTTTTCATAGTCCACACCTAAGCTCTGGCAGTACAGAGAGATAAATGCTTGAAAGAAAGGAGTTGCTCCTTTTATAAACTTCTCTGGTACATAGATGGGATGTACTAATACTGAAGCACATTTAACTTATCCAAAAAACTGAGGAAAAGGCTTCTTTGTTCCCCTCTTACTCTCTAATGCCAATGTTAAAACTGTAACCAAGCATGATTTCTGGACAGAGCTTACATAGGAAACTCACAACACAAAGCAATTCCCCTTACTTGGCTGAATTATGTATAAAATTCTTTTAAGAAGAGGCATTTCCAGCGTATTAGCAACAGGTAAAAATATAATGATCCCATCTCTGCTCCCAGGAAAGAATAATCATAAGTCTTAGTATAAATTTCCTTATTCCATAAAGGATGTTTGTAAGAGTATTCAAAATGGTAAACCAGTCATTTGGAACTTGAAACACATTTCCCTATAGGAGTGATACATAAATAGCAGAGTTTTCTTCTAGGAATTCCTCCCCAGAACTTCGTGAAAAATGATTTCCAAATTCCAAATACTAAGAAAAATCAATTGAGAAATCAGGGAAAATAATCTAAATTCCCCTGCAAGAATTAAACCTAACAATCAACATAAAGACCTTATTGGTTCTAAGGAATATACCAATGCCAAATCAAAAGCAAGAAGTAAAAGTGGACATGTGAAGTTGAAGGTCAAGACCAACTTTCTCAGGAACAAGGACAAGGTTACATAAGAGAAATGATTCATCTAGTCAGTCACTCAGGCTTGCAATTGTTGCCATATTGTGTGTTCATAGCCTACTTGAACAGTATATCTTACAAAAATCCTATGAAACATGTTCCATTGAACAAATTTGAGAGAGAAAATACCCTTAAAATGGCAATTTAGGCATATGATTTGGTGGGGTGCTGCTAATCTTGCTAGAAGATACAAATGTTACTTTATTTGAATACAACCTAATAATGTTCACTAGAATTTTTCAGTGTTTAAGTTTTCACTGTAGGCTATGGTATTTAGTAACTTCCAAACTTATTATTTCTTATTTATCAATCAAGTATTTCTAGAAATCTATAATGATGAGTTTTAAGAGTGTGAAG
Organism: Vulpes vulpes; assembly: GCF_048418805.1. NCBI lineage: Eukaryota > Metazoa > Chordata > Mammalia > Carnivora > Canidae > Vulpes > Vulpes vulpes. Next base: position 69,821,573 of record NC_132790.1, read on the forward strand.
AACATTGGATATATTTTCAGAATGACTTATAATTTTAGAAATTCCCAAGAATTCTGATTTCTTATTCTCACTATTAATATATATCTGGAATTTGGAAACATAACAGTAACAATAATAAAAAAAAGTACTTTTTAAAAAGATTTGCTTATTTATTTGAGATGAGGGAGGGAAAGGCAGAGACAGAGAGAGAGAGAAAATCTCCAGCAGATTCCCTGATGATCATGGAGCCTGAAAGGGAGCTTGATCTCACAACCCTGAGATCATGACCTGAGCCGAAATCAAGAGTCAGAGGTTTAAGTGACTGAGCCACCCAGGCATCCCAAAAAAGAGTAACTTTTAAAACAGAAGTGCCAGTGGGAGCTGTAACCCAGTAATGCCAGATATTAACATCTTGGAGTGAATTAAATTATTAGAACTCCAGGTGCAGGCTCCCAAAGCACCTTTGCTTTTTTAAGAAAACACCCTAAATTGTTTCAGAGTCTGCCTCTCTCGTAGCCTTTAAGCAATGTTGAGTATAGGAGTTATGTCATCCCCTTCATCACTATATTCCCTGCTCAGTAAATATTGGCAGAATGAAAGCAAATGAACATATGAACAAAAACAAAAGTCTGAGGAGAATGGTATGTAGATAGGGAAGATGGGGGAAGTGGATATGGAACTTGACCCAGGTACCTGGACTGTAAAGGGGAAGGAAGAAGATCTGTGCAATGAGTAAAACAGAGGAAAACCCCAGACAATGTGACAATATTGGCTGCCTGAGCACAAAGGACAGTGGTCTTGAAAAAAGAGATGAGAAAGTTGCTCAGAGAGGTATCCCATACTTTACAACACTATCTGGAACAGCTCCAAAGGATCCAGGCCATCATACTGCTTCAGTAAAACCCCCAGCCTTAGGGAGCTTGAGTTGTTCTCTTATCTCTGACCTCTAACCCTCTGTATGCTGAATTGGACCAGGTAACAAACAGAATTGTGAAGACTTCACAAAATATTCTCCTTGGATGCATTGGAAAGCAAAAGCTACAAGAGGACAGAATAAACTCTGAGGTTGGAATCTGTTGCTTGTCCTCTCTCATTTGCCTTTTAGTGATGAAGTTGTAAAGTTACATAAAAAGTTACTGGAATTTTAAATTTGGGGTTTCAACTCAGGTGGATTTTTTTTCTCACATGCCAAAAATTAATTACTTAGATTAGAGAGTCTAGAGAGTAGAGAAGCAGCATAAGCTGATTGGAGATGAAGGAAAATAATTTTTAAGGCCGAGAGCTAGATTGAGATAGAGCTAGATCCTAAGAGCCTAGTGAATGCTATTCTCAAAGTGTACACTTCATCCTCCAGGTATATTACCACTCAACTTGTTCATGGACAAGCAGGAGCAGCAGCAACATCTCCCTTCAAAATACAGAACCTGGGACATCCTAAATCAGAATCCAAATCTTGTCTTTGACGGAATGCTTAGATTATTTGAATCTACAGTAAACTTAGAGAAGGACTTGTCTAAGAAATATAGAATCATTAAGGTTTCATATGGGGAAGTGTCAAACTCATTTTGTTCTGGAAGGGGGATTACAGAGAATGGATTAGGGTACTAGTACAGAGGTAGTGAGCAGTTATAAGGATATTACAATAGTTTAGTCATGAAATGATGTGGGACTGACCATCACGATGTGATGGGAGGGGAAAAAAGAAAACATCTAGATTTAAGATATATTTAAAAGGTAGAAAAAAAATAAAATAAAATAAAAGGTAGAATCAACAGGACTTGGTTAACTAATTAGATATGGGGTTTAGAGACGAGAGGAGTGAAGTAAGGTAGGTAGGTAGGTACGTAGACTGTCTCCCAGGCAGGTTGAAATAGCGAATGATGGTATAACCCTCTTTATTCATAAAAATACAGAAAAAAAAATACAAGTACAGAAAGGAAAAATGATCATTTTAGCTTTTGACATGTTCACACCTGAGGTGTACTAGGAAGCAAGTGGAAATTTCTAGTTAGAAAACTTCACAGCATCATTGTGAAAATGAAATAAGGCAAAAATACATGGCAAATCATAAAACACTATACAAATACATGTAATAGTATTTTAAGCAACTTTTAGACTTTTTTCCTCTGTATGTTTTTTATATTTTGTGTTGTTTATTTTTAAAAGATTTTATTTATTTCTTCATGAGAGACACAAAGATGGAGGCAGAGACATTTGTGACCTACATTATATTTCTACTTAACAGTACTGGAATAGAGCATGACTATGAAAACCGGTATTGAGTCCGTTGGTTCTTGCTTCTCATCTTGCACACACCATCACCTTAGTTACGTGGACTGGCTTGCCAAGGTTTTCCAGTTCCATCCTGATTTTCTTCTTTGCTCATCGCTTTCCACCAGGAAGTAGTGTAAGTAAAGGAAGGAGATGGTCCATGCTTTGCCAAATTTTCTTGAACAGATCTTCTGGCCTCTTCCAGTACAGCCTGTTCTTCAATTTGTCTGTCACCATAAGTGATTTCCTGAAACTGGGTCAAGGTGATTAGAGTTGGATGGAATCTTCAGTATAATCTAATCCTGTACCCTTAGTTTATGAATAAAAAATCCAGAGGTCCAGAAATGTCAGAAAGTTCACCTAAATTATGTTTTTTCCACTAACACTTTTCCTCCAGATAGGTCCGGTTGACCTATAGCAGAGTTTTGTCTTTAGAGACAAGAGGCCACACAAAGATGGAGGAGGAGGAGGTATAAAGCAATTTGAACACTTCCTTGGAGATGATGGGAGAAGAGTTGAGGAATTTGTTTTATGAAGCTTCTGGTTCATCTGGAGGGAGTTTGTTTAGAAGAGGAGATACTAATCACTTATAGAGTGTGGGAGAGTTTTAAGGGGGAAAGTATGGGAAGATGGGGGAAAATATGGGAAGATGGGCAGGGATTCAACAAGAAATGAATAAAAGTTTTCCAAGCAGCAGTAAAGGTTTTGTTTCTAACCACACATCATAGTAAGTTGTAGGTGTCCAAATAGAAAATGTTATGAAAAGAAACATGTAGAAGCCTTATTGTCCTGTGTTCCCTCCTTTAGATATAACCGATAGAGGCTAGTAGCATTTAATTTGGTTACAGACTAGAAAAAGGTAATGACACTTCTGTGATCCACCAGTTGTTCGATTCGTAACCAGAACATCTTTCCTCTGGCTGGAAGAAATTTTGAAAATATAAGGCATAATATTTTACTAGGGCTGGTGTAACAAAGCACCACAAACTGGGTAGCTTAAAACAACCAAAATGTATTGTCTCACAAATCTGGAGGCTAGAATTCTGAGATCAAGGTATCAACAGGGCCATGTTCCTTCCAAAACCTGCAGGCAAGAATTTTTCCTTGCCTCTTTTCAGCTTCTCCTAGTTTAGTGGCAATTCTCCGCATTTCTTGATTTGTAGAGGTAGCACTTCAATCACTGCCTGTATGATCATCTGATGTTCCCCCTCTCATATGTCTGTGTCTCCATGTCTCTTCCCCTCTTCTCATCACCACAACAGTCCTACTGGAGAAAGAGCTCACCCTATTCCAATAGGACCTCATCTTAAATAATTACAACCACAATAACCCTCTTTCCAAATAAGATCACACCGTCAGGTGCTGGGGTTAGGATTTCAACATATCTTTTTGGAAGATACAATTCAACCACAACAGGATGTTCCTTCTCTGTGCATGCATTATATTTGAATAGAAAATTTACCTAAGGCTTTGGGTTCAAAGAAGATGCCAAAAACCTACTTCTCCCCACTCCTCCCTGCCTAGTAAACCTATAGGTCTTATAGGTTAAGCCCTGGAAATAACAAAGGAAGAAAAGAGCTCTAAAATGTGTTAGGAAGATGGCAAAGTGTTTTGGGACCCAGAACTGGAGTAAAAACACAGCAGCAGGATGTCTTACATTTTCCCACCCATCATTTTCATTTTCTTACATTTTCCCACCTTACATTTTCTGACCCCAAACTAGCAAAGGAAGACAGTCTATACAGGCTCACTCGTTCTGCAAATCAAAAAGACCCTCTTACAACACCAGGTGACTGTCCAATACCATTTAACAGGGGAATCATTTGGGAGCTCCACTACCAGTTAATAGCCAGGAGAAGCACTTTTCTTTCATGGGCCTGTGACTCCCCTCTCCAATTAAAAGACACTGAGGGGGCCAGCAGCACCAAAACTGATCTCACCAAAACAAGCCTGGTCCACAAGTCTCATTGTTTGTTTCCCTAGCCCTGAGACTCTCTTCCCCCACTAGAATCATGTGAGGGCTGGTGGGCACCTTTGTGAGAGATCTTGCCACAAGAAGGTTCTGGCCCAAGAAATGCTCTCCATCTCCCAGCAAGCAGGGGCCTGGCCAGGGAAGCCTCTTTCACCTTATAAGCCTGAGATTCCCCCCTCTAGTGGAAGAAACCTACTGACTGAGTATGTAGAAACCCCCTCACATCTTAGTTTCAGTGGGGACCAAGAGGGTCCCAGCAGCACCAAGTAAGCAGACCAAAAAAATTCCACAAACACTTTTAAAATTAAACTGTCATTGGGACCACAGTCCACAAATGTAGTCCAGGACCTGCAAGATAAACCTAAACAGAATGACTGCATGCTAAAATAAAGGATTTAAATAGGACCTGGAGTCTCTTAACATAATAGACAAAATGTCCAGGGTACAGTAAGAAATTAAATTTTAAAAATTTAAAAATCACCTGTCAGACCGAGAACCAAGAAAATTACAACTTGAATGAGAAAAGACAATCAAATGATGCCAATGCTGAGATGAATTAAATGTTGGAATTATCTGACAAGGATTTTAAAGCAGCTGTCATAAAAATGCTTCCACGATCAAGTACAAATTTCCTTGAAATAAATGAAAAAATAGAAAATCTCCACAAAGGAAGAGAAGTTATTTTAAAAACACCAAGTGGAAATTACAGAACTGAAAAGTACAATAAGAGAAATTAAGAAAATCACTGCATGGGCTTAATAATAGAGTGGAGATGACAAAAGGCAAAAAAATTGGTGAATTTGAGGACATAAAAATGGAATTTTTGCAATCTGACAACATAAAAAAGAAATATGGAAAGAACTTAGGAATCTCTGGGGCAAAAACAAAAGATCCAACATTTACATCATTAAAGTTCCAAAAGGAAAAGAGATAGTGAGACTAAAAAAAATATTCAAAGACATAATGACTAATTTGGTGAAAGGCACAAACCTATAGATTCCAGAAGCTGAGAGAACCTGAAAAACGATAAACCCAAAGAGATCTATGCCAACATGTATCTAATTAAACTTCTGAAAACTAAAGGCAAAGAAAAACATCTTACAAGCAGCCAGGGGGAAAAACATATTACCCTCAAGAAATGCCGATGTGAATGATGACAGATTCTCATATGAGCCCATGGAACCTAGAGGGAAGTGACATAAGAATTTTCTTATATTGAAAAAAAAAAGAACTGTCTACCACAAATTTTATATCTGGTTGTATTAGTTTTCTAGGGCTCCGGCAATGAATTACCACAAATTGAGTGGTGTGCAACAACAGAAATTTATTCTCTCACAGTTCTGGAGCACCAAAGTCCAAAATCAAGATGTCAGTAGGATTGTACTCTCTCTGGGCTTGAGAATGAATTCATTCTTTCCTTCTCCCAATTGATGGTTCCAGGTACTCCTTGACTTGTGGCTGCTTAACTCCAGTCTTTTCCTCTATCTGCAATAAGACCTCTCCAGTGTCTCAGTCTTTCTCTCTCAGTGTCTCAGGATCTCAGTCTCTGTGGCAGTGTGTTTCTTTCTCAGTCAGTCTCTGTCTCTCCCACTCTGTCTCAGGTCTCTCTCTCTCTCTCCCTCTCTCTCTGTGTCTCTGTCTCTTTCTCTCCCCTTGTGTCTATCTCTCTCCCCTTATGTCTCTCCATGTCTCTATCTCTCCCTGTCTCTGTCTCCCTCTCTGTCTCTGTCTTTCTGTCTCTGTCTCCCTGTCTTCATCTCTCTCTCCCTCCATTTCTCTTTCTGTCTCCATCTTTCTCTGTTTCCATCTCTGTGTGTATAGGTGTCTTTCTGCTTGCTCTTTCTCTGTCTCTGTGTGTTTTTCTCTGTATGTTTTCCTGTCTCTATCTTTCTGTCTCTCTGTCTCTGTCTCTTGCTCTGCCTCTGCCTGTCTACCAAACTGAAATGAGTATTCTTCTAGTTCCATTTTAGACTAAGATAGCAAGAACAGAGTTAGTACTGACTTTCTCCTCTTTTGTTTAAAATACCATGCAAATCACATTTAGTTATTTAACATTTATTTTTATAACCCAAACTAAAAAAAAGATTTAAAAAATAAGCCTTCTGATAGTTAACCTCTGAAGAAAATAACAATGATACTATAAATTACAAATATTTTCATAGGATAAATAAATCACATTATCAAATAGGGCCAAAAAGAGAGATCTAAAGATTGTTTGATGTAGTTTTCTAGGAATCCAGGAAAATTTTTTTTTTACTATTACAAAAAAAGTAAAAAATTGGCATTTTTTGACTTTTATTTAACAGAAAAATTCAATATGAAAATACACATGACCTGATTTTTATATTTTAGTGAAACAGGAGCTATGGAGAGGGGATATGTTGAAGCAATTCATTTCTTCTATGAACACCCCTATTGTTTTTACTCATTCCAAAGGCTTCTAGGGATGCCTGGGTGGCCCAGTGGTTGAGCATCTGCCTTTGCCTCAGGTCGTGATCCCAGGGTCCTGGGATTGAGTCCCACATCAGGCTCCTGGTGGGGAGCCAGTTTCTCCCTCTACCTGTGTCTCTGCCATTCTCTGTGTCTCTCATGAATAAATAAAATCTTAAAAAAAAAAAAAAAGCAAGGCTTCTAACGTGATGATACTATTTCCTTGTATTACCACCATTCCAATATTGTTTTGTTGCCTACTAGTTGCTATCGCTACACATTCATCTATCAAAAGATTCATAGATCGAACTCCCACAATATTCCTTGGACATGTCTGCCACCATTTAATTTCAATAATAATTTCTTGTTCATAAATTTTTTTCAACTCAAGAAGGTAAACTTTGCTCATAGTGTCTACTCAGCCAGGAACATCTCTTTTTTTAAAGGATTCAGGTCCTAAATTCTTACCTAGACTCTATATGGAATGATAGATGCCACGCGTGGATTAATTATTTCTGCCTCTGTGTAATGCACTGGAATACAGCTTTCCATGTTTTATTCAATAAATGAGTCCAATCCCCTTTTTTCTCCAGGCATAATTCATGATTGAGCACCATCTTCTCTTACAGCCTAAATTAATGTGAAACTAGTGATAGCTTTGCTTATGAATATCGGTACTTAATCTGTTCTACATGGCAAATAGTTTAATCTATAATATCACTTTACGGTTTTTGTCTTTTTATATTACCCTAGTTAAATTACTATATTAACATAAGTGTGTAACTAAAGATACTCTAAGGATGTAAACAAAATAATCCCTGAGAAAAATATGTGCTGTCATTATGAACCAAAGCATCTGCCTTCTGAAGAGGTTATTTACAACAATGCACAGAATGAGTGAAGTATGATGAACAAGGAAATAATACCACAGTTGATTTACTGGAAGAAAAATATGTAGCAGTCCATGTGTAGTGAGTGAGTCCCAAGACTTTCTGATGCTATTTCCTTCCCAAAAAAGTTGTATAAGCCCAGAGGCTGGAACCTTGAAACTACTCTGGAGCCATGGGATAAGAATATCTAATAGAGATGGAGAATCTGTACTCTTTTTCTTCACTTAATTCTGATGCATGACCTACTGACAAAATTTGGAGAAATCAGTGTACCAAACCATTAGCAAAGGTTTTCTGAAGAGGTCCACATAGTTGATATTTTAGACTTTGGGAGCCTAATGATCTCTCTTGAAACTATTCAACTCCAGCATGAAAGCAGGCCTAGACAATATGTAAACAAACAGTTGTGGCTGTGTTCCAGTGAAACTTTATTTATGGACACTGCAATTTAAATTTCATCTAACTTTCACATATCATGAAATATTCTCCATTTGATTTCTCAGCCATTTAAAAATATAAAATCCATTCTTAGCTCTCAGGCTGAACAAAAATAAGTGGGAGGCAGGATTTGTCCTGATTTGCTGAACCCTATGTGAAATTACCAACGGCGTCAATATTTCCTTCATGAGTAATGATTATAGCTTAGTTTATATTGCTTCAGACGTGCTGGAAGAACTAAGAATTGATTATGATTTTTCTTTCCTTTTTTGAGTTAATATGGTTTAAATAGCTCAAAATCCTATGTAACTTGAAAGTTGAGGATAGGAAAGATTGAAATCGATCTGTTTACATAAGCAGCATGGCATATCACGGCCTTATCGGAATTCTTTGCATTACAAACAAGTGGTGTTTTGTACCTAAGTTAATTAGTTTGAGACTCATCAGTGACAAAATTAAAAGAGAATTCTGTCCAGCTCTCCATTTTATTTGTGTAGTTGTAGTTACTGCATGATATATGATGGTCCATTTAATGTAACGTAACTCTAAATGGTGTTGGTTTAATTTGAGTAGCTTTTTAATTAAAGCAAACCAACATTTTCTGCTTCATTGCCTAATGGTATAGGCATAGTTAGGAATGAGGATAATGCATGAATATGAAAATATGGATAATCTAGAGATGATTATTCAAGATAACTTCTCCCATTTATTTTCTCTTAATGAAGTACAAATAGGGTTCCTTAATTGTTCTGTTAAACTACAGTGTAGGGCTTCTGCTGCCTCTCTCTTTATGCCAGTGTAGGTAAATTTAGGTTATAATATTTCACTTTGAGGGAAGGGACTCAAACCACCAAATGTAATCTCACTGCATTAAATGATCTAGATAAATAACAAAGACAGATAAGTAGGGAGCTTCTAATTATTGAGGAGCTACTTGGCTTTTGTTAACAGAATTCATATGACTGAATTCAAAAATTCATTCGACAAGCACTTATTGAAAGCCTAATGTGATTTGGACAGGCTGTAACATTAAGTAACAGATAAGCCTTACCTTCACAGACCTCCCAGTCTAGTCTTCACAGACCTTTCCCAGATAGAAATTAAATATCTAGTTTTTCATATGGTGATAAGATAACCGGGGGAAGGGACTATGATATAGCAATAATGACTACTTTTAATGGATGGTCAAGAAATAAACTGTAGAGGTGATATTTGAACATAAAGAACTAAGTGTATGAGAAAATAAGCCACATGGATAAAACAGAGAATGGCAAACAAAAAGGCCCAGAGATGTGCTAGGAATGTTCCAGAACAGCAAGGAGATCAATGTGAATGGAGAAGGGGGGGGGGGGGGGTGGAGGTACTCCATAAAGACAAGTTTTTTTTTCTGTTTTGTTCAATAATGGATCCTTTGCATATGAGACACTGTCTAGCACATAGTAGGTACCAAATAAGTATTTGTGGAATGAAAGGATTAATAAACAAATGTGTAAGAACAGAGAAAAAGAAAGGGGTATAGATCACATAGAGCCTTATAAGTCACTGTCACAACTTTGGATTTTTTGTTGTAAGAACAGCAGCCATTGAAGGTCTCCAAGCAGAGAAATATTATGATTTTTTTTGGATCTTTAAAGGATCACTAGATTTACAATAGATAAGACTACAGGTAGGAAGGCCTGAGCATGAAGAACCGGAAGAAGGCTATTTCAATAATAAACAACATTTGACATAGAATCAGCAGACTCTGCACAACAATTAAGGTTTGAATTATAGGAATGTATAAAACTGGTGGGATGTTATACATTAAGCATGGTGTCAAACTAAGCTATATGGTAATGAACTAGGGCTAGCTGTGTATTCCAACTACATTTTCATGGGAATCAGAGTATAGCTGATGATCTGAGCTTCAGTGTTATAAACCTAGATTCTTTTGATCAGTTCACACATGGTAATCAGTCTCTTGAACTTATGTCAACTAAATTCCCACAGAGAAGACTATAGACATATGCTACAAAACAATATGGGTTATTGGCATCAACAGACCTGATAAAGGGGTAGGCCAACCAGATGGCCTCCAACGTGCCAATTTATAAAGGCTACAAAAAGCATTACTATAATTATATCAAGATTGAAAGAACTGTTTTTATCTAGAATCCTCTCAGAAACACTAGCCTCAAAAGATATCTCAAAAGAACAATGTCCTCAAGATTCATAGTCTTGTGTAATCAACTACTCTCTCTTTGTATCTGGGCTGGTCCTATAACTTATGTCTTACCAATAGATGCGGTGGAAGTGACACTGAATGACTTCGGGAGCCAGGTCAGAAGACATCTATTTGCCATCTTCTCTTGAAACATGCATTCTGGGGAAGCCATCAACTGTGTAAAAAATCCATCTCCCCTGCTTAGAAAACACGTGGAGGGGCTTTACAGACACTCCTTCAAGGCAGGAGGCTTATTTTGGACTTTCTAAACCAGACTAGCTACTAGCTGAATACTACCAAGTGACTCTAGATGAGAATCACTCTATCAAATCCTGCCTAAATTCCTGACCTGCAAAAATCATGAAAAAAAAAGTGGTTGCTCTTTTAAGCCACTAAGTTTTGAGGTAGTTTGTTATACAACACCAGTTAACCAGAACAATAGTGTGTATGTGATTGGCAGCAACAACTTAATAAACCACTTGTATAGAAGCAATATATCCCTATGAGGCTTAACCAAATAGTCACTGAGGATTATTAAGCATTAATAAGAGTTGCAGTTACATAGGGGTATGGTACACATCCTTGGACCAAGACATTTTAGTTGTTGAGAGCAGAGAAGATACATTGCTACCAGTGGTCTCTGTCCATCCTTCTTACAGAGCACAAGGAGCCCACATGTGTGAGTCTAATCTGGGCCATTGGCCACTGCTTCGCTAGTCAGGAGACCCATTTGGAAGAAAAACAAATCATGTATCAGAATGTTGCTCTTTGAAAAATTGATTGACACCCAGAGAGCAGATATCCTTATTGCAATAATTCTTCAATTTTGTTATTTGAAATACAAACAAGATGTTAGAGATGGAAACTAGATGTTTGAAATTCCTCAAAGGACAAAATTTCAACTTCTTTTTAACAAAGGCTTATATTGTGTTTTCCTGATTGGCTCAGGATGGAAAATACCAAGCCATGGCTGTTATTACCATGTTTCTTAAAACTTTATGTACTTCCATTCTTAATGAGGGAAAAATAACACTATATGATGTTATTTGACCACTATCCTCTAATATTTCAAGGAGAAGGCTTATTTTATGATTTTCTAAGCCCCCTTCAAGACACTCCTCAGCAAAACTAGTTAGGCTTCACTTTATTCTCACTTATGGAATTCAGTATATAGATAGCCTATTAGTGTGTAGTATCATTTAGCTTGGAAAATACTGTTTTCGAATACTTATAACTAAAGAAATTCATTCAGTCTTTGGTATAATTCATGAGAACAGTAATAGTTAACAATAGCCAACTTTTAAGGACTGTTCATTTATGGTAAGTACTATACTAAATAAGTCTTATAAATGTCATATAAACACTGTGAGGTAGATATTATTATAATTTACATTTTATGTATTAGCTAAATTTAGAAAGTTTTAAATTATTTACTCAGGCAGAAGTGCCTGATTGCTAGGTGTTTCTAAAACATTATATTATACATGGTTATAATAAGGCTAGACCTGCCTGCAAGAGTTTATCAAGATAAACTTTGGCTTCTAAGAGGATAAATTCTCTTTTACTTTAAAACTTCATCTCATCAAAAAAATAAATAAATAAATAAAAAATAAAACTTCATCTCAGTCTTCAAAATATAAAAGAACACATTTGTACGATTTGTTTATCATCAACACTGGAAAACCATGGAAGTATTAATTTGGCATTAGATTACCATCATATAATCCCATATGTAATTGAAAAAGAATTGCTAGCGATCAAAGCCACAGAAGAGTTCACCCTCAGGAAAGCATTAACTGAACTATTATACTCTTGAAATAAGTGTGAGAAAAACAGTAAAGTCTTGAAAAACATCCAACCCATGTCATGTGTGATTCTGGCAGGCTTGTCTTCATTTATTTGGCCTTAAGGATTTTCACAATATTGATAATATGCCCACAAAAATGGGAAAAATAGCCATGATTGAAAATATGGATCTTATTTAAACACATAAAAATTCCAATTGCAACACCCAACATTCTGGGTGTTTCTTTTTTATTTTTTATTTTTTGGTGGCCAAAAAACATAAATTTATTTAATGTGAAAACTGGTAAAGTTGGGCGTTCCCATTTAAAGGGTGTTGAGCTATCCCCTTGGACTTCCAACTAAAATATCTTTGATGTTAGGAAAGCTCACAATAATGCTGAAAATCAACACAAATGATTTAAGGTCAGAATCTAGAAGGAGTTTCTATTAAGCTGATGAAACCAGATGGAGAAAAACCAGAGTGGGACCTACTGATGCTTTGCCCCATGAAAAAGAACATCCCTTCTTGCTTAAAAGAATGGAGTAAATATTCCATTCCTTTTCTACTTTCCCCAACTGGACCTGGGCAATAAAGAAAATGAGCAACTTTCTCCTGCATGATTCTACCTTTCTGGGTTTCCAAAGGAATACTCCTCAAGCATCTTTTTACAATCATATCAAAACTATAACTGCCAGAATATAGTAGGATGAGAAGAAGGTGTTCAGCTTAGTGGAGAGTTCTGGCTAGACTGGTAGTGGTGACTTTTACCTCTAGTCTTGAAAAACAAAGGGCTACATGAGGAAGATCCTGGAAGCACTATGTTATGGACTGAATGGTATATCCCAAAATTCCTATGTTGAAGCCCTAATCTCCACTGTCACTGTATTTGGAGATAGGTTCTTTATGGAGGTTATTAAGGTTTTCTGAGGTCCTAAAAGTAGAGCTGTGATCTAATGGGATTAGTGTTAGAAGAAACAGCATATAGAGCTCAGCCTCCCTTGCTTGCTCTTGTGCAATCTTTCTCCCTACCATCTGAGGACACACTGAGAAGGTAGCTGTTTGCAGGCCAAGAAGAGAGCTTTCATCAGAAATTCAATCAGTGAGTATTTTGGTCTTGAACTTATAGCCTCCAGAACTGTAAGAAAACAAACTTTTGTTCTTATGGCACCCAGCCTATAGTTTCCTGTTATGGCAGCTGAAGAAGACTAGACACACTATTATAAAAGGGACTGCCTTTTGTCATGTGTCTGTCACTTTAGCCCTACAGAGAACCAGGCAGTGATGGCAGGAACTGACTCCAGCTGATTGCTCTAAGTAAATCTCCTTTATGTTAAGAATTATAAAAAACTTGATTAATCACTTAAAAGAACACCACAACAAATAAGGAGTACAGCCATGTTCATGATATGAAATGCAATATTGTCAGGATATCAGTTCAAGGCCTTCCACATGGGACAATAAGATTTTCTATAGTTCAACAAGCTTTTTTGAAAACTTATGAAGCATAGCAAAAGAAGATACTCACAAAGAACATTTGGAAGGGAAAAAGATTAGGAGGGGAAAAAAATTAGGAGAACTTGCTCTCACAACACTAAGATTTGGTATAGAACTTGTAAGTAAGACCAAAGTATGTCATGCAAAGATAGGCAAATAGACCTAAGTAGGAAGGCCAGAATGAATATAACATGTATGGAAACTTGTTATATAATAGTTGACATTTCAGCTCAGAAGGGGGAAAAATAGAAATTGATTCTGTGGAGGAAAAATATAAAATTTGATCCCTATCTCACACCATACATAAAAATCAATTCCAGATAGATTCATGATTTTTATGTAAAAGGCAAAATTTCAAAATGTATAGAGTCAATATAGGAGAGTACCTTTATGACATCCAAGATTAATAAATCATAAAACAAATTAAATGTAGGTCTAAGTAGATACATTAATATCAAACAAAATAAATATCAAGATGTAAAAGATAAATAGCAACAATATATTATGGGAAAAGGAAAAGCATATCAAAAGATGTAAAAGATGTTCATTGGAAAAAGGCACCTAAGAATATGGAATCAAAAAATGCAGAACTGAGAGGAATACAGTAAAAAACAGATACATTAACAATTAGAATTGAAGTTTTCAACATATCTCTTTCAGAATCAAATCAGTTAAGCATAGCAAAAATTTTAAAAAGTTAAAATATCAAAACTAACATGTGGATCTATATGGAAATTGGCACCCAATAAGAGAACATATATTTTCTTGGAATAAAGAAAATTAATTGCCTGGAGTTCCACAATGAGACTCTCAATAATTTTTCATGATTACTATTCATGAGAGACAGAGAGAGAGAGAGATACAGATGTAGACAGAGGGAGAAGCAGGCTCCCCACAGTGAGCCTGATGTGGGACTCCATCCCAGGACTCCAAGATCACGACCTCAGCCAAAGGCAGACACACAACCACTGAGTCACTGAGGTGCCCTGAGAATTTCAATAAATTTTTAAAAATTACATCATACTTATTATATTATCTGTTAAGAAAAATAGAAAATCAGGGATCCCTGGGTGGCGCAGCGGTTTGGCGCCTGCCTTTGGCCCAGGGCGCGATCCTGGAGACCGGGGATCGAATCCCACGTCGGGCCCCCCGGTGCATGGAGCCTGCTTCTCCCTCTGCCTGTATCTCTGCCCCCCCCTCTCTCTCTCTCTCTGTGACTATCATAAATAAATAAAAAATTAAAAAAAAAAGAAAAATAGAAAATCAATAACAATAAGTTTAAAAGCTGTATACGTATAGAAACTAAATTACTTCTTACTGAGTAACCTCTCTACCAAAGGAGGAAAAAACATAAGGGAAATCTAAAAACATTAAGAGAAGAAAAACTGTAAACATTTTATTAAAAAATTTAGGCCAGAGCTAAATGATACTCAGTAGGAAATTTATAGATTTAAACGCATACAACAAAAAACCAAAAAAAATTGGAAAAAAATGGACAATGAAGGAAGATGGGTAAAGAGTAATAGAGAAAATCCAAAGAGACAAAAGAAAGGAAGGTAATACTAAAGATAAATAAAATAAATAAATAAAACACAGAGAAACAATAAAGAAGATTAATAAAATCAAAATCTAGAATTTTGAAAACCTTAATGAGACAAAATGCTGACAAAAGATAATCAAATGACTTCATTTATGATCCAAAGTTCATTAAAGAGATAATAGATGATACAACAGAATCTTCTAGCTAATATAATCAACAATGTTATAAAAAAATAAAGTATGAGCAAGATTAATCCCAGTAATTCAAGAAATATCAGGAAATCTATCCACACAATATACCATCTTAAGAAATTAAAGAAGGAAAAGTGTATGATTATTTCAACACATGCTGCAAAAATAATGGTAAGAGTACATTGTCAACTTTTGACTAAAACACTCAGAAGGAGCACCTGGGTGGCTCAGTCAGTTAAGTGTCTGCCTTCAGTTCAAGTCATGGTCCCAGGGTCCTAGGATCAAGCCTGCACTGGACTCCCTGCTCAGTGGCCAGCCTGATATCCCTTTCCTTCTGCCATTCTCCCCACTTGTGCTATGGCTCTATCTCTCTGTCAAATAATAAAATCTTTAAAACACACACACACACTCCAAAAATGAGAAATAAAAATTGCCTAAATTTGTAAACAACTATAGATCTAAAAGAACTGTAACAAACATTGTACCAAAATGGAAAAACCTCAGACACATTCCAATTAAAATTGTAATAAAAAAAAAGAATGCTACTATTACCACCATCATCAAACTTAAGACTTAAAGTCTTTTCCGGTGTTATATGCTAGGCAAAAGAAATGAGGTATAAGCATTTCTTTCCAGATATAATTATCTCCAATAAAAACACAAAAGAATCAATAAAGATTAAAATTAATAACACAGCATAGCCAGTTGGCATATATAGTCATTCCTCTACTTCAGCAATAACCAAATAGATAAAAAGATATTGATTATAGGAATATAAGGAAAAATAAGATGCCACTCAAAGTATCAATTAAAAATATAAAATATCAGGACCAAACAGGGGACTATAAACCATTTTTAGTTTTTAAAATGGAATTAAAGCTGTGAATTAGTTTCAAAAGTGAAAGAAAAGCTAAAAAGCAAGATAGGCTAGTGAGCCAACCCAGAGATTAGCAACAGAAAGAACCCATTCCCACCGCTGAGTAGGAAAAAGCGTTATGGCTGGAGCCCAGGAGCTAGGCTTACCAAGGAGTAGCTGGAACCATGGTGGGCCTAACAGGAACTGAAGCTGTGAAGGAGACAGAGAGGAAATCCCTGTGGCCTTTCTCTTCTTGCTGCCCTCTAATCTCCCACAACTGGTTTCAATTAAACCAACCAAGCAGGAAGCAGCTGACATGGAAGTATGGGGAAAAGCACAGTTTATCTATTTAAGATTGCAGCTCCTTCAGGTGGATCCACTTCCACAGCACTTGCTTCCCGGTTTTACTAAAAGCTTCCTCTGATGGATTCATCAGGCCTAGGGACATTATAGGCTAATAGCTATTGTTCATACCTAACTCTTCACATCTTTCATTTCCCTTACCCTTCCTATGAGTCTATAAATAGTCCCTTCATTGAACTTTTCAGTTAAATCTTCTGAGGCTCCATTGGCTTCCTGACTTATAAATACCAAGTGAGAAATGTTAACTGTTGTCACATACAACAGGACCAAAACAAACAAAAAACAAAACAAAACAAAAACAACCAGAAATTCACTGAACTATGTTCACAAACTGTGTTTTCTTCTGGAGTCATCTTCCATTGTCAGAAAAGCAAAATTTTCAGACTGTAGATTAATAAGGAGAAGATTCTTTCCTAAAATTTGAAATAAGATGTAATTCAGTTTATTAAACACACAACTCTCTTTTCAAAACTTCTTCCTCCAGTCAGGAAAGTACTTCAACACCAGTTTGACACCTGTTTCCCTAAGGAAAGGTCAAAGAACTCTGAAAGCAACCAAAAAATAAAATTTTTGTCCTTTGTAGAACATATCATACAAGTGCTTCTAATCACTCATTTCCAATAACTGTCGAACAGGAGTCCTGTTTAACTTCTTTAGCTATTTTCTTCTTTTTTTATATTCTTTGATTTTGAACTTTTAAAAATGAATAATTTAGAGAGAACTGAAATTGTCATCTATGAATTTTATTATTCCTTCTTTGGATAACTATGGTATTATGACTTAAACGCGTTCATATTAAATATCCTCATTCATTATAGATATTTTCAATTTCTGAACAAATTCCTTGGAAGAGTAAAAAGAGTTATGTGTTAATTTCTTAGAAAAAGAGGTTGTGAATTAAACATTTTATATGTAGGAAAAATAATCCAAACCCACCAATACTAAAGGCATGTATCACTTTTAAGAATACAGTTTTACTTCTATTCTTCAAATACCTCTACCTTTGCTCTCAAGACCCTGCCACCAATCTAATCAGAGCCTCTTTTCTGAAACAGTTTTTCCTCCCTCTCTCATTGGCTAATAAATAAAATGCTGCTATACTGACTGTCAATTTATAAAAATGAAATGAATTCCATAAAGATTGGAGGTATATGTTCAGGCTACTTTGAGTAGAAATTTCACTGTTTCTCTTCTTGGTGAGATTTCAAGCCTCTTGGTCATAAAAGAGACAGGAAAGCTCCCTGGGTCCCTGAGAGGTCTCTAATTTCCCTGAAAGAATACTCTTGAAGCCCTTTTACAGTGAAAAAGAGAAAGTGGGTGATTAAAAACCACCTAATGCAACAATCTATATTGCATACTTTAAAAATATCTAAACTCAGAGCCTTCTCTTTATCACAAGCTGTATTTTCATGGCAGTTTGATTTGTATGGGAGTAATTAACAGAGCTAAACATTAAAAAAAAAAATCTGTGAAAGAATTCAACCTTGAAAGCTACTATTTATCATTAGGATTAATAATGATAATCCAGAGTTGTGTCTTAGGATGTTTCATCATTTTTCCTCTAGGAAGGAAAATAAGAATTCTAATTTGAGTTCAAGGATTCCAAGCAACTCCTTCAACTGGCTGTGCTAGTTCTAGGATAGAGGAAGAATTTAGGGTTATTTCCCATTTTACTAGAAATTTGTTAGTTTTATTGTGTGTAGAATATCCTATTAAATGTTCTAAAAAGACAGAAAAGCAAATATTTGGAGCAAGGTATGTCCATGAATGGTTCTACCTCTTGTTGATGTTTTTAAGAAACATCAAAGCCTCATTGCAGGGAATCACACCCACAGTAGAGCCTTACAGATCTGGCCCCATCTGTATAAGCAAACTGACAATTTTTCATTAATTCTATAATTGCTGCAAGTCTCATATATTGTAGAAAATTAATATTACACAATTGAATTTTAAATACATATTTAACAATATTTGTTTCACAAAGCTGTTTCCTAGTGTTTCTCAACAGAAAAGTCAGCAGGGATAATTTTTTTTATCCCCTCATAATAAGCCAAATAATTAAATAAGTATCTAAGTTCAACATCATATGCTTCTGTGGCTAATAATCAATTAACAAGTAAAGATAAGAGAAGTATTTCCATGTGCTTTCTTCATTCCCAGGGTCATTTTGAGAAGCTTGCAGGGTGCAGGGGGGGGGGGGGGGGGGGGCGTGGCAAAGCTGAAGCTGAGTCTGTTAAAGACCTTAATAATTTCTAGTGATTAGTAATTTTCATCATTATCATGTGTCTTTTAGAAATATGAGTGGAAATTAAGGGAATTAAGCCAGCAAGTATTGACTTCTATTCTAGAAGATTGCTACTGAAAAAGTGGGAGACAAAGGAAGAACTCAAAGTGGTAAACATAGTCATAAGAACATATTATCTAAATTTCCTGGAGAAACAAAATTTGGGTTTGAATTAGGCTTAGAATGGGGTTCTTCCATGATGGCACTAATGACATCTGGGGCTAGATAATTTTTTTTTTCATTATGGGAGCATGCCTTGTGCACTGTAGTACGTTGAGCAGCAAACCTGGCCTCTATTCAATAAAAGACAATAGATCCTCTCTCACCAGTTGCAACAACCAAAAATATCTCCAGACATTGCTAAATATCCCCTGGGAGAATAAATTGTTCCCAATTGAGAACCTCTGGTGTGGAAAAAGCAATATTTCCTTAGAGACAGGAGTAGGTGAGTTTGAGAAATTGACCATGTAAGAAAGGTAAGTGATGCAGTAGGGTTTTAAACTTGCAGATGGAATCAAAGGCACCTATGTAGGAGCTCATATTGGAGAGGAAAAAAAGAAACAACAATAGAAGGGAAAGAATGGGAGAATAGATGAAGAGGTATTAGGAAGGAGAGGAGGCAAGAATAAAATTCTTTATTTGAGAAAAGTAGACAAAGGGAACTCAGGTGAGAAATAGGAGTTCAGGCTGGAATAGTCCCCAATGGAAATAAGTAGGGAGTAAACTAATTGTCAAATGGGCCATGTTTCTATGAGGACACTGAGGCTTTATGTACAGAAGAGGTCAATCAGAAAAGCCAACTGACTGCCTCCTGGAATATTCAGCCAATCATAATTGTCATCTTACCTTCTCCAGGAAAGCTCAGCTTCCAGAAGTGATAGCTGAAAGAACTGATTTTGTTATTCACCAAAAATTGGGAATTAGCAAGGCCCACAGGCAGAAAGACAAATGAGGGAGTATTTTTGTGTAGCTATCAAAAGCATTAATTATAATAATTCATCAGAGAAGCAGCAAAATGAGAAATAAGGGAAGGAAGGTTTTTCAGTGAGAGAGAAGAAAAGGTTCTATAAGATTAACAATGACAGAGATGAATGGAAGTTGTGGTCCATGAGCAGAATTTCAGAGCTAGAAATCCATACTAGCTCCAGATGAAATGAAGAGCCAGAGAAGTTGTTGAAAATGAGGAGGATGACAAAATTATAGAGTCAATATATTGGAAAAATCATAAGCACAGATACTGAAATAATGAAGAAAAGGGTAAAAAAGAAGGATAGAAAAATATAGCAAGAAAACAGGAATATAGGGGCACCTGGGCGGTTCAGTGAGTTAAGCATCGGACTCTTGATTTCAGCTCAGGTCATGATCTCAGGGTAATGAGATTGAGCTGCATGTGAGGCCCTGCCTGACTATGAAGCCTGCTTAACATTCTCTCTTCTTCCCCTGCCCCTCTCCTGCTCATCCTCTCTCTCTCTCTCTCTTTCTTTCTCTCTCTTTTAGAGAAGAAATTTAGAGAGAGAGAAAGAAAGAAAGAAAGAAAGAGAGAGAGAGGAAACAAAAATATAAATAATGTTAATTAAAACAATCTCCTTGGGGCAGCTGGGTGGCTCAGTCAGTTAAGCAGCAGATTCTTCCTTTCAGCTCAGGTCTTGATCTCAGTCATGGAATCAGGCCCTGCATTGTTGTTGGGCTCTGCCCTCAGCCAGGGAGTCTGCTTCAGGATTCTCTCTCTCCCTCTGCCCCCACCACTAACTCCTGTGCACGTGCTCTCTCTCTCTCTCTCTCTTTCTCTCAAATAAATAAATAAATAAATCCAGGGGCACCTGGGTGGCTCAGTCAGTAAGTGTGGGACTTTTGGTTTCCACTCAGGTCATGATCTCCCCATTAGGAGATCAGCCTCACATCTAGCTCCACACGCAGTGAGGAGTCTACACACACACACACACACACACCCGCCCCTCTCCCCATTTGTCCTGTTTTCTCTCTCTCTCTGAAATAAATAAATAAATCTTTAAAAAAAGATAAAATCAATAAATCTTTAAAAACAAATAAAATTTAAAACAAGCCCTTAAATCAAGAAACTTTTAAACTTTCTAATAATTATGCTAACTTTTAAAAGTTGCTGACTTTTAAAACTATGATGACTTAAACCATCATCTGTATCCAAAACTTCTAAATCAAAATGTTCTATGAAGTGCACACAAAATAAATTAACTTTAAATATACTTAACAATTTTTCTTCAAATTTGGCTTCCTTTTCATTTCTCATTAAGAGCTGAAATCCTGCCAATGTTGAAGTATATAGTTTTACCTATTTTTAGTTAAAGTTTAAAAGACATTTTATTATCTTTTTCATTATCTCCTTAAGCAAAAACATTTTAGGAAACTTGTTCAAGTTTCCCCCAAATAGGCGAGGATTTTGTTCAAGCATGACAAATTTCACCTCACCACCATTCTTTAGTTAATCTTTCTAGTAAAGATTATTTTTTACCATTTTTCCAATCCCTTTCATCAGAGAAGAGGTGCAAAGTGGGGGAAAAATAGACTTTAAATCAATGCTTTAAAATTTTTTTACATTTAAATCAAATTACTTTGTTTTTTAACTACTTGTCATGCAACATCTGAAGACTAGAATTACAGATGAGACTTAGCTATAGGAAAAGACTGACCTCTAAAACTAAACAGATAGTAAAGGCTCATGTTCTTCCTATTTAAATCATATCTATAAGGGACCACCAAATCAATCTTTCTCACCTTTGAGAAATATTTTCAATTTTTACTTTTATGTGGTTTGTTTTAGAAAAACAAAATCTATTGAATATACCTTTTTAAGCTATGTATTCTCCTCCCCTTATTCCAAATCTTCCTATCGATCTCATACATCAACACTCATCACACTAAATCCAGTCTTTTGCAGTCTTTTCCATTTCTTCAATTTTGATAAATACTAATTAACCACTAATAAATGAAATCATTATAAATTAACTTGAACTGACTGTTGCTATACTCAAAGTATGGAAACAAAAGCAAATCTTCTAAACTGACTTGCAATGTTTACTAAAGCTAATCAGATGCCTTCAGCATGACTCAGAAATTCCATATTTATATATTCTTACTTCCACCAAAAAGCATGTTCAAAAATATTCATATAAATGTTATTCAGAGGGCAGCCCAGGTGGCTCAGCGGTTTAGCACTGCCTTCGACCCTGGGCGTGATCCCAGAGACCCGGATTGGGTCCCACATTGGGCTCCCTGCATGGAGCCTGCTTCTCTCTCTGCCTGAGTCTCTGCCTCTCTCTTCCTCTCTCTCTCTCTCTCTCTCTGTCTCTCATGAATAAATAAATAAAATCTTAAAAAAAAATGTTATTCAGAATATCCAAAAACTGAGATGAATGTATCCAAAAACTGATGAATCTAAATGTATCTCAACAGGCTAAAGACTAACAGTGAAATATTATGCTGCTGTAAAAAAGATAAACAAGCTCAGCAATGTGGCAGGATACAATACAAAGATTTTTAAAACTCAGTACTTCCATACAATAGCAGTGAACAATGCAATAATGAAATTAAGAAATAATCTCATTTATAACAACAACAATATAGGAATAAAATACCAAGAATAAAACTTAACAAATGAGTTACAGGACACATACAGTAAAATCTATAAAACATTGTGAAAAGAAATGAGGTAAGATCCAAACAAATGGAAAGATACCCCATGTTCATGGTTCAGAAAATTTAACGTTGTTAAGATGGGAATACTCCCCAAGTTGTTCTACAGATTCATTGTCAACCCTATTAAAATGCTAGCTGTGTTTTGGGGGGAAATATTAACAACCTGGACTCAGAATAGCTCTAATGATCTTGAAAAATAACAAAATTGAGGTACTTACACTTTCTGGTACAGATAATACATACTGACATTAAAAAGGACATAAAGATCAAAGGAACAGAACTGAGAGTCTAGGAATAAATCTTCATGTTTATAGTCAGTTGATTTTTTTTTAATTTTTTTTTTAATTTATTTATGATAGTCACACAGAGAGAGAGAGAGAGGCAGAGACACAGTCAGAGGGAGAAGCAGGCTCCATGCACCGGGAGCCCGATGTGGGATTCGATCCCGGGTCTCCAGGATCGTGCCCTGGGCCAAAGGCAGGCGCCAAACTGCTGCGCCACCCAGGGATCCCTATAGTCAGTTGATTTTTGATAAAGATATTAAGACAATTCAATGGGAAAAGATTTGTCTTTCCAACAATGTTGCCTGAGAATTTTGATATCTACATACAAAGAAAATCTGGACCTCTCCCTCATACCATATACCAAAAATAACTCAATATAGATCATATGCCCTAATGAAGTAGCTGGAACTATAAAATTCCTGGAAGAAAACATCAGAGTAAATATTTGTGACTATGAATTAAGCAATAATTTCTTAGATACAATACAAAAAGTACAGCAGCAAAAGAAAATAGATAAATTGGACTTCATTAAAATTTAATTTAAATTTAATTAAATTTAAATGTAAAATTTAAGAATTTTGCTTAGTGAAGACACTATCAAGAAAGTGGAAAGACAACCCACAGAATGGGAGAAAATATTTCCAAACCATATACCAAAAAGGGTCTTGTATCTTGGATACATAAGAAAACTTATAACTCAACAGTAAAAAGGCAAATAACTCAATTTTTAAAATAGGAAAGTGAGCCAAATAAACATTTTCTGAAGATATATAAATGGCCAATAAGGGCAGGAAAGATGTTCAGCGTCATTAATCTCTAGGAAAATGTAAATCAAAACCACAATGAAATACTACCTCACGCCCGCTAGAACTGCTACAATAAAAAACATGGACAATAGTTAGTGTTGGCAAGGACGTGGAAAAGTCAGAACTGTCACATGTTGCTGGTGGACATGTACAATGGTGCAGCCATATTGGAAAGCAGTTTGACACTTCCTTAAAATGCTAAACATTGATAATAACCAAGCAATTGCATCCCTAGATATAGACCCTAAGAAATGAGAATGTATGTCCACACAAAAACTTGTATAAGTTTCTTCAAGCGTTATTTAAAATAGCAAAAAAATGGACACACTGATAACAAACATAATGTGGTATTATCATAAAGTGGAATCTTACTCAGCAATAAATGGAAGAAATACTGATATATGCTAAAAGAGGAGTGAACCTTGAAAGCATTATGGTAAATGAAAAAAAAAAAAAAAAGCCAGTCAGAACTGCCACATGTTGCTAGTGGGCATGTACAACGGTGCAGCAATATTGGAAAGCAGTTTGACACTTCCTTAAGTGAATCCATTTACATGAAATTCGAGAACTGATAAAACTAATCAAATAATAATAAAAGCTAGAATATTGCTTACCTGTGGGAGAATAAGTGTTGACCAAGGAAAGGCATAAGAAAAACTTCTGGGCTGCTAAAAATGTTCTATATCTTGATTTGAATGATTGTTACATAGGCATACAAGTATATTAATATTAATCTTAGTGCAATTTATGTTCTTCATAGTTTGTAAGTTGTACCTCAATTAAAAAGTTGAAAGAAATAAAAATAGCTGTGTATGTTAGCACTGTCTTGGTCAACCAGACATAGTAAAACAGTAGATTGATGTGCTGTTAAGAAGAGGAGATGTAGAGTTGAAAATCCTTTCCTCAAATATTGTTCCCCATCCTCCAGATAGAAGATCTTCTGTAAGTTATTTAATATGTATGATTCTCTCAGTGTTAAAATGAAGATAATGATACTATTTGTCTGAAAGTTGCTTTGGTAGAGATTGCATATGAAAGTATTTTTTGAACTGCAAATCTGAGATTTATTAGAACTTCATGGAGAATGCAAAATTCATGTATTTTCAAATAAATATGTATAAAGATGGTCTAGAATTTTCTTAACTTAGACTCCTAGTATAACAACTCTTACTAAATTATGCCTAGTGCTAATATGTTTGGATTAAATGTAGTAGATGTAAAAGAAATAGTCCAGTGGAACTCATTGCTGTATTTCTTGTAAGGATGTTCTTTGCTTCATTTCCAAATGAAGATCCCTTCATGAAGACTCATGGGAGAAATTCTGTATTTTTATATCACTTGATCACTTATTTGTTCTTTGATTTATAGAAACTGATTTTTTTGAGATGCCTGCAAAAACAAAACAAACAAACAAAAAAACCCCACAAAACATGTGTGGCCTGTACCTAGCAAGAAATGGGACTTGTCTACATGTGTCTTGGACCTAGTTGTCACTGTTTGCTTTATTCTGCTTCTAATTCTCTCTCTGCTTCAGTTCTCTGACTTACTCCAACTTTGTTTTATCATATTGGATATATCTTAAAGGTCCATTTCAAGTCATCTTTAGAAAGGGAGTTTATAATAAGCAAATAACAGCAGCAACGAAACCACTTAGTTAAATCAGAATCCAATCTGTTAATCATCTCCACTACAGAAGTCAAACACACAGCAGCTCAAGAAATATCCATAGATATAGACACAGGTGCCAAATTTCACAAAATTTACTGGAGCATTTTTGGTGTATTTTATGCTCATTTTAATACCAGAACTCTACTAACCAGAATGGAATCCTCAGAGGGCTGGGGATTTTGTACATTTTGTTTATAATTCTCTAACCCCAGTTGCAGGAGCAGTGCCTGCCTCATGGTACACACTTAATTGGCATTTGTTGAATTAATTAGTATAGTCTATAAAATAGTTTTTTCACTTCCTCAAAGTTGTGGCTACAATTATACTAAATTTCTTACATGAAAATATCAGGTGTGTATACAGGCTTTATGTGAGAGGCAGAGTCAAATGAAAAGTGCCTCATTGATATTGAGCAGTTTTGTCTTTTTTTTTTTTTTTTAATGGAAGGTTTTTTTCAGTGAAAATGACATGAATTCAATATGGGATTTTCCATGTGAAATGCTTGCTACTCTAAATTCTATAAGTCAGATGCTCAATTCTTCTCTCACATAAGTATAAAGTTTTACTATAAAGTAATATACAACTTATTTTCTGATTAAAATAAGTCATCCCTTTAAATCAGACAGTGATCTTGTTATTTCAATTGCACATGAAGCACGTATGCTGTACTTAATAGGAAAGATGGTAAAGGGACTTCTTAAAAAGATATTTAAGATTGGGTAGAACAGAAGAACAGAGAACAGCAATAAAATACTATAAGTTAGGAAGCAGATGGATGAGTGTAATCAAGTTAGCAGGAACTGAAGCCTGAGCTAGCAACAGGGAACACTGAGAACCAACCTATTCTACACCACAGAATTCTCAAAGGACTCAGAAACTGGCAACAACAGACACTTCTGGAATAGGGTGAAGGAGGGAGAGGCTTAAAATAAAAATGATTGCGTAAAAGTCTTGTAAGAAGTCGTTACTCTCCCACACACTCCACCACTGCAGGCCACTGAATGAAAACTCCTAGGATCTCACCTTAGCGGAAGATAATCTTTTTCTCCACAGGGGGCAAATGGAAAGCTTTGAGGCAAATGGAAAGCTTTTGTACCAGGAATGCCAGGCATTGTTGAGAGTATAACCTCTGGGGGCACCGGGGTGGCCCAGGGTTTGAGCATCAGGGCTCAGGGTGTGATCCCACATCAGGCTCCCTGCATGGAGCCTGCTTCTCCCTCTGCCTGTGTCTCTGCCTCTCTCTCTCTCTCTCTCTCTCTCTCTCTCTCTCTCTCTCTCTCCCTGTGTGTGTGTGTGTGTGTCATGAATAAATAAATAAAATCTTAAAAAAAGAAAAGAAAAAGAAAGAAAGTATAACCTCTGAACCAAAACTGAGGACTAAGGGAAAATATGCTTACTGAATGCTGATCTTCTCAGCCTCTGGAGCAGTGGCAGCCAGGACATTATCTTCCAGGCAGAAAATCAGAAAACTCTCCTCCGGGAATCCAGCTAGTCCAAGAACAGAGATATAAAATGTTTACATTAGTGTCCCAATTAAAAAAACAAACAGATCACCCTATCTATCGGGAAGTTAAATGTCAACTAGCCTCACTCCTGTGTCAAGAGCTTACAGTTAGCTTTTAGAATGGAAAAATGCAACTGATTGTTGTATATTGACCTTTTACCCTGTAACCTTTCTAAATTAGCTTAATAGTTGTAGATAATAGTGGTTTGTTGATTCCTTTAAATATTCCACCTAATCAATCATGTCATCTTTGAATAGAGATTATTTTACTCCTTTACTTATCTTTGTGCCTTTTATTTCCTTTCTTGCCTACTCCTGAGGGCTAGGCTGTCCAGTTCAATGTTGAATGTGGGGGGTGGAAGTCAGCATTTTTGCCTTGTTCCTGATATTAGGGAGCAAGTATTTAATGGTTTAACATTAAATATGGTGTGAGCAGTAGGTTTTTCATATAAGCCTCTACCAGACTGAAGAAATTTCCTTTGTTTCTAATTTGATTAAACATGTTATCATGAATGGATATTGAATTTTTCAAATACTTTTCTAATCTATCAAAATGATCTTTTCTACTTGTCTCTGTTTTTAAAGATTTTATTTATTTATTCATGAGAGACACAGAGTGAGAGGCATATTTTTTTCTGTTAATATGGTGAACTGACTTATTCTCAAACATTAAATCAATTTTGCATTCCTGGAGTTTGTTCATCAATTGTTCATCAATATTTTGTTAAGAATCTTTGCATTTATGTTTGTGAATCATACTGGGGTGTGTGTGTGTATGTGTGTGTGTGTGTGTGTGTGTGTGTGTGTGTGTGTGTGTGTAGGTATCTTTCCTTCTTTGGGTAATTTTAATGCTTTCTTTCTGGCTTGGGTATCAGAGTGTTATTCACCTCATAAAATGAGTTGATTAGGGCTATTGTCTTCTATTTCTGAAAGATTTTGCATAATATTGGTATTCTTGTTCCTTAATTGTTCAATAGAACCATTTGAACCATCATGGCCTGAGTTTTCCAATCAGCTTTTTAGTCTTCCACATTTAAACACAAACATCCAGACATCTAAAGATTGCCCCTAATTTGATATCAGAATCAACTAAAGTGTGGCGTCTGGGTGGCTCAGCAGTTGAGTGTCTGCCTTCAGCTCAGGGTGTGATCCTAGGGTCCCAGGATCTAGTCCCACATGGGGCTTCCTGCATGGAGTCTGCTTCTCCCTCTGCTTGTGTCTCTGCCTCTCTCTGTGTGTCTCTTATGAATAGATAAATAAAAACTTAAAAAAAAAACAAAAACAAAAAATCAACTAAAGCAAGCTTTGAAGAAATATGCCCCAAGAGCAGAAGTTTGGATTTGATTGGCCTGTGATGTTCCTGAGCATTATTTTTTTGTAAGCCTCCTAGGTTGTTTTAATCATACTTAGAGTAGAGAACCTCTCCTGTAACATGAGAGCTAGAGACAAAAACTTTCAGAAAAGAGCAAACTGGAAGAAACAGAGACTAGGCAAGCATGTGACAACTCTAAAAAAAAACATACTATTGATATCCTCTTTTTAAAGACAACAGAGAAGATACTGAGACCATGAAGGAAAGAACAGATGTTATGACTCAGAAGTTAAGCAATACTGATTTCAAATAGTGAATACTCCACATTTTCCTGGTTTTGTGACCTTGAGCTAATTACTTAAGTTCTTTGAAACTGTTTCCTCACCTACAAAACAGTAATAATAATAGAATCACCTCTTGAGTTGCTGTGAATATTGAGACAACACTTGGAAAGCAGTTAGGAGAGTGCCTGCCACAATGTATTAATTAGTGATATGTAGCAGTCACTCTAGCTGAAACTCCATGCATGTGACTTGTTATATTGAATCAAGTAAGAAAAATGCCCTCAGCAGCATTAAATTAAATAAGCTAACTGGTGAAATTACTATCCAAATCTGAAAAGCACCAATGCATTGATGGAGGATGGTGGAACAGGGGAAAGGGTGTAAATTAAAATCAGTTTAATGTGGGGATAATTTGCTTCTAAAATGTGTCCTCATTTATTATAAAAATTAGCTTGGAAGTTGCTTGCTCACATTTCCTAAGTATTCAGTACCAGTTCAAATTTGCCACAGAAGCCTGGACACTCAACAGCATCCATATAAAAATCACAGAACAAACCAGAAGACTGTTTCTATGGGTGATGGTTCATTATATATTTCTTAAGCTTTAATCTAGTTTCAAGATTCTCTAATTCAATAAAGAGAAAAATAAGTGACAAATAAATCTACAGTTCTCGGGCTACACGGATGGCTCTGTCAGTTAGGTCACTCCATGACCTTTGGCTCAGGTCATGATCTCAGGGTCCTGTGATAGAGCCCAGCATTGGGCTTCCCACTCAGCGGGGAGTCTGCTTCTTCTTCTGCCTCTCCCCCCTGCTCATGCTATCTCTCTCTGTCACTATCTCTCATAAATAAATAAATAAATAAATAAATAAATAAATAAATAAACCTACAATTCTCTATTGCTGCTGCAGATTATTCAGACTTTTCAAGGCTGAAGGGAGGAATTATAATACCTGGAAAGCACATGACTTGTTATATGTTCATTGACATCATCATAATTATCCTTATGATTCAGGGCAAAACAAGCTAATGATGAACTTGAAATTCTTCACACGAAATATGAGAATGTTAGCCTGGAATAGCTCTGTATCCCTTATCTCAAAAAGTCCACTTAAAATAGGTATTTGGGATTCAACAGTTGTTTATTTTCAGATGTATTCTGCTGGTAGACTATCGGTAATGTTTATTAATACTAAAGATACACAGAGTTTTTGGTCAGAGCCATCTGGCCAGCTCCATTCGTTACTTACCATAATGTAGACCTAGCCAAAAATGTGAAAATAGCTTGTTAAGAGTTAATTAGTCTAAGAGAACAGGAACATTCTTAAATTTTGACTTAGATGGCAAGATGCCATTTCCTGGGTAGTTCTTATCTATGTAAACACAAAATGAAGAGAATTGTATCCTGTGAGGGAGGTCTGTGTGCCATCAGCAGTACCATCTCACTTAAACTGACCTGCATCAGGAGTATACATATTGCCTTTTACCCTTTCATGGGCTGTTGGGCAAAGTAGGCAGCAATAAAGCTCCCTAAGTCTCAGACAGCGACTACAAATTACATGTGTCTTAGCTGTCAATAAGCTTTATTTGGATTTGTCAGGCCTGAAGTTAATAGTGTTTAGATGAAAAAAAAAAATAGTGTTTAGATGATCAACAAAATGTGTTTCAGAATCACCTCTCCAGGAATTACCACTAAAGGGAAATAATAAAAGTCTGTAAGTCACAAAATACCAAAAGGATATGGTCCACTTCTCATGCTGTATTACCTGGGAGAATATGAAAAGTCCAGGAATTTTCTGCTCCAAAAAAAGCTCCACCACAATCAAATAAAAGCATCCCTCATACCAAGACCTATTCCTTAAGTTCCAGTTAGTGTCATTTGCAGAAGGGAGCACCGCGTTAGCAGCAGCATCTTTAAATGGGGAAAAAAAAAATCAGTGAGGTCATTACACTACAGGCATCTGGGCAAGTGCAGGCAATTTTCTCCTTTTATTTATCTTTATAGTCTTAGGAACATCTGGCCTACTTAGAGAAAGTAAAAACTAAAGGAAAAAGGCCTGAAACTATTTATTTTTAGGGCCATTCAAAAGAAAAACACAATTGTACATGCTCACATCAAGAACCCTAATTCTGAGATTACATTCCTACATAGACATTTTCTATGTAATCTCAGAATGTAATCTCAGGATGTAATCTCAGAATTAGTCCATGATTCAGATTCTTCTTTGTATGAGGAGGGCTTATTAACTTTTATTTATTTTTTTAAAAAATGTATTTATTCATTAGAAGCACGGAGAGGGGTGTGGAGAGAGAGAGGGAGAGAGAGAGAGAGGCAGAGGGAGAAGCAGGCTCCATGCAAGGAGCCCAACGCGGGACTCCATCCCGGGTCTCCAGGATCACGCCCTGGGCCAAAGGCAGGCGCTAAACCGCGGAGCCACCCAGGGATCCCCTAACTTTAAGATCTAAAACTTTTCACTCATGGATCTCGCTCAGCTGCCTGTAGAGATAAATTATTCCTACAAAGGCTCCCAGAAGCTATATGCCCACCAGGAATTGACCAAAGTCTTTATTACCCAATGTACTACTAGTATCCAGTTAGGAACTTCATACTGGAATGTCAGGAACCATTGCTTTCACCCATAACTCTGAAAACATTTGACAGTTTTTTCAAATATATGTGAAGATTTCCCTCTTCTACTCCTATTGATGTGGAGAACAAACGCAAAAGAAAACAAATTTCCTTAATGCCTACAACTCATTGACAAGTCCTTGAAATGGGTAAAGTGATCTTGCCTCTAGGAGCTCAGCTGCCTGGATGTTAATACTTTTTGCTAAGGGCAAAAGCAATCTTAGTTTAACATTATCCCAACTTCCAGGATCCCATGAATCTACTTGAACATACAAAAGTTCCTTTGGAAACTTCCTTTATCTCTATCCGCCTCCCAAGATACATGTAAGCAATCATCCTCCATAAGCAGGAGAGCCAGGTTCTTGTCTCATGGAGTTGAAGAATGAATCTTGAGAACAAAGGTGAGAAAAGTGATAAGGTTTTTTTAAGCAAGGTTACAGAAAAAGCTCTTCGGAGTGAGAGGGGTCACAACAGGGTTGCCCCTGGGAGCTTGTAGGGTTGGTCATTTATTGAAAGCTTAACCAAGGAACTTAAATCCCTTTATGATCTCTAATGAAGGATGCCTGGGTGGCTCAGTGGTTGAGCATCTGCCTTTGGCTCCAGGCATGATCCCAGGTCCAGAGATCGAGTGCCTCATCAGACTCCTTGTGAGAAGTCTGCTTCTCCCTCTATGTCTCTGTCTCTCTCCCTTGTGTCTCTCATGAATAAATAAATAAAATCTAAAAAGTAATTTTAAATTTTAAAATTTAAAAGTAATTTATCTTTTAAAAAATAATAATAATATCTCTATTGATATCACCACTGAGCAAGGATCAGTGATAATACCTTTAATGGTTTGCTACCGTTTTAGGGTCCAGTAATTTTTTGTTGGTAACAAGTAGCTATTATAACAATATTCCACCTCTGACACCTAGGACAGGATGGTCTGATTTGTTTCCTTATCTCTGGTTTCCTTTTACCTCCACATTTCTGGAATTTTATGAGGTTGATCCCATCCATGGCCCCCTACCTATCTCTCCCTATGTAGCTCTGCCTGTCTCTCACTCACTCCAAGCATATGGTCCATTGTTATACTTTCAAAGGGTCTCATGACTAGGGTTTACCACAGTAATAAATGACTTTTTCCTAATAATAGCTAGCCCCCTCAAGGTCCTGAAAACCTTGTTTCCAAAGTTCCATAGAGACTTAGGTTATTCCTCATCCGTTCCCAACTTGAAAGTATATAACCAGTCACCAGTCACAACCCCAGTGCTGCTTTTTCTTCCCATGGGTCCTGTCCTCCTGCTTAATATTACTACTTTTTAGCACCAAAGACAGCTCAAGAATTCTTACTTGGCCATCAGATCCAAACACCAACATTTCTACATCATTATGATGCTTTACTTATTCTTACTTAGCTTGCATTTCCTAAGATAATATCTTTTTTTTTTTTTTAGATTTTATTTATTTATTCATGAAAGACACAGAGAGAGACAGAGACATCGGCAGAGGGAGAAGCAGGCTCCCCCTAGGGAGACCAACGCAGGACTTGATCTCAGGACCCAGGATCATGCCCTGAGCCAAAGGCAGATGCTCAACCACTGAGCCACCCAGGTGCCCCACCCTTCCTAAGACAATATCTAAGAGAGATTTTACCAAGATGAACCCATGAGATGGTTGCCCTGATTATACAAAGCACTGACATTTAAAAGATTCCCTCCCAAGTGGGGAAAAAAGACCAAAGCTACAAGGACAATACCCTTTGTTTGCACTGCTTCTCTCATCAATCACATTTTTCTTGGAAAATGTTTAAATAGATAATTTGACTCTTTGTACCATGGGTGTACCAAACACCCACAGTATTCTAATTGTGTGTCAAAAAGAAAAATCTTATTAGAAAAATCAGATGCTGGGACACCTGGGTGGCTCAGCTGTTGAACGTCTGTCTGCCTTTGGCTCAGGGTGTGATCCCAGAGTTCCAGGATCAAGTGCCATGTTGGGCTCCCTGCAAGGAGCTTGCTTCTCCCTCTTCCTATGTCTCTACCTTCTCTCTGTGTCTCTTAATGAATAGATAAATAAAATCTTTAAAAATAATTTTTTAAAAAAGAAAACTCAAAAGGCATTTGTTGCTTTACATACTGGTGGTTTGATGAAAAAGATGTAAATCATTATGTAAACTCTTAATGCGTGATTCACTTAAAGAATGATTTCTTGTTTGCTATACAAACAAATAACTACATTTTATTGTCAGCATGGTCATTAAGGCAAGGACTCTTTCTGGCATTATTATATTTTAATTATTCCATATTTGCCACTCCTTGATACCTCTGTGACTTACCAAAATGACAAGCTGATTTCCAAAAACAGCTTTTAGTATATATATGTATATGTATATTTAGTGTATATATGTGTATTTTTAATTTTTTTAGAAAAGCCAAAAGGCCATACTCCTGCACAAAGCGTCAGAAGGCCTGAAAAAAAGCCAACCCCAGTTGTATAATGAAAATTGACCCTAGCTCTGAAAGCTCACTTGGAAGCTTCCAACAGATTTCATCACAACGCAGACTATGGTATTTATATGGATGGGCTAGCTTAATAAATGTTTCACCAGCTTCTTAACTTTCACTGCAAATATTTCTCCAGAAGCCAAGCCCTCCAATCCCACTCATTTTGTGGGCTTGAAGTATTAATTATAGCTTAAATTCTACAAAAACAAGCAGAAAGAGCTGTAAGCTTCTATGCCTGTTGCTTCCTACACTGCTTGGCCATGACATTTTTTTTTTTTTTTGAACTCTGTTAGCCCCAGTTAGCAGGATGTTCAGCATTTTAGAGTGAGTATAATCTATAGATCTTGAGATCTTCCACAAATCCTAAATCCTTAAAGGACTGCTTGCCTCATTTAAAAATATATGCTGCTAGCTCAGGTTTAAAAACAACAAAGAGGAAAAATTCATTAAGCCAATGCATGAATCATATTTGGTTCAAATCTCAATTCGACCTAGTTAAAGTGGACTTTTAAACTCTTTTTGTGACTTATTTTTTTAAATTGATATCAAATGTCTATTCCCTTTACTAAAAGAAACAAAGGTCTTTTACTGTATTCTACCAATTATATAAGAATAAAGATCTTTTTCTAAACCACTATTGTTATACATATGTGATTCTTATATGATTGTAATCATTGTATACATACCATATGATTGTTATTTATTTTTTAGCAGAGTTTTCTTTGTATCTCCAAAGTTCACACATTTGTCAGATTTATAGGCAATAAAGTATTTTATTCATATACCACAATGAACTAACTCATTTCCCCATATTTGGATATTTTTCCTGGCTTTTAAAATAAATGCATTATGATTTTTTTCATGTAGTAGTTTCCTAGGGCTGTCATAACAAAATACCAAAAACTGGGAGAACTTCAAACAATACAAATTGATTCTTTCACAGTTCTGAAGAGTAGAAGTCTAAAATAAAGTTGTTGACAGAGCCACACTCTTAAACCCTGAAGGGGAGGATCCTTTCTAGCCTCTTCCAGCTTCTAGTATCCCCCGGCATTATGGGGTTACGGCAGCATAACTGCAATCTCCATTTGTGTCCTCACAAGGCCATCATCTGTCTGAGTCTCTTCTTTTCTCTTTATAAGGACACCAATCATGTGAACTAAGGATCCACTCTACCCCAGTATACCCTCCAACTTAGTATAAATCTGCAATAACCTTATTTCCATATAATGTTCCTGGAAGGACATGAAATTTTAGGGGATGTTTTCCCTCCCAGTGTGTGTACCCTGAACCATTATTTATAGATATGCTGACATTCTGTTTCCAAGGGATGGGAAAATGCTCTCACATTTTAAATATATGATTTTCAAAAATATATATTTAAGTTATTTGTCATATCTAACTACATATCTACTACTACATTTTGTCAAAAATATATATTTAAGTTATTTGTCATATCTAATTACATATCTATAGATACTACATATCTAATACAGTCTGCAATATCTGTAAAAGATACTTTTCATATTATTTTTTAAATCCTAATTATCCCATAGACATAAAATCCAACTACTATCCACTATATATGTGAGGGAATAAAAAGGTCTTATAGCCATTATGAATTAGTTTCATGTTCTCCAATCAATTCTCTTTAATCCCAAAGATAAAAAATGTCCCCATAGATTCTTATCTTTGACAGAGGTTTAGAATGGACTTTAGAAAGTCTAAAGAAGAGCTCCCACATCCCAGAAGAGAAGGGACATTTATGAACAAAAATAAAATTTGTATTTCACCCTTCACCATCACCAACATTCTACAAATATTTATTGATCTCTGAGAAACTCCAGTCTACTCTTTCAGAAAAGGAAACACCCAAAATGTAAGATGAAGATATATATTCAATGAGGAACGAGTCTGAAAAGGCAAAGTGCCAAAGTGCATCCATTATCTTTGCAAACATCCCATGAGAAAGGAGCATCTGACATATATATTTCCTTCAACCAACTTCTTAAAAAGGAGTAGACATTGAGCACCCTTATCCATTTCCCCTCAACTCATTCCCTGTGAATATGTCAGTACATGTTTTCAAGACTCTTGAAGTAGCACAAAACCCTGCGTGAGGGAAAATGAAGAGTGACACTCTATTTATTCTGAAGCTTGAGATCACTGGTAAAATATTACAATTCATTGTTTTTTCATTAAGACTATTTTTTAGAGCAGTTCAAGGTCATTGCAAAATTTGGTGGAAGGTACAGACATTCCCCATGCAACCTTTGCATGCACACATGCACAGCATCCCCTATAATCAACATCCTTCATGGAGTGGTACATTTTTTATAGTTGGATCTACAATGACATGGCATAATCAAAGTCCATGGTTTACATTATGGTTCACTCATGGTGGTGTAATTCTATGACTTTGGATGAATGTAGACAGTTACATGTATCTGTCATAATGGTATCATGCAAGCTATTTTCCACCCTAGAAATCCCTGGTGCTTTGCCTGTTCATACCTGTCCCTGCTCTCCAAACCCTGGCAACCACTGACCTTTTCAGTGTCTCCATAGTTGTGCCTTTTCTGGAATATCATATAGTTAGAATTGAATAGTATATCACCTTTCAAATTGAAATATGCATTTAAGTTTCCTGCATGTCTTTTCATGGCTTGATAGTTCATTTCTTTTTAGCACTGAGTAATATTCATTGTCTGGATGTACTGCAGTGTATTTTTATCCCTTCACCTCCTGAAGGATATTGGATTGCCTTGGAATTTTGGCAATTATGAATAAAGTTGTTCTAAACAATTAAGTGCTGGTTTTTGTGTAGATATAAGTTCTCAACTGCTTTGATTAAGTACTGGAATGTGATTGCTGGATCAGATGGTAATAATAGGCTTAGTTTTGTAAGAATCTGCCAAACTGTCTTCCCAGAAGCCATTGACTTGCTTTGACAACTGGGAAAGAATGACTCTTCACTGGAGCCGTTGCAGACCTTCACAAACACCAACAGCTGTTCTCTGGATAATGCCAATTATGTTCTGTAGATGATTGCATTCATAGTTTTAAGTTGCTATTCCCCTGCCCCTCCCACAACAAGGTTATCCTGAAGCTCTATATAATCACTCTGAACATATTATGCGTGTACTACATTTCTTATCTCCAGTAAGTCTCAGACACAAAACATATATACTTGTAGCCTTTTCTATTTCAAAATAACATAATCACTTTCGCTGGAAAACATTTTTAGAAGTGCAAGGTCAATGACCAAGGCTGTACTTCCCCAAATGACACCCATGTCACTTCTAAAGGCAGAACACTTTCAGAATTAGAAGCCAAGATGAGGCCTGCCATTTTATGAGGAATTGGCAAAATGAACCTTGGCACAGTTGCCGAGGAGCTTGGCTCTCCAAAAACAAACAGTTGTGCCTCTCTTTGTTTTCCCTTCTCAATAAGGAGAGTGAATTCTCAACTTCAAGGTATACACATTGTATTCTAGTTGTTTTAGAGAAGTTAGTGTAAACTTTCCATGGTTGGTACTTCTAAGAAGAAACAGGAAAACAAAAATAAAGAATTCACCAGTAAATAGACTGCCTACAATCAGAATTCTACAAAGTTCATAAATAGCTGTTTCCCTGATATTTCAGACCAATATGGAGATCTTTCCTTTTTTTTTTTTAATTTTTTTTTTTAATTTTTATTTATTTATGATAGTCACAGAGAGGGAGAGAGAGGCAGAGACACAGGCAGAGGGAGAAGCAGGCTCCATGCACCGGGAGCCCGATGTGGGATTCGATCCCGGGTCTCCAGGATCGCGCCCTGGGCCAAAGGCAGGCGCCAAACCGCTGCGCCACCCAGGGATCCCCTGGAGATCTTTCCTTATCATGGGAAGAAAAAGAAGTATTCCTGAGTTATTCAGGTAGGTGTTTACTAATTCAACTGGATCCAATGTAATAAGTGAAATAATTTATTTTTAATTGGTAATGCTGGGGTTCAAAGTAACCCAAAGCAACAGCAAGCTGGTCTACTTAGCCAAGATGACAGGGCCACACTTTATTGTACCATCCCTCCCTAGTCTGAAAAATCTTCTCTCTACTGATGCTACTTAAGTTACCATGTAAGTCTCCTATTCTCTTCATTTGCTCTATGTACCCCTTTCCTTCTATTCATGACTTGATTCCCTACCATATCATGGCTCTCTTCAAAGATGCCAATGATCTGCTGATCCTGAAAGATCTCCATCCAGCCTTTCACCTTGATGACAGATCTCCTTTTTTTCTGGAAGCTCCCTTCTTTCCTGGCTTAGATCAATGTGACCTCACCTTTTCTTCCAACTTCATCTCTGATGATTTCCCCTAGTGTACTGTGCTCAGAGCTGAGTTTCTAGGCACATATTACTTATGTTTATTTTCTCGTGAGTGCCTTTTAAGTGCTTGGCACTGCCCTAGGTTCTGACTTCACCTTCTTTTCTCTCTTACCTCTGTGATTTCTCCCTTTGCTATTTCATCCAGACTCAAGGCTTTAATCACCAACTCTGTTCATCTGCTCCTTTTTGGCTACTGCTTTAATCCATATATCCTTAGCATTTGAAGAATGAAGAAGCAATAGCTTCTTCAATAAGCTTCCTGCTGACAGTTTCACTAACTACCTTCATCTCATAGAAAGTTGTCTTCCCCTTTCCCTCTCTCCCTTCCTTTCTCTCCTTTATTTCTCTCTGTCTAATTTAAAATGTGTTTCAAAAATCCCCCAAATTTAGAAAACTACAAAGAAAAAAAATTGTTAGGCCAACACCCAAGGTCAATCATCTTACCTTTAGTGGGCTTTCTGCCACAATTTTTCCAGGTATAGGCTGTTTAAAAAGGAGTCAGGGGAACTGAACTTTTTCAACCTTCAAAAATCAGATAAATCCCATCTATTTAAACTCTTCCAAAACATAAAGAAGAAATCTTTCAAATACCTTTTTTGAAATCAGCAAAATTCTAATAAGAAACCCAATACAGATAACCCACATAAAATAAAACAAAACACAAAAGAACAATATATGAATCTTACTAGTGGAAACTGTGAAAGCAGTAAATAAATATGAGCAAATATAATTTAAAAATGCCAAAAAATAATGCAAAAATTGTTTCATATTCAGACCTTTATTGATTTTAAATAGGACAAAGAGATATTCTAATCATTGACTCAAATAATGCCAAATAGGACCTTTGATACAGTTCAAATTACTTTCCTACCTAAAAAAGAACTCTGAGCAAAAATAGCAGTGAATGATACTTCCTTGCCCTGACACTAATATTTATCTGATCACCATGCTTAATAATGAAAAATGAGAAAAGTTTCCCTTGATATCAGGAACAAAAAAAGAAATTCCAGTTTACTATCATTTGAAAACACCAAATAATGTATGTAGATAAAAAGAAATATAGAGTATCAGCATAAGAAATAAGGTAAACTTAACAGTTATTTTCAGACGATATGCCCACATATGTACAAAAATTTGAGATTATCAACAGAAGGAAAAACCTAGAAACAATAAGATTTTATTCAGTAGTTTTACACAATTTTCACAAAAAAAGACTGATCTGTGATTTCCTTTGGAGCAACCATCTATGGAATAGTGTTTTCTAGCTTCACAAACAGACTTTGATAGTATTTCTTCTTTTTGCTTTTAAACTATTTAAATAAAGGGAATATATCTGATTTTTGAAGGTTAAACAATTCACATGTTGAAGAAACAAACAAACAAACAAAAAACCCACAAAACTTTATGCCTAAAGAAAACCTAGTAGGAGCCCAGTAAAACAATTACACAATAATTATATATAGTCAACATTTTTTGTATACAAACAATAACCAAGTACACAATACAATGGATTTAAAAGTACTATCTATAATAGCAAAAATCTAAGGATAAATCTCAAGAGACATAGGCAGAACACATACACACCCCAAAAAAGAGAAGAAAAAAAAACTTCAAACTTCTGCTGAGGGCCATAGTGGTGATAAATAAATAGACATGTCATGATATTGTATAGAAAATGTCAATAAAAAGAATATTAGTGGATGAAATTCTAAATTTAATGAAAAACAACGAAGTTTAAGATTAAGGGAAGCAGGGTGTTAAAAATAATGGCTATGCAAACCATATATCATTATATATATATGTGTGTGTATATATATATATATATATATATATCAGATACATCGTTTGCATAGCCATTATTTTTAAAGGATAAGGATCTTAAAGGATTTTTAAAGTTATTTTAAAGGATAAGGATTTTGAAGGATTTTCAAAGCATAATAGGTTAATATCTACAATATATGAAGAGCATTAAAAATAAAGTATATAGATATAGATGTATCTTATGTATATCACACAACTTAAGAGCAAAAAAAGCCAAATAATTCAATTAAGAAATTGGCAATGGATCTGAATAGACATTTTTCCAAAGATGGCATATACATGGCCAACAAGTACATAGAAAGTTGCTGAACATCACTCATCATCAGGGAAATGCAAGTCAAAGCCACAATGAGATATCATCTCACAACTATTAGTATGGCTATTTATTGAAAAGACTAGAGATAACAAATGTTGGTGAAGATGTAGAAACAAAGTCATCCTTATACACTGTTAGTGGGAATGTACACTGGTGCAGCCACTATAGAAAATATAATAAAGAGTTCTCAAAAAAATTAAAGATAGTACTACTATGTGATCCAGCAATTCCACTTCTGGGTATATATCCAAAGGGAACAAAAAGTTATCTTGAAGAGATACCTTCCTTCCAATGTTCATTGCAGCATTTCTACAAGGTATAGAAACAATTTATGTGCCCACTGATGGATGAATAAAGAAAATACAGTATACATACAATGGAATATTATTTGGCTTCAAAAAGGAAGGAAATCCTGCCATCTGTGACAACATGGCTGAACCCCAAGGGCATTATCCTAAATTAAATAAGCCAGACACAGAAAGACAAGTACTGTTTGATCTCACTTGTTTGTGGAAAAAAAAGATTAATTTATAGAAACAGAATAGGATGGTGCTTACCAGGGAAATGAGATGTTGCTCAGAGTACAAACTCTCAGTTATAAGATGAATAAGTCCTGAGGATATAACATACAAAATAATAACTATAATTAAGAATATTAAATTTTTTACACTTGAGGGGTGCCTGGGTGGCTCCATTGGTTACATGTTCTGCCTTTGGCTCAGGTCACGATCTCAGGGTCCTGGGACCAAGCCCTACATTGGGTCCCCTGATCAGAGAGGAGTTTGCTTCTCCTTCTACCCCTCCTCCTGCTCATGCTCTCTCTCTCTTTCAATAAATAAATTAAATTTAAGAAATAAATTGTATACTTGAAATCTTCTGAGCGAATCTAATAAGCTCTCAACATAGCAAAAATAAGTAAAAGTTAATTATGTAATTATGATGATGGGTAGGTTAATTAACTTAATTGTGGTAAATAATTTACAACTTAATATGTATATAAAATCATCACATTTAAATTATATAATCTTCTTTGTCAACATACTTCAAAAAAGCTGGATTAAAGGAGAGAGATTTTTAATAAAAATTAAAATACCTGATAACTCTGAAGTTCACCTGGAAAAATGTACACATGACAACAGCTAAGAGAATCTGCAAAGAGAGAAGTAATAAATACTGTCAGCATTTTAAAATATTTAGCATTATAGTATCTAAAATAGTATCATATTGGTGGGAGAATGAACAGACAGCAATGAAACAGAATTCAGAAATGGATCCAAATGCCTATGGGGATTTAGTCTGTAATAAGGATGGAATTTTTAAATAATGGAGTAAAGATGGATTATTTAATAAAAGGTATTTGGAAGTAGAGTAACAGTTGGAAATGTTAGCTGGATTACTACTTAATTACTTACAACAAAATTAATTCCAGAACAATAAAAGCCTTAATTTTTTTTAAATGAGACTCTAAAATATCTAGAAGAAAGCAAGTGAGGATTTAGGATGCACAAAGGCAAAATTTGTTCTACTTGATAGAATAATACACTTTATCACTTTTTCAAGTGAAGATGCACTAAACAAAGCAAAATGACAGAAGAGTAAAAGTGTGTGTGTATGGAATACACGTGACTAAGTGCTAATTCTAAATGTGTAATATATTGACAAAGTGCCAATCTCTTAGGAAGATGTGCTATCTTTGTTTTAATTTTCAGTTCTGTGATTATAAAAGAAGTCAATTTTCTTTCCATGGGTTTATTGGCCATCGATATTTCTGAGCAGTCTTTAGGGATAGAGAAGGGAAAGGAACTAAGCAAGGATGTGGTCTCATTTGGAGTCTGGTTTCAGCCTGGCCCCACAGGTTGTTGTGACACATGACTTGCACCACAGTCACCTCACCTTGAGACAAAGGGTGTTGTTCTTTTTTAGTCCCATACCAGTCAGTCACTGACCAGAGAATGAAGATCTAGAGTGGGTAAGCTATCTATTGAGATGGCTCTTGTTCACTCTAGGCAGTTCTCTGAAGAAAGGTACAGTTGTTACCTCATTGCAGCTAAAACTCACTGCCACTGGGAGGAGGGTGCATGCCCTACTAACAGGATGTGGGCAAGGCAGCAACAGCATCTCCTGCCATCACCAAAATCATCTCACCTTGTTGTCGTGAGCTTCAACCACTCAGGAACACTTGATGCTTTTTAAATATGCCTGGCAAATCCATTATTTCATGCCTTTCCTGAAATAGCTTTTCTACCCTATCCAGCTACCCAAGTCCCACTCAACCTTTGATATAGCCCAAACCGTTTTACATCCGAAAGTTCTGTCCTTCATTTCAGAATCTATCAGCTTTATGTCTCCCATCGGAGTTTCTTTATACTTCTCTTGTCCATTTATTTTGTGTGCTTTTTTTTTTTTAATTTTTTTTTAAATTTTTATTTATTTATGATAGTCACAGAGAGAGAGAGAGAGAGAGGCAGAGACATAGGCAGAGGGAGAAGCAGGCTCCATGCACCGGGAGCCTGATGTGGGATTCGATCCCGGGTCTCCAGGATCGCGCCCTGGGCCAAAGGCAAGCGCCAAACCACTGCGCCACCCAGGGATCCCTTTTGTGTGCTTTTTAATACAGTTAAAAGTTCACATTTTCTTTCTCCCAAATCAAGATGGAGGTCATTCATTTCAGTTTGTCTTTGTAACAAATAATTAGAAGCTTGGGCTTCCTCAAAAGTTTATAAATGCCTTTGGTGTGAAAATGGAATCTTAGTCACCATCTTTCATTCCCTTAGTGCCTAGCATGAAACCCAATCATTGTTTGTTGAATTGAGTTAAATCAAGTATAATATCAAAAAAATAAAAAGCTAAAAAATAAATAAATAAAAAGCAACTGTTTTTCTATCTGGCCCATCTGGCGTGGAAATTTAAAAAAAAACTTCTGATTTCTCATTTGCTGCCTTTCTTTTTTAGTCTATTCCTCTCTCTCTCTTTTGTGATTCTGCTAATCCTTCAGTATAACATTTTATTCACTCTGTTCAGGTCATTTTTTATGTACTAACAAATATCGTGATTCAATTGACTATCTTCTATTATAACTCAATCTTTTATGTCTTTTAATAGTGATGATTAAGAAACAAAAACTTCAGGACACCTGGGTGGCTCAGTGGTTGAGCGTCTGCCTTTGGCTCAAGGTGTGATCCTGGAGACCCTGTGGAGTCCCAGGTCAGGCTCCCTGCATGGAGCCTACTTCTCCCTCAGGCTGTCTTTCCCTCTCTCTGTGTGTGCCTCTCATGAATAAATAAATAAAATCCTGAAAAAAAGAAAGAAAGAAAGAAAGAAAGAAAGAAAGAAAGAAAGAAAGAAAGAAAGAAAGAAAAAAAGAAAGAAAAACTTTGTGTTCTGTTTTTAGAGTTTCCCAATTAATATTCTTTATTATATTGAGGTCACTTTACTTCTCAGAAAATATGTGAACCACAGATTTGTTTGAAAAGCATTATCTTTTCAAGGACTTCTTATTTTTTTTTAAAGGACTTCCTATATTAGGCATTTGGCATTGGCTTTTGATATGGATACAACACTTGAACACTCCATGTGAAAAGTGGACTCCTTAATAAAAGAAACAGGGATCCCTGGGTGGCACAGCGGTTTAGCGCCTGCCTTTGGCCCAGGGTGCGATCCTGGAGACCCGGGATCGAATCCCATGTCAGGCTCCCAGTGTATGAAGCCTGCTTCTTCCTCTGCCTATGTCTCTGCCTCTCTCTCTCTCTGTGACTATCATAAATAAATAAATAAATAAATAAATAAATAAATAAATAAATGAAACAACTGATACCATTATTTCTAACATGTTCATTTCATAGTCATGGGGACATGGAGAGCCAGAGGTTATGATCAAGTTTCATACTTGCTTCAAATCCTGCAATGGTTCTCTGAGGCTCATAGGACAAAATGTAAACCTCTCAATATGGCTTGCAAGGGCCTCTGCAACTTGTTCACTGCTTTATCATACAATATTACCCCAGCTATAAAAAGCTACTTATATTCTGCCAAACTTACTCTGTGCTCTGACACCTCTTCCTGAATCTTTAAAATACTGCATTTCCAGTATCTTGGAAAACAGGTTGGCACTCTCATATTCTATCCCATTGTACACTGAGCTCCTACTAATTCTTCAGGTCTTAGACTAGCTATAACCTCCTATGCTCAAACTTCCCAGACACCCTCAAT
Organism: Vulpes vulpes; assembly: GCF_048418805.1. Lineage (NCBI taxonomy): Eukaryota > Metazoa > Chordata > Mammalia > Carnivora > Canidae > Vulpes > Vulpes vulpes. Next base: position 69,865,621 of record NC_132790.1, read on the forward strand.
TGTTTAGATATCCCTTCTTCAAGCATCTAAAATACTCTACTTGAACTTATCATGCTGAATTATTAACACCTATTTCCTCATCTGGAATTTCAAATCATACCTCTCTCAGTCAGCATTATCCATCCTCTTTACTTCATATCTGTTGGTTTGGCTTTTTTTTTTTCCACATTTGTCACTTTCGACATATGATATAATTTACTCAAGGTTTACTCCTGGCCATAACAGAGTAACTGGTATCAACTTAGCACTACTGATATAAACACCTACAAAACTAGAAAAAATATATATGAAACAAACATTTTCATAAATTTGACAACATGCAACACAGCATTATGATCCCTAAGTGAAGGGAAATTTCAAGGTGAGCTCCACAGTAGCCCTGGCTTTCTACCCAGAGGCACCCTCCAGACAGTAGTACCAGGAGGTGCAGCCCAAGCAGAGCATGGTGGTCTTGCTGAACTGAGGAGAGAGATTAGATTTCAGGGCTGCTAGATTTCCAGGTGACTGGAATTTACAGGAAAGAGGAATGGAGCAGAAAAAAGTTGCACAGAGAAAAAGCTCCAGACATGTTCGCAGTGGTTCCCATTAGTCATTAACTGAAATTTATGCTACACACTGAGGACAAGACTCCACAAAGCCTGGAAGAAAACATGGGCCGGAGAACAATGAGCTGAACATAGATTCCACAGTGGCACACACCTGGGAGCTCACTGCAGTTCTGACCAATCAGTGACTTGTGGGAAAATATCAAGCAGGCTAGTACACCTACAAATAGGATAGCAGAAGGAGGGAGAGAGAGGGACAAATATATATATATATATATATATATATATATATATATATATATATATTAAAAAAGAAAAAGAATGGCTGAGAAAAAAATACAAAGCCAATCGAAAAGGCTCAATTAACCTTAAGCAATATTTTAAAAATCAAGAAGAAACAAATGAAAAAAAAAAGATTACATCTAAGCATATTCTAATCCAATGCTAAAACCAATACCAAAAAAAAATTCTAAGAAGAAGTCAAAAGAAAAAACAGTAAAGAAAATACAAGACACATTTCAGGGGAACACAGTGGTAAGAATAACCAATGACTTCTCACCAGAAACAATGCAAGCCAGAAGACAATGCTACATCTAGAAAGTGCTGAAAGGAAAAGCCATCACCCATGAATTATAGCAAAAAATATCCTTCAAAAATGAATGCAGGCTAAAAATATTTCCAGATGAACAGATGCTGAGAGAATTCACCACAATCAGATCTGCTCTACAAGAAATGTTAAGAGTTTCAGGCTGTGGGGAAATGATACTGTTTGGAAAGTCAGACCTACATGAAGGGATGAAGAACACTAGAAATGGAAAATATGTAACTCCAAAAGTCAGGTGAGGAGAAGTCCTCACAGGAGAAGGGCGCAGCCTGAAATCAGAGGCTGAGAGGAGCAAAGAAGGCATGTACAACAGGAAACAAGAGAAATGAGTAATTCCAAGACTGGACCAGAGTGGCACCTGGGTGGCTCAGTGGTTGAGCGTGTGCTTTTGGCTCAGGGTGTGATCCCGGGGTCCTGGGATAGAGGGATAGAGTCCTTCATCCCTGGACCAGAGATAGGTCCAGGGATGAAGGACTGGACCAGAGATAATAATAGATGAACCTAGAGCTTTTGTTGTTCCAGAAAGCAAGGAAGTGGTCAAAGGAATAGGATTCAGAAGCTAACTTGAAAGCCAGCAAAATAATTTTGTACAGTAGCAAAATGAATAATGACAATCATTGATTATAAACCGTTGATTAAAATGAGAAACCGTGTGTCTATACTGGTAGAAATAAATGAAATTCAAACTTTATGAGGAACTGGAGATTTGCTTAACTCCAAAGTATAAGATACTTATTAATTTTGAAGAAGAAAAAACAACTTTACAGTAGCCTGGTAGACCCTTTTTAACCAGGTGACCAATGTGAACATCATCAGTCACAGGACAAATTGAAATTGTGTCACTGGATATAATACAATAAGAAGAACACAGCATCACTGCTATGAAATTGCTGCCAATGAATCATAAGAGAAAATATCAGGAGAAATAAAAAAACAAAGGACAGTTCCACAAAATAATGACCTTTACCTTTCAAAAGTGTCAGCGTTACGGAAATCAAGGAAGGACTAAAGAACTCTTCCAGACAGAAGAGACAAAAACTAAAAGCAACAAGTGATACTGAAGTGGACACTTTTGCTCTATATAAAGGATATTTTGGGGACAACCAAGAAAACTTGATTGAGGTATGCAGATTAGGTGGTAATAATAAATCAATGGTAATTTCCTGATTTTGATGGTGATATTGTGAGTGTGTAGGAGAATGTCTTGGTTTGTAGGGAATGTTCATTGATGGAGAGGATAATATAAAATATAGAGGGCTCAGTCGGTTAAACATCTGCCTTCCGCTCAGGTCATGATCTCAGGGTCCTCAGATGGAGCCCCGTATCGGGTTCCCTGCTCAGGGAGAAGCCAGTTTCTCCCTCTCCCTCTGTGCTTCTCCCTTTCCCACTTGTGCTCTTGCTCTAATAAATAAACAAAATATTTTTTAAAAATAATATATATTAAAAACTCCAATGAAAAGGCAGATATTGTCAGACCAGATAAAAACCAAGATCCTAGTATATGCTGTCTACTAGAAACACACTTTTATAGAGAACCTCTTCAATATTATGTTCATTGTTTGTCTTCCCCCAGAAGAGTGTCAATCTCATAAAAACAAGGATTTTCATAATGTTCTTCTCTCTTTCTCAGGATCCTTAGGACTTAGAACAGAGCTTAGCACACAGTAGCCACTTCAAAAATGTTTGTTGAATGGACAATTAAATATTCCTTTTAGACCACAAGCTTAAGGCAGGACCCATATTTCCTACATCACTGGTTCCCGTTGGCCTTGCAGTTAGAAAGCCTTCAATAAACAGTAGAATGCACTAAAAAAGGTTAAGAACAAAGGCATTTGCCTTGCCACCATGAAATGAGGCAAAATTCACATGGAATTTCTTGCTGTTATCTGAAAAAAAAGATTAAAACAAGTAAAAAATTAAGTTAAGCCATTATCTATTAAACACTGAATGGCTGCTGGACTATGGAGACATACATTTACTAACTTATCTATTATCTGCTCCCACCTCTACCAAAAAAAAAAAAAAAAAAAAAACTATAAATGGAAACATTTTACCAGGGTTTTTATTTCTACTGGAGCAGATATCCTAGGTATTGATTACCAGATGGTCATGATAATGGCATGAAACTTCATTAGCACTAAAAATGCTAGGCCCAGCAAAATGTTGCTTATAAGGTTTTAGGTTTCTTATAAGATATACTGATAATGTGAATTAAAATATCCTTTTAAGTATCCCCTGCCCTGATTTTATTCTTGCCTGTACTTCCGTGCATGAGAAAAAAAGAATTCACTTTCTCATTGCAATCCAATATAGATTAAACCAATTTTCTTTTTCCGTAGAAAATTAAATTATTTTTAAAAACTAAAAATTGGGACATAATCTCAATTTCTTTTAAAAAAATCTTCAACTACTTTGTATTTTGTGACTGCAAAACTAATATTTAGCTCAAAAATGCCTCACCCATGCTCATCTTTATTAATCCCTTCCTTCTTAAGACAACATTGTAGAAATGAACAGTTTTTAACACTTTAAATTGGCTTATTACACACATACCAAAAGGGACACAAATCATAAATGCACAGCTCAATGAATTAGCACAAAATGAACAATGGACACAGCTGTGTAACCAGAACCCAAGTCAAGGAATAAAACGTTATTAGCATCTCAAAGGATAACATGGTCTCCCAACCACTTGGCCTGCCTCTCTCCCCAAACATATTCCCTTTCCTGACCTCAAAGCAGATAGATAAATTTGTGCCTGCCCTTGTATTTCATATAAATGGTATCATAGAGTATATATAATTTTGGTATTTGGCTTCTTTCGCTCAATATTATATTTTTGTAGAGATGAACTTTTTATCTTAAATTGAAATCCGTATTGAATTTTATGTGATAAAACATAATCAAATATCATCCTTGAACTCATTCTTTTTATAAACATAAATTTCAGCAAAATATAATTTTGCCAAACATTATAAAGTCACTAAAATAGATATTGAGACTAAATCAGATTTTACGAAAGGTAATAAAAGCGTCCAAGCTAGAGCTCAGCTCAGCTCAATGACCTGCAATACATTGCTGACTTTGTTTCTGTTTGTAAATCATTCTCTCTAAAAATGATTGTGGGCATATTGAATGATATTTTTTTCAGGGTCCTGAATACTTCATTGCTCTTTGGTGTTAGATTTGAAGCTGCCTATTTGTAGAGAGAACGGAGCATCTGTGTATCACTCAAGTAACATATACACACTCTATTGGTCCTTCCCTTTCATTAGGCTGTCACTGATACTATAGAGTTTTACAGATTACAGGTTTTGCCTAAAGCTACAGTCAGCTCTCTTACCCAGTAATTGGATAGACAGATTTGGCTCAGCTCAGCAAGTCTGTACTTCTGTATGCAGAAGAAGGCCTGCATTGAAAAGAAACAGCCTGGCCAGGTCCGGATAAACAAAGCTCCATGGGGAAGTTCAGAAAATCGCCTTAAAGAACACTTTTGGTCTCATGCCTGCATCTTTACCAATTGAATTTCATAGTTTATGGATACATACACATCATTAGATATTAAAAATAATAATCAAAAATATATGCTTTGTTTAAAAAGATTTCTAAATTCTAAATTTCAAAATGTTGGCTTCATTAAAAATGGATGTTTTCTAACTTTCTGCACCCAGGTACGTACAAAATTTGCAGCCAATATTCAGTCCATGATTTTTATTTGTTTTCAGGACATATCATTGCTATATAAGGAGAAATTACATGGACGCTACAAGCTGCTGTTTAATGGCAAAAACTCTAAAGTTAATTTGTTCATACCATACTTGTTCTATAATAAAACTTAAATCTGGAGTAGTCTAAGTAATAAATTTATGTTCAGTGTGGGAGAGCTTATGACACCACGAAAACCTCCACTTTTTCACTTCATAAATTTACTGCTGTATTGGCCCAAATATAAGGCTTAGTTAGGCTGCCTTCATTTTCAAGAGAGAGGAAAATTTCAGGTTGCAAAAAATAAGCTCCATCACACAAAACTTTCCACTTCTAGCCCCCAGGGCAGTTGAAGGAGTGGAAATGTGCCCTGCTACCCCTTCCTTCCTTTTGCTTTAGGTGGTTCCAGCTAGTGTTACTGATACTGAAATTTAAATACAATTGCTACCTTAGCAAGCCTGCCAGTCTGTTAGAAGTTGCATTCTGTTACTCAGCTGGCTCCGAAAAGGGGCTAGTGTCTCTCACAGAGTCAAGCATTGTTAGAAACAAAAACCTTTTGAAAATGGAGATTTTAAAACAGATTTAAGGTGATTTAATCACCTGCCTCCTCCAAGGCCTCCACAGCCTCTCACCTCTTAGCAGCTTGGAAGAGAGGCTTGGCAAAGGAGGAAGAGGTAGCAATTCTTTACAAGAAATTGGTGAAGGTTCTTGGGAGCTGTTGCTTCTGCTCCCCCATCCATGCCAATTCTTGAGCTTGGAGAGGAATCCTGACCCTCTAGACAAACAGCATTTAAAGTGTGAATCCTGGCTTTCCATTTGCTGTGCAGTTTTGCGCAAGTGTTTTTTTTTTTTTTTTTTAACCTCTCCAACAGTTTCATCATGTGTAAAATGAAAATGCTTTTTATCTCCCAGGGTTGTTTCAAGAATTAGGTGAAAAATGTAAACGGAGCCCTCAGCACATAAAAAGCACTAATAAATATTAACTATTCCGACTAGAGCCTTTGGGACAACAGGATGGACTGCCCACCACAGATCCATTGTCTTTGTTCTCTGCACACAGCTAGACTGTATGGGTTCTCTTGCAGGAAGGTGGGGTCGTATGGCTGAGTTCTAGCCCACAGGATGTAGATAGAAGTTATGTATGCCACTTGTGGCTCAAAACTTTTAAGAAGTTTGTCCCCGCCCACCACCTTGTTTTTCTCCTTACCTTTATTTTATTTTTTAAAGATTTTATTTATTTATTCATGAGAGACACAAAGAAAGAGGGAGACATAGACAGAGGGAGAAGCAGGCTCCCCGCAGAGAATCTGATGCCGGACTTGATCCCAGAACACTGGGATCATAACCTGAGCCAAAGGCAGAAAGAAGCTCAACTCCTGAGCCATCCAGGTGCCCCTCTCCTTACATTTAGATGCAAAGGATGACAAGTCCCTATGGAATGGAGGAGCCACAGATAGGAAAACCAGAATCCCAGAATAACCACAGCATGAAGGAAGATAACCATTGTTATACCCTAGCCAAGACTAACTTCCCTGGATTGTGCTTTGTGTCATGATTTATTTGGGGGGGTCTATGTAATACTAAAACCTACCTTCACTAATTAAAACAGCTATAGAGAACCAAAATTGACATTTAAAGTACTCTCGGTCTGGTAGGTCAGGAGATCTCACTATAAAACAAATGAGATATTCTCAGCTCTCACTATAAAACAAATGAGATATTTTCAGTCTAGCTTAGACTTATTCCTTCACATCTCTATGAAGTTTTTCCCTTGAGCTGAATTTTCTTCCATTACTGTTCACTCTGCACAGCTCCCAGATGTATGTGCTCCCATTCTGTCTCCGGGACCTAATTCTCCTTAACTCAGTCAAAACAAGCCACCATGTTTTTTGTGTGCTTTATCTAAAACCAAAGCTCAAAGGAAAGCAAAATAAGAAGAAAAAAAATGCAAAATAAGGAGTATAGTTTTCTAATCCTAAGAATTTCAATAAAAATACATATGATTTTATTAAGCATAAAAGTCCTATATATACTGAACCTGGATTATTTCCTGTTTGATATCTGGTCTTGAGTGGTGACTGACATCTTATTTCACCTGCCAGACAGCAGATGATAACTAAGTACACAGAAAAATACACACTTCCTGTTTCTGGTGGGATACACTTCCTGATTCAATCCTCCGCCACCTTGCTGGTCTGGGTACCTAGGACCTGTTTCCACTTTGCAGGAGAGACCTAGTTTGTAGTCCATGTGTGAGTCAACAGTGAATGAATGCCTTGAGCCCCAATAAATGATATGACCATTCCCAGCTCCAATAATAAGCTTTGTCTATTTTCGGAGGTGCTTTATTCATGAAGTCAGAGATTATTAATACCACAAATGTAGTGTTAAAAAGCTCCTGCCTTAGGACTCCTGGGGGGCTCAGTGATTGAGCATCTCCCTCTGGCTCAGGTCCTGATACTGGGGTCCTGGGATCGAGTCCCACATCAGGCTTCCTGCAGGGAACTTGCTTCTCCCTCTATCTCTGTCTCTGCCTCTGTCTCTGTGTCTCTTATGAATAAATAAATAAAATCTTAAAAAAAGGTTGTGCTTCATGAGTGAGTCTACCCAGCTAAAGGCACAGCTAAAAATGCCCTCACATTATAGGTAGGATACAACTACCCAAGCTTCACCTAAAACATACAGGAATCCATAAAGAAACCTACTCTTTGTCTCTCCTCTCCATGAAAATTTCAGAACTTTCTGGCCATAAAACAAAAACTACCAGTGGTGGAATTATTCAGTTTACTACAGATTAATTAATAACCTAAGAAGTATCAACTTTAAATAAAATAAAATCAGCTTTAAATAAAATATAGGAACTCGAACTGTGTACTATTTCTGTAGCCTGTTATCAATGGCAATGCTAAATCAGGGTTTTATCAGTAAAAACCACTTTTTTTTTAAATTTTTTATTTATTCCTGATAGTCACACACAGAGACAGAGAGACAGAGACACAGGCAGAGGGAGAAGCAGGCTCCATGCAGGGAGCCCGACGTGGGATTCGATCCCGGGTCTCCAGGATCACGCCCCGGGCCAAAGGCAGGCACCAAACTGCTGTGCCACCCAGGGATCCCTAAAAACCACTTTGGAACAAAAACAACAGCAAATTTGAGTTTCTTTATCCAAAGCAACCTCTCTTGTCTTTAGTCTTTTAAAAAATAGTTATGATTTCCTAAATGTCACTTATAGTAGATTCAAACCACATCCATGCCAGTGTATATCTGTGCCACTGATTTGTAAGTAGCAGAGGAGACTTGGTCAGCTATGACCAGAAAATGCAAATTTGAAGATAGGTTTGGATGATTAAGTAATTTCTCAATACCAACCTGAAAGCAGATTTAAGTTTTAGTTTATTCCTAGCAATGACAAACTAAGATCACAACCTGCTTTGCTAAACAGAGTAGCTTTACGATGTTCCATTAACATCCAGGAATGAAAACTCTGATGTCACATAACTAACAATATATAAGAAGCCATAATCGGAGGTTTAAGCAACTGCATAGTGCTATGTTAATTATGCATTGCAGGCAAACTGTGATTGTGTCCTCGCCAGTATTTTATTAGAATGTCAATTCAATTGAATTGCATCCCATGGGAAAGATTAGCATGGATTTTAGTATGGATGTGTGAAAGTGTTGCTGTGCCTAGGCCAACTTTTAAAAGTTGTGTGCTAATTGGAGTGAAAATGGAAAGAGAAGTGTGAGATCATCAGGTCCAAGAAATCCTGTAGCCATTCTTCCTTCTACTCCACCATAATCCTGTGTTTGCAAATGGTACAAACTTAACACAAAGCCTCCCAGACATCACCATTGCACTTTGGGCATTATGAGAGGAAAAAAGGGATTTGGATGAGAAAATGTATGTTCAGACATATTCTCTCGGCTTATTTTAAAAAAATTTTTTGTTGGAGTTCAATTTGCCAACATATAGCATAACACCCAGTGCTCATCCCTCCAAGTGCCCCCCTCAGTGCCCATCACCCAGTCACCCCAACCCCCCACCCCTTCTCTCAGCTTTAAACGGGGAGGGAATTCAATATTAAACCATGCTCATAATGGGAATTTATTTAAAACAATTTTTTTGTCTTCTCTCAAGAAACTTAAGAGTAGCAGACTTTGAGATCTGAGGTCACTTCTAACACCTATATTTTATTGAAGAAACAGAGGCAGAAAATTAGAGTCACCAGACTAGCATATGAGTGGCAGAGACAGGTCCCAGGTCTCCCAAAAGTCAGTCCAGTATCCTTCTTTTATACTATTATTGTATAGTTTGTACATAGTTTCTAGTTTCCAATACTTTCCATTTTTGTCTTTTTTTTCTTTTTGAAACTTGTAATTAAGGGGGAAAATCTGAGTATATATACAAGCAGATGATTACTTTTCTTTGGCCAAGTAAAAATAGGATCCAGTAAAGGAGATGGGTAAAAATAGGGGAGAGATGTGTTGGTAAAATCCCCCCTCCCACCCCAGAGCAAACAATCCCTATAGGTTACAGGTCTTTGAAAACGGAGACAAGCCCCTGAGAAGAAGCTGTGAGCTGCTTTTTCTGTGTCCTTCCAGTTCCTGCAGCTTCCTTTGTTTTTAGGTGTTTTCAGGAGTTATCCCTGGCTGCCCAGATAAAAATTACAATCACTTCAGAAAAAACTCAAAATAGGATTGCCTCCTTTGTGATGATTGGGAAATTAAGCGGCCATCTGATACTTCCAGAATTAAGCTGCCAAGCAGAATCAGCTACCCTTGTTGACAATCGGCCTACTTTCTCCCCTCACACAGATGGGGGTGGGGGGGGCGGCTATTTTTGGGGAGGGAGGGCGGCAGTGGACTTGGCCAAAGAAAGAGAAAACTTTAAGTTTCCAAAGAAACTTAGGGTGAGCTACTGTTCAGCCACTTGTTCAGGCAACTCCTTCCCCATCTCTACCGACCTCCGCCCCTGACTCAGGAGCCCGCTGAGGAGTGAACCAGGGGAGAGCGCTCCCATCCTGGAGCCCTCAGCCTCTCCTCTCCTGCCCCGCAGGTACAGGGGAGTTCTTGGGGGTAGGAGCTGCCAGCCAGTCCAGGTGTGGGTCAAGTCAGGCCTATGGAAAATGTCAAATCGCCTGCGCCAGGGTAGATGCCACTCAAGCACACGCAGGTGCTGCTTTTCAGAGTCCAGGGGCATCAAGAGAAACCTGGCGACTCAGAAGGTGCTCGCGTGCCGTGGCCGCATCTTCCCCAACACTGCTCCCCACGGCCCCCTCCCCGCTGTCTCCGCCCCTCCCCCCGGGTTCCAGAGCTCGCGGGGTCCCCCATCCCCTGACCTCCCCGGATCCTGGGATGGGGAAAAGGGTCTCTCCCTCCCTCTCTCTCTCTCTCTCCTTTTCCAACCATGTCAGACTTTGGCTTTAGACATCCCCACGCTCTAGCCCTCTTCTAGGCTCGGGCTCTCGGGGACCCCCACTCTTTTTCCCCGTCCCAGATTCTGTGCTCTCGGGGCAATCTGCCCCTCTCTTCGCTCGGGGCCGCCCCGCACCCCCCGCGCGCCCTCCCTCCGCCGCCGTCCCCGGGGCAGGCTGCCCGCGGCCCGCCCTTCCTCCCCGCGGGGTCACTCGGGGACAGGCGCCCTCCCCCGCCCTCCCGCGGCGGGAGCCCAGGCCTCTGGCGGCGGCGGCGGCGGTGGCGGAGCTCTGGGCCGGAGCCGAGCCTTGAACTCGCTCGCGACTCTGGAATCCTCCCCGAAGCCCCGCGCCCGGGACCCCACCCCTGCCCCTGCCCCTGCCCCTGCCCCGGGCCCGCCCCGGCGACAGCCCACCCGGGAGGCCGCGGCCGCTGCGGAGCTGGAGCCCTGAACTCCGACCGGCGCCCGCGGGCTCCGCGGGGTGCAGAGGCCCCAGCACCCAGAGCCGCACCCCTCCTGGGTCTTGGCCCCGCGGCTGTCTCCAGCGCAAAGCTCTCGGAGCCCTCCTCTGGCCCTGCAGACCAACTTAGAGCTCTGAGGCCCCTCCCGGGTCTCGAACTTGACCCTCCTCGGTGGAACATCAGGCGGCCCCTAACACCTTCGCTGACCTGGCACTGCGCGGGGCGACCGGGCGGGCAGGTGCGACCGACCTGCCCTAAGGGAAAGCCTAACTCCCGGGCTCCAAGCCCCCAGTACGTTTGCATTTTCAAAGTAAATGTTATTGAGAGCTACACTCTTCTGGGCAAAACCCCATGCAGTTGTTTTAATGTCAGTTTAATTGCAGTATGAAGTAACATAAAAGGTGCACAGTGCCGGGCTGGATGAATGTTCACAACCTGCAGGTACCTGTGTAACCAGGAGCCCAACCGGGAAACAGACCATGACCAACAACTTCAATGTTGGCCAACACCTCCCCCTTCCGCTCCTTCCAGCCACTACCCCCATCCACCCACTCAGCATAATTTCTGATTTCTCATACCAAGATTGGGTTTGCCTGTCTTTGTACTTCAGATAAATATGATCACAGAGAATGTGTTTTATTGTGTGTCTGGTTTCTTTCACTCGATATCATGTCATCGTGTTAGTGAGATTCATTCATGTTTTGGCCTCTGGTAGGAGGTTCTCATTTCTATAGAATATTTCCTTGTAGGGGTAGGCCACAAATTGTTCTATTTTCGTGGAAATTTAGGTAGCTTTCAGTTTTGTAGTTATTACAGACAGTGCTGTTTGAACATTCTAGTACATGTCTTCTGATGGACGCCTTTGTGTTACTGTGGAAAAATAACTACACTGGGTCATAGGAAGGCCAATGTGCAGCTTTACTGGATATGGCCAGAGAGATTTCCAAAGTGCTGTACTCATTTACCTCTCACTAGCAATTTATGAGAATCCCCATGGCTCCAAAAACAAATTTGAGGGCCTACTATGTGCAGTGAACAGGATACACTGAGCTTCTATGCTCTAGGAGTTCTAGCAGAACTGACAAACAGTATGCCCACTGACAAATACCTAGGCAAGCTAATGCATTGAAAGTGCTAAGTATTGGGGAATGAATACAAGGGCCATGAGGTGGGCGAGGGCATTTAAAGAAGGCCTCTGTGAGGAGGTAACAGTGGAGTCCAGACCTCAAAGACAAGAAGGAATTCTGGATGAAGACAGGCCAGGGACATGAAGCTGATCCAACTCTCTCCCACCTTTTTCTGCCTCACAGTTTTGTGGGCTCTCTGGACCTTACGAGACCAGATTTGTAAATCCAAGTACTCACATTCATAGTGCTGCTGCTTAGGTGAGAAAGTTCCGGAAAGGCTTCTGGCTGGACCACCCATCTCTCCTGGCCTCTGATCTAGACACTTCTATCCCAGGGCATTTCCACCCTCAGTTGTATAATTAGTACTCGTTATGCTTTGTCTGTACTCCACATTTTGCCAAGTACATTACCACTTGAAAAAATATTTCTGACTTCCAGTTATTGATGAGGTAGCCTGGTGTTAGACACACACAGAGTTCCCACAGAGGAAACAGACAGCATGAAAGCATTCACATGCTCAAGGCCAAAGGGCAAGTCAGGAAAAGATCAGAAGCAGCTCTGGACAGTTCACACTACCCTCCTCTAGGCGCTGTGCTGAGGGCTTTTAAATAGTGTCCTTTTAATTCCTATAATAAACACTCCAAGTGGGCATCATTAGCTCCCTTCAACACATGGTCAATCACATGGTTAATTCAGGGGAATTCAGATACAGATTCACCATGGTCTGACTTTAAAATTAAGTGTCTCGGGTCAAGTTTCCTAGAAGTAGAGCCTATAACCAAGATTCTTGTTGGAACCATTTTTGTACAAAGTGCTTTCATGAGAAGATGTGAGAAGAGGAGGGATGCAGGATAGAGCAGGTGGGAAAGGTGAACTAGAATGTGGTCCCGGCTGGACACTGGCTTCAGTCTCTCCCTTGAAGAACATAAATTCTTCACAGTGCTAGTCCCACTTTAAAATAAAGGGAGAGGCTTTAGTACCCAACTGTCAGCAAGTTCTTGGTATTAGTCCAGCAAAGGGGACATCTATGAGTCATTACCAGCCAAGACAACAGTGCCTAAAAGATGGATGCACCAGCGCAGTGAAGGGGCTCTGGCTGGGGAACCAACATCATCCCCTACACCCAGGAGCAGTTTGCCTTCGCCACCGACATCATGTGGGACATCCAGGATGTTCAGGAATCACCATGCTCCAAATACTACAGTCTTCCTAGCTCCCTTGGCCCTTGAACTTTGCTTGCCGACATCAGGGGATCTCAAACTTTAAAGCACACATAGAATCTCCTGAAGAGTTTGTAAAATCACATTGTTAGGCCCCACTCTCAGAGTGGGTTGGATGTGGTCTGACAATTTGCATTTCTAACATGTTCCCAGAAGATATGATGCTGCTGGTCTGGGATCACCTTTGAGATCCACGGTCTGCAATATCATTTCAGGGCATTACACCAATTACCATCTAAAATACTCAATGATCCATCATTTTAACCATTTTAACCAGGCTCTCCATAGGCAATATGTCTCCCCTAATAGTTTTTCTCATAGAATTATGAAAGTCTGTGGCAGATAGTTTGGATATGCAAATCTTCATGGCACCCTCTCGGTGACCCCCAGCATTTAATCCATTCAAAAAGAGAATTCAGAATTCTGGATTGACTCAAGGCATAATATTGGATTAGCACAAATTTTGCCCTCAGGCTCCCAGACTCCCTTTCTGCCTTATACATCAACTTCATATTCCCCTAAAAGCCCCAGAACATTTTACGATGAAGCTGGCTCATACCTACTCACAAGAGCTGATTTGAGCCTGCCTCTACCCAACTGGCATGTAATTCAGCAAGTGCTAAAAAGCAGGGCTTCCTCCCCACCCCAGAGAGTTAAGTTCTTAAGCTTTTACCACACACCACTGCATCTCCCCCTCCTCACCTTCAAAAGCTGTGTGAAAAAAGATTTGAAATCTCATACAATATATAGTTGACAATAAAAGTTAATATTTATGTCTGTCAAACACTACCTGTTATGTGCCACACTATGCTGAGTGTTTTCCCGTGTTTTTCTTAATTCTCCAAATAACCCATCGAAGTGTTTTCATCCTGACAATAGGGAAAGCTGATTCTCACAAACGAACTGACTTGCCCAAGTTCATATAAAAAGAGGTAGCCCCTGGCTTACCAGCCCATATCTACCAACCTCCAAAGCCTAAGCCCTTTCTTCTACTGTAGTCCTACTTACTTGCACTTTGAAAGAAGATCAAATCTCAAAACAAAGAAATGGTTGTTTCATGCAACAGTTCATAAACATTTTTTTAAGATTTTATTTATTTATTCATGAGAAACACACACAGAGACAGAGAGAGGCAGAGACACAGGCAGAGGGAGAAGCAGGCTCCATGCAGGGAGTCTGACATGGGACTTGATCCGGGGTCTCCAGCATCAGTCCCTGGGCTGAAGGCGGCACTAAACCACTGAGCCACCCAGGCTGCCCAATATACATTTTGATTTGAGGATCTTTTAACATTCTCAAATATATTGGGGACCCCAAAGAGTTTTTGGTTCTGTGATTTATATCTATCAATATTTATAGTATTAGAATTGAAACTGAGAAATGTTTAAACCTTTTAAATATTCATTTAAAATAATAATGGCAAACCATTACATGTTAATGTAAAGAACACATTTTTATTAAAAATAACTTTATTTTCCAAAACAAGAAAATATTTAGTGAAAAGCATATCATTATTTTACATTTGTACTTTTCTTTAATGTCTAGTTTAATGGAAGACAGCTGGAGTCTCTTAACTGTTTCTGCATCCAATCTGCTACATTATGTTGTTAGGGTTGAAGAGTATGAAGAAATTCTGGCCTTACCTACAAAGGGACCAGGAGGACCTCATGGAGCCCTAGAAATGTTCTCAGGTACCCCCAGGGGTCTTTGGATCACTTCGAGAACTGCTGTTCTAATTATTACATTTCAGGCTCAGAATGGTGATCAGGAAATAATGGGCTACAAATCCTTAGTCCATCCAATTATATAAATATAATTATTTTAGAATTTGATTAATCTGATGAGTTAAACAGCCATACTCTAAAGTCAATATAAAAGCTATTGTGGCATTCCAAATATTCTCTCTCTCTCTCTCTCTCTCTCTCTCTCTCTGTGTGTGTGTGTGTGTGTGTGTGTGTGTGTGTGTGTGTGTCTGAAGGAGTCCTAGCTGTTAATTTAGGAAAAGAGGAATGGGATGGGGAGCACAGATAGCAAGGCTGAAAGTGTGTGAAACTGAGCCAGAGAAATGAGGCCCATTGGCCAAGCCAAAGACTTGGGTCTTTCTCCTAAAAGAAACAGAAGGCCAAGTTTTAAGTGGAAAGAGATGTGTTGTGGGTGAGACCATTCAGAAGAATTTAGAGCAGTAAGAGCTTCAACTCCTTTGGGTGGGGGTTGGTGAAGACAAGTGCATGGATTGGAGAGATGTTCCAGGTGAAACTGGAAGGATCCAATGCTGGTTTGGATGTGAGGGAAAGAGAAGTAGATATCAGAAATGCCTCCCACGTTGCTGCAAACGTCTACAGAATGCCACCTACCTGCACAGGCTCTTATGAGACAGCAGAATAGGAATTAGGATTGGGCTTGATTAGGAGTAACAGATAAATAAAAACAAAGCATTGCTTAGATAAGACACAGGATTTCTTGTTTTTCCTTTTTTGTCTTTTCTCATTGAAAAGCCTAGAAACTTGAAGCTCAAGATTCTCCTCCATGAAATCCTTAGGATTCAAGATCCTTTGACCGAATTGCTGCTCCAGCACAGGTCTTCCATTCCCAAGGTTTCCCAAGGTGGCTGCTGCTCTAGCTCTGGCCGTTATTCTATCCTAGTATTATACTTGCGACCAGCAGGAAGAGGAAAAGAATGAAAAACAAGGCACAAAGCACAAGCAAATTTCCCAAATGCAACCACACAACAGTTCTGTTTATGTCCATTACCCAGATTTATTCACCTGTCCTAGAGAAGGTGCTAAGGGGTGCTAGGAAACATAGTTTCCATTCCAGATAGTTGTGCATGCAGGTAGAAATTCTAGGACTTAGAGTAAGGGGAAAAGGATATTTGAGGATCAGCCCACAATTCCACAAACACAAATTAGACACAGGTCTAGTTTTGCACTTTTGAAGGCTTGCAAACAGTTTGAGGTCAGTGGTTTCAACCTTTCAAATCTCAATTTCCCTCATTGGTCAAACAAGAGGGTTTCTCCCAGGTAACCTCTATAATGTCTTCTAGTTTTAGAGTACTACCATTCAATGCATTCCTTCCTTTACAAGGAGGGTTTTTCTAACTATTCGTCAAACTATTGATTATATTTGATTTGCTACAAAAAAATTCCATTTTGCTAGACACATACAGTTCTTTCCTACAGTGATTCTCTTCGCAAAAATTGGATTAACCGAAATCAGTCACATATGATGTTTTGCTGCCTCTTGATGTATTTGTTTGTGGGAAAAAATATTAGAAGAGTGGAAAAATGTAAACTTTTTATGGTTGTTTGAGTGAACCATGTGGTTTGGAAAATGTTGTGATTAAGTATCTCTTCTTTTAAAACAATACAAAAAACATTTTTTAATTAAAAACAATTCTTTTTAAAATAATTCTTCATAACAAACATTATGAATGATGAGTAGAACAATCAGGAACTATTCAGTATTATGCTCAACCTCCCCCCTTATCCATCTAATTTTAGACAGTTGAGGTTAAAGGACAGGTCATCTATTCTGGTTTTGTTTGTCTGTTGGTTATAATAGGACTTATTGTTCAATGTTGTTCAGGTTCACTCTAATGTTTAGGCTGAATTTCTTGAGGTGATGGTAAGAAGATAGCCTATAAAAGCATCGGTTACTCACAGGAAAAGAACTTGAATCTACAATCTGCCAAGGTTACACCACAAAGTAGATAATTTATAATGCAGGTTATTCAGTCCTGACTTCTATCCTTAAACTCTTCATAAATCTAACTAGACATCATTTTTTAAAAAAGGCCAAATGATAACTTTGACTATACTTTAAATTTTCTATTGAATTAATGAGTTATTATCCGAGTCCAGTGATATTTCCAATTTCATTTAGTTTGCAAAACCTTCCTGATTTGATTTACTACAATTGAATAGTTCAAGGAACTGTTGGCACAAAAAGATTCTACCTGTTTTCCATCAATTAGTGATTAGTTATGTTAAAGTCCTCTTTAAAAATATTAAAGAGAAGGCCTTGAAAATATAAATTTTATGAAAGCACAGCTTAAATCATGAAACATGTTTCTTTTTAAATTAAATAACAAATTTAGCAAACAAGGTGCCTATTTTTTAGAAGTATCTTTTATCCTTAAATAAGAATGGTTCAAAAATTAGCAAGAAGATACATTTTAAAATATACATTTCTTCCTTGCTTTTCAATCTAAAATTCAGGCACAAAGTTTTTAATATGAATGCACGTGTGTATTTATGTATGTGTATATATAAATAGAAGATGTAAAGATTTTCATCTATTTTCCCATGTGGGTCTCTCTTGCAAAAAAAAAAAGTATGGTTTATATCAATTTTATAATGAGGTTATTTAAATATAAGCTATTTCAAACTATTAACCTTCTGGTAACTTCATAAATGCAACAACCAATGACATGCCATAGAGTACAATTTGTCAGCTTCTAAGCTAGGAGCTAAACTTGCTTGTTCAGATTTGGGCATATATAAGAAACCTGAATATTTAAGCAAGCCATACTCTAGTTTTACAGTTGCCCAGAGATTTCAATAAGGCGGGATGATTGTCTATCGCAGCTCATAATAATGCTCTTAAATTTAGAGCTCCGAATACCCCTACTCACCAGTCGGCATGCTTCTCGAAGCCTTCAGACTGAAAAACTGCAGCTGTGTTTATGCGATAATTTAGAACTCCTATTACATATGCAAGCAACTGGGCTCCATGGCTCAATCACAATTCATTCATTTTGCTTTTTTGTACCAAAGAAATAAAATCAGAGAACTATACAGCATTATGGCCAGCTCTTGAAAATCACAAAAATCAGGAGATTGAAAATTATAGTCCTACAAAAAACACAAATCTATTCCATTCCCCATTAAATAAAGTTCACAACAAAAATTCCAGATATATGTAGTTAAGGTGTGGTATTCAGCTCAGCAAACATTTATTTAGACAAAAAAATGTTAACATAATAAAAGCAATTAAAGCATAAATAAGGCAGCCCTCTTACCTTATGGATCTTGAAATCTAATGGAAGATATTGGAATCAAATACTTGTGTGTGTGTGTGTGTGTGTGTGTGTGTGTGTGTGTGTGAATATATAAGTAATATTCTTTATGGAGAACATGGATAAACAGACTGAGTTTGTTTCCAGATATAAATAAAATTCAGGAATATTTTCCTTTGGATATATTACAAATCTATGCAATTGTATTACTGATGATTTACATGGCAACAATTTCTAAGTATTTGCTTACTGTCTAGAGCCACAGTGATCCTTACAAAACAAAAGTGTATGCAGTTCATCCTACTATATATAATAGCCAGATTCTGAAAAAATTGTGTAAAAGTTTGATTTTGTGTAAAAGGAATATTGCTTTAGTAAAACTTAATGGTTAACTCAAATGTAAATTTTTTAAAATTATATCATGTCCAAATTTAGGTGTTTTTATAAATCTAGGCTTTTCTCATATTATTGTTGCTTGTCCAATATGTGTTTGCATAGGATGAAGAGACTATACTGGCTTATTGCAAGAAAGATTTTATTCTGAACCACTGACTTTTTTTAAAGGTGCTATAGAGAAGTGAGATATTTATAGTTATATTGGAACATAACAAAGGCTATATTCATTTTACTCTCAGGTTGCATTTCAGATGTTACGTTGATTAGAATGCGAAAGTTTCTACTGGAAACAATCTCTTACATGCTGAGCTTTCAAGAAAGCACAAAAACAGCTCATTTACCAAAGGTATGGCCCTGTAGTAACTGTTTTTAAACACTTTTTTCTTTAACATTTGAGTGCTTCAAGGGAGAGAGATCAACAGCCTTCTCCTTCCACTTTGATAGTCAGGCACTTCATACCTCTGAGTTGCAGTGATTGCTAAGCCAGACTCCTGAGGTGATGAGAAGTGACTGGGAAGAAAAACCTGAAGTGTAGGACAGCTGAGTTGTAAGGGATAAGAGGTGGGGTAAAAAGTAAGGGACCTTTTTCTTGCTTTTCTATGGAGCTATAAAACAGAACTGTTATCACCAAGATTAAGGAAAGGAAAAGAGATATCAAGCACAATGACTCCATCTTATACACTCTTTGATCTCCAAATATGGTTGGATGGACGATAGATAGATGATAGATAGATAGATAGATGATAGATAGATAGATAGATAGATAGATAGATAGATGACAGAAGCTCTTAGAGTCATAGGAGAAGGTAAAGGTGTGGGTGCAGGCCAATAGTTACAAGCCTGATTAGGCTATATGGGTTCTAATCTCTGATTCACTACCTGGAAGTTGCATGATTTGGGGCAAGTACTTAAACCTCTCTAGGCCTCGGGTTCCCTGTCAGAAAAGAAAATAGAGATAATAATATTATTGAACTCATAGGATATAGTAAAGGAGTGATGATGTCATCCATGTAAAGAGATTAGCACAAGTCCACAATGTAAGAAACTCTCGATGGTTGCAACTGTCAGTAGCAACGGCAGCATTAATTTTATGACACATAGTTGAAAGATGCAGGAAAGCATTTTCAACTGGGGTTCCGTTCCAATATAGCTAGATTTGTAACCTTGGATAGGTCATTCAACCTCCTTGGGTCTCAGTTTTGTCAAGTAAGATGAGGGGGTAGGTCTAGGTAAAGTAATGCCTCTCGAATTCAAAGCTCATGGAATCACCAGAGAATCTTGTTAAAACGCAGATTTTGATTCAGCATTCAGGATGGTGAGGGAGATTCTGCACTTCTAACAAGCACCTGGAATGAGGCTGATGCCACTGGTCTAAGAAATACTCTAGAGTTGCAAATATCTAGGCTATAGCCAGTAAAGTCTCTTCCAGCCTCAAAACTATAGTTTATAATTATGATAGGGGCCTATTTATGCACATAAGGATAAAGAATTGAAGCATACTTAAGAAGAAAACTAGTCTCAATTATCCTGGGGATTATGTCTCTAAGGATCCAATGGATCTTGGAAGAGGACAGGACACTTCTGAAGAGTAAAGATAATGGGCTGCTGAGAAGGTGGCCCATTGGAGATATTTCCTGTTGTGGTCCTTGGGACAGAGGCAATTTTAAGAGATGGAGATAAGAAAAAGAGAGGGAGGCTTGAGGAAATTTAAGTTGGGAGATTTCTTTTTTCTTGATTCGGGAAGGCAGCATGGCATAATAGAGAAGAGCGAGGGCTTTTGTTTGGGTTGTGTAAGTGTGTGTGTTATCAACTAGACATGAGCTGTTACCCCAGCTTACCACTTAATGGCTGACCTTAGGCAAATTGTTTAATTTCATTCTCTTATCTATAAAGTGGAAATAACAGTACCCCTTTGGGCTCTTGTGAGAGTGAATCAAATGAGTTAGTGCCTAAAATATGAAGTACAGGGTTGAAGTCCACAGTAAGTGTTCACAAATGCTTATTCATTAAATTTATCATTGTCACCATAATCATCATCATTATCATTAAGTTAGGAGCCGTGGACAGGTAAGCATTATAATACCAGTTCTATTTTAGTTTCTATAGCAGTGACTCTCAAATTTCAATGAGCACCAGCATCACGTAGGGGGCTGTTATAACACAGATTGCTGGGCTCCACCCCCCAGAAACTCTGATTAGTAAAGAGGTTTTGAGTGAGGCCCAAGATTCCACATTTCTAAGGTCTGGGGACCAATATTTGAAAATCAGTGATCTACAAGATTATTTCCTATGAATGGTATGATTAGGCAGCCCTGGTAAGTGAATTTTCCCCAGAGGTGAGGCTGACCTCATGGGACACTTTTTCATTTCAACCAGTTTTTGATGAAATTTTTTCTAAAATGTATCATTTTTATTGTCTCTGTGGGCAGGGGCTTTTAAACACAATTTAACTTTTCTTCTTGACTGGTCATCAAGTAGTTCATCTTCATTTCAGAAGAGATTGAGAAGAGATAAGAAAAGAGTAACCTCTGATTTATGAACTTAAAATCAACCTGGAAATTTCCAGAACATATCTCTAAAGAGACAGTCATGGATACTTAAAAGAGATAGTGGAAACTTATAGTCAGCATGAGTTCCCTGAGAATAAGTATCTCACGCTAACCTTATTTCTTTATTGTTATAATTGCTAGATTGGTACACTAGAGAAATGATGCAGCCAGGAATATCAGACAATATAATGTGTGTTGAGTTGACTAATGGAGGGGTGTCATTCTAGGAGATGTTTCTTGTAATGTGCCAGCAGATTCTATCCATAGGCTTATCTTAATCTTTCTCAATTTAGATTAAAACACAGAAGGCAAACAAAGCCAGAACATAACACATTACCATTCCCCATGGATGTTAAAACATGGGCAAGCACTAGACAGGAATAATAGATAAAGGGGCTAGAAGTTTTGAAAGAGGGCCAGGGTAGACTTTGAGGGTCCACCCCATCCAAGATTCTATAGACAGTTACACTCACCTGTTATGGTACCGTAGCATAATATCCAGTATAGACAGGCAACTACCTTAGAGATTTTGGTCTTTGTTGCCGGGTCAACTGCAAATTAACTCTAATTCCCAACAATACACTTCTTGCTACTCACCCAACTTTTACCCCTTCATGTATGCCTTCTTTCAAACTGTTCCTAGATTGCTCTTTCAATTCTACAAAGGTGTGTGAAGTCAGATAACCAAACTTGATAAGAAATAAGAATGTTTCAAAAGCATACTCGCCAGTGAAGAACGTAAGTGACCATTTGTAGCGTTTGGGTTTGGGGTCCCAGAAGGTGGTTTTTCTCTACATTTATGTTCCAGAGGAATGAAATTATCCAACTTTTGGCCTCCAGAGCTGCTGTATATTACAATAATAAGACTCAACCATCTTTTCAGTTATCATTCACATTTTAAAGCAAATTGTGTTCATTTTATTAAATGACTTATTAATGTATAAAGGTAAAATAGCATAATGCTATAAATTCTGCCTGAATATGTTTTTTTGTTCAACTAAATATGATTGCAAGCTCAATGTTAAGCAACTGTTCTGTATACATATATGCATGCATGCCCTTCGATCCCTAAGCTCTCATTCACTACTGCCAGGGAGATAAAACTTCTAATAACAAGTGAGGAAATGTTTTAAATAGAAAGGTGTTCAGAAGAAACTTAAATGAATAATTCTAATTTTACTACTCTATTTTATTCCATATCTTGTTTCCTTGGGTAGCACCATATTAATGAGGACGTTCTAAATACACACCCATTTTGTTTGATAGACTGTCTGATATGCACTTATCTCCCATAGTCAGTGGTGTCTTAAGTCAAGGCTACGTAGGAGTCAGGCAGGTTTTTCATTTATCATTCCTAATGACCTGTAAATATAAATGTTCCACTGACATAGGCTTTTATTTCTGAGGTAAACATTTTGCTAACTAGTCATGGGTCATGTAGGCACATTAACAACTCCCTGCTAATTTGTCATCACTGAGCACCTAAAATCCATCAAGTAAACCAGGTTCTTTTTGCTTTCCTGATTCATGATGTTGGCAGTAGCGATAAGTATGTGTTACTTCATCTCATCCACAACCTGGGAAAATAAACCTTCCTTTAGAGTCCTTTCAGTTTGATTAGGTTATTTAACTGCTGATTTATATTCCAGAAAGATGAATTGTTTTATCTTGTAAGGTTTCCACTGAGTAACAGAATATTATATGTGCAAGGCAGGAGAAAGTATAAAATTACAAATCTAAATACATTGACTATACTCAGAGATATCCATGAAAGGGAGCAAAGTAATATTACAAGATATTCAGATACATTATCAGGGTGCTGTGTATTCCCCAGATTATTATTTTCCTTTGCTACATTTTTGGGGATTTATGCCAAACAAAAGAATTGTAGGTAACTAAAGATTAGTAAGTGTGCTGATTTTTTCTTTGCAGCAACTTTTGTAAAAATCCTTTTATTTCTCAGTAAATTCATCTCTGTCTCTATTGGGAAGTTTGTGAGAAGTCTATTACTTGAGATGCTTGAAGGTTTTTAAAATTTTTTTCTGCATTTTGAAGAAAACAAATTTTTCATTCAATTAAATTGCTTGGGGTAGAAATGAATTAAATATTATTTGTTATGAATAATATCCACATTTTTCTCTATTCTTTATAAGGTGCTAAAATATGCCAGTAAGCAATTTCTTAATCTAGAAAATCATTTTAGCAGCAAAGTTCAAATTTTCTGACAATGGGAAGTAGAACGGTGGATCTCAACTGAGGATGAGCTTGCCCCCTAGGGGACATTTGGCAAAGTCTGGAGAGATTTTTGGTTGTCACAACCTGGGAAGGGGCAAGGGCAGGATTATTAGGTCAATATAGGTGCTACTGGCATCTAGTGGGTAGAAGCCAGGGATGCTGCTCAACTTTCTACTATGCAGAACACAACAAAGATTTACCCAGCCCAGAACATCAATAGTGCTGACACTGAGAAATTCTGGTCTTGAATATTATTTTATCTATTTTTTAAAAAATTGTTTTAAGATTTTATTTTTAGTAATCTCTACACCCAACATGGGGCTCAAACTCACAACCCTGAGATCAAGAATCACATGTTCTTCAGACTGAATCAAGCTGGCACTCCAAGAATCATATTTTAAATACAAATGAAATGAAAGTGATTGAGACAGCCTGAACTTTACATACTAGATCATGATCTTTTTCAAAGGTAAGAAGGTAGCAGCCCTAAAAGAGGAACTCAGCCTAGGGTATAAAATGAAAGGGAATCCATCTCTCCTTATGTTAAGAAATACAAGTGTGTGAACCATTCCATTATATTGAATCACGCCCACCTGTTCATTAGTTCCCCCAAATTGTTGTATTTGCTATTCCTAATTTAAATGGGCTGTAAATTCAGGATATGGCATCACCACACACAATGAAACTTGTTCTTCCCCTTTCTGATAGTGCATAAGCTGATGATGTGGTCTTTAACTTGTGAAAGTATATGCTCTCCTTCTTCTGCTTTTTTATTCTACTTACAGAACACGCCCTTTGAAGCAGGGTGATGATTTAAAGCAGATGTTCTTTGAAACTATTTTTTGTTCCAATCCAGCAATATGACAAAAGAAAAACACTGGTAAACCTTGATGTAGTTTGGGGGCAAAGGGTGTTATATATTTCATAATGATATGATTATTGTTATTATATATCTACATATAGACATATATTTCTTTTCACTGACCATTGCTATGTACTATAAAACCCCTTCTTGTGGCTTAGAGGCTAAGCAAATTATCTTGACCTTCTAGGTCCTGTCTCCCAGGGTTTCTGACTCAGTGAGACTCATCTGTAAAATGGGAATACCACCATTATCTCTCTGAGAGGATTTCTGTGTATAATAAGCAAAAGCTTAGAAGGTGTCTGGCACATAATAGATGTTGATTAATAATAGCTATTATTTCTTTGGGAAAAATCACAGTGGGATTTTGAAACCATATATTCATCAAATATTTATAAGACATCTCTGTGTTTGGTACTATTCTAGGTGCTGAAATGGCTCAGGGGAAAAAAAACAGATGAAACAAACTCTTCTTCATGGAACTTACATGCACAGCAACAGACATGCAAAGGCAAACAATACACACAGATAGAAACATATGCACCCACGATGAAGAAAACATAAACATTTGGTAGCTCTTCTCTTACTCCAGAATTTAAACGAAGGTAAGCACCCCTCCAATTGGCCAAAATGACGCAGTGAAGAACAACTAAGAATTTTTAAGGAATGCTTTTTTTAAGTAACATTTCTTTCAGATTTTGAGGAAAATAAAGGTATATTTCAAAAAAATTATAAAGATTGTCTCTTTGAAAAGAAAATCACACAGTGGCAATTGTGGGAATGAAGGAAATAGGCTATTTAAGTAATATTTTAATAGCTCTAAGAGTCACTAAAGGAGACATATATCCACAGAAGATTTATTGCTTTTGAACATGAAAATAAATAATTGATAGACTGCAAACAAATCAAGTGGATGACAGTGCAGCACAATTGCTAAAAAAAAAATATGAAAAAGAAATAAGAACACATGAGTTTTCTATGAGTTCTTGGTTGGAAATCTTTTGTGCCATAGATGCTTTGTTATCCTTTTCTTGAAATGCTTTCCTCACTTCCCTTCACCTGGCTGGCACACACTCATCCCTGAGCATATAGCTGAAATGTTCCTTTTAGAGAAGACTCCCCTGGCCACCCCATCTAAATTAGGTGCCTTCACTCATCATCCTTCTTCATTCATCTTACCCTTCTTTATCTATTTATCTATCTATCCATCTATATATCCATCTGTCCATCTATCAATTAATAATTTGGTTACATTTTTAAATGTCTTTCTACTTCACTTGACAAAGTTCCACAAATGGTTGACTTTGTCCACTATAATCTCTCAAGAGCCCTGATTCCAATTTTGTCCTCAACAAATGTTTATGAATGAGATAAAAGCTACCCACTCAAGGTCTATTGACTGCCAAGAGCACTGAGATTATCAAAGCATACCTCCTTCCATTTTCTGTGATAGAATGAATACCTCTTATCCCCACTATGTTGTGCAAATGCATTGTATTACTCGGCCTTGGTCTATATTTTCCTGTATATATGGCATAAAATGAGGGCAAGCTCAAACTTGTCAGTATCTGACATAGTTATTGCCAAGATCTGTTCATACCCCACATAGACAGTGACCTTTACTCTTGGCTTTAGGTATCAATCTCTGAGCACTGTGGAAAAGCTTTGATTAGTCTTGACTCAGATAAATTATGATGAGTCTCTTAAGCTGAGCAAAGCATCATAATAGGTAAGGGTCTATTAAGATGTTGCTTGATTATAAGGGGAGAATGAAAGGAACCTATGATTGTTCTTATTTAAAATTTCTGAAATCAGATGTTTGGCCTTGGGTCTCTAAACATCAGCTGAAATGTGCATCAGTCACATTTTAGCAAGGTGATATTGCTGATCCTCCTTTCCTTTGAGAGACAGAGCCAGTTTTTCCTCCCTCCAATCTGACTTGAACATGGGGCTTGCTTTGGCCAATAAAACTTTAACAAATATGATGTAAGTGGGATTTAAAAAGTGCTTTGCTTCAGGACTTGCTCTCTTGCTGGTCTTTGGGCTCTGAGACTACCATGTGAAGAAGGTGAGGCTAGCCTGATGGAAGATGGAAGATCATAAGGAGCAAAGCTGATCTATCAGCTAAGGGCCTCCCAGGCCAACCAGGCTGCCAACTACCAGACGTGTGAGTGAGATGACCAGGGATTATCCGACCTCAAATTAAAGAACTGGCCAGATAACCTACAGACTATGAAAAATACTAAATGACTTCTGCTTTAAGTCATTAATTTTGGGGGTGGCTTGTTAGGCAGCAAAAGGTTACTGACACAGTAGAGTCACAGATAGTGTATCACTATGTGATTGGTCAAGGAAGCATGCAAGATGGTCATAAACTGTGAATCTGGCAGAGTTTGTCAAACTCACTAGTCCCCTAAGATTGTCAGAAGTATTAAAAGGGACTTATAGACCCAAAATTTGGGAATCACTGCATTGTAAACCGCTTTCTACTTTGAGACTGGCAACCCAAATTAACACATTGAAGATTTTGAGGAACCATGCAGTAAAAGAAAACAATGCTGCTAAAAAAGTTTAAAGCCCTTCCTGCTTCCTAAACTTTTATGACCTCTTGCCATTACAAGGAAATGTCTGGGCATTATTGCCATTGCCGAAACCCTAGTCCAAATGTAATGGTAAGCTGACTTGATGAGAACGGCGAGATCTGGATTCTGGTCCAAGCAGCAGTATTATAAACTGTAGGACCTTTAGCGAATCTAGCTTTGTAAAATTAGAGAAGATGAGAAACATTATTCCTGCACCAAATCTCTCTAGGTCATTGTCAACCCATTCATGTCACTTGGGTTGGATATTTAGATGATGCATTGATACTTTATGTTCCATACTGTGTTCTGGCTTTGATGAATTGTGCCAAACCTGAAGTGGCAAATCGTTCATTCACCTCAAAATCTTTTATGAGAGCCTGGTGTGTGTCAGGTACTATTCCAAGTGCTGGTGATACATTAGTTACCAAGTCCCTCCTTGAGAGTTTGATTCTAGTAGAAGTGGTGGACAATAAATCTGCAAAGAAATAGCTAATATAATGTCAAATGGTAATAAGGACTGTGAAGCAAACAGAGTAAAGGGCTAGAACAATGTTCTTAAACTTCAGCTTGTGTCAGAATCACTTGGCTGGTTTGTTAAAATCTAGATTTCTAGGTCCTGTCTCCCAGGGTTTCTGACTCAGTGAGACTCAAGTGGAGACTAAGAATTTTCATTTCTAATAAATTCCCAGGTGATGCTGATGCTGTTGGTGGGAGGTCCCAATGAAAATCGGAACTAGAGAGTTGCTCTATTAGATGGCCTCTATGATCATCAGAAAACTTGCTGAATGAGGGAGGAAGCCATAGAAACAGCTGGAAGGAGAATCTTAGGTAGAGGGCAAAGGACAGCACATGCAGAGGCCCCGAGGCAGAAGCAAGCTTGTTCTACTGGAGGAATAGTGAAGACTCATTTTCCTAATAGTCACTGATGTGGTAGCAGACCAGGGTCCTTGTCACCTATCACAGCATGAATTATGAGTGGCAATCTTCATAGGTCATGGCCTGCATGCTCCACTGGAGTTGAGCTTTCAGCTGAATGACTTCCTGATAATACTCAGATTTAGAAACAGTTAATAAGAAAAAAAAAGGAACTTTAGGAGCTGCAGAGTTTGGGTTAAATTATGTGCCAAGACAAGAAGAGGAAACTGCTCATGTGTCATGCTTCATTTGTAAAGGTTCACTGGTTCAGTTCTGACACCAGAACTGGGTATCACTCAAATATATAAAGTCTCCAAGTCTCTGGCTTGCAGAGGGTCTGTGATTTCTCAGGTCATGGCATATCATTTCAACATGGCTCCTAATGCATCTATGGATTTCCCCAGACAACAATGTATTGTGTTTTTAGAATACGGTACACGTGGGAGACATTTTTCACAACTCTTATCACATCAGATCCTTACAATTTAATTTCATGATTGAGGAGAAACAGAAAATATTACTCCCATGTTGCAGATGAGAATAAGCCAACACCAAGAACCATATCTTTCTTTTCTCTTCATATGGTCTTTTTTTTTTTTGAAAGGCAAACTGATTGTTCAAGCTGTGACAAATGTGCAGTAAATAATGGAGCAGGGTCTTGGGGGCCAAGCCCATCAGCTTCCCACCACTGCCTCTCCTGAGGATATTTGGTCTATCTCTGCCTGCCACTCATGTGCATTTTATCATCACCATCAATCGTAAAAATGATAGATTCAGTCAGAAGAAAGGTCATTTATGAGAAGAAAAGGAAAACTAAACTTTACTTAGCACCCAACATCGAGGCATGGTTCAACAACTTGGTGCAGTACTTAAAAGTGTGATTTTAGTTAACCCTTTTGGCAATGGGGCTTTTCTCCATTTTGTCAGTGAAATAAGTAGAGCTCTGGGGATTTAATTAATGGCTTGAGGGCAATAATGTGAGGGACTTGATGTCATTCCTTACTACTTTTATTTCCTACTTCAATGGCCATAAAGCCTTCTTTCCCATATGGCATGGAAGCCTGGAGGAAGAAAGAACCTAGAGGTGGGTACATACATCATAGGAATGAGACAATGCCTGGTAGAACAGTTTCATGTCAGTTAAGCCAGCAGTTTGAATCAGCAACATTTTTTTTAATGCTTAGAATAAAAGGAGTTAAAAAAATTAAGCCACCGGAAATAGCCATCATATCATTTAAAAAACTCAAACATCTTCATATGAGGGACCACACTTCTTCTTCTTCTTCTTCATCAGCAGCAGCAGCATTATCATCATCCATTGATTGACTTTATTTTTTAGAGCAGTTATAGCTTCAGAGAAAAATTGAGAGGAAGCTACAGACATTTCCCCTATACCTCCTGTCCTCACACATGCATGCAGCCTCCCTCATTATCAATACTCTCCACCAGAGTGGTACATTTGTTACCATTCATGAGCCTACACTGACATTTCATTACCACTCAGAGTCCATAGTTTACATTATGATTCACTCTTGGGGATATACATTCTATAGATTTGGACAAATGTCTAATGACATATATTTATCATTATCTAGAGTATTGTGGTAACCCTTTCACAATATATGTAAGTCAGAACATCATGCTGTAAGCCTTAAAGTTAAAAAGTGATGTATTCAATTGCTTTTCAATAAAAATAGAAAACACACACACGCAAAAAACAAATCTAAAAAATATAAGAAATCATTGGTGCCTATTCATCCTGTCCCACTCCAACTTGCCAGCAAACACTCATCTTATTTTTTGTCTCCATAGTTTTGCCTTTTCCAGAATGTCACATAGTTAGCATCATAGAGTATTGTAGCTTTTTCAGGTGGGGTTCTTTCACTTAGCAATACGTATAACTTAGGGAAATTTAGTAATTTCACCATGTCTTTTCATAGTTTGAGAGCTTACTTCTTTTCAATGCTGAGTAATATTCTATTGTCTGGAGGTACCACAGTTTTTTATCCTTTCACTTACTGAAGGACTTTCTGGTTGCTTCCAAGTTTTGGCAATTATGAATAAAGCTTCTATGAACAGCTT
This sequence comes from Vulpes vulpes, assembly GCF_048418805.1. Lineage (NCBI taxonomy): Eukaryota > Metazoa > Chordata > Mammalia > Carnivora > Canidae > Vulpes > Vulpes vulpes. The sequence continues at coordinate 69,895,337 of NC_132790.1, forward strand.
GGGTGGAGTTTTGTGTGGACATAAGTTTTCAACTCCTTTGCATAAATACCAGGGAGCATGATTGCTGGATCATATGATAAGAGTATGCTTGGTTTTGTAAAAAAAAAACTGCCAAACTGTCTTTCAAAGCAGCCATCCCATTTTGTATTCCCACCAGTAAGTGAACAAGAGGTCCTCTTGTTCTACATCCTGGTCAGCATTTGCTGTTGTTAGTGTTCTGAATTTTATCCATTTTAATTGGAGTGTAGTAGTATCTTATCATTGTTTTAATTTGCATTTCCTTGATGACATAAAACATGGAGCAACTTTTCATATGCTTACTACTTGTCATCTATGTATCTTCCCCAGCAAGCTGTCTGTTAAGGTCTTTGGCTCATTTTTCAATTGAGTTCTTTCTTATTGTTGACCTTTAAGAGTTCTTTGTGTATTGAGAATAACAGTCTTTTATCAGATATGTTTTTTGCAGAGATTTTCTCCCAGTCTGTTGCTTCTCATTCTCTTAACATTTTCTTTGGCAGAGCAGTTTTTCATTTGAATGAAGTCCAGCTTAATAATGCTATCTCTCATGGACTGTGCCTCTGGTGTTGTATCTAAAAAGTTATTGCTGTATCCAAGGTCATCTACGTTTTCTCCTATGTAATCTCATAAGAGTTTGATAATTTGGCATTCATTCTAAATTTAGGTCTGTGATTCAGTTTGAGTCCATTTTCGAGAAGGGCGTGATGTCTATATCTAGGTTCATTTTTTTTTTTTGTATATGGATGTCCAGTTATTCCAGCATCATTTGTTGAAAGGATTATCTTTGCTCCATTCTACCATCTTTGCTCCTTTGTCAAAGGTCAGGTGACTATATTTATGAGGATCTATTTATTTCTGGGCTCTCTATTCTGTTCCGCTGATCTATGTGGCTATATTTTTAAATCAGTATTACACTGTTTTGATTATTGTAGTGTTATAGTAAGCGTTGATGTCACATAGTGTCAGTTCTCCAACTTTGTGTTCCTTTAATATTGTGTTGTCTATTCTAGGTCTTTTGACTGTCCATATACACTTTAGTTGGTATCTGCAAAATGCTACTGGGATTTTGACTGGGAATGTTTGAACCTACAGATCAGTCTGGGGAGGACTGACACGTTGACAGTTCCTATTCATGAGTATGGAATCTATTTATTTAGCTCTTTTTCTGATTTCATTCATCATTTTTTTTATGTCATGAATGAGTGCAAGAATGAATAGGAATCATTGAAGGAAACACCAGAAAAGAACATTCGATGGCCTGAATTTATCAATTCTCTTGCCATTAATTAATTAAATCCAAAAGTGATGGCAAATTTAATCCGTAGCTTATCCAAACAAGCAAGCAAAAGCTTCCTGACATTGACTTTTGTATCTCATGGGAAATGCTATTAAAATGATCAGGAAAAAAAAAAAAAAAGAAGAAGAAGAAGAAGCTGCTTTCCTGTCTTTCCAAAAGAAGCTGCCATTATGTATGGAACTTGAGCCCACTGCATTTTTATCTCATGAAGTGAAGAAGAATACTAGATCCAGCTTTAAAACATTATATTTCTCAGATTCTTAGCTTATTTAATAAACTCAAAAATATTGTTAAGAAAAGTAAGGAGCTCCTACAAACTAAAGGTTATTTCTCTGGTCACTGAATGGTGATAAAATTGCATATTGCATACACTTTTGAAATGTAAGACCTCAGAGTGATTTTAGGAATTACTTAAACTAATCCTTTGCATTTATTCATGTGAATGGGAGGACTGGGAAAGAAATGAGTAGACCAAGGAAATAGAAGTAATTAAGATCATGGCTCAGATCAGATTAGCTCATTGCCAAAGCCAACATTTGGAGCTCTCTGGATGACTTTACTTTCACCTGTATTAGAAAAAAAAAATTCCACGCGTTCTAGAAACTGAATGTTAGAAAAAGGTATTCTAACTTAAGAGGTTCATAGCAGTTAGGAAATGCTACAGGAAAATATTTATGAAAATATTTTTTTCTAAAAACAGAGTCATTTCTCCCAAAAGATCATCATTAAAGGCTGAAACTTGTTGATCAGCAAAGGAGTCTGTTGCCAAAAGATATTATTTCTACAAATCTGAATTCAGTCATGTATCTGAGTTTGTGCTCAATCTTTGCCAAGATAGGAGTATCCCTTTTCTTTCAGAGAATTTATATCCTGTTCAAAGACATTTAAGTCCCAAAAGGGGATTTTCTCACTGTTCTCTCTCCAGAGCCTGTAATAGGCAGTTTGAAAAAACTGTTACAAATACTTGTAAATATTTGTTGAGTTGATTAATTATCTTTCAAGAAAAGATGTTGACCTTTGCCATTTTTAGATTTTCAAATAGCATAAACTATTTTTTCAAGAACAACAGATCATATTCATTAACGATCTGCTATGTGCCAAACACTATGTACTGCATTATCTGTTTATTATCACAGGTATTTCTCACAATATCACTGTCAAGCAGGCATTATTGTTTTGCCCATCTTTACAAATGAGGAAACGGAGGTGTAAAGAAGCTAGGTGACGTGCACAAAACGCTTTAGCGAAGACACAAAGCTCAAATCCTTAACCAGTCCATTATTTGATATAAACCACAATGGAAGGTTTTGCTCTGAATCTGCATAAATGGAAACTCAGGCCTTTCTTGTTTTTTTCTGCCAGTTCTAAATTTGATTGCTTCAAATGTATCATTTATAGATGTTCAAAATATGTTCTGCAGTTGCATCTGAAGATCTGTAATATTTCATGCGGTGCCTGGTAAACTTAGGATAAGGCAAATGTATTGTAAAAGAGAGCCATAATATATGAAAATAGCAAGGGTCAATAAATTAATATTGCCCTCAAATTGAGAATCTCATTTAAACTAACAAAAACAAGTAAATTTGAAGTTATGACTATTATTCCAGATATGACTTATTCAGAGTTTTTAAGGATCCAAAAATAGCACATAATCATAAGCATCATATTAAATGTTATTGCATCTAGATAATCAGAATTAGTTCTATGAAAATGAGTAAGATTCCTCTAATTACCCTTCTAAACAGAAAGGATATATTTACAGAATTTTTAAAAATTACATTTCCACTTTTGATGCATATGAGCATAATTCAAAAAAAAAGTAAATACACTTAATTGATATGTTTTGGGGAAGTGTGTCATGAACCACTAGATTTCTTCTATGATTGGCGAAGAACATAGCTTATTATAGTCCAATTAACAATTACTCAGCTCATCCTAAACCTATCCTTCAGAGAACTGAAATTTAAGATTGAATTTAAAAGGGTTTGGGTATTCCTAAAGTCCTTTCCTCATTCACTTTTTCCAGATGCACTTTAATTCATCAGCATCTTCATTTTTGCATAGGCTTTTAGCTTGTGACTTAGTTCATAGGAAATAATTTGTGGCAGCTAGTAGAGCTTGTAATTGCTACATAAGGCCATCATAGATGTGAATATTGATTGTTTTGAAGATTTTCATACTTAGAATCTTTGATAATATTTATTCACTCAAGTTAGACTTCACATAACTTTGTAGAATATTTTATTTGTAATAATTATAAGAACAAACAGAAGTCAGGAAATGCTTATTGCTCATCTTCTAGTATCTCATAATTGTGCTAGCACCACAGAGACCTTTAACAGAATGATTAAGAAATAATATATATGGCCACCAATCCCACTCTTAAGCATATGCCCAAGAGATATGAATGCATGTATCCACAAAAATAATTTTTTAAGAATTCTCATAGCTGCTTTATTTGTAATTGTCCCAAGTATCCATAAGTTGGAAAATGAGTAAACAAACTGTAGTCTATATGATTAAATATCAAATAGAAATGAAAAGTAGGGAAACTTTCTAATTCACAGGATAATGTGGATTTATCTCACAAATATAACTGAGTAAAAGAAATGAGATGGAAGGGAGAATACATTGTGTGATGCTATTTATATGATGTTCAAGAGCTGGTGAAGCTAATAAATGATGACAGAAGTCAAAATAGCATTTACATCTAGAAAAGAAGTAGTTATCAACAAAGAAGAGGTACAGAGAAACTTTCTGAGTTGCTGTAAACGTCTATCTTGTTCTGGGTGGTCATAACACATAGGTATAAAAATGTAAAAATTAATCGAGCTAAACACAGGATTTGCCAACTTTAGGTAAATAAATTGCATTTCAATTTTAAAGTTTTTGCTCTGAACTTTTTGTTTTAACATAGCCTTTTGTTTTGGAGCTATATCCTTTTTAATGTACATGGGCCTATTTTATTATTTTAACTGTATCTATTTAAAGAAAAAAATTATGTTCTGGTGGAATTTCAGTTTGGCTGATGGGTGTGTTGGGATAACATGAACTACCACAACAAATAAACTTGCACATTTCAGTGGCTTAATATGCCAGAAGTTGATTAATCAATCACCATAATAGTTGAATATGAGTGTGCTCTTTCTCTTCCATATGGTGATCAAGGGACCCAGGCTCCTTCCAGCTCAAGGCTTGTTAGTTCCTGCTCTGGGGCCTCAGAACCTTCTACTTCCAGCTGGAAAACAAAGAGAATGTAATCAAGCAATTTTTGAAGTTTCTAGCTTAGTCACATGCTTGTTTTTATTTAGGCCTTTTCTGATCCTCCCAGTGAACAGCAGGCCCTTAATCGAGGAGCTAGGAGTATGACTGCCCCATGACTCCCTCTCCTACATAAAGGCAGCCTACTGGCAACCTCTATCACCAATGCCTGGGCCTGAGATTAAGCAAATTATTTGGTCTTCCTAGCTTCCATATCTGGAAAATGCAGCGCATTATGATACAGCTTCACAGAATTCATGGACAATTTCTTTAAAAGGTGTGAAGTATTTAGGACAATATCTGAAAATACTACATATTTAATAAGTGTTAGCTGTAGTATATACTTCTTGCTATCACCAGCCATACCAGAATGTCTACTGCAGCTCCAACATGCCCTAGGCTTCTACCACAATGAAGGATCAAGTTCTTTCACCAGGCCACCTTCATGGGCACGCAATCTGTACAGTTGCACAGGGCCCCAAGATCAGAAGGTCCCCGTGCTTTCAGCCTGGCACTTGGTTTAATGCTCTGTTTTCACCATCTTGAAATTCCCACTAATTTTATCTTTGAGTTTGTGTTTTCTAAGTGACATCTGATGGGACAATTCACATCCATAGACAGAGGGGAAGCACACAATATATGTGTCCACTGCAGTTCTTTGCTGCTCCACTCATTGTTGGGAGAGGTCATTGAGAGGATGTGACCACCTGTTGACCCATGAGCTAGATCCTGACAATCAGAGGCTCCTCACCCTCTTCCTGTCTTTTGGAAGGCAAGGGTTCCTCTTGCCTTCCCCACTCCCAGAAGCTATCCCAAGGATACACCCCTGAGAGAGTGAAATGGTCTTGAGACCATCTGGATGGTATAGGTGACTGAATACCATTAAGGCCTCGAAACATTTAATATTTGGTAGGTGGGTGTGAAGATCTATTTGTCTTGCATCTGCCCACAACCAGTCTCGTGTGTAAGTTCCCTTGTTTATTACACCTACCACCTACCAACCTGGAGTGGTCTGACTCTCTCTTTGATCTTTCCCTGCCTTCTGTATATGGGGACCAGCTTCAGATTATACCTGGGTAGCTCCCAAGGATCTAGTCAACCAACACTCACATATAACATTCTTGATGCTGCATGAGCACAGAATTCCAATGGCTCCACAATGCGTTAGAGGTCAACAAAATTTGAGAACTCAAATTGAGTACAAGATAAGCACATTATATCTATAACTGAGTAAGTGAGGGGCACTGACAACCTCTAGAGGCCATGCTTTCCATTCCATTCCATTCTTGCTTTGAATGCAGAAAGAAAGCAACAACCAAGAAACTATCCTTTCCTTTCTTACTCATATTACTTCCCTGCACTAGCTAATCATTTATTCTGAAAGTGAAGACATAAAAGTAAGGAGCAATACATAGTTCCTTTTCCTTTCAGTTCTTCCTTACTCATCAGTAAGTAAGTCAAAGATAGAATGTTGGTAGAATGGGCACATATCAAGAAGTAAAATAACAGTTGATTTAGTTTTGTGCTGTGTTTCCACTGTTCTCATAAGAACAAATCACATATGCATACACAAACTACAAAATACATGAACTAGCTACAAAAATACAAATTGTGCAATTCTGTTGACTTCATATGTTAGTTAAATGTTCTTATAGTTGCATTTAAAATTAGCATTGTGTAATATAAAGATGAACAGTAAAATTAACGCTAATAATTTAAAACTCATTTTTTCTTTACTTACAATGATTTTAAATAGTGAATTAAAAAATACCATGACAATTTCAAAAAGACAATATGAAAGAAAGGAGATAGCTTCGTATTTTGTCCTGTTGTGGCACTTTTTTACTGCTTTTTGATCAAAGCCCCCTCATTTTCATTTTGTACTAGGTCTTGTAAATACTATAGCCAGTTGTGTCTTTTCCTCTCTATAACTTCTCTCACAAGTCCCACCTGGCCATCTTCTGCAGGAAGTCTTGAATGACTGCTTCCCCACCACCACCACCGCAATTCATAGGCTATCATGGCCTCCTCACCAGCAATCACCTAGCAAGTTATATTTACATATTTCTATTTGCATCTTCACTCTTAAAGTAGAGTTAATTTTGAACATGTCATCTTCCCTAATAGTCTATCTTTCCTGAAGGGCAGGGACAGGCTTGGCGTTCTTATCTGTCTAGCCATGGACCGGAATCCCTGGGCCCTCATAGCCAAAATAAGTTCCGGGAACTAACAATAAACAGAATGAGAATCTCCAGGGCTGGGTCATTTGGCTGTACAACTAGCCTGAGAAGGAGCTGTTGAATGAATGAAAGATATCAGTGGTTCCAGTCCCTGGAATAGTACTTCTTCTAGTTTTAATACTCCCTAGTAAAGTCTGGTCCATCCTTGACGGACTGGATCAAGTGCCACCGTTGCATTCAGTGACATTTCTCCTGATTTCTTCTATTCTGTCACAATTCCCTGCCATCTCTAACTCCCTCACCTGAAGTTCCTTATTGTATATTAATTATCTTTGACACCGAGCAAATGCCGCTCAAGTTTTACATTTCTGATGAGACTCTGGTAGTACTGAAACCACAGCAGAATGAGGACCTGGGTGAGGAAAGGGAGGCACTTGCCTTGAGTGCAAAATTTAAGGGGCATTAAAAACTCAGTAATTAAGAAAAACCTTATTTTAATGTAATATTTTTATATTTTAATCAAAATTAATTAATTATTTTAATCAAAATTAACAATCATCCATGATGAACAATATATCAAGGGTTTAAGTAAAGACAGGCTCAGTCCCTGGCCTCACTGGCTTCAGTGTAATCCCAACCCTGTTGGACTTTAGGTTTTATTTACCTTCTTACCCCAGCAGCGAATGAATGAATGAAAGGATGAATATAGAAAGAATTGCTTCCTTGAACTAAGCAGCAACTTGGAATTTGTAGATCCTCGTAATGAGGATTTTTACAGGTGGCTTTGGTGTGCCCTCTTAAAGCAGCTAGGTTGGAACAGCAGGCCATATGCTCCAAAGTTTGAGTATTATTTTTGCCTCCATCAGATCCCCATAAGATTATTCCTCCATTGTCCGCTTTTGTGAAAAATAAGAAAAAGAAATAGCATACTGCGTTGGCAACCCTTGTTTGCCATCATGGAGTCAGCCCTCCAAGGGCCAATTCATGGAATCCTTAGTAGTTCATGTTGTTTCAATAAGGGTGCATTAAAATTGCATTTCCCCATTGTTATATAACATTGCTACAATCATAGTCTCATGAATTGTTTGAATAATGCCATGTTATTTATTTAATGTTTTAATTTACTCTTCATTTCAGAAGTTTCCAGGCAAAATGAGATCAGAAAAACAAAGCCATTTGAACAAAGCGAAGCAACAGTGTTTATTATACTTCATTCTCTGTATGATGTTTCCTTCCCTCTTAAGAAGGACTTTAGCTCCAAGTCATCTTCAGGAAGAAGTAAAAAAAAAAAAAAAAAAAAAAAAAATTCAAAGTTCCATCAGGGTTTGGGGCCTATTATCCACCTTTGTGAAGGAAGGCTGGCATCACGCTCCTCCACTCTGCCCCCTTATCACAAAGTTATTCACATGGTTCCCTGGCCCCTGCCAAGATCAGGCTGTCCACTGTTGTGGCCTGTCAGAGTCCAGCTTTTTCCTCAGTGGCCAGATATGTCAGCCACAGTTAGCCACCAGGGGGCCGCCTATTTGGAACAAGCGGTGAAGCCTCCACAGCTTTCCTCCAAACCAACCAAAACATCCCGGGGCAGCTTTGGAGCAAAGCCCAGGAACTTCCCTGCAAGGGAGAGCAACTTCTCTCTAGCTACAAAACCTGCAAGTCCTATATAGTATAGCCTCCCTACGAGTGAGAAATAAAGCACGGATCTATCTCCGAGAAGCCAGGGGATTTTAAGGTCGGTGGAGTCTGACCGGGAGGCCCCTCCCTCTGGCCCGGGAACCCTGGGGTCTGCGACTACTTCTTGAAGCACCTGAAACACCCTCCATCCAGGCGCAGGCGTCAGTTTCCGAATTCCTGAAAGTTGCGGTTGTTAACGCTGTCAGCCGGGACGGCGGCTCCTCGCCCCTTTCCGTGGGATGCTCCCAAGAAACTGGAATAAATCACACGTCACCGGCTGGAAATTCGGAAAAGGCTCCAATAAATCATCTATACATTGCTCAGACGGTTGAGTATCCAAATCGTCATAGCTCTATCACATTGCTGTGCCCAAAAATGTGGATGTTGAATGATGAAGTAGAAATCGTTTCAATCGCATCTCTAAGAGAATAACTGTACTCTGTCGTCAAAATAGTTTTGTTGCAATTATAGCTTCGTACCGACTGCATTTTAGCTTTTTGGGTACTCAGTATTTTTACAAGCATTCTTCTAGCGCAGATGCAGCTGCCTGCCTCATTTTCTCTCAACCTGAACCCCTGGCTTTGAAGACGTGGGTGGGGGTGGGGGTGGGGGTGGGGGTGGGGGCGGGGTGGGCATTTGAGAGATTCGTATCGGCCTGGGGCAGAACTCTCCAAGAGCTTAAATTATACTCGTCTTCCGGGTTTTATTTGTACATATCCAGGGCAAAGACAAATTAATAGGGCAGCCCTTGTGGAACCTGTGGAGCGTCTCAACTCTGCACACATCTCCCGGGATGTGCGTAATTGTGCGGAGGGGTGTCTCCCGCAAAAGCCAGCCAGGTATTTTCGGAACCGCCACGGGGGTGCGTGTGCGGGGGCGGGTGCGGGTGCGGGGGCGGGTGGGGGTGGCGGGGGACGGTCAGGGAACTCCGGACGGCCCGGCCCGCGGGAGGCCCCGGGAGGAGCCGGAGCGCTCAGTCTGCCCGACACGCGCCACAAGTGGTTTGCAGGAGGGAGGAGCGCAGTGGCCGGGGCCGCGCCGCTCCTGCCCCGCCAGGCAAAGCCCGTGCTCCGCGGAGGTCCCCGCCTGCTGGCCGCCCGTGCCCCGTTTCCTCCTTTCCGCCTGCCCGAGGAATGACGCCCGAGCCCGAGCCCGAGCCCGAGCCGCGGTGCGCACGCCGCCGGGTGGGTGGACGCGCGGCCGGCCCGGGAAGGGCTCCCGCGGCGGGAGGGCGGGGAGCGCCCGGGCCGGGGCGCGCAGGTGCGGAGGCGGCCGGCCCGGGGCGGCGCGCGCGTGGGCCGCGGGCAGGGGGCGGCGGGCGCCTGCGGGGAGCCGGGCGAGGGGCGTCGGGCCGGCGGGGCGAGCGGCTGGGAGGCCATTTCCTCGCTGCGCCCCTGGCGGAGCGGGGTTGGCTGGCGCTTGGCCGCCGCCGCGCCCGCGGGCAGGACCGCCGCGAGGGGCGCAGGGGAAACCAGGTCGCCGGTTCGCAGACGCGGCGCGGAGCCGGCGCCCGGGCCCGGAGTAAGGCAGCGGCCGGGGAGCGGGCCGGGGCGGGCCGGGCGCGCGGGGGGCCGGAGAGGCGGGGACTCGGCGGCCGGGCCGCGGCCGCTTCCTGCGCCTATAAAAGTGGAGCGGCCGGGAGGGCCGGCGCGGCCCTGGCGGCGGCCGCCTCTCGCCCGCGGAGTTGACATTTTGCAGACTCGCGCGACGTCCCGTCGCCGGCGCTCCCCGGGACCCCGCCGCCGGGAGGAGGGGGCGGAGGAGGGTGGAGACTGCGGGGCTCGCCGGCCTCGGAAGGCGCACAGCCTCGGGCGGGCGGCCGTGACGCGGCGGGGATTAACTTTGCATGAATAATGTGAGTGCGCTCGGGAAGGAGACCTCCGGCTGCCCGGGCTCGGGGCGAGCGCCCGCAGGCTGCTTCCCCGGGCAGGCGCGCTCCACCCGGCCCCGCGAGGGCACCGGTAATGCGGCGGGAGGACTGCGCGGAGGCGGGGGCGCGGGCGGGGGCGGGGGCGGGGGCGCGGGCGCGGGCGCGGGCGGGGGCGCCGCGGAGGCCGAGCGGCGCGGGCGGCGGAGCGGGGCGCGCGGGCGGCCGGGCGGGGGCGCGGGGTGCCAGCCGCGGCGCTCCCTGCGCCCGGGGCCGGGGCCGTGCCCCTCGCGCCCCTCGCGCCCCTCGCGCCCCTCGCGCCCCTCGCGCCCCTCGCGCCCCTCGCGCCCCTCGTGCGGCGGCGGCGGCGGCCGGGGAGCCCCCGCGCGGGCGGCGGCGGGCAGGGGTGGGGGCCCCCCCTCCAGTCGCAGCGGCTCTGCTCCTCGAACCCCCGAGCCCCGCTGTTGACAGGCTCCTTGTGAAATGGAGTTTGGCATCCTCAGCGCAGAACCGAGTGGAAGTTTCCATGATGAGGAAGTTCTGTGACACGGGGGTTCGGAAAAGGTTGGCAGACACGGGTGGGGGGAGCGGGGAGGCGGTTTAAAGGGACTGTGGGTCCCCGCGTCCCCCCCCTTTTTTTCTCCTGCTCCGGAACTCCGGGGTTTGGAAAGGAGAATAATCCCGAATGTTGGCGTGCGCCGCCGCCGGTGCCTGGCGACCCCCCCCCCCCCACTCGGTGGCGGTGTCGCCTGCCTCCCGGGTCGCCCGCTTCGCCCTGCGCTTCTCTTGACGCAGCATCTTCCTCGGAGTCGCCCCGAGTTGGTTGCGGTAACCGGGAGTTGTGCCAGCTGTGCCCTCCCCCGCCCGGCCCCCACCTCCCTCGGAGGACGGCTCAACGGGGGCAGTTGTTTTTTTGTTTTTTGGGGTTTTTTTTTTTTTTTTTTTTGGTCTTTTTTTTACCCCTAATGGATCGCGTCCTTCTTAGCTGAGGTTGTCATTTTGGAGGAGGATTTCCCAGTGACCATGTAGGATTATTATTAGTGCTGATTCTTAAGCCTTCCGATTTGTAGGGGGGTCGGGGGGTGGGGGGGCAGGGGGGAAGTATGGAAGGTTGTTTGTTTGTTTGTTTGTTTTTGACTTATTAAAGGTTGAATTATCATTTTCCAAATTAGGAAATTTTACAGAAAGGGTCTAGAAGCTTAACAATTCATAAACTAAAGTCGAAGAAAGAGAAAAGAGTTTACCTGTGCAAACAAGTTCAGACTCTCCTCCACCTTCCCCTCTCCACACACATTTAGAATTTGTGAAGATTCAAACTCTGTGCCTCATTGTCAGTAAATAAATTTGAAACCAAGTCTTCCTCTTAGCCTGTTACTGGTCTCAGGTGCCAGTGAGATGCAGTTTTAAAGACCAGTTTAGAAGTTCAGAAAATTAAGCACTCCTTGGACAGCATATTAACGTCAGAACACAGCAGTTTTTTCTAATGGTAAATGTACTGGATCATGAGACCTATCGAGCAATATCTTTACATTATTTGGCTTGATTTTAGTTTAGCATCCTTATTGACCTTGTAATAGTATGTAGCATGCACTAGATTACGAAGTGATAAAAATTGCATTTTAGTTAAAATATTCTATGATTCATTATGAAAATTCACGGAGACTGATCTGCTCCCTAATTCACTTCTGCTTACCTTTCTTATTCTGAAACAAGTCAAAGACTAGGAAACATTAAAGAGAAAGTATTTTGATGAAAAGCATTTTGAGCAGCGGATGTTTTTAGAAGTTTTCATGCTGGTTGGCTAAAGGTTTTAACTGAGTCTAACGGAGCTTCAATAGTAAGTGATTTGTTTGGGGTACTGTACGGGAGAGCATTGATGAACAACAATTTGTTATTTGTGTATGTTAAACTGACACTATCAAAATCTTATTTTTAATAAATTTCAAAGTTTTATATATATTGGAAGTGGGACCATCTGGTAGTAGATATGATTTGCTTTTCTTATTTAGTGAGTGAGAGAAGTGCAACTAAATATAGCCATATAACTATTTTTTTAATGAAGCAATTCCTGTTGGGATTATAATGCAAAGGCATAATTTTATTAATATTGGAATATTGTTTTTATGGAGTAACTGACTTTACAAGAGGAATAAACATTCCATTTCTCCCCTTTCAGATTCTTTATTTTGCCATCATGATGAATTAAGAACTTCTTTTTAATCTAACATTTTTGAGAAGAGGTGATTTCTTAAAATGTCCTTAAGAGAAGGTTGTGGATTCCTTTCCCTTCCTAGGATTTTTTTGCAGTTGTTTGAAGCATGGCATGTGTAAAGCCACAAATGGGATTGCAAGTTTGTTTTTGGATTTTTTTTTAGTAAGCTCATCTTTTTGATGGAAATCCGAGTAAAGATGATTGGTTTCTTTAGCTCCTTTTTGTCATTCTAGTGTAAGATGATGTGTCACCTTCTTAAAAAGCCCTTCCATGAGCTCACAAGCAAAGACAGCCCCCCTCATTCCTTCTCAGAACCATTACACTGTTTTTAGTTTCTTTCTTCTTTTTTTTTTTTTCCTTCCTTGGTCTTATTTGCAATCTGAATTGCCATTTCAGTTAGTACTTGTTGAATACCTGTCTCCCCTGTCTAGAGTATAGAGTCCATGAGAAAAAGGCTTGACTGACTCTTTAACTCTTGATTCTCCAACATCTTACTCAGTGCTTGGCACACAGTTGGAACTGGAGAGATCTTTGTTAAATAAATGAACAGTTGTGCTCAAACATTGTGTTCCTAAAAATACCTAAGCATCTGAAGTGGGTACCAACTGGGTATAGCAAGACCATACCAAGGCACAATGTGTCTGTGTGTGTGCTATGAGTACATGGTTCAATTTTTATCTCTGTCTCCCCCGCCCCCTTTTTTGTAGATGAAAGCTAGTCCCGTTCTATATAGGACAATGCTGAGAGTTATTTCTGCGAGTTCTTCCTGGGGGCATTTGCCTGTGAGTACACAGAAGTCCTCAGCAGTAGTTTGTCTTACACATTACCTTGATTCCCTGAAGACATTGACCTTCAACTCCCTGGGTATCAGCAGAATCTTTATGAGTTCCAGAGGCATTGTCAGTGCTAAGAGTGAAATTCCAGGGAACAGACATCACTGGATGATAGCAGTGACTTCTCACTCAGCAGGTTCTGGCATAGCCTCTGGCCTTGGCAGCCCTAAGGGGACCAAGGGTGTGTGGTGGTGTAGCTGGTCTACAAAAGTAGCAGCTGGGAAATGGGCAAAATAGGACTGTGAGGGAATAATACAAGATTGTAAGGGCCCTTGGGGGGTAGATTTAGAAATAACCTGGCGGCTATCCTGTATGGTAAATTAAGTCATTCAACCTTTCCCCTTTGCCTCTTTTCATCACACTTTCTTAAACAGATTCTGAACCAGATGATTGTGGGAAGTATTACATTATCTGAGTTTTCAAGTGACCAAGGTGTGATATCCAAAGGATCATCTCCAAATTAGCTATTCTTGGAAGCTCTTTTGACAATTGAGATAAAAAGGAAATTACAATGGGTGATTATAGTAATTTGTTTTTGTTTGTAGAGTATAGACTTTCAGAATGTGTCTGCATAAATACATAGTAAAAATCCCACAAAATGATGAGATTGGTGAAAATGGTAAGGGAAGGAAGATCAATATCTTATATAGGAGTAAAGATAATTAAACTGAAATCCTAAATGCTTATTGCCTTGGAGTATTTACTTTAGCTCTGAGCTTCTCAGTGGCCAAGTTAACAGGAAAAAAAAAAAAAAAAAAAGAGGGTCTGAAGATGGCAGGTATGTAAGGATACATCACATAACATTGTAGAAGGCTTACTATGGTGTCTGGCAACTAGTATATACTTCTGTGAAGTATCAAATCATGTAAAGGCCAATACTTGAACTTCAATTCTACAGAAAATGAAGTTCTTTTTTTGGTCATCTTTTATGAGAATAAAAAATGCAGAAGGCATAATGATGAAAAGGAACCCAGTAGGTGTTTGTCTTTGGGAGCCTGAGCTACTGTGGTTCAGCAGTGGAGATTCTGGCGATTGTCCCCAGTGCAAAAATAGAGCTCAGAAAACCTAGAGGAATGAATGGTTAACATGTTCTTTAGGCCGACTTTCTCAAATATCCAGTGTCTCAGCCAGGCTTTTGACTAGAGCAATCTGAGAGGACAGAACAGCCAGGTACTTGAAAATGACCCTATGGCCATAAACTCTCCGAACAGGTGGTCTTGACCCTTTGCTTTAGTCTATATAGCTCTTATCACCCTTCAGGGCAGTTGAATTTTCGTTTACATTTTGCTTCCCTCTCTAAACTGTGATGAAGGACTGTGGGTTTATTCCTGCTTGACTCCCCAGCACCTAGCAAAGACTTGGACACATGGGCACAGGGAAACACTTGTTCGAAGACTGAATGGGAGAGGGAAAGGGGTAGTGTTTCTCTTTCTCTTCTGATATTGGTATTGTCATCTTTTGATTTAGTTTTGCCCAAAGTGAATATTTGCTGCCTGGATTGCATCAGATGTCTGTATCACAGCTACAAGGGCTTGTTCTAGTTTCTGAACTGGTTGAGCGATGGATGGAAAATCAAGTCCTCGCTTTATTTGAAGTCATTTTGGTTATTTGATTTGGTTTCTCATTTGGTCTACTAAAATTTGTGTTCCTACTATGTGCCTGGTTCCACTCGTCATTTTGCAGCTCAGTGTGCAGCCTAGTGACCTATAAGACAATATTTATATATTAATAGAAAGGGATTATGAAATGATCTCCACCGTGATGGAATAGATATGCCTGTTGGGCTCCCTCACATGGTCCCCTAGATGAAATAAAGTTATTTTCAACTGAGGAGGTGATTGTTTTGTGGTTTCTGTAGCCTATGTGTATTCGTATAAATTGCAGTGGGATTCAGCCAGGATCTTCTTGGTATCCAAGTGGTGCTGGATTGAATATATTTAGGTCAGTGAGTCTCTTATGAAGGATGTTCACACTTCACCTTAACTTCCCAAATTTGTTAGTCAATTACGATGTTTAAGTAAGTTGGGGACGGGTAAGTACCCAAATCACTGAGTCACAAATAATGTATTTCCTATGCTTCTCTCAGCAGTCTGGCCAACTGACAGCTAGAATGGTGCTCATGTTGTTTGGTCCATACTGTCCTAATTTCAAGGGACTTTGGAAACTTTATGTGCTGGCAGCTGTTCTTGTGCAGTACTATTTTTATTGAGTGAGAAACTGAGCTCTGCTGTGAACTTAGGTATCTCTTCCAAATGGCAAGTTAGGAGAGTCTGGAATTAAGACCCAGGAACCTTGACTTCGTGTCCCCAGAATCTCACTGTAGCCTTTCCATTATGATAGTCAGACACTCTAACATATACATACACATATATGCATATAACACATAATAATACATATTATAACATGTAATGTGTATACAACAGTGTTAACTGTATGTGAAATAACATGCTTATACAGGTGTGTCTGCTGAGTGAGAGTAACGTATAACAACTGAGAAAGGATTGATCCAAACTAAATTCCTCATTCAACTTCCTAATTCCATAACAGGCATAATAGTTTCTCTTTTGTGGCTTGATTCAGAAAGTCATGAGTGATAAGCTGATTAAAGTAAAAGCTTGGACAAAGGAATGCAACTTGACAGCAGGTATGTCTTCTTGCTTTGGGAAATACACTGTTGTGTATTTGAGTATGTGTATGTGTATTCCACATACTCATCTGGAGGCTTTGGGAGTGTTTATGATGAAAAGAGTAGAGAAGATAGTCATGATTTTAGAGGCATGATGCATGACCATGACATTCAGGAACCCATTGAATATTCTGATTTGTGATGCATATTATTCAGTGGTTCTCGAGAGGGTTCAGATATACTTTTTCCCTTAAGGCTCTGTTTTCTCAGATTTCAACAAAGCTTGCACAGAATAGGTGCTCAAAAAAATAACGATTAATAATAGTGATTATGACATTCCTGGGTTTGGGTCAACTTTTTCGTATTTCTCTCTCATATGCATAAATGTGACAGCAACTTGCGTGTCCGTGCATGCAGAATCTGCCTCTGTGACAAGGGTGTGTGTCGTGTTCTTATATATAGTAAAAAAGGCAGTGCTTGTCTCTGGCTTCGATTGTGGTTCCCATGCCCAGCTTCCAGGTCATGGTGAGAAATGCCATAGCCAGACTGAGGTCCCATGCTAAAAACCCTGTCATCACTTTAAGTCCTTCTCCCTACTCCTGATTATTTTGGCAGATCGTCCTCTTATTTTATGTTTTACTCATTTAACTATTCACTTACGTTACTCTATGGTCAATTATGTTTGGGAGATCCTGAGTTTAACAACTTAATGTGAGAATTTTTCAGAGATTATGTTTATGCTAGGGTGCATTATGAATTCCAAGAAGGAGAGCAAATAACAAAACCTATTTGATCACTGTATTCTGTGTGTTTGTGTGTGTGTGCGCGCGTGTGCGCATAAAAACTCAGATGGCTTAAGTTCAGTGCAAGAGGTTGTGAAGAACAGTTCATAGCATTACACTTAAAATTAGTCTCATTTGTTTTAATGAGTATGTCTGATGATAAGTGATAACTCCTAGGAGCAGTATCACTCCCCACAGCAGAACCTTGTTGCTTTTTCACCAAAAAAGTCTATCAGTTTGTATTCAACACTGATTCATGTTACCACTGTTGAAATGTTTTTGCAATGATGCAAAAATAAATCATGCTAAATTGCTGTTACTTTTTAAATATTATAATCATGAAGTGTATCTTTTCTTGACTTCATTTCTGATATTTAGATATATTAATTTACATGAACCAGAGAATGCTTTATTTCTGCCATATTTTTGTTTACTTTTTTGAATTTTCACTTAAGCCTCACTGTAACTTCTATTCCAATTCCAGCATCTAGAGATCTAGAATAATGTGTCTGGATCTGAATTGTAGCTACAATAGGGGAAGTATAAGGTTGTATATCCTTATATTATTGGTCCTTTAATTTAAAAAAAGGAACCAGGGAAACCTTGCACAGAAAAATCTTCTTAAAAACAATTTCAATTATGACCTTTGTAGATAATGAACATATCAATTTATCATGTAGTGTGGTAGTTGGAAGGGATTTGAAAACATCTTCTTCCATTGAGGCCTCTCAAAAAAATAAAAAAATAAACATCTAGGCATTTGGCTTATTAGTTTGCTCTCACACACTATAGCTTCATAAACAGGGAAAGGCATCCTCTGCAATGTACTCTATATGCATTCATTTGCTGTTAATTAAGAATATGTGTTTGGATTTATCTTTATTGAGATAACCACCAAAACCAAGCCTTAAAATGAGTAAATTAATTTTTTCTATCCTGGAACCTGTCCATACTTTCATTCCTCCATCTTTCCATCTCTTCATCTGTACCTCTGTCCCACTACTTATCCATCAATCCATCCATCACATATGCATTGGACATCTGCTGGGTGCCAAACTCTGGTAGGTGCAAAGACACCATGGTCAACATTTAAAAATATTTGCTGTAGAAATGCTCAGAGACTCCTGGGGCAATCTACAGAATTTAATGTATAACAGTGTTTCTCCACCTCAACCATTGTCATTTGGGACCAGGTAATTCTTTGCTATAGAGGGCTGCCCTGTGTGTTGTTGGGTGTTTAGTAGTATCACTGGGCTCTACCCACTAGATATCAGTAGCTTCCCCCCCACACACACACTCCATTTGCAGCAATCAAAAATGTCTCCAGATATTGCTAAATGTCTCGTGGGAGGCAAATTCACCCTTCCTGCAAACCACTGGTGTAGAGTTCCTTCCCACTCCACCAGGGCTGTGGAGTGGCAAGGTATGGAATCATAGCCTGGCTTCACCTGGCTTTTTTTTTTTTTTTTAAGATTTTATTTATTTATTTATGAGAGACACACACAGAGAGAGAGAGAGAGAGAGGGAGAG
Organism: Vulpes vulpes; assembly: GCF_048418805.1. Classification (NCBI taxonomy): domain Eukaryota; kingdom Metazoa; phylum Chordata; class Mammalia; order Carnivora; family Canidae; genus Vulpes; species Vulpes vulpes. Next base: position 69,913,614 of record NC_132790.1, read on the forward strand.
AGAGAGGCAGAGACACAGGCAGAGGAAGAAACAGGCTCCATGCAGGGCGTCCTATATGGGACTTGATCATGCCGTGGGCCAAAGGCAGGGGCTAAACCGTTCAGCCCCCCAGGGATCCCCTCACTTGGCTTTTTTGCAGTTTCCTTATTAAATGGGGTCATGTAGCATTTGACCCATAGTTAAGTGTTCCTAAATATTAGCTAATATAGTGATGGTAGAATTAATACTTAAACAGGCAATTAAAATATTGATAAGTTCTGTAATGGTGTGAGTACAATATACTATAGAAACCCAGAATTGGGAGTAAGGTGAGTTCTAGGCAGAACACCATAAACCAATATATGAAGTGGGCTAAAAAGCATGAAACCTTTGGGAAACTGCAGGGATCCAGATCTGATTGATGTTCAATGGACAATAAATGAGACTGTTGGAACAGGCAGGAGACACATGGTAAAGACTTTTCTGGTCACAGTAAGAAAGATAGACTTTGTCTTAGTAGCATGAAGAGACTAAAGAATGTTTAGCAATTCAGATTTTTATTTTAGAAGAGTTCTTTGGGATGTCTTAAATGAGAGAGAGACTGGAAATGATGAGTCCAGTTAGAGACTCTTGGAATAATCCACTGAGAAATGAAGGCTTTCGGAACCGAGGCGGTTATATGTTGCTGTGATGTCTTTGGGAACAGATTTCACTTTTTCCAATATGTGACAAAATTTTTCTAAGTTAATTCCAATAATGAATATTTTTAGCAAGATGGCTCTACATTTGGGGGAATTTCAAGTTTAATTTGAAAGCAGATTACATGATAGATTCTCTTTAGAATGTTTTCAAATAAAGCTTAATTTTAAGACCATCTCACAGCCTATTCATAGCTGAATATTACTCAGGGGTTTCTCTGCTATTATATACATATATTTACAGTTCCCAGTCACACAGAAGCATACTTCTACACAACTACATTGAATTATCATTGACATTGTTGCATTCAGATTCATTATTTAGTATTAAGTATTGATTTTCTGACTGATAGGGATTTTATTTCTTTAATGATCAAAATTAGAGATAGATGGAGAACATGAATGAATGAATGGCTAAGAAATTATGGAAAGACTACCAAATGGAGAATAAAAACATTTTGGACAAGTGTTTTGACTTATTTGAGTTTTAATTTCCTTAGTCAAAAACAGTAAAATTTATCTAGATAAATTAGATAATCTCACAGTCATCCTTAGTGCAGAGATTGGCAAGCATTCTCTCTAATAGGCCATTTAGTATTTTCAGCTTTTCAGGACATATAGTCTGCACTGAGACTACTCAGCTCTGCTGTTGTAGTGTGAAAGCAGCCATAGATGGTATGTGAGTAAATGGTCATGGCCGTGTAGCAAAAACTGTATTTACGAAAACAGAAGGTGGGTTATAGTTTGCTAAACCCTGCTAGGCCAGCAGGAATACAATAGAAATATAATGTAAGTCACATATGTAGTTTGAAATTTTATTGTAGCCACATTATAAATATATAAAAAGCAACCAGTGAATTCTATTTCAATAATATATTTTATTTCACCCAATATATTAAAATATTATTAACTTGTAATCAATATAAAATATTAATGAGATGTTTTACCTTTTTGTACTAAATCTTCTAGTATGTATTTTACACTTGCAACACATTTCTACTTTGACTAGTCCCATTTCCGGTGCTCAATAGCCACTTGTTGGCCAGTAGCTGCTGTAATTGGGCAATATGACCTTAGCCTTAAAAATGTATTTTACCAAATTCCATGGAAAAATAAATTATATGCTTATTTCAAGTGATTGAGAAATTTTTTTCTGCCACTTATATAGGTTAGGAATACATTTTGAAATAAATGTGCAGTGGCTAAAACTGTCTATTTTTCACTCATGTTAAATTAAAAACTGCTCTTCCTGATTGATTGGTGGCTATGCTCCATAGCCATTCTAGGGAGTCCCAGTGCCTTGGGTCTTACGCTTCTCCATCTTCTGCTCATGGCTGCCAAGATGATGTCTTCACTGTATCAGACCATTGGGAGGGAATAAGAGAGTGGAGAAGCACATTGGCTTCTAACTACCTTGGTTTGAAAGTGACACAAAGCCATTTTGCTCTGCTTCCAAATTGCATGTCCCCACCTAAATGGACTGGGATGGGAATCACAGTCCCAACTTCACAGCAGCTTTCCAGTGATGACTCTATACTGGGTAAAGGGGAACAAGAACTATTTGGGGGTCAGAGATCTGTCTTTTCCATACTGTGCTATTCTATTTTTTAAATTTTTCATGTGGCCTTCATCACATTACTGTCTTGTTACTTTTGGAGGCATTGACAAGTGATGAAAACATCTTGACAGCCGTGAGGTAACCCATTTCTGTGTTTTGGTGCAGTACCACCCTCCCATCTGACCTAATTCTCTTTCCTTACATCCTTCTTACTCATATGGGGTCATCTTTAATCTTGCTGGACCTGATTTTTCCTTTTAGTCTTTGACCATCATTTTATTTCCTTGGTAGATTTATGTGAATTATAATATGCACATAGTGTTGGGAGCTTGCCAATCAATCCTGATATTACTGGCACATTATTAGAGTGCTGCTTTTTTAAAGGAAACTAAAATTCAGAGTAAAGATATCAGTGAGCAGAGGCCAGAGCTGATTCTTGATGTGTTGACAGAGGTACTGAAGCCATTTTCCTGGAATCATTTTACAGAACCTCAGACTGTTTAAATAAATGACTCATTACATAATATCTTGACTAAAAATACCAATTTTCCTAGTATTTATCCTCCTTATCATTGCTTACTACAATGGGGAGCCTTCTCTTTTTTAGCCAGAAAGGGTGTTTGCTTGTTTTCTTCCCAAATTATAAACATGCTTTATCAAATATTCAGCATGTTCTATAGAAGTGCCTTCTGTGAAGGAAATGTAAGAGGGGCATGAATAATAAAAGTGAGGTAAGTGAAAGGAACAAAGAAGCCTTTTCCTTCTAACTGCATATTTTACCTTTTTATAAACCTTATTATTTAATTATTATTAAAATGTCTTATTCTCAGAAGTAAGGAAATGCAAAGCACACATGCATTTTAACTTATTAAGAAATAAGGCCCACCAGTGATAAGAAGTATCATGCTGAGGACATGTAAAAGAAAAAGAAGTAATTGTATCCCTTTAAATTAGCCGAGGTAGGGTTGTATTTGACTCTACAAGCCTATTTTTATGAAATATTTTGCAATGCTTTTGAAAATTAAATTTTGCAAAAGTAAGAAATTAATCCTGATACATGCCTCTCAGGTACAGAATTCAGCTCATTAATTCTTGATATTCCTAAATAGGGAAGAGATAATTCTCTGAATAATCCCTAACTTGTTACTAGCCCATCACTGGGGTCTCTGGCGCTCAGGGTAACTCACAGTGTGGGTGCCAGTAATGAATGTTTTATTTTAAAATCCTGTCACAGGTAGGGAGGAGAAACCCTCCCTGCCCTCCACTCCCCTTATTGGCCAAGTGGGTTGTGGCGAGGGAAAGCTGGGGGTTCTGAGTCCTGGATTTGTTGAGAGCTGAGGTATTGGTGAGAGGGATCAGGATGTGGGGTGCTGGACATCCATACAGGTGTTGAGTTGGTCATCTAGCTTCACCCCTTTCTAGCTTATGATCTCTCCTGCAAGCTACTTAACTGCTTTGAACTTCAGTCACCCCATCTGTGCTTACACCACAGCATTGTGGAAGAGATCATGTGAGATCATGATTATTAACTGCTTAACCAGTACATAGTACTTGATGAGTGCTCAGTACATGGAAGACAATTTTTGTTATCATTTTATTATTGCAAAAATTGTAAAAGCAATGGGTTCAGTAAACCTGCATCCTGAAGTTCTAGAGCATTATTATCCAAAAGGCAGGAAATCGGAGTCAACCCAGTGAATTTCTGTAATCACTTTGCATCATTAATTATTCCTTATTCAGTTTTATGATGCATTTATTAGTAACGGTCTCCTTTTTATAGATCACCTAGCATTTTCAATCTCAAGAGGTATGTTCTATGGTCAATCGTTGAAGTTGGTGAACCCTCAGTTTTTGAGGAAAATTATAGATGTTCAGTTACCTACACAGGACTCCAGCCTCTTGAACACAAATTTGAATCTCCTGCTTGTAGTGAATATGATGTATAAGCTGACTACCTCACTTCCTTTTTTTCATAGCTGCTGCTTTCCTCTCTTATTCTGATACTTTTCTACTCTCCACAATCATACTTCTTCACTTAAAAATCTATCATCTGTTTTTCCCTGCTTCAGTTTTAACCCAACTTCCTGCCCTGATTAGTTAGGATTGAAATTCAAATTCTCTCCTGTTCTGCCCGGCTGAAACATGCCATTTCAATGACAGATTTTCTCACCCCCTTGTCCAAGGTAATATTACATGATTAGTCACTTACTATATATATTTCCTCACTGTCCACTGTCCAAACCCCATATTGGTCAATGAAATAGATATTTCTTTGCTAGATTTCAAGATCCAAGAGGGCAGGGACTATGTGTTGAACAAGTTTAGTGGAATCTAAAAAGTAGGCCCAGAAAGTAGGTGCTGAGTAATGCTTTCCTGCTGTTGTGACCAACCACACGTAGGCTGTTTTCATATAATCAGGATGAATCTAATTTTAAAATGAACAACCGTGTGTCCTCAGATGAACCAGAATATACACTTACAAGGCCCTGCTGTCCTGCATTATAAATAAGGGAATAGGTTGTCCGGCAGGAAAAAGCTCTGCTGTTCTTTTCCCTTAAAAAAAAAAGAAAAAAGAAAAAAGCTATCCACACATAAGAACTGAGATAGAAGATCTTCCCATCTCCTCAACTAAGTTGACAAGAAAGTAGATGCTCTGTGCAAAAATGAAACCCAACAAAAACCCACAATCCAAGAAGAGTGGCTTCTAAGGATTTGTAAAGAAACGTCCTTAAGAATGGCTTATTCTATATAGACCCCAAGCTTGGTGGCCTGATTCCTCAACTTTTGTAACAACAAAGATTTCCTTAGGCAGTGGGTTCAAGTTTCTGCAGAGACAACATTCTGAGACATGACCCTTGGACATATTGCTGCCATGGCATCTTTCACAACACCTAGGTTTTGTGTGAACTTTTTAAGATTTTAGTGTCTCAGAGTTCTCATTACATGGAAGATAAATCATTTAACTTTGTCCTGAATGGGTTTACAATTCATTTTTCTTCTTTGTCTAGCAGTGTTTTGAAATAACTTTTTCATTTTTGCTATTTTGTGGTTGTAAATTCCCACCGGTAATTCATTAAAGTTTCATTTGAACCATGACAGTGGTTGCTCTTCATCTTTGCCTCTTCCCAGCTCTAGAGTAGGACCTCTTCTCAGAGTCAAGTGTTGCTACTTAGTGGAGTTCTTGCAGAAGTTTGACTGGAGGGACATTTGAAACTAATAGGGATTATGTTTGCATTTCCTGCTATCCTTAAGCAAAAGACATGGTTTTGTTTATTCTCTCAATGGGAGAGAAAGGAATGTGCCTAGAGCTGTGTTTCTGATGGTCTGAAAGAAATGGGACTCAGAGGACCCCAGTGATTCTGTGCTCAGGCCTTAAGGATGAAAAAATCAGTCCCTCTAAAACAGAAGCCTCAGAGCTCTTCCATCAGAGGAACCTGGGTTGCAAGTGTCTGCCAGCAGAATATTCCTTCAAAAGACTTGCCATAAGAGTACTGTCCCCAAAAGCAGACCCTGAGATGGAAATTCATGTGCAAATTATATTAGGGGAAAGATCAAGAAAACACCAATGGCAGATGGGTAAGTCAGCCAGAGCAGGGACAGTAGCCAATAAGATGGCATTATCAAACCAGTTACCACTGTGGGCACCTGAAGCTTAGTCACATTGGTGAACTCTGGGAGACACCGTGGAACATGGGTCTCATAGATACCTCACCACGATGCAAATGAGAGTCTTTATTCACCAAAACCTGTCAGACTTTAGTTGAGGACTGCCTCCAGAGGCAATTGATTCCCTGGTTTTTCAGGACTGCCACTTGGGTGGCCACGAGCACGCCTCCTGGCAAAAGAATGCAGTTTTTGGCAGTCAGAAGACAAGCTGGTAGGCCCTGATGTGGTGCCCATGGACATAGGGTCAGGGCACCAGGGGCCTCTACTACGCTTAAGCCTTTCTAGTCATTGGCATATTACCTTACAGGGCAGCCTCTATCTCCATTTCCACCCTAGGATTGCTGGTTTCCTTTGGACTTCTGCTTGGTTCTCAAGAGATACAAACCGCCCTTAGCTGATGCAGTGGGGCTGACCCCACCAGCATTTAGTCTAAGATTGACAAGAGAAGGATCCATTGAAACAGGAGGCACAGGCAGATTTCCCCACTCTTGCTCAGCCCCATCATCTCTCTCTCACACGGTCTTCATTCTAAGACCTTACTCTTCACCTGCATTAACCTAGTGGTCCTAGTGAGTACATTCTGTCTCCTGACAGCTTTTGATCCTGTCTGCACCATGCTTTTTTACCCACCCCCCCCCAGCAGGGTTTCTCAACCTGTGTATGATTGACAGCTTGGGGCAGATAATTCATTTATTTAGGGAGCTGTCCTGTGTATGATAGTATGTCTAGCAGCATCCTTGACCTCTACCCATTCAAGGCCATTAGCACTCCACTCTTCAATTGTGACAATCAAAAATTTCTCCACACATTGCCAAGTGTCCCCTGGGAGGCATAACTGTTCCCCTTGAAAACCACTGCCTTGGACCTTAGTTCCAAATCTTAATCCCACCCTCCCCCAGGATCCTCATCAATTATAATTACCCATTTATTGTAATCCTAGTCCTAACGGTCAGGAGAGGCATTCCAAAATCTGGGAAATGTGAATATTTTCCTCAGTTGACTTTCATATACCTACTACTCCACCTTCCTCTGCCCTACTCTAGCCAGGAATTAAGAATCACTATGGTCTGTCTTTTTTCCTCCCCTTTCTCTTCTCCCTATTTGCATTGTGGACAATTGCAATTTGGAAGATGCCACTTTTCATTTCTGCCTTCTTTGTAAAAGTTCTTGCTCAGTTCAATAAAGCAAACACTAGTGGCAAATCAGTGAATAAAGTACATTAGTAAGATGTTACATGCTATTTTAAAAATTATGTTGATCCATTCATTCATCAAACATTTGTCTAGCACCAAATATGTGCCAGGTATATACTTGGGTACAGTGGGGAACAACATATTCCCTGCTCCCTTCAGATAGATACACAAAATGCTCAGAGATTTTTATTTTATCAATACATGTATACCCTAAATTCTGAAAGCTGGAAGCACAGAAAGCCAGTATTGTACTAGGAACAGTTGCAATTACTGGCACAGTCTTTCCTAATTTGGTAATTCTAACTATATGGTTTAGAATTACGACATTCTGCTTTGAACTATAGGATTGATTTCTGTTCCATTCAGAAGTATTTTGTGAGTACAGTCCACCTGGACAAGCGGGTTTCACAGTTTAACAAGTTCCTGAAATGAAATGTTAATGAGTCTTTCACACACTCTTGTTTGCCAGAATCTCTCCTGCTTTTCCTGCTTTACCTCATTGAACAGTTGTCCACATTTTTAGGCAATCCCTTTCAAAGGGGCTTTCAAGCAATGAAGAACAGGGTTGCACTGCTGCTGCTTTTTTGTCTGGGAATTGGTTATGGAGAAACCAAAAAGAATAATATTCACAGGGGAGAGGATTATAAAGATTCTGATGTCACTGGGAGAGCTGCAGAGGGATGTCGCCTTGTTCCACCACCTTGCATGGACTCTATGCATCCTGTGGAAATGCTTGGGGTATCCTCAGCACCAATGGAGGCTCCTGTTCTGGCAGCCTTAGCTGTGAGGGGGTGGTGTGTCCCAAGCAGTTACTTCTGATCCTCTCAGTCCCGTTGTACTGACTTCTGCACCCTTAGTTCTGGGAATGTGCTGCCTCCAGAGCAGCGCATCCACACCACCTGGAGCTGGTTACACAGGCAGCATCTTGGCTCCACCCCAAACCTGCCAAACCTGAATCTGCATTTCAGCAGGATCCCCAGGGTTTCCTGTGTGCTTTGGAGTTGGAGACGTGTTTTTGTCTCTTATTCATCTTCTACTTCTCATTACCTAAAAAGGTGCAGGATCCAAAAGTATAAAAGAGTTAATGCAGTAACCCTGGTGTGTATTGATTAACCCCAGTATACCTAATTTATTGTTTTTCAAACTTGGCTTTCAGCATATTAGTGGGTCTTGAATGAACATATGAGTCACAAACTACAAAAATTTTAAGTAAAAAGGACTACACTAGGAAGTATTAGAGTATATCACATGTTTTGGAAACGTGGGTTTCATTAAAAAATGCAAACACACACAGACACACAATTTTGTATGTATGCACTGGGTCATGATTACAAAATGGAATTCTGACTGGGATTACGGTTTTTAAAAAAAGGAATCCTGAAAACCGCTGTTCTAAAGAATGAATATATCTCTTTGTATATATTGATCCATGTTTAAAAAAAAGATCAAAATACACATTTGATGAAGTTTGGCTACTTTTCTCTCACCTGAGAGAAAGAGATTATCTGAGATTATATTCTCTAATTCAGACCCCTGAACAAGTAAAATGTCCATATAGCATTTATGTATGTCAAAATTACCTGAACTGTAGGTTAATGATAGTAAGAATTTTAACTTCTCACTCAATTTCAGAAAACACTGTTCTATCAGAGACTGTCTCAAAATCTTGAAAAAGACACTTTTAGAGAAACATTCATTTTAAATTTAAAAAAAGACCAACTGTAGGCTCGCCATAGCACATAGGTTAGTTTGAAGGGAATAATAATTTGGAACCCATAAGAAATTCTCCAGGTTATGGGAGATCCAGGGTGTCCCAAAAGTAGTGGTAAAGTTTTAAGTTTAAATATCTTCAGAAGCATAAAGGCTACAAACTTACAAAAAAAATGGTTTGTAAGTTCAGTCACTTAGATTTTTTTCAACATTCATCTAGCTTTGCGGATATTGAGAAGCAAATTTTTCCTTTCAATTTTTTTGTCGCAGTCTCTCTGATTGAAGATGGCAACCACTAAAACAAATTAAGAGGAAAAATTTACTTCTCAAAATCCCCAAGCTAAATGAGTGCAAAAGAAATTTAGATAGTGCAACTTGCAAAGGTGTTCTTGTCTAAATTTGTAGCGTTAATCCTTCTGAAGATAGCACCCTGTAGAAGGAAGGAAAACCATGTCACTCTTCAAGCACGAGTCTGTGTGAAGCTGCGGCAGAGACCTAGAGAGTCAGATTTCACCACGTGTGAGAAAGAACCAGTCCTCAGGGGTGAAACCAAGGCGCTTTGTGAAGGAGGGTGCTAATGCCAGGATGAGACACGGTTACAGGGAAGTGCTTTCAATCTAGCAGGCAGGATCTGTGCCAGACAATGAGTTGTCTTTGAAAGTGCCTTTGCCCTGCGATAGCAGCAGCTGGGAGAACCTAAGAGCTCTGTCTGAGCTTCCCAGATATGTGGAGCCTCTGATTTTGATGAAATGAAGGCTTGAGTGTTGAGTGTTTACTTAGGAAGACTTGAGTGAGCTATTAAGCAGTATTTTATTAAAATTATTTCAAATATGCTTTTAAGGAACAGTGAACATGCTTTTATTATTCTACGGTAGATATGTGAACTGTATAGAATCTTTGCTTTGAAAAAAAAAAAGAATCTTTGCTTTGCTAAAATTAAAGCAAACTGATGGTGTCCATATTCTTTGAGAAAGCTATGTTTTGGGGGAATTTTTAAATAATTTTACATGCTACAAAAGGTCAGATAACTAGTATTCTCTTTCAGATGTGTTAAAAGTGTGTGATTTTGCTTACTTTCTGAAACTATCCTATTTTTTTCTTCCAAAACTAATTTTTTTGCTAGTACACAGCCCTTTGAGAAAAAACTATATATCCAAACACATAATTTGAGTACACATGGCATATATAATTTGAACATATGTTGAATATATACTAAGTATATGTGATTTGAAAGTCAATGAGAAAAAGAATATTAGACATTATAAATGGTAGCAGTTGTAACAACTTCTTATATTGATTTCTAAATAGAGTTACTTTCTCAATATTGTGGTTTGATTTTTTTCATAAATTGTAATTTTATTTTACCAAATAAAACATTGAGTTTAATATCAACTTGCAATATTATTATTTGTCATAATGTGTTTTTAGTAATTTCTGGCTTATTTAAAAAAAATCCTATGTTTCAGGCTCCCACCACTTGTTTTGTGATGGTTACAGTTTTATAAAGTAGCACTGTCACTCTCAAGACCAATGAGAACACAACAAATTTTGAGCCTCATGCCAAAAAGGACATTTTGTTCTAAGAACATTAGTTATATCAAAAAGCACACATTAGTTTATTTGTTTTCATTTGTGATTTATCATAGATTTTACGTTCTTTCTATTAAAAAGTGAAGTTTATTGTATGAAGTCATTCTTGTATTGATAGCATTTTGGACATATTTCATATTTCTACTTTTCAAATTAGCGAGCAAAGTAAAAGTTCCAACATGTACCATTCTGATCCGAATCCACACAGTTGAATTAATTGTGCTCATATGTACATGTTTGAGGCTTGAAACTTTCCCCATGCCTCTAGTCTCACAGTTAGCTATACATAGCACACATGTTCTGCAGCAGTCTTCTGATCCGTCAAAAAAATAGAGTTTTGTTTTGTTTCATTTTGTTTGGATGAAGTATCAAAGACAGAATCCATGCCAGAAATATTGTGTATTTGAATTATTGTAATTTTTTTCCCCACATAAGAAACCTGAAGCAAAACAGTAACCATTAATTCTGCAAAGTGTAGGATGACAAATAGTTGTGTGCCAACTCAAGTAGGTTTTGGTGGCTGGTATGTTTGAGAAATATTTTATGGGGATCTCTAGCTGCAGTAAAGCGTAATGTGATTGATTAGTAATATCTGTTATTGGAAGAACAATTAGAAAGCAATAGCCTGAGTGTCATGTGTTTTCTTAGCCTGTATCCATACCTAAGAAGGATTAAATCCTCCAGATTTGTCCCATTATGTTGCTCTAGGCTTTGTATTTTGTGCTTTTGAAGGGGTATTGTACCTGTTCTGAAGATTTGTTCATTTTCTGTTTGATAGCAAATCAGAAAATTCATCAGCAAATCAAGGAGACTATGTAAGTGTTTCCTTATTGGCAAGTTCAGTGTCATGTCACAGAAAACAAAGCATAGAGTGAAATTTTTTATTGTGTCTTTGGTTTTCTGAGTCCTGAGACTATGTGTATAAATATGTAATTAATAGTACTTTAAAAACTGAAATACAAAACAGTTGGAACTCTTTCAAGAACATGCTAGTTTCTTAAAATAAGATTGGAGACAATATTTTCTATTATATTTAAAGTGGATAAAATTTTATTTGTGTAATTCATCACTTGGACTTCATGGTGTACGTTATTTCTCAGTTACAGTACTAATCCTCACAGGAAGCTTTGGTCAGCCTCTTGACATGGACAGAGGAAGGGAATTGCTTGTATGTGAGAGGAAAAGGCAAATAGAAGATCACAGGCAAGCACCTCTTGGATCTACCAAGCTAGGGAGATAGAAGAATTTGGCAAAGAGGGCATAGCAGTGCAAAACTGCAGTTTGAAGATCAATGAAACATGTTTTTCTTATTCTACCAAGTAAAACGGACTCTTCTATCAATCAATTTGATTGGATTCCCTTGAAATCTACCTCTGAGAAAGACCTGAGTAGTGTTCCCCTTCATTATTACTCAAGTGTCAGCCAAACCTGGAAGCTCATAATTGTTTACATTACGTTAAGGAACTATAAGGTCCTTAGGAATTAAGGAGGTAAAGAAAGAAATCTTTTGTACAGTTGGTTTTGGCATTCTTTCCATAAAGAGTTGAGTCATCTCTTTAACAAGTCTGGGACTTGACTCTGTAAAGACTGGCGGAGAGAGCAGTAGGAGGCAATTGGGTTTGTGTTCTCACCACTTACACAGTTGACTCTCCTTTATAGGGGCTGGTAGTCTTCAGGAAAAAATGAATTGTGGCCACATGTGTCTTAATGTGTCTTCAGGGATTCTTATAAAAGGGGATCAAATGCTAGGTCCTTGTAGATGTTTGTTACAAGATGTTACCATTGTGGGAGCTGAGATATGTGTTGTTTTTATCAACAGTAATTAGGTTTTCTCTGGAGTGAAAGGTGGGTTAAGGAAGTCTCAAAGATTGCCTGAACATCTTCTTTCTCTTCTCTTGTCCTGTACAGCTTTAATAATATTAATGTAGTAACACAACATAGGGCATGAAATATGGACCTTGATAGACAAACTTCAATATAAGTATGGTGTCCTTACTAATTAGCCGATGTGATGTTGGGGAAAGTTGCTTAACTTTTTCTCTGAGCTTCAATTTCCAACCCTATAAAAATGTAAAAAACAAAGAAAACAAAAAAGTCTGCCATGTAAGAATATGGTGAAGATTGGAGATACCTGGAAAATAAGTTGTAGTATAATATTAAAAGGAACTGGTTTCAGCAGAGCCTATGCCTTTGAGCTGCCAGATTTTGAGGGCATGCCTGGTTACAGGCCATTTTCTCCTGGTTGAGGGACTAGAGGGAGTAGGAGAAAGAAAGGAAAAAAGGGCAACTTACAAGAAGATCTACAACTTCTCCACTCATAATGAATTGTTTTTTTGTTGTTGTTGTTGTTGTTTGCTTGCTTGTTTTTTTTGTTTTTTTTTTTTTGTGGGGTTTTTTGAGATTTTATTCTGGATTTTAGAGCAAAGCAAGTTTCTCATAGTGTCCTCTTGGATAAGATGGGGATATGTAGTCTGATAATAGGAAAGTTCACAAATTGAACAATCATATACATGGGAGGTTTTCATGGATTAACATGAGGCTGAATGAGGGTGATCTGCCAAGGACCTCTGCCTTCTGCCCCAGCTCTGTATGGATGTTTGAGTGACACCATGAAAAAAATGAATGTGACATGCTTATCAAATGTTCAGGAGTCACAAAGCTGGAGGGGAGAAGTGATATGTCCCAAAGTAGAGCATGAATTTAGAGAGATTTTGAGGGGCTGGGACAGTGTGAGTCAAAATCAAGAAGACCTAAAGGAGGATTTAAAACCACAACCTTACATTAGATATGGATTGAAGGGAAGGTCTAAATTCTAGGAGAATGCCAGTCATCAGTTTAGCATGAGTTAATAAGCAATGTAGGTACTTCAACCAGTATTGTGGTCTTAAGTTTCATTGAAACAGTGGTTCGCAGACTTGATCTGAATCATACTCACCTGGAGGGCTTGTTAAAATACAGATAGCTAGGATCCATCCCTAGTGTTTCTGACTCATGAGGTCTAGATTGCAGCTGGAGAATTTACATCTTGAGCAAATTGCCAGGTAATGTGAATGTCTCTCCTCTGGGCACCCCCCATGGAAACTAGTACATTAGAAGAACAACCCTGCTAAATATAGAAAAATGACTGTATCTCCTGAAGTATTGAAACAATTTTGGGTCCTGCTTTTCCGGTTAGGACAAAAGCCAGAAGGATGGGAAGAATTCTAGAAAGAATGTAGTATTAGGGATCATTGAGGGAAAAGGAGTTTATGGAAAGGAGCAAAACTTTAGAGGTGCAATAGCTGCCTTCAAAAATTTGAGAGATCAACATGGTGAAGAGTCTTGGTTAAGAGTGTATACGTTGAGGGCAGCCCCAGTGGCGCAGCGGTTTAGTGCCGCCTGCAGCCCAGGGTGTGATCCTGGAGACCCTGAATCGAGTCCCACGTCAGGCTCTCTGCATGGAGCCTGCTTCTCCTTCTGCCTGTGTCTCTGCCTCTCATTCTCATTCTGTGTCTCTATGAGTAAATGAATAAAATCTTTAAAAAAAAAGTGTATACGTCGAAAAAAAAAGTGATACATTGGAACCAAATAAACCTGGATTTGGTCCATCATTTTGCTGATCTTTTATATATTTAACAAACACTTATATGCTACTTCATAAATACCAGGCACTGTTCCAAATGCTTTACGCATATTAACTCATTTAATCCTCATAACAAACCACCTTATAAAGTAGGTTCAGAGAGGCGAAACAACTTTCTTAAGGTCACATACCTAGTAAATGGTGAAACTGGGACTCAGATCCAGGCAGTCGTGTGGAGTCCATGTTCTTAAATACTATGTAATACTGTCTCTCTACTATTGACTCCTCTCCACCTAATTAGTTACGAGTCCTTAATGACACCCCAATTTCACTGTGACTCAGTTCTCTTCATTGTTACAATAGAGATAATCCTTTTCTTATGGGTTTGTTCTGAAGAGTCAAAAGAGATATACTTGTGAAACTTATGGCTTGTGTCTGGTATGTAGACTTTTGTGATACTGAAAATTAGGAACAGTGGGTAAAGTTAGTGTGTGTGTGTCAGACTGTGACTCAAGAGTCTTAAAATCTACCTGTCAGTTATGGGGTACAGAAACAGAACTAGGGTTTCAGCTGTGAAAGTATTTCTTGGAATTCAAATGGCCCCCTATAAGAACCATCTGGGTAGTACCCAAGTCTTGAGGAGGAGGCTAGACTAACTGCTATTCTGACTTTAAAATTCTACAACTGTAAAATACTGACTTAATTCATTTGAAAATGTCAGTCTTCATCAGATTGTTCGATTATTTCCTCCTGTCCTCACTTCAGCTTTATGCAGATTCTAAAAGACTCTGTCTGTCAGTGTTAAAGCAATTATAAGTTACCCAAAGTATTTTCTATACTTTACTCATTCTTCACTTTTCAGCAGCACAGACACCTGTTCATAGTCTGTTGCTCTTCAACACTTTTCTCTAAATAAGTTAATAATATTTATTCTTACATCCAGTAGCTATTTCTTGCCTGGTTTCCTTATACCTCAGTTTTCCTTAGTAACAATGTATTTTGATTTTCAGATGTATCTGAAGCCCTTAAATTTTAAAGCAATAGTGATTATTTTCAGAGATATTTTTATTTTGTTACTCTAAAGTTGTTTGGATGTTTTCCCTGATATACATATAGAGATTTGATCAGGAAAACCAGATATAAAAAGCAAAAAAGTTTGTCTAGGGTGTCTTGGTTTATTGAGGAGTTGTACATCCAGGGATAGGACTTTTGTTGATGCAAAAGGCCTATGACAGTAGAGTTTACTTGAAGTGCTTTCCCAGCTCCTATTTAGCTTCTTCCTGTAGAAGCAGCTCCCATAACTGGGCTGCCTCAGGAATTATTAATAACTCATGAATCTATTGAGCTTATTACATCCTCATAGCTGTGCCGGGGCCCAGAAATTCAAGATGGTTGGAGCTGGTTCCGAAGGAGGAAGATGTCTAACTAGGCAATTACAGAGGCAAGAGATACCTGCTAAGATGGGGGAAATCTTGGTTTCTATTAAAGTACTCAATCAGATGTCTATGTAGGAATAATAGAGAACTTCCCAGAAGAGGTAATGCTTCATCTGTTTTGTAGAATTAGTAGTATTCAGCCTGGCAGAGTCTTGAGTGAGTGTGTGTGTGTGCACATTTGTGCACGTGTGTGAATTAGGTAAAAGTGTGCATACTAGGACATGTGACTCCCAAACCACTTCCCCAATTGGGTTTCTAGAATCCTAACATCCGGGCCTTTACTTTGCAGACAATAGTTCGAAAAAGGTCTTTCCTGGGAAATCTGAGCAGCTCAAGAGGAAAGTCCTAATGGGGCATCTGGGTAGTGCAGTTGGTTGAGCACCCAGCTCTTGGTTTTGGCTCAGGTCTTGATCTCAGGGTCATGAGATTGAGCCCTACGATGGGCTCTGTGCTCAGTGTGGAATCTGCTTGGGATTCTCTTTCCCTTTCCCTCTGCCTCGCCCCTCCCCACCCCATCGTGTGCTCCCTGTCTTTCTCTCAAATAAATAAATAAACATATCTTTTAAAAAAGACCTAAAGAGGTATCCCTGGGTGGCGCAGTGGTTTGGCGCCTGCCTTTGGCCCAGGGCGCGATCCTGGAGACCCGGGATCGAATCCCACGTCGGGCTCCCGGTGCATGGAACCTGCTTCTCCCTCTGCCTGTGTCTCTGCCTCTCTCTCTCTCTCTCTCTCTCTCTCTCTCTGTATGACTATCATAAATTAAAACAAAACAAAACAAAACAAAAAAAGACCTAAAGATATTAAATTAGAGGTACCTTGAATTATGCCTAATCATATCAATCAATAAAGGAAAAGGTAAAGTTGAGAAAATCTCCCAGAAAGGAGAAGATGGTAATAGTAAATAGGAGAAGAGAAAAAAAAGATAATTAAAAGGCAAATTTAGTCATCCCAACATCTTAATAAAAGAAATATCAAGAAGAGAAAACATAAAAAATGAACAGAAGGAGCATATTACCAAACTAATCCAGAAGGGTACACATGTGTGATGGGAAGAGAGAGAAATGAGCTGCTTCTCATGTTCCATATTGGGGAGTAATTACATATTGCCTAAAACTGAAATGTCATGTAATGCAATCATGTTATTAGGATGAACATGGAAGTAAAGCCTTCTTTTCCATAAGTAAATAAAAGAACTTAGAGAGGTTACCTCTAGGAAGGGGAGATGGAGAGTAATATTTTGTAACAAATCTTATAAAACTACTTGATACTTTAAACTATGTACAACTATAAATTTAATAAAAATAAAACCCCCCAAAATTTTTTTGTTAAAATGTGGTGAAAGAGTAGACTAGAAGAAGGTAAGGAAAAAGTGACTGAAATTGAAGGTGGTGCTGATATCACCTAGCATACAGTGAGGAAATGAAGATACAACTAAAGGAAAACTCTAAGTTCTACACAGGATAAATAAAAGCAGATCCACCCTTAGACTCATCCTGATGAGAATGTGGCCAACTGAATGAAAAGGGGCTAGGTCTGTATCTCCCTTTCCCCTTGACTCATTTTACCTAACCACTCACCCTCCTCCCCTCTAGCAAACATCTCTTTGTTCTCTGAATTTATAGTTCTGATTCAGCTTTTTGCTTATTTTTTTTTTAGATTCCATTTATGAGTGGAATTGTATGGAATTTGTCTTTCTCAATCTAATTTATTTCCATTAGTATAATACTCTGTAGGTCCATCCATGTTGTTTCAATGACACAATCTCATCCGATTTTATGGCTGTGTAATATAACCACATTTTCCTTATCCATTGTCTACTGATGGACACTTACGTGTTTCCAAGTCTTGACTATTGTAAATAATGCTGCAATAAATATATAAGATGTATATATCTTTTCAAGTTAGTGTTTTAGTTTTCCCTGGATAAATACCCAATAGTAGAATTATTGGCTCATGTGATAGTTCTAGTTTTAATTTTTTAGGAGCCTCCATACTGTTTTCCACAGTGGGGGTACCAATTTACATTCCCACTAATAGTGTGTGAGGGTCTATTTTTCTCCACATCCTCACCAACATTTGCTGTTTCTTGTCTTCTTTTTTAAAAAGATTTTATTTATTTATGAGAGAGAGAGAGCACGCGCATGCATAAGCAAGGGGAGGGACAGAGACAGAGAGAGAAGCAGACTCCCCACAGAGAGGGAGCTAAGCATGGGGCCTGATCCCATGACTCTGAGATCACCACCTGAGCCATAGACAGACACTTAACCAACTGAGCCACCCAGGTACCCTGTTCCTTGTCTTCTTGGTTTGATATACAAATTTAGGGATAATCTCCATAGAAATAGAATGACTTCCAAACTGGTGGAGGGGAATAAAGAAAATTCAATCAATTGATATAATAGATAGAAAGAAAGAAGGGGAAAAAATACCAAGGAAAAAATGTGGCCAAGTAGAAAACAATAACAATAAAATAAGACAACTGAAATAGATCCAAATATGTATTTAACTACAATAAAAATAAATGAACTAAACTCTCCAGTTTGAAGACAAAGATTGTCAGTTTGAAGACAAAGATTGCCAGACTTCATAAAATACAAGTTCTAGCTACATATCATTTATAAGCATCGTACCTAAAACATAGTGACTCAAAAAATGTGAATGTAATGGAAAGGAAGCAGCTATATGAGGTAAATATGAATTAAAATAAAGCTAAAGTAACAACATCCATATTAGGTAAAATTAGATATTAAGACTTAAAAAAAAATATGTCATCACCATTGATCATTTGAGCCAAAATTTAGTGACCTAATTAATGGCCAAAATTTAATGACCTAATTATTTATCTTTATTTGTGCATTTCTGTTGAAATGCACCATATTTACCAAGTTAATTCAACCATTTTTTAAGGCCATTCTTACATATTTTTGGAGTGTCAATAACTCTTTTATAAAGGATCCCATTTAACAAATCACTGCATCGGTGTGCTACATGGTGGCTATATGACCTACATGAGCAGTTCAGCACCCATGAACATTCATTAATACTTAGAGAATACTTGGCAGTTTGTGCTAATCGACAGTTTCCAAGCCTGTCTTTTTAATTATTGGGAAGTAGTTTGTTCCCCATAAAATTCTAGGCCAAAATCAAATAGACTTTTGAACCAATTTTTCATCATAGTGAAAATTGCTCAAGTGGACTTAATTTTAAACTTGCTTCATGTAACAGTATCATAATTACCCATGCCTTTTAAAATATAGTATCAGAAAGGTCTTTCAGGATTATTAATAAGTTTAGAAATGAGATGATGAGAAGAGAGCCCCTTTCCCCTCTTTCAAACACTTTTTCTACCAACCACGTTATGTAGAAGTCTTAATCCGTTTAACATTCTGTTAAGGTTTCAGATACTTCTTCCTTGCTTCTTAACTGGCCCTTGCTACAGAAAACAGCCCCGTGTTCTTACTAATCAGGCCAAACCAATCTTTGTCAATAGTAGGGCCCGGATAGATACCGTGGGATGCGTCTCCCCTCTGTACAGGAGAGAAGTCAAATTGTGTAACCCTACAGTAGTGACAGGAGAAGGGTTACACAGTGTGGGTGGAAAATTGCTCTTGCTCATGCATAGAAACAGATCAGCTTTGGGTACTAGCTCCTCTCAGCTGGGTGCCTTGCCCAGAAGGGGGTGGGGCTGGTAGCCTGAGAAACTGGGTATTTTTCCCAGGCTTCTGGGTCACTGTTTGCTGCCTTTCAATGCCCTTTAAAAAGCACCTCGAGGAAACTTCTCATTGGCAGCTGAAGAACTTGCTAGTTCCAGGGGAAGAATCTGGGCAGGACCAAAGAAGAATTTTCTCCCTTCTCTATTTTTTAGGACTCATAGAAAGTGGGATTTAGCACATTCATTTCAGACACAGGGCCTAAAGGTAGCAGTTTAAAACATGTTTTGTTCTGTTTGGATTTTTAGGCTTCAAATAATCTGATTTCCTTGCTACTTATTATGTAAAACAAGTTTAATCACATAGGTATTTTCCTGATATTTAATAGTTTGGCCCAGGGCATGATGTTAGCAACACCTTGCTCCCGGAATGCTGTGAGTGATAGTTCCATTTAATTCAAAGAACTTCACACATCTGAGAATTTCCTTAAGAAAACCATATACTTCTCACAACAAGAGTCTGTTCTGTTGGAGTTGAGTCATTTATTCCAAAATTGTGGCTATCAATTCTGTGATTTTTTTTTTGACTGGTTTGTTTAGGTCAAATAAAATGTTAATCCATTTTAAAGGTACATTATGTACCAGATTGTTCAATTTATTTGTGAGCCCGTATGTATGCTGAGTCCCTTACCCATTCAAATGATTTTTCCTTTAATTTTTGTTAATTACCAAAGGAATAGCATCCTTATTATTTAAAAAAATCAAGAGCACAGGAAATGCTGAAAATAAAAGTACTGCATTCCAGTGTCACTCCTGTGGCACCATTCATCATTTGTGGGCTAGCTTGGAAAACCAAAAAAAGCTTTTCTGCTACATGTGGCCATACTTCTGGAATTCTAGAATGCCAAACTGGAAAGGAACATAGAGATCATTTATTCAAACTTTCTCAATTCCAGAGAGCAATATTTAACTCAAGAAAGGGGAGGTAACTTGCGTGAGGTTATCATTTCAATATGCTGGTGTCTTGCCCTTAAAACCAAGTCCAAAAAAAAAAAAAAAAAAAAAACCAAGTCCAGGACATCTCATCTCAGACCTTTTCTGGGATATCATACTGCTGGTGAGTTCTTAATCTTTAACCATTTATTTTTAACACCTTTTATTATTATTCTAATGACAAAAGCAAAAATGCTCAATGGAGAAACTGACCCGTTATCTTACCACCCACCATTGAAATGTTGGTATATTTTGGTCCAGGCATTTTTCTATGTCATTGTTGTACAAAAATGGACGAGACTTTACATAATTTCGTGCACTTCTTTTCTCCCTTAATGTATGATGAACATTATTCCGTGTCAGTGAACATTATTCCTTAATATTATTTTTTATAGTTACATGCCAATATGCTATAGATGTGCCATATTTGAGTCCCATTAACATCCATTTAAGAAAAGCATCAATTTGAAAAAAAATGTTGTCTTGGACATAGCTGAATACAAAATCCTTACATATTTTGCGTGCTATATGAAAACCATTGAGTGTAGGGGCACCTGGGTGGCTCAGTGGTTGAGCATCTGCCTTTGCCTTAGGTCATGATCCCGGGGTCCTGGAATCAAGTCCCACATCAGGCTCCCCACAGGGAACTTGCTTCTTCCTCTGCCTATGTCTCTGTTTCTCTCTCTGTGTCTCTCATGAATAAATAAATAAAATCTTAAAAAAAAAAGAAACCCTTGAGTGTAGAAATCATTGTTCAATAATTTAGAAAATACTTGGAAAACTTTTTAGTTGAACCTTTAAAACCCAAAGTTATGTCATGCTACTAGATTAGATAACCTAGAGTTAAAGTAAATAAAATCAGATCAGTTTAGAGAGTAATTATGTTTATCTCTGACTTGGTCAAATATGACTTAATCATTAAGCTAATTAGCCATAGCACTGTTTTATTGGCCATCAGCAAGACGTGTTAGAATAATCTGCCTTATTACTTGTAGACAAAGCATCTGCCTTCCCATCATCTTTTATAACGCTAATAAAACAAATAATAGTAGTAAACATAGAAGCAGCTACTATTTATTGAGAGGAATACAGTATGTCAACAATGTGCCACACTCTTTGCAAACATTACCCTTAATATTCACAACAGTCCAAGGAGGTACACGCTAGTCTTATCTGCACTTTAGAGAAAAAAGAACTGTAGCTCAGAGGGGTTAAGTGACCTGTCTGAGGTGGCACAGATAGAGTGAGTGGCATAATTTGGATTTGAACCCAGATCTGCCTCACTCCAAAATTCAAAACTGGGGCTCACTTCTCCAAAGTGATTCTGACGGATTTTTTTTCCTGCTGATTTAAATTCCTTTATTAGTGGTAGTTATTAACCTTTTGGGGATTGTGTAACCATTGGAGAATCTATACTCCTTGCCTGGAAAATGATGTTTTTGAAAATAAATGGATAATTTTTCATCAAATTTCAGAAGTTACAGTCTGTAGCCTGAGAACCCCTACCTACACTTGAGCAATACCCTTTGGGTCTTTAAGTCTCTTATAGTTATTTGCGGCCAAACAAATAACCTGTAAGAGGAACACATGCAATACTTAGTGACTAAAATTGTGACCTTGTTGCAGCGGTAGAGTGTTGGTCCATGGAATTAGAGAGGGCAGGAAGCACTCGTTAAGCATTTCACCTGTTTGTTATTTGTTTTTGGGACCAGCCAGCTCTGGAGGCGATCCCAAAAACTTTTAAGACTTACACTGAATCCTAACTACAGAATAACTCCATAACATGATCTCACAGCCAAATAACTCTCTAGATACTCAACAATTACTTATTGAAATACAAGGTGAAACTTTCAGGTTTTTCCTGCTTAGAATGGGTTATGTTAAAGGAACAAAAAGAAAATTATATAAATATTACTCTGTACAACCTGTTAGAAATATAAAAAGAAATCTGGTGCAAACAAAACCGTGAACATTATAAAACCCACACAGTGGGTTAACAGTTTTCTATGCCCCTGACCCCATCATTAATGCATATAATGGAGAGTAAGTTGTTTTTTGGCATGTTTTTTTTTCCTGATCATCTCTCAACATTGTGATGCTTCCAATGACTTTAGCTTTATAATTTAAGACAATTTATTTCACACTGGGTGATATAAAACAAAAAAAGAAATACCTTCTGCTTGAATTTATAAAGATAAACCACAGATAGATAGGGCTTGTTCTTTTCACTTTTCTATTTTGCTATTGGAATGACAGAGTTCACCAGATAATATATTCTAAAAATCCCATTAGGAAAATGTGCTAAATGGAATCTCCTTAATGTATATAGAAAAACAATCTTTTTAGGGGATGTGGGGGCAAAGTAAAGGGGACAGTGGGTAAAGATGTTAGGCACAGTGTGAGCTATGTGGTTTGAAATTATTTCTTAGAATTGAATGGCTAAAATTTAATGCTTCTGCTGTTACCAAAGTGTATTTTGAAAGTAAAAATATGGTATTGTGCACTCCAAATGTAAATAAATACATTCTCAATGAATATTTACAAGACAAACACTTGCATAAAAACTAGATAATGTGGTTATTTTTCTTTTAGGATATTTATAATATGCAACATATTTGAGAATTAAAGTCCATCCCATGTGGACATCTGAAGCGCTTTCTAAATGTTTTCTTGTTACATCACTGTTATTGGTTTGGAGTTTGGTCTTTCTTTTTGAACAATAGGAGTCTAATTCTCCCAGGGCTTCATAAGTTGGGTATTCACAGAGGAACATTCATTCTTGCAGACTACTGATACAACATCTACTGCACTATGGGGGAAGGAGAGGATGCCTTGATTCAGTCAGTTTTACCATTTTTAAAAAAGATTTATTTATTCATGAGAGACAGAGAGAGAGAGAGGCAGAGACACAGGCAGAGGGAGAAGCAGGCTCCATGCAGGATGCCTGATGTGGGACTCGATCCTGGGACTCCGGGACCACGCCCTGGGCCAAAGGCAGGTGCCAAACTGCTGAGCCACCAAGGGATCCCCCAGTTTTACCATTTGTAAATGGTCTGATGGAGGAAATTGATACTAATATGCTAAATTATTAGTAGTCAGTATATGAACTAGTATCCTACTGAGTGGTCTGAAAGAGTTGAAAATGTTTAACTCACTGAGAGGCAATGATCTTGCAATTGAGGAGAAGAAAGCTACTTTTTTTTTTAAATACCCAAAGGCAATTGAATATAAATGACAGGCCATAATTTCAGTCTTCTGTAGAAGTAATGGGGTCTTGAGCTCTGCTAAGTGTGCTCCTGAAGAGAGCTTGAAAGTAGAGCAATCGACCAAATTAAGCTGCTCTATCTTTTAGGAATGAAAGATGATGCTGAAATAATTTGTCTGGCAGGTATTATCAGACACTATGACTATTTCCTTTAACCCAGAAGTGCTTTTCTTTTCTTTTACCTGCTACATTTTTTTCAGAAACCTACTGTTCAGATGTCCCCAGGCCCACCCCAAAGCAGCTTGTTAGCAATATAGAATCCTAGGCTCTACCCCAGAGCTGCTGGGCTAGAATCTGCACTGAAAAAGATGCCCTGGTGGCTTGTCAATGTGTGAGAAGCTCTGGTTGAAATCACTGAAGCAATGACTGAATAATCGTGACCATTATGACCCTGATGATTTCATGGAGCTCCCAAAAGTGCCTAACCTTTATCTAAAGGCAAATATCCTCACTGGGAAATTTGACCTGCTATTTTAGAAAAGTACAGAATTATAAAGTGTCCTAGGTTCCTTCCTACTAAGATTTCCTTCCCTTGATCCCCTACTTTTTTCCAAATATTGTGTAGTCCAATAAAGCCTAACTAGTAACACAATTAGGTGAGATTTGTGTATCTATGACACCTGAAAACCCCATACTCCACAATTTACCCCAGTTTTATCCTCTTTTCCTCAAAATTATTTCTAGAATGACAAATCAGAAATTAAGGGAATTCACAATTCGCCACCTTTGCCCCTCTACTCTCTCTGGAGGCTAGGCAATGCTCTATCTAGGGCCAAATGAATAGAAACTCTGAAAGAGAATTATTAGTAAACCAGAAAGCATACAAACTGGTTACTGCATGAGAGGAAGATGGTTATACACATTTATCACTATTAAGTACAAAACTCTAATTCATAGTCTCATGAAATGGAGAGGAACCCGGTTTCCTTTTGACACAGTTTCTATCCAGTGACAACCAATACAGATTAAATGAATGCATTCCTATAAGCTTTATGAACACTTTCAACTTATGTTTAAATGCCTTTTTCTGAGAATCTAAAAAGACTGTATGCTTTCTTTCTTACTGACTTGCATGAGAAGGTAATAGTTTGCAGAGAAATTCAGTGAAGCGGTTGATAGAATGTTTTAAAAATGTATTTCAGAGAGTAGAGCAATAATAGTGATGTCAAAACAGCATCATCACATTCTCCATCCCACTTAAACCAGCACTAGGCCTGGTACGTCCATTTCTTCTCATCAGCCAGATGAAATGGAGTAGTAAAAATCAATCCTATATTTTATTGAATCTTATAATACAGTTCTCTCTTCTCTGACTGTTAATAAAATATCCCCCTTGGAAAGAAGCCAGAATTCTCTTGGGCAGTTTAGACTTTCTGACAGAGAGGAAAATTGGGAATGGGAGGTAGCAAAGGAATATAGAAGTAAAAAATTAACTTTTAGGGTCAAAATTCCTATCTGAACAGATTGACTAGTCTGATTATTTTTTAAGGTATCATGTTGATATAAGTGTTTTGAATTGAGTCATAAGTAATGATTTAACTGAAGGTATGCTGTATTAACTCTTAGCAACACTGAAAAAACAAGTCACTTTTTGAGTTCATATTTCTCACTGACAGTAACAGAACACATGGGATTATTTGTAGCTCCCCAGTTGGGTGAGATCTCTCAGGCTATCAAAGGCAAGTGGATAAAGTTTGGGAATGTAGGGGGGAAAAGGTTTGATAAAGAAGGGAAGGTAGGGGGAAAAAACGGTTTTGCTGGGAAGATTGAAGATAGAATTCAAAATCAAATTGAATATCCATTTGCAATACCTTCCAACCCTACTTAGGAATTGAGTGATGGAGGTGATGTCTCCAAGTACTCATTGCCAAAGAAAGAGACCTGTATCTAAACTTCCTAGTCTCTGCTGTCTTATAATGGCAAGTCTTTATGTCCATGGTGCCTAGTATAGAGACAAGTTTGATTAATGTTGATTGAAGGAATGGATCAAGAAGAAGCAATCACCATTTGAACTTCATCCTTGCTCTTTTCATATATTGAATGGGATTCCTTTTGCACGCATGAGACTTAGTTGTGTTGAACTTTGGGTTAGTGCCATTTTGGAAAATGACATGTACTACTCTACATTTCATATAGTGCTGTTGAAAAAATTAAAAATAAGGCTTTGATCTGGAAAGCTCTAATTCTTTTTCTTTACTTTTATAATACTGGGAAAGATGTTTATTCTTTTAGGTTCTTAGTTTCTTTACTCTAAAATCATCATCTTTTACATCTTGTACTCTAAAAAGCAATATATTTGGCTCAAAGATTTTAAGTCTGTCTTTAAACAGTGTTAAAGATGAGAAACTAGGGATTGTAAGAGAGGGAGATCATAGGTTCTTTATGAAAAAGTTTCATCTAAAACTCATCTTTGTTGAAAGCAAATTGTAGATACTCTTTGGTTAAGCCATACCCACCATTGTAAATGCCAACCATAGGTCTAGTTTTTAAGTGCAGTAAAAAGTATATTCCATTATTTTTCATAATGGCCTTATGGAGATATAATTCACATACCATGCAACTCACTCATTTAAAGTATGTGTACCATTCAGTATTTTTTAAAAAATATTCACACAGTTGTAGAACCACCACCACTAACTTTAGACCATTTGTACCACTTCCAAAGGAAACCTGGTTGTTGTCAGCACTCATTCCTCATTCCACCCCTAGCCCTAAGCAACCACTACTTTACTTTGTCTATCAATTTGCCTCTTCTGGAAATTTTATATATATGGAGTCATATAATATATGGTCTTTTGTGATTGGATATTGTTCACTTAACATTTTCAAGGTTTATCTATGATGTAGCATGTATCGGTATTTCTTTACTGATGAATAATATTCCATTATGTGGATATATCGTATTTTATTTTCCATTCATAAGATGATGGACTTTGGCTATTATGCATAATGCTGCTATGAACATTTATGTGCAAGTGTTTGTGTAGACACGTGGTTTCCTTTCTCTTGGGTGTATACATACCTAGGAGCAAAATTGCTGGGTAATATGGTATTTTTAACCTTTTGAAGAACTGCCAGACTGTTTCTCAAAGTGCTGCAGCATTTTAAATTCCTGTCAGCTGGATATAAGGGTTCCAATTTCTTCACATCCTCAACCAATGACTATGTTCCACTTATTTGGGTTTTCCTATCTTGGTAGGTATAAAGTGGTATCTTACTGGGCTATGAATTTCCATTTCCCTTATGGCCAGTGATTATGGCAAGCATCTTTTCATATGTTTGTTTTTGATTATTTCTGTATCTTTTATGGAGAAATGTCCTCTCAGAATCATTGCTTATTTTAAGTTGTGTTGTCTTCATATTATTCAATTGTTTGTATAATCTAGATAAAAGTGCCTTATCAGATATATGATTTGCAATTTTTCTCCCACATATCCTTATGGAATATAAGTTCCATTCTTGAATGCATTCATTTACTTTTTTAAGGAGTATTAGAATCCCAAAGAAAAGTGCTTTGATCTCAATCCAAATAATTATCTATTATACAGAGACATGAAGAATCTATCTTTATTTCTAAAACACCTGTGACACAACAGGACCATATAAAATCATGTAAAATGTAAAATTAACTAGTTCCTGATGAGAGGTTTGGCACGAATGAGAAAATCAATCTCTAAGTTATGAAGAGAAATAAGTAGTGAAAGGTATGAGATTGAAATTTCCTTTGGCTTATCATTGATAGATGGTTATGGAACACCAGTATGTACTGTGATTACATAAGAACAGTTGAGAGTTCGATTCTCAGCTTATTGGGATTGATAGTCATAATGATAACACAAGAACTTTAAAAAAAAAGCTGGATATACTGTAAAATCTTTGAAAAATAATTCTTTCAAAAAAAAAAGAAAAGAAAAATAATTCTTTCAAGATTTTTGGTTTTATCTTCTATTTTTCAAAGGTTGAATATTTGGTTTCATAATTTTTGTTTATATGTTGAAAACAAAGTAAAATACACACACATGTATATGTACATTTTCTTCCTTTTTTTTCATTTTCTTTCTTTTTAAGGATCTCTCTTACTAGAATCAATGATGTTAATTACTTATGTGCCCTCTTCAGTTGATTCTTAGAAGTCTTTATAAGAGCTGTCCCACGGTTAACTTATTCATTCAGCAAATAACTGTACTGTCAACCTCAGGCTCTGGGCTAGATGCTGGGAGTAAGGCGGTAGATAAAACAGACCTTGATTGTTCCTCATATGGAGCTTACAGACAAAATCCGGGTAAGAATACAAATAAGTGTAGAGTTACAAATTTTTAAATTACTATGAAGGTAAGGAAGAGGTGCTAAGAGACAATTAATAGGAAGATCTGTTTTAGGCTAATATGTCAGGGGAGTACCCTGAGACATATGGAGGATTGAATGTAGCTAGCCAGGGGAGGAGGAGAGCATTATAAGCAAAGGCAACAGCATGTGCAAAGGCCATGAGGCCAGGAAAGAGTTTGCTGGGTCCAACGAAGGTCAGGAAGGTCAGTGGGACAGATGGGTGGTAAGTGAGCTAGAAAATGATAGGAGACAGGAACACCTGGGTGGCATAGCTGTTAGGCATCTGCCTTTAGCCCAGGGCATGATCTTGGAGTCCCAGGATCGAGTCCCACATCGGGCTCCCTGCATGGAGCCTGCTTCTCTCTCTGCCTATGTTTCTGCCTCTCTCTCTCTCTTTCTTTGTGTCTGTCATGAATAAATAAATAAAATCTTTTAAAAAAAAGAAAATGATAGGAGACAAAATCTCAGAAGAGGGCAGAAGCTAGTTCACATAAGCGGTTGCGGGACACATTAAGGAGTTTGCATTTTATTCAGAAAGTAGTCAAATTGTTTTGAGGATTTTAGCAGAGGAAATGACATGATCTGATATAAACTTTAAAAAGATCATGTTAGCTGCTTCATAAAGATTGATGTGTGGAAGTGAGGAAATAGAACTAAGATGGCCAGTTAGGAGGCTTTTGTTCTTGCTGAAGCAAGCAGTGATGGAAGCTTGGACAAAGATGGAGCAGTGGAAAACCAATAAGGTTGAATGCATTTCAGATTATTTTGAAAATATGGTGTAATGGTTAAGAGTATATGTTCTAAAGCCAGAGAAACTAGGTTAGAATATGAATTCTCCCCTCTCACAAGCTATATGACCATGGGCAAATTAACTTTTCTATTTCCTTAGTTGTAAAATGGAAATAATAATGGGAATCATCTCATGGAGTTGTTATGAAAATTGAATGAATTAATAATGTTCTATATGCATCCTAAGAGTATCTGTCAAGTAGTGAATGCTTTAATAAGCATTGTTGGTAACGTTTCCACTATTTAAATGAGGAAGTTTTGATGATGGTTTTGATCTTATTTTAGACGTGTGTTTGAAATATGCATGAAATATCCAAGGAGAGATGTGAGAAAGTTGGAATCTGGTGCCCAGAGTAGTGTCCTGGGCCAGAGATAGAGTTTGCATTCAAGATCAGACTATAATGTGCTGGATATATTTACAAGACAGTCAGCACTTGGAATTGATCCAGCCTTGTCCTGGACTGGCAAATGGGATATCAAAACATTCAGTGACTCTGAGTTTCTTTGGAGAGGTGGCAAATATGATAATATGTACAGAGAGTATCATCAAAGAGACCATGTTTTGAATTTTACTCCCCCATTTACAAGTTGGCTGACCATGGACAGCTAGAAGTGTTGGCAAATGATGCAATATGCAGTTGATTGGAGAAGAAGAATCATGGACAACTCTCAGGTTTTTGGCTTGAACACCAGGTTATTTGTAGGGCCAGTTCCTGGAGTGACGGAAAGGTTAAGGAAGTGTGTTTCTCAGAACTTTAGCTTCCTTAGATGTAGGTTTATGTCTTCCTCATAGGTGAGCACCACAAAAAATGCAAATAAATGCCTGGTGTAGGACCTGGAATATGGTAGATGCTCACTAATGTTTTTCTTGTCTACTTTGGGCTCTTCTCCCCTTCTTACAAGAGCTGTCAGCATCTCTACCACCCTGCCTAGTCTGCTTCCTTTTGTAGATGCAGATGGAAGATGACAGCAGTGAGGTAGGTGGCAGAGGAGGTCCAGCACTAAGTTGGAGGTGAGCGAGGCTTCACTCATCTTGGGCACCAAAAACAAAAGGAATCAACATAAATATTTTAATACCATATCATGAAAAGTCAAAATCAATGTGAAAAATTCACGATGAATAAAATATTATATGTTTGCTAAAGATAGAACAAGTATTACCAATTTCTCCCCTTGTCTGTAGCTCTTGCACTCAGTATGGCCCTGTGACAAGGTGAAGGCAAAGAGAAAAGGCTTCCATTCTTGGGCCTCTAAGAGTCTTCCTCATTTTTTGTAAACTTGGGAGTTAAGAGCCAGTCAGCAAACTCGCATACTCTGATGATCTCTAGATGCCAAAGAATGTCTTCTAACAGGCTGCGATACTGGGTACTCTTATCTTAGAATTGGGGGTTGAGGCCTCTGCTAGCCCAGCCCCCAGCCTTCTTCTATCAGTTGCAATGTGGGAGTTGGAACAAGGTTCCTGGATTCGCCCCACTCAGTAAACGCAGACCCTTGTGACCCTGGAACTGTTGAGCAAACACAAAGTGAAATAACCCAATGCTCTATTAAAGGCTGGGGTTTAAAGTTCAGCTTTGTGCTTATCGGCTACAAGCCTAGTTCACTCCCTAGATGATTCTTAAGGTTGTTTCGTACTTGCAATATGGCCTGAGAAGATGAACATTTCATTTCAGAGTGGGTAGCTGTTTGCTTAGCAAGGAGCTGTCAACTGGCAACAAGAAAACAGCAGGTCAGGAGCAGGCGAGGATGAATGAAGGTCCCGTACATGGAACGCTTCCTTACGATCTTGACTTAAGAAGCTAAAGGTACATGTGGTACATGTAGTGGCTTGTGGTTTATAGTTCTTTCCTATAAAAATCAGAAAATTTCCAATGGAAGCAATTTGGTCATTTAAACACTGTCAGCAAGTAGATAATGAGTGATTAAAGGACAGATTTGTCAAAGCTCATATGTATAAGAAACCAATTGTGAAACTGAGCTGGCAGGTCACTTTTCCTCTAACAAAAGCTGGGTATGGGGAAGCCAAATTTTTAAGTTATACTAAGTATTTTTATCTGAATTCAAAAAAACATTTTTCCTAATTTTGAAAACATTTTACTGCAAATGTGGCATATCATGATAATATATGTTTATGAATGATTTGTGGTGAAACAATGAGTAAAGAGAGTCACGTGAATTATTCTGAAGCTGCTGCTGAATGCTGTCTACATGTCAATGGCACTTTAAGATTGCAACATTTTGTTTGGTGACCTTCATACCAGTTGCCCGCATGCACCTTAATCTCCCTCTCAAAAAAGCTGAGCCTGCTGTAGATTGGTCAGTTGCTTTTTTTTTTAACCTAGTTTTTCATTTACCTATTACTTTAGTACACCTGGTTTAAATTGTACAAAAGGATGAAGTTCATTATTATATAACACAGAAGCCCATCTTTGGGTTTTTAGGAAAAATACGTGCAGGGCTGTCATGAATGGAGACCTAAAGTCCTCCTAGATAAATCAGGTGGTACATTTTAAAGAGTAAAAGTAAAGAATGTTCAGAAAAATTATGGAATATGTACACAAAGGGGGAAAGTGTCATAAAGTAATTTCTTGTAAGAAAGTAATTTTCAGCCTGAAACTTATAACTAAATATTTAGAAGCAGAATAAATGTTGGGAAAAATCAGCTTTTTTGAGGGTGGCAATCTGTAAATACGGGGAGTCTGATGTAGGTCTTGGTGTCCAGTTACCTGCTGCTCTGCAGGAATCACTTTTTGAGTATCTCCTCTTTATTTCTCAAGAATGAATACAAAGACTTTTCAAACTATGAATAAATAGTGCATAGTGCCTGAGCTGCAGGCATACAGTATGACCATGAAAGTTATTTCTTAAAGAATTTAAAACAATTTTTAATTGTCTAAGTAAGAATACTGAGTAAGTTGTGATACTTTGTCCTAAAAGGTCTAGTGTCCTTCTTTCCTTCCTTCTTTCCTCTCTCCCTCTCTCCCTGTCTCTCGCCTTCCGTCTTTCCTTCCTATGATACTACCTAGCTAGCTAATTCTCCTCCCTCCTTCCTTCTTGCCTCCCAAGTCCCCTCCTCCCTTCCTTTCTTTACTCAATCACTCTTATGATGTCCATTTGAGTGCTCAGATTATCTTATTTCTACCTTTATAATTATTAGTTTTAAATCAAAGCAGTTAGTCCAACCAGGAGCCAAAAAGCCAAGTCAGTATCTTTTTTTAACCTCTCTACTATTCATCCAAACTTAATCTTCTTTTCCCTTATTATAATAATTATTATTACCAAAATTAGCATTTATGCTAATTTGTGTAGCATTTATGCTAAAAAATAGTGTATGCCTCCTTGTTTGATTTAAGATATTCTCATATATATATATATTTATATAGTTGACTGCCATCTTAATATTTCTTAAAATTGCTACCCCACTTTAAAAAAATCTTTATATCTCTAAAACAAATGTGAATAGCCACAGGATTTGTGGTCAAGCATCATTCAGAAAACCATTAACCTGATTCACTTTTCAGGAGAGAATGTAAAAAATTCCACTGCAAATTACAGATGTTGAACTAAATGTTAGTCTATTAATAAGCAGGGAGAAAAACTAAGTAACTTTCTCTGCTGGGCTAAAATATAGCACTGCTATCTTTTCTGCGGTAGTATTCTCCACCATGGGTTACTGGGGGCTGGGAACTTCCTGTCAGAAAACTAATTTCTATCAGTCGGCCATTGCACGTTCCTGGGAATGCTCAATGTGGCGGTGATGTGGCAGTTAGGTGACATACTGAATTTTAATGTGAGATTGGCCTGCCTCGATCTCAGAAATGAGTCATGCATATGTGAACCTATGAAAACAGTTGGGATCAGATTTAGAGCAAAGAACATTCATTATACTGGTATACAGTGTTTACTATGTTTCTACTAAAATATGTCTGTGGCTAGCTTAGACTTAGGAATTTGAAATCATCGTTTCTAAAGTACTTTGGATTCCCTTTTGTCCTTTCTTTCCTTGTCATTGACTGGCTTGCAGCCGCTGCTTTGTTGCTTCTCAAGCCAGCCACGTGCCTTCCCATTCCTCCCCTCCATCAAATACAGAACCTGCCTTGACCTTCAAACTCAGGCCATGCCTGCTTTGACTTCCTTCTGTCTTACCTTTGTCCTTGACCTCATTTTGGCTGTTTTTTTTTTTTTTTCACCATTCTCTAAATTCATACTTCCCTGGCCTTTGTTTGGACTCCTCTGTCATTTATTTTTAACTGGTGGCACACTGTCCTCCACTGTCATCTACTAGCTTACATTCTCCTTGCTTCTGAAGCTGCAGGACTTTTCTTCTCTGAAAGGACCTTGAAATATTAGGTTTTGTATTTAGGACTTGCTAACTCTTGACCATTATAATACATACTTAGTCAAACAACGTGAAATTGTAAACTCTCAAGGACCAAGGTTTTTATTTTTTACATGTTTTGTACTTATGACAGGTGCTTAATGGGTGTGTCTCAGTTCAGGAAATGAACTTCCAGGTATGGCCCTGGAAAGATGGATATAAATAAGTCTATTTTAGTAAGGACCTATATATTAAGGCTGCTTATACATCTGATGAAACAAACCAGGGAAAGAACTGCTTATCTGTGTATTTTAGTTTTCCTACTTGATAGTATTTGTCTCTGGAAAATTATTTATGTAGTTATCTAGGTGGTCATTAATATTACTCACATTGTAAATTTCATTTTGTTTTACCTTCTTTGGCAGTGTTGCCTTTCTCAGAACTAAGCAATAACGGTTTGTTTTAATGGAAACTTTTTTGCTGTCTTAACCATTTTTAAGTGTACAGTTTCAGTGATACATTGAATGTACATTAAGTACATTTATATTGTGCAGCCATCACCACCATCCTTCTCCAGAACTTTTAATCTTGCAAAATTGAAATGCTATACTCATTAAGCAAGAGATCCCCATATCCCCTCTTGCCAGCCCCTGGAAGTCAACATTCTACCTTATGTCCCTGTGAATTAAACTCCCTAAGTACCTCACATAAATAGAATCATGAAGTATTTGTCTTTTTTTTTTTTTGAAGTATTTGTCTTTTTGTGACTGGCTTATTTCAGTTAGCATCACGTCCTAAAGTTTCATCTATGTTGTATCATGTGTCAGAATCTCCTTTTTAAAAAAATATTTTAGTTATGATTTTTAAGAAGGTTTTATTTATTTGAGGGAGAAAGAGAGAGAGAGAGAGCACGCATATGAACAGGATGAGGGGCAGGAGAAACAGATTCCCCACTGAGCAGATTTTCCCCATGAGGGGCTTGATCCCAGGACTCTAGGATCATGACCTGAGTCAAAGGCAGATACTTCACCAAGCCCTTAGGTGTCCCAGAATTTCCTTCCTTTTTAAGGCTAAATGATGTTCAACCAATGGACACTTTTAAAAGAACTTTGCAGCAGCATTTTGACCCCTGACTGTGTTTACATGCAGTTACTTTGATTATTTCATATATGCAAATATGTTTTGAATAGTTGTTAGGTTATTCCTTGTCTTTATTGATGATCACTGAAAACAGATTGACGTTTCTTAAATTCTCAAGGTCCCCAAGGCATTCACAATTAATAATAATTTCCTATTTTATTACATATAGGAAAAGATATGTCTTTTATATCTTCTTACGTCAAAAGAGAAAAAATTTTTCTAAAATAATAGAACTGATGTTTTCATCACCAAATACAGACTAAATTAATCAGTTGTCAGAATGAGATTCTTACAAACATTAAAAATAATTTTTAAATAGATAATAAAAGTTTTCATTATTAAAGTGATCTTTTTACAAAACATTTGGAGAATAGGCATTAGAAAAATCATTTATAATTCCATCTTTCAAATATAATTTAGAATTCTAGTGTCTTGGGGCAGCCCGGTAGCTCAGCGTTTTGGTGCCATCTTTGGCCCAGGGTGTGATCCTGGAGACCTGGGATCGAGTCCCACATCAGGCTTTCTGCATGGAGCCTGCTTCTCCCTCTGTTTGTATCTCTGCCTCTCTCTCTCTCTTTCTCCCTGTGTCTCTCATGAATAAATAAAATATTTTTTTAAAAAAAGAATATTAGTGTCTTTCCCTTCAGTCTTTTTCTCTTCAGCCTACACATATTTTATTACATGGTTTTAATTGTGGTACATTATACGTGCCTTTAATATTTTAAACCAGAAAAAGCTGCACAAAGAATATGAATGCTTGTTTGATTGAACTCAAAAGCATCTTGGGGAGCACAATGAGAAAGGCACAATCCTCGTGTGTTTTGACACCAAGGTTCTGCTGGTCCCTGTGATTAGGGATGACTGCATAAGCAACAAGCATTCTCTGGTGACTTCAGAGCTGATAGGAGCCATGCTGAAGATGGCCATATTTAGGGGAAACAGATCTGTCACTGGAAAGAAAGAAGGAAACAGGGTAAAGCAGAGTTGAGAGACAGAGACCCTGTGGGCATCCTGGAAAACTGGCTCCTGCAGTTCTTCCTTAGAGTGTGAGGATGTCTCAGTATCCTTCCACTAATGCTCCTTTTTTTTTTTTTTAAATATGGAATGCTTCACGAATTTGCGTGTCATCCTTGTGCAGGGGCCATGCTAATCTTCTCTGTATCGTTCCAATTTTAGTATATGTGTTGCCGAAGCGAGCACTAAAGCTCCTTTTTGATTAGCTTTTGAAAATTGGGGTTCTGATTCTCATCAGTGAAAGAGACCTGAATAATCTGCCTTGCCTTTGACTTATTTATGTCCTGTTTGGGTTGTCTGAATGATTTACTAGCTTGATACTCTTCAAGCTGATACTACTACTCTTCTGTGAAATTTCACCCAACAAGCAGGCAGGTATAGTTTCCCCGGTGGCTCTATGACTGGCATTTAGTAGGTACTTAATAAATGCTTACTGAATGAAGTAATCTTAATGACAAATACTCGCTTTCCTAGAAACTTGTAGCAGTCTTGTTGGGCAACAAGAAGGAACTATTTGTCTCTTTGTAGTTCAAAATCTTGTGATACTATTTAAGTGACCACTGAAATATGAATCCTCCTTTCTACTCCCATTCCCGTTTGCAGAGCACTGACCACTGACAGATTCTAATGGCTTTTGTTGGTGATTTATCATCTAATCCCTGCCCCTCCCTTCCCTTCCAGGACTCAGTTATTAGAGTGTTGGCGTATAGTACTTTACATTTACATAAAGGGGACTACTACCATTCATCCTAAGAGAAGGGTCCTCATGTTACTGATTATACATGGGATCAGTAGAAGTGAAGTGGAAGAAGTAAAGATATCCCTGTGTCATCATTACTAAACTGACAGCTGGTGATTGAACTTAAAATTAATGTACTAACAGGACAAGATGAAACAAAAGCATTTACTCTGGGATCAAACTTTCCCCAATTACTGCAAAGAAAGGTGTGGCATGCGAAAGCTCTTTCTAGGTTTACTAAAGTTCTCTTAGCCTGAGTTGTCGAGATCATTTTAACTGCAGGAGTTGAATGGCTTTTTTTTTCTTTTCTTTTAATGGCTAAATCTAGTTAATTGTTACAGAATGGTAGATAGTATACAATATCCAATAATACATAAAATGAGTCAGTGGGTTTTTCTCATCATAATGAATTATAGTTTATAACATGTATTAAATGCTTCAGATTTTTTCTTGATTAATGATGTTGGTGTAAATAGATGTTTAAAAGCTCTACAAAGTTTGGAAAATGCTGAATAAACAAAGTAAAGAGGTCTACTCAGTCTTTAATATGCTAAACTACACTGAATTTCCATGAGGGTGATAGAGTATATTTGATTAGAGAACTCTTAAGAGTTGTGGAATAGCTCATAGGATTTGGATTCACTGTAACACACTTTGGGAAATTCTGGCAAAAACAAACACTTTAATGGTGATAAATTTTCAGGAAGACTACATGAAGAGAGGCTTTAGATTTAATTGAATTCCTATATGCGTTTGCTATTGCTACTGTAACAAATTACCACTGACATAGCAGTTTATGAAACAACACAAATTTACTATCTTACAGTTCTAGAAATCTGAAGTTCAAAATAGGTCAGCCAGCTTTTATTCCTTCTGGAAGACTAAAGGGAAGAATCTTTTTCTTTGTCTTTTCCAGCTCTTATGGGTGCTCAAATTCCTTGGCTGGTGACCCTGCATCACCCCGACCTTTGCTTCTATCCTCGCCCATCTCCTTCTCTTGACTCTCCTGCCTTTTCCCCTTATAAGGACCCCTTTATATTGAGCCCATCCAGATAATGCAGGACAGGCTTTCTACCTCAAAATCCTTACCTTAATCACATCTGTAAAGATCCTTTTGCCACTTAATGTAATAAATTCACAGCATCCAGGATGAGGATGTGGACATCTCTGGGCACCATTATTCAGCCTCCCACATCCACATTGTATTTCCCAGGACCCTGGAAAATACCCAATAAATATTTGCTGAGTATCATTGAGAGATTAGATTTGTTTTAGTAAAACTAACTCCCTGAATTAGTTCTGTAAAGAAGAAATAGACTTTTGATATCATCATTGCCGTAGGCTTTGCAAAATTTTCAAGAATATAGGAGTTTTTTTGAGAAAAGTCTTTCTAATGTGGATAGTGTTATGAAATGATAGATTAGCAGAGGAGAATACATTTCTGCAGAAACACACATCCTTCCCTCAATAATCACTCAGCATGCTGACCTCCCTCCAGACCTCTTCCGGTGTTGGGATTGTTTTATTGTGGCCAGACTTAGAGTGGGAGGGAAGTGGTGGTTGGCAGAGCTGAGCAGGAAGGGGCCAGGGTGGAAGGGGCAGAGAAAGAATTAGCGAGACTCAATGGAGAGGTGGCTTCTGGGATGATTCTGTTTAGAAGCTAAGGTGGTTTGTGATACACCCACTCCACCATTGCCTCTGAGATAGTGCAGTAAAATCAGAGGGACACAAAAGGCAGACTTCCGCATTTCCTTAGAAGGTCATGTCCAGTGGGTCCAGATTTTTGTTTTTCTTGTCAATCATTGTTTTGGTCTCATACTCTAAAAAATAAATTTTATTCTGATGTTTATTGTAGAAAATAAAAATCACCTACTCTAATATTCAGGGAAAACCACCTGTCACATTTTGGCATATTTTACTCCAATTTTTTTTTTCTCTGTATGTGTTGTTATGTTACAGGATCAGGACCATATTCTAGATGCAGTTTTATATTTTACCAATGTTCGCTTGACGAGTAGCATTTTCTCATGGCATTAAATATTCTTCAAAACATGATTAGTTAATGACTGTATAACATTGGACTTTGGGATGTACAACTATAGCTGAGTGTGCATGCTTTCTCCTAGAATAAGTGATGTAGCCTTGCATTTCATCTTTTGCCATCTTCTTACTTGCTTCTAGATAGTAGATGTAGAGGATGTGAACATGTTTATAGTTCTTCTTGGATGTGGTCAAAGGTATTAATTTACACTTACACTGGCAGTGTATAAGTATCTGTCTCTTCTCACACTTGATAGCATTAAGCATTCATCATTTAAAATTTTTTGAATGCTTATTGGACATTTATAACAATTTTTTCTTACTCATCTATAATCTTTGCCCATTTATCAATTGTAGTGTTAATATTCTGCTACACACTGTATTAAGGATACTTTATATATCATATCTCTGGAAATTATTTTCCTGGTTGGGTGTGTGCCTTTTAATTTTGCATATTGTATTGATATATGACTGTTTTCATGTTTAATTACTGCAGTCAAATCTATTATTGCTTTCTGACATATGTTTAAAAATTCTTTGCTTGGTCAAATATGTAATAAACAACAACCTAGATTTTTCATAATCCTCCATAACTTTATTTTTTATTTAATATATAATTCATCCATAATTTAGTTTGACATATTATATTATGAGGTAGTATAATTTTTATCTATTCAAATAGTTATTCCAACACCATTTATTGAATAATCATTTTTTCTTCATTGAGTCATAATTAAATCTAATTAAATTGGCATATACATTTCCTTTTTTTTTAATTATTTATTTGTTCATGAGAGATACAGAGAGAAAGCAGAGACACAGGCAGAGGGAGAAGCAGGATCCATGCAGGGAGCCCGATGTGGGACTTGATCCCAGGATTCCAGGATCATGCCCTGAGCCGAAGGCAGACACTCAACTGCTGAGTCACCCAGGCATCCCTGGCATATACATTTCCATATCTAGGCTGTTCTTTTAATTCTTTTACTGTTGATTATTGTAGTGGAATCACATTATATTTTATATAGCATATTTCCATTTTTTAAAAAGATCTTATTTATTTATGTATAAGAGACACAGAGAGAGGCAGAGACATAGGCAGAGAGAAGCAGACTCCATACAGGAAGCCCAATGTGGGACTCAATCCTGGGACTCCAGGATCATGCCCTGAGCCAAAGATAGACACTCAACTGCTGAGCCATCCAGGGATCCTGCACAGTTCCATTTTTTATATGGCAAACCTTAACCTCTTCATTATTCTGTGTTTTAAGTGCATCTTAGGAATTATCATCTGTGCATTCTTCAAGGTGTATGTTGGAATTAATTTTCTATTAAAAATATCCTCGTGTATTCTGCAAGGAATTATATACAAACTATTAATTATTTTGAAGGAGCTGCATCTTTGCAATTTTCAGCCATTTCACAATATGCCTCTGTTTTCAAGTCGTATTTGATGTGATAGAAAAATCATTTCCATACACACCCTACATATTTTTAAAGGTTATTCCTAGTCATTATATACCTCTTATTTAATTATATTTGGGATTTTATATATTGTTTTCTAATTGGTAATTACTTTATATGAAAGATAAATTTTTGTATTATGTTTTTTTATTTTTTTTATTTATTAATAATTATTTTTTTACCTGGTTCTTTTTAGTTTTCTTAGTAAACAATCATACTATACCAAATAATGATTCTATTACCTTTCTAAAGAGCATACTTCTTATTTCAGAATTATATCTTACAGCATGAGCTGGAATCTCTGTAGCAGTATTAAATATACTTACTGGTATTCCATTCTTATCTTGTTTCTGATTTTCTTTCTGATGGGTTTTACCAACCATGCTAAGTAATTTTATTGCATTCCTAATATGCTATAAGTATTTTTTAATCAAATGGGTTTTGAATTATTATAAAATGCCTTAAGATTTATCTTGGTAGGTGCATCTCGGTGGCTCAGCGGTTGAGCGTCTGCCTTTGCTCAGGGCATGATCCTGGAGTCCTGGGATCAAGTCCCACATTGGGATCCCTGCATAGAACCTGCTTCTCCCTCTGCCTATGTCTCTGCCTCTCTCTCTCTGTCTCTCTCATGAATAAATAAATAAATAAATAAATAAATAAATAAATACATTTTTTAAAAAGATATTTATTTTGGTAAATTATCATTTATGAGGAAAATATAACATGGAAGCCAGCATATAGGCTTTATGGCCAGGCAGACATGGGCTTATATAACACCCCTTTCTCTTAGAAGTGTATAACCTTGAATAAATTATTTGTCCTCTTCTAGTTTAAGCTTTTTTTTTTTAGTTTAAGCTTTTTATGCCATAATATAAGGATAATAATATAAATATCTTCTAAGAATTTGTGAGTATCCAGTGGGAATTGTTTGCAGTTCACCAGACTTGATATACAGTGTCATATTTTTCTTGCCTTTGATCTATTAAAATGGTGTGCTATAATCACAGATTTCCTAATACTTAATCATCTCTTTGTTCTTGGAGTGAAGCCTACTTGGTCACAATGAAATGTTTTCATAACTCACTGCTGCATTCAATATTTGCTTCAGATTATTGCATCCATTTGCATGAGTTGATGTTAAGTTGAATTTTTATTCTATCTTGTTCATATTATAAGGAAAATTTGTCCTTTTTTGGTATTTTTTAAATAATAAGCATGGAACTGAACACAGTGTTCTCTTATAATTTCTGAGATTTTTACATATGTGTTTCTTTCTTTTTCTCAGTTTGTTGTATAATTCTGAGATTTATTTGACTTATTTTAAAGAGCTACCTCTTGGATATATTTATCCTGCTCTCTTCATGCTTCTTCTGTAACGTAATATCATAGTGATTAGACCCTAGTTTTTATGTATTTCTGACTCTGCCACCTCCAAAGTAGTCATTGATAGAGTTCATGTAAGTCCCTCAAGGCCACCCTCAAGAGAGTAGTTGGTGTCTATTATATTGGTGTCATTCCAAACTTTTGAACTGTTGCAGACAACTCTGCCTGGGTTTGCATCCCAGCTTCACCACTGGCAATCCATGTTACCTCCAACAGTTACTCAAACTTTTTATTTATAGTTTCCTCATCAGAGTGTGAGGATATGAAGCTCCAAAAACAATGTCTGGCATGTAGGAAGTAGCTTCTAGCTATTGTCAATATTATATTTTAATAATAAACCTCGTGGCTGTTCTCAAGATTACAGTGTATAGATATAATTGTAAGTGGAAAATTCTAGGACAAATTTAGCATAAGCATTCTTATTTGTGTTGTTTGCAGGGGTGTCCAGCCTTTAGAGGAACCAGATACTCTAAATAAAAGATATCCCAGGTATTTGAAGAAAAAAAAAAAAGTCCATGAGGTTACAGTTAATCTGTTCAAAATCCTCATTGGTAGAAAAACAGAAGTTCCTCACATGCTTCTCCCATCTGTGTGGATTCCTGCATATCTGCTGCTAACTATATTCCAAAAGTCAGAGATAAAGGTGTTTTCTTGAGGGAGCCAGCAATTTACAGGAACAACTCAAGTATTATTAGTCACAGGGAGAGGGGTGATATTAGTAGATCGGCTGTATGTTTGGAGAGGGTTTTTTAATGATGCAAAATATGTATATTCTTTTTGTCTGGTATGTGAAGGGCATATCTAATCATAACGGCAGCAGAACAAGGTGTAGTTTTGCTTCCTCACAGTTGTCACGTAGGCAGGTGAGGTGATAAATTATAAACAGCTGATTCCAGGGTATGTGTGGATTGTACTGTGCTTTGTATTTACTGCCTTTGTTCATTTGATGATCTTCTGTAGGAGTGCTTTGCTTCCTAGAGTACTTTCTCAACCCCTGCTACTTGCAGCATTTTCCTATACATCCCCAAAGGGAGAGGCCTGCCTTGATGTGGCTCCACTGCTTGTAGGATCAAGTCCAAGCTTCGTAGCAGGCACAGAGAGCCCCTTCCTGTCTGTATCCTACCACCATTCTTCACAGTACCTCACCCTGTTAACCAGGGAGGCAAGCAGAAGTCCCAGGTGACCCCCAACATGCCCATCTCCTGCGACTGCTTTACATAAGACTCTGCATTCTCCTGCTGGCCTTGCAGAAGCAAAGTGCCTTATTGTGGAGAGGACCAAATGGTAGAGGATGGCAGGGCGTCTTTAGGGGCTGAGAGCAGTTGCCAGCTGGCAGGTAGCCAGCAGGAAAATGTGGCCCTCCACCCTTCAGGGCGAGGAACTGAATTCTGCCGACAGCCAGCG
This sequence comes from Vulpes vulpes, assembly GCF_048418805.1. Taxonomy (NCBI): domain Eukaryota; kingdom Metazoa; phylum Chordata; class Mammalia; order Carnivora; family Canidae; genus Vulpes; species Vulpes vulpes. Next base: position 69,955,524 of record NC_132790.1, read on the forward strand.
AGCTCAGAAGGGACCCCCAGGCCTCTGATGACTTTGTTGTCCCAGCAACCCCTTGATTTCAGTCTGGTGAGATTCTGAGCAAAGGGCCAAGCTAACCAGAGCCATGGGACTGACCCATGGTAACCGTTAGATGATAGATATTGTTACCTTAATTGTTGCCTTATTGAGTCTGTGGGAATATGTTGTGCAGCAAGAGCAAAATAATGCAGTCAGTCAACTATTGTCTTTACACCCATCCCCTATTTCCCTTAATGCCACTGCCTTTCGTGTGTCGCCCACAAGGGCTCAGCCACCAGCCCTTCAGCCTCCCAAGAATTGTCATCCTCTCCTTGTGGAAGAAAATGATTTTTTAATTCTGTAATCATACTCTCAATACAGCCCTTGTCTCTGGATTATTTTTATCCATAACAGCTTCCTATTCTGTTTTTATATTCTGTTATGTGAATGTAACTGCAAAGATGTTATGAATTGGTTCTTTTGCATTCCAAACTCACTATATCCGAATACATATCTGAAAGAGCGAATTCATGGTCACAGTTAGACTGGGTCTTGGAACAAGCATGAACTGAGCTGTGTGAGGACTATAATGGCTCCTGGGAGGGTGGTCAGTAATGGCAGGCTATGAGGACTCATCCTTGGCCCTCTCAAGGTATAGTTTTTTTGTAAATAACTTCGGTGAGGATATGGATCATGTATTTCATCAAAATTGTGGTTGACATGAAGCCTGGAAGCATGGTACATATTTTGAATGACAGAATTAGGATCCAAAAGGTTCATTTCAGGTTGGAATGATTGGCCAACTCTAACAAGATGGAAAACTTTAAGTGAAGAGGTATAAAAGCCAATAGTACAGGGATAAAAAATCAATCTAGAAACTAAGGATGGGGTAAAACAGACAGCATATGCAAAAATATTTAGATTAGTTGTTTACAAGCTAATGTAAATCAGTGGTATATCAAGGCTTGAAGCAGAGCTTACTTGAATCATAACATTAATTTTAGATTCTATTAATTGAACTGCTGTGTCTAGAACAAGAAGAATAGTCCTCTGTTTCACGTGAGTCATACCACTCATTGAGGGTGGGGTTGTTCTGGGTACCTCTTTTAATGGGGTCAGAGACAAACTGGAATTTCTCCATTGGGCAGGGACCAGATGGGTGAGCAGATTTGAGTATAGGAGTACAATATTGTGGAATAATCTGAGTTGTGGATATTTTGTCTGTGAAAGGAAAGATATCTAAGGATTCGTCTTCCTTTCTATGACTTCGGTGAATGAACATTACAGGGAAATACATTTTTTTATTTTATTAAGCAAATAATTACTGACATGTACTTAATAACAAAATAGACTTAGTAGCCTTTCAGATTTATTGAGCCCACCATCCCTGAACTGTAACAAAGATTAGCAGATTTGCAAAGAGGTCTTTTGCATGCATTATCACAACGAGACAATGATGGACCAAAAGACACTAATGCATACAGAGGCAAGAAAGTTTCATTAAAGTTAAAGAGTATAGAAACTTATGTATATGGTTTCCAGGCAGAAGATTGGCTCCCCTAGATTGCCCAAAGCTCTCCCAAGTGTGGGTATCCACCCCTAAATTAGTCCACCCGTGTGCAATGCAGATTCTAGGTGTGAGAAACTGCCTGAAGCAGAGGCTGGTAATGCTCCACCCAAATCCCCTTCACTGGGTGGGTGCACCTATTCTCCAGCTGCTGTGGGTGTTGGCTGCCAGCTTCTCACATCTGCATCCTCCCCTTTAAAATTGCCCTTGATTGATGCCATCTGTCTTATCCAAAGATAACTGGGAGGTTATAGCTCCCATCCCTGGGGGAAGCCCTTGGCCAATCACTGGCCATTCAGATATATGGAGGCTCAGTCCCCTTGTGTCTGTGCAGGACAATGTCTGAGGAGTAATTTACACTCCAGAGCTCTTGGTGGGATCAAGCTAGACTTCTGACACCACATCACTGTCGCCTTCCCCTCTGCCCTCTCATGCCTCCCTGACTCCCTAATAACATTCCCCTTGAGAGCCCTGACTTGCACAGGAATTTTCATCTCAGGCTTTGCTTCTAAAGCTCCTTATCTGAAACACCATCTCTGCCTTTCTGTGAGCATTTATAACCTCTTGCCCCTCTGCTTATAGGATCTTCTGCCTTTTCATCTACCTTCTACCCCAGTGCTTGTAACTGGGCCAAGTTATCACATCCTCTATGTTTATATTATGGGACTGGGTAAAGAGGAGTTCATTTCGCCAGAAGCATCTGCAGCAGGTATGTCTGAGGACCTCTCCAGCAACAGTGGAAGAGTTGTCCTCTGAGAGCTCAGCCCACTTCTATACTTCTCCTAATACCGCTCCATCCCTCCAAGTATACAGTGGGTGCACACACATGCACCTGAGCGCACACACACACGTACACAACCTCCTGTGCTCCTTCTCTAATGACAGCAGTGCTACCTGACTCTTTCGTGGAGATGATAAGATCTGAGGCTCTGCATACCTAGCTACCTAGCAACAGTTTTCCAGCAGTTGTCAGATTAGACAGATGTGGAGACCAGTTGGTATCTATCCTTTTCTCGTTTTAACTGCCTCATGTTTCTGCTCCTGTGTTCTCTCTAGGCATCCTACTTGTAATGAGCACCTGGCTGATCACCAGACGTGTAAGATGGCTTGCGGGAGAGGAAGAGCTTGGTGTGGGGAAAAGGAAGCCTGGTTTAGGGTATAGATGGAAGTACTGAATTCCTAACTGGAATAAGGCTGGACAGCTACGAGACCTTTAAGTTATTTAACCTTTCTTAATCTCATTTCTCCATGTATGAAATGAGCCTGCCCTACCTGACAGGCTCATGAAGACCATGTGAGACAGAGCAACCTATGAAAGTATAAAGCCCTTGACGATCATGCGATATTATTCAGATACCATTTTAAAATGCAGTACTGCTCATTAAGAGCTTATCTAGCTTAGTTCCTGCATTTATATGATTGATGCAGGGAGTAAATAATCTCTGTAGGATCAATCCTTTGCAATGAGATTCAGAGTATCTGTTTTCCAGTGGGTTTTACTTCATTAGCCAGATCTGAGAGCTGGAAATGTTACCATATATATCTGTTTTTAAGCAGTGATAGTGCTAGCAGGTCTACGTTGTTTTTACTATCTTACAGTGCCCAAAGCAGCTTGGAGAAGCTGGATGGAGATAGTTACATGTAGGTGATCTTCCAGGCCACCCAACCTGCAGATGACAGATGCACCAAGCATAGCACTGCAACATCAGAATCACTGCTCACAGGCAGTGCCAGAATGCTGAGGTGTACTGTGCTTTCCTGACAAACTGAATTGTTATTATTTTTGACAGCTTGGGCTCAGAGTGAACTTTCAGAAATGAATATAAATGTAGGGGCACCTGGGTGGTTCAGTCAGTTAAGGGTCTGACTTGATTTCAGCTCAGGTCATGATCTCAGGGTCATGGAATTGAGCTCCGTGTCTGGCTCCATGCTCAGCCTGGAGTCTGCTGGAGGTTCTCTCTCTCCCTCTGCCTCTACCACTCACCTGCACCCCCCACCCCCACTTACTCGCTCTCTTAAATGGATAAATAAATCTTCAAAAAAGAAATTATACACACACATATGTGTGTGTGTGTAAAGAAATTATACACATATATGTGTATCTGTGTGTGTGTAAAGAAACCTGACTTTTGAGTTCTCACTCTTTCTTAGTCAAGGCATGGATCACAGCTTGCCCTGTTGGCTGCTGTGTGTTTAAACAGTGCTGTCCTGTCCTAAAGCCCAGAGATAGAACGGAGAGTGCTGCTTCTACAGTCCCTACACCCCTCACAGTGTCAGGCTGTCCTTTCTGTGACTCAGTCTCCTGCCATTATCCTTTCTTCTATTCTTGTTTGTTCTTAGAAAAGCAGTAGCTCTTTTTGATCTCCTCTGCATATTCCTTGCTGTGGGGAAAGCACAGTCTCCTGTCTTTACTCCCAAATATATGCCAACATTGTTATTCCGATATTATTTCTTACTCTTCTTTTCCCTCAGACAGTGATCCTATTGTTTTCTGACTCACCCTGAGGTCTGTCTAATCCCTTTTACAATATATGTGTCATTTTTTATTCTCTTCTAGTCCTTTCTTTCTCCCACCACTACTTTTTAAGGGCATATTTAATGATTCTTATGTGTATACTCATTTATGTAGTTCTTTGATTTCTCTAGTCACTTAAGCTGCAATTAATTTCTACTTCTGTGAGAGAGAATTAATTATACTGAGGCCTAATCACCTATTCTTCCTAAACAGTTTGGAGGGGCTGAGGAGGAGGCCAGCAAAGCATCCCTATGTATGCACATTGCTGCGTGCTTTGCTTCCATTCCTGGGCCCACGTTACTCATTGTTCCCTATCTTGCTTTTTTTTAATACTTTGGGGACTTATTTGTTTTAAGTTTCTGTGTGGTTGTGGGTAGGGCTGGGCTCTGCATTCTGGCCTCAGAATATGGGAAGGCCTCATTCCCCATGGCTCTTTGTTGCAAACACACCAAGCTCATACCATGTGCTCCACATGGGCATGCTCACATGTCTTGGGGTTTTGGTGTGCCTCTGTGCTACCTATTTCTGTCCTTCGTCTCCTGGACCTCATTCCTGCACTTGGCATGGCTGTCTAATGCCCTGCTCATTTCTCTACATTTGCTTCCTCTGACCTTTCTATTTATCTCCTCCTCTGTCCCTCTGCCCACACATATCTTGTCTCCTTTGCCTTACTTTGCCTAAGTGTCTTCAAAGATTTTCTAGCATTCTGATTATCTCTTCACTTTCCACCTACCCAGTGTTTTTGGTTTACTGTTTCTAGTTCCAAACTTTGTTCTCTCTCTCTTCCCTTTTGCTTCCAATGGCTCCAAGCACCTAACCAGCCAAGCTGGAAACCTTTAGGTCACTTCTAACCCCTCTCTCCACCATCTAGTCAATCTTCAGTGAAAGATTGCTCCCATCCATCCCCATCCCACAGCCCCTATCCCAGGTCTAGACTATTCCAATATCTTGGCTACCTCTACCCATTTTATTTATTTTTTTATTTTCCAAAAGCCAAATTGGAGCATGTCACTTCCTTGCCAATGAGTATCTCTCTGGTTGCTGAACTCTGTACAATAGAATTCAGATGCACAGCATGGCGTACACAGCCCTTCAGGAGCAGACCGTGGCCTCCTCCCTGCTATGTGCCAGACCTTATCTGTTCCTCCCCACTATGTGCCAGACACACTAACTTCTCACTATGTTTAGAGGATGCTTTCTTGCCTTTTCCACATACCATCTTTTCTCCCCCAAAATGTCCTCATTCTTCTCATGCTGGCAAAGATTTGTTCTTCTTTCAAAACTACCTTGTAAGGTCTTTTGGATTTTGTCATGTTAAAATTCCTTTGTGTGACAGCTGAGTGTTGCCTGTGTCTCTATCATGACATCTGACCCCATACTGAGTTTTTTTTAAGGAACTCTTTGCATTTACAGAATAATTTATAGATGGCAATACTTTTTCACAGACTTTCTGTGGTGAGTTGGAAAAAGCAAAGATATGAAAGGGAGGTTGTGTTCAACAGCACTTTGGTGTCTGTTCTATTTTGGTCGTGTTTGATCCCCAGGTACTGTTATCTACACCTTTAGCAACAAGGAAAGTGTGTCAAACGTCCTGCACTTAGGAGGATAAGAGCTTGGGCAGAACACTTGGTAAGGATGGCCAGCCAACCTGTTCTTGAAAGTGATAGTCTTGAATTAATGACAGAAGGACCCAGGGGAAACCTATAAAAACTCTTAGAGCTAGGATTTTTTTGCTAAGAACATTCTTTGTAAAACATTTTTTAAGCATAAATTTTTAAGCATAAATTTAAACTAAGAATGGCTTGACCTCCTTTCGTCTTCCTTTTTGTTCTAATCACAGAATTAGGCTTGTCTGGTTAATCAGTGCCCAAAGCAAAGATAACCTAGGGGCAGTTGGCACAAGATAATTCAGACACTAGCTACAGGTTAAACCAGAAAAGAGGGAGAGGGTGGACTCAGAAAGCCAGTACTGGCTACCTTAGTAAGCGTACAGTCATTGAATTTTAGAGCTTGAAGGATCTAACCTCTGATTATAGCTAAGGAACGAGGCCTGGGGAAGTCAGGTACCTGTCAGGACTGTAGGCATTAATGGCTGTGAACTGTCTCCTATCCAGGACCTTTCCCCCACCTCATTAATATATCTGAAAGTATGAAAGTGGGTTGTGAGGGAAAATAATGGAGGGCACACTGATACAGTTGTTCATGAAAGTGAGTTTTCATTTTGGGTCAGTTAGGTGGATGACAACTTTAATGGAAGCCAAGAACTTTTTATTTGGTTTATCTCATTTGTGATCCTCACAAAAGTTCTGTGAGATGATGTATTTGTTTCCTGTTGCTTTTGTAACAAATCACCACAAGCTTTGTGTCTCAAAACAATACAAATGTGTGATCTTACAGTTCTGCCTGTCAGAATTCAGGAATTAGTTCCACAAGACTAAAGACAAGGTGCCTGCATACCTTCCTTCCAGAGGCTCTAAGGGAAGAATCCATTTCCTTGCTTTTTCCAGCTTGTAAGGGCTGCCTGTTTCCTTGGCTTGTGGTCCCTGCTTCCATCTTCAAAGCATGTCAGGTAGTCTCTTTGTCCCTCAGCACATAACCCTCTCCTCTGCCTCTGGTTTTTCATCCGTCCTGCAAGGTCCTATGTGATTGTAGTAGGCCCACCAAATAATCCAGCATAATCTTTTTATTATGAAATGCTTCATCACATTTGCAAAGTTCTTGATGTCATGTAAGGTAATATATTCACCAGTTCCAATGAGTGGGATATGCACATATTTGGGGGGGCCTTACTCAGCCTACCACAGAGAGATTACGTTCAATGACTGGGGAAACTGAGGCTCAAAGAGGTGAAGACTCTTCCATAGAGTTAGGTAGTTTCTGAGGAGGAGTCATTCATTCTTACCACTATCTCTGGAACTGAGTTTGAAGAAATAAAAAATAAATGAAAAACTGATCTCAAGTAAAATAATGACATAGTATTATTATATTTTTAAGACCAAAAAAATATTAAACCTGTGGTCTGAATCATAAAATATAACCTATTATAAGAAAAATAAAGATTCTATAAACATTTTTTTGGAGGGTAGCAATCTTTAACAGCACTAGGTAATTCTTGGACTATAATAGGCCACCATCCAGAGTTAGTCATCCTGCTAGCTGCTGTGAGCTGATATTTTAATTTTCAGAGCTTAAATCAGCTTCAATACATTTCTATCCATTGGTAGTGGGTGGCCACTCTATATGCAGGATAAAGCTAAAATTTTTAAAACTTGACAGCATTTCTTTTTAATTTTTGCAGCCAGCTATCATATTTCTCCTAATCTCTCTCTTCTCTCAGTTTAGTATTTCAAATTCAGATTTAGTTAGCCATTCACATGAAGCGGATTTTTGACATCCAGTGTCTACATTGACTTCCTCTAGAAATTCTCTAGTATTTACTTCTCATAAAATACAGTTCCAAGGATTGATCATGATATTGCAGCTGTAGTTCAGCAGTCTTGAACACAGTTAAATATTCCCCTTCCTAAATTGCAAAGTGTACCCTCTGTAATCTTACATTATTGAGAGAATTAATGGGAAGTTGGACGGACCAGCCCATTTCCAGAAAGAAACTAATTTCAAGCTGTAGCATGACTGAAAACCCATTTGAAATCCCAAGACAGGGCAGCCTGGGTGGCTCAATGGTTTAGCGCCACCTTTGGCCCAGGGCGTGATCCTGGAGACCTGGGATGGAGTCCCATGTCGGGCTCCCTGCATGGAGCCTGCTTCTCCCTCTGTGTCTCTGCCTCTCTCTGTGTGTGTCTCTCATGAATAAATAAATAAAATCTTAAAAAAAAAGTTCCAAGAAGGAAGCAAAATATTTCTTTGCATCTTGATTATCTGTCAGTACTACATACTCAGCTTTGATGGAGTTAAGAAGACCTGCCTTCCTTGGTTAGTCTGTCTGTCTCTTTAATATGTTTTATTTACAAATAGATTTATATATTATAACATATATAGGCTATGAAACTTAATAATGAAATAAATCTCTCATGAAATTAATGCCCAACTCAGGGAATTGGACATTAGAATATGTTGATATTGAACATCTGCCTCCTTTCACTGAGGTGTGCACTGTTAGGAATTTTGCATTTATCAGTAAGGTTTTTTGTTTGTTTGTTTTATTATATGTGCATATATCTCCCTAAATAGTATGTATTTTAAAATTTTGCTTGTCTGTGGGCTTTATAAAAATAGTTGCATGCCATATATACTTTCATGAAACTTGTCTTTTAATTCCTAATTATATTTCTAAGATTTATCCACCCAGGATATAAAGCTGGAATTTGCTCTTTTACCCCTGTTGTATGATACCACTTAACTTGCTCTTCTGTGGATGGACTTTTAGGTTCTTTTCTGTTTAGGGGTTTATATCTGGTAATTTGCTATTACAAACAATGCTGTTATGAATTTACTTGCACATTTTCTTCTGGTACACGTGAGTAAGAGTTTCTCTAGGAATAGACTTGCTGGGTCAGAAAATAAATGCATTCTTTCCTAGGTGATTTAAAGTTATTTTCAAAGTGGTTGAACCAGTTGAAGCTCCCGTCAGCAGTGTGAGTTCTTGTCGCTCTTTGACAACATTTGGTAATGTCAGGCTCTTAAATTTCACCCATCTGAAATGTATCTCATTGCGGTCTGAAAAAGCATTGCTTCAGTTTCTAAAGGAGTTGAACATATTTTTACATGTCTATTTATCATTGTTGCTTCCTTTTTGGTGAAATACTTTTCATATCTTCCCCATTTCTCTCTTAATTCATAGTAGTTATATGTGTGTGTTTGTGTAGAGAGAGAGGGAGAGAAAATATTAATCCTTTGTATCAGTTTTAGGTGTTTCAAAGCACTTCTCCCAATTTTTGCCTTGCCATTTTATTTTGTGGTATCTTTTAATGAACAGAAATTTTGTCTTTTTTTAAGATTTTATTTTTAAGTAATCTCTACACTCAACATGTGGCTCGAAATCACAAGCCCAAGATCAAGAGTTGCATGTTCCTCCAACCGATCCAGCCAGGTGCCCTTGAACAGACATTTTTAATTTTAGTATAATCAAATGTATCAATATCTTGTTTTATGACTAGCAGTTTTAAAAGATTACCTTAACCTTAAACAAACACCAATATTTCTGGTGACATTGGCAATTACTCCTACTAAGCACTTATTCCCAAAAGGGAATTGGTGACTAAGAGATGAGTTTGATCCTTTGAGCTAGAGACACATGTGAACTCTGTATTGTGATGGTGTTACCATACAACAAAGAGCATTCTTTACAATATCGAAAGGATGATTCTGAAATAACATTTTTGCCTGAGAATAGCAATACTGTCCATTGTGTTAATCCTCAGTGCCTAAACAATGCTACACACATAGCTCTCAATAAAATTGTGTTCATTGACAGAATGAGAACAGTATATATTGGATGAGAGAGAAAAAAGATTATTCCCTTCCAGTCACATGAGGAACTTTAGTTGAGAATATGGATTTTTCATATTATCTTTGGGCTGATTTGACATTTTTCACTCTAAGATTCTGACCACTTTGATCTATAGGGAATTATTAGTGAAAATATGGCATGTACTTCTTGGAGAATGCATTGCTTCAACAGATTAAAGGCATATAAGCTAGAGAAAGTATGCAAATCTTCCCTGTTTGAACTGAAAGGAAAGGAAGCAAAGAAAGAAATTAATGGAAATTTTCAAATCTTTGTCTCTTTCTCATATTCTTCTTAAAAGGAGTGTCAACAAGGAAGAAGACCTACCAAATCCTCTTGGTTAGAGATATTGTAATACTAATGATGTAACTTCAAATTTTTCACAAAGGCATTTAGTATTTTCCCTTGAATATGAGTCATTGAGATTGTTTTAGTTCTGTAAGTTAAAATTGTGTGTGTGTGTGTGTGTGTGTGTGTGTAGATAGATGGAGAGATTGAGAACCCTTTTTCCCGAGGGCTCAATGGTTCAGTATGTCACGTAGCACAGGGTTTTGCAAAAATTAACTTGTTTAACAACTCCTGGTGTCGCATGTAATCTCTAAATTTGCTTAAATCTTTTTGGAAGTAGGCATGGCATAAGTGATCAATTAATAATTCCCTACTTATTTGTGTTGATTCTATACTTCACTGTTCACACTTGCTAAACATTCATTCAAACTGAGACCCTTTTTTGGTTATAAAAAGTATGCAATGATATGAGCTATGTTAACTGGTTACTAGCAAGGAAGGTTTTTCCTCAGTCACAGATCCAACTTCAGTGCAGGGTTTGCTATTTTTAATCACAGAACTTAGGAGTTTAATTCAGTTAAAAAGGGAGGAAGTTGTCAAGGGAGGGTTGCTAAAAGTTCATGCTAAATTTGCTTAGATCCAGATTGTGTTCATTAATATTTATACATCTATGGTTGGGAAGGGGCGATTATGCTTCTTTAAAAACACTGGGTATTCATTTTCCATGTATCGCATAGCCTTCTGATTAGGGAAGGTGGGTTTTCATTGTACGATCAATGGAGATACAGATGGAAACCATCTGGCGCCTCATCCCCTTTTTTGTCAAAAACCTTGTCTTGTCTCTCACATGTCAATGATGAATGGAAGGATTTCAATCTCTCGCTGAACAATGCAGTTTGAATCCCTCAGCTAGCCAAGGGGTTTTTGGCAAGCATCGATGGGCTTAATATTTTAAAGAAACCAGCAATCATTTTAATTCATTAGTTGAGGCCTGTTGTTCTAGGCAGTGTTTTTGATTTGTATTTTGGGCATTGGCTTTGTTTTCGATTCACAAGCGTATTCCATATGGGTATATTTTCTTTTACACAGTGTAAATCATAGGGACAAAAGTGGGAGTTGTATCTGATAAGATGACCAAAATGCTGAGAGTTTCTTTTAATCATTTTCTGTATTAATTATAATTTATATTAAGAGTTCAGACCAAAAATTTCCTTGTTAGCTGGTATAGAGCATATATGAGAACACAGAATTTAGTTAAGCCAACTATAGATGGTGAATCTAAAAATCAGTGCAGTGCTCTGCTTTGTGTGGGAAAACTTGGCACAGATCTGTCTTAGAGCATCTTGGGTACAGCACTTTCATGGTTTGTCTGTCTGCTGAAGGTGAGTTCCTGGGTGGAAGCAAAGTGATAGACCCGCATTGGTTAGCTTTGACAGTCATACTCCAGCTGACAAAAAACAGATTGATTGTCCTGCACTCCACGTTTAGTAGAAAGAGGTAAATCACCAAAAAGCAAGTTGATACCAGAGCCTTATTCAGAAACTCATTTCTAAGTATATCCTGGGGTTGGTAGAGATTCAACCCAACACTATATACCTGCCAAGACCATGATGACCCCTATGGAGAGTATAGGTCCCACCACTGATATTTGCCTAGGGTTCCAGTTAAGAAAGCATAGGATATACACGGTCCTCTATCTAATTATAATGATTATGGTGTTAATATGTAGTGCTTACTACCTGCCAGGTGTTGTTTTAAATGCTCTGTAAATCTTTATTCATTTAATCCTTACCAAAACTCTAATAGGTAACTTCTATTATTATCCTTATTTTACAAACAAGGAAACTGAAGCCCAGAGGGATTAAGAACTTGCTCAAGGCCCATAACTTTAAATGATAAGGATTCAAATCCAGATAGTTAGGCTCTGAAATCTGTGTGCTATACCATTGTGTGCATTGTTTCTCACAGTAACCATATGAGGAAGAGGTCATTTGTGCTATTTATGTTATAAGGATGTGGAAACGAAGGCTTTGAGATGTTATTTACCTCACTCTAGGTTAAACAACTGATAGCCTGTGAAGCCAGGACCCAGACTTTCTGAATCCCATTCTTTCTACACTATGCAAAATTCAGATCAAATGCCCTGACACACCAAAAAATCCTCAATCATTAGAGGACTAAATTTTGTTCAGTGTAATGCAGTCACAGGAAAGGGAAACATACTGATTCTTTGGATATTTTCAATAATGTAATCCAACCAAATTATTTATAGTTTATTTTTTGTTAAGAAATTGAAATTAACTCATTCTGATGCTACTCAATTGAGTCCTTGTTATGTATCTATTTTTTTATTTCCAAATGTTCGTGAAAGTAATCATATATAAAGAGCTTTTACATTTTGAAAAGAAAAAATCTGAATACTCACATTTTTAAGAAATGGTCAAAGAATGAGAATAAATACAAATGGGCTACAATTATTTTTAATGACAATAAGATTTAACCTCATTAAAGAAAAAAATGAAATGATCTTGGTACTCAAGAGACAAAGGTTAAATAAAATGGTAATATATAGCATTAACATATGGTGAAAGAGAATTGGCACTCCCTTCTGCTACTAGGGGTGTAGGTTTCTTTTTTAAAAAGGCTTATTTATTTGAGAGAGAAAAGAGAGCATGAGCCAGAGGTGGGAGGGGCAGAAGGAGAGGGAGAGAGGGGGAGAGTTTCGCAAACTCCAGCCTGAGCCAGGAACCTGATGCAGGGCTTGATCTCATGACCCTGACTGAGATCATGACCTGAGCCAAAACTAAGAGTCCAACAGTTAATGGATGGCACCACCCTCAAGGTGCCTCACAGGTGTAGGTTTTTAAAAGAATAATTTGTTAACGTATTAAAAGATGTTTACACTTTGATCTATTAATACCACATCTAGGAATTGATCCCAAGAATGGTATCATGGGTATGTGAACAAGATTTTTTTTTTAATTGATAAACATTATTTATAAAAGCAAAAATCTGAAACAACAAGTTTGACTAAATACAGGCATATTCATATGATGGAATAAAAGGCAACTTTGAAAATATGATGCTAAAATAGTTAATAGACTTAAGGTATAAAAGAAGTGATAGGCAAGAAACTAAGTTAAGACACTTATAAAACAATATGTAAAAAGCGAATTTGTATCACAATGGTAATGAGTTTATTTCAAAGTAGTAGTAGTGTAATTTATTTTGTTTTGTTTTTTAGTTTTTACTTAAATTCCAATTAGTTAACATGCGGTGTAATATTAGTTTCAGAGGTAAATAGTGTAGTTGTTTTTGTTCTTTCTGCTTTTCCTTTCTATTCTAACACGATAAAAGTGAATTGTAGACTCAGAAATAAAACAATACATGTTAATATTTTGAGTTTTGCTACTATACTTTACAATCCTATAAAAAAAAAACAAGGTATTCTGACAAGTGGAAAGAAATTTGATTTCTGACAATTTAATTAGATATTGAGAACAATGAAGGGACACAGAGTCATTCACCCTTTTAATTCTTATCACACAGCACAGTGGTTCTCAAACAGTAGTAGCCTGTAGCAAAATCTTTTGGAGGCTGGGCCCTAGCCCTAGACTTTCTGATTCAGTAGGTTTGGATGAGGCCTGAGAATTTTCACTTCCCAGAAGTGTCCTAGATATCAGTGATGCTGCTTATTGAGGGACCCCACTTTGAGAACCACAGACATAGAGCCTTAGGATGATTTTGCCATTTGCCCAAGGTTATAAAATTAGGAGTGGTTCGAATTCCAACCCAAGGCTGATTTCAAAGCCTAAACTGTTTCAACCATGTTTTCAATCTTAGGTGAACATTAGAATCATCTAGAGAACATTAAAAATAAATCCTGTTGCCTCGTGCCTACCCTAGAAACAGTTGAGTTAAACTTCTAGGGGCTAGAGTGAAAGGATTCTAAGTTCTTCTCCTAGTGGAGAGCCATGCTTGAGAACCACTGCCCACCACTACACTTTCAAGCCACCACTTTGATACTATATTAATTTCAGAATTTAAAAAGCTGAGGCTGAGGCCCTCTGTCTTAAATTAATTGAAATATAAATACTTTGAACATCCTTAGTAACAAGCAGGCAGTTTTAGTAAAATGATTCTATCTACATAGACATGCTTAGAATATCCCTGGAAAACATTTCTACAAAATTTCTTTATTTAAATATTTTGTCTTCTCCTGGATTGGAACAGAAAACTTTCCTTTGAGAATCTTTTGTTATTAAGCAAATAAAGGCTTTCTTTGAGTAGGTCATATGTACCTAGGTATTCATTTTTTCTTTTAGAATGAATCAAGATTCAATAAACAGCTTGCCATAAAAAGCATTAATTAACATAAAATTACCCATAATCATGCTTGATACACTACACTAAATACAATATACCGACGGTTATATAAGCACTATGACTTATCTCTTTGGAATTGCTCAGGACCAACCTAATATTATATATCTGCCTTACATACACAGCAATAGTGTGACACATAAATGAATTGGTATTTATGTCACACGAAGGTCAGGAATGAATGCTGAAGTGCATTGAGTAAGTTGCCAGCTTCTGAACAAGTTGTGTTCCAAATGTGCATTGCAGATTACTTCTGGGGAATGCAGAATTTATTTTGCTATGGAAATAATGGTTGTTAGGTCTCCCTTTTCCAAAATCCCAAAGCTAGGACAGCAGGAGCCAGGCAAAACTGGTAGCAAAGTAGTTTTTTCTCACCAATCCTTTCTTTCCCTCATAAATGTTCTTCTTTCTGCTGCACATCACCTTTCTCCAGCTATTGCAGCTATTTATTGTTGTATGACAGACTACCCACAACTCAGTATTTTCAAATAACAGTGACTTACTCTTCCTCACAATTCTATGGGTCAGGACTTCGGAGAGAAATGAGTGGGCAGTTCTTTTGCTCCCTTTGACATTGGTTAGGGGTCAGTCATTCAGTCTGATTCAGCATGGCTGGGCTGGGCTACAAACTCCAAGAAAGTTTTCCTTAATTATAGGTGGCCTAGAGCTTCTTGCATGACTCCTCCTCCTAGCTAGTTTGTGCTTACTCACAGTGGTGGTTTGAGAGTAGTCAGATTTCTCACATGGAAGCTGCCCTCCAAGAGGGAAGAAGAAAAAGCCTCCTATCCTCTTACTATGTTTGGGGCTAGGAAGTCCCAGGAGCCAGTATACCACTTCTTTCACATTATAAGTTACAAGGCTACCCTGAATTTAAAAGGGAGGGAAAATGAACTCTTCCTGTTCAAAGGGGAGGGATGGGCATGTGCATATAGGGAAGGAAAAGAATGATGGTAGCCATCTCAGAGACCATTCTTTTTCACTACTGGATTCTGAAGCCGGTTGAGATGTGAGGCCCCAACCCTTCATAGAGCCCACCAATATGATCATATCCCAAAAGTAAGTTCAGTGGAGGCCAGAGAGGTAAAAATTCTTCAGCAGCAGCTAAAAGGATGGTGAATTCATGCATATCCCTCTTTTAGCTCTCGTTTTGTCATAAAAAAAGTCAAAAATATAAGTTTGCATCTGGGGAGGAAATTGAGGAGAGTGGCTGTATCAGGATTAGTTTCAGCTGCAAGTATCAGAAACCCAAAATAACAGTGCAGTAAAAAAAAGTTTTGTTTCTTGCATAAAGTTTGAAGGCAAGCAGCGTAGGGCTGGCACGTGCTCTTTCAGTTCACTGTTTCACCTCCAAAACGGGATTGGAAAATGATAGTTCTTCTAGAATCACTGCACGGATAAAATACATATCCCATCCCAAGTTCAAATGACCACAGTTTTTCATTAATGAGTCTTTGGCAATTATAAATCCATGCCACTAAGTTTCCTAAATGTCAGCTTTTTGTGAAAATTTTGATAGCAATCTTTGTTATTATAAATCACAAAGAGAATTTCAAGCTTCATAAAATTGGCCAAGGTTGCCAAATCTACTTAAATGTGAAATGAGTTATTTACTACCTTGTTCCATTTCTTCCTTTTTCAAAAACCACATGAAATTTTTATATTCATTGTCAGTTGAAGCAGTAAAACAAATATACTCAGGAATAGAAGAGACAGACACATAAATGCTACTTTAACCATTTTTTTTTTTTGTTGATGGGGGTAGAAGGAGCCCTGGATTAAGAAGCATGAGTCTTCAGATAATTAAAGAAGCATGAATCTTCAGGCAAATCACTAAATGTCTTGCAAGCTTAGTTATAAGAACCTATAAAATTTAGATGGTAATATATAGACAGTGTGTAGGGTAGGAGGAGTCAAATGGAATAATGATGTAAAAGTAATGGAAAACAAATCAACTCTACAAACTTTAGATATTTTGCTTTCATAAATTTCATTAAAAGCATCATCATCATTTTTTGTTATAATTTACTATGCTTCATTCTGAATTGTACATTAAAATAATTGAGATTGCAAATTCTGCCCATTTTGCTGCCTTTTTGCTCCACAGCAAGAGTCTGTGGCAGGCTCTGAGTAGCACTTTCTATGGAAATTATAATAAATATGACTCTACTGGATTAGTAAAGCCTGAAGATTCAGGAGATGTATAAAGGAAAGAAAGACTTTAGAACAACAGCCAACATTTGAGTCCCCCTGGATTAGGTCCTAGGTCAGTGCCTTTCCCTGCTCTTATCTCATTTAACCTGCACCTGGGCCCTATGAGGAACATGCTATTATTAGTCCCACCTTCAAGAGAGGAACAAACCTGCAGAGTCATTTATTTGCTGAAAGTTCATTAGAGAATAAGTAGTAGAACCAGGATTTAAATTGAACTAACTCTTGAGCCAGTACTCTTACTTCCCGTGCTTACCTGGAGTCTTAGCATTGGTTAATCAAGGTCAAAGAGATGTTGAGAAAAGGTTCTGCACAGAAATAGTCTGGTAGTCAGAACTGGCTATGTGGGCATATATGAGACCTGGGTCCCATGCTCAGAAGGGCCCCATGTTCAGTTTACTGCACTGTGGGTGCCATCTCAAAATTCCTAATGATTTTTGAACAAATGGTCCTTCCTTTCCATTTTCCACTGGCCCTTGCAAGTGTAATCAGTCCTGGGAAATTCTAAGGTGAAAGTAAGGATGAAAGAGAGCAGACTACCTTATTTCTAACAGGTATAAAGCAAGAAAAGGGTAGGGGCAACTAAAATTGGCTGAGCACCTCTTATTTGCCAGGTATATATCCATGTCATGTTTATACCCATTTATTAATTTCTTCTCCAAAACAACTCTATGAGGTAAACAGGTTCATTATTTTATAGGTAAGGAAACAGATTCTTGAAGAGGTTAAGTCAGTTGTATAAAGTCACGCAGCTAGGTAGAGGTGGAGCTAGGATTCACGCCCCGATGTGTCTGACCCCAGTGTTCTTATTCTTTTAACTCCTCCTGGCTGCTCCATGGTTGAGATAATAATAAAAAAAAACAACCCTACTCTTATTATGAGGTGTATTATGAGGTGATTTTACAACTCTACAGAATATAGGTTAAACTGTGATTAAAGGTGTATAGTTTACAATAAGACAGAGCTGCCATCTGCAAGACATATTAACTCATCCTTGGTTGAGGCTAGACTAATGAAAGGTCCTCAAAGATAGAAACTATGATATGTTAATATGATCAAGAGTAATATCAGAATTACTGGACAAAGGCCTGACTATGCAGTGCAATTTTTATAAGGTAACTGCTTATAATTTAAAGTTCTTAAATTTATGAATAGTAATAAATTAGGAGTCCAGAGACCTGACTTCTACTTTTGGCTTTAAATAACACTGGGTAAGTCCTTTGACCTCTCAACTGTCAACTATTAATTGAAAGAGGATGATATCCTACAATTATGGTAAAAAAGTTCGCCATAGCCAGAACCTTAAGTAGGAACCCCTACTGGCTTTCCATTTAGAGGGAGGTCCTTAAGTGAGAGAAAGGAAAGGAAAGAGAAGAGAGAAAGAACCTTCTATCACAGCATACTGAAGAAGGTTCCTTGAATAGGCTGGCTTTGTGAATCTTTGGCTCTGTCTGCATCCAATAGCCAGTGTTCCTTGTCTGCAATACCAGTGAGCATGCTAGCAAGCTGGGAGAGGTGGGTGCAGGATGCTTGCTAAGGAAGGAGAAGGATGGAACTCTAAATTCACTCGTATTTCTCATTCATGACTTAACTCGTTTGCTTTCTTTCTATTTCAATGCCCTGTGGGCAAGGACCTGATGGCCATGTCTTAGCTATTGCTCTAGAATTGATTGGGAGTGGTTTCACAGTCGTGAGTCCAGACTCAGCCAACAAGAATCCTATGATTGATAAATGATGTCTGTCATGGGCAGTGGATGTATGGAGGATGATAGATGTGGCTCTATCCCATCTATTAGATTTTTGCCATCCCTAGTTCAGTGTAGACTTTGCAGAAATATGGAAATAAGTGACAGAAAAGACATTTCTGTCAGTGCTAACTTTGTTTTAACTATCATATAAATATAGCCAGAAATTTGCTAAGAAGATTCTAGAAAATCTAGGTCATTGTCTTATATAAATGAAAAACGTGCATTTTCTCTGGATCTTTCAGAATGTAGATCACAAAATTCTTGCATCAGAATCACCTAGCTAGCTTGTTTAAAGTACAGTTTTCTGGGCTGCATTCAAGACTTACTTCATCAAAATCTTTGGATGGATAAAACCCAGAAATCTGGATTTTCAGTGTCCTCAGTGATTGGTGTGTGTGTGTGTGTGTGTGTGTGTGTGTGTGTTTGCACATGTGCGTGCGCACGTGTGTTGTAATTGGCAGAATCATTTCCTGATAAGATTGGGTATAAAAAATTACATTTTTGAAACTGGCAATATTTTCATTTAGCCACATCATAATCTCAACTAAGAAGTCACTTTGGAAATGGTACTAGAATTCAGTACTGGGTTATAAATAGACAGTTTGATTAAGTAAATTCTTCAGTAATAGTTGTGAGGGATCTAAATAAAACTTAAGGGCAAATAAAAAGTCTTTTTCAAAAAGTCTCATAGTTGTAGCTTACTCAACCAAAATGTTAGATGAGGAAACAGAAATATGTCTTTTTTTAATTCCCATCTCTTTGATGTGTGTGTGTGTGTGTGTGTGTGTGTATACACATCAATGTGCAAACCATGGAAGGGAAACAGGATTGCAGAAGACTACAACAAAGATTAAAGGGTGGAATCTATTTTAAGAATGGCCAATTTCTGGGGTGCCTGGATGGCTCAGTCATTTAAGCATCTGCCTTTGGCTCAGGTCATGACCCCTGACTCCTAGGATCCAGCTGCTTGTCAGGCTCTCTGCTCAGTGGGGAGTGTGCTTTGCTTCTCCCTCTCCCTCTGTCCTTCTTCCTTTGTCCCTCCCCCACTTATGCGCATGCTCTCTCTCCCTCTCAAATAAATAAATAAAATCTTAAAAAAAAAAAAGAATGGCTAACTTCTAAAAGATAATTAGACAACCATAAATTGACATGAGTGAGAGCAGGGAAGAAAAGGGAAGGTATTAGACAAATACTTAGAAGGCCATTAGAGGAAGTATTCTAACTTGAGTGGGTAGTCACGTAAGAGCAGGACAGTATTTCTGAATGGACTCAGGCTTGGGCCATGCAACCTCAGTTTGAGTTGACTCTACCACTTAACTATTCCTGTGATTATGGGTAACTTACTTAATTCCTCTAGATCCCTGTTTCCTCATTTGTGAAACTGGATAATGATAGCATCAACACAACCAGGGGCACAGGAAATCAAATATGAGGTGCTGACATGTAATAAGTACTCAATGACATCCATTGGAGAGGGGCCAAGGCTAAAAACAACTTTGTCTTTTGATGTGTTGATAATCAATATTGTTATTTTAATGTGGAAACATTTTCCTGTGAGGGCATGTGTTAATTCCACTGAGACTCATACATAAGGAAAGCCTTACAGAAAGACAAAAGGGTTCTACAAATAGCATCATTAGCCTCTAGGTTTAACTTAGAGTCCAGAGATTCTCCCTGAGGAGGGAACTATTTTTTTGTTTCCCTAAAGTTAGACAATCCCAAAGTAATGAATTAATGAATTAATTGATTCAATAAAAATATTTTGAGCTTGAGACTATCCTTATGAATCAGCCTATGGTCCTTGCCCTATGGTTGCTCACAAGCTTGTGGACCTGATCTAGATACCATAGAAACATAAAATGTCAACTCACTGTGTCTCTAGAAACAGGATATGAGGAAACTTTACTGGTGAGAAGACACGAGTTTGGTTTTGAAGGATGAATACAAGTTTTTCAGAGAGATTCCAAGTGGAATAGGCAAATTTCTATCCCTGTTGTTCATCCATATATATGGACAGTGGGCAATTTAGTCCTTGGCGATTTTGCCAGCTAGAACTTAAGGATTTTAGTTTGATTAGGGCAGACTAATGGAGGGGATAGGAGAAATCTTTGCTTCAGAGGAAGAAATGGCTAAATTCCTGATACTTTGCAAACTCAACCCAACATAGGAAACCTTCCTTAATGGGAAAGTTCCCATAAGCTCATCATCTTCAACCATCTTTTAAAGACAAGAAGTTAAAAACAGAACTTAAGTACTGTTTCCTGAAGTTCCAAAGTTAGAGGCCAGACAGGGATAATGCATCATGACATTGACATTCTGTCCTGTCTTATTTATTTTACATAATCAGTGTGTTCTCTTAAGCCTCCTTGCATAAACACACAATGATACATATTTAATGAATTCATTCTTAAACAGCTATAGAAAATGTGCTTTATTAATATGCCACTTCAATTTTGGGGAGTATCCAATCAGATAAATCAGTGATAATGGTGTGTGTGTGTGTGTGTGTGTGTGTGTGTGTGTGTGTTTGGCTTACCAAATGAATCAATGAAGGACAAATATGCATAAATAAAAGTAGATTTTTAGAAGTGCCCTTTGAGCTCATGAAACTACTTTTTCTTTCTGAGGCAAGAGAAATGTTATCTTCTTTCTTTAAATAAGAAATTGTGGGGACACCTGGGTGGCTCAGTGGTTGAGCATCTACCTTCAGCTCAGGGTGTGATCCTGGAGTCCTGGGGTCGAGTTCCTTATCAGGCTCCCCTCAGGGTGCCTGCTTCTCCCTCAGCCTATATCTCTGCCTATCTCTCTGTGTCTCTCATGAATAAATGAAATCTTTATGAATAAGTAAATAAATAAATATAAAAGAAATGGTGGGTCAAATTGAGCTCATGCTCAAAAACATTAAATTCAGAGCAAAGTCATATGCAATGTAAACTTCTCTGTAGAAATAAACTCTGCCTAGCCCACTGAGTCTCCAAATTCATTCCATTATCCAATCCCATTGGTTTCTTTCTCTTTTTTTAAGGTTGTATTTATTTATTCATGAGAGACACAGAAAGAGCAGCAGAGGGAGAAGCAGGCTCCTCACAGAGAGCCATACTTGAGACTCAATCCCCAAGGCCCCGAGATTATGCCCTGAGTCAAAGGCAGATGCTTGAACCGCTGAGCCACTCAGGTGCCTGTATCCAATTCCACTGGGAGGCTTATTAGAATGCAGATTCCTGGGGCTCACTTAAAAAGATTGATTCAGTAGGTCTGGAGTGGGGCCTAGGAATCTGCATTTTTAACAACCCAGTGACTGATGCAAGCGATGTCAGTATCAGAATTTGAAAAAACTCCACTTCATTCCTTCCTGTCTGTATGGTTCCCTTGTTGTCAGATGAGGTTAATAGGTTGTAGAACTAGAGCAAAGCATCAGACTGTTGTGAAGGGGGAGTCCTATGAGGCTAAAGAAGCACCCATTAAACACTTGGGTTACTGTTCTATAAACAGAACATTTGATACATTGGACAGCCCCAAGTAAAAACCAACAGATTCTCATTCTTGTTCTCCTCCTGTTTATCCTTTTAACTGTTCATTAGTACTTCCTCCTATACATAAGTACAGTTCCCAAAAGGTAGGTGAAATGTGGGAGGCCCTGAGGCCTTGAAGACTTGTTCATCTCATCAGCAGTCCATTTACACATGTTACTCTGGGAAAGCTACTTAATCTAATTTAGCTACTTAATCTGTTGGCTACTTAATCTAATTTCTAGGGCTTCCTGGTAGTGGACTCTGACCTCTCTGGGTTTGCCCATCTTGTCTCTTCTAAACTTGTAATCTTGTCTCCTTTGCTGTGTCTACTCCTTGCAGATCCTACAATCTATCTGAAAGCACTTGGAAAAAATATTAAGAATATGTTTATATAAGACAGTATCGTCAGTGTATTTTTATGTGCCTCAAGATAATTGACCTGGAATTTTACAATTGCATGCTTGAACACCCAGTACAATTACATTATGTAACACATTTTTCTGAAACAATTTTGATTTTGAATATTCCATCCATGACCACTATGAATATATATTTATACTTGTTGGAACCTGATTGCAGATTCAGAAACTAAAGTCATTAGGCATCAACTGTCTTACTGCTAAATAGAATCATATTAAAAATCCATCTGGCCCATTTGCATTTCTGTAGCAAAGGCACAAAATACCTGAAGAATGTTTGGATTTCATAATTCTACTCCCATTGTTCTGGACTTCTGGAGTCCCTTAATTTGAAACAAATATTTATTTTGTGATATAAGAATTAATACTTAATATACTTAATACCTTGTAGTTTGGATTTCTTGTACTGATTTTTTTTTCTCTCTTTCAACTACATGTTTCATTCGGTTCCTTAAAAATTTGCTCCAGTAATGGTACCAATAACAAAATAGCTTCTGCAGTACTAGGAACCAAGCCTTTTCCTCTGAGAAACAAATATTATCTGAAACTAGGCAGAAAGTGAACTTGGTTAAAGAGCACTAAGTGAACTTCAGAGTCAATCCTTCAGAATCAAACTTTCATTCCTTATAAGACTCTTGCCTGAGAAGAACTGTGAGGGTCTGAGGTTTTTTCCCCCTACTTCAGGCTAAAAGCCTGCCACAGTGAATGAATGAGAGCAGAAAACATGACACTCTTGGTTCAGAGATGAAGGAGAGATTATTCACAGCATGAGCAGTAGCTAGAATATCAACAATTTCTTTGTGCCTGTTCCCTGACTCCCAGTTCCCACAAGTTGATGTAGAGGTCCGGATGACACCTGTACACATTCTGAGTTGCATTACTAGAAGGAATCCTAAGTTTAGGGAATCCAAATATTTTCTAATGGGCTGTAAGTATGCATGGCCTCTTTACCCTCCAAGTCTATTCACTGTGCTGACATCTTTGAGAAGCTCGTCTGGAACAAAGGAAGTCAGTGTCTCTGTTTATAAGACAAGCAGGAACTTGAAAGACCTATGGAGAATTTTCCTTCAACAATACCATAGAAAATACTTTGCTCTTGAACACATTCATTCAAGCCTTTTAGGGATGGGTTTCCACAGATGCCACTTCATTTTAGACAAGCTTGTTGGCTAACACAGCTATGTAGCAAATCATTCTTTCTACCAAAATGGATACCATTTATAAATGTCATTGATGATATAACATTCATGGAAATCTTTGTTTTTATTTATTTTTTTTCTAATATAATGCATCAATATCCAAGGTACAGGTGAAGTGCTGACTGTTCCATATTTGCCCCCAACAAATAATTAAGTATCAGAGATTATATGGCTATGATATGATTAGGTATTCTTGAAGATGATATTCAAAACTGAATTCTCTAGGAACATTGAAATATACTCTGAAGCAACATTTTTTGGTGTGTATTTGTTTCTGAATATCATGTAATGTTGCTTTGTCTAGGTGGTCAAGAAAAAGCTTTTTGTTTATTTTTTTTCTGAATTATTACACAATTGTTCAAGTCTATTTTCCCTTGCTTGTGTTGTAGAGCTTCTAAGATACAGATGTATACTGTTCATTTAGTATGCCTGGAGACATAGAAAAGGAAGAATAGCAAGTAAGTTGTCACCATTAACTTTGGGCTTCCTGTTGGATTGACTTACTCAAAGTAAACTTGACTGACATACTTACACTGGGAGTGATTATTTACTGTCTCCTGAATCAAGAAAAAGGATTTGCAGGCAACAGTCAGCTTTTGTTTCTGGAAGCGTTGGTTTTCTCTTAATAAAGATGGTTGCTTCATTTATGCAGTATCTTCCTTGAATTCCCTCTAAGAACCAATGCCATTGTTATCAAGGTAGAGTTGGTATTCAGTGTTTCCATTTGCTTATACAAGCGCATTGCCACTTCCTACCTTAAAATGTAAATACACTATAGAGGTCCAAAGCAAGTGTGAAACAGATTTTAAAAAATAGCTGGTAATGTGTATCTTGTCCTTGGGTTGGTTCAGAGATGGCTCCAAACATCTGTTTTCCATGCTCTTTCTTCCTAGTTTACTCTGCTGAGTGAGTGGTGTCTTGTCAAATCAAGAGTGACCAAAACTGAAGCTACTCATTTTCTTGGGGTTTCCTACTAATTGCTATCTGTAAAACAATGATCAAAGTCAAGGGTTAGGGTATTTGTAGGTGGAACAAAACTTCATGAATAGCTAGTAACTGAAAGCCTGTCATTTTGACTTTTTAGCTTCTAAACAGTGAATGACAAACTGTTGATGATATTGTTCTAGTTTTCTTTACCATTAAATTATTATTTGCTGGTTGAATTCAGAACACTAGGGGGCACTAATTTGCTCAAGAAATCATTTTCATTGGGACACTACCTCAATCTCGCTCAATTACATTTTAGATCTAGAGAAGACCTAGCGGTTAATTTAGGCCCGTTTTATAAATATTTATTTCAAAACCAGAAGGAAATGACTTGCCCAAGGCTAACACAGGCAAGTGATGTTTAGAGGATACTGCTTTGAACAATAGAGAACAGATCCTTTAGGGATGTCGTCAACCCCAAAGGTTTCTCCTGTCCCCTTGTTATCTATTCTCCCCACATCCCGAGGCAACCATGGATCTGATCTCTGTCACTATAGGTTAGTTTGCCTTTTCTAGAACTGTAGACTCATACATTATGTATTATGTTTGTTTTCTGGCTTCTGTCACTTAGCATAATTATTTGAGATTGCATGTACTAATAATTTATTAATATTTATTGCCAAGTAGTATTCCATTGTATGGATACTATATTTTGCCCATTCACCTGTTGGTGAATATTTAGATTATTTCTAGTTTGCAGCATCTGCAAATAAAATGTCTATGTGCATTAATGTACAAATCTTTGTATGGATTTATGCCTTCATTTTTCTTGGGGAAAAACCTAGGAGTGGAATGGCTGGATCATATGATAGGTGTATTCAGAATAAATAAAGAACACTCAAAGCTCAATAATAAGAAAACAGGCAACTCAAAATAAAAACAGGCAAAAGATTTGAACATACATTTCACTAAAG
Source organism: Vulpes vulpes (assembly GCF_048418805.1). Lineage (NCBI taxonomy): Eukaryota > Metazoa > Chordata > Mammalia > Carnivora > Canidae > Vulpes > Vulpes vulpes. Next base: position 69,980,728 of record NC_132790.1, read on the forward strand.
AAAATATACAGATGGCAAATAAGCACATGAAAAGAGGCTCAACATTATTAGTCATTAGAGAAATCCAAATGAAAACCAGAGTGAAATACCACTGTACACCTATTAGATGGCTAAGATGGCAAAGACTGACCATACCAAGTGCTGATGATGAGAATGTGGAAGAATAGAGTCTCTTATATTCTGCTTGTGGGCATATAAACAGTTCAGAAAATTATTAGGTAGTTTCTTAAAAGATGAAATATAAGCCTACTATTTAACTTTCCTATGGCTGCTAAAACAAATTATTCTAAACTTGGTGGGTTCAAACAACATATATTTATCCTCTCTCACTTCTGGAGGCTAGAAGTCCAAAATCAAGGTGTCAGCAGGGCATTGTTCCTTTCAGGTGTTCTCACAAAGATTCTGTTCTTGGCTTCTTCCAGTTTTTGGTAATTGCCAGCATTCCTTGCCTAGAGGCTGCATCATTCCAATTTCTGTCTCTCCTTATGTCACCTTCTCTTCTGAGTGTCTTTGTCTAAATGCCCTCTGCTGTTTCTTACAGAGAAACATGTGCTATATTTAGGACCCACCTGCATAATCCAGGATAAGCTCCTCCTCTCAAGATTCTTCACTTAAGCATAGCTTTTGCCATTTAATGTAATAGTCACTCATTTGTCATATAAGATAATAATCAAAGGTTCTGTGAATTAGAACATGGACATATCTTTTGGGGGCTACCTCCACCTACCATAAGCAACTTTTTAAAATTTAAATTCAGTTAATTAACATGTAATGTATTATTGGTTTCAGAAGTAGAGGTTAGTGATTCATCAGTCTTAAATAATATCCAGTGCTCATGCCCTCCTTATAATGTACATCACCCTGTCACCTCATCCCCTTAGCCTCTTCCTCTCCAGTGACCCTCAGTTTGTTTCCTATGATTAAGAGTCTCTTATGGTTTATCTCCCTCTCTGATTTAATCTAATTTTTTCCTCTCTTCCCTATGATCCTTTGTTTCTTAAATTCCACATATGAGTGAAATCATATGATAATTGTCTTTCTCTGATTGATTTATTTCACTTAGCATAATACCCTTTAGTTCCATCCGTGTCATTGAAAATGGCAAGATTTCAATTTTTTGATGGCTGAGTAGTATTCCATTTTGTGTGTGTGTGTGTGTGTGTGTGTGTGTGTGTGTGGTATATGTAATATATATATATATATACATTTTTATCCATTTATATATATATATATATATATCCATTTTTATCCATTTATCTATTGATGGGCATCTGGGCTCTTTCCATAGTTTGACTATTGTGGACATTGCTGCTATAAACATTGGGGTGCAGGTGCCCCTTTGGATCATTACATTTGTATTTGGGGTAAATACCCAGTAGTACAATTGCTGTTTCATAGAGTAGATCTATTTTCAACTTTTTGAGGAACCTCCATACTGTTTTTCAGAATACTGCATCAGCTTGCATTCCCACCAACAGTGCAAGGGGGCTCCCCTTTCTCCACATCCTCACCAATACCTGTTGTTCCCTGACTTGTTAATTTTAGCCATTCTGACTGGTGTGAGGTGGTATATCTTTGTGGTTTTGATTTGTATTTCCTAGATGCCAAGTGAGGTTGAGCATTTTTTCATGTGTCTGTTGGCCATGTGTAAGTAAGTCTTCTTTGGAGAAATGTCTGTTCATGTCTTCTGCCCATTTCTTGATTGGATTATTTGTTCTTTGGATGTTGAGTCTGATAAGTCCTTTATATATTTTGGATACTAGCCCTTTATCTGATATGTCATTTGCAAATATCTTCTACCATTCTGTTGGTTTTCTTTTGGTTTTATTGACTGTTTCCTTTATTATCCAACAGTCTTTTATCTTGATGAAGTCCCAATAGTTCATTTTTGCCTTTGTTTTCCTTGCCTTTGGAGATGTGGCTAGTAAGAAGTTACATAAGCAACTTTTTAACCTTATAACACAAGCATGTTCCCATTTTATTAAAATTCTTTTGTAAATATAGTTTCAAATGATCACAAAATGTTTGCCACATGAATGGGTCCATCACAATTAACTGTTGAACAAATTTCAACTACTGGAAATTAAAGAAGACGTTCAGAAGAAATTTCTTATTTAAAATAAGATTTCAGTAAACACCATAGTGTGTAAGGCTGTTTTTATCTTATATTTTGAGATTCCCCCCTATAAGTGATTCAGTGAGCTGAAAGCTATAAATATGAACTTCTTTGCATATTTTCCAGAAGCTTAGTACCAACTTACATTCTACCTGTAAAAAACCTTTTAATTGTTCTTTCCTATTTAAAGTAAAACTTTTTGGGGCAAATTCAAAAGTAGAAAATTGTATTTTAATTTGCATTTCTAATGAAATGAGATGATTTCCTATGTGTTTTAATCAAAATATATTTCTTCCTTAAATCTTCTGTGTCTTCTGCCTAATTGGGTAGTGCTTTTTTAAAAAATGACTTTATATGAATTCCATATAGTTAAAAATACTGACACTTCAAATTTGTGTTGTGAAGTTTTTCTGAGTCCTGATTTGTTTTTGTATTTTGCTAAGTTTTGTTAATTGGAGATTTTGACATACAGAAGTGTAAAATTCTTTGACATAGGGACATTGTATTGAGATTTCTCTTCATATTTCTCCTACTGCCTCAGTAGGAGAATTTAAGAAAATTTCCCCCACATTTAGAGAGCAGATATCTAATATGACTGTATCTAATTTTCTCATAGTTTTTCTTTTTTGGTAACTCTTTAATCCATCCATATTTTTATTTTGATATGTGGAGAGAGGTTGAGATCATAACTATGTTTCTTCAAACTCCTAAAGTATTAAATGATTATCTCAGAATCACTTTTATTGAATAATCCCATTTGTTTAGTGTTGATTCATGATGGTTCCTTTATCATTTTGTAAGGTTCTCATATAAACGGGTCGTGGGACATTGACTCTATTCCATTAATCAATTTTTGGCCAATATGAGATTTATATTGAAATTTTAAGATGTATTTTAATATACAGATAAATCAGGGCATCAAGTTATCATTGTCTCTAATCAGAACTTTTATTTAAATACAATGCTGTCTCTCAGTGTGTTATAAGAGCAACCTGGCTAGCATGTAGATTAAACAGCCAATTATGTCAGTTTTTATTACTATTAGTTAGCGCATCTTTTGTTGACTCAATTTGATGTAGTACTCTATGTATAATGTTCACATTTTCCCCTCTCCTGCTTTTATTCTATCCCGAAACTCATTGCCAGATGATATGTTGTGTTTAGAAATGTCCTTGAAACTATTAAACTATTTGATAAATACTCTTTTAGCATGCTGAGTTACTTTTTATTATTTTTATCTTAGCCGCAATAATGACCAGCTCCTACTCAACTGACCAGATCCCTGATCCCTGCAATCTGATTTAGTTATTTAGATCAGGGCTTTACAGCTTTAACACTGTTCACATTTGGGGTTAAATAATGCTATGTTATATTCTATTCACTGTAGGATGTTTAGTACACTTTGCCCATAAGTTACCAGTAACCCCATTCCCTCTCCACCTCAGTTGTGACAATCAAAAATGCCTCCAGATATTGCCAAATGTGCCTTTGGGGACACAGTCACCTCCATTGAAAACTATTGATTTAGATCAAAGTAGTCAGACAGCATGCAGCATAATAAATTTATTTATTTAATTCATTCATTATTATTATTATTTATAATCTTAGTAATACAATTAGGTTGAACCTAAGGCAATCCAATTAATTGCATAATGATTCACTGTCATTGGGCTTGAAAAAAATCAACCTCTGCTTGGCCATGTGACTTAAACATGATCATAGAATGAGGAGTGACATTATTGTTGCTCAAATTAAAACATCTCAGAGATCTCTTTTGGTTCACCTCTTTCTACTTAGCTTATGTTGATAGTAAATTTGAAAAGCCATCAATTTGATAACCATATTGGTATATGTAAATGAAACTATGCCCTGAGTTTAAATCTTGTATTTTTTGATACTTAGAAAATGGCTCAAACTCTAAACCCATAATTCTTTGAATCATCTTGCCTTTGATTTTAGCATATAACCATGGCTGTCTGAGCTAGTTAGTTCAGAGGGGTTTTACAAGATGGTAATGAGGCCAATGTTGCAGTTTCAATTAGCTTCACAGAAGAAAAACCGAGCTTCACAGCAGCAGACTGAACTGCTAACCCCTGCCACCACTCTCAGCCAATGGCCAAAAGGAACATGAGAACAGAGAATGTTGCCGACTCAGCACTCCCAGGACCATTTAGCCTGGACAAGCAAAGGTCACATCTCATTGATGATGATGGCCCATCCGTGTTTTATTCCTACACCAATTCACTGTGGAAACACAAAATGAAGAGTACTCTGTAAATTGGAGCTGCCTTTATAGCCAATGTAGATCATTGAGGCAAAGATTTGTTTACTCTAGTGGGGTTTTTTTTGAATAATGAATAGGACAGCTGCAGTTTGAAAGATATTTAAGCAACTTTTATTTTTGTTTTCAAATTTGCAATTTTGATCATATATTGAGAGTTAAGTACATTTTTTCCACTTACAAAATTATTTTCTAATCATTCACTTAGAGGGATGGGTTATTATAATCATAAATATGTCTGCTAATATGTTGATATAATAGCTAAATCAGGCAGTTTTTCCTTGGAATGAGAAAACTTTTATAAGCATTAAAATAGAGATTGAATTTTGCTAGCATTTCATACTATGGGCAGAGACATATTAACAAGGAGTTAATAATCCCTGGCAGTAGTTTCCCTAATACTAATTTATGTGTTGTATAAAATGTAACATCCATGGAAATGTGACCCTCAATTTTTGCCCTTTCTTGCAAAGATTGGACTTAATTCTGCTTTTAGGATATTTGCTTTGTTCTTGTTAAACTGCCTAGATAATAATGGATGCAGGAAAATGTTGACCAGTTGGTTTATGTACTCAGTTCTAGCATGAAGATACATTTCTTTCCACTTTCCTCTGGTCTTTGTATTTGGGTCATACTCATCCAGTCTCAGGCCACACTCTCCCAGTAAGAAGCTACTGGAGCTTAATATCATTTATATAATGGTTTTCCTTTCTCACTGGTGCCTAAATTTTTCTTTTGACTTATTAAGAGATCCATAGGAATTTTCAACAATCTCGGTATTATATTCTGATGATGAATGGATATACAATTTCAGGTTCTTCCATTCACAATGCATTCATCAAAACACAATCAACTTTAGTAGCCTATAGAGAAAATAGCTTTTAGAACCTGATATTTACTTCACCTCATCAAAGGTCTGCTAAACATATTGAGTCCTAAATGAATAGCAGTGGACAAGCCAAACAAATTGAGCCTGAATGCAAGAATGTCTACAGATGTTTCCATGAATTGCTTTTTAATCAATGAAATCAGGAACATGTGTGTTTTTCTAAAATTGATTCCTACAGTTGCAGCTGCATGAGTACCACATTTTCCCAACTGCCTCTCTGTTGCCGTCAGTGCCATATTCAGATTCTATTTCAATATGGATGATGTTCTCTTTCTAAAAATTCCAATATTTATCTACCATTTCTATGTGTTAGGTACTGTGCAAAGTGCTTTCATGGATTAATTAATTAATTTTTTTACAATGGCCTTATGACATACACGAGATATTTTTATTATTCTCATCGTACAACTAAGGGAATTAAGTGGAAAAGGTTAGTCAGAGGCCCAGGATCATACAGCAAATAGTTAAATAACACATGACAGAGCCAGATCCTGAGTTTAGTCTGTACGAATCCAGAGCTTATACTCCCAACTGCTATGCTGTACTGCCTTCTGAAAGTCAATATCATAAAGATTTGTATTCTTTTTTATTTCTAATAATATGATTTTATTTCTATCATCACATTTGACTTAAAAAAATAACTAAAAATGATACCTAAATATCTTTCATATCACCCAACCTGAATTCTTACAGAATGTATCCTGTCTGTGCTAATTTGACTTAGTTGGGGCTTCATCCTTCTGGTATTCATGGGTCTTAAATTTGTAGCTATAAAGTTGTTCATGTTTTGAGTAATTGTATTTCACTCCCTATGACATTTTGGGCACTTAAAACATGTTCGATGATATTTTAAAGAATGCAATTTACACCACTTCCTTTAGAAGACTATAAATAAAATAATGATAGAAAGTGTCAAGCCATAATTACATCGAGAGTTTTAGTAACCTCATAAACCACAAGAATGAAATACCAAAGAAAAATTTTTTTTCTACCACTAGCATCAAAGTCTCATTTGATGATTCTATTTTTGCAGCATTGATGGAAGTAATCCAGTTAGGCTGACATTTTTATAGAGGATAGTTTGATGTTCAAATAAGCCGTGTTATTTCATCATCTTTATTTTCTTTATGGAAAAGGTTTTTTCTTCTATAATGATTTGAACTGTGCTATAAAGTAAATGAAAATGTGTCTTGTAGGGTGGATTATGGTTCCTGAAGACACATTTCAATTGATATAAAGGTCTTTGCCATAACCACAGTTGATGTTTACAGATACACACCCCTTCTAATTTTTAATGCTGGTGTTGAATTTCTTAATGAATCTAATCACAAAAAATGTGTCAAAAGGAAAGGGATGCTCGGTCTCAAACATATGCTTGGGTTTCTGTTATCAAGAAACAAATGTCCAAATGTGATTGCACACAAGCTAACACACATGCTCATGCACGTGCTCACACACTCACTAAAGTTTGGATCCAAGTTTTGAACCTGGTGACACAGTGGCACTTAGAGCCAAATACTAAGCATATGTCAAAATTTGGTGTGATCATAACAGCAGAATGGTACTATATTGCTTCATTCAGCATGATGCAGGAAGAGAAGCCAAATGACAAAAAATAAAAATAAAAAATCATAAAAAATGTCATTTCATTCTCAGAAGCATTATGTTTCAATAATTGAGAAAAAGTAAGACCAATTTGTCTGACTTTCTTATCATTGGTAAATTAATAGATGCATTTCTGCTCTAGAAAAGAAAATAGGCTGATGAATCTTTAATGGTTGAGATAGGTTACATAAAATTGCTGATATTTGGTATTCTGTCCTATAGATAAAAATATATCTATCACTGAGCAAAAAAAAAGTAGTATCAACAAATTTATATAGTGCAGTTTGACAGAATACTACTCATTTTATTCATTTTTATCCTCTTAGGATTTCATTCTATCTGTATTTTTTAAAAGATGGCATATCTTTAATTGTGTAAAAAACTCATAGCTTTAGAGAAGGGCCTTACTGATACAAATAACTTGCATATGGATCAAATATTTTTGGTATATCATTATTCATGAATTCATTTGTGAGAGCAAAGGATGGAATAGTTGTTCATCAGTAGCAAATTTCACCAAGAATGAGAATTAGAATTCTTTTAGGATCCCTTGATACCTTTGGCTAATGGGCAAAAGATAACCTTAGGGAAAAGTGAATGGGGGACCAAATGATAACTACTTTAAGAAATCCCCCTATATCATGTTTAAAAGTCATATGTAATAGTGATAGATTCATGGAATGGAAATGCCATTGGAACTATCCAGCCAAACAGTTCTCAACTGTTCAATAAGATGTTCCAAATCCACATGGATAGGCTGTAATGAGCAGTGAGGTATGTTATATGCTTTGCATTTCTAAGGCTCAAAATACTAAAGTTAGCAAATTATTTTATTCTTTTATGAATTAGAATGTATTGGGCAGCCCGGGTGGCTTAGAGGTTTAGCACCTCCTTTGGCCCAGGGCGTGATCCTGGAGATCCGGGATCAAGTCCCACGTCGGGCTCCCTGCATGGAACCTGCTTCTCTCTCTCTCTCTCTCTCTCTCTCAACCTCTCTCTTTCTCTATCTCTCATGAATAAATAAATAAAATCTTTAAAAAAAAGTATAAATTAGAATGTATTTGAAATTATCCATTTAAAAATGCCACACTAACTTAATAGCATTTCAAATCTGAAATAAAGAAATGCAGTTTCAGCTAGTGAATCTAGTATTTCATACATGTCCCATGGAGATACCCATGGGAATGAATTTTGCATGAAAACATAAAGGTGATGGTTCCTAGCAGAAAAAAAGTTCTTGATCTACAGATCTAGGAACTTCCTGCTAACTTTTCTACAATCAGCAGAGATTGATGAACTCATAGCCAAAAGTTGATGGTGTACATGGAATCACCAAAGGGTCATAATCTTGAGGGACATCTCTCCAGGGCATGGAGAAGCATGAGGAAATGCCTATACCACCATTATGGAACAATTTTTTTTGTGACTGGATGTTTAGAACTCTTGGATTCTCTCTCTCCTCCCTGCCAACAGCACCCAGTTCCCACTGCCAGTTTGTTTCTCTGAGCTCAGTTTATCTAAAGTGGCCATACTCCAAGGGTTGACCTTTTCTTTCTTCAGATGCATTAATATCATGGATTAAACTCTGTAGTTGGTCTCAATCCATGGCTATTCTCATAGACCTAGAAGAAGTGTTGATTCAATGCTTACAGGAGAACTTTATTCCTTTATCTACAAGTAATTTGGAGGGGTGAAAGGCACTTTACAATTGCCCCCATTTAACAAGAAATTAAGATCTAAATCTGACTCTATGGTTGCTGTTTTTAACTGCCTGATTATAATTCCTTAGATTCTTTAGTTCAGGGAATTTATACCATATCTCATTTTCATGATCTTCATTCTATGTACTCTTCTTTTGACTTATAATTCATATAAATTTGTATAATCTTAACAACTATTATATGAGTAGAAAAAAGATGTGACTATTCCAATTCCTTTTATAGTACAGGGCAATCCCAGCAAAGATGACACAAAACCCTTGTCAATCAACCTTATAGGTTGAAAAATCCCAAGTAATATATGAACAAATTCAATCTAGCAAAACATAAAAACAATAACAAACCATAATCACAACAGTTAGTTCTTAAAGACATAAGAAATTTTACTAATAGTCTGTTTTTATAGTTCATCTTATTAATAGGTTAAACAAGGAAAATTTAATCATGTCTGTGTTCAAAAAGTACTTGATTTAATATGCATTGCTAATGAAAATTCTTGATGAAACATAGACATCTATTTACTTAAAATGATAAAGATTATTTATTTGAAACAAACATTAGATTTTTCACTCATAAGATTCTATATGTATTTGTGTTAAAACAAGAAACAAGAAGATAACAAATTTACTGACATGAAAAAAAAATTAGTGATGAGAAAGGGGAAGTAAAAAAAAAATCACCATTTGTCTATATTGAAAATTTAAGAGAACCAACTGGAAAAAAAGCTATTAGAATAGTCAAGGGTTTAGTATTACAAAATTTTTCACTACACCCCTTACAAAAATAAATCCACAAAAATAGAGTACTTACTAGCCATAATCAATTAAAAAATAAACAGAAAAATACCCACATATCACAATAGCAACCCTAAAATAAAAATAACTAGGAATAAGTATAAAAATAAATGGATAAGACTACCAAAAAAAAATGACTATCCTGAAAAAAATACAAAATAACTTGGAAGAAGGTGATATTTAACAGGATAATATTCTATACTTCTCAACAAAAAGAATCAATACTTTAGACATTAAATTCTCCCCAATGTAATCCAACTACTGAATGCATCTGAAATCAGAATCACCAAGGGATTCTTTCAATAATGTGACAAAATAATGTACAAATACATGTGAAATAAATTGAAAAGCAAAACTAGCCAATAACTTATTTAAAAATCAATGGTCCCAAAAGATTAAGAACGATTATGTTAAAAGAAAAGATTTGATCAAGTTTCAACATAAAATGTAGTACTCTATGCAATGAAGAAAAATCACAACCAAAATTAAAACACTGTAAACATGATGGGAAAATACCTACAAGACAAGATTTTAAAAAATATATATATATATATATAAAGCAGTCTTACAAATATGAAGGAAAGAGAGTATTCCTATAGAATCCACAAGACCATAGGCCAGCAAAACTTTTTTGTAAAGGACAAATGGTAAATACTTTCAGCTTTGCAAGCACTGCAATTCTGTTAGTTACTCAACTTAGCCCTTGTAGCACAAAAGCAGCCATAGACAATGCATAAAGAAATAGGTATGACTGTATTCCAATGAAAGTTTACTTAGAAAAATAGGAAATGGGACAAGTTGGCCCACAGACCACAGGGTGTCAATTCCTGCAATAGAATTTCTAGGACTTGTTCACAGCTATATGCCAGGTATACCTAGAAGTAAGATGACATATATAAAATGCTCAACAAATATATGTTGAAAGAACAAGTAAATAAATGAATAGAAATAGGACAACCCACAAAAAATTAAAATCAACAGTAAAATATGTAAAATTGTTCAAACTCACAGAATGAAAGAGAGACAAATTAAAATCATGGCGTAACACTTTTTTTACTCTCAAATTCACAAGGTTTGTTTCTTTAACGATAATTCTTAGATTTGGTAAGGGTAAAGGCTCAAGCATGTCCTCATATGCTGCTGGTAGGCGTTTTTACCCTTTTTCTGTAGTTATATACATAGGGAATAGTGTAGAAAATAGTATCAGAGGAACTGTGTATCCTCTCCCTCCATTGGCAGTGTTCAGATTGTTTAGGTCCATTCTTAAAAATTATTGAGAACCTCAAAGAGCTTTTGTCTGTTAATGTTTATATTTACCAGATTAGAAATTAAAGCAGAAACATTTAAACTATTTGTAATTCATTTAAAATAGCAATATAAACTCTTTACATGTTAACATAAATATTTTCATGACAACTACATTTTCCAAAGAAAAATAAATTATTGAAAAGAGTGACACTGTTTTACATTTTTGCAAACTCATTAATGTCTTGCCTGAAAGAAGATCACTGGATTCTCATAACTGCTTCTGAATTTATTCTGTTGTGCCATGCTTTTTTGGTGAAGTATATGCAGACAGTCTTCAAACAGTTTTGTAATTGGAAAAGAGAAAAGTATCTTCATAGCCTTTCCTGAAAAACAAAAATTCTGCTTTCAGAGTACACCAAAATGCAACAAGTGGTAGTTCCTTTTATAAAAAAGATTTTATTTATTTGAAAAAGAGAGCAAGAGAGCACAAGCAGGGGAAATGCCAGAGGGAGAGGGAGAAGCAGCTTCCCTACTGAGCTGGGAGTCTGACTCAGGGCTCCATCCCAGGACCCTGATCCCAGGACCCTGGGATCATGACTTGAGCAGAAGGCAGACAGTTAACCAACTGAACCACCCAGGTACCTCATCAAGTGGGAGTTCCTAACAGGTAGTTGCAGTGTGGAATCTAAAACCATTATCACTGAACCTCTCGTATTTCATTACACTAAAATCTAATAATTTATCCTGCACTTTGAGTAGATATTTTACTCGTGCATAGACTTGTAGCATCATGCACTGACCATGTAGAAAATATTGGTTCAGTGAGCAATGCAGATTTCCAGATATGGATACATATTGTCATATAATATTCAAGATTCTATTTACCAGGTCTCCACTGATCTCAAAAAAGCCTTTAGGTATAGGAAACAGTCAAGCCCTCAGTGATGGATGTAAGTTTTCCAAAATTCTGATTTTCATTTGAAAGCTTGAAATTTTATCATTGACAAAAATTGCTGTCAGTTGTCTTCTTTCACTTTTTGAGAAAAAGATGGCCAAACACCCAAGTCTGAATAACCATAATTTGTCTCTTATTAATTCTTTTAAGAAAAAAATGATGTTCTGTGAAGAAAGCAGGTAGTTCAGTTCACAATTGAATCATCATACTTATATATGCAACAGAAGTGCTATATTCATACTATTTTGTCATTCAGAATATTTTTTTAAAAGTAGTCTAATGTTGAGATTTAATTAAAATCATTTTTATTGCTTCATTAAGGACACTCAAATGAAACTGGCTATAGCATGAATGGCAGGAAAAGCACAGTGACTATTCATGCAGTTGGTGCCGCTACCTCGATCCATGCTAAGTTGTCACAGGTATACCCACCACTGATTTTGCACCATCAGTGCAAATGTCAACATGGTGGAAAAGACATAAAATTTTAAAATTTTACATAAATAATTCCATCCTTTATGTATGCTTTGACCAAGATTTTTTTCATGTAATATTATGCCCTTATGTTTTTGAGACAGATCTAGACTGATAGATATAGATCTAGTTCATATGTCTTTTGTTTTGTTTATTTATTTATTTGAGAGAGAGAAAGAGCATAGAGGGCCAGAAGGGGAGAGAGAGAGAATCTCAAGAAGACTCCATACTGAGCATAGAGCCCACACAGGGCTCAGTCTCATGACCTTGAGATCATGACCTGAGCCTAAACAAAGAGTCAGACACTTAACTGACTGAGCCACCAAGGTCCCCCTCTAGTTCATATATTTTAACTGCTGTTTATATTTATTTCTTTGTTCCTGTACTGATGGATATTTAAGTTATATCCAACTTTTTACTACTGTATTTCCTCAAGCAAGAGTAACTCTAGGGATGCCTGGGTGGCTCAGTGGTTAAGCTTCTGACTCTTGGTTTCGGTTCAGGTAATGATCTCAGGGTCATGAGATCCAGCCCTGCATTGTGCTCCTCAGCAGGGAAGTCAGCTTTCCCTCTCTAGCCCTCTGCCCGCCCTCTTGCTTTGCATGCATTTGCATACGTGTTCTCTCAAATAAGTAAATAAATCTTTTTTTTTAAAGAGTCACTCTAGGGATCCCTGGGTGGCACAGCGGTTTGGCACCTGCCTTCGGCCCAGGGCGTGACCCTGGAGACCTGGGATCGAATCCCACGTTGGGCTCCCGGTGCATGGAGCCTGCTTCTCCCTCTGCCTGTGTCTCTGCCTCTCTCTCTCTCTCTGTGTGACTATCATAAATAAATAAAAAAAAAGAGTCACTCTAGGTTGTATATCATAATATGGACTTCCTAGGTCTAAGAGTATGTATATACTCAGTTTTTCCTTATCTTGATTATGAAATTGCCCTTAACATGGCTTTACGTTTACAGCCCAATGTGGTTTTTAACTGGTACTCTCTTTCTAGGGGGAGTTTGGCAAATGTGTGTCAAGCAGTCTAAGGAAGACAATTTTTGAACCCGAAATTTCAATTCTAAAAATTGAGTATGAAGGTCATTTGGCCAGGAATGAGTACAACTTTTCACGAAGTTGCTTACGATTATTTATAAAGTAGAAAATCTAGACAAAACCTTCTAGATGTTTAATATTAGGTGACAAATTAAAAGTATATTGTGGTATCTATTCATGGATATTCTGTAACCATTTTATATCCTAATTTTATTTAATTGATACATTTTTATCTAACTATATTTGTCAAAATAGACAATGGAAGTGCAGGTAATTTTTTTTCCTCTTTGTGTGTGTGTGTTCAAAATTTTCTTGTTATTGAGAACATGCTCTTATAAAGAAAAGGAAGAAGGAAGAGAACACGGACAGATGGCTTAGAGCATACATTTTAAAACCTCATCCCAAACTAAGTGTCAAGTGAGGCCAAAAAAGTAAAACAAAGTACCCAAATTTGACAAAGCATAGGGAATGATTTTTAAAAGCCTCCTGAAACCCCCAGAGATTTTGATTTGGTGGGACTGGGGATCAATGAGTCTCTGAAATGCATAAACCTCACACCTTAAGAAACACTAATTCAGAAACTAGAGCTAATTCCATCTGACTAGTCTGCATTAATGAAAAATAAGGAACCTTGTCATTTATAATATTTGTTAGGCAAAAGAGACAAGCAACGGCTAGGGTGGTTCTGGTGGTACCTTTCCTCCTGGAGGCTGGAAACTGAAGGCAGGAGCCTCTGCAACCACATCCTGAGACGGGAAGGAGCTCTCTTTCCTGCAAACCTGTCCCAGACTTAGCTTTCTTCTCTTTGGCATTGGCAGTCTGCCCTGAAGCAGACAAGGTCAAGTGTGCAGGTGGTGGCTCCAGGTGTTCCTCCTCACTTCTCTCTCATCCCTCCTTCCCCTGTTTCCCTGGCATTTGGGTCACTTCCTCTGCAAATTTGAGCATCAGAATCTTTGGGTGAGCTTGCTAAGACACGTATTCCTGGCCCCCAACCCAGAGCTTCAGATTCCATAGGTTGTATTTATAAAAAGCTTCCAGGTGATGAAACTTCTAGCCCATGAACTACACAGAGGTAAAGATAATGTTTAGACTCACCAGAGAGAGAGACTCAGGGGCTGAGCAATAAAATAGTATTCACTAGAATTCCCATCAGATGGTTATCTAGAAATGCAGATGTGGATGGAGTAGTAGTAACAGTGTTACTAGTGGGAGTAGTAATAAGAATAGTAATAGTAATAATAGAGATAGCAACAATAGAAATATTAATAATGAGATCACATAAAGAAAGTCTATTTTTCTTCCTGCGTTTTGATGAAAGTCTTGAACATGGTGTTGCCAGACCAGAGACAAGATTTCGGATGCAAAAGTGTTATGAAATCGCGAATTGAAAAAATGTCTCTTTAAATTGACTGTGTTACATTTTTAGTGGAAGCAAGGTCTTTAAAAACATGCCAGACCTTATGATCCAGAAAAAGCTGTTTCTTTTCCTCCTGCAGGGTATTATTTATCTTTGGTTAATAGATTCAGCCAAGCCATTTTTATAGCCTCACATGTTATCAAAAAGTGTTTTTATTTCTCAATCTAACTACTCCCTTTCTCAACCTATTGCATTAATTCTGCCTGTAGTGGCCAAGTATAAACTGAAGTCTAGATAAAAGGGATTTTTTCAAAACCCCATTTGTGTTTTTCCTTTTTGTGTTAAATTATAAATACAGTAATTGGCAGTTAATGAGATGTAAGTGCTGTAGCCTCAGACTCTTTGGGTTACTCATGTCTCTACACCATTTTCACCCGGCCCTCATTTTCCACACACCAGACCTATAATTATGCCAAAATTTATCCAAGCCAGAGAATATTTTGCTTTTCCCTGTTGCTACCTACAGACCATAAAGTTCTGGAAAGCATTGGACATGCAAAACTAATTTTAAACCCCCCTAGCAAAGATTCTGAGGGGCAACTCAATAAGATATAATTAAAGACGTGTGCATCATAGATTTCAGAGATCACTGAGGCATCTCATCTAGAAAGCATCTGATCTAGCTGTCTGGCTTTCATATCAACCCCATTTTGCAGATGAATTAGCCACAGCTTATAAAAACAAAATATATGTGAAACTGGGATTTGAATTGGAGATCTATCTGGCCCTAATCCCTGTGCCTTTTCAAGGGGGTTCGACAGGTGTCTTTTGCCTCTCTAAAAGGTGGTTTTTTTTTTTTTTTGCATCATTCTGTTGCCAGCCTACCTTGAACTCTTTCATCACCTGGTTGAATGTTTTTCATGAGCTTTTAAAGCTTCCTTTATATGATTTGTACAGTATCTTTTAACAATGGTGTCCTTGCACCAGATGTTTTGATGTACTAAATTTACACATATACCTGAGTGAGGAAGACACATGACTTTTGTACAAACAAAAACAAAAACAAACAAAAACCCCTCCAGGTCTCATGTTTACATTGAAAATGTCAGTCTTTGTTTCCACTCAAGTGCTAATCTTTCTAAAAATGTCCCTCACATTGAAGGACATCCAAAAGGCAGTAACTTATTAGAACCTTGGGTTCATATTACAAATACATTTGGCTAGCTCAGCGTTAAAGTTCAAATTATCTCAGAATTATTTTAAATATTTGTACAGGAACACTGATTAGTTTACTAGTGTGTTGCCTCATAACTATCCACTAATAACCACCTTGGTCTGTGATCGTTAACTCCAAGGGCTCAAGCGAGTTCTGGACAAAGGTAATTTGCTTCAGTGTCTGAAGCTGTCATATGATGTCTTTTCCCTAGGACGTGGAAGAGTTGACTCAGAAAAGGAATTTGAAATGGATTTTTAGACCGCGTTTTATTATTTGCACAGAAGAATTGAAAAGGAAGTTCTGATGAGGTAATGTCCTCTCCTCTCTGCCCCCTTTTTTGTAGTTAGTATTTCCTAATTATTTACATTTAAACTGGAGATCAGTAGCATGGAGTAGGGGAAAGAATGTCAGTGTGGGAGTCAGGATACCTGGGATTTAGTGCTGGCTCTGTGATTCAACTCATGACCTTAGACAAGTCATTTAGTTTCTCTGGGTGTTGGTTTCTATAAATGAGAAAGTGACACAAGGTCATTCCTTAACTGTAGAGTCTGTATGTATGTGCATTCTGCCAAAAGAAGCTAAACTAGCTAGAAGACAACAGACCCAGGTATAGGTTAGGCAAATGCTGCCTCCCTGTTTCTCAGCTGTTGGCGGGACTGGCTGCATGGACAGCAACCTGTGCTTAGTTTAGTTAGAATTTTGCTGTTACCATCTTGAAATTCTTTATAATTTTTGAACAAAGACCCCGCATTTTCATTTAGCTCAGCACCAAATTATGTAACAGGTCCCTCCTTTTGATGACACATTTCTTACCATCATGTCGCTCAGCTGAAAAAGGAGTCATATCCTCAAAATGGTTGTTTTTGCCACTATTGTACTTTTGGGTAGACTGAGGGGAGAAAAATTTGATAAAAATAAATGTGTGGAATTTTGTGGTTATTTTCAATGACTTGAGTTTTTGATTATCTATATTTCCCTTGGTCTGTGCCTCCTTGCACTACCTTGTCCTGAGGAGGGACATTATGCTCTTCTGGATGGCTTCCGTTTCCTTCCCTCCTCACAGGTTAAACTGTGTGTGTAGGCTTCTATGACTCATATGTTGGAATCTTTGTAAAGTCATGTTCAATTCCAGTTTTTGACACATAAGGATTAATTCCTGGTATTTATTACTAGGTATTTTCAGTCTCTCCACCCCACATCATTCTTGCTATTGCCACAGAATCAGTTATAGTATCATATAGAGGATACTTGTGGCTTTGAATTATCATTTTACTGTCAATTGTTATGTTTCTGGAGAAGCCACAATTACAATGGCTTGATAGACTAGGGGAATGACTTCTGCTCCACCAGCAGCTGCTCTATTTTAACCAAATGTGCTTTCCTTCACCTTTGAAAGTAGAATAGTCACCCTAGATGTTGAGAGGTCAATTCCATATAAAAGACTTGCCAAATGTGCCGAAATGCACTTTCATGAAAGAACCAGCTTCGTTGTGCACATTAACACTGATAAAAATTACTCTGATTTTTGATTGCAAGGAACATATGCTTTCTTGATTTATTTATTACTGCATGCCAAAGGATGAAAGAGCAAAAGAGACAGTGAAAGTGTTTCTATGTATCCATTGGTGGCTGGGTATGGTTTTGCATTATGAGTTTACTTTCAGAAATGTAGAACAAATCTCTAAGCAATGAAATGACCAATTTACATATCACATCCAAGATAATAAATCGCTTTGATAGGCCATTCCTGAGATCTGTTTTCAAAGCGTTGAAAATGCCAAACCGAGCCTCAGTTTTTTTTTTTTCCTTTTACAAATCCAGTGTTCATAATCTCCCAAAATGGTATCTTTTCACCCTGGGTTAATAAATTCTACTACTTGATACATGATAGCAGCTTTTAATTAAATTAACAGTATCTAAATGTTTCAAAAATATTTAGCTAGTCTTTTTTCTTCATAAAATGGAATTTAAGTGACTGTCTCTATGTTGAATTCTTTTCTCACTCTCTTTTTTTAAGTTTTTATTTAAATTCCAGTTAGTTAACTTATAGTGTAATATTAGTTTCAGGTGTACAATGTAGTGATTCCACACTTCCATACATTATCCTGTGCTCATTACTACCTATGTTAAATTCTAATGGCTGTCCTGACTTGACTTCCATATTGGGGATTGTGTCATTTTTATTTTTTTAATCATATAAACTAGTGTTTTGACTCATAGTTATGCTTAAGAATAGGAAGGAAACAATTGACATATTTTTTAGGGGAGTGTAACTGGTCATTCAACAGCAGTTTATTTCTGGTACTGACAATGAGAAAAACAGCAGTTCCAGCTTCAGTTTATAAGTTCTTTCTACTCACTGGATTGAATGGTTCTAGCAATAAGTTAATAGTTTTGAAACTCTGGGATTTTAGATGAAGAGAATCAAAGTGAAACTCATCAAACAATTAGGTATATGGTTTAGTTCCATGCGTTTCAGAACACCTTTTTGAGCACTACTTTACAAAGATTCCAAAATAGGAACCATAGAAGCCTAAATACCTCGGAAATAAAAAGAAAATCAGAAGTTCCACTGAGTAGAGTATAATTTTCCTTGTCAGTGACCTCCAGGGGATGAGGGCACCCATTCAGTATCTTCTTATAAATGTTAGTCTCTTCTGAAGAGTGACTCTAAAAGTGACAGCATCATACTGATAACTTCTGACAAGTGTCTAGGATGACATGTCATCCAAAAGGATACTAGGCAGAAACACCTATAACGGGAAGTGAGTACTACGGGATTTTACCCCTCAGCAGGAAACTCCATGTTTGCTCCTTTGGTGCACCTTGGAATCACCTGGGCAAATAAATTTAAAAAAAAAAAACCTGGAATATTCTGTTCAGAGACACTCTGATGTAGTTGGTTTGGATTTGCTCAGGGCATTGGGATTTGAGAAGCCCTCCTAGGTGATTTTAAGGAGCAGCCGGGGCTAAACACCAAAGTATAAAGTGAAGTTTCTTTTTAAATATTTAATAGCGTTATTGAGACATAATTCACATACCATCCTATTCACCTATGTAATGTGTACTATACAGTGGTTTTCAGTACATTCACATAATCATGCCACCATCACTGCTGTCAATTTTACAACATTTCCACCACCCCAAAAAGAAATCCATTAGCAGACACTCCCCATTTCTTCCCCATTCCCACCCCAGCCCTCGGCCACCACTAACCTCTTTTCTGTATAGATTTGCCTGTTCCAGACATCTCATGAAAAAGGATCATGGAATCTATGGCCTTTTGAGAAAGACTTCAATCTCTTCGCATGATGTTTTTAGGGTTCATACATACTATAGCATGTATCAGTCACTTCATTTTTGTTGCCAAATAATATTGTATTGCATGGGTAATAGTATAGTTTGTTTATCCGTTCATCAGTTGGTAGATATTTGGGTTGTTCTAAACTTTGGCTATTATGAATGATGCTGCTGCAAACATTTTGTACAAGTTTTTTTGCATGCACATATGTTTTCATTTCTCTTGAATATACATCTAAAAGTAGAAATACTAGGTTATATGGTAATTTTATATCTAACTTTCAAGGAACTGTGAGACTTTTCCAGAGTAGCTATGCTATTCCCTCTTCCTCATCATCAATGTATGAGGGTTCCAGTTTCTCCACATCCTTGTCAACACTTGTTATCTATTATTTTGATGATAGCCATTCTAGTAGGTATAAAATGATATCTCTGGGGTTTTGATTTGCATTGTCTTATAGCTAAACAAGTTGAACATCTTTTCGTGTACTTATTGTCCATTTGTATATCGTCTTGAGAGAAATGTCTAATTAGATCCTTGCTATAATCTAATTGAGTTGTTTTATCGTTATTGAGTTGTAAAAGTTTTTAGATATATTATACATGCAAGTTCTTTATAAGAAATATGATTTGCAAATATTTTCTTCCATTCTGTGGGTTGTCTTTTCATTTTCTTGAAAGTCTCCACTGAAGCAGAAATGTTTATAATTTTGATTTGTTGCTGGTGCTTTTGACAATCTATCCAGTAATGCTTTGCATAACCCAAGGTAATGAAAATTCTCTCCTACATTTTCTTCTAAGTGTTTTACAGTTTTAGCTCTACATTTAGGTCTATAATCTGCTTTCAGTTAATTTTTCTGTACAGTGTATGGGAAAGGTCCAACTTTATTCTTGTGTATGTGGATATCCTAGACCAAGTTTTTTTTTAATTTTTTTTATTTATTTATGATAGTCAGAGAGAGAGAGAGAGGCAGAGACATAGGCAGAGGGAGAAGCAGGCTCCATGCACCGGGAGCCCGACGTGGGATTTGATCCTGGGTCTCCAGGGTCGCGCCCTGAGCCAAAGGCAGGCACTAAACCGCTGCGCCACCCAGGGATCCCTAGACCAAGTTTTTAAAATAATCTCTTCACCAATGGTTAGTGAACATCTTGCTGAAAGTCAGCTGTGTGATGAACTTCATGGGGTATGGCATATGAGGCATCTATGCCAAAAAATGAGTTGCCAGAGAGTTCCGGCTTCTTTCTGCTCTCCCTTAGGGAGCCCGTACACTGGTTGAAATTCTAAACACACACTTGGAACTACCAAAGAACACATTTACACAGTCTCTGATCAGTATGCTGCGGTCTCCCTAGGGGGTGGTGGGAGGTTGAAGGGGATGCTTAGAAATTACATGAAGAGTGATATCAAACACTGAAGGTTTCTGAAGGAGTTGTCTTCACCTTTATGCACCAATACACATATGTACACTTAAGTTGTAGTGTGTGACCTACAAGTCAGGAAATGTCTGGCTGAATGCCATGGTGCTATTGATGTTTTATTGCTTTGTGCTTTTACCTATTTGAATGAAAGAAGGAAACTCCTTGAAAATTATGAATCAGATTACTTCCAGGAATATTATGAAATTGTTTTATCTGCAAATGCTCGAGAAAACAGCAGTTAAACTATACCTCCAAAAGGCCCTTGAGTGGAATGTAGTCCAAAGAAGAGGGGTATATCATCCATACCCAAAGTTCTATGCTGCTATGAGAGGTAGGTAGTAGATAGGATTGGGAATAGTTAAGAAAATCCCCATCTGTTAAGCCACCAGACTGAGAGTCCAAGTTGAGGAACAAGTCAAGTTCCTTCCCTCTCTTCAGCTCTAAAAGTGCTGATTCTGGCACAGGCAGGTTCATCTTCCACAAGTGGCTTCTGTGTGCTTGTATAGTAAGGGAACATGCATGGCAAATGTCTTCTTATACTGCTGAGCTTAAGGAAGGCAAGTTAAGGTATGCTTTGGGGGATCATATTGAAACTTCTCTCATGTCTCATAAATCCCCCAGGCAAATACCTTTTTATCCCAAGAAGGCAGCAAGAAAAGTAGGCATAGGATCTCATAGTCCTGGTTTCAAATCCTGAGTCTACCACACAATCTGGGTAATTTTCAGTGAAGTATTTAACTTTTTTGAGCCTCATCTTTCTCTTTTGTATCATGGGAATATCAAAATATTTGTTAATGGTCATCATTGGATAAACTGGGATAACAAGTGCAAAATTCCTGCCTCTAGTTGAGAGTTACTATACATTATTTCCCTCTCCCTTTTAATACCAAAGATATGGTACACTCCCAGTTTTAAAACTCATTTCTTGGGCCTTGAATCCAAAGAACTAAAAGTATTATTAGCCAAAATGAAGGTTGGATTTACAATTTGACATGTCAGATCCCTCTCCTATATCATTCTGTTCCCTCAGTGGTCTGATGGCCAGTTTCTTGGCAAGGTATAGAACCTCACCTCATGGGGTCTTCCTGCCACCCTGAGAAAAACATCACTACTGTCCATGACTTTGGTGACTCATCAGCATTCCAGTGAACTACCCAGCTGTTTGAAACAGCAGGTATTTATTTTCTTTGGTCTGAATATGCAAAGATGAAATGCAGCTGCCTGTTTTTGGAAAAGCTTTCTTGGTCTGTGTCATTTGGTTAGGTTAAGCACTGGAATGTGTTATGACCTTGGTCTGCACACTAACCTTTCCCAGGTGCTCATAGAGCTTGTTTATGCAAGTATTTATGGGCCACAAAGTGGAAAGTGAGCCCAAGTTTCCCTAACATTCTTTTTGGAGAGATTAGTTGTACAGCAGGAGTATTCATGTGACTATCAGTAGGGGGGTACATTTACCATAACAAGTGTGTGAGGCCTCATATAGAAGAAGTTATAAGGAGGCATGAAACCTAGCTTGTTTTTTCAAGTGACCTGGGGTATGTAATCCTCTCAAACACTTCCATTGACTCCATGATAAGGAAAACACTTCCGTGGGCCTTCCTGTAATATCCCAAAGATCATCAGGAAATAACAGGCATGGGAGGACTTTGCCCCAAGAGCCAAGAACACATCCAGGTAGTGGCATCTGTATTATTTGTACTCCTATGGAATTCAGTTCAGTTGCTTTCTATAAAACACTCAGAATTCCCTTAATGATGATGTGTCAAAAATTGAGAAGAACAAATTTGAGAAGTATAAATGAGTTAGCCTGAAAAAGAAACAAGAATTCAATAAGGAACTTAAGAAACAATAATTCAATAAGGAATTTAGCATTTATTTTTACTAGGCCACATTATCATATATGTCCTTTTTAGAAACCCTGTGGATATAAGTAGAGATATTAAAAAGTAGAATAAACTACTTACTCTCCACATTAAGAGAGGAGAACAGAGGTATATATAAATTCCAAGCAGTATATGTTCCAAACCTCAAAATCCTTTTTTGGAATTTGGCCCGGAATATATAAATCTGGACATATAAGTACAAATGTTACTCATATAACTATAAATATGTAAAGCCTAAACTATTTGATTTTGAAATGCAGTCTGTTATAACTTAAGACACATTTAAATATACTCCATTTCTGCTGGAGTTCAGTTCATCCCCTTGAAAAATGTAGGACTTTACTTTGTAATGGGAAAAAAGAAGCCATGGAGAATAATTTGAGGAGGCTTTACAGTTGATAATAACTTTAACTTTTTTAGATGGAGAAGTCCATAGCATTATTTTAGATTAAATCTAGAATTTATATTTGGAAAAAAATAGCCAAACCTTCAGAAAATTCAACAATAATAAAGTATTACATAATTTCCCCAAGCTTGGAGAAAGTAAAATGGGGGTTTCCAGTTTAAACAAAATCTCACATGTGGTTGTAAGGATCAAATTAAAAGGTGCACATGAAAGTGCTTTGGAAATGGCAGTGTCTTCAGGCTACCATGGAGTAGCTCGGTAAGGAGCCTGACTTTGGAACCAGATGTGTGTGTCCCAATTCCAAAATGATTGCTGTTGTATGGATTCATTAACCTCTCTGCACCCCAATATCCACATCTGAAAAATAGAGATCATAATAATTCCCATGACTGCTATGAAAAGAAATCAATAGGCAAATGTAAAATTGTCAGGACAGGGCAGCCCGGGTGGCTCAGCGGTTTAGCGCCGCCTTCAGTCTAGGGCCTGATCCTAGAGACCCAGGATCAGGTCCCACATCGTGCTCCCTGCATGGAGCCTGCTTCTTCCTCTGCCTGTGTCTCTGCCTCTCTCTCTCTCTCTCTCTCTCTCTCTCTCTCTGTCTCTCATGAATAAATAAATAAAATCTTAAAAATTGTCAGGACAATTCCTGTCATAAAGAAAGTGCACAACTAATGTTGGTAATGATGATAGTGGTTGAGATAATGTTGCAGATGTATTTGGGGAAAATAAGAGTACAAAGAGGAAGAAGTATTTGTTTTTGAAGATGGGGGATAAACTAACTGACCCAGTCTGCTTAAAGAGGAGTAAACAGAACTAGAAACATTAGATTTGGAAATAGAATGGAAAAGGACACCCAGTTCATACATACATTCTAAGTCAAGACAAGTCTTTCTTGATACTTGCAGAAATATGAACAGCACTTAATATAATTTGCAAATGAAATATTTTGCATATATACTATGGAGCCACAAAATTACAGCTTAAAAACAAAGTTTAACAAGAATTTAATAGTAAGTATCACAGAGATTATGAAATGATGATGTGGGATAATAAAGGTTTTTATTGCCACAAATACGGGATGACGGCATTATTCAAGAACGGTAGACAAAACAGCCTGACTCCACAGAGAGAGGGACACCTCTTCACAAGACCTTTTCCAAAGCTAGGCTCTAGTTATTCTTTATGCCTTTGACTAGATTTTGCCACCCATTTTCTAAAACAGTGGCCACATACTACGTACTGGAAAGCCAAAGCCACCTGAACCTTTTTATGGCTGTCACCCAGGTGCCTGAGCAGTCCTACTGCTCTCCAAAGGAGCTTCTCAAGGCCACCCAGCTCTGCTCACTCACCTGCCCTTCTTGTTCCACTGCCGCCTCTGCCTGGCTAAGCAATGCCCCTCAATTCTGCCTGGGATGCCCCCTCCCCTCCTTGCTGCCACGACATCGGTGGACAAAATGGACCCCAAAGAGAGCCATCTTTGCTTCTCTACCAGCTGAGGGAACTTGTATGTGGGCTATTTCAGATCTGCCAAAATTATTCCAGCAACACTTGGCAAAAGACCAGGCTGTGAGATTTTCATGCTAAAAATGGAGAATTGGGGCCAATATTCTTACTATAATTTTCTTAATTCCAAGAGTTTAAAAATAAAATATATACATATATATGTATTCAGTAAAAGGATTGGGAAGCAGCTGGGCAGCCTGGCTGAGAGGCTGGATAAAAACAGAGCAGCTGTGTTGGTCTTAAGCCTGAGCTGGCTGCATAACCCTTGATTTCTTTGAACTCTGGGCCTGAGGATTCAGGGCCATAAAACAAAGCTAACAAGTGTTGAGCTATCTGATTTCTTGTGAAACATAAAGAGGAGAGTTGATTGTTAAGCAGTTTGCAAATGGAAAGTATTGCAGAAACGCTTATAATAATAAAAGGCTTATTATAGTACTTTCCCAGGTTCTGGGACTACTGTAATGTGAAGGATAGCACATGCAAGACCTAACACGTCTATCAAAGAGCTGGTGGGGTGTCTGCAAAAGTAAATACTCTATTATATATGGTGATATCTCATATGCCGATCAACATAATAAGTCTAGCTGGATAGCTGCTTTAGTATAAGATAAGCAAAGCAAGCATGGGAGCATTTTAAAGGTATTTATGCACAGGAAGATATAGATAAAATATGTTTCAGCTGGAAAGTAGGGATCAGGGGTGTGTTGTGCCTGTTGGTATCTTCATGCTGCCTTATGATTATCAAGTGCCTAACATTCTGTCTGGTGCAAAGTAACTGACAATAAACCATCAGTTCTTTCCCTTTCCCCTAGCATTTTGTCCTCAGTGGGAGATGGCTTGAAGAGAGGGTCATGGGGAGTTTTGAGTGCCAAGAGTACACAGTCTAAACAAAATCAGTTTACTGTTTACTATTCAAATATAGCCTTGAGACAATGTCTATCATTCCTCCTTTCTACCAGATTGTCACGCTGTGTCATGCCTATGAAGACATTTTTGACCTGTCCTTGTTTATCTTTTATTCAGGGAGCGCTATAAAAATTACCTGTTTACTACATCTGTTATGGCCATTTACAGCATTCTAAGGTTGCGATTTCCTTTAGTGAACACCACTGAACAGATTCTTACTTGTTGAGTATGACTTATTGCTTCAGCTATCTTTATAAACACTGCCAAAAGCCTTTAATCCTCTCTCAGTTGAGTGTATCTTTGGGGTTGTTTTGTGGTTAAAACTAACCTTTTGGCAGAGAGTTGAATGAACGAGGAAAAGGAATTGGGATAGGAAGCAGTTTGTAGAAAGATCCTTGGGAAAAGCCCTTTTCCCTGCATTACATTTTGCATTCCATTAGAGACAACGGATTGAAAACAAAGCACAAACCTGGCTGAGAACCTGAAAGGCAAGTTTCAGCATGAGTGAATTTTTAACAGCCTCAAAGAGGGGGTTAAAATGAAATTCTGACAACCTTAACTGCGCTTTTTCTCCAAGTACTGCTATCATGATAAAAGGTGAAATGTCAGCAGTCACCTATTATTCTGTCTAACAGTACTTGATAATTTTTCCTCTGTGGGAGCACTTGCCCTTTTATAGTTTTGACTCTGCGTTTTGACTGACTGCCCAAAGATCACAATTACTTAAGCCATTACCTGCGCTTGGGCAGCACAGCCAGGACCTGTTCTGCTTCACCAGATCCTCCTGGGCTTTGCTCTTGGTGGCTCCAGCCAAGCAAATGAGGCCTGCGATATGGGTTATTTACTGCCTCTGGTTTAAATCACTCCAATAACCTGTATGCATCCTGAAACTGAAAACATACCTAATGGTCATGTTTTCTGAAAAGGAGAGACCAACTTATTTCTGTGTGTCAGGAAAATACATTATACATCCAGAAAATACTTTATACATCCAGAAAAATCACAGAGGGTGTCCCTCAAAATATTCTAGAAGAGGAGTACGGCTTACCACAGAGAGGTGAAGGGGGGTCTTCTATTTAATTGTATTTGCATAACATGCTTTGAACAAATGTTATGTTTAACTAGGGTGTCTGCTCAGGGAAAGCTTCCAAGGTGACAATTACACAGACTCAGCCTGAAAAAAGGCTTACATTTTGTGGGAAGAATCAGATGAGAGGTATAAGTTATTGAGGGAAGTGGTTTAGAAATTGGAATATTAGAATCGGTCATGACCCATCGAATTCAAATATCCTTGGGACTAAACAGGTGAAAGAAATGAATGAAGGATGTGTGAGGATTGTAGCACCGTGGAGGTTGTGAGCACCATTTAAATGGAGCATGGTCCCTCGTGAGAGTCTCAGTGCCATCCAAATGCTGGCCCATTATTGCCAGGCTTTCAGCATTTTCAAAACTTTTTTTTTTTAGGTTGACAGATATTTTACTATGTTGAACTCCAGAAAGGTATACACGAAAACAATTCTAAGTACCAAAACTCGTCCCACAGGCCAATAGTTTTTTCCCCTCTGGGTTATGGCACGTGTCATTATAAATTTTATCTCATCTTCATTGTCATTGATTGTTACAGATTAGGTTGCATGGGGAGCAGATTCTGAAACAGAATTTAGCCAGGAGGTGCTTTACTCTGGGGAATGTTCTTGAGATCAGCACCTTTAGTGGGAAAGAGTAGGAAACAGCTTTGAGCTGTAGCCAAATCTCAATGGAAATCTCAGCCAACTTCAAAAAGGCTAAAACTCAGTGGTCCTGCAGAGTTGCTCCCAGTTGGATGAAGGGATGGGGTCTTTACACTCAGCATGGACCAGTCATCAGATGTGGTCTTCTTTGAGCAGAGGTGTGACTTTGAATGATGTGGCTCTCCTCAACTAAAGAAGTATCCATCTGGATAAACAGCAGTCTGAGTAGGCAAAACCAGTTGTTCTCTCTAAAGGGGGATCTGAATGGTGCACTACAATTACATGTGGCATAGTGGTAGGTTAGGTTTTTCTACATGGACTGTGTTGTCCCTGAAAGCAAGGGATGAAGTCTCAATTATCTTTGAACTGATCTGACATCATGCCCTAGAGAAGAGAGATGATCTCATATACATTTTTCCCAGTCCTCCCTTTACCTTCCCCACTTCTTGCTGGACTGTGTACCTCCCACAGCTATTGGAACAGAATTCCTGAGTCCCCTGAGGAATTCCTAGCTCCTTGATTCAACCTCAGAGCTGTAATGTTGTGGCCTACAATCCATTTTGTGGGCATTTGTAAGAATAAGGGTGCAACTTAAGTGTATGGAGATATGATGAAATATAGTCATTCACCCATATTTACAACATGTGCTTTTTGATATCCTACTTTGTACCAGGCACTGAGCTACCTACACTAAACAAAATATGTTCTCTGCATGCAAGAAAGTTGGTATTTAGTTGGCAATGCAAATGCATTGGCAGGCAAATATTGTGTGATAGGTGATGTGATAGGGCTGGTCACAAGTGTCTTGGAAAACCACTTGGAATAAACCCCTAGTTAGAAGCAATTATAATAATCTTGGTGAACAACAATTCATCAAGGCAATCAATGCTAAATTGGCCAGGGAGTGTCAGATTCTAAAATGTGTTGAGGTAGTCTGTGGGGGATCCCTGGGTGGCTCAGCAGTTTAGCGCCTGCCTTCCACCCAGGACGTAATCCTGGAGTTCCGGGATCAAGTCCCGCATCAGGCTCCCTGCACAGAGCCTGCTTCTCCCTCTACCTGTGTCTCTGCCTCTCTCTCTCTCTGTCTCTCATAAGTAAATAAATAAAAATTTTTTTAAAAAGGAGGTAGTCTATGCAAGATTTGGTGAATATTAGCATAATGAAGAGTGGGGAAGTAAGGACCCTAACACATTCTCCAGGTTGCAGGTTTAAACATGATTCTGAAATGGGAAGATGTGAATGAAAGATGGGATAAAGAAAGAGAATCAAAGCACAAGGTATAAGCTACTGATAATTAAGATGTAGTTTAGTGCTTAATAACTATTTATGGAATTTATTCCTCCTTATGAAATAAGGGCAGACAGTCATTAATAACCTGCATCTGGCATATTTTGGTAAGTATAATTAGAGCCATGGACAGTGTACTATGGAAAGATAAAGGAAAGGAAGGCATTAATTCCAATTCATGAGATGGGAAGATCTTCTTGAAGTAGGTTAATAATGATGACGATGACAATAGCTGATATGAATAGCTGTTGAGTACTAAGGCCTATGTTAAGTGCCTTTTATGTCTTAATTCATTTAGTCCTTCCCATAATCCTGTAGCATCGACACTATTACCATTCTCTCTGAATGGAGATGAGAAAACTGAGGCTCTCAGAAACATGAAGCAATTTACCCAAGACTTGATGAGAAGAAAGTGGTGGCACTGGGATTTGAATTCAGCCAAAGTCTGCTGTCTTATCAAAAACAATACTCTCTCTTACCCAAAGTGGACCTGAAAATAAACATGAGAGAGCAGAGGGTTCACGCTGAAGGGAACTGTTTTTCAAAGGTCTTATGATGCTTTGAGTTTAGGGGAGAAATGCCTGAGGTATGACCAGACATGAGGTACAGGGGTGGGAGCATGGTTTGAAGTTTAAGTTTAGAAAATTAGATGAAAGCATGCTGGTCGATGGCCTTACATACTAAATAGAGGAGTCAGGGTTTTAGTCCATGTGGAATGGGGAGCCAGAGAGGGTTGTGGAAGGGGAAGTGGTAAGATCTAAGTTTGGAAACAGTCACTCTGACTGTGAAAGGTGGACAGATAAGTGGACATAATGGAGGCAGGTGCTACAGAGGAGGAAACCCCTGAATATTGTTTAGGCACTTTGTACAAGGACAGGGACAGGGCAAGTAGATGGAATGGAAGGAAGAGATCTACTGAAGGTAGAAGGTGGGAAACAAAGGAGTTGGTTAGTGCAATGGCTCAGGTTTTGAGGTTGTGGTGTTGGGAACACAAGATAAAGTTGGGTAGAGAGAGAACATGAGGTCACTCTCAGATTGTAAAAATGGAGGTTTAGGCTTTGAGAGAGGCTTTTCTAGAAAAGACTTGGGAACCCCCACTTAGAGCTTCTTATGGACGCTGGAGCTTGGATGGGGTGGGATTGAGATTAAGGAAAAGTCAGAAAGTATACATTTAAAGAGAAGGTAAAGGAAGATGACTTTTAAAATGTTGTACATCGTATTATTAAATAAGAAATGAGCTGTTCCTATCTATGGCCATAGTCTAAGAAAGAAATATGTGAAGTTGTAGTTTTAAGATAAGAGTTCATATTTAAGATTGGGTAAAATGTTTCAGGAGAAGGGTTAGATTAACACATGATGATTTGCTGTGAAATTTTCTAGAAGTTCAGTAGTCCAGTTCCTTATGGGAACACAGCCCTGACTTCTCATGGAGGGCTGGTGAGCTCAGGTTGTTCTAATGTCTCAATTATTTGTTGGCTACTCAGTATATACATTTTTCTGTTAAAACATCATGCGATGCTATTGAATTCTGACTTCTTTAGGATGAGTATAGATTATTACTTTTATTCTAATGATAATTCAAGATTCATTTTTATGATATATAGTTCAATATCCCAAACATTTAAAGGCAGATTATGATAGATGTAACAGGAGGGAGAAATCCCCCAATATTTGAAGAGTGGGACGATACATCCAGCCCATCTCTGCTCCTCCAGTACATACAAAGGCTCTGTGTGTATTTGTGTGTGTGTGAAGTATAGTATATTTTATTTTTGTCTGAGGATTATTTGATAATTTAAGTTATATGAGATATATTGAGGTAATATGCTCCCCTAGGCATAAGTGAGAATGTCAAAGCCAAGAGTGGAAAGAAGTTTTTGTTGCAGAAATTTTCAACATAGTTTATTCTCCCAAGTAGTAGGCTGGTGGCCAGTTGTCTTTCCCTAATTATTAATAAAAATTCAACATTTCAAATTACATTTTCATTCTCCAGCAGTTATTAATAGACCCCATTCTTTAGGACATCTGCAAGACATCATTTATAATAGAATTCTTATTATACCATAAAATTCCTATTAGACCTTAGAAATGACAATCAGGTTGTGCCTTTTTTCTTGGTAAAAATTTCTCTCCCCCAGTGAAGCCTTACAGAAGAAAATTATACCTTTACTTAAATTTTGTTTTAATCAAGGGGTTATATTTATACAGTCATAAATCAAAAATCGTATCAGTTACAAATGATAAATGTATGGCTCAATGAATTTTTACATGTGTATATACCTGTGGAGCCATTAACCATATCAAGTTTTAGAACATTTCCAGCACCTAGGAGCCTCCTCTCATTCCCCCTTTCAGTCTCCTCCCCCAAAAGTAACCTCTATTCTGACAGCTATGACATTGGTCAATGATGCATGGGCTTTAAGTACAATACTTACATATCAATACATTCTGAACCATATTTATTAGAGTGTGCTAGAATTACTGGTAAGTACTCTTGACGTTTTTCCAGAGTTCACTTATATAAGAACTCTTTATATTCAAGTGACTAATCCTTGGGCTTTTGCAATCAGAAGTGGTACACTCTAATTATACTAAGGGTGAATAATACCAAGGGTGGAAATTATACTAAGGGTAAATGATTTTATGGAATTCTGGCCTTTAAAGGAGGTCATGGATTTTCGCCATTTTCACAGAACCAAATCTTTACTAAATTTTGCTCTCCTTTCACCATCCCCCCACCCCTAAGTGTGCTGATGGATATTATCTGAATGAAATTTGTGTCCATCAAATCAAATTATAGTATAGTATTGTACTGATAGTAACTCATAATACTTCATCTTGTCCTTATAATCCCTATCTCAAACTCTGGACATTCTCTTGGTTGGAACAGTTTCCAACACATAAGAATACAGACTTGATAAAAATGAGAATTCAAGATCATATCTCTCATTTAACAATTCAGAACACCTGAAAACAATACCAAATGGACTTGTTTTGTTTCTGCTCTTTGGGCTTTTTTATGGGTTGTTCTATGATTGTATTCTAAGTACAAACTTGATGCTGTTGAGAAACCAAACATAGAGATCTTAGGCTTATTTCCTCATTCTGATGAAAGGTGGCAAGACTTGGTGTGGCCCAGATTGCTGCTGCTGCTGCTGAGATAATTCGCCAGACTAAAGAGGCATTTGAGGGAGACTAGGAATAGGTTAAATAGAAATAAAGGCGAAGAAAGAGCTCTTTGGTTAATTCCAAAAATTCTTCCCTAATTGAGAATTCGCTTCCTTGAATTGTTGCAAAAACTGGTAATTCCATCCAGGGAAAATACTCTAAGGTAAATTAGGTTAATGAGATTTGTTTGTTAATCAAAATTAAGAGAATCTTTTTTCCTAAACATTGTCCCTTTCCATGAAAAGACTATGACAACGTGACTTAGTTTCCTGGGAGAATTTTCTAACACCTTTAATGAGAAAAAAAATGTGTGTTGCATGAGTATGTAAACACACGTAAGAATGCTTGTGAGAAGGTCTATTTACTCTGTTCTTAAAATAGAACTGAATTGAGTTGGCAAGAGAAGTGAATTGTGTTAATATGCAGGTTTCTCAGAGTTACAATTATAGTCCTATTGACAGGATAACAAGAAACTAATTACCCTTCCAGGCTGAAGGAGACATTTTAGTATATACTTGATCTCGTGTCATCAACAAAATATGTTATGACATTATTTGTATATTATTCAGTGCACCTTATAGAAATGTAAACAAATTCAAATACTTAAAAGATAGTTATTATTGCTTTTTACTCCCATCTCTTTGCTTAGTCCTAGTCCCTAGATCATAATAACAGTTATTAGTTTCTTCCAGGTATTTTTAATGCAGCTACAGCATGAACGGATGGATGGATAAATGGATGGATTCTAATGAATGTATTTATCTATTCCATTTCTGAGTCAGTTACCTTCTTGAGGATTCAGTGATGAACAAAAATAGATAACATCACCAACTTTCTAGAGATTATAGTTCAGCAGAGGGAACTCTAAACTAATCACACACATAGGTAAATATATAAGATTATAAATTAATGCAACAAAAATGGTGTGAGTTTCTCTGAGGAAGTGGTAGTTGTACTAGAATCTGAAAGAAGAATGGAAAACTGAGTTGGATTTAGAGGGGAATATTCCAGACAGAGAAAAGATTGTGTGTCAAGAGGACCATAGCTTGTTCAAGGAACTGAAGGTTCCCAGGATGGTTGGAAACACTGAGCAGAAAGGAAAGTACCTAGTTAGAATCCAGCTAGGAAGCTATTGCAGAAATATAAGGCAAAGAATAAAGGAAACTTGGACTAGCATATGGCAGAAGAAAAATGGAGATATTTCATGGTCTTTTGGAAAATAAAGTCCACATGATTTAATAATCAATTGGATGAAGTGGCATGGAAGAAAGAAACAGATATCCTGTTTCTTTGTTTCTCTGTTTCTTTGTATATATGGAATTATTCTACATTCATTGCTCTGACCTTGCATTTTTTAAATAAATTGTTTTAGAAATTTCTTCTCTTTTCAATAATGTCTTTTTAATAAGTTCACTATATTTCATGGTACAAATGTGTCATAATTCTTTTCACTAGTATCTTATTGATGGACATATAGAGTTTGCTTCTGTTTTTTGTTTTTGTTTTTTTAATGGGAGGTGGTATTTAAAACACTAGTTCAATTTAAAATAACATACTTATACCATACATTTTCATTTTCAAATTTGGGCAAAAGTAATGCAAGAAATTCCCACCAGTGTTAATTGCTAGGTTAAAAAAATTTGTACATCTAATATTTGATAGATATTTTCAAATTGCCCTATAAAATATTACAGTATTTTATGCCATCACCAATAATTTGTAAAATTGCTTTCATCTTCATTCCATTGACAGTTTTAACAATGTTTTAAAGTTTTGTCAGTCTGACTGGTACTAAATTTTTTTGTAATTTGCCTTCCTTTAAAATAAGTTTGATTGTGTATGTGTTATTGGCCATTAGTCCTTATTTCTTTTTAAGTTTTATGTATTTACTTGAGAGAGAAAGAGGGAGCATGAAGGAGAGAGGAGGGACAGAGGGAGAAGTAGACTCCCTACTGAGCAGAGAGCCTGATGCTGCCAGATCCTAAAATCCCAGAACCATGACCTGAGTCAAAGACAGATGCTCAACCAACTGAGCCACCCAGATACCACCCATTAGTCCTTATTTTTAATAAGGTATCCATTCATATGTCTAATGACCTTTTTCTTTATTTGTGAAAGATTTTTGTTTACTAAGGATATCAATCCTTTGTCTAGCAATAGGATAAAAATACATAAAAATATATAATTATCATAGTAAGTATCATAAGTACCACAGATACCAAAAAAGCATTTAACAAAATTTATCAGCTTTTCCCCCTCCTATTTGTTAGTTCTCCAGAAGCAGTACTCTGATCTTTATTTTGTATTCTGAGGTCTATTGTCTCCCTTTTCTATATATTCTACTGCCTTTTCATCTCATCTTTGCTTTATTCTTTCAACAAACTCATCCTTTTTAATATCTTCTGTGATGCAAAGTATTTATTATGTATTTCTTTCTTGTTTCTTAAGGTATTTTTTCTAGAATATATTTTTCATTTGTCTTTGATATCTTTCTCTCTTTCCTATTCACTTCTCTTTCCTCTTCTCCTTTTTTCCCTTATGTTCTTTTTGTTTTGCATAGTTTCTATGCCATTTGTTTCCATTTTCCTCATATTTAAAGTGGAAAGTGATAGCTAGGCCATCTCTTTTTTCAAATATTGTATCCATGAACATATTTATCATCCTATCTTATCTAAGATCTCCTTATTTTCTCTAAGAACTTAAGTATGAGGACTGGGTATCACTGGGATTCTACTATTAATTGAGATTAGAGAAAAATTCAGTTGGTAAACATGGACAGTAATAGTTGATGAATTTGGGATCTACCGTTTGTTCTGCAGTTTTGTTTAGCATTTTATACTGGCATTTATTTTTTTAAGAAGGGACATAGTATTATCCATGGGAACCCTTTGGTGCAGATTATGCTGTAATTTGCAAATAATTTTTTGAGCTTTTGCTTTTGACAGACAGTTCAATGCACTTACTTTCCCAGCTTCAGCTCATGCTTCAAAGGATCTTCTTACTTTAGATGAGCTTAGTGTCATGGTGGTGGGTCAAGATTTCTACTTTAATAGCTCAGTCTATAAAAATTTTTGCAGCCTACATTGCCTACTGAATGCTCCCCTCTGAATTATGGGGCATTTGTCAGGTTACCTCCAAATTTGTTCAACTCTACCAGAAATACTTTGCTCTCCTAGAATTGCTTTGGAAATAGTATCACTTACTCTTCGATCTCTACACTATCGCATCTCTCTTTTCCTGATTGCCATCTTTCAGATATTATTTTGCCATATATATTTCTTCCTTTTTTTGAATGTTTTGCTATTTAATGTTTGAAATTTTTATTCACTTTACTAAGTTTGGAAGAAGAAGGGAATTTTGGCTGCATGACCTTGGCTATATCTTTTAGCCTTTTGTATCAAATTTTCTTATATGCAAAATGGGAACAAATAATTGATACCCTTTCTGTTTTTTAGGGTCAAATCAGATAATTTATTAGAAAGTACTTTGTGATAAACAACCTAACATTATACCTCAAGGACTAGAAGAAAAAACAAATTCAACTCAAAGTTAGTAGAAGCAAGGAAATAATAAAGACTAGGGCACAAACAAATAGACTAAGAATTGGAAAATAATAGAAAATATTAACAAAATTAAGTGTGAATTCTTTGAAAAGATAAGTGGAACTGGCAAAACTTTAGCTAGACTAACCAAAAAGAGAGAGAGAAGACTCAAATAAATAAACTTATAAATGAAAGATGAGACATTACAACAGATACCACAGAAACATACAGACCATAATAGATTACTACGAACAACTATGCATCAACAAATTAGACACCAAAAGAAATTGATGAACTCCTATAAACATGCGATCTACCAAGACTGAATTATGAAGAAGTAGAAAATCTGAACAGACTAGCAATGAATAAGAAAATTGAATCAATAATCATAAATCTCCCAAAAAAGAAAAGCCCAACACCAAATGGTTTCACTGGTGAGTTCTATGAAATGCCTAAAGAAGTATTCACATGAATTTTTTGTCAACTCTTCTGAAATAATTGAAGAAAGACAACAATCCCAACCTCATTTTATGAGGCCAACATTACCTTGATACCAAAGCCAGATAAAGACACTACAAATAAACAAACAAGCTACATGCAAGCCAACATCCCTGATGAATATAGACGCAAAATTTCTCAACAAAATGCAAGGAAACTGAGTTCAACAGCATATTAAAAGGATCATATACCATGATAAATGGGATTCATCCTAGAATGCAAAAAATGGTTCAACATAGACAAATCAATAAAAGTGATACATTATATTGGTAGAATGAAAGATAAAGATCATACAATTATCTCAATAGATACAGGAAAAAGTGTTTGACAAAATTCAATATCCTTTCATGATACAAACTCTCCGCATATTGAATATAGAAAGAATATACCTCAACATAATAAAGGCCATAAATGACAAGCTCACAACTAACATCATACTAAGTGCTAAAAAGTTGAGAGCTTTTCCTTTTAGTTCAGGAATAAGACAAGGATGCCCACTCTCATCATTCCTATTCAACATAGTACTGGCAGTCCTCGCCAGAATAATCAGGCAATTTAAAAAAGACATTAAGAAAAAATTTTTTAAAACTTTTACTTACTTATTCATGAGAGACACAGAGAGAGAGGGAGGCAGAGACACAGGCATAGGGAGAAGCAGTTTTCATGCAGGGAGCCCGATTTGGGACTCGATCTGGGGTCCCCAGGATCACACCCTGGGCCAAAGGCAGGCACTAAACCACAGAGCCACCTAGGCACCCTCGAAAAAGACATTTAAATAAGAAAGAAAAAGTAAAATTGCTTCTGTTTGTGAATAACATGATCTTTTTTGCCAATAACATGATCCTATGCATAGAAAATCCTAAAGCCCCTTCAAAAAATTATTAAAATTAATAAATTCAGAATCCTATCAAAATCCCAACATTTTTTACAGAAATAAGAAAACAATCCTAAAACTTGTATGGAACCACAAAGACTCCAAATAGCCAAAGCACTCTTGAGAAAGAAGAACAAAGCTGGAGACATCACACTTCCTGATTTCAAACTATACTACAAAGCCGTAGAAATCAGAACAGTATGGTGCTGTCATAAAAACAGACTTGCAGATCAATAGAATGAAATTGATAGACAAGAAATAAAACCTATGTATATATGGTCAATTAATATTTAGCAGTGGGAGTCAATAATATTCATTGGGGAAGAGATAGTGTCTCTTCAATAAATGGTTGCGGGAAAACTGGATATCCACATGCAAAAGAATGGAACTGGATTCCATACACAAAAATA
Organism: Vulpes vulpes; assembly: GCF_048418805.1. Taxonomy (NCBI): domain Eukaryota; kingdom Metazoa; phylum Chordata; class Mammalia; order Carnivora; family Canidae; genus Vulpes; species Vulpes vulpes. The sequence continues at coordinate 70,017,343 of NC_132790.1, forward strand.
AATCAAAATAGATTACAAACTTAAATGTAAGGCAAGAAACAAGAAAACTGCTGGAAGAAAATATAGAGGAAAGTCTCCTTAATCTTGGTAAAGATTTTTGGGTATGACACCAAAAGGCACAAGCAACAAAATTCAAAATAAATAAATGGGACTGCATTGAACTAAAAAACTTCTGTACAGAAAAAAGTAACAATCAACAAGATGAAAACACACCCTGTGGAGTAGAAAATGTTTGCAAATTTTATGTCAGATAGAGTTAATATCCAAAATTTTATACATACACATGTGTGTGTCTACATATATATGTAATATATATTACATATATATACACATACACATGTATATATATCTATATACAGAACAAAGTAGGAGGGGACAAACATCAAGTTAGGAAGGGGTCAAATTACAAAGACAGGATTGAGAAAACTGGACATCGTTCTGCATGCAGTATCAAACATGAGTTTGATTTTTTTTAAAGTAGCCTCCACTCTCAGTGTGGATGGAGCTCAATATGAGGCTTGAACTCATGAGCCTGAGATCAAGACCTGAGCTGAGATCAAGAGCCAGACCAACTGAGCCACCTAGGAGCCCCAAACATGGATTTGATTTTTAAAACCTTAACAGGAAGCTTACACTTTATTGTTAAGGATGATTATGTGGCTGTGGTATGCAGAAAAAATGGAGATGAGGAGAAAGCAGATGAGGAGTTTCCCTAAATGTACCCAGGACAATCAGGTTTAAACTTGTTGTACCAGAATAATTATTAGTAGTGGCTCCTTTCCCTCTTAATGCTGCCTATAGTGAAATAATGGTGACAGAATGTTATATTCTAGGACCTTGACCGAGGTTGAGACAATGGGTAAGTAAAGGAAGGAGTCAATGCCAGGAAATAAAAAAGAAAGAGTTGATAGCATTTATTGAATTAGGGTAGGAGCAAGGAGTGAAGAGGGGAGAGTGAAAGTGGGTCCAAATTTTCTGCCAGAGAAACTGGGATAATGGTGGTGAGTGATTAAAAAAAATTAAAATTTAAATTAAAAAAAAGGAGGTATGGCAGGGACTGGAAATAACATGACTTAAGGAGAACAAGAATTAGCTCATTGAGGATTGTTAAGTTGCTGACGTCAGTGAGGACTCAGATTGATAGATCACACATAGAGTTTTATGATGAAGCTCAGGATTTTATATGTCACATTTATAAAACATTCATTGACTTGTGCTCAGCATTGGGTGCAGAATAGAGATGCCAGGTCCCTTTGCTGAGTCACTATTCTGAATTATGGAGACTGGTCGCATAATCTTCATGTCCAATAGGAATTACATTATATTACTTTCCACTCCTAGAAGGGGGTAAGTGGCTCAGACAAAACAAATTATAAGAAACACCCAGATACATTCTGTTATACCCAAAAACCTTTCCACTTCAAGGATCCTGAGTCACGTGTTTCTCTTGGCTTTAGACATGGGTCTCTTTTCAAGTCAGAAAACATTCTCAAGATTTTTGTACTCTTGGCTCTCCTTTCTTGGAGCCCAACATCTGACAAATAGCAGTTGACCTTTTCTTATCTCTCAGCTTGTGGCTTTTTGTGACCTCATTGGGAAGGAACCTTTGCTTGATATGTTGTAACTGAAAAACATAAATCATTAATACTATATATTACTTATAACATTGGGTACTTATATTCAAACAGGCATAAATGTATATGTATGTATACACATACATATGTATTTACACACACACGTGTGTGCATCCAGTGTAATGCTTAATTGCACAGGCTTTGGAATCAGGCAAGCTGTACAGCATTCATCTATAAAGTGGGAATAATACCTACCTCATAGGTAAATGAGGAGGGTCAAATGAGATAATGATTATAAAATGCTTTCAAATGATTCTGGCATTAAAAACAAAAGACTGGAGAAAATATGTACTCAATTTTTAAAACACAGTTATATTTAGGTTGTGAGATTTGGGGAATGTTTGTTTTCTTCTTTGCACTTTTTCCCAAAGATCTTCTCTTTTATTCTTTATAAGAAGACAAAAAAAATAAAACAGATGTAGTAAAATTTTTTATTATCAGATGAGTTTTTCAAAATAGCATTTTGAAAAATATTTGGGAAAAAGTTTTTACATGCTTATTAATGAATTTTTTTAGTTCAAAATTCTCAGTTCATGTATCTCTTATCTGTGGCATATCCCTCCTGTCTTCTTGAAGCCCTTTGTCAATTCTTCTTGTTCTACACAGGTAAGAATCAATGGCCTATTACACTAGGACTGTTGTCACCCAGCCTCAAAGACCTGACAGGCCATTGAATCAGGAAAATAAATATCGAGTATTTTTATAGATCAATCAATTTTGCTTTCATTCATACTAGAACTAGCCTTTTTAATCCTGATCACAGGATTAAAAGATGAGTAGAATTGTCTCATTTCAAGTATAAGAGGAATTTCCCACTAAACATCTATTTTCATTAAAACAAATTTAGAGCTACCTGTAGATCTAAAATAAGTCCTTGTTCACAATTGGAATTTCAGGTGATCCTAACAAATGTGTAGATGACAAGTATAATTTTACTACATTTATCCAAATACTTGCAGCCTTTTCTCTTTTTTATTTGTAAATAGCCATGTCTAATTTTACACATGGGAAAATGAAGGAGGTATTAGGGGATTTGTTCAAAATTCTTAAGAGACAGCAAGGCAAAGTAGGAAACAATAGGCCATTTGCCCTATTTTGTCTATGCCTTGTTCACACTGAGTTTCTCTTCAGCCCATGTTACTGAATGATAGAATTCATTTAATTCAATTTGTAAACAAGAGAAAATTGGTCTAAGAATCAGCAAATTGGGGAATTGGGAAGCTATATGAGCTTTTATTCAAGCTTGGTCACTGGATTCCTGTATCTCTCATCTTACATCCTTTCTTTGTTGGCTTGAACAAGTCACTTTTATAAATTAGCATCAACCTGTTATCTAGCTAACTTTGGAAAGTCCCTTATTTCATAGACTCATGAAATTTTGTAGCTAGAAAGAGCCCTAGAAGGTCTCTCTTCTCATTTTACAGAGAGGGGAGGGAGGAAAGTAAGATATTTGCCCAAGATAATACAGCTCTTTAACAAGCAGCCAGGACTATCCATTTCCAGCTATCAAATGTTGATTCTCTCACTAGACAGTTATGTTCTGAGTCACAGTCTACACAGTCTAGCATACATGCTACCCCGAGCATCTGAGGCCCTGTCAGAACTGTTATGGCTTAATAATCTAGAACTAGAAAGATTTCTGAATCCCACCCTACCAGTTTTACAAAGTCATTTTGACATGACTAAATCTTAGGGCAGAAATGGTGTCATCATGGCTGTACTTCTCCTTCCTCATCTCCGTATAGGCTAACTTTGTGTAGCAGGTATGATGCCATCAGCACCCCTAACTTTACATCACACTAGTTTGAATAAACACATTTTTAGGGGACAACTGCCAAAGAGGATTCTCAATGGCCTTACTCATGTCATATTGCCCATCCTATGTCCCATGGGTAGGACATTCTGTCTCTCCTGGTCGCTTGACCACTAGTGAGAACAGAGAGTCCTGGCTAAACCAAATGGAATCTACTCCATATAGAAAGGAAAGATTTGTTTGCTATAAATTTGTGTTCCTAGAAGAGAAATACAGGAAGAAGCAACAACTATCCACTCAGATGTCAATCAGACTACATGCATAGTAATTTTTTTTATCTGATGGTGAATATTGTGAATGATATCCAAAACTTTGGATATCATTGTCTTCCTTTAGAAAGGGATGAAGTTTGATCTGGCAAACAGTTAATTTTCTGGTGGATGAGCTGGAGCTAGTTGAAAAGTCTTGGCTTTAGGGCAAATCTAGAGAGTTCCTTACTCTAGGGCTGTAGTATTATAAGGCATTACCTTTCTGTGGTCTCAGCTGAACCTTGGAAATGTTCAGGAAGGTCTCTTGTCTCTGGCTGGTTGGAACTTCATCTCCTTGCAGTGTTCCACCTTTAGAAACTCTTTTCTACTCACATCATAGCTGTTTTGGCTAGGTCTAGTGTATACTCTGTTTAATATTCGGCTAAAAACTCAAGGGAACCCTTATGCATATTCTGGAGTTCTTTCTTTATGCAGCTTCTTTTTCAGTACTTTGCCCCACAGTGCCCTGCCATATCTGCCAGCCAGATCTCCATTTCCTCCACCCAGCTGCATTCTGTTTAGACTCCATTCCCTGAGCTGCAGTTTGAAAAGTACTCCTAGGCCGAGGACCAAGATGAATATGGAGCTCATCTCTTGTGTTTCCCTCCTCTCAAGGATAAGTTATGTTCTGCCTTTGTCCAATTACTGAAAACTCTGGCTCCAAAATTTTGTTCAGGTTTATATTTCCTTATGTCTATCTGTACATTACATCCCGATGTAAAACCTTTTTTTGTGATACTATGACTGAAGCACAAATAGATTTCATCACTCACCAATCTTGGCTCTATATACAAGGCTACTTCATAGTCATAGAAAATTTCCTGGAAAATACTGGGGACAACTCAGGTCTCTTTAAATGAGTTATGGGAACTAGCAACTCAATCTGGTGTGAATCCTTTGTGAAAATGAATAATGTTATCCTGATTAATCTGTATCTCTGTAAATACTTATATTTATTAAGCTCCTTATTTTCCTTTCAACAAGGATATGATTGTTGAATTTGGAATATGGGGAAGAGAAATGGACTTAAATTTAAAAGATCCATTTCCAAACTCTAACAGATCTTAGCATCCCTGCCCTTGAGGTCGTCTGTAAACTAGCATAAAAATACCAATTTTTCAGGATTTTTATGATAATTTTTCACTTTCTTGCTTTTTAAAAATCAGTCGTAATAGGGAACTAGGCAAATCTAGAACTAGGTGACACTAAGGACATTCCTTGAACTAGTTCGTTTCTTTTTTTCTATATAGCTAAATATGATGCTAGTAAAATGTTTGAACATGAAGTATTTCAATATGACAAAGCAAGCAAGTCCAAAATTATTACTGAAAGAATAAACAGTGTTTGCCACTTTAAAATATGTCTGTTAGCACTTGGCTTTGCCTTATAGGAGCTTGCATTTCTTTTCTTTTCTTTTTTTGTTAATCCCTGAGTCATAAAATTTGAGTCTTTATAAAAGAGAAGTAAAGCAGAGGAAAAAAACTGTGTGCCAAAGAATTTGTGTATTTGAGTGTTTAACAGTTTCATAATCCAGGTTTATAACGTGTAGAGAACAGTAGACTATTTAAAGCACATTAGCTTTGCTAAAAATTAACTTTTTACATGCCTAATAAATACGGTGAAATTTAAGCTTTGAATATTTTCCATCACTGCCTGTGTTCTGGATTTCTAGCAAAAGACTAACACCTATCCTCAGTTTGTTACATTCCTTTGCAACCAACCTGATTCAAGTGTTTTATCTTAATACATATGGTCCTAGGAGAATATGAAATAGGTAGCCCTTGATAAACTAAAACTTAGGTTTAGCCTCAGTTTACTTTCATTTCTGTTTGTGCTCATTGTATATTCTGATTAAAATCTAGAAAAATAAATGTTTAAAAACACTCATCCAGAAAAATATAGTTTTAATTCACAGTCATTTTATATGATGTGAAAATGTTATATTTGGTTTTTTAAATAATAGTATTAGCCTTGAAGACTTTATTTCATCAAGAAATTATACATTTTATTAGTCTTAAAAAAGGATATTATAAATGTATATAGACAAACATTTAAATACATTAAACATATATACCTACATATATGTAAAAAGTAAAATATATTTACTTTTTAAAGTAAAATAGAAACATGTGTATTATCTTTCTATGTACTTTTCCATTTAGCTTTAAGATGAGTATTTGTTTTAAAAAATATGTGCTTCAGTGTTTATCTTTACCTATAAGCTTATAATGTTGTCTCAAAAAATATTTAGTGTTTCATTTGTTCTGAATTGCCCCAAAGTTAATAAAGTTCAGTGCATACTAAATTTATACTGTTTGATTGGATGCATCATCTGTGTCTCTTTTTTCTACTTAAAATGGTTAATTACTTTGACTATTTTTCTTTGTTTCTTCAGTTTTCCAACTGAAATGCATTGTAAAGTGACTGCATGCTCTTAGGTCTGAAAACCTGGCATTTGTTTAATGTAATTCCCATCTGCCTTGTCTGTTTTCATAGAGAACTTGTCCGAGGTCTCTGTGGCCCATGCTACTGTCACCCGAGCAAGCATGGGAAGAGTGCTACCTTTGTGTGCTCATTCAGGCAGCTAGGAGTTGTGGCTGGCCTCCAGGGTGTCGGCTGAGGACCTGGAGTGCCTGGGCAGTTTGGGAGGTCATATGATAGAAAACTCGTCAGTGAAGTTGCCATAAATGGATGCACTTGCTTTCAGAATGGATCAGACTGGGGCTAAAAGTCCTTTATTGACTTTAGTTCACATACAGCTTCATTCCCTCTTGTGTGTTTGCACATATATTATCTTGCCAGATCATGGGAAAAGAGCAGCCAGAAAATCTCCCTTTGGTTTATGAGAGCAAGTATCTCACACCAAGGAGTCTTGTTTAAAAATTAACAGTCTAGACTTTGGTCTTTGCTAGAGTTTTCCAACTTTTTTTTTTAAAGTCATAGAACCCTTTCTCCAAAAGAAATCTTAGTCTGATGCCCAAAATATAAGACAGATGAGTGCTTATATCACATCCAGAATCTTTCTCTCTTTGGCTTTATCTCTTTCTATGTCCCTGAGGAGGTAACTACACCCCTTGTGGCTCTGTGGAGTGTAGTCTGAAAACCATTGCAAAAACAGACCTGTAGGATCCCTACCTCTGACATTCCATATTGCTTTTGATGGATGTCCTGACTTTCCTGTCACACTTTATAGAACATTTTGTTTTTCACAGTGATGAATGAGGTGTCCTGGTAGAGTGGTGAAGGCCCCCAACCATGACTCAGTCAGGCTTTCCCATACTATGTGACTTGAGCATGTCATTTGATTTTCTGGACTTTGGCCTCCCTTGTCAGTAAAATGGAGATGGTCAGACAGGCAAGGAATATGCCTAGAAATTGTGTGCTCAAAGATATTACATAAATGCGATTGGACTGAAAAAGCTATTGATCTCTGACTCATCCCAGTTTACATAGTGATCTCTGGATCACTCAGGACTACTTTTCTGGTCCATTTGGTTGTAGCCAGGGTAGGGTCTCAAAACTGGAGCAGATCAGTGTATGCAAAGTGTCTAAGGCTACTTTTCCCATAAGGAAACTCTGCATCACCTGTGCTTATAGTTTTTTAGGTTTCCTCTTCCATACATTGGGCTAGATACTAGTTTTAAATTAGTACTGTAAATATTTAATCTGATGGCATATATAGAACACTGGATTCAGAGCTGAAGGATTCCAGGTTGTGTTGGAGATGGCTTGTACCACCTCAAGAGAGCCAACGTGGCACATCTTCCCAACTCTCATGAAGTAACAACATGTTGATAGCTTGAAAATAGCCATGGAGGGATTATTTATACTTGAAATTCAGCAAATGTTATCAACGAGGGCTTTTTTTTTGGGAGCTGTTTAATCAACACACCATTGAGTAGAAGGATTTGAATTAAAGGCCCAGTACTCTTATTAAACATCTCAAGTCTCAATTTTCTCATCTGTTAAGTATGTAAGACAATACCGACTCTGTCTCACACATTTGTTGTGGGAATTCAAATGTATGTGAAAGAACTTTGAAAACAAAAATGTATACCAATGGAAGAGGTAGCACTCTTGTTGCCAATGTTTGTTGGGAGGAGAAAGAAAATGATGCATATGAACTGAACCGATTTTCCTTCACTATAGAGATAGAATGAGTGTCACTCATAACAGATCTTATAAACACAAAATTACATATGCTTTTAAAGAATCATAAATATCAAATGTAGGTTGAACTACCTTGAAATGTATTTAAAGTCATTCTTTAAAACAGAGCCATAGACTAATAAAAGACTCATGCCTCCAGCACTGCCAAGGATTAGGACCACTGGGTACTGAAGGGATTCTTTTGGGTAGCAGCTTTCAAAGTGCCCTGATTTCAGCTCTGAGGATGTTTCTACTGATATCACCATGACTCAATACAAATGAGGAGCTGTTAATGGCTTTCTGCTTCTTATGGAAGGTGCAAGAAGCCAGACAGTATCCTACCTTGTTGAGTAACATTCATCCGTCCACACTAGGATCTGGATGAAAGGGTGGCCATGGGTGATCCTAGCACTACTGGCAATTTTTAAATTTCAAATTTAAATTGGCTTTCAAATTCAACCTAAAAGAAAATCTCTGCATAAAGCAAATAATGGATAAATGATTATCATTTAAGATAATAACATAAAACTTCTATCATCTATCACATTCTTTGAAGTGTGATCTTCACCTTTTGAATGAACGCATAATAGTAATCTTGTCTTAAGCTTTATCTAATGTTCACTAGTTATACTGAATGTGAACCAGGGTTCTGGGTGATGTCACCCTGGGGCCTCTAGGGTTCTTGAGTAAAAAATATTTTACCTTGTACTTTAATCTTAAACTAAATTCATCATTTTGAAATTGTGCTTGTTGTAACTAGGACTTTTTACCTCTTTATTACTTAGCAATAAATAGTGTTCCGGTTCTGTTACTTACTGTTTCCCTGACCTTGTGTAGTTTCTTCACCTCCTTAAGCCTCGTTTCTATGTCCATCAAATGGAACTAATAATAGTCTTTCTTTCCTGGGATTCTTTTGAAAATTACATGCAACCAGAGCTTAATTAATTTAAACCCATTAACCTCTTTAAAGAAATGAGCCAAATGGTAATAAATGTCCTAAATTCAAGTGATAACTTCAGTTAGAATCTAGATCAGAAATGTGGTGAAACTGGAGCCAGAGTGGCCAAAGCTAAAATCAAGGCACCTCCTAACTTGGGAAGCCCTTGGGGTCAGTCCTAACTTGTCAGAAGTAAAGCTGGCATTGAGAAGATACGATAATATGGTCTTAAGCATGGCATTATGCCGGTGAGATGCCTTAACTCTCCCTGTAGATATCCATTTGGATTCGGGGGTATCATCCAGACCAGTGGGGTGACTACAGAATATTCTGTAAGGATAAAGTGTCATTTCTCCCAGTATCACTCTGTGAATTATTAGCTACGTTGAGTGGTGCATTCCATGTTGGAGAATCTTCTCCTCTTGCTCCTTTGTGCACACATCACACACATCCTGCCTTGATCATCTTGACACCATGCCACAATAAAGCGAGTGGCAATAGAGCTCAAAGAGGAGCCCAGGGCATTGTGAGGTAATGGAGCATGCCAGAAAGAAAATTCATCCATACATTTTTTTTTCAAAATAAAGATTCCAGGACAGACGCATACCAATAGCGAGACGGTGGAATGGTTTGTCCCAGGCACTGCAGGCAATGAGGGGGCACATTGTCTGCAAATAATTTTAAAACAATAATAAAACCAACAAAAAGTCTATTGGCTTTTTACGAACATTCTGCCGTTTCTGAATAATCTCAGTAATAAAATACTCTCCCTGAAAAATATAATGTTGATCTAAGTTCTATGTAATTGCTGCAATGAAATTGTTAAGTAGTATATATTTCAGCATCAAATTAGTACATTTTATTACTTATGTTTTGATGAATATAAATACATCACATAATACATAATACATAAATACACATACAAGTTAATTTGGGGAAATCCCAGTTCCCCAAGTCAATCCCAGCACACAGGACTCAATGGCATGTGTTAGATCCCAGAATTAGTTCCTAAAGGTTTGAGTAATGATATTTTATGCTTTGTGTACAGTTTAAGTCTTCAACCCTTGGGGCAATACAGAGTTAGCAGTTAAATAGATTCAAAATAAACAATGATAGCCCAGTGCTTTTACAGTCAAATATAAGAGAGCTTGAATTTGTGACCACCTGGAATTTTTGTGTTTCAAGTTTTAAACAGTGAAACAGAGTGTTTACACTGGGAGGTGAGATATTTGTGTTTCATAAGTGCAAAATTTAGTTAAACATGAAATATGTTTGTCTCATTTTATGATTGTTGTTAAAAAAAAAAAAAGTTTAAAAAAATGACCCAGCCCAGGGGTAAGATAGTGCTCCAGTGTTGGGTTCAGAAAAATGGACAGACTTCTATCTTCCAACATCTTGCAATAAAAGTTGATTTTACTATTTTCTTCTCATCCTTTCTGTAGCTGGTCCTAAAATGCAGAACTTCCTGTGGTGGGAACAGTGTGTGTAGGAAGAGATACATCAAAGCCAGTAGAGACCAGAATTCAAACCTCAGATCTGCCATTCACCAGCTCACAGGCCTCCCTGGGGTGCATTGCCTAATCCTTGCTTCGTCTTTTACAAAATGAGAATACATTTTGGTGGCAGAGTCGTGAAATTTAAATCAGATGAAGCATGGAAAATGTCCACCACAGTGCTTCACATAAGAGATATGGTGTTAGTTTACTCTTCTCTCTCCACCTTTCTCCTTCTTACTGACACATTGGAATTTATCTTTCTGCCAGGATCTTGTCTTTATTGGATTAGGATAGTTGAAAATAATATCTACATGATATATAATGCCTTACATACTCAAAGACTAATACATGACCACTGTTTATAATCTGATCTATCCCCCTCTGAAACCCTCCCAACTCCACTTAAAAAATCAATGGTTAAATGAGGGACTTTCTAAGCTACAGTCTGGGTCTCAAATGCTGTGTAAATCCTGAATCGATGAGTGAAGTCCTTCTCACACACACAGTAGGAAGAGGGAACGCCTCTACATTGTGAATTGAGGTGTACATGAAATTTTTTGTTCTTAACCATTGCCAGAGAAATGGGGTAATCGAGGTGACCATCGGCTGTGTGTTGAGTGGCAGCTTGTATTGGCTTTTGCAGTTCATTCATACGTACATACCTGAAAGAAAGGAAACAGGACTAAATTAGGTTGAGACAGTTTATTTCACTTTTGTGGATAGCTCAGTTTATGCCAGCAGTGGCTAGTGACACCCAAAAGAACATTGTCAAAGTTCTCCTCAACCTTTCTGTCCCTTCCTTCAATGAAGTTATTAGCACTTTGCTTTATACTTAACATTAATTTTTCTGGGACCTCCTGTCTTATTAGTGGTACACTTGTATCCAACAGGATAAAAGCTATTCTGCCTTTGACTTAGCTTACAGAAGTTGTATAAGGATCAAATTAGGTAATATATAGGAAAGATATTATAGATCATAAAGCAGTTACATATGTTAGACATTATTAGTATCTTATATAAGGGATCACTGTAACCCACAGACCAAATATAGCTTTCCATCTGTTTTTATGTTAACCTGGTTAGTCCCTTTTAGAATTTTGGCTTAATGTAGTTCCCATGTGTAAATCCCCCTCATATTAAGCCCCAGGATTATGCTTCCAATCCCAGTGCTAGTCCCACATATGGCCCCATGGCAACTGAAGTTTATCCTTTTGCTCACCACTACTTGTTTTTTGTTTGGCATACCCCTTCAAGATTTCCTGCAAACCCAGTATTCAAACATTTTGCTTGCTTTAGTCTAGTTTGGCATTTCTATGGGAAGTCCTCCAGAATATCAAAAGTGGAAATCCAGGGGCACCTGGGGGGCTCAGTCAATTAAACATTTGACTCTTGATTTTGGCTCAGGTCATGATCTCAAGGTTGTGAGATCCAGCCCCATTTCAGGCTCTGTGCTGTGGACGGAGCCTGCTTAAGATTCTCTCCCTCTGCCCTTCCCCATCCCTCTATCCCAGCTGTCTCTTAAAAAAAAAGAAAAAAGTGGAAATCTTCAGTATTACTATTGCATAAGAAAACAGGAATTTAAATAACTTGTCTGCTGTCTCATAGCAGGACTTGAAACCAGTCAATCTGACCCCGACCCAAAGACTAACTTCTGTGCTATACAGTAATTAGGTATATCAAAACTGAATGGTGGTATGTACTCTGTGGGAAATAGGCCCAAGGGATAGTTATTTCATGTCACTGTTAATCTCAGTGTGGCTGATAAAGACCACAAGATTCTCTCCCCTGACTGCAGTTTCCAACCTAAAGCACTACATAATCTTTGTTTAATATATAAAAGTATTTTACCATTTATTCTTTGGAGTTGATTAGGTGTTTAACCACCACACTGATTTTGAAGGTTTCCCTGGGCTCTTTCCATATGTGAATGTTCAGTCCCTCTTCTGTGTCTTTATTAAGCTCTTCCTGCAGCTCTTCTAATTCTTCTGGAATGGTTCCATGTACTTCTTCCCCATAAGCTGAAAGTTCTTTGAAGGTAACGACTCTATATCTGAGTCAGTTTTATATCCTCAGCCTCCAGCTCACTTCCCTGCAAACAATTGGTGCTCAGTACACGTTCATTGAAGGAATTATGAATGTGTCATCAAATTTGCAAATGTTGACTAGCAGTATTTAAAAAGGGGCAGCTGTGATATATTCACAGAAATAATGAATATAAAACCAAAGACCTGATGACTGGCAGTACAAAAACCTCACTTCTGGGTTCTTAAAATGATCAGAGCACACATGCTGTCAGGAAGTAGAGAAACTGACAGGTTGGTGAACAAAGAGACGGGTGAAGAAAGCAAGCAGCAGAGGTTGGCCTTGACCTCTCTCCCCCACCATTGCTGCCACCTGGCTATGACTTTCCCCAAGGTGAAGTGGAAGAAGAACTCTGTCTTGTCCCAATTCACTCCACTATGGTCTAGATTAGAACTTCTCTGAAAGTCACCAGCATGTAAGATAATATAAGATAATGACTACACAAGGACAAGTGGAAGATGCTCATTCTGTATGGATTGAGTCAGCTCTCACCCCAGTATGATTGATACTTAGATGTCCAATTGACACATTGTGTGTATCTCTACTGCCAAAAACTGGAAGTGGATAGAGCTGTCTTTAAAGGCTAATCTCTACATTGACTGACAGATCTGGATTACAATGAGATTCTTTAAGTATAATTATATGGACTGGTTTTCTTTCTTTTTTTTTTCTTAAGATTTTATTTATTTACTCATGAGGGACAGAGAGAGAGAGGCAGAGATACAGGTAGAGGGAGAAGCAGGCTCCATGCAGGGAGCCCGATGTGGGACTCGATCCCAGATCTCCAGAATCAGGCCCTGGGCTGAAAGCAGCGCTAAACTGCTGAGCCACCGGGGCTGCCCTATGGACTGGTCTTCTTTTTTTTTATTAATTTATTTATTTATGATAGACACACACACAGAGAGAGAGAGAGAGAGAGAGAGAGGCAGAGACACAGGAGGAGGGAGAAGCAGGCTCCATGCCAGGAACCTGACGTGGGACTCGATCCCAGGACTCCAGGATCGCACCCTGGGCCAAAGGCAGGCGCTAAACCGCTCAGCCACCCAGGGATCCCTAGACTGGTCTTCTAAGAACAGTTCCAGTTTCAAATATTTCATCCCATTTTATTTTAAGTATACCTATACTTGTCAATCATATTTTGCTTTTTAGTTTGGAGAAGGCTAATACTAAATTTTAATATGCCAATGATGTGTGCCTGATTGATATTGGAAGTAGCCAAGTAAACATAATTCTGACCTTCCAAATGCATTACAGAGGCTTATAGCCAATAAATATGGTTGAAGTCAAAATACCCCTGTTTAAGACCTATTTCTTTCTCTTCTTTCTAAGATTACCAAATGTGGCAAAAGTTATTTACTTTGCCAATACATTGAGATTATTGATGAGAGGAAAAATATCCTCTCAATGAATCTGTATTTCTCATGAGCTTCTAGGAGCCATATAAAATAGTCACCAAGGAAGGAAATATAAGACCTAAGAAGTTATTACAAGCATGGTGTTATTACATGAGACTCTTGTAAAGTAATAGTACCATGCACTATTTAGGTTTTTAAAGTTCAAAGTCTTAAAAATAAAATTAAAGTTCTTAAAATCAAATTAATTTTTCTACCTAATAAAGATTTCATATGACAGTTGATCATCTTGTTTACAAGTGCCTTATTTCTTTGTGATTCCCAAAGTAGCAATCCAGATTATAATAATGACTATCAATGGATTTGCTCTTTACCAAGTATTTTATCTACAGCCTAAAGATTAAACTTCCCAGGACTTTTTCAAGCAGCCACATTATTAAAGTTGTTTAAGCAGTTCTAGTCGGTTGAAAAGTCTTAGTTTATTTGTTTTTATAAAGTCCAGTGACATAAAGTTGGCTGCAAATGCTGTGGCATTCATCATTTCCTCTCTGCAGCCTGTCAGCTTCCAAACATGGGCAGACAGAGTGCCCGTTCTGCCCTCTGTCTATTCCTGCACACTCCTGAGCACCTCCAAGTTCTGACGCAATGATTCTTTGCTGGATGGGCACACTCTTTCAAGTAACTCTTGGTGAAGAAGCAGGAAATCAGGCTCTTGGATAAAAAAAAAATAGGCTAATAAATGTGGCAGGTAAATGATATTTTAAAAGATTTTATTTATTTATTCATGAAAGACACAGAGAGAGAGAGAGAGAGGCAGAGACACAGGCAGAGGGAGAAGCAGGCTCCACACAGGGAGCCCGACGCAGAACTTGATCCCAGGACTCCAGGATCATGCCCTGGGTGGAAGGCAGGTGCTAAACTGCTGAGCCATCTAGGGATCCTGAAAAGATTTTTCATAAAAACACAGAGCTTAGAAATGTTTGTAAATGAGGCAGCCAATCTCTAACATGCTAGAGATTGAGATGCCTTCACCTGGGGCATATTCTCTACATATCTAGAAGTAAGATATCAGAGTGGGTAAAATTAGGAAAAATGAGCATCCTGATACAAGACTCCATGTGTTTCTATATAGACATATATGTATCTGTGAGCTATTGTCTCTGCAAAGTGATGTATTTTGCTTATTTCCTATTCCTCCAAAGCAACATGAATTGTTTTAAATATTTAAAATATTTTCATAGAGTTTTTCAAAGCCTACTTTAATCACTTGTTTGTCATAAAAGGTATAACCTTCATGGTTATTCTCTTTTGCTTATTGTCATCTTTATAATTATTTATGTACCCCTTTCTTTAGGGAGCAGTATAAACCACAAAATTATTTGTTATCATTTATAGTCTTGTTTTCAGGCAGGTGGTAAAGAAATACTTGGGGCTCTGGAATCAGAACTAGGTTTGAATTCTAATCCACTCAGTAAGTAGAGAGTATGGAACAATTTATTTAACCTTTTCAAATTCCAGTTTTCTCATATGTGAAATAGGGTTAATAATATCTACTTCATAGGATTATTGTGAAGATCAGAAATAATTTGGAGGAAGTCCTATCTCAAAAACTCCTACTGAATTTGGGCTTTATTAAAATATGAAGTTCCTGACAAATAGTAGACATTTAGAAAAGGCAATTTCCTTCCATCCTGAACCACCACATTAACTCGCCTAGGTTGGCACAGTCAAGTCATTACTCCAATAATAGGTCAGGTGACTAAGGGAACGCTTCACTATAACCTTGACATGTGTCTGTGCACATGTTACTCATGCTTCTCTGTTACCATTTCCAAAACTTCCCTTCCCTGTCTCCTTGGGTTATTTTTTCCTACCATCATGTGCTTTTCAAATATTGGTTTGCCAAGTAGCCCTAAATAAACATGCATTTGCATTAAGAGTGCAAAGCCTTCATACTGAACCCAGTATCTATTTTGTTTCAAGTAAGGCTTAGGTGGAATTTTCATGTTTGCAATTCAAGCATTCATTCTGGATGCATGAAGTGAGCCTTGTGTTATTTCCCTTACTCCATCCATCCCTAGTAGCAAAGTAGATAGTTGGAGATTTAGGTAAAAAACGATCTCAAATTGTTTAAGGACATTTATATATACTAGAAGGCAGAATGCCGTATTTTTTAAATTTCTGTGTCCTTCATGTGGAAGTTCAGACTTTTCCACTAGCAAAATACACATCCATGTAGCAAACTACATTTTTCTGGAAATTCTAGAATTTATTATTTGAAATTAATGAACTTAAAACCTCAAGTCAGCAACGTATTTCTTATCTTTACATTATATTAAGATTTAAGAAACATCTCAACCATCAAGCTCATTAAGTTTACTTTCAAAAAATGTTTTCCGCTTGTACATCTTTGTTCAGATGGTTTTCAAAAGGCATTTGAATACTTTATTTCTTTTCCTCTCCTTTCTTTTCTTTGTTTCTTTTTCCAGAAAAAAAATATTTCACTCTTTTCTTCCCTTGAACTTCGCTTTTTTGTTTGGCCAAACACCATACAAATGAATGCCGTATGGACTAAGCACTTTGACCCACTGAAAGCTCAGGCTTAAGTAGATTGCTTAATATTTACCGAGTGCTCCAAGACTTTAGGCACATTCAGCCAGCTCAGGAATCCTGTGTTTGGCATGAGTTGATTTCTATCCAATTTATTCTTGGATGAGGGAATGTTGGAGTGGTCTTAGAAACTGACTCAATGCATTCTCTGCAAAAGCCTTTCAGAGTCCTGGGGACATGTTTGCATTACATGTGGTCACTTCCTACAGTGTCTTTGGACTCTTAAATTCTTTGGCTCTCACTGGATGAAATTCTTCAGCAGTTTAAAGTGAAAGTGGCCCTTGACTTACCCCCAGGAACTAGAACTTGCTAAACCTTGATTTATTTCTCATTGCCATAGTACTTCAGAAGGTCATCTCCTCAACAAATGATCATCCAAGAAGTGGTATCAACTGCTCTAAAAATTAAAAGTTACTGTAACCATAGGAAACAAAAATAATTGACTTTAGGGTTTTTCCTTCATTTTCTCATTGGCTTCCAGTAATTGCCCTAGTCCAAACTACATGCAATATAGTTCCACTCCTAGATTTTTACTCTTGCATTTATTGATTTCCCAAGAAAGGTCCAAAAGTGTTAAAACAACAATAGAATGGGTCATAAATCCTTATGAGCTGTAATGTCAAGTGGTCCTACATCTATGTCTCCTCCCTACTAGTTTCTCATGTGTGATCTTGGGCAAATGCGACATATTTAAACTTAAGGCTTAGCATTTGTTATAGTGGGATAATTATAGCACCTATCTTTTAAGGTTGCCAAGAGAATTAAATCCATTTATTTACTCATTCCCAAAGTATTTCTCAAGTCCTAGCTATGTGCCCAGCATTTTCTAGGTACTAGGCATACAGAAATGAACAAAATAGAAGAGAACCTCTGCTTTCATGAAGCATTCCTTCCAAAGGATGAAGGAAAGTAAAAAATAAAAAAATAAAAAACATCAACAAGTAAAATATAGAATCTCAGAATAGAGAAAATGAAAGTAAAATGGGGAATGGGGGAGTGAGAGGCACAATTTTAAAAAGACGGATCTGAGAAGGCCTCCCTGAAAAGGTGACAGAAATGAAGCCTGCTATTTGGGACAAGAGAGTTTCCTACCTCAGGCACACAGCACAGAAGCTTCATGTTTGAGGAACAGGAGAAGTTTCTGGAGACTATAGGGGATGGTCAAAGGGATAATGAGTAGGGAAGGGAAATGGGCACTTGGTGCAGGTGTAGGGCTTTGTAGGCTGTCGAGGAGATTTTAACTCTTACACTTAGGAAAATGTGAGCCCCTGAAAGGTTTTAAGAAGAGGAGAGCAAGATCTGGCTTCTCTTTTAAAAGAATCAGTGTGGTCGCTGTGTTGAGAATGAATTTAGCAGAGTACATGGTCCACTGTAAGAATTTGGTAATTATCGCTGCTACTATTATCAGTGATGGTAATACCATCATCTTCATCATCATTATTTATTTTGATGTTGATGGTGCTTCTGACTCCTTAATCACCATGAGACAAATGCAATGATGGGGACTGTTAGTCTTAGATTCAGGGCCCTCTATTACCTTGCACCCAAATTACATCAGCAAATTCAACAACTTGGGGCATCCCTCAGAACCTCATTAGCAATGTAGCTCAAATCCCTAGTACTTCAACCACCCTGCCATGGCTTCAAGGGAAGCCCTCACTATTTATTAGGCCAGGCAAATTAGTTCAGAGGTGAGGAGCCCCAAGTGGTGTGGAAACCAGATGGAAAATTTCTCGCCATAATATTTCTTTTATGCCTCTTTATTTCTGGTCCTCATTTTTCTTCTAGAACTCCTTTTCTTGATTTTGCTTCATCACTAAATGGTGCTCAGAATGTGGGTAGAAATCATGACAATGGTGCCTTGTCCTTACACAGTGGCTCTTTCCGGAACCTCAGAATGCCTCCTGCCCCCTCTTGTTGTTACACATTCCCTGGTTTTGCTGGCACATCCAGGCATTGCATAGAACACAAAACTAGGCACATATTATCATTCTCCAAAGTTTGGCTATCTCTATTTTGGGCTGTGTGTTCTATACATTGACAGAAATTTAACTGTGACTCCTTTTTAAGCCAGGGTGGTTATGCAATGATTCTGGCTTGTTTACCAAGATATCAGTAGTGGTGGCATTTATAATGATCAGATTTTGGGGGGGTGGTCATGGATCTCTAAGTCAATGGCCTTAAATCTATTGAGCATGCTATGTCCCTTAATAGACACACAACGTACAGACACACACAAACATGGACACACACACACACATACATATACACACACACACAGCCTACAGATGTGATTTCTTTTACTTACATGCAGTTTTTCAAAAATCTAGATTTCTTGACAATATTTATTATGAAAATCTGAGTTCTAAGTTTCTTCTTCAAAAATCAGAATATTTGGCACTCCTCCACCCAAATCGCTCCATAGCAACCATCAGCTGGGGAGCTGTAGGAGCCAACCCAGTGGTGTTCAACCTTATCTGTATGATACAATCACATGAGGCCCTTTTTCAAAAATACCGATGCCCCAGACCCACAGCAATGAAAGCACCATTTTCAACAGTAACAACAGCAGTTCACATTTCATCAATATGATGGAATTCATATTTTGTGCAAGAAACTAACCTGGAAGGTGTGATATAAAAAATATATTCATGTTGCAGACATTGAACATGTATAAAAATGATGATTAACAAGTATACTAGATATATGTTTTGTATCAATGAGCTATATAGGGCACTAGTTCTAACTCTGCTGAATATTAAAACCATATGAATAGCTTTGAAAAGTCCCAATTGTAGAGTTGTACCCCAGACCAAGTAAACTGGAATTGAGAAAGGAGAAAGGAACTCAGAAGTCAGTATTTTTAAAGCTCCCTCATGGGACTCCAGTGTGCAGGATCATTGCAGACCCAGGGATATAGAACTGTTCTTTTCAAACTTTAAGATACTATCACCTGGGGCTCTTGATATACTAGGTCTGGGCTGGGGCCCGAGGTTCTAACATGTTCCCAAATGATACTGATGGCTTTAGGATGGGGGCCACATTTTGTGCAGCAAGGATGTAGAGAATAATGTGCTACATTTTAGCTCTGTGACTCTTGCACAATTCAGTTTATCACTAAGCAGAAGTGGTCTTGGCTATAACATGGGCATAACAGTTCCCACCTTTGAAGTGTTATTGAGGTTCAGTGCAATATTAAGCATATATGAAGTGTGCTTAGTGCAAAAGATATGCAATATATATGCTGCTATAATCACTGGGATTTAGAAGAGAAGGAGATGATTGAGAAAGATGTGCAGGGAATTACCAGGGCCTGTCTTCAGAGGTCTTTGAAATAAGGCCATGGATCAATAAAAGAACAGCCAGCCCTCGTGTTCTTTATAACTGGTTGAATTTCACTATTAATCCTCAAAACATGTACTTTTCATTTTAATTTCCTTTCTGCCTTTATGCAAAATTGCTGCCAAATAACAAGTTTTAAAAAATTGACAAATTAGAGTTGACTTTCGCTGCTCCTGCCACCCTCTGGTAGAAACACCAGCAAGCTGTACAGTGGCCAGGAGGAGGAGGCAGAAAGAATGGATGAAGAAAGCCAGCCCTGCTGAGGGCGTGGCTGTCCCCTTGTACACTGGCACAGAATGCAACTGAACTGAAAATTTCATTTCAAAAACGAAATACTTTCCAGTTCTGCATCATGTCAGTGTTTCCAGAGGCAGAAATGATGGAAGTAGAAAGAATATTGTAGAAAAGTCATAAGTAATTAAACTAGTTTAATTCCATAAGTAATTAAACTAATATGAGAAAATTGTCTCATTTTCTAATAGAAGGTAGGATTTTAAAGCAGGGCTACAAATTCTTTGACTTTCTCCCCACAAGAGGTGCACTATATCTGAGTGGGTTTGAATTTGGGTGGGCTTGTGAGCACTTTGACCAACAGCATATGGTAGAAGAGACACGATATGACTTCTGAGACCATGCAGAATACAGAAAGCCATGCAGCTTCCTCTTTGTTCTCTGGAAAACTCCCTCTCAGTCCTGAGCCACCCTCCCAGAATTCTAGCTATCCAAAGCTGCCCTGTTAGAGGGGCCACACTCAGATACATCTAGGAGATGGTCCCAGCTGAGCTCAGCCTTCCTGTCACCCCTGCCAAGATGTCATGCCTGGGAGTAAAGCTATCTTGTACCTCTAGGCCAGCCCAGCCACCAGCTGAATGTCATTGAGTGCCCTCAATTAATGGGACATGAAAGCAAACAAACTGGGAAAACTGAAGAATCAACCAAGCCCTGCTGAAATTCTCAACCTACAAAATTGAGAGATGTAATACAATCACTGTTGTCTTAAGCCACTGTATTTGGGGATGGTTTGCTTAACATTAATGGATAACTGGAAAAGAAATAATTTTAGCGTTGGCATAAAGAGTCATCTTAATTCTTCCTATTGAAGAAAGTTAATTTTTTTTGCGCATGTCAAGGAAGTTGAAAGAGCATAAAGAACATTCAAAAGTCAAGGAAGCTGGATTCTTGTAACAATATTATTTCTTCCTAAATTACCCTATAAAGTAATAAATCTCAATAAAACAGTAACAATTTTTGGAGAGAGGTTTGACTAGTTTAGGGTCTTTCCAATGTTCTCATGGAAAGAAAGATGTGAGAATTGATAGGGAAGTTATAGTGGAAAGAGGACAAAGAGGAGGGCCCAGTCTAACTCAGAGTTAAAATACACCATGAAGCAAAGGGAATTAAGATAAATTAGTACCAACAGAGGAAAAGGCAGGAAAATTAGCAGAATAGAATTGAGACCAGATATAGATGTAAATATTTATGGGAATTTGGTATACAGTAAAGATGGCATTTGGAACAATGAGAAGAGGATGGATTATTCTTTAATTAATGTTAGGTCAACTGGCTAACTATTGGGGAAAAATAGCAAAGTTGAATACATAGCCACTACTTATGCCAAAATAAATTCCAAATGAATCAAAGATTCCGGTGTAAAAACAAACCATGAAAGTACCAGACAAGTTTTTAAAAATAACTCTGGAGTGCATAACGCCTTTCTAAGCAAGACACAAAACTCAAAAGCCATAAAGGACAGATGTTAATGTGAGTATATAATAATTAAACATTTCTTTAAATGCAAAAGAGAAAAATTTCATCAGCAAAGTTAAAAAACAAACGCCACATGGGAAAATATAGTAGTAACACAAATAACAAATGAAGCCTCATTTAGCTACTCTATAAAGAACTCTTATGAATCAATAAGAAAAAGGCCAATCATCAAATACTAAAATGTGCACTCATTCATTTATTCATCATGTATTTATTGAGCACCTACTAGGAGCCTGTCACTATTCTTTGTGCTAAGGACACAGCAGTAAATAAAATGAGTTCTTCACCCAAGGATCTTCCATTCTAATAGGCAGATACAAATGACAAAAAATGAACAAGCAAATACCTTCCATTTCAGGTAGTGATTAAATAAAGCAGAAGAAATGAAAGCAAAGTGTGAAGGGAAGTAGTCACTAATATAGGAAGTTTTTAGGAGAAAAAACAAGTGAGAGAAGCATATGAAAAGAGGCAAACAGTTAAAATATATTCAAACAGCACAGCATTGCTTGTAGTACCAAGAACAGCAAGCAACCTAAAAGAAAGCAAACTAAAAGTAGATTATTAGAGAAATGGTTTAGTAAATTATAAATGGAATAAGTAACAATGGAATACTATGTAACCCATTTAGAAGAAGAAAGTGCATTGAATATAGCACTATGAAAGGAGTTCAAATTAAAAGCCAAACAAAATGAGCAAGATAGATTTGTAATATGGTCCTTTTTTCTATGAAAATAAGAGATATACAGATACACACACATGTGTATTCAAGGAACATTTCTGGGTGAATAATTCAGGCTTTACTGGTGGTATTCAGCTCTAGGGAGACTCACTTTCCATGATATACTCTTGAACTTCAAAAAAAGTTTAAGTTACACATATGTTTTATATCTATTCTAACAGTAAAAGATACAGGGATTCCAGTCCTGGCACAAGTTTAAGACTGAGAATGTCACTTCACCTTTCTGCTCTTCATTTTCCTCAACTGTAAAAAGAGGAATTTAAATAAATTATCTCTAAACATTCCTTTAAGCTCTGAGATTTCAAGCCTGAAATATTGGTGTTTTTTGTATATCATTTTCTACGAAGATTAAGGAAAACAACATGAAAGCAGCTAGAAAAAAAAAACAAACTATAAAACTGATTCGGGGCTACCAGCCCATTTTGTTTGATTTCGATCTTTAGGCCAACTGCTACAAAGCAAATAAGAGCCTTGTATTTTGGTTAAATTATTGGCAATAAATCACTCAGAATAGTAGCTGGATGCTGAAATTCTTTAAGTATAAAGCTCTGCATATTGCCAAAGATAATTTACTCTATGTCTTTATTTTCCTATACCCTGTTTCCTGAGAAGAAATGTTTTAGGACTATGGCAATCAGAACCAGGCTTTGCTGTGAGGCATCCGACATGAGCCCAGGATAAGGAAAACCTCAAGCACTCTGTGTTTGTTCTTTCTTGTTTGCTTTTTTTTCAGTTTACACCATCATATCTGATTCACCCTTCTAATGACTTTTGGCTCATGAAATCACATTGAGTTGAATTTTTTATTAATAATATCATCTTGAAGTGATAGGGTCAGAGCCATTTACTGTATAATGATTCAAGTTATTTTGACTGAGTTGTAAAAACTCCTTTTAACAATTGACCTCAGCAATAGTCCTAGCTTGGAGGTGCTTGAATAAGAAGCAAGAAAAGAATACATGCCCCTTTTCACATCCCTCTGGAAGTTGGGGTGGGGGCCATTCAAGGGACTTTGGTGGTTGAAAGGCCACTGGAATACTATAAAGCTTTGTGAAATCTCTGGCATCCTTCTGAGGTCTTTACATCAGCTACTTTTAACTGAGAAGCCTACAGGTAGACTTCAAAGGGGCTCATAAACCTCACAAGACTGGAGGTAGAACTACGGATGTATATAAGAGCACATTTCTGGAATTAAATCGAAGCATTAGCATCCATAAAGATCCCATGTTAGGTTCTCAAAGAGATGTGTGACCTCCCAAAAAAGATCAGAGACCCACCAGCTTTCAATGTCACTGAGAACTGCTTGTCATCTTAGGCATCTTACACAGTGCAATGCTGGTGTTCTTTCAGGCGCCCAAGGAAGAGAGGGGGGTACTGACTTTGCAATATGGTGAATGAGTGGAAGAGGCCTGAGTTTAAATTCTACTGCTTACCAACTTGCTTTGGTTCCTTGGGAAAGTTATTTGGTCACTCTGAGCCTCAGTTTTCTCATCTTAAAAATAGGCCTAATAATACCTCACTCCTCCGGTTGAAGGTGCTACAATAGTGTGTTACTAAAAACCATGGTCTTTAAGAAGCAGGCTAGCAGCCTTGGCACCTCAGTGTTAAAAATTCCATTAGACCTCTTGAGTCAGAATCTGAATTTAACAATCTATATAGTTTAGATTAACTAGTCTTCAAATTATTGATTAAAATAAGGCTTTTGAAATGTGCCTGGATTTTAAAATGGATTAACTTTCAAGTACTGGTTTTCATCTTTGCTATATTCCCAGTTCCCTGACTGGTTAACCTGGAGTTGATCATAGTCAAGAGCATTTTATTTCCATAAGGCATCATTTAGAGAATGATTTGCACACAGGTTCTAAAAGCGTGCTAGCAAATGCAACCTATTCTAAACAAGCCTGCCACAAGGGGCAAATGACACTCACCTTGCAGTATGTTAGAGAGTTACCCTAAAGTGGGAGGGACTGGGAAACAAGTCTTGGAAAGCTCTGCAGATCATAGATCCCGGGGACAGATGTTATCAGAGTTGTATCTTCAAGCCAAGTATCAAATGCAAACAAACAAATTATGAGAAACACCATCATTCCCCTCATCCCAGAAAGCAGCAACACCAGTCACAAAGCAAAAGTTTAGGAGTTTTCAGAATGAGAGTCCTGTCTACATTACAATTACTGAGATTATAGAAGCTCGCCCAAATCCCCAAGCTGCCCCTGTTGTGTGTGTGTGTGTGTGTGTGTATCTTGTGCACATCCTTTCTCCCTCCTGTTAAATGTACAGAACCTCACTTCCCAGTCAACCTCATCCCAGTTGGCCCTACTCTCTGATAGAGCTGGGAAGGAATTCCAGAGTAGAGCAAATGGTGTTTGTGTACCATTAAATCTCTGTTCCCCACCTTGATGTCTTTTTTTGCCCTCACTCCTAAATGCTTCAGCACACATTTCCTAAGAACAGGTCCAGTCTCCTACATAATCATAGTAAAGTTATTAAACCTAGGAAACTCAACAATGACACAGTCTTATCAATTGATATTCCTTACTCAAATTTTGCCAATTGTCCAATAATATTCTTGATAGCAGTTTTTTCCCAATTGGGATCCATTCCACAATATCATGCTACATGTGGTTGTCTCCTTAGACTTTTCTATTCTGAAACAATTCCTCAGCCTTTATGTTTCTTGGCCTTAACATTTTTGGAGGGTAGGTCAGTTCTTTTGTAGAATGTTTTTCAGCTTGGATTTCTGATATTTCCTCAATGTTGGATTCAGGTAGTATTTTTTGGAAGGAAGGAATATCGTAATAGTGATTTTGTGTCCTTCTCAGTGCGTTGTATCAGGAAACAGGTGGTATGAGTTTATTCTACTATTGATAATGTTAGTTTTGATCACTTGGGTAAGGTGCAAATACCTTGAAACTATACAAATACTGTTCTTCCTCAAATTTTTACCCACTAATGTTAGCATCCAATGATAGTTTCCAACTCCATCATTCCTTCTTTATTTATTAGTTGGCATTCTACTCTGAAGAGAGCTTTTACTTTTCTCCTGTTTATTTATTTATCTGTATATTTATTTATATCAGTTTGGACTTATAGAGAAATCCCTGACCCTTAGATATTGAGCCTTCTGTGATCTTCCCCTGCAATGAATCACTAAGAACCACCCAATAGGTTTGGAGTTTCCTGGGGTGGGGATATGGGAGGGTAGATGAGCACAAAAGTCTTCACAGCTATAGGAAATTTGTAGTCTTATTCCAAAACCAAAGTCTTTACCTAACCTAGAAGTTTGGCTTCCTTCACTTTTACTCACAAGTTGACACTGTAATCCTTCCTTTGAGATAAGAAACCCAGATAGATCACATCATTATGGCCCAAATGTCAGTTCCCAAATCAATAGTAAAAGTCTTATCCTAAAGGCTGGAAGATGTTCCAAATGTTGAAAAAGTTTACCTTCCCATTATAAACCAAAAAACTCAATGGGTAAATCCCAGTGGCTCCTTATGCTTCATATGTTTTTCAAAGGAAAAATGTTTCTATCCAATTTATGATAGCATCTGGAGCTCTTTTTAAAACACTCTGTTTTGGGGATCTCTGGGTGGTTCAGTGGTTTAGCGCCTGCCTTCAGCACAGGGCGTGATCCTGGAGTCCCGGGATCAAGTGTCAGGATCGAGTCCCGCATCGGGCTCCCTGCATGGAGCCTGCTTCTCCCTCTGCCTGTGTCTGCCTCTCTCTCTCTATGTCTCTCATGAATAAATAAATAAAATCTTAAAAATAAATAAAACTCTCTGTTTAGCAACTTTGAGAGCAGGGCATAAGACTGCCTGCCATATTGTCAGTATTATACCCATCCACATTACTGAGAAATCATTTTTAAAAATTTGGCAGGGCGCCTGGGTGGCTCAGTTTGTTAAGTGTCTGCCTTTGACTTAATGTCATGATCTCAGGGTCCTGGGATAGAGTTCTGCATTAGGCTTTTTGCTCAGCAGGGAGTCTGCTTCTACCTCTCCCCTCCCCTCCCCCCAGCTTATCTCTCTCTCTCTCTCTCTCTCTCTCTCTCTCTCTCTTTCTCTCTCTCTCTCTCTCTCACACACACACACACACACACACTCTGTCTCTCTCTCTCTCTCTCAAGTGAATAAAATCTTTTTTAAAAATTTTAACAGAGTTTAGCAAGGGATTGTGGTAGCTTCATTGCCAAAGTCTCAGTATTCATAATTTGCTACATGGACTTACTCTTTTAGGTTGTGCTTTATTAATTTTTTTAAATGAACCTCTTAATTAAGTGGCTTGCTAGTAGCAAGGTTTAATAGGGTTTCTCATTTATTTTTTATAATATGAAATTATCTGTCAAATACATAAAGTCAGAAATAAATGATAAAACATGTTAACCTGTATTCTTCCCCTCTGCATCTACCAGTGCAACAGTGAGTCTTTTTTGGTTTACCATACTGACAGGCATGGTTCAGGAAAGTGATAAAGTAACTAGAAACCACATGAAAAATGGAGATGCTTTAGCATGTGTGCTGACGTGCCTGCTAAACTAATTGAGATTACCCTATGGTCCTAGCTTGAATACAGCAGCCTCATTTCTTTGTACTGCCTTCATTTCCTTTTCAAATAGCTACAGAGATTACTCTATTGCTCACTTTTGCCTGTGGCCGGCTGGGCAACATTAATTGCTGTACGACTAGGGAATTATGCTGAGGGAATTCATGAGTATGTGTGACATTTATGTTAACTGCACAGGCTTTCAGCCAGGCCATCTAAACCTTTAATGTTATTTATAAACTACAGTTTTAAATTAGTCCATACAGCCCATGTGAAAAATATATGTACATAAGAAAAAGAGTTTTTTAAAATTTTGATCTTTCTTCAGCAGATATGTCCAGAGGCTAATAAGCCATGTTTCACTTTTACTTTGCATAAGATTCAGTGATGTATCCAGTCTTTCTGTTCTCTGTGTTAAGCTAGAAGGTTAACTCCTGAAGTTGTCATTAAAGAGAAAATGGATAAAATTTCCAGGTATTTATGCATCAATGAATGAACAAACTAGAATTTATAAAGAAATGCATCATTTCCTTTTTTACCATAGCTTTTTTTTTAAAATCTAGTTAAAAAATCAATCCATGCCCATAATGGAAACTTCAAAAAACGCCAAAAGAATAATGACATTTAATATTCATCCTTGATTTCACTAGCCACTGTTTGTAGTTCCTCTCAACATTTTTGGAGTATTTCTTTGAAACTTTCTCTACGAATATATAACATACACCTTGATGCTTTAAAAATGGTTAAATCCCTATTTTGTGTTACAGTTTTTTTTTACCTGCTTTTACATCTAACATGTTCTTGTATTTCTCATGTTGTAATTTATAAGTAGTAGCTTTAATGGCTGCACAGTTACTTTTTAAAAGTATTCTCCTCAGGGCAGCCCCAGTGGTGCAGCGGTTTAGCGCTGCCTGCAGCCCAGGGTGTGATCCTGGAGACCCGGGATCGAGTCCCACGTCAGGCTCCCTGAATGGAGCCTGCTTTTCCCTCTGCCTGTGTCTCTGCCTCTGTCTCTCTCTCTGTGTCACTCATGAATAAATAAATAAAATCTTTTAAAAAGATAAAAGTATTCTCCTCAGTTTGGAATTTTTAGGCTGCTTCTGATTTCATACTACTAAGACATATACTTCTATAGACATCTGTATCTAAAAAATCATAGTCTGTATTTTTTGGTTATTTCCCTGGAAGCTGTGCTTTGTTAGAGCGAAAGCACAAACAAATCTGGATACATTTCCTAGAAAAGAAGTGATGCATTTCAGCCCTGTTAAATTCCTTGTCATTTGTGACTCTTTTTTGGTAAAGGAATGACGAGTCAGGTTCACATCCCACTATAGCCCACAACCTTGTCCTCGCAAGGGACAGCATTATTAATTTGGACCATAGTGGTTGGCCCAAATTGTGTTTTCCTGTCTTTGGATGTGGAAAACAAGCCAGGATGGCACTTGCCCAAAAGTGATCCAAGAATCTTTTGTACAGAATGTTATGTTCAATAGAACAAAATTTTAAAATAGAAGCTTTATGAAGGTGAAATTTGTGCCTGCATTAGAAAGGTAAAGTCTAATCTCACATGCCCACACTAGTTCCTTCCAACATTTTTGCTCACTCTTCTATAGACACACAACTTTAATGACCTGAGAAAGACTTTACACTCTGAAAAGAGAGATAAAGGAAACTCAAGACTATGAACTCCTTTATCACAGCGATGCATGTAGATGCTCACACCATTCTTCACTGTCAATTGCAGAACTCTTTGTTCATCTTTCAAAAAGTGTCTTTGTGTTTCTCAGAATGAGCTGGCTCTCTCTCTCTCCCAGCTGTTGGAAATGCAAGAGAACTTCATGGAAAGTAAGAGTATATATGTTCTCCTGTAAGGTTAGAGGTGAGCTCCTGTCATTTAGCCACAGTTTCCATCTGCTCTCGTGTGCACTTCTGCCGCAGACATTGTTACAGTGGTGGGACACAAGTGTCTCTCTTAAAAGTATTGAGCTTCCTGATCCTGGAGAAGCACAACCCAGCACCTTTAAAGGACCTTTTCTCTCCTGGCTTTGCTCTGACTGATTTACAATGTGACTTTGAAAGCAATAAGGACTTGTTCTGGAAAAGATGATAAATGACAACTTATAAAGATATGTACACTATAATAAGTTATAGTGTAATAAGTTAACATAAGTTAGAAAGAAAAAGAACGAGAAGGCAAAGGAGAACATGGATAGACACTAAAAACTAGTTGGAGGTTAGGTTACTATGCAAAATGTATACCATTACCATTTAATAATGTTTTATTGAATGCCTAATATTTGCCAGGAGCTCTGGACAGGGTTCTTAAAATTAGTTGCAACGCATCAGTGGTCCATGACTCTATAGTCAGCCGTCACCATTTTTAATGAAAAAGGATATGAAGGTTAGAACAGAGTAGAATAGATAATATCACAGGGTATTGCACAAAATAAAGGCGTTATTTACTAAAAATGTATGTTTCAAATGTATATGTGTTTGTGAATTGGGTCATCATTTAAAATGCATTTCTTATCATGGCCATAGTAAAAGAAAATGTGAAAACCAGTGCTTTACAAGTATGCACATACCTAGGGCTGAGTTTCCTAGAAGCCAGTGAGAAGAAAGAAAACAATAGTTACACAATTTTTGCTGCAAGAGAAACAATTTTCCCTATTCTTCACGAAGAGAAAAAATTAATGACGTATTATACAACCTCTTTAGAGAAAATCCTCGTAACTTAAGGCTGTTTCTCTGGTCTCCTCCCTTCTCCCACCCTATAGAGGTGACAGCATTGCTCTACATTCTGCAAGATGTCTGAAATTTTTCCTGATGTATTATTTAGTTCCTATCACAGTTCCTTACCATGTCTGTGTTCTTATCTATACTAATACACATGTGATATTTCTTTAAGTTTTCATAAATAAACTTATACTTTGAAGTGCAACAGGCATATACATTCCATTAAAACATACGTTCTAGGGCAGCCCAGCTGGCTCAGTGGTTTAGCGCCGCCTCAGCCCAGGACGTGATCCTGGAGTCTTGAGATCGAGTCCCATGTCAGGCTCCCTGCATGGAGCCTGCTTCTCCCTCTGCCTGTGTCTCTGCCTCTCTCTCTCTCTCTCTTTCCCTCTGTGTCTCTCATGGATAAATAAATAAAATATTAAAAAAAAACATATTCTCATGAATAAATAAAATCTTTTTTAAAAAAACATTCTATTAAAAATGGTGGTCACTTACTAAGATGGTTTCATTCATCATGGATCATTAATGTGTTGCAATCAAATATAAAAATCATTAACATACAGCTTGATAAGTTTTCACAAAGTATATACAACCATGTAACCACTAGTTAGATCATGAAATGGAACACTGACAGCAAGTACACACTCTCCTCATGCCCCCATTCATGCTTTCCCCAAAAGAGTGGACTCTCCTAGGAAACTAGAAATTTAATTTCGCTTTGTTTTGAACTTTATATAAAAGGCTCATGCAGAATGCATTTCTGCCTGACTTATTTTGCTCAATGTTATGTTTGTGAGACATTCCATCACTGTTGATTTATATTCCATTGTATGCATATTGCAAATTTTTATCCATTCAGCTATGATGAACATTTTAATTATTTCCAGCTTTTGGCTATTATACAAAGTGCAGCTCTGGACATTTTTGTATAGGTTATTACTGAAATGTGTACATGCTTTTGTTGGTTTTGAGGATGGAATTGCTAGTTCATAATCATATATTCAGTTTCGAGAAATACTGTAGAATAGTCAAGTGGTTATATTCTCACCAGCGGTATATAAGACTTCCCATTTCTCCTTACCTTCTCCAACACTAGGTATTGGCAGTGTTTTTGTTTTTTATTTTATCTATCTGGTGGTATGTATAGATACCTCCTTGTGTTTTTAATTTACATTTCCTTGATAAATGATGAGGTTGAGCACTTTTTATGTGCTTGTTTTCACTTTAATGTCCTCTCATGTGAGGATACCAAGTTTTTTGGCTATATATTTTTTAAAAGATTTATTTATTCATGATAGACATAGAGACAGAGAGAGAGACAGAGAGACAGAGAGACAGACACAGGGGGAGGGAGAAGCAGGTTACATGCAGGAAGCCCGGCATGGGACTCGATCCTGGGACCCCAGGATCGCACCCCGGGCCAAAGGCAGGCGCTAAACTGCTGAGCCACCCAGGGATTCCCTGGCTATATTTTTTTATTACCTTGTCTTTTTCTTTTCTTTTCTTTTCTTTTCTTTTCTTTTCTTTTCTTTTCTTTTCCTTTTCTTTTCTTTTCTTTTTTCTCTTTTCTTTTCTTTTCTTCTTTCCTTTTCTTTTCTTCTTTCTTTTCTTTTCTTATTTTGCAGAAAGATTGTCATTTAGTAAAAATGTGGGATTTATTAGTCAACTACAGTCACAATACAGTCACTATGAACTTCCCCTTCTGTATCCATCCCGCCGAACACAAAACAGAGCAGTGTGTCAGTCTGGCTTTCCTCATGTGAGTCACCACCTTGTCTTTTTCTTATGGATTTATAGGAATTCTGTATATATTCTGAATTTGATTCCCTTATCAGCCATATATATTGCAAATATTATTTTGCACTTTTCACTCTCATAATGGTGAACAGAAATTCCTAACTTTAATCACATATTTTTCCAATATTGTTCATCTCTGTTTTGGAGTTTTTTCTTTATCTTTTTCCTTTATTGTTAGTGCTTTTTGCGTCCTATTTAAAAAAAAACTTTGTTACCTAAAAATCATTAATATGTTACCTATGTTACAGTTAGAGCCACAATCTACCTGGAATTGATTTTTCTGTATCATATGAAGTCAATGATACTACTATTTATTCAAAGCCACCCCTTTTCTTGCTGCAATACAATATCATCTTTAATGATCAAAGATATATTGGTGGGTCTGTTTCTGGACTCCATTTTTAGTTCTTATGATCTATTTGTTTACCTTGTGTCAGCGGCATACCATGTTAGCTAATATAGATTTATAATATTGAACTGGTACTATTGTAGTATTAAGTTTTCTCATGTTCTTTTTCAATGTTGTCTTCTTGGTTCATTGCTTTTCCACATAAATTTTAGAATTAGTTTACTAACTTCCACTAAAAAATAGTTATGTGGTTTTGATGGGGATCATTTTGAACTAATTTGGGGAGAATTGATACCTTTACAGTATTGATTTTTCCAATCTATACTTGTGTATTTCCACCTTCTTTTTTATTTTCAGTAAGTTTGTGTAGTGTTCTGTGTAGAAGGCTCTCATATCTTTTTTAGAATTAATTTTTAGATATTTTATATTTTATGCTAATATAAATGTTATAATTTACTGAATTTTATATTGTAATTGTTTGTTGTTGCTATACAGCAATCCAGTTGAGTTATATATGTTGATCTTATATCCAGTGACCTCACTAAATTAACTTATTATTTTTAATAATTTCTTTGTAGATCTTTTGGGTTTTCTCATACAAATTATAATGTCAAAGAATAGTCATGGTTTTATCTCTTCCCTTCTTCATTTTTTCCTTATTGCAGTAGCTAGGACTTCTAGTGAAATGCTTAATAGAGATGATTATATAAGTTATGTTTGAGTGTTTTCTAGTCTAAGTGCAAGGCTTTCAGTATTATTAAGTAAGATATTTGTTATAGGTTTTATCAGATTGAGAAAGTTTCCTTCCAATCTCAGTTTGCTGAAGGTTTTTATTGTAAATAGATTTGAATGATAGCAAATGCTTTTTTCTGCATCCACTGAGATAATCATATGCTTTTTCCATTTTATCTGTTAATAGGATGCTTTATGTTGATTGATTTTCCAATATTAAACCAACATTCTATTTCTAGAATAAATTCCTCTTGCTCATAGTGTGGTATCAGTTAAAAAACATCTCAGGATTCAGTTTGCTAATATTTTGTTTAGTATTTTTTTCCTAAATTCATATGGGATATTAATTTGTAAAGTTATTTTTATAATGTTCTTGCTGAGTTATGGGATCAAAACTAGGTCGACTTCATAAAATGAGTTTCATGTAATGATTTGAGATATGATCCCTCTTTTTCCTTATTTTAGTTGAACTACGTAAAATTGGTGTGGTGTTCCCTTAAGTGTGTGGTAAAATTCACCAATAAAGCACTTCAGTACTGGAGAACATTTTGTGAGGAAATTTTTAAGCACAAAAAAGTCAATTTCTTAAAAGATATAGGACTATTCCCATTTGTATTATTGTTTTCCTATTTGGACAATTTTCTTTTTTGGTGGTTTATCCATTTGATCAATATTTTCAAATATTGGGCAGCCCCGGTGGCGCAGCAGTTTGGCGCCACCTGCAGCCTGGGGTGTGATCCTGGGGACCCGGGATCGAGTCCCACATGGGGCTCCCTGCATGGAGCCTGCTTTTCCCTCTGCCTGTGTCTCTGCCTCTTTCTCTCTGTGTCTATGAATCAATAAATAAAATCTTTAAAAACAATATTTTCAAATATTGCCATATGTTTATATATACTCTGATCATTTTAATGTCTGTAAAATCTATAGTGATTCCCTTTTTTATTCCATATTTGTAATTTTTGCCTCCTCTTCTTTTTTCTTGATTAACCTGGCTATATAGGCTTATGGATTTTATTAGTATTTTCCAAGAAGAAATTTTTGATTTGGATTATCTTCTCTACTACATCTGTGTTTTCCAAATCATTAATTTCTAATTATTATTTTTTCTTTCAACTTTGTTTACTTTAATTAGGTATTATCTTTATGACTTAATGAGATAGATAAATAAGTCATTAATTTTAAAACTCTCTTTTTTTCTAATAGATGCATTTAAGTATATGCATTTCCCTCCAAGGACACTTTTAGTTGCAGATTACACTTTTTTTTAAAGATTTTATTTATCTGTTTATTAAAGAGAGAGAGAGAGAGAGAGAGACTAGAGGGAGGGGAGGAACAAGCAGTCTTCTTGCTGAGCATGGAGACTGACACAGGGCTCAATCCCAGGACCCCAAAATCATGACCTGAGCTGAAACCAAGAGTTGGTGGCTTAACCATCTGAGCCACTCAGGCACCACAAGCAGCTTATACATTTTTATATGTTCTGTTTTCTTCATATTTTGGTTCATACTATTGTTTAATTTTCATTACACTTTACCTTAACCCATGGGGTTATATAGAAGTGTAATGCTTAATTTCAAACATCTGTAATTTTTCTAGTTATTGTTTTATTATCAATTTCTAGTTTAATTCTTCTGTGGTTAGAGAACATATTCCATATGACTTTTGATCTTTGAAATTTTTCTGGATTTATTTGTTGCCCAGAACATGGTGAATTTTGGTAAATGTTTAATGTGCATTCTGTTTTCTATAGTTGTTAGCTACAGTGTTCTAAATGGATTAAGTCAAATTTAGTAATCATATTATCCGTATCTACATCCTAACTCATCTTAAAAAGAATGTTCTATCAGTTACTGAGAGAGGTACACTGAAATCTCCCACTCTGCTGGTGAATTTACTTGCTTTTTTTGTTTGTTTGTTTTAGCAATGTTGGCTTTATATATTTTGAAACTTGGTTATCAGATACGTTCAGATTTTAAATTGCTATGTCTTCCTATGGGTTGATTTTTTTTTATCATTATGTAGTATCCCTTTGTATCTCTAGCAGTATCTCTTATCATTATGTTAATTTGTCTGATATTAATATAATTCATGTGTATTTCTCCAGTCCTTTTTTTCTTTCAAATGTTGTGTCCTTATATCCAAAATGTGTCTCATTTAAGCATCATTTAACTAGGATTTTTTTTATATTTAGTACATGTATATTACGTGAAGTGTTTAGTCTATTTGTATTTCATGCAAGTACTGATATATTGGGGTTATAACCTATGATATTAGTACTCTTTGATTTTTTTTATTTTCCCCAGCTGTTTAGTGTTTCCTTTCCTCTCTTTTGTTTCCTTTTTTAAAAATTAATGAAGCACTTTGTCTCGGTTGTTAGTCATATATTCTTTTACTTTTTTTTAGTGCTTACACAGAAATTACAAATTGTATCATTAATTTATTAGTGGATAATATGAACTGTGACTGCCTACTTGCCAGAAAATTTAAAGGTTTTAGACCATTTTAATTTCATTTACCCCTCCAACCTTTTGTGTTATTGCTTATAGTTCATACATTTTAAACTACACGAAATTACAATTGTTTTAAAGAGTTAATATTCATTTAGATTTGCTGCATATTTTCCATGTTTATTGCTCATCATTCCTTCCTGATTTCCAAGCTCTCATCTGGATATTTTTTTTCCTTCTACCTAATTTATTATGGGTTTTTGTTTTTTGTCCATGGTCTGTTGGTGGAATATTCTCTTAGGATTGCTTATCTGAAAAAGTATTTATTTTTAAACAGTTTTGTTAAGATCTGATTCATATAAAATAAGCTGAGCACATGTAAGATATATAATTTGGTAGATTTTGAAATATGTTATGGTGATATATGATATCACCACAATCACTATAATGAACATATATATCCATTTGCACCAAAAGTTTCCTTATGCCCCATTTGAACTTTGAGGGCATTTGAAACAAGCCCATCATTTCCTGGACCTTTGCATTGAGTTCAGCATGGAAGTAAAAAAAAGGTCTTCCAGTTTCCTGGGCCAGTATAATAATAGCAACAACAGCTAACACTTACATCATGTTTATATGTACCAGACACTGTTCTAAGCACTTCACATATTTTAGTACTTGATTTGTTGAGTTTACTCTTCATCACAACGTTATGGATTGAGTATGATAATCAGGCCCATTTTACCCTTGAGGAAGTGAGGTAGATACTAGAAGATGTCTGAGGGCATAATCAAATATGAGCATCCTTTGACCTGGTGAAAATCTTCTACCTGGAGATTCACCAGCGTCTCAATACTAAGCACAAATGTTTTATTTTTAATCTTTTTTATCTTCAAAAATTTGGAAAATATAGGTAGGTATACAGAGTAAAATTTAAATCACCAATAATCCAACCACCCAAAGATTACAACTTCTGGCAATTAATTGTATCCTTTGAGTCTTTTGCCATTATAGATAATACCACATGAACATCTTTGCCATCATGGCTTTGTATGTAGCCATAATCATTACTTAAGAAAAACTCTAAGAAGTAGAAGTGCTGAATAAAAGAACATGAAAAACATCGGGCTTTTAGTGCACTCACTAATGTTTTACTAGTTGAATGGGTAAAGATGGGGGAGAGTACACAGTAAGTAGATAAGTATCAAGGTGAATGAATGTCAAAGAAGTCACATGTAAGGAAGAATATTCCAATACCAAAGTACAGGTAAGAAAGTTTCCAAAGGAAGTCTGGCATGATGATTTTGTATATCTATTTTTTTCCTTTTAGAAAGAGAAAATAGATTTTATTTATTTTTTGAGAAAATTGATTTTACTTATTTTTAATAAATAGCTTTCTTTTGATAGATACCACTGGATTTAGAGATGTATAGCCTTTTGCTGTCTCTTTCTTTGTTATTACTGTTAATTATGTTGCTCTAATTACAATTGTGTTCACTCAATCAAAAGAATCATTACAAAGTTCATTCTGGTATAGAATCTGGACTGACAGCCTCAATGCCCAGCTTCTGCTATTGCTCCTTCATGGGTAGCGGTTTCCCTGCCATGCTTTGTTTGGAGATCCTCTGGGGGTGGTTCTCTGGAGTGATGAATGCCATCTTTGTTTAAGGGGGCAGAGGGAGAATAATCTAATTCTACCAAAGAGACAACAGTAAACCGATCCTGTGTTTCCATTGCTGTTGGAAAAAGAACAGTAAATGACAGCAAAATTGAATAGCTTGATACTTGCATAGTATAAATTACCCAGCGGAAGAGATGTGTTGAGAAGGAGAGTGAGGATTTGATCTCTGCCTTTCAGTTTGCAGTCATTGTCAACCACGAAGTACAAAAGTTGGCCCAACAAACCTTGGCTTCATCCAGGAGGCCAGGGAGAGAGCCAAGAGATTTTTTTCCCCCTGCAGTTGCTTAGGATTGGTCTTTTGTGAATGTTTACATCGGTGAATAAAGTTAAAGTACTTTAGTCATTTTGCTACAGTAGTGTTTTTCAGACTATGGGCTGTGCCCTATTAGAGGGTAATGAAATCAATTTAGCAGGTCATTACTAACTTTTCTTTAATGAAATAGCATATAAAATAGAATAGGATAAGATAGAGTTGAATGGAATAGAAAATATCCAAGTGCAACACACAAGTAAGAATATCATATTGTAGTGGGATGCCTGAGTGGCTCAGCAGTTGAGCATCTGCCTTCAGCTTAGGGCGTGCGTGATCCTGGTGTCCAGGGATCGACTCCCACATTGGGCTCCCTGCAGGGAGCCTGCTTCTCCCTCTGCCTGTGTCTCTGCTTCTCTCTGTGTGTCTCTCATGAATAAAGAAGTAAAATCTTTTAAAAAAATTATATTGTAGAACTTTTGTTTTAGTGAGATATGTATGCACAATCTACATATATGTACATGTGTTGCAGATTAAAACATACTTTTAATTGTGAGTCATGGTTAAATAATTATAGCCAGGAATTTTTTACATTTAAAGATGGGGGTTTTTTCCTGGAAATATTTTTGTATATAGACAGATTTCCAAAACTTGTTTAGAGTTGAACAGATTGAACTTTAGGGTTCGGGGCTGAGGTGAGCAGAGAAAGTCCTCATATTGACATGGACAGTAATTATAGTCTTGCTGATCAAAACTCCAAGTAGAAAAAGGGCGGACAGTTTCCCCTTTGCTGTCCTGCCTGCTGCCGCCTTCCAGTGTAGTCAATAAACTTCTATCTCCTTTTACAAAGAAATCAAAACAAAACATCCAAGTAGAAAAAAATCTGTCTTATCTGAATCCAACTTTATTGTGGTCCTATAGAGAAAGCAACTCTGATAATGACACTTCTTTTCAAACATCAGCTAGAAAACTCCCCAAGGTGAGAAAACCACCATAGTGCCATTCAAATACCAAACCAAAGGTCACCAGACTGACGAGAGGATGGCTCATTTTAATACTGAATACTTACTTGCCTGTGATTGGAACTAAGAATTTACCAGTGAAGTTACTAGTAGTTGATTGTAATGACATGTGCTAATTTCACATTTTTATGATGATAATTTCATAATAAAATAAGTTTTCATGGATCAAAGTTTTTCCCTCTAATTCGGCTTTATTTAAATCTGTGTTAACTGCTTTGAGTTAACATTAACTAGATTCATGAACTTGGGTAAGATCTAGCTGATGGCCCAACTGTATGTAAGTAAGTTCCTCAAATGTGGGAAATATGCATATAATACATATATACAGGTCATATCAGTATATATAATACATTCTGCCAATGATATATCCATTCATTGGTACTTCATTCTTATGAAACTAAAGAACAGTCAATACACTAAATAAAAATAGTTACTCTAGAAGAAGGCACTGGCTGCCTGGGGTGCTAGTTGAGAAAGATTTGGAGATGGTATTTGGACTCAACAATAGGAAAGGTTGCATTTGAATAGTGATATCTGTGATGAACATAGGTGGTATTTTGGAAGCATGGATTGATTTTTCTCTGTTTTATAGGGGGAAGGAAAGGAATAGCAGACAGATATAGCCCAGAATTAAACCTTTTAGTATCTCTCATTCTCATTTTACTTCTGTTTACATTCATCTAGATTATTTGTTAAGACGGTGCCTCATAAATATTTGTCTGTTTACTCCTTTCTTTACCACTCCCACAGTTACATTTTCAATCTTCACTAAAAGGAGTATTAAAGAATCTTTCTAGATCACTTCCCTGCTGCTGGTGCTTACAATTTTTGATAGGATCAGGAGTCATGGGCTCCATTGAAAACCATGTGAAAGCTATGTACCATCTCTCATAAAACTGAATGCTAACACAAACTCCTGCCAATTTGTTCAGAAGAGTTGCAAATTCTCTGAGGCCTGCACTTTATTAAAAAACCCCTAGTCTAGCTGTCTCCCTCCAATCTACGTCCCTCCAATCTCTATCAGAGTGACATTCCTAATGCATAATTTAGATCATATTACTCTCTGCTCAAAACCATCTTGTTTCTTGCCTTTGGAACAGGAGTCCAGTCTGCTGGATTGGTATCCAGACTCTTTCAAGCTCTCACTTTTGTAGCCCCATTGCCCCCTGCCTCCTCCTCCCAAGTACACAATCTTCTAAGTTGAACCAGAATACCTGCTATTTCCCCCAATACTGTCTTGTACTTTCTTTCCGTAGTTGCTGCCACCTGAACATCCTCTGCTACCTGAACATCCTCTCTCTCTTTTACCTATGCAGGCCCTTTCTAACCTTCAAGCCCAGTCTTTCTGATTCTCAGTATTCTGCGAATGGAGCCCTCAGCAATGAGTAACACTTAGTATAGTGTCTTGCACATCATCATGATGTATTTCCCCTTTGCCCTCAGATCTTTCCCCAGCATTACTGAGAGGCTGCCCCTAAATGTTGTACTTGCTGACCAGTTCCCTGAGTCAGTTGGCCTCCATTTGGGTTCAACCCCTGGGAAGCCCTGGAGGGAGAATGGAAGATTGAAGGAAGAGAGAAGCCAGGATATTTCTTCCCCACACTCTCTGCCTCATACAGTATCTTAAATGAAGGCAGTGTCTCTCCTCTAGGGCTTCAGCTCCAACTAGAGAGGCCCTTTGAGCTTCTGCTGGCTGACCTTGGACCCAGGGCTCCAGTATTGATACTCTTTTTTGTATCAATAGGATTTCCCACAATTATTCGGCTTCTGGACACCTTATTCTCCTCTTTGCCTTTATATCTTTCCCTTCACCTATGTAATGGATTTCCTACATTTTAGTCCTTCCGGTTAAATACTTAGACCAGTTTAGATTTTCCTGGTTGAACCTTAATTGATACTGAATTTTATTACCTAATTTTAAACCATCTTCTATGTGGGTATCTTTTCTTTGTTTTGTTTTTGTTTTTAGTGAACCAGATGTATATCCTGTGTCAGTTATCTAGTACTTGATAGCATTGAATGGGGTTACTTGGTGTAGTAAAAAATTACCTCAAAACTCAATAGTTAGAAACAATTGGCATTTGTAAGTTCATGAGTCTGAGGGTTGGCTGGGTGGTTCTTCAACTTTCAACTGGGCCCACTCCTATATATGTGTTAGCTGTAGGTCAATTAGGTGGCTCTGCTCATCTTGCCTGGGCTCCCGTACTTACAGGGCCGACTAGTCTAGGCTGATCCAGTATAGCCTTGGCAGGGACAGCTAACATGAGTCAACTTCATTCCGTGTTTCTCAACCATGACAGGCTAGCTGAGGCATCTTCTCATGGCAATCACAGAGCAGGAGAAAACACGTAAGCATAACAAGAACTTTTTCAGACTTCTAAAAGCAGCATCTCTGCTTATATTCCACTGGCCAAAGCAAGTCAGATGACCAAAATCAGAATCAAAGAGGACAGTAAACTAGATTCAGCCTCTTTAGTGCAAAATTACATGACAAAGGGGTAGGTATAGGGAGGGGTAAAGAATGTAGGCCATAATGCAATATAGTCTATCTTAGACTTCATAAGATTAGATAAGAGAGCTGAGACTAGAGACATAGAGAGATTAATAGAGAGATAAACAGATGACATTATTTTTTTTTGCCAGATTAACCCTTTTAAAACAAAATTTTGCAATAAGATACACATGGTATATTCACTTATTTGTTTGGTATGGTTCATTTGTACATAGTTACTGACTGAAAAAGAAATTGACCAAGTAAAGAGCCATTTATAAATAACATATTAATAAACCAAGTTAAAGGAACTTTATTTATCCTTTAACCTTCAATTTGCATTAATCGGGAGCAGTCACGAGAAATTGTGCCAAATTCACCTCAGGTCAGATGGCTCAATAAAATGAACTGTTTCATGCCTAGAAATAAATATATTCCAAATATAAATATGAATCAGTTACAAAACAGATTCTTTTGAAAGTACAAAATAACCACACTGTTAATATATTTGTGCCTCAATTAAAAATGTGTAAAGAGTACACATTCTAGGCTAAAGTTGTCCCAGGGAGTGATTCTCATTTTTGCTTTGAATCTCATATAAACAAACTGGGTAGGCTCCTTTGAGCCATGAGCAAATTCATGGCCCCCAGTTTTCTAAGGAGAAGAATAATTAAAAATGGGAATGTTTAAGTTGGAAAGGTCTGGGGCTTGACTTTGCTACTTTAAATTTCCTTCATCACTGAGAAATCACTTTGAATTCGTCTACTTAAAGTACTCTAATATGGTTTGCTCTTGGTTTGAGGCATGCCATGAAAGAGATACTATTGGGGACCCCTGGGTGGCTCAGTGGTTTAGCGCCTGCCTTCGGCCCAGGGCATGATCCTGAAGTCCGGGGATCAAGTCCTGCATTGGACTCCCTGCATGGAAACTGCTTCTCCCTCTGCCTCTCTTTCTCTCTGTGTCTCTCATGAATAAATAGATAAAATCTTAAAAAAAAAAAAAAAAAAAAAAAAAGAGGTACTATCTGTTGGGATTATAGCAAAATTTGGAAACACCCTCAGTCACACTGTTTTTCAATTTCCTTCTCTACAGTTTTATCTTAAAACCTGGGCCTGTTCTTAGTAATTCAAAGTGAAGCCCATGACATCGTACTACCAGGATGAGATTCCTAGCTAGCTTTTTCACTGTTTGACTTTGGGCAAAAATGTTAAACCTTCCTGTGCCTCTCTTTTCCTCATCTGAAAAATGATCATATAATCATTGTGAGGATTTAACTAAGTGAAATTGGGGAAGAGATTAGCACAACTCAGCCTACATACAAAATGTCCTTAATAAAGTTATGTATAAAATGCTTCTTCTTATGAATCATTACATGAGAATTTTTAGGTTGTTTTCATTGAGTCAGGTTCACATATGTTTTTTCAAAATCTAAATCAGAATTATATCCTCAAAAAATAAATGAGATTCACTATTATTTTCATACAAAAGGCACTGTTTGTTTTTAAATATCAACATCAAGGATAGTGGTGTATATTTACTTGTATTCACCATAAAGCCACAACGACAGTTACAAACACTAACTTCTTCTTGGGCTTGTCAGTTTATTCTTTGAGAATGCTTTTAGAAGATCCTTCTTAAAAATGTCTTGGTCTTCAACCTCATATTCTCAGATTTTATGATTTTCTAGCAAACAGTGAGGTGATATTGATGGCTTGGGATTTCAAGTCTATTACAAGAGCAGTGGACAGAGACTGGTGAAAGTAGATAAACACAACCTCAAAGTCTTCCACCATGTTGTTTTAAAAGGAAGGAAAATTAATAATAAGCCAATCAATTTTTAACAAGTATATTTTGCCCTTTAACACTCTTAGTGTTAGACTAACACTTAGACTCCTTCTGCATGGAGTCATGGTGTAGAAGAGCCACTGTTAAAACAAGAGACACAGCATTTTGAAGAGCCACCGTCCATCACAGAGGAAATTCACACATCCGCACATGCATATGTACACCCACACAGACCTAGCAATCACTTTAATGATATAACAAGTGCTTTTATGGTGCTATAAATGTAGGATGTTGAGTGAAAAGACAATGACTGAGCATATATTCATCCAGCTACAGGGAATGGTACAGACCAACATGGTTAGCTATACCATATACAATGTTGAGTCAAAAATGCAGAATGATATATACACAAACAGAGATTCATATCATAGAGGTAATTTGGAAATGCACACTGTTCGTTGTCCTGGATACATATATTGTATATGTTTTAAAAAAAGTGGACTAGAAAAATACAAACAAATTCATGGTCCGGCCTTAGAGTGTGGTCGCCAAGATTATACCCATGCTATTTTTTAATTTTTAAAAAAAGCAGATATGACACATTTTATCAACAGTCCATTTCAAGAAGTGGGAATGCAGACATTTGCTCTACTAATCTCTGTTTTTCTAAGTTCCCTCACAACAACAAAAATTGTGGGAGCACAGTTAACTGAAAAGCAGCTTCTTGCTTGCTATACAGACAGACAGTTGGAGCCACCATCAGCTGCACAAGTAGATGCCACAGTCTGTTTGGCCATCTCTTTCATCTATTTATACTTGTGGGAAGTGTCCACAGCATAATCATAGCTGGACACAATCTATAGACAGCTCCATAGTTCAAAGCCTGGATATGTCCCCCTGACGAATACCTGTCATTTCATCACAGGGCACGGCTGATGCTTCTGTTGGTTGAGACTTATCCTGGAAATTGTCCTCTGAGGCCAGTCAGGCCTTCTTTAGCACGAAATCTCTAAACTGTTTAAGATTTACATTTGCCCTTTAACCATTTTCCCAGGCTGGCAGTCTAAAATTCCTGAGTCTTGTCTACAGCAAGGCAGGTCTTTAGGATCCCCAAACATTGTCCCATGCCTACAATGTGTTATTAAACTTATGTGTTCAAGTTCCTTTCTCTGAAACCATCTCCCCTTTGGAATGAGATTTTTATCTTAGTCTATTTGCATTTATTCAAAATCAGAGACAGCTCTGAAACCAGACCCTATTTAAACATAGAAAGAAGAGCTGTTGCAGATTAAACAAATGTTGGGGGACTTAAAAAGAAGAAGGAAAGAAAGAAAAACAAAAACAAAACACTTCTATTTACCTTCTTGTGTTTCCTTTTTTTCCAGATCTGCGGTTTCCTTCCCATTGGCCAGCCTGTGTGGGTGCCAACTTCTGCACGTGATTTAATGGATCAGAAGGTCAGATGTCAAGCTTGACTTGGCTGTTTGCAGACTCGTGATCTTTATGATTAATTGTCACTCTTTAGCACTAGGGGAATTACCTTCTAATTCATGCCTTTGCTGCGGTTGTTATTTAACATACTTTTGACCTCTAAGTATTCTGGAGGAATATAAAACATTAAATGGGCTGGAAAAGCATAATGGAGAAAAGGAAATCTGCGAGAATTAATTTAGGGTGAGAATAACAATCAGACAATGAGAGAGGGGAGCTGTATTTTATTTGTTTGTTACATCGGGAAGTTGTACTCAAGGAAGATCCAGCAGTCCTCTCCAGCTCCCTTTCGGTTGAGTGCTAAGAAAAAGGGTCAGGA
Organism: Vulpes vulpes; assembly: GCF_048418805.1. Classification (NCBI taxonomy): domain Eukaryota; kingdom Metazoa; phylum Chordata; class Mammalia; order Carnivora; family Canidae; genus Vulpes; species Vulpes vulpes. Next base: position 70,061,160 of record NC_132790.1, read on the forward strand.
ATAGCTGATCAGTGGGTCGGTCAGAGCACTGAGAGGGGATGGGGCTCAGCACCTGCACAGTGCACATTCCCTTGCTTCCTGGGCAAGCCCTCAATGCTCCCACTGGTCCCCAGATGTTTGGTAATGTCAAGCAGCCTGTTTGGAAGGTTAGGTTATAATTTGGAACTCAGTTTGTTTACATTATTATAACAACAGTTTCAGTTTGTCTCTGCAGTTAAGATTATGTCAGCACTTTTCCTTTCTGTATTTATTATTTTTAGCAGTTTAAAAGCTAACCGTGAAAAGTGGCTTTCTGGCTGTCAGGTGACATTCAGGCTGGGCCAGGGGCTGATGGAGTCTATAGAAATGCTCATGGCTGTGAGAGTCAGGTCTTTTGAATGCTGTCTTTGTACCTCCCCTTGCCCGGGGCCTCTGGCTTATTGTCTAGGCGCCTCAGTTGGGGTGGCGCTATCTGATGGTAACCACTACTAATATTACAGTGCTCGGTGCCCAGGCCCTCCCTGGGGGCCCCCAGTCTGGCTGCCTCTGTCTCCCAGCCCTCCCTCAAGGGAACCAGTCAAAAGCTCTCATATCAGAAAGCACTATTTGCAATTTATAGAATGTTTGAGGGAAAAGTATCAGTAAGGATCACCTGGGCCTGCAGTTCTCTAACATTTTTTTTTTATAAACCCTTTGCCCAAATGAAATCTCCCAGAGAACCCCAATTTGTAAGATGTGGAAAAAGTACATCTGTTCCGTTTGAAGGTGAGGAGGGTTATGGCAAACCCCACCCTTCAGCCTCTTCCTCACCCACCCCAGTCAGGATGACTCCTCAGGCACCCCACCCCCTTGCAAGAGACCTCCCAACTCTTCAGGATCCTGGCACACCATTCTTACAAGGCGATCCCTTCCACTTACAGATAAAGAGGTGATTTTTATACATACTTTAGACATGAAACATTAGACACTAAGACACAAAAGAGTACCCACTGTAGTCATCCATTCTCATATGTCTCTAGAGAAGGCAAAACTCATCTGTGATGATAGAAACAATATAGTAAGTATCTTGAAGAGAAGAAGAGATTGATTTGGAAGGGACAGAAGAGAATTTTCTGGAATAATAGAAATGTATATCTTTCTAGAAGTGCAGGCTACACAGCATTTGTCAAAACTCCTTTGTGCTTTTTACTGTCCGTAAATTATACCTCCATCAAAAAATAAAAACAAAGAAGGAAAATAAGGCAAAAAGATAAATGAATTAGGCATTTAATAAACAAATACTGATGAGCTTCCTTAAATATTGAAAATACTAGTGAACTTCCTTAAAGCTAGGTAGACTATTTATTGAGTGGGCTCTAAGGTCATTCATTATGCAGTTTCAGAAGACAAGAGGCCATGCTCCTCTTCCAGCACATTCTTTGTTCAATAATCACCAAAACCAGGGGAAACAAATTTTCTCAGAGAATACCAGAGGATGGAACCATTAAATACCTTTTGGGATCTTCTAACCTGTGATGTGGCTAAAAGGTAATATGTGGGCAGTCTGAGAGTGGAAATATTGAATATAGTACTTGATTCATGCATTCCTTTTGCATGTACTATACATGTACTATTAATAATGCCCTAGAAGGTCTTTATAATGTTTTAATTCTTTGCTCCCCCTCATCTCACTGCTTTTCTATCACCTATAAAATGCAAGATTCTTCTTCCCATATCTTAGCAGAGTAGAACTTCTGGTGACTAAGGTTGGAATTCAGGCCTCAAGTGACACTTGTAGAACAGGGCTAATTCATGTACTGTCTTTCTGCTTTAGGCATGTGTTGAGTATTCTCACAGGATTGCACAGAATACCTGTGCAATAGACACATTGACCCTTAAAAAATACTTTCTTTTTTCTGAAATACTTTGACCCAACTCTATTTAAGCTTTTCTATTTTTGTGTTTTAGAAGTCCTGCAGTAACATGAAAGGTAATTGTTTGCGGTGAAATGCAGCTAAGGGCGTAGGCCAATGCCAGATGGGACCCAGTTAAGAGCCTCTGCATTTAGAGCCTCATGAGAAGACTAAGCTGGCAGACAGAAGAAAAATATTTCATTTTGTTTTAGTTTTTTAGTCTTTATTTTTAATGGTTTTAAAGATTTTTTATTTAAATTCAATTTAATTAACATATATTATTAGTTTCAGAGGTAGAATTCAGTGATTCTATCAGTTACATACAACACCTAGGGCTTATTACATCACATGCCCTCCTTAATGTCTATCATCCAGTTACCCTATCCCCCTTCCCCCACACCACTCCCTTCCAGCAACCCTGTTTGTTTCTTAGAGTCAAGAGTCTCTCATGGTTTGCCTCCTTCTCCATTTCCATCTTATTTTACTTTTTCTTCCCTCCCCCTATGTTCATCTGTTTTGTTTCTTAAATTCCACATATGGGGGCACCTGGATGGCTCAGTCAGCTTGGCAGCTGCCTTCAGCTCAGATCATAATCCCAGGGTCCTGGGATCGAGCCCTGGGTTGGGCTCCCTACTCAGCAAGCATTCTGCTTCTCCTTCTCCCTCTGTCCCTTCCCTCCCCCAGTTGTGCTCTCTCTCTCTCTCTCTCTCTAATAAATAAATTTTTTTAAAAAAATTCCAACATATGAGTGAAATCATATGGTATTTCTCTTTCTCTGACTAACTTACAGGAGGGAGGGACAAGGCAGACAGAGGGAAAGGGGCTTCTGGACCCTGAGATGATGACCTAAGCCAAAATCAAAAGTTGAACACTTAACTGACTGAGCCACCCAGGTGCCCCAGAAAATGTTTTTGAAAGAAAATGATGGCAGTGTTAGGAAATGTAGAGAGGGGCTCATGTGGAGCCAGAGCAAGAGGGATTTGAAGATACTCAAATGTTTCAGCCTTTGAGGCTATGCAGACAAATTCTACTACTTGAGTGATTTCCCAAAAAAGGGCCAAGGCCTATTTATCTCACAAGGTTGATCCACATTAACAAAAATTTAGTTCACTAATGAAGCCATGGCAAAAAGGAACCATCCATAGAAAATAACATTTTAAATAACCAGAACCTATTTTAACCCACACATTCCATGCTTTGCACATACAAATTTCCTAATCAAATCAAATTTAATTGAGCAAGATTTTTATTTAACCAATTTAGTTTAATGTGCATAAGAGCAGAAATGAAATTACACGATCTAAGAGTTTGGGCCGAATGTGATTTTTTTGCAATTTTATGCCCATTTAAAAGGAACTGTTTCTTCACATCATTAAGAGTCAACTTGTCTAAATAGAAACTACAAGATGGAAATTGTATGTATTTCCCATCCCAGTGATTTGGGGACTGTGATTCTTCTGGAGCCAACGTTCTTAAAATTTATGCATGTATGTATGTATGCATTTATCTATAGGTCACGTGGTCTTAGGACAATGCAACCTGTGTGTAGTCAGATCCTAGTTATTCATGAGAATGAGGATAAAATGTCAATAATTTAAGTCCAATCTATTGATATTTTTTCCCAGTGGCTTCTAAAAATCAGTATCAACCATTCAGCTGATTATAAGGGGCTGTTAACAACTGGGAAAATATCCAGATTTGAGTTATATCCCATTTTCCTTCCTCAAGTATTTTTCTTATGATGCCATTGGGATAATAACTGAAAAACAGAATGAAGGAAAAGTAACAGGCACTTTAATATGTATATTATTATTTTTATTATTATTGATTACTAGACAAGAAAAATGAGAGTAAAATGAACAGAAGCAATAAAGACATAATTTTCACAGTGGCAGGGTGCGGCTTGAACTCAGGTCTTTCTTTCTGTAATCCCCTAAGAAAAGAAGCAATGACTCAGAACTACTCATAATATTACACTGACTGGATTGGAGAAGTAGCTGCATTTGTGAAGAGAATAAGCTATTATTTGGGGCCTACCCATAACAGAAAACCACAAATACAGTGACAAACGCTCAAAAGTTTGTTTTTCTCTCCACAGCAGCGAAGGTCGTTCTACAACAATCAAGGACTCAGGCACCTTCTATATTTCTATACTTCTATTCTTACCACATGACTATATCCTTAAGGTTACCTCATGGTTCAAGATAGCTCTCAGGAAGCAGGAAAGATGGGAAGAGGGCAGTGAAAGGCATCCATCACTGGCGCTATGTTTTTTCCTCTTTAGGAGGCCTTACCAGAATTCCCACCCCACAACTTTTACCTACATTCTACCAATTCCTAGTTGTAAAAGAAGCCGGAAAATGTAGCTGGGTACTTTTCTATCCAGAAGTAAAATTAAATTTGGTAAAAAAAAAAAAAAGAATATCATGGACTAGGACTAGTAGACCTAGTCACAGTTAGGCAAGTATGAGAAGTTTTTCAATTTTGGAGAGGAAAAGAATGATCAGGGTGGTTCTTTAGAGGAAATGATCTTGTAGCCAACTGCATGATGCATAAAAGGGGGAGCAGTAAAAAGTAGCTATGAGGGATGCCTTGGGGACTCAGTTGGTTAAGCACCTGACTCTTGATTTGGACTCAGGTCCATCAGGATCTCAGGGTCATGAAATCAAGCCCCACGGCAGCCCAGCATGCAGCTTGCTTCAGATTCTTCTCTCTGTTCTCCCTCTGCTCTTCCCCTCCTCCCCTCTAAAAAGAAAAGTAGCTTTGGGGACTTCAGTTTGTGGTGATAAGCTTCTTATTAGTGAAGTTGCATTAGGGACAAGAGAGATGAATGTGATAGAATTTGTGAAGAATGAACTGGCCAAAGAGAATATATTTATCAACTAACTGTGTAGTTCAAAATTGTGTTTCCGTAAATACACACACATACACACGTGTGTGTGGGCTGTGTTTATGTATATAAATACATTATATACGTGTATGTGTATGAGGATAAATGTATATGTATGTGTATGAGGATATACGTATGAGGATACATATATAGGAATGGCAACCCAGGAAAGACATTTAGATAAACTTCTAAGACACAGGATCCGGATAAACAAAAAAGTTACATGGTACTTGTCTATACAGAAAATTGGCTGGGAATTTATGATGCATTTTCTTGGCAATGGATAAATAACACATGCATGCATACATAAATACATGTATGCATACCTACAACACAAACATAAAACTATGCTAGGCCTCCGTAACACCAATAGCAATGATCTTCAGATTTTGGCATCCCTAAAAAAAGAAAAAGGAAAAACAAAAAGGGGCTAAAAATAATAGATTTTAAAAGGAATGAGAGGAGAAGGAGCTGTAAAGATAACTGAGAAGTCATCATAAAAAGCCAAGCTAGAGAATGAAGGAAAGTCAGGATGGAGAAGGAAACCAGTTTTTCTTTCATTTCTTCTTTCTTCCTTCTCTCCTCCCTCCCCCACCTGCCACCCCCACTTCCTTCTTTCCTTAATTTTAGGAGGAGTAGAATCAAACTTTAGTAACTATATTTTCATAGACTTTTCATTATGAGCCCCCAGATGAAAAAGAATTTAACCTCCAGGTCATCATCACATCCCTTTTGTTAAACCAGAGTACACCAGGTAATGTCTTGCCATTTTGTAGATAACAAAATCAAAGCAGGTGGTGCTGGCAAGTTGGAAGCAGAGCCATCTGGCATAGCTGTTTGGGAACTGCATTGCATGCATGGTACATAATATACCCATATACACATAATACACCCATAAATGGACAGACACATCCCTTGTGTATGTGATCCAGAGGGCTGAGCAAAGATGACCAAGTTTCTCAGTATGACTCTTTTGGTCCTTTGTGTTTGACACCTTTGGCTGCAAAGCAAAAATAACTTTTCATTTTAGCTTTTAGAATCATCTACCATTGAATAAGCATAACTTGATTTTCTGATAATAAGCCCCTTCAATCACATTTTGTAAAGCTAATGTGCACCTTGTTTTAGCCACCGAATGTTGGAGAGGGGCAGATTTGGTTGAGCACAGGCTGCCTGCTACTCCAGGTGTCTTCTCAAGAAGCCTGCTGAGGCAAAAGTAGTCATTTCTTCTGTAACATCCTGGAAAATGTCTCTCATTCAAAAGTAAATGCCAGGGCACTGCTGGTTCAGTCAGTGGAACATGCCACTCTGGATCTCAGGGTCATGAGTTTGAACCTCATGTTGGGTGTAGAGATTACTTAAATAAATACATAAATTTTTTAAAAAATTTTAAATAAAAATCAAAAGTAAATGTCTGTTCACATACATGCCTCATGTTGGGTGTAGAGATTACTTAAATAAATACATAAATCTTCTAAAAATTTTTAAATAAAAATCAAAAGTAAATGCCTGTTCACATACATGAGAACAAGTAACACCAACTGTAAAATCGTAGCTACCTTGGCAAGAGAAGATAGGGGGATAGGTCATTAGTGTTTTGCTATGTTTCATTTCTTATAAAGAGAGAGATAAAGCAAATAGACGAAATATGAGTGGTGAGTACATGGGTTTGTGATATTGTTTTATATACTTGTTGATATATGCAGTATTTCATAATTTTAAAAAAATTAAATTAAGCAAATACTCTTCACATAGACAAAGTGATTGGAACCCTCCTATTCTTTACTCCATCCTAACAATCTACTTACAATCTACTTATAATCACATATCATCCTTCTGTGTTTTTGCATATGCTACTTCACCCTGCCCACTGTACTCTTTTCCCAAATAACTCCTCTTCACCTGTCTAGATTCAACAGTGGTATCACATTCTCTAGGAAGCCTTGCTGTCTCCTTACTCCCAATTCATATCTGCGTTTGAAGGCTCTGCTCATGTCTCTAAGAACACTGTGCATAATTGTACCATGGTATGTGTTACACTGTTGTGTAAACCCCTGGTTTGTTTCTGTGACTCCCAGGACTGTTACCTCTGGTTGAACTGTAATATTCCAGTGAGTACCATTTACACAATGTCCAACCTTCCCAATTGTGTGGGTCAGTCCTGCCTTATTCCTGCCAGAGAGAGACCATCATTTTACCTCTATGCAGAATATCTTGCCTAGTCCAAATGCAGAGTAGATATATACTCACATAGCAAACACTCTTTAACATTGATTAAATAATGAAAAAATGAGCAGTCAACCATAGTTGCCTTGATGAAGAATTCTCTAGACAAGTGGTTCTCAAAGTGTGGCTTTTGCACCACAGCATCTACATCACCTGGGAACCTGTTAAAATGAAGATTCTCAGGCCCCACCCCAGACATACTAAATCAGAAACTCTGGAGGTGGAACCCAGGAAACTTTAACAAGCCCTCCAGAGGATTCTGATGCACACTTAACTTTGAGCTATATTAACTTAGACTGATCAAACAAAAAGCAGAGATTTCATGTCATGTCAGTTGAGTCTGAAAAAATGAAAAGAGTTGTCTGGGGAACAGTAAGAGTAGAGGGTAGGCAGAAGAAAGCATATGAAAAGACAAAGGGGCATGATATGTAATTTATAAGTTGATTGTTTTGGATAGAGTGAAGAATTCAGGCTGATAGGGCAAGAGAGCTGATGATCAGTGTTGGATCATAGAAGTCTGTCTAAGGTATTTGGATGTTAATCTGACAGCAGTAGGGAGCCGTTTAAAAAAAATCAAACAAGGTAGTGATTTGATCTAGTTTAATATTTCAGAAAGAGTCCTATGGCAAGGGTGTGGCAGATGTGATGAAGTGAGCTTGGCCACTATGGGACACATAACCAGGTATTCATTAGCCCATCTGTAAAATGATGGGAGCTGAACTCAGGCAGTTCTTCTGGGAATGAAGAAGATGGAATGGGTTCAAGAACTATTACAAAAGCAGAATTGAAAAAACATAGGAATAATAGAATTCAGAAAGCAAAGGAGAAACCATCAAGGCTGGCTCCTGTGTCTTCTACAGGAAGTACATTGCAACCCATTCACTAAGAAAGACAAGAGGAGGAGGAGATTTGGGGCCTGGAGTAGCAGCTGGAGAAGGTAACTTTGATTGGGACAGGTGAAGTTGGAAGTGTTTCTGAAACATTCATATGGAGGCATCAAAAGCTCACAGATTCAGGATCCCTGGCCGGCTCACTGGTTTAGCGCCGCCTTCAGCCTGGGGCGTGATCCTGGGGTCCCGGGATCAGGTCCTGCATCGGGCTCCCCACATGGGGCCTGCTTCTCCCTCTGCCTGTGTCTCTGCCTCTCTCTCTCTCTGTGTCTCTCATGAATAAATAAATAAATAAAATATTTTTTAAAAAAGCTCACAGATTCATCCTAGGCTGGAAATTTCAGTTTGGTATCTAGGTATTAATCATTTATATATCGTTATAAACAACGCTGCAGTAAATATACAAAAATTTTGTCTTAATATATGAAGATGATTTCCATAAGAGATATTTCTAGAATAAAAGTTGTTGATAAATATAACCAGATTATTTTACAAAAGGTTGTATCATTTCATGCTTCCATTAGCATTGTGGAAGAGAATCTCATCACATCTTCAACAACATGATTTAGTCTTCAGAAACTGGGTATCCCTATAGAGAGGTTGCTTTAAGGTTAATGATTACTTATAAGGTTGGAAATATTTCACTTTTGTTGACTTTTATCCAAAGATTATCTGTTCATTTGTCTATTCTCCACAAGACATTGATTTTTTTAAACTGATTTTTAAGAACTCCTCTTCTCTCAAGGATTTTATCTCTTTTCCAATCTCATGCATTACAAATATGTTTTTCCAATTTCTCATTTGTCTCTGCCCTGAAGCAGTAGATGACTCTTCCCTCTGCCTAGAACACTCTCACGTATTCCTCAGCATAGCCAGAATTGTTTATTGAAATGTTTATTTGAAGGGTTATCACTCTTGAGGTCTACTCTGACCACCATATTTAAAACATCAAGCACCCAACAAGCACAGCCCTTGGCACTTCTGATCCCCTCACTCTTGGCTTTACTTTTTACTTTCTCACAGCACTTTTCACCTTTTCACATACAATATAATTTATTTATTTTGTTAATTATCAGCCTTTATCCACTACAATATAGCCACCTTAATAGCAAAGACATCCAGACTTTGTTTTGTTTATATATATGCATAATCTCCCAGGCACCTAGAAAAATGCCTGACATGTAATAGATGCTTAATAAACATCTGCTAAATGAGTATTAATTCCTTTTATATTAGTAATTATTGTCATAGAGTTTCAAAATTTAATTCATACAAAAATTTATTGGCCTTTCCTTTGCAATCTCTTGTATTATTTTCATGCTTAAATATTTCCCCATGTAAAGATCATTTACATATTTAGCTGTATTTTATTGAATTTTTAAAATTTCCTTAAAAGAATTACTTTTTAAAAAATCTGGGATTCACCTAAGTGTATAGTGGGGGATGAGGCTCTAACTAGATATTTGCCCCCAAAACTGTCAATTTCATCCCATTTTTTAAACTGCTTCATCCCTTTGTATTAGTTTGTAGTCTACTTTAAAAAAAATCCTATACTAATTTCATATTAGAGGATCTGATTAGAACCTAGACAAATTCAGTGGAACCTAGAATGTTCAATTATCTACTGGCAAATGTTTTAAACCCTTGCCATTAGGATTTGCCAACAGTTTTGTAGCAAATATTTGATTGAACTAGAAGTAAAACTCAAATTTCTTAATTCCTAAATATATTCATTAGAAGTAGGAGAATAGGGGAGGACTTTCTTTAGCCTTCACTTGGATGAAGAAAATAGTTTATCAAAAAATGTTCATCTTCACAAAATGGACAAACTACTTAGTTTATTTTAAACTCAAGTTTTTGCAACTGTTATCTTCTGTGTTGTGTTGACTTATTTTGTGAATATCCTCAATGGCAACCATTTAAGAAGACCACGTTGATTAGGCAGGTTTTTCTTGAAATGTGGGCTCATACCAACACACAATAATTTCTGGTTTTGGATTGTGCTTTCTATTAATAATAGATAGAACAGCTAATTACTAGAACCCTTTGGGCAAAGTGTTGTCAAATATTTTTTAAGCTTTTCTCTATGCAAAACACCATGCTATACCATTGGGAGGCACAAAAAGTATAGCCAATTATACTTCCCCAAAGAAACATAAAATTAACTGACGAGTCAAGATACATATGCAAGCAGAGGTAAACAATAATCTTAGTTATTCATTATTTTTTATGTTTTTGGTAAAAATGAATGGGGCAGATTCTGTAGTCAAGATATTAAGACGAGAAAGAGGTAATGGTGGTTGCAGTAACCTAGGAAGCCTTTACTGCAGGGATTAGATTTTGAATCATGCCTAAACAAATATGCAGGATTTGACTTTTGTAGAAGAGAAGAAAGGAAGGGGGAGAGCAGTAGTCCTAAAACCTATTTCCATCATTCAGCAGTTGTTGTGTGTTTTTGTTCTGTGTTTTCATTGTTGCTGTTGTTGTAGGCAGCAGGTGATTTCATTACTAGACAATCGCTGTCTTATGGTTTAATACACATCTTAACAGGGTTTTATTTCTACTTTAAACATTTGGTACACTAACATAGCTTGAAGTTGAAATGAATCAATGAGGAAGATCTAGCACAGATAGTTATATTTAGACTGATCATCATAAGGCAGCAGTAAGCATGCTCTCTGCTCTTTTAAAACCATTTGCTATGAATCGAGGATGGCTCAGTCATTTCTTTCAGTGTGGTTTTCTTCCTTGAAGAGGAAGTATCTGATACCATAGGTGTCGTGACAACCATTAGTTTTCAGTGTATCAGCGTGAGCTGCTCCTCTCACATCATCTGGAGACTATGATTTAGTATTCAGTATATCTTTTTCTCCCAGCAAAACTTTTATGGGAGTAATTAATAAATAACAGAATTCATCTGCTAAACTATATATTTGGCTTCTTTCTCTTTTACTGTTCTTCTTACTGCCTTAAAGAGGATCAAAGACAGACAGCCAGACATAGGAATCGGGAGCTTAATCCACAGTCTGAAAAGACAGACTGGGACTAGATAGGAACCTACTGCAATCAACTGTTTTATTCAACTTCTCTAGATGTTCCCACTTAATCCAAAATATTCTTATGCAGATTTTATGTTTCCTATTAAATCAAAAATGATATAATATATTTTTTTCAGCAAGACAGGCACAGCACTGGCCTGTGCTTATTCTAAGAGCATTTATGTACCTGATTTTCTGGTAATAAGGATTAAGAGACAGACAATCCAGTGTATCTCAGTTAGCAACCAACAGGATATGTAGACCTTTAGTTTTCTAGTCCAAGCTTGGCCTTAGTTCATTTGTATCTTGGCTCTGTGGGCTACTAATTATGGCCATTTTACTAAATTATATGGTTTATACTTTTATTTAATATGCTGTTAATGGAGAGCAGGGGTTTTTCCCATGAAAATTTAAAGAGAGTAGAAGTTGGGGGCCTAGGAGCTCAGTCAGTCAAGCTTCCAACTCTTGATTTTGGCTCAGGTCATAATCTCAGGGTCATGAGACTGAGTCCTGCATTGGGCTCCACACTGGATGTGGAGCCTGCTTAAAATTCTGTCTCTCCCTCTCCCTCTGCCCCTCCCCAACATCCCCTAAATTGCTTGTACACATGCTTGCACTCTCTCAAAAATAAAATAAAATAAAATAAAAATGGAGAAGTTGAAAGTAAAATTTAACATGTATGCAGTTTTCTGTATGTGTATTTCACAATAGAATAGTGGTTATAACAGAAGTAACTATAAGAAGATGGGCAAATGATACCCAGTAACAACTAGTCACAGAATTCCTTTCAGGAAGGGAACTATGTTTATTATTCCAGAAAGGGGAAGAATGGGGCTGCTGGAGAGAGAGAGATGACAGAAGGCATAATAAGTTTAGTGAAGTGACTTCTCTCTATGACTCTTTAGATGCTCAGGGAAGAAACTGAAATGTTTAGGGCGAGTAAGTCTGTTGTAGAAAGAACCTACTTTTGACTCAGATCAACATGGAGTGAAACTGAGGCAGGTCTGGTGCCCACAGGAATGGTGTCTTAGGTGTCTTAGAATGGCGTCAGTCCAGCTGGGGGATTGTAGAAATCCTTCAGAATGAGTCTTTTAGGCCAAGGTGAAAGATCAGCATAGAGGTTGTATTCTTATCAGAAGTTGCATATTATGACAGTTTAGAGTCATGCATCTCAAGTTTTAATAATCATACACTCACCTAGAAATCTTTTAAAATGCTGATCCTAAATCAAGAGGTTTAGGGGAGGGTCTAAAACTCCAAATTCCTAACAGTGCTCCTGCGTGATGCCCATGGTGCTGGTCAACAGACCATACTTCAAGGGGCAAAGTGGCTCCAGAATAGATATTCCAGGTTCAAATCCTAGTTTGCTACCTATTTCTGACTCTAAGGAAATCATTTAACTTGCCTTTGCCTGTTTTCTCAGCCACAAAATGGAGATAATACCTCATAGGATTGCTATGAAGATTAAATGAATTAATATATGTAAAATGCTGTAACAGTGAGTGTTTGACAAGATAAAAGAGCTATATAATTGTTAGCTTCAGCTATTATAGGCATATTATGTTGTAAATACTTAGTCATGTGCCTGTCTTCCCCCACTCAATTGAGCCTTGCTGGAGTAGAGACTGAAATTATTTGTCTTCTCAACCCTGCCACCCTCCTATCACCTGCCAGCACCTGGCACAGTATTTGGCATATGGTATATGCATGGCATTCAATTAATATGCTGAAACATCATCTGCCTAGAGTCAAGAGAGAAAAATCATACATAAAAATCATACATAAAAAGGATCATATAGGAGTTTCATTTTCATGTCCACTAGGTTTATAGTATAATATTTTTTAGAATTTACCTACACAAAGGAATTTAATATCAGCATGGAATACAGGGTGGTATACATATTTCCTTGGAATTGACAAACAGTTGATGTGATAGAAGCTCTGTAAGTTTTCGTATTTGCTCTGAATATAAATAGGGTTTTTTTTCATTCTTATCAGATATGGAATGAGACAGATATATTCCACTTTAAGCAAACCTTACACTGTAGCATTTGTGTTTACAGAATAGATAAATTGAGTAGCAAATATTTATTTAGCAAAATCCTTCTTTGCATAACGCTTAAAGATAGCTGCTTTATGTAACTAGTTAGTGAATAAACTTAGATGTGTTTTGCATCCAGCATAATCAGAGATCCAGCTGGGGTGTAAAGGGGCTTATTTGTAGAGATATTCTAGGAACAAAGTAGCTGAATACATATTTGAAAGAGCTAATAGATAGTAACTTTGATCCACTGCAAGATTCTAAATTGATTTGGTGATAGACTCTCAGACTTAATTTCAAAATCCTCCTCTCTAGATAAATTTCTATAACTGGTAGTATGACTTCTGGAGTATTCTAACAGAGGTCCTAAGGAGAATCTGCCCCTGCCTATGCCAGCTACTGGTTTCCAGCACACAGAATTATACAATCTTATAGATGGAAGATTTCTTAGACATGATCTCCTTTCTACTCAAATTGTGCTTTGGGGTCAGTGGCATTGGCACCATCTGGGAGCTTTTTAGAAATGCAGAATCTCAGGGGAGCCTAGGTGACTCAGGATGTCTGACTCTTGGTTTTGGCTCAGGTCATGATCTCATAGGTGCTGGGATCAAGTCCCACGTGAGGCTCTGTACTCAGCAGGGAGTCTGCTTGAGATTCTCTCTCTCCCTCTCCCTCTGCCCCTCTGCCTCTCCCCTGACTCACACTTCTGTGTACACACATGTGCACTCTCTCTCTCTCTCTCTCAAATAAATCTAAAGAAAAGAAGAAAGAAAGAAAGAAATAGAAAGAAAGAAGAAAGAAAGAAAGAAAAGAAAGAAAGAAAGAAAGAAAGAAAGAAAGAAAGAAAGAAAAAGAAATACAGTATCTCAGAGCTCTCTCTACATCTAGTAAATCGGAATCTGCACATTTTAACAAGATCCCCAGAGGATTCTTACATACAATAAAATGGGAAAAGACTAAGTCCATATTCAGTACCACATGGCTAGCTACATTGTATGATTGTTGTTGTTGCCACCCTAAGAACATTTGAAAACAACACAGAGCCTTTAAGGGCTCCTATCTTGGCTAGGGAACCAGTTGCCATTTTAAAGGGTAGAAATGCAAGATCCCAAAAAATATGCTTAGGAACTGTGGTTGCCTGAGGCCGGAGTTTGTTGGAACAAGCCAACTTGTTGAGGAAAACAAGTTGGTAACTTTATCTGTAGGCCTCTTAACATTCATCAAAATGAATGGCATGATTTTATGAAAATTTTAGACACCAACAGGACTATCTTTTAAAGTTCTGGGGTGAGGGACGCCTGGGTGGCTCAGCAGTTGAGCGTCTACCTTCAGCTCAGGGCATGATCCTGGGGTCCAGGGATCGAGTCCCACATCAGGCTCCCTGAAAGGAGCCTGCTTCTCCCTCTGCCTATGTCTCTGCCTCTCTCTCTGTGTCTCTCATGAATAAATGAATAAAATCTTTAAAAAAAAAACAACTCTTATAACAAGAAATACATGTCTTCTGGTAGAATGTTCTAGATGAGTCAAAACCTTGATAATAACAGTAGAAGAGAAAAAGAAAAAAATTTGCAGTAATATTTCTTTGCACCTGGAAAGCTGTATCCTGAAGTAGTTAGCTTTTAGCTCAAAAAACTGACAAGAGATTCTAATGCTCCCAAAATCTGAAGATCCAAAGTAGAAAACTGCTTCCCTGAAACTCCAAGCAAAGAAAGGAGCTTCAAGAGTTGCTAAAAGACTTTATATACTCTAATTACCTCTAGGAGGGGTCAGAAGACAAGAGGTGGAAGCTGGACCTGGCCCAAGGCAAATAATACAATAAACTCTTTGTTATTTGATGCAGGTAGATTAGATTAACAACAACAACAAAAAATAACACACTTACCTACTTTTCCCAGGAACTTAAAGATCCAGTTTGGACCTATGGAAACTATGGTTTTAATATGAAGAGATAAAAAGTGTACAAGCTTCTAATACTGGTTTCTTTTTCTGGCTAAGTGATTAAGGGGACAGTGTAAAATTTGTATTTATTTCATTGTTTCTCTGGAAATCAGTGTTTTACCAAAGTTTTTTTTTTTTTTGCCAAATTCCTCCCTAGTGTCTTGCTTAAAAATATTTTTTTATGAATATTTGAACTATATTATGAAATACATATGAAATATGAATATATTATTCATACATTATGCATAGTTGTCATTTTTCATGGACTTCTGAGTTCTATTTTATTTTTCCTGCCCTTTTACTATAACCCAGTATTGTCCTCTGAAAATATAAGGTGAACTACTGATGCAAGTCACATATGTAATTTTAAATTTTCTGGCAACATTAAGAAATAAAATAACAGGTGAGATTTTTTTTAGTATTATATTTTACATAATGCAATATCTAAAATATCTCAATAATTAGCCCCAAATGCCGTCACACCCCAGCTGAGAAATGCTGAAGGAGTAATGGGCATTCTCTAGGTCTCCATGTTATGTGGTCAGGTGCAGCTTGGGTTTGAGGCCAAAGCTCCATTTGGTCATAAAGAGAAAATGCATTTTCCTGGGGCATTGACTTCCCTTTGGTTGGACAAGTGTGGCAAACACAGAAGGATTTTAAGGATTTGAGGATTCTGATCATCTTTGGCTTATCTCACATTTCTGCAAAGCTTTGCAAAAAAGACTTTAGAGAACGACTTCATTTCCCCTTTTCTGGCTTTCATATGCTTATACTCTCCAAAGAGTTATAACTTTATTCTGAAAAAAAAAAATGAAGTTTTCGTAGCTTTATCTTTATGACATAACTTTCAAACAGTGTGACCCCGAAGGTGATGAATTGATTCAAGGTTTATAACTGAGGAAAGCTTCATGTTGTAAAAATTCCACAGTAGTGAGTTCGGCTGAACTTTTTATTCACTCAGCTGCAAGGGGAGTTGTGCTACAAAAGTGACCTCTTGGGAAGAGCATATCTTTGCTATTACTTGTTGGAACAAAGTGAGTTTACCATAATGCAGGTCCCACAACCCAGCCAGTTCAAGCTGGGATGTTTCCTGGGTTATGTTCAGTGATGATCTCTTTCCCTGAACTACAGAGTGGTTATATGATCCATCCTCTGTGTTTTGTATGAATGGTGGAGTGTTTCCTCCCTTCCTCTCATCTAGATTTCTGGTGATTGATCAATTGATCAGTTGATTGATCCAGCTATCACTCTTTGGTGAGGTATAACACACATATGCTAAAGTATGGGAGACTCAAATTTTTTTCAACAGCTCTACACTCATGTAATCACTAATCAGGAGATAGGAACCACTTCCAGCACCCCAGAATGTCCTCTCATGCCCCCCATCCTGCCCCATCAGAGCCAAACACTCACTCCAGGGGTTACCACTCTTCTGACTTCCATCACCACTGATTCTTTTTTTTTTTTAGCCTTTTTTTGAAATTTTTAAACATGAAATTGCATGATATGTACTCTTTCATGTTTGACACTTCTTGTTCAATATGTCATCCGTGAGAGTCACACGTATTTCTGTGCATGTCTGTATTCCATCGTTGTTACTGCAGAGTAGCAGTGATTATGCAAATAGACCACAATTTGTTTATTCATTCTCCTGTTGATAGACATTTGGGTCATTTCCTGTTTGGGGCTGTCCTTTGGTGGGCCTATGCATTTCTCCTGGATGTACATCTAGGAGTAGAAATGCTAGGTCAGAGGGTAGTTGTATGTTGAACTTTATTAGAAATTGCCAAAGCTTTCCAAAGTGGTTGTGTAAACTGACACTTCAATCAGCAGTACAGGAGCTTTCTAGCTACTCCTTACCCTCTCCAACACTTAAAATGTCGGTCTTTTTCAGTCTGGTCATTCTAATGGGGGTATCGGTGTCTCACATATAGCTTCAATGTATATTCTCACCTACCATAAGTGAGTCATAAAAAAAATTGTTGAAGTTCATCAAGATGCTTTTAAATTCTTAGGCTAAAAAAAATAAATAAAAATAAATAAATAAATAAATAAATTCCTAGGCTACACTGTATGCAATAGTTAGTAACCCTTTTCAGAAATCCTATTTCTCCTTTGTGAGAGACATAATGCCTAATTGTGCAATCACTCCAGGTTTGCTAGATGTGAAAATTTCTTAGCCACACTTCTAATGCAATACCTTCAGGTTATGGCCCTGATCAGTAGTACACAGGGGACACCCAACATTGCTGCCATAGACACCTAACAATGAGTTTGTCCCTATAGACATAGGGGAGCCTGGAAGCATTTATTGAGCACCTACATTGTTCCAGGCACTGTGCTAAGCATTGAGGAAGCAACAGGGACCTAAGGGGCACAATCCCTTCTTGGAAGGCTCACAATCTAGTGAGGGAGACAGAAAGTGAGCCTAGAAGTATAATATAGTCTGTTAAGTGTTTGGAGAAATGTGTATGCTCAGGGGTCTTTGAGGCAGAGCAAAGGTACTTGGAGAGAGTAAAGTAAGTCTTCCCAGGAAGAGTGATAACCCAAGTTAGTGTTACAGGAAGCAGAGGGAGGGCATGCCAGGCAAGGCAGCTGCGAAGCCAAGGCATGGAAGTAACCTTCAGTATGGGTTTTTCCAGGATTTCCAGGGCAGGAGTGTTAAGACCCATGCAAGAAGCCACTAGCAAGAGATACAGCCAGGATGTCTGCAGGGATGTATCGTCAGGTATACTTAGGTGGAAATCTTTTTTTGCAGAATTTCAGCCTAGAAAATCTCCTTGGTGTATCTGCAAACAGAAAGAAGCAAGACTTCCTTTGGCTGTTGCCTCTGAGTTGTGACCCTTACTCATTCTTTGATGCTAAATTGTGTGATGTTAAACTTCTGTATAACTTCTTATCTGGACACAAACACATTTTCTATTAAACAATTTGCAACCAGTGTGTACTTTCTCATACATGATAGTCTAAGAATTATATTTTCTTGACTAGGTTTTTTTTTGTTATATGCCATATTTTATTATATGTCATCCAGACCCTATAATGGTTCATGGAATAGCCTTGGGAATAGCATAGCCCAATGAGAGTTTTCTTGTGGTATATAGTTATATTCTTGGTTTAGCACCTGTTCTTTTGATTGGAGGAGCAAGGCAGATATTTACATTCCCAATAAAGGATCTACTCATCTAAATTGAGTCAGTCCTGATCATGTCTCAGACTTTCTCCCTGAGGCACAGCTGAGGCAGTGCCTGATACTGTGGGGTATCAGAATTACCACCATTATATTTAGCAAACACTCATGTAGCATGTACCTCTTTCTATTTTCTGGGCAGTGGTCTAACGACATTACATATAGCAACTCACCTAGAGTTGGACATAGTAGTCCCATTTTACAGACGGGGGAAGCTGGGACAGCAAGACGTTAAGTAACTTGCTCAAATCATGGATGGGATTTAAACCCACCCATTCCCTCTTGTAAACAGTATACTATGCTGCTGCTTCTCCATACTTGTGAAAATATCCAGGGGAAACTCAAAGAAACAGAGTTTATTCAGCAAACATTTATTGGGTAACTGCCTGGTGGGTGAGTCAGCAACGCCTTTGCCCCAGGAACTCTTAACCTATTTGAGGAGACAGGGGGAAAAAAAAAACTGTCTGCAATGCAATGCTAACTCAAGAAGGAAAGTAACTGACTGTTTGAGGAACTCAGGGAAGGTTTTGAACCTTAAAGACAGGCTCAGCCTTTTGTGAAAAGGAGTGAACAGAAGGGGCAGCTCTCAGAGTTAGGATGAAGCAAAGCATGCCTGGGAGGTGTCAAGTGTGCTTGTGAAGTGTTAAGGTGTTCTGTAGCAAATGTGAACGTGGGAGGTAGGACAAGTGGAAGTGTGGCGATTGGAACCACATTGGGGGTTGTATGCAGGCTGAAGAGTAGGGCTTGGGGCACCTGGGTGGCTCAGTGGTTCTCAAAAGCATCTGCCTTTGGTCGTTATCCTGGGATCCTTGGATCGAGTCCTGCATCAAGCTCCCCACAGGGAGCCTGCTTCTCCCTTTGCCCATGTCTCTGCCTCTCTCCCTGTGTCTCTCATGAATAAATAAATAAAATCTTTTAAAGAAAATGAAGAGTAGGGCTTTATCTTGGACTTAGTAAAAAGCCATTGAGGGTTGTCAAGTTGAGGCAGGAAGTGACAGATCATCCCTTACTAGAGCCCAAGAGAAGATGAAAGTTAGCCATGTAGGGTACCTATGATCTAGGAGTATTAGGTGAACAACAATAAAATACAGAGCCTGAACTACAGCATATGGAGGGGGGGCAAACAGGGGGAGGGGACAGACAGGTGGGGGCAAGAGGGAGGGAAAGAGGAAGGAACGGGGGAAAGGAGAGAGAATGATGTCTGCGGAAGGAAGGAAGAGGGAGAGTGGTATGGAGGGAGGAAAGGATGCAAGGCAAGAAAAGAAAATGTGCCAGTACCTTAAAAAAAAAACTCGTGGTGAAACATTACTGGCAAAATCCCTATATGACTGAGGCTTTTTGCTGCATTTGCTCAGCCAGCTTTTGTTTTGGTGGTTCACCAGCAGTTACTTTCATGGCTCTGTAATAGCTCATGGAGATTACTTCTATCTGAAGATAATTTGTCAGGCTTATGTAAGACTTCATTTAAGGGGCATTGCCTTGGCGTGCAGACAGCTTCCAGACCTTACACACCAGCAGAAACATGTTATCTGAAGAGCACAATAAAATGAACTAAACCCATTGCTAGGCCTCTTGGCAGCAAACAAGTGCTGCTATATGCGACATTTTCAGAGTAATGCCTTTCTTTAAAAAAAAAAATTAAGAGTAGTAGGAGGAGACCATCTGAAATTGACCCACAAGCCTGAATTTTGATGGCTTCAAAGCCAAGGAAACCTCAAATATGTGGGAATCATAAGCCTTATCTCAAGCCAAATAAATTATTTCCATCATCTGTGCCAGTTATAAACAGCAGCATCCATGGAGTGAATGATTTCTCTCTGCAATTACAATGAAGAGGCTGGGTGGAAGAGGGAGAGAATAAAAGTTCTAATCATTCCAGGGCCTGAGGACGTAGATAAGGTAGCATGTCAGGTGTTAGCTGTCCAGGCAGCCTCCTGGTGTTAGAGGAGTCCCGTTTCACTAGGGGTTTCAGTTTCCACAAGCTTTGCTCATCTTCCTGCTGCAAGACAGGCTGCTGGTAGCAGGCAGGAGGCATGGTGTGGAATCCCAGATCTAGAGAACAGTCTGGAGTTGTGAGCTGTTTGTCTGGGGAGTGTGTTATGTGGCAAAGTCCGTACAGTCATGACGCCAGCCAAGCGTCAGTCAACGCGGGCATCTAAGATGCGTCTCAAGAACATATAATTGGGATCTCTAGCCACATAAGTGCAGGAGGTCGGTGTTGGGTCCCGAGCAGTTTATTTGCTTAGAAAGTCGTCTTTCTACCTGACTTGGAAGTAGAGTAGGAGCAGCTTGTGCTGAAGGTGTGGAGATGTCAGCAGGTCCTGGAAGCCAGCAGGACAGCAGGGTGAGTGCTTGACTGCCTGCCCCGTGCGATGCTTTCTGTGTGAACGCTAAGGGAGTTTTTGTTATGAGTAATGTGTGGGTCAAGATCCCCCCCATACTCCAGGTATGGGCTTCCGATGGCCAACTTTTCTTAAAATCCTAATGTATCATTGCACAGGATGAGATCACACAAATATGCTTTTCCAGTATTTTTCATACTTCTTGAAGTTAAAAGACAAAGTAAAGAAAATATAACTCCTGTATTTCAGGCTTTTTTGGTGGGACATGGGGCTGGGGAAGAGGGTACTAAAGGGATATATATTATAAAAGGTATTATTTTGGAAGTATAATTGACATACCATGTAATATTACTTTCAGGTGTACGATATATTGATTTGACGATTCTATAAACTTGAAAAGTTTTAAGGAGATTTGTAAGAGGAAAATAAATTATCATCTTAGTCTTAAGTAAAATATTGAATGGATATAGGAACAGAAAATTGTAATCAGTTCCTAGTGCTAAACTTTGAGGGGCATTGAGTTTCCCCAAGTGCCATATTTGAGAGGTCAACCACAGTACATTCCATAAAGGCTGAGTCTTTGGGGATGTTCCATGTTGAACAAGAAAGGTGGGAAAACTAAGGGTGTCCAAATGGGAGAAGAGGCTGCAGAAGTGACTGCAGTTTATTTTCAAGTAGAAGGACTGAAATGCAGAGTAAGGAGACTACTTGTTCTGTATTTCCCTTGGAGGAAGGGTTTTATTCTTTGAGATTGGGGGATAACAGACACCTCTGACAATCTGATTTTTTTTAATCACAAATTTAGACTTACTTCAGAAAATGCATTTATATAAATGCAGAATTGGCACACATCATCAGGGATTTCATGGAACCTTATGAAGTTTATGTAAGGAATTCCTGTTTGGGATGATAAGCTTGACAGTGAATGGGAATTTTGGGATTTGGCTTGATCTGAGGAGAATTCTCAAGTAGTTTGGCAAGTGCTACAGTGGAACTAGGTCTTTCTAAAGGGGATTCTCTCCCCCATTTCTAGATCCTAAATGAATGGTTGTAGGAGATTTAGATTCACCAAGTCCTGGATCTGGATGCAGGAACTGCTGCTTCTAACCGTGTATCCTCAGACTTATTATTCAACTCTACTAAAAATACCTTCAATCCACTGGGAAATGGAAGCAAAAATTCATCATGAGTTGGGTGGGATAACTCAATGACAAAATGTTTATAAAATGCCTATCCCGGTACTAGAGTAAGATGATGAACAAAAATTAACTTTTCTAAGTAATTCTCAAAGATCATGTGTTGAAAGGAAGAACAAGAAAAAGTCTAATTCCTGCCTCTGCATAAGTTCTTCATAATTATGTTCCTTTTTTATTGCTAAGAATATTATAGACAGCATTCTAGCTTTGTGTGGGAAGTTACAATAAATGTGTAACTCCAAATATGCATCAGATTTATGTTTTAAAAAAACTTTTAAAATGAATTGAAAGGTGATATTATAGTATCTTGAAATTTTATTTTTTAAAAGAGCATTCTAACCAAAGCGTGAATGAGCGGTGTAGAAAATAAAATGTTCTTTAAATAATTCAACATATTTTCAGTGAGAAGAAACTTACCCTGAATTTTCTATTTAATAGAAGAGGAAATGAAGTTGCATTTTAAGGTAATACTTAATAATGGTAAAGAAAAGTAACTATATATCAAGTGAAAAGTGTTAATACTAAATAATCATAGAGTGTATAATAGAAGTGAAATGCCTGTCTTTAAGTTTCCAGAAAGGAACATAATTTTCAAAGACTTTGGTAATGGCCTTTTTAAAATGTCCAATTGGGACATGAATTGAGGATATGAACATTTAGTCCTGTGGGTGGCAGGATATTCTTAGCAGCTGACAGCTCCAGGGAACAGTCCCAGAGTATTGGCTACAGTGTGAACCTCGTTTAATTCACCAACCAGCAAATTTGTGTGGCATCACTGGATGTGAAGGGGGGATCCCTCACCTTCAAGGAATATAAGCTAGTTTGGGCAGCTCAGCACACACTCCTAAAAGGATGAGTGATGCAGGCAATGATTTCTCAAGTTGTTGAGAGGAAAGAAACAAGGGTTTTGAAGTCGATGACAGCCTGCAAGGAGGAGGTGAGAACCGTGCTGGGCCATGAAGATTCGTAGGCGTTTCTTCCCATCTCAGTATGGCAGCACCATGCTTGTAGGTGTTCAGTTCAAAAACCTGAAAATCATACTTGCTTCTTCTTTCCCTCACTCCAAATTCCAAACTCTCAGCAACTCCTACACCTTTTATCTCCAAAACTTATCTTAAATCTGCACACTCCCCCCATCTCCATGGCCATTGTCCTGGCCACTGCAGCCACCATCAGGCCTCTGAGAGACCTCACTGGTCTATGAGCTGGTCCCTCTTTCTGCTTTTGGCCCATCATCAAATCTATTTTCCATAAAGCTGCCAGAGTGAGAATGTCACTACCACAATCTAAAGTCTTTAAAATAGTCCTCCCCCCCCCAAAAAATAAGTGAAATAAAATAAAATAAATAAAATAGTCCCGTTGGACTAAAAGTAAAGTTTTCGCCCCTCACTATGGCCTCTTAGGGATGCAACCAGCCTTACCACTCTCACCCCCATTCTTCAGCATGGTCCAGCCACACTGCCTTCCTATGATGCTTTGATCTAGTTGGATGTACAGGAGATAAAAAAATTATGTGAAAGTTACTGAAAGTTATCTAAGGAGATCGGTTCTCAAAATTAGCAGGAGAGCTTGGTTTTATAATAATTCTGGCACACAAATGTAGACATACAAAAGAAAATGTCAGCAGCATGATATGATTTCAAGGACTCTCATGGAAGGCTCCCTTTGTATTTCAAAATTTATTTCCCTCACTAGCTTCATTAAATACTTTTCATGATAATATATTTTATTAAATTCCCACCAAGAAGTACAGCCAGTATTTACTATGCACCAAGTACTGTGCTAGGTACAGGAGCTACAACAATATTTTAAAAAGACATGCAGCCCCTATCTTCATAGTGTTTTCAATCTACTGAAAGATGCAATTACAGCAGAAGATAATCACAAATGAAAAGTTTTACAAGATGCCATGAGAACACAAGGGTGGAGCACCTAACTCTGACTTGAGAGGTCAAGGAAAGCTTCCCAGGGGAAGTGCCATTTTAGCTGAGACCTGAAATAGTGGGGCAGAGGGCAGGGGCAAGCATTCAAGTATTCTTGGCAGGGGAAACAGCACATGCAAAGGGATGGTATTAAAGGAGAGAATGACATTTTAATGAAAACCAGGGAAAGTTCAGAATTGCTGTAACACAATGGGAAAGTGGGGAGAGGGGAGAGAAGAGGAACAAGATATGAAAAGTAAGCAGCAGTATGTGTGGATAGAGCTTTATAAATCATCATAAGGTCTTTGAAACTACTAGTAACAGATGAAGGGTTTTAAGCAGTGAGATGTCAAGATCTGATTTGTGTTTTGGAGAGCTCACTCCTGATAGAGCATTAGAGGGGGCAAGTCCAGAGGCTGATGGGCCAGTTGAATAGCTATTCTATAATCTGGAAGAGAAAAGATGTTGATATAAACCAACATAGAGGTAGAAATGATTGAGAGAAGTCCAAAAAAGAGGGATGCCTGGGTTGCTCAGTGGTTGAACATCTGCCTTTGGTTCAGGTTATCATCCCGAGATCCTGGGATCAGGTCCTATATCAGTCTCCCTGCAGGATGCTGCAGGGTTCCCTCCCTCTGCCTATGTCTCTGCCTCTCTCTTTGTCTCTCAATAAATAAATAAAATCTTTTTAAAAAAAAAAAAGGAAGAAGAAGTCCAAAAAAGAGATCTAGCAAGGATAATACATGAGACTTTTGAAGATGGACTGAATTACAGAGGGGTGAACAAGAAAAAAAAAAGTGATTCATATGTTTCCACCATGGGAAACCTTTTCCAGGATACCATGTACTAAGATGGGGGCTCATGAGCAAAAAGAGGCTCGCAAAGATGGGGAAAAGTCATACCTGATAGTGAGATACTTTTTTTTTAAAATCTGAGAGCAGGTTTTCTTCATGGTATGGGTTGGAAATACTGAAAATAAATGGTTGGAAGTCTATGGCAAATGGAAAGGAGAGACCAGAAGGTACCTAAGACAATCATTAATTTTGTTTAAGCCTGAACAAGATGCCAAGCAAGTGCTTCTGTCATTGATAAAAAATACTAAAGAGGATATTGGATCTACCAAGTAATAGCAGGGTCCTTCCAACTCCATGATTCTGTGGTACCTGGTATTTACATTTTCCACCATCAAGGTGTGTCCAGGATCTTATATGCTTTGTGCAAGGCAATTGCAGCCCCTTGAGGAACAAAAGTGTTTCCTCATCCCAACCGGCTTCATATCCCTCTTCAGCCATACACAGGTCCTCATTTACATTTTGGATGAGTAAATGTCTGGAATATATGGTGTTTTATAAGCTTAATGGACATGTGAATGTGGGAGAAACAGACAGACACAGGGAAAGATGACAGGAGATATCTGCTTGAGACACCACCCAATTAATTTAATTTCTGTGACATCATCCCACTTTAGCTGAAGTCTTCTGAAATGAGTAGCTCTTGTTTTATGTGTTGTTTAAACTCTCATTAAACAATGTGCTTCCATGAGACAGGAGTTCCTTTAGAACAAGTTTTCTCAACCCGGGCACTACTGACATTTTAAGCTGGATAATTCTTTGTTGTGGGGACCTGTCTTATACATAGTAGGATATTTAGTAGCATCTCTGGCCTCTACCCAAAAATTGCCAGTAAGAGACCCCCCTACATATACACATACAACTGTGACAGCCCAATATGTCTCCAGACATTGCCAAATGTCCACCGGGAGAACAAAGTCACCCCCAGTTGAGAACCATTGCTTTGGAGCAGTGGTTCTCAAACTGTGGTGCTAAGACCAGGAGCATCAGCATCACCTGAAAACTTGCTAGAAATGGAATTTTGAAGACTTAACCCACATCTACTAAGAAAGAATCTAAATGTAGGGTACAGCATTCCATGTTAATGAAGCCTGCCAGTTAATTCAGATATACACTGATATTTGGGAAGCACACATCTGGAACAAATGAATGGTTAACTAAAGTTTCACAAGAAATAGTTAATTATGTTTAAAAAAAAAGATTTGGGGGACACCTGGATGGATCAATTGGTTAAGCATCTGCCTTCAGTTCAGGTCATGATCTCAGGGTCCTGGGATTGAGTTCCACATGGGGCTCTCTGCTCAGCAGGGAGCCTGCTTCTCCCTCTTCTCCTCCCGCTGTTCGTGTGCCTGTGCTCTCCCTGTCTCTCTCTCTCTCTCAAATAAATAAATAATGTTTTATAATAAATAAATAAATAAGCACATGGACAAGCTTTCTGCAAGCAGAATAATAATGTTGATGTAGGGCTTCCATTCAGGCTAGTAGGCCTGGCCTGCCTGTCTGCCCCCGCACTCAGTAGCATTTGGAAAGATAGGACAGATGTCTGTGTACAGGAAAACTTTCCTTTCCTTTCTTCTTTAGTGTCCTTTTTTACTTCTTTGTTCACTCTCCACGTTTCTACCAAAAACAGCACTAAATAAAGGAGAGGGGTTTTCTGGTTTATTTAAGCAGCAGTTTTATGATGCATCCTACAAATTATAAAAGTTCAGATGGAAAGTTCCATTGCTGAAATGTATCTTCAAATTATGTGAGTTGCTAACCAGTTCAGTGATGTCAGTGTCTTCTATGAAATGCCTGTTGGGTCTCTGCACATTAGATTGGATTTTGAATATCATTTTATGAGAAAAGAAAATTATGTTCCATTTGAATAATTATTCTTTTCCTAGGAGCACATGTATGCCAAAATAAGGAAGATAAGTTTAGTAAGACTTCATTCAGTAACATATTCATTTTTCATGTATTGATTTGTTCAAAAACTATTAATTTAGTGTCAGCTGTATACTGCTGAATAAGACAAATATATGACCTCATGGAGCTTACATTTTTACATTCATAGGTGAGGGAAACAGAAGACAACCTAATGTTTCAAAATTTGGATCGTATCCTGCCTATGAGATCATTTAGCGGGTCACAAATTGCTTTTGTGATTGTTTCTTTAGTGAACAAACTAGAATAGGATGAAGAAATTCCACTTCATTCTACCACACTTCTTAAGCATGTTATTTTACCAAACTCTTCTTTCAACTATGTATGTGTTTGTGTGAGGACATGAATCAATATAAAATATTTCTCATTATGTGTTTTCACTTTGAAAAATGCTGAAATATTTAAAATACAGAAATAAATGAAATGATTTTGAATTGTAATGCATGCAATGGAAAGCTAAGAGGCTAATATATAAAAACAAATAATGTCAGGTTCAGGAAGACAGAACCAATGTCAGTTGTATGCCCAGAGATGGCCTCTCTGAAGAGAAGCCAGCAGGAAAGAGTAGATGAGCCTTCTAGACAAAGAGAATAACAAGTACAAAGATTCTCTTTGGGACCTGAATATACCTTAGATGTGGCAGTGTGGCAACCTAAATGGAAACAAAAATGGACAATTTTCCTCCTTAGGAAGGAAAATTCTAGAATTTTTGGTTGATTGTGGAACAAAAACAAAAAAACATGAACCTAGAAACACAGAGATTTCACTTCAAAGAAAGGAAAATCCCCCAAATTCTTAATAGAAAGAAAATACACATTCAATTAAAATTCAGTACACATTTATTAAATTTTTGCCTGGCAAATGGTTACACTATGGTGAATTCAAAGATAAACAAGAGTAGGGTTCTAAGCATGCATATACCCAAAAAAAGATTATAACTTACGAATAGAAGTTAGCCATTCTCCTTTTTCAAAAGACCTATGCCACATGTATCAAATTTATTTTTCTCTATTTAGCTTTATTACAGACATTTCATTCACTCCAGGATGGTTGCTGCCCAATTAGATAACAGAATTCTTTCTGCCTAATTAGATAATCTTCCCTGAACTATATTTCAGAAGATAAGGATGTTCCATATCCAACAGTTATTTTAATTCTAGGACCTCAAACAAAGCTTTGCAAAGAGACTTATCAGCTCTGTTAACACTCTAGTACTTCACCCTAAGACTCCCAAATTCTTTCATAGAATCCCAAATTCTAAAGCCAACACTTTGGTAGTAGTTATGCCCATGTTTATAACAAACTTACTATTGTTATTGATTTTATCATTGCTATTGTAATGCACTCTACCTCCTTGCTATCTCACTCAGTTCAGCTACGTAAGCAAGCTCCTTTTACTGTCCCAAGTATATGTTCCTCTACCTTCCTGAAAACTTAGAGTCTCTTCAAAATGTAACCTCCCACTTCCTTTGCCAGATGAGGGGAATTCACAGAGGCTGCTGCAGTGACCAATATATACTCACTGTCCTGACTCGACTACAGTGGACTGTGGGATCTAAGGCCCTTGGCAAGTGGTCTGGAAAATGGAGACAACATTCTATACTCTATCTCAAGGCAATTGGGATCAAGTAAAGCTGTGACTATTGACAGCAAAGTCTCAGGGAAATTTTTGAAGGATCCTTAAGCAAAAGTTTTGGGACACGGTAATTTGTAGTTGTCTCAAGAGCCCACTAAATGTTCATATTCCTTGGAGCAATACTTAGAGAATTTTCTGGAATACTTTTGAAAATTTTTCCTAAATAAAGAATCCAGAATTCAGAAATTGTTTTGGCACAGAAATGTTATTTGCTTCATTATTTATATTTGAAAATCAACTAAATATCTTCGATAGGAGAATGTCAAATATATATTGTTATATTTATATAATAGACTATTTAAAGTCACTAAAAGGGCTATTTATAAAGAGATTATAGTGTAGCAAAGTGGTTAAGTTATAATATTAGGTGGAAAGAGAAAACTTGGAGTTTATGATATAATTTCAACTATATCTAAAAACAAACAAGAACTCTTTTGGATATTCCCAGTCTTTATAATGAGAAAAAAAGAGAATGATATGCAATTATGATTTGCTTTAAAAACGTGACCTTTTTTAGAACCAGGTATCATAGGGTCATTAATTGGCTCATAATAAATACAGATTACTAAATTTTGTCAATTAATTTTAGTGAAGAGAAAACTATTTACATGCAGACAGATTGTAGTTGTCTTTAGAGGTGTCATTAGCCTCCAAAGCCCCACACTGTTACAAGTTACAACATTATATTTTATAATCTACAAGGTTAGAGTAATGTACCTATTCAAGGATATTGAGCAGGAGACTGGCAAAAGAGGGTTTAAGCCTGTCACTTTATTTCTTCACCCAGTTGTCAAACCGTTTGCTATACCTTAGGGGGTAAAAATGAGATAGACTACTATTCTGATCCTCTTAAAAATTTGGTGGTAGAGCAGTCCCCATCCCTACAAGTCAAATTAGTTGGCTGCACACAAATACTAAAAAAAACTTATGCTCTTCTGTTTTGGAGAATTTTTCCTTTGTTTCCCAGTCCCATTAATAATTTCTGCTCACAGAGTCTATATTTATGACAACCTAATCATCTTGGCCTGTGCACTGTGTCTCAGTGTGAGCCTTCTGTGGAAGGCAGCTTTATAGAGACCACACTGTTAACAAGATTCATGCCTTCTCCCCGTGGGTGGTCAGAGGCAGGGAAATACGAGCTTTCCATCCAGGCCTGTCATGTGCCAGGAAATTTAGATTCAGGGAGCTGTTATCTATTACAGCTATGAGCCTCCCCAAAACCAGAATTACAGGTAACTAATATTCCTTTTGCATGCCAAAGCAAACCCCAAACCTTTAATCCCCAAATGACTGGGCTATTAATATTAAAATGGTTTCTTTTATATAGTATGTGTAACCATTTGTTAGTCTCAGGGGCCAAGGCAATAAAAACATCATGGAAGGTCTTTAACTTTGAAGCACATCTAAATGAAAAAGGGAGGAAGTATGTTATCTGCTGGAAAAGACTGAAGGAGTTAGTCCCTCATGCCTCAGATTTCTTGGGCACCAACTCGGTCTGAGAAAAAAGTTCTGAAAGATTTAGTAGAAGGAGCCAAAGCTGGATTAGAGCAAAACAAACTTGATTTTGAATCCGGCATAGAATTAGGTGCCCTTGGGCTAGTTCCTAAACTTTTCTGATCCCTGATCCTTTCTTTCCTCACTTAAACAATGGAGCTCACAACGAATACTTGTCACAGGGATATAGAGGAAATAGTGAAACACTTGGCATTTGTGGTGTGCATATCACATACCTCTTTATCTCATGATTAAAGCATATCAAAAAGCTTCCAACCTTTTGTCATTAGTTGGTGCTTACAAGGAAAAGGTACTTCTTTTCATTTGATAATTAGAATGCAACATGCAAAATGTTCCTGTTGAACTTAGCTTGGGATCAGTTACCACCTATAAACAGATACTAATATCAACATCTGTACCACCATTACCCTTGACCGCATCCCACACATGCAACATCTATTGCCAGCAGAAACCCCAATACCAGTGTATTGACCCTACATACACATTCCCACTCAATACTGCCATATACGGCCCACACTCCAGCTGGTAATTCTTACCTCCACATCCTTTGCAATCCATAGGAATGATTTTCCAGGTAATCAGTCATAGGAGTAAATGCCTGTATGTATCTATACATGGAAGAGACTTGTTTTGCAAATATATGTGTGTGTGTGTGTATATATATATATATATATATATATATATATATACACATATACATATATATAATATGAGAGGATAAAATTGTATGAGCAAATTCAATATAACATGGTGGAAGATAGATTATGATGTTGAGAAAAAGAAAAGAAAGTAGGTAAATTTAGGAGACATATTCCTGAATACAAAGCAACTTACAACTTTTGGTATGAAAGGTATATGCCGGCTACAATGACAGCGGTGCTTCTTAAATTTTAGCATGCACTTGCCTCACAGAAGAGCCTTGGATTCCTGGTCCCTCACTCCCAGAGCTTCTGATCCAGTAGGTCTCAGTGGGGCCAGATAATTTGTACTTCTAACAAGTCTCCAAATGATGCTGATGCTGCTGGTCCAGGAAACCACTCTGAGAATCACTGATCTATATATAGTTTGAAATGAATTTAGGATCTTTTCATCTTTTTCAGTGGTCCAGAATAGTTTTTTCCCCCAGGTTTTTATTTACATTTCAATTAGTCAATATTCAGTGTAATATTAGTTTCAGGTGTATATTAGAGTGATTCGACACTTCCATACAAGACCTGGAGCTCATCACAACAAATTCGCTCCTTGATCCCTATCATCTATTTTACCCAATCCCCTCACCCCCCTCCTGTCTGATAACCATCAGTTTGTTCTCTTTAGTTAATAGTCTACTTCTTGGTTTGTCTCTGTTTTTCCCCCATGTTCATTTGTTTTGTTTCTTAAATTCCACATATGAGTGAAATCATATGGTATTTGTCTTTCTCTGATTTATTTTGCTTAGCACTATACTCTCTAGTTCTATCCATGTGGTTGCAAATGGCAAGATTTTGTTCTTTTTTATGGCTGAGTAATATTCCATTATGCATATATACCACTTTGTCCATTCATCAGTAGATGGACATTTAGGGTCTTTCCATAATTTGGCTATTGTTGATAATGCTGCTATAAACATCAGGGTACAAAGTATCCCTCCCAATTCATACTTTTGTATCCTTTGAGTAAATGGTCCAAAATAATTTAAGTAGCATTGGAATCATCTGTTCTTAAGAGTTAGTTGGGGCCCAGCTGTGAAATTGCTTCATCCTGGTATTCCCCCTACCCCCAGTACACCCTTTTAAATGATAGAATTTTAATCACCACTTCAATCTCTTTTTATTAAATTCTTCTACATTTTTTTGGGTTAGCTAATTCTTACTTTGTTAAGAAATAATCCATTCTCTCTAGAATTTTGTATCTATTGCAACAGAATTTAACATAGTACTTTTTTATAATTAATGTTTGTGTCTGTTTCATCTTTGCAATCCTAATATTTTCCTCTCTTCTTTCCCTAATCATACTCATACAGTGGTTTTTATATTTTACAAAAGAAATAGCTTTTGAATTTATTTGTTCTTTCTACCATTTTTGTTTTCCACTTCATTCATTTTAGTATCTATCTTTACTAATTCCTTCCTCATACTTTACTCAAGGTTTATCCTTTTGGAGATCATGGAATTTCTTAGTATCAGCATTGTGTTCATTTATTTTACAAGTCTCAGTAATAAAGCTGTCAAAACTATAAACTATATATTTTCCTCTGAATATACCTTTAGCTATGTTCTGTATGTTTTGGTAGAAAGTAAATATTCTCCCTTTCATTGGTTCTAGGTAGTTTATGACTAAAATTTTGCCTTTCTCATTAATCCTAGAGTTATTTTGGAGATGCCTGAATGGCTCAGTGGTTGAATGTCTGCCTTGGGTTCAGGTTGTGATCCCGGGGTCCTGGGATAGAATCCCACACAGGCTCCCTGTAGGGAGCCTGCTTCTCCCTCTGCCTATGTCTCTGCCTCTCTCTGTGTCCCTCACGAATAAATAAATAAAATCTTTTTTAAAAAATCCTAGTGTTATTTTGAAGGAAGTTTTTTTTTATATTTCAAGTAGTATATACTGACTAGCTATTGCCTTATTATTTAATATCAACTTTATTTGCTTATGATCTAAGATTATGCTCTATTATAAAGTACCTACTTTGTAAAGTAAGTTAAACTTTTCTCTTCAGCCTTGTAATTTATTTATTTTATTAATGTTCCATTGTTATGCAAGGTCTGAGGAGAAATGTTAGATTGTGTGGCTTATGTGTTTCAAATCTTAATGTCCTTTCTTGTATTTGGGCTCTTTGATCAATTCTGAAAATTCCAAATCATTTCCTAAAGTCAGTGTGACCTTATTTGAAAACCTGGAGAACAAAATACAAACCAAAAACCTGTAGACCAATTTCACTTATATATATAGATACAAACTTCCAAATAAAATAATCCAGAAGGACCCCAAAAGAATAACACATTATGACCAAGAAAGACTTGTTCCTAGAGCATAAACATGGTTAAAAATCAGGAGAGCTCTGAAAATAATTTATCTCATCAATAAAAAAGATTATAAAAATGTATGTAGGAAAAGCATTTGTAAAATTCAGCCATTTTTAATTTTAAAAACCTTACTTTCTATTTCTCTTTTACTTAAATATGATGACCTTAATTACTTTCTTTTTCTGTTTTACTTAAATATGATAAAGACTATCTGCCAAAAACTAACAAATAACAGAATGCTAAATGGTGAAACTCTAAGTCTCTTTATTTTAAATGTAGGCATAAGAAAACATATCAATGATTTATTGTCACAATAATGCCTCAGAACATTATTTGGGGATGCCTGGGTGGCTCAGTGGTCAACAACTACCAAACTCCAGGGACATATGATAATATATATATATAAGTAACTCACAGTCAATAAGGATCAGGGTATCTGGCTGGGCTTTTGTGCATGTCTTTGGTTAGCTACAGGTCATCTAGGCAGCCATGGGATCATGACAGGGCTTGCTCATGTGTCTGGGGCTGGCTGGCTGTGGACTAATTTAAGATGGCCTCTGCCAGAACAATTAGGAAAATTTTACCCTATACAACATGTTCTCACCTTCCAACAGGCTAGCCCAGGCATGCTCTCATGGTGGTGACAGAGAAGTAGGAATAAGTGGAAGCCCAGCATCAGAGCATTTTTCAAGGCTCTGCTGGCATCATATTTGCTAACATCCTACTGACTAAGCACTCATGTGGCTCAGTCTAGACCCAGGGTGTGAGGGCACTACAAAGTCTCATGGCCAAGGGGGCATGGATACAGGGATAACTGAGACCATCTTTGCAATCTTCTACAGATAGGAATCCCTGGTTCCACCAATATTATACATCATAGCTTCAGAGGTTCCAGTAAATCTATATTGAATAAATATTTAACATAATTCATGCAACCAGAAAACTAGTATCATTTTTTGTTGATGAAGTGATGGCATATCTACAAAAATCAAAAGACTCCAGTAAAAAATTGCTGCTACAATTGGTAATGATATTTGGCAAGGTGGCTAGATTAAAAAATAAATGTAGAAAAATCAATAGGTCTTCTTTTTAGTCATTCAACAGATATTTATTGAACCCCAACTGAATGAACACCAAGTACCCATCTAAAGCCTGGTGATAATAGTAGTGAACAAAAGGGACAAAACACTTTTCCTCATGGGGCTGACATTTCAGTTGGAGGAAATGAAAAATAAGCCACAAGTGACTAAATAATAAGTCAGATGGTGACAAGCGCTATGGAGAAAAAAAGAAAGCCAAAGAAGTATAGCAAATGCTTAGTAAGTAGGTGGGCAGCAGGCAGTAGTATACTGTTTTCCTATGGGGTGTTGAGGGAAGACCTCATTGTTAAAAATGTGAACATCTGAGCAGAGGCTTCAAGTCCATGAGGAAATCTGCCATGCAGATAACTGGAAAAAACCCCTTCTAGTGAGAGGGAACAGCAAGTTCTAGGCTTTGAGACAGAATTGTACATGGCGTGCTTTATTTATGAGTAATCAGTTGCAGATGGAGATGGAATTGTTACCAAAACAGTGCAAATTCTAAAATACTTAGGAATAAACTTTAACAGAAATGATAATTTGAAAAATATAAAGCATTATCTGTGAAAACCCAACAAACTATTTTAAAAACAAAACAAAAGAAAGTAGGTTACCTTGCCTACTAGATATTTGAACATATTGAAGCATCCTATCAAATGCTTCTTGGCCTTTTGGCTAGGATCAAGTGAAGTGACCATATCAAAACAACATGATATTGGCAAAGGAGTAAGCAAACTGATCAATACTGATTGGAAAGTCCATCTAGAACTAAAGCTGTACCCCTATTTACTCCTTAAGAGTAAATATAGGGATCCCTGGGTGGCGCAGCGGTTTGGCGCCTGCCTTTGGCCCAGGGCGCGATCCTGGAGACCCGGGATCGAATCCCACGTCGGGCTCCCGGTGCATGGAGCCTGCTTCTCTCCCTCTGCCTATGTCTCTGCCTCTCTCTCTCTCTGTGACTATCATAAATAAATAAAAATTTAAAAAAAAAAGAGTAAATATAGATAGATAAAGGTACACTTTTTTAATGGAGCAATTAAAATGTATTAGTGGTCTAGTGCTACCATAACAAATCATCTCTAACCTAGTCCCTTAAGGAAGGCAAATTTATTATCTAAATTCTGTAGGTAACAAGTCTGACATAGGTCTCATAGGGCTAAGGTGTCAGCAGGGCCACATTCCTTTCTGAGGAGCTGAGGGAAAATCCATTTCCTTGCTATTCCTAAGGATTGTCCACATTCCTGGGCTTGTGGCTCCTTCCTCGATCTTCAGAGCCAGCAATGTTGCACCTCTTTAACCATACTTCTGTAGTAACCTCTCCCTTTGACCACATCTGGATAATCTCCCATTAAGGACTTGTGTGACTAGATTGGGCCGTTCTGGATAATCTAGGATAATCACCCCATCTCAAGTCTGCCCCCTTACCACATCTGTAGTCCCTTCTGCCATGGAAGGTAGCATCTTCCTAGGTTCCAGAGTTGAGGGCATGGATATCTTTGGGGACCTTCTTTGTGCCTCCCACAACATTTTAAAGGAGATTTAGGAGAATATTTTTGTAACTCAGATGTCAGGGAAATAGTCATAATCAACAGGAACTAACTCATAAAGGATAAAGGAAAAGATGAGCATGCTGTACCATGTAATTTTTTTAATTGCATGACCAAACATATCATAAACAAACTCAGAGGACATATGCTAGATGTCTTACAACATGTGGCAGACAACATGTTCACATCTGCATTTTTACAGTGGTTATAAGAATTAATAGGAAAAAAACCTGGAAAAATGGGGGGAAATCTGAATAGTTAATTTACATGAAAGCAAATAAATCCAAATGGCCAGTAAAACCACATGAAAAGATGTTCAACATCAGTAGTTCTCAGAAAAACACAAGTTTATGGTAACAGTCAGTATATTTGTTCCCTAAAGGTGCCACAATTAATTACTATATACTTGGTGGCTTAAAACAATAGAAATTTATTCTCACAGCTCTGAGGGTGAGAATTCCAAAGTCAAGGTCAGGGCCACAGTCCCCCCAAAGCCTCTAGGGGAGAATGTATCCTTTGGTCTTCCAGTGTCTGGCTGCTATAGGTATTCATTGGCTGGTGGCTCCATCACTCCAGTCTCCACGTCCTTCTCCACATGGCTGTCTTCTCCCTGTATCTCTCTCCTGTGTTCTCTTATAAAGATATTTAATTAATTTAGGGGCCCCCAGATAATCCACAATGATTTCTTTTAGATATCCTTAGTTATATCGGCAAAGATCCTTTTTCCAAGGAGGTCATATTTAGAGATTCTGGGAATTAGGACATGGACATATCTTTTGGGGAGGAGGCTACCATTCATCCACTATAATAAGATACTAGCCCTCCACCGAATTGGTAAAAATTTTAAGAGCACCAATATCCACTAGTGTGGTAGATGGAGAGATGGAGGTGGGGTGAGGTAGATCTCCGTACATTGCTGTGGTCTTGTGAATTTTTGAAAAACATTCTAGCAAACTCTTAATGCAAACACACACACATACATACACACATCATATATTACATGACTCAGCTTCTGGGAAACTAGCCCATAAAAATAAAAGCATCAGTATGCAAGATTTTGTACGCGAGAATGTTATTACATCATTGTTGTGGTGAAGGAAAGAAGAATCTGGAAACAAAATGAATGCCCAGCAATCAGGGAATGATTGAAAAACATTGTGGTATACCTATACCATGGGTATGTATATATAGGAGATTTGAGAAATGTATTGAAGGATAAGTATCAGCTTTTATTATGGGCAGAGTGATTGATAGATCATGCTAGAAGTTTGAGGTTTTAGGTGGAAAGATTTATTTCTTTTGAGTCACAATGCCTGGGATCCTGTATAAACTTGTTGATTCCCTAATTCTTGGTATAACTGAGCGAAGTCACATGTCACAAGCCCCCTGGATCTCCGACTGTCAGCCTCAGGTAGGAGGCCGTCCTTGCTCACCTCTCAAGCTCCTTGATCCTGTGAGTAGATGCCAAAGTCCAGGAGAATCAGTGTTTGAGTTCTGCTCTCCCTGAGGCACAGTGAGGATATTGTTTTGCAATTTGACTGGACAGACGCAGAGATGTAATCAGTGGCTTTTGACAGTCATTGCTGAGTAAGTGAGAAAGTTTCTGAACCTTTTAGTCCAGGAACTGGGAGGCAGTGTGGGGATATGCCATTCAAAGATGCCTTGCCCCTGCTTTCTGTAATTCCCTCAAAATATTTTGGGCAATGGGAACACATTGGAAATGGTACACAGCTTTTCCTCCAGAAAAAAAAACCCACATGCATTCAAAGGTATAAACTCTGGTATGTTTGCTTTAAAAAAAAAAAAAAAAAAAAAAAAAGCACACTTGCCCAGAAAACTCAAGGCTTCCTGGAATCTCTATTAAGAATTCAGATGTACTGATGATAAATTTCTAAATACCATAATTTTAGCCAATACTATTAACAAGTGGAAAAAAAGAGGAAAGGTGTGTGTGTGTTCTTAGGAACTATTTTTTAAAATTGTGGGGAAATGCAGTTACACATGGTAATCTGTAAAAATCTGAGATCAGATAGTTTAGTGAACATTTCAAGTTGTTTGCATACTGTGTGGTATAGAGTGACAGGTCTGTATTAACTTCAGAATACTTAGAAATATTCAAAAATAAGTTATTCACATCATATCTCCTAAAAAGCTTCCAAAGATCAAGTAACTCCTCCCAGAGACCTACCCTGCCCATGCTCTTGAAAGCCCTTCTTATTTTTAGAGAACATTTGGGTATAATGCATGATTCGTAGTTTCTTCTTCTATATTTTTATCTTATTCTACAGCAAATATGAATTACTTTCCTAATCAGGAAAAAAACCCACTACATTAGCTATAAACTAACTCATCTACGTGATTTGAGAATTACAGTTCATAAAGTATTTTTGGAGTGGATTTTTAAAGAAACAGCCCAACAAGTTACAATCTGTAATCACAATTTCATAGCATGAATGCCTGGAGACCTTTTTTCATACTGGTATTTATAGGAGATTAAACTCTCAATTAGTTACAAATGTGAGAGACAGCGCGCAGCACCGGGGAAAGGCTTTCTGTGTAAAACGGACCTAAAGCCAAATCTGGCAAGTTACTTCCTCTCTAAGCCTCTGTTTATTCATTTGTTAAGTAGAGATGATAATAATTCTTACTTTTGCAGAGTTGTCACAAGGCTTAGGGTGACAGAGTGTCGGAAAATTGCACCCAATAACTAACAACATATGAAAGTCTAGGGAAATATTTCTTTCTGGTGTTCTTCCTTGTTTTAAATGACCACAGCAAGAGCAATAAAAGATGGATTAGGCCATTTGACTTCAAAATTCTCTATTGGCCCATTAATTATCTCTCAATAATTTTTGCATCTAAATAGGCCAACTGTACTGCAATGTGACCATGGGAACAAATAAAACTTCTTAGTAAGAAGTGATACTAAAAATTAGGTCTGTGGTTCCCACAGGGCCTGGGTCATGCCTGCAAGGGAAGGCTCCAGGATGACTGGTACGCTTCAGGTTTTTTATCTGGGTGCTGGTTACATAGTTCAAATATTCACAGTCCCTGCACATGTCTATAAGTGTGTTACACTTTAATAAGTGGAAACCAAAAAAAGAAATAAGCAAAGAGATGTTTCCAGAAAGTATCATCTATATAGTTTTGAATGGACCTCATTCTATTTTAATCTTTCTCACGTTTCATATACAAATCAGAGGAGAACTCAAAATCAGTGCTTTGTAACATGGTTTTCAACTAAGGGTGGGCATCAGGCTGGCTTTGGAGTTTTTTGTTTTGTTTTGTTTTTAAGTAAACATCAAGGGGCACCTGAGTAGCTCATTTGGTTAAGCATCCAGCTCTTGGTTTCAGCTCAGGTCATGATCTCAGGGTGATGGGATCAAGCTCTACGCTGGGCTCTGTACTCAGTGGGGAGTCTGCTGGAGATTCTCTACCCCTCGCCCTTGCACACATGCTCTTTCTCTCTCTCTCTCCTTCACTAAAATAAATAAATCTTAAAAAAGAAAAGTAAACATCAAGATCTGCCCACCTCTAGAGATGATTCACTGGGTCTGGGGTGGGGCACAGGAATCTATATTTTTTAACTCCAAAATTAGGACTATTATATTAAACTGCTCTCAGATCTAATGCAGAGGTTCCTAAACTTTGCTGCATTTTGGAATCACTCAAGGAGTTTAAAAAATATTGAGGGCTGAATTCCACCCCTAGAGCTCCTACTTTGTGTGGGAAGTGACTTGGGCATCTAGATTTTTTTTTTCAGGGCATCCAAATTTTCAAAAGCTCCCCCTGATGATTTCAATTACAGCATTTGCAAACAACTATCTAAAACAGAGGGAAGGAGCTTGGAAAGCTTTTATAGGTGTTTATGAACAGCAGTGAAAACATGGCGAGAATCTCAGCATCATCTAATTGGTGAACACCAAATCTACCAGCACTCCATCCACCATATTTTCCCTGGCATGTGGCTTTCACATAAGGAAAACATTTATTGTATGTTTCTATAATGAGTATGTGTTTGTTTATAGGGCCTTAATATCCTGTCTGAGTCATCATCCTTCTTTTAGCCTGTAAATTTCTAAATGGCAGGCAAGGGTGGGGTAACTGTACAGACAACTAAGTGCAGCCATTCAATGGGCAATCTTAAGAATGCAGAAATTGCTTTCTGCAGCTCACCAAGATGCAGCTTCCAGCATTTTATATCTCATCTGGCCCAGTGACTTCACTGTAGGAAAAGAAAATGCAGGTAACAAACACTTCTTGGAGACTATGAGATTTCACAGAGATTTACATCGGACTTTCCCAAGGCTTGTATTCCAAAATTCATCACTCTGGTGATGAAAAGGGCTGCTATTTTGTTTGGGGATTCAATGTTCCCAAGATGACTATACTCCATGTTTACAGAAATTCATAATTCTTTGCCTCCTCTCATGGATCCTACCTTGTACTCAGTACCTTCAAAAGACTTTTTCTCAAGGCACTTGGGTGGCTCAGTCGGTTTAGCATCTGACTCTTGGTTTCAGCTCGGGTCATAATATCAGAGTTGTGAGACCTGCATTGGGCTCCATGCTGAGTGTGAAATCTGCTTGATATTTTCTCTCTCCCCATGCCCCTCTCCCTATTCATATACTCAAAAGAAAGAAGAAAGAAAAAAAAGAAAAGAAAAGAAAGAAAAAGGAAAGGAAAGGAAAGGAAAGGAAAGGAAAGGAAAGGAAAGGAAAGGAAAGGGAAAGGGAAAGGGAAAGGGAAAGGGAAAGGAAAGAAAGAAAGAATAAAATCTAAAAAACAAAAGACTTCTCTCAGATATGCCTTAGAATTTCCTTTACTATGTCCAAGAGGTGGAGCTAATTGGGATTGGAAAGGGTAGGGCTCTCATCATTTATCAAGGAAGTGGAAGTTGTCCTTAAAATAAGCAAACATTCAGAGCCCAAAGTTTGAATCATTTTACCTATTGGAGAAATAGTTTAGCTAAAAGACTCTTTAGTGAGAGGCAGCAAAATCAGTTGTAATGTCTTACTTGGTTCTCATAAACTTAAGCATAAAGCTTCCGGACAGCCCTATTCAATGGACATCCCTGAAGGAACCATGCTCCTCTGTCAGAAGTGCCCTTCTCCATCCTTGATACCTTAATATACTCCTGTTCAGCCTATGGTGACTCATTTCTGAAACCTTCCCTAGCTTGCCAGGAATTGAGGATGAAGATTTGCTCCTTCTTTGTATTCTTACAACCCACCGTTCACATATTGATTATGGGATGTGTCATGGTGTGTTATAAATATTTATCTACTTGCCAGGCTCCTCTTTTAGATCTGGGCTCTTCTTAAAGGCGGAGAGAAACTTACTCAAATTCCCAGTCTCAGAACTTAGTCTGAGGCCTTGGCACGTGGTAGGAATCACACCACCTAATTACAGTTGAGATGTTTGGCAAATGAATTGCCCATCCTGACAGTTTGGCCATATTTATTAGCAGAAGCTTTGGACAGTGAAGCTTCTAACTGAAGCTAACATTATCCTAAAATAGGAAGCCACATCAATGCTGTCTTTTGACTCGATAAATGTCAGCTCTCATTCCATCCAAATAACTGCTGACTCTCCAACTGGACCCTAATGGAAGATCAAAGAGGCTCTTAATACCTAGTCCTTTTCTCCATTTCAAGTAGTGGGTTAAAGCTACAGGTTAATTCTAAGCTCTTGACTCTCAGCTGGAATGGCAGTGGAGGTATATCTAACCTTTAATTCTAATTGAAACAAAAAAGAAAATGGAGTTGTTGGGGAGCCCGGGTGGCTCAGTGGTTTAGCGCCGCCTTCAGCCCAGGGCCTGATCCTGGAGACCCAGGCTCGAGTCCCACTTCGGCTCCCTGCATGGAGCCTGCTTCTCCCTCTGCCTGTGTCTCTGTCTGTCTCTCTGTCTGTGTGTCTCTCGTGAATAAATAAAATCTTTAAAAAAAGAAAAGAAAAGAAAATGGAGTTGTAGAGGTGAAAGTACAAAGAGAAAACTAAGTGATAAGTTGGGATCGGAGGAGTATATAGCATTTAGATAAGAAGGAATCACCAATCTGTACTATCCAGTACGACAACCACCAGCCACCAGTGGCTATTTAATTTAAATGCAAACTGATAAAATTAAACAAATTTAAATATTCATTTCCTCAGTCACACTAGCCATGTTTCAGGGGCTCAAGAGCCACAGATGGCTAATGGCTACCACTTTGGACAATGCAGGTAAAGAGCATTGCCATTATCACAATAAGTCTTATTAGACATCATTGGATAAATCTCACTCTTTTACAGATGGGAAGCGTGACAGCTGGAGAAGGTTAGAGACTAGCCACAGACACACAGTAGGCCTAGGCCTGGGACCCAAACTTCAGGAACCCCAGCTGGCTTTCCAGTGCTCCATGCTATAAGATTTGCCTACTTTTGCTCTCTAATTTGTCTGTGTGAGTCAAAATGAGGAAGGCTAGCAAATTCCAGTTGAATTCAGAAGTACAAAGTGACCATTCTGTGCTGTTATATTAAGCAAACTTACTGAAATAAAATTTTGTAAGTAAAAAG
This sequence comes from Vulpes vulpes, assembly GCF_048418805.1. Classification (NCBI taxonomy): domain Eukaryota; kingdom Metazoa; phylum Chordata; class Mammalia; order Carnivora; family Canidae; genus Vulpes; species Vulpes vulpes. The sequence goes on from NC_132790.1 coordinate 70,102,815, forward strand.
TTCAAATATAGTAATTATCTTAAATGAAAAACTTCTGAACAAAACTTATCTTTATACGTGAAACACTATGCTATGTAATCTTAAAAAGCATCATCTAATCACTCAATTTAATATCGGGTCAGGAAGTTGCATGCTAATCAATAACTTCCATGCACAGACTTGTAGCTATTTAACTGCCTGCTTTTGTATAATTATACATTGTTGTGCCATAAAATACTACCTCTGAAAAATCCACGTTTGCATCTTCTAAGTATACATAATTGTGGTTAGAGCTGTCACACATCATGTACTGACATAAATGATTTGGTTTTTCAAAATGTTGCTTATATTTATCTATGTTCAAACTTCATTCTTGTATCTTGAGCTGGTTCCAATAATATAATAATGTGCGCATGTATGCCTTCCTATAAAGAATATCAGCTTTCTTTATACATTTAAATTGGATTTCCAAGAACCACCGTGGTAAGTTTTCAGACCTGGGGCAACATTTAAAATAGTGAGATTATGTGAGAAATTTGAGTTACTATCATAGGTACAGGGGCATTTTTTTAATATGGTTTTTCAGAAGACTAATAAGGATTTTCTTGAATTGCAAGAATCTTTTTCCTGAATTTGCAAATAATTTATCTTCGGATTTTTAAGTGAGAACATCTCTATCCTGATTCCTTTCAAGTTTTGGATGACTGCTGAGAGCCAGTCACTTATTAGAAAGCAATGTACGGGTAGTGTGAAGGAGATGTTTTCATGGATATGGACTTCTCCTAGAGTCACATATCCACAACATTTGTGTTATTTGACCAGAAGCATGGGCTCTCAGTGTAGTTGGATAATACTGGTGTGAGTGGCTCCAAACTCTGGGGAAAGCTCAACAGCTTAGCTGATTTAACAACATCTCAACGTTCTCCATTCCATTCGGGTGTCAGAGTGTCTGGAAAAGATGATCCTCTTTCAGAGCACCACAACACATTGATACAGGGATATTTCAAGGGTAACTAACCTAATTTTGAATTAAATTACTAATATTTTATACTTGATTCTGGGGCAGACTGTGAGTGGTAGCATGTATAGAAAACTATGAGAAAGAAACAAATGAAAATTTTGCAGCTAAGAAGTTCTATCAAATGATATGTTTTTCTTAGAAAATTGGTAAAACTTGGTATTTTTTAAATAACTTAAAATACTCAACTTTGGCAAAACTTCCATTTTTGCATTGAAATGCCCCAGGGTAGTTTATGGGATACGAATGTTTTACATAGTCTGAGAACCCTGGCACAGATCAGTGAAAGGACCAGGAAGCCAGGGGAACTGGTCCAAATTTGCAGCTAGAATCCTGTGTTTATGGTATTCTTGTATTGTTTTTGCCAGAATGTACTTACTATATTATTTACACAAAGCCGTAATATTTGTTAACCCTCATGGTACTCCATATGAAATGTCTTACGGCTATTATCTCACTCAACCTTCACAAACCCTCTAGTTCTAGGGATGGAACTATGTGATCCTATTTTACTGATAAAGAAACAGGTTGAGAGAGGTGAAGCAAACTTCCTGAGGTTGAACAGCTAGTAAAATAATGGAGTTGCATTTGAACCCAGAGATCCTGACTTCAAAACCACTACAAAATACTGCCTCTCAAAGAAAGGCCAAGGAGATCCTTCCCTTTAGCAGACTCAGGACTTCTGGAAGAGTTTGGGCTACCAAGCCAGACATCCATGTTCCAAAGCATTCTATTAGCTTTCAATTCCAGAAAGTAATTGTGGTCTTTGGTTGACTTACCGTGTACTCCTGATTCTTCCATCCACCTGTTCCCCTCTCCATCAAATTCCACAAATGGATAATTTAATCAAATGAAATGAACATTTTCACCAAAATCCTTTTTTTCAGAATTTCTGGAGAAACTCCAGCAAGCAGTTTTAAATCTTAGCGAAACACATTTTGCAGGAGTAGCTGTCCTTTATCACGAGAGCGAGAGAAGGCTTTTGAAGGAACTGTGAAAATGAGAACAAGAGTAGACAAAGTCTTCCAAAGAGTAGTTTGAAGGCCTCCAGTCTATTCCTTGCAATCTGAATTTTTGGTTTATAGCTAATTTTTCAAATAGCTTCAAAGCAAATTTCCCTCCTTCCTTTATTGATTTTTTAAACCTAACATTTAATGATCCTGTTACAACTGTAGTTGAGGTGGGGCCACTGACTTTTTTTTTATCAACCAGATTTATTAGCTACCCTCTATTTGCCAGGTACTGTGCTGAGAACCAGGGATTTGTTAATGAGAGCGGGATGGTTGCTGGCTCTGAGCAGGGCAGTTTACAGTCCAGCCGGGGAGAAGGACAAGGAGCAAAATGGTGCACTTAATGCAATGAATATATGGGAAACTTAGAAGAGGGAGCCAGGGTCTACATCTCGTTCAGAGCCATGCTTCCACCCAAAATATAACAGTTACACACATCCCTAATGACCCTTAGGGGCTGAAAAGCATCATTTTTGTAGAAACTGTGACCATGGAGCTTTTTAAAAAGTATTTTATTAAAAGTAATGCATGCTTATAGTAAAAAAAAAAATTAATGACATTGAGAAGTTCAGAAGGATATGAACCCTACTCCTTATAGGTCACCACTAGTAAAATTTTTTTGTATACCATCAAAAACTTTGTATGCACAGCATTTTTACTATACACACACATACACCTAAATATATCTTTTGCACAAGCTATGTTGTACTCTATATATCATACTATGACTTACTTTAAATAACAAAACTTTGACACCTTTCCATACCTCTCTATACAGCTATACTTCACAAGTAATAGATGCGATGATTTTGTTTGTGTAAATAAAACTGTAAGTATACCCTTCCTCCCTCTCATTCTTTTTAATAGCCACAGACTAGTCTGTAGTATAATTACTGTACAAAACTTACTTACTGGGTCTTTTGCTGATGAGCATTTACACAAGCCACGGTGGATACATCTATATGAAAGATTGTGTCTGTGGGATAAATTCCAAGAAGTGAGTTTGCAAGATCAAAAGATATATGCTCTTGGAATTTTGACAGATTTTGCCAAAATGCTGGACTGATTTACCACCTTATTGACAGTGTATAAGAGAGCCACAGTGTATAAGACAGTGTATAAGAGTTTTCTCTCGCATGATATATACCTAACAATAACCCGTGCATTCAGAGTGCCTGATGGAGCTTTGAAAGCAAGAAGCCTGTACTTCATATTTGAGATAGGTCTAAGCAGGATCCTGTGTCATTTGCTAATGAAAGAAAATGGCAGAAGCATGATTCAAAATGCTTCCCTTTCCCAGGGTCTTTATTCCAAAATCCTTTGACTGTTGTGTCTTAGGAATTTAGTTTAAGTGTTTCTTTGAACTTTGGGTTCAGGTACAGCTGGGCTTTTCGTCTCCTGTTGTAGGAGGAAAAGGGAAACAGGAACCTATTTTATGGGTCTCTCTTAGTTTGGGAAGGCTCTCTGGAGGGAAAGTGTCATTAATCACAGGTGACCAGAACAAGTGCCACCCCCTCCACCAGACCCCACCCCACCCCCCATCCTTACACAGTTGTGAGGAGTCCTAAGACTAAGCTCAGTTATTTTTTTTAAGATTTTATTTATTTATTCATGAAGGACACAGAGAGAGAGGAAGAAACACAGGCAGAGGGAGCAGCAGGCTCCATGCAGGGAGCCTGATGCAGGACTAGATCCCAGGACCCCAGGATCACAACCTGAGCCAAAGGCAGGTACTCAACCACTGAACCACCCAGGTGCCCCAAGATTAAGCCCAAATTGAAGCTCATCTGGTCTAACTGCTCCTCTTTGATATGGAAATTTGTGGGAACAGGACTGGGACATCTCGGGTAACTAAGCCATTTCCCTACAGTCAGGTCAGTCAGAAAATTTTCAAAAATCATTTTAGGATCTTTTATTCCATGCCTGGCAGAGCACAGAAAAATATTAGCCTCGATGACTGCTTTGGGATCTCCAAGTAAAAGGTTTCAAGGTTAGTCATTAGTAGGCAGTTCAGCTGCTGTGAATGATTTAAACACCAGCCCAGGATCAACAATTCTAGAAAAATCAGGCTCCTCTCGTCAGAAAGATTCTTTTCAATTTCTTATTAATTAGAGTATTCTAACCACTTAATTGTGCATCATATCTCTTGGGGCAGGAACTGAATTAAGTTGTCAGAAAATCACACCTTTAATGACTTTAAGTCCTTTGAGTATATTTCCGGAGGAACTTTGATCCATAATCATTCTGTTTCAAAATGTTGAACATAGTTTTTGAAGTTTATAGTGAACATGCCTAGGATATGATGCTGACTTGAAAGAACATTTTGTTTACAAGATGTCTCTGGTGTCAATTCAGACATTTCAGAAGGGCCCAGAACATGACACACAGCTCTCTGAGACTGCATGGCCTGTGAAGAGAGAAATATGCATTGCATTTAATTAAAGCAAACTTGTTGGAAGATTTATTTCCCTTCCTTCATATCTAAAAAGAAACGTAACTAAGCACCAGCTATTTTTCTCTCTGCCAGTGTTTTGGGGTTTATCTTGGCTCATATTTTTTGAGCTCAGACATTATGGAAAACTTTATTGCCTTGCAGACACGTTTCTGGGCAGCTGAGGGAATGAAAGGAAGCACAACCTAGTTGATTTCTCCTTTGCTAGGAAATAGTATCCAGAAAAATAAATACTATCTGCCACAGTTAAAAATCAGGAGGAAGAAGCTAAGCATTGCCTTTGAAAATAAGGAAGTTGTTTATGAAAAGCATCAAAGATCTTTGCTGGAGATGGGGAAATCTGTAGGTAAAGTTGTGGAGATTTTAGATTTGTCAGCATGATAGGAAACATCCCAATACTCAGAATTTTTGTTTATATAAAGACAGAGAATTTTTAGTCATGCCAGTAAGTAAGGAAACTGATTTCAATCTCAAGGTATTTAAAAATATTTTAGTGGGATTTTATTTTTAAAAAAAAGTAAGAGTCTTTATAGATGTTTTAGCCTAGGCCACGTTTAATATCCTTTAACCAAGAAACAAATCCCTGGAGATAATTAGGTTTTCTTTAAGTGCAATTGTAATAAATAAGCAAGTGATATTTTAAATTTTATTTCTGAAAGGCAAAGTTGTATTTTAGTCCTTAGCACCCTACCCTCTAACCCCCTCCCCACAAAAAGATTGTGAAATGGATGGATGTACACAGACAACACTGGCTGTTTTACCTGAACAAAAATTAGAATGCAATTTTTTTGAAGTCAGAACTATATAAAACTGCAGTTAAAATGAGCAGATTGTGGCACTGTTTTATGTTTCTACCTAATAGAATGTACATCTCAAGCACACAAACTCTTGTTTGTATTTACTAAGAATTTAGAACTTTGTGAAAACCATCAACCACGAAGTCTATGAAATACTTCTCTCAAAGTGAAGTTGCATACCTAGCGATCTCATTGGCATTTTAAATCCTATGTGCTTGATTTCTTTAAAAATTCCCTAGTCTTCATGCGGCTAATAAGCAGCAGTAATAAAGCCCTTGTCTGTCCACTTGCCAACCCTCCCATTTGGCCAGTAAGCCTCTGGCTTGAAACCCCATACTGGGCTCCTGTCCATTTTTCGTGAGTCTCCTCTCCCCTCTCTTTTCTTAGCCAGCACTCTGGACGACAGTCAGAAATCAGAAGGGCTTTATTTCCTTAAGCAAGTCACTTCTTTCAGAGTTTCTGGCATTGCTTTGTGCAGTGGCTTTAAACGGATGACCACAGTCCCCAGTAAAAAATACATTTTATATAACTACTGAGCCTACGAGTGGTGTGTGTCTGCAAACTCAAACAAAAGTTCCACAAAACAATCCTTACTCTTAGTAAGTATAGGGAACTCCTTCCAGGCAACTTTCTTTCATTTTTTAAAAGATGCTTCTTGCTACCCACTAAATTGATTTCACAACCCACTAATGGATTGAGACCCATAGTTTGAGAAACACTGCTTTAGTGTACTTGATTCAGCCCGAGAATTTTAAGTTTGGCAGTCAATCACAGGCTTGCTTATATCGTCAGAAAAGGCAGAACTATTCATTGCTAGGAACATGGTGAAAACATCCTTTGGCAGCTTTCAGAAGACTTTTTTAATAGCAGTAGAATAAACAGGTATTAAGTCTATTCATGGAGGACTGTCTCAGCCAAAAAATATGAAAGGGTTAAAAAATTGCTGTCAACCACTCTCAGGACATAGGCGGAATCCCAGAGTCCACTTCTAGAACTTTGCTTCCAAGTACAGTTCTCAGCTGATTAAGAAAAGAAAAAAAAAAAAAAAAGGAGGATTGGCCTGTTTTCCAGGTAGTGAGGAATGGAGATATTTCAAATGCAGGCAGTGATAGGAAAAGTCATGACGCTGGTGGAGAGAAAGCCTGGCTCTGTGACTATCAGTTGTGCTTTGTTTCCTCTTGAGACCAGGAATGGTGTCTTCCCTGGGCTTCCAGCCACTGATTGTCTTCATCCATCTCCTGGCCTTTCCCCAGCCTCCCTCTTACCACGTTGGGCCACAACATACTGTGCTTTGACCACCTGGGTGAAAACTTGTTTTCTAGATTTGAGACAAACTAAAAGATGTTCTGAAAACCTGAAGGCAGTCATATATTAGGTACTTCTGACTCCACTATGGTTCATGTACAGATCAGAATCCTATTCTGTACAACTTCAGAGCTGCAGCTTTTGTGAAAGCTGTAAGTGTTGAGAAAATCCAGGATAAGTGTGCAGTTAATTCAGTGTTTGGCAGTTTCCATTAGTTATGTGAATATATGTCCTTTCGCTTCCTGGTCTTGGGCTACTGAAATTTCCTTTTTAAGCTTATGCTGAGTAGGATGGTAATTTATTAGATGATAACTGAGAGTGGAGCAGATCTAATCAGTCCAGAAACCTAAATCTTTGTTTCCCTACCAGGCAACATCAAGTTTAATTTCAAAGTGGCAACCGCAGGTGTTATGCTTTCATAGTTTCCATACTTTCCCATGCCATTAAGAAAGCATTTTGAAAAGCCATCAAGAGATATTGCTAAGGATAATTTTCTTGGGCATTCTCAAGGATTCTGAACAAAGCTGGGACATCTCCTCCACTGATGGGTTAGTTTTCTTGTCTCTTTCAAATGGAGCAAGAAGAGCCAGAAGAGTACTCAGTAGGGTATCAGAACCCCCGAGGATGACTGTCATTTCACCTACAAACAGCAGATCATAGAAGTCATGCTGCCCTACAACTGATTTTCTGCTTCTCTAAGTTAGGAAACCACTCTTGGCCTACATTGCTCATAGAATGGATGTGGCCGTCAAATAAGATAATACACATGGAAATACAACAAATACAACAAATGTAAAGTCCAACTGCTGTGTTCTTTTCTGTTTTCCATCAGTCCAGACCTAGCGTGGAGAGGAAGGTAGTATTTTTAAGTCCTCATCACCCTAGGAGTCTGGTTTTTATGAAGAATGTTCAAGGGTTAGATCTGAATAAAAGAGGGGCTTAAATCAAAGGCACCAGGTGGACAGAGCCAAACAGGGGGTGTTCAGGGGCAAAAGAAAGACTATGAGAAGGAAATCAGTAAAAGGTGCATCTGTAGGTTATACTGCATATTCCAGGAACTCTCTGGAGGAGCCTGGATTTCTACAAGTGCTAAACCTTTGAAGGGCTGCTTGAGTGCCCTGTGTCTCATGAATGTTGACTGTTATTCATTGGAATTTACTCAACTCCAACTTATGTCAGACTTCTTAACTTACAGGAATATACTGAAGTTGAAAGTGAGAAGGGCCATTTAAACCCTATTCTTCCTTTCCTCCTGGTTCTGCATCCCATCCCACCCTAGCTAGTGTGAGAAATGAAGAATTTTGCTTCCTCAGAGAAACATTTACCAGAGAAATGAAGGGCAAGGAAAGGTGTGAAGAGCAATTGTTTCCACAGGAAAAGAGAGATGTCACAATGAAGAAATTGTGTTTCAATATAAAATTTCTATTTCTTCTAGTCATACCATGATCTGAAATCTTGAAACTCTTCTGGTTTCAACACAAATAAACAAAGCTGCTAGTGAAATGCATTGAGCTTGACGTGAGTAAGCTCAGCCCCACAGTGGATTGACGTTCTTCAACTCTGTCTACAAATCATCTAGCCATTTGTCCAGATGCAGGCTTTTGAGATGTTTAGAGGAGAGGAGCCTGATTGTGGAGGCTAAAATATTAAGCCATTTGCACACAAAATTTCTCCCTTGCCTCTTAGCTAGTGATGGCAACAAGGTTGAGCTGTGAAGAAATATGGCGTGTCTGGGATTTCTTTCATTGTGTGTTTAAGCATCTAATTGAACCACACTGAAAAAAATAGTATTAAAAATTCTTTCTGGGACAACTGGGTGGCTCAGCAGTTGAGCATCTGCCTTCAGCTCGTAGGATCCAGGATTGAGTCCCATATCAGGCTTCTTAAGGGAAGCCTGATTCTCCTTCTGCCTGTGTCTCTGCCTCTCTTCCTGTGTCTCTCATGAATAAATAAATAAATCTTTCTTTAAAAATTCTTTCTTTAGGAAGTTGCTATTTTATAAAAGCTTATTGGTATTGGTGAGCCCTATGTAGTTGATAAACACCTGTAAATGAGAAGAAGCACATCTTAGCTTGTGCTGCTGCTGTTAACAAAATAGCATGGATTGGGTGGCTAAAACAACAGCAATGTATTTCTCACAGTTCTAGAATCTGGGAAGTCCAACATCAAGGTGCCAGCAGATTTGATATCTGGGGAGGGCCCTCTTCCTGGTTTGCTGATGGCTATGTTCACATGGCCTTTGCTGGGTACACACTCTGGGAGAGAATGAGATCTTTCTGTCTTCCACTTCTTATAAAGACATGAATCCCATCAGGAGGGTCCCAGGGTTAGAGCTTCATAGGAATTAGGGGGAACACAAATCTTTATACCTTCACAAGGTAAAACCTTAAAAATGAAAATTAAAATGTTCTAAAAAGCTTCTAACTTCAATGGTCCGTGTAATGCAAAATTACTTTTAGTCTAGGTAAATTGGGGGCAATAGTTTAGCAATTGTTTGAATAATAGCAAAAGTAGTGTTTTCTGGGACATGTTTGTTACGCCTGAGATCGAGAAAATAATCAGGAAGTTAAGGTTAGATAGTCAATCTTCTGGGAAGGAAATAAAATATATGTGGCATGAGAAGTTTTTTTATGACTTATTAGGAGAGAAAAGTAATAAACAAGGACCTTTCAGCCAAGGCAGCCTGGTGTTTGTAACCATTTTTGTGCTATGGACCCATTTGGCCATCTGATGAAGCTTATAGACTCTGTCTCAGAATACTGCTTTCAATGTATGAAATAAAATAGGATTACAAAGGAAACTAATTTTTTAAAGATTTTGTTTATTTATTCATGAGAGACATAGAGAGAGAGAGGCAGAGACATAGGCAGAGGACAAGCAGGCTCCATGCAGGGAGCCAGATGCAGGAGCCAAAGGCAGATGCTCAACCACTGAGCCACCCAAGCGTCCCACAAAGGAAATTAATCATACTGAAATAGAGCTTCATCTCCAGACCCTTTGGAGACCATGGTCCATGGACCACAGATTAAGAACCCTGCCTACTTGAAGCCCAGAAGATGGGTAAAAAAGGGTGATTAGGTGAACAGAATCAATAGAATTTTCAGTGCATTACAATTACTGTTCCACAAGACAATGTGGGGATGAAATACAAAGTTCTGGCTTGATCTCAAATTAGCCTAAGAGCCCATCGCAAGGCTTGAGGAGAGCTCCTGAGAGCGGCCAAACCTGGGACTGCAGACTCTATAGCTTCTTTCTCTTATGAAGCTTCCAGAAGTTTTTCAATATTGGAAGTGTTGATTTTTCTCTCAGACAAGTACACATATTCACTCCTCCTATTATAGATATTCCCAGTTCTCTACTTAAAGAATCAAGGTACCATTCAAATCATGTTCTGTGAAAGCTTAAGGTTTAAAGGAAAAGGTATAATGTAAATGTAAATGGGGGTTAGCATAGTCATTTAGTGAGCTGTTCTGAGCACAGACCATATCAGGTGCTAAACTGGTTGTGGGAAATATGGATAGTTTGAGATGAGGTTCCTGCTCACAAGAAGAGTCTGGAGGAAGTAAGAGACTAGTAAGAAAACATGTTCAATACAGTGTTACTACTGACATTTTAAAGCTTGTTCTCAAATGTTGTGACTTCAATAGACAGCTGTGATATAATATGCCCTCCTTTTCCATAATTCTAGGTTGTTTCTAAATGAAAAATACAATGCATTTGTGTACGTCGTATATCACACACAGTACAATATTATGCTGCCAATTCAAGAAGCAAAAACGGGTTTTTTGGGGGATATGTTGAGCAGGGCTCAGATGCTAAGTCTTCTAATTCTCTGCCTTTGGGCAAGATGGACTCGGACTTTGCTAATAGAATGAAATCTGCTTGATTTTTTATACATTACAAGCTCTTTTAGTAAATCTTAACAATTTTAATGGTGTTCAAATGATTTCTCATTTCTCTTGTCCAGTTTCTTTATAGTATATACTTCATAGCTGCTTCTGTCAGTTCTGAAATGGAAATTAGCCAGACACCACAACAGCTTTTATATGCTTCATATGGTTTATCGAATAAAAACATAATGAGTTAGTAAGAGACTGAATAAGTGTACTTGCAAGGCATTACAAATCTTTTCTAATTTGTGCCCTGTAAGTCTGGTCCCTTTAATTTTTCTGCCTATCCTCTGTGTTCCAACATCAATATGGATTCCTTTAAGCAGCCTTAAATCCCTAAACTCCTCTTAAAATGAGAAGAATGGAACGAGCCTTCCACCTACTCGGAAAAATCAAGCTTAATAAAAATATATACATACATGGTGTAAGTATCATAGCATGGTTATTGGCAAATGAATGATTATTAATGATGCTGCTACTTGAGAACATTGATTATTTGGCAAATGTCAAAGGACTTATTTATTGTAACAGACTTGAATTTTAGAGAAAGTACTAGTAATTCTTTATATCTAGAACTGAAATGTGACATTACTTTTGGCCAAGAAAGCCATTGAGGAAAAAGACATCCAGAGGCAGCAGCTGAAAATCTGGGGCAGCACAGTGATAATTTACTTTTAAAATTTCATAACTAGTTTAATTCTATACATTTCTATAATAAACTGGGGCTTGTTGGTAAATGACATAAATATAACCTTGGCAACTTTCCACTCAAATTTTGTATAAATTGGGCAGCCCAGGTGGCTCAGCAGTTTAGCGCCACCTTCAGCCCAGGGCATGATCCTAGAGACCCGGGATCGAGTCCCATGTGAGGACTGCATGGAGCCTGCTTCTTTCTCTCTCTGTCTGTGTCTCTGTCTCTGTCTCTCTCCCCCCCCCCCCTTCATTAATAAATAAATAAAATCTTTAAAAAAACTTTGTATAAATGAAAAAAGTTTCTCTGGAATTTCAAATTTGAAAATGAATATAGAGATTATATAGACCAGTGGTTCTCAGAGTAGAGCCCCAAACCAGCAGCATCAGCATTACCTAGGAACTTAGAGATACAAATTCTTGTCCTACCCCAGACCTACTGAAGCAGAAGTTCTGGGTGTGGGGCCTAGCAATGCGGGTTTTAACAACTCTCCAAGCGATTCTGGTGTACTATAGTTTGAGAATCACTGACAGGTTGGCACTCTAAACATTTTGATCCAGATCATTCTTTGTTGTGAGGGGCTGTCCTGTGTATTGTTAAATGTTTAGCAGCATCTCTGGCTTCTGCCCACCAGATGCCAGTAGCACCCATCTCCGATCATGACAATGAAAAATGTCTCCAGACATTGCCAAATGTCCCTGGGAAGGTGGAGAAGGACACACCTGTTTCCTGTTGAGAACCACTGCTCTGGACTACCCTCCAAGCCTGATACACGAATCTCCTTTACAGCATTCTTGACAGATACTTCCACTACAGGTGTGAGTTCTTTTCTTTTCCTCCTCCCCTTAAAAGCAATGGAACTCATAAATTCAACCCCCCCCCCCAAAATGTGATTACTAAAAGCTTAAACGTTTTAAATATATTTAGTTTCTAAGTATCTATATGATTTTTAAGTGGCATGCAGTTAATTATATAAGAAACAAGAATAAAGTTTTTTAAAGATTTTATTTATTTGAGAGGGAGAGAGAAAAAGAGAGCATGAGCAGGGGGAATGACAGAGGGAGAAGCAGATTCACTGATGAGCAGGAAGCCCAACGCAGGGCTTTCTATCCCAGGACCCCAGGATCATGACCTGAGCCAAAGGCCGATACTTAACTGACTGAGCCACCCAGGTGCCCCAAGAATGAATTTTTTTAAAGTATGCTTGATTATTGATCTTTCTTCAGAACTTTACTTCAGCATCAAATCATTCAGGCTTCCCCAAGCACACACTTCTCCCTCCCCACTTCCCACCCTACCCACAATAGACACTGGATCCACTCAGGTGTTCTCTACACATTTACTTCACCTATTAATTGGTGTTTGGCTCCTTACTTCTATACTCTAAATCATCTAATCTTATCCATCTTTCCCTTAATCTTATCCATCATGTCCTAGGCACTGTTATAAGTGTTTTTAAGTTCATTTTTTTTCATACCACCACCCAAAATGCAGATCCTATCATTATTCCCATTTGCAGAAAAGAAAATTGAGATTTACTGAGTCAGATACTATGTTCCAGATCAAAAAACTGATAAATGATGGAGCTGGATTTGAACCAAGGGAGACTTTGATCTCAGGCTGTTAATCAGTGCTCTATTTGAAGTACTTCAATGTCTAGCAAATGCATTCAGTCTTTAATACAGGATAAATGAATGAATAATTGACTTGATTATTTAAAGCTAATGATGAAAGCTTTCAGATGAATTACCTAAAAGTTTATTCAGCAACCCATTGTACAATGTGAATACAGGCACACCATGTTTTCTTGCACTCCACTTTACTGAACTTCACAGATATGAGTGTTTTACAAACTGAAGGTTCAGAACTTCAGTGGAGAAAGTCACTGCAGATATGGTGGAAACAAGAAGAGAGCCAGAATTAGAAGTGGGGCCTGAAGATGGGACTGAATTGCTTCGATCTCATGATAAAACTTGAAGAGGAGAGGAGTTGCTTCTTATGAATGAGCAAAGAAAGTAGTTTCTTGAGATGCAATCTACTACTGGTGAAGATGCTGTAAAGATGGTTAAATGACAACAAAGGATTTAAAATAGCATATAAACTTAGTTGATAAAGCAGCAACAGGGTTTGAGAGGACTGACTCCAGTTTTGAAAAGAAGTTCTGCTGTGGGCAAAACACTCTTAAACGACATCACAAGCTGCAGAAAAACCCTTTGTACAAGAGTCACTTGCTGCAGCAAACTTAATTTTTCTTATTTTAAGAAATTGCCGCAGCCCTCCTAACCTTCCATAACCATCTCCCTGATCAGTGTCCAGCCATCAACACAGAGGCAAGACCCTCCACCAGCAAAAAGATCATGACTTACTGAAAGTTCAGATGATGATTAGTACTTTTTAGCAATAAAGTATTTTTAATTAAGGTATATACATTGATTTTTAGACAATAACTCTATTGCACACTTAGTGGACTATAGTATAGTGTAAACATGACTTTTATATCCACCAAGACACACAAAAAAATTGACTCACTTTATTATGATCTTCACTTTGTTGCCTTGATCTGGGACCAAACCCATAATATCTCCCAGGTATGCCTGTATCATTATATGCTAACCAGAAACATTTGGGAGAATAGTTTTGAAACTGCCAAAAACAGTTACTCCTTAGAGAAGTCATATGCAATAAAGACAGTTGGATTTGTTGATCTTCAGTCTCCAAGTATGATAGCAGCTTAACTCAGAAGGCTGTCTATAAGAGCATGAAAAGGAGGTTAACAAAAGAAATAGAAGAATATAGAGAGGTTTCCCAGGTTCCTTTCTTCTCTTGTAGTCCCTGGACATTTCAGTTCCTGGGGAAGTGGCAGTTTAGGGGTGAGTACAAAGCCCATTGATGTGACTAAGTCCAGTAGTTATTCAGCCTCTGATATATATCAGATCACCTGGGGAGAGCATTTTCAAAATGTAGAGGGTTGCAGGAGGTCCAGCGAGACCTAGTGAATCAGAGGCTCAAAGGGCATAGCCCAGTCTTTTGAGTTCTGTTTTCAAGTCCCCAGGTGGTTCAGCTAGCTGCACACCAAAGGTTGAGAGCCACTGCAGGTCATTGTCTTCTCCTAGGCAACCCCTAAAGTCCAAAAATGGGGACAGAAAAGAAAGCCCACCATAGTCAGTCACAGAGTTAGGTTACTCTCAAGAATGCACATTTCCATCCTGCTCAAGACAGAGCCAAATGAGAAATACAAACATGACCCAAAAAGCAGTGTGACATGATGACATCCGTAAAACAAGACCCTCGGAATCATTGGCAGTTTCTTTTTCCTTGACTTCTTCTCCCTCATAAGAGAAAACCCATCAGACAGTAAAGTTTTCAGCAGCAGGTAAAGTAGCAGCAAAGGTGCCTAACAGCAGGCTGGACTTTCGAAATAGAACAGTGTTTTTAAAAGCCAGAGTGTCCTCAGAAATTATCCATTTCAGCTTCTTCATTCATAGATTTAGAAAGTGAGATCAGTGGTGGTGTTCAGTTTTCAAAGTTTCATAAAGTAAGAGGTGATGATTAATGCTCTTCGTAAACTGCCAGGGCAGTTTTTCAACATAATGTTTAAATTACTTTAGCTGTCTAAGGCTATACCGTAACATTTTATTTATCCTTACGTGAATTTAAAAAGACTGTTACATGTTCCTTTCTATATTCCTTTTCCAAATAAACATTTATGTTTGTTGAGAAACTCAAGATGCAAACTTCTTGTTTCAGAAATATTTGGAAGAGGAAGTGCCAGCCAGGAACTAAGTGCCAGGAATGTGCGGGGCAAAACAGAGGACCAGACTTGGGAAGAACTCACAGGCTCTGATAAAAGTGTATCACTTAGACTCCTGGTTTACAAATCCATAAACAGCACATTATGTGAGGGCAGAAAAACAGTGCTTTGAACTGAAAGTCAAGCTGGCACTAAAATTCAGGTTCAAGAATATTGGAGTTGAGGCTTCTTTAGCCTCAACTCAAAAGAGTTCCAGTCACAACCCGCTGGAATTGGAGATTGTTCCTGCTGGCAAAATCATGGAGATGATCTTCTCCAGGGTTTTCACACTGCAAGTTGTAACAAGTAGTAAGCATGAAATGAATTAAGTGGGTCATATCCAGTACTTTTTTTTTCATGAAAAACAATAGATTAGAACAGAAGCTGTGTAATAAATCTTTCATAGGAAGATTAAATAGTCTTTCATGAAACTTGATTTAGGGTATGTGGAGGGGGGAGTGTCACAATGCAAAATATACTCATTATAGATCATCTAGTCCAATACCTTCACTTTATAGACAGGAAAAAAGTTAGACCAAAAGAGGCTGGGGGCACCTGGGTAGCTCAGTTGGTTAAGCATCTGCCTTCAGCTCAGGTCATGATCTCAGGGTCCTGGGATCAAGCCCCACATCAGGCTCCCTGCTCAGCAAGGAGCCTGCTTTTCCCTCTCCCTCTGCCCCTCCCCTTGCTTATGCTCGAGTTCACTTTCTCTCTCTCTCTTTCTCTCTAATAAATAAGTAAAATCTTTTAAAAGAATTAGAAAATATAAATAAATAAATAAAGAGGTTAAGTGACTTAACCCAGAATTGCACTATTATTTAATATAAATTGAGAAAATTAAATTAAAGAAAAACAACTCTGTCCCTTAAAAATCCATTTGTTCCCCAAATCTGATTCTACAATGACACAAACTTCCCTTAAAAGAAAGCCCCAGAGCATACAGGAGGAACGATAGCATCTGTTCCCATGGGATATTAGATTAATCATTTTATTGAACTCAATGAACTGGGCTGGTTGTCAAGTGCTTTGGAGGAATTACATCATTTCATTCTCCCACAATAACGTAGGTGCTCTGCTCTCACAGATGAGTAAACAGCTCAAAGAGATGCTCCACTAAGTGAAAAAGCTACAGCGTGAATCCAGAGCCCAAGCTTACTTGCTAAGTTGCTTTCTCTCTCACTTTTCTCTACAAACAACAAATAAGTGGATAGCTAAAGAAAAAATAGATTGATGGGGGCACTTGGATGGCTCAGTGGTTGAGCATCTGCCTTTGACTCAGGTTGTAATCACAGGGTCCTGGGATTGAGTCCCGCATTGGGCTCCCCACAGGGAGCCTGCTTCTCCCTCTGCCTATGTCTCTGCCTCTCCCTCTGTGTCTCTCATAAATAAATAAAATCTCAAAAAAATAATATATTGAAGCCCAAATTCTAATATATATATGTGTGTGTGTATATATATAATAATAAACACACACACACATATATATACACATACATAGAGAGAGAGGTTAAGTGTTCTATACTTTATATAAGTATAGGGCTAATCAAACAAAGAGCATAAGAACCTTCTCTTTCAGAGAAAAATAAATGGAAAAGCAAATAATATAGGATATTTGAGTGGAATCTTGGCTGCCAGAACAGTCTTCTGTCTGGCTTAGTGATTCTTAACTTTGTATATGTGCTGCCAAAGCGCGCACTGAATAATAAAAAGCAAAAAACAAAACAAGAAAAAAAAGTGAGCACTGATTTTTAACTTTGAATTAACCAATAACCACTAACCGGGACAGCAACAATCTGGTATTTTTGCACTGAACTAAATATGATGAATTTTTGCTTCATTTTCTCAAGGCAGGTGCCCTGTGAATGTCGACTGCTTTGTATGTCACAAATAGGATATAAATGCTTGTAATCGTAATAATAATAGAAGAGAAATAGATAAATTGGAAAGAATGTAAGGAAAAGGAAACAGAAGGAATGAGTCATCAAAACTGATCATTACAAAGGCTTTACAAATTATTTATGTATACATTCATTCCTGGTTTCTTGAGGTAGTTTTTTTTTATAAAAAGATAATATTATGCCTGTATATAACCCACAAACAAAGAGAACACAAATGAATCCATAGGAACTTTAAAATAGCTAACACTAATTTGCTTCCCCAGGTAACCTTAACTGTTTATCCCTTTGGTTTTTGCTCTGAACATTGTATAATTTAAGTCCTTATAAACAGTATTTCAATGTAGCATATACCATTAAGCCTCTGTAAGTACCATCAGATGCAGAGAATTAGAGATTGGGAAAACCCAATTACTGAATGGAAATAAAAATAACTTAAGGCTGTCCTCTCCCAATCACTCTTAGGAAAGCACTCCTTGAAATTAAAGGGCAAAGAAGAATGATAATCTAATCCATCCCACCCCTCCAGGCAGTCCTGACACTCTTTGCCAAAGACCCTGTTGCCACTCAAAGTGTGATCCTGAGACCAGCAGCATCAGCATCACCTGGCAGCTTGCAAGATATGCAAATCTCACAGTCCAGTCCAAACCTCCAAAATCAAAATCTGCATTTATCAGGGTGCCCAAGGGATTAGAGTGCATGTTCAAATTTGAGAAGCAGTAGGCTATACCCTTATAAGGGGAAAGAAAGCCAAGGCTACATTGGAGAAGTTGAGATCAAAGTATAACCACAACCACCCAAATGGGAAAAATTCAAGATGTGATTTGATTATCATTGTGGAATACATGGAATAGTTGGAAGGAGGTTGATGATTTATCCTTTCAAGTCAGAACAAAAGGAAATTTAAATTGTCTTGAGAGAAATGACAGTGAATGATCAGATAGAAAGAAACCTAAAATGCCTTCTATCTGATCCATTTCAAGGATAGGATCATGGGTTAGATCCCCAGGTATTTTTTGGTGGGCCAAGGGATATTGTTTGGTTAGTGACCTCTTGTTTATGACAAATAGTACTGGTTTTTTCATTTACAGTGGTGATAAAATATTTGCTTTGAAAAGAAGTTTATTTCAGGCTTTTAAGTGGGTTGATTTAAAGAACTATAATAATTAAATAATAGGGCCGGTGGATTGAGGGTGGAATGTGACCAGCAAGCAGGCTTCCTAGACTAGGTCAGTCTCACCCAAAATTTCACATTTCACAGCTGAGCATCTTGTTTAAAAAGAAATAGAGAACTGCTAGCTTTTCTATTTTGCAAAACAAAGATATCTGAAAACAGAACAAACATTTACTACCTACTATCACAAAATAAAAGAATATTTTAATACCCCTACAAGCAAAAAAGACTGTAGCAGAAAGAAGGGATAGGCCTTACCAAGAAAATATGATTGGCAACCTTACAAAGACATATACATGAAGGTCAACAGTCCTTTATCCAAAATCCTTATTAGACCAGTCCCAGAATTCAGATTTTTGGAGGATATGGGGTTCTAGAAGATATGGAAGTAGTATTATAGCATCTGAAGGAATATCTCAAACCATATGAAGCACATTAATATTTCTGCAGAGAAATATTCACACTGTATATAAATAAATATATACACATAAAAATATTCACACTAAGTTGATTCAGTAAATGCCGAACACCCATATGAAATCAGGTCAGTTTTTACCACCAAATAAGTTATTAAAAAACTTTTAGTTTCTGACAGTTTTATATTTTGAAATTACAAATAAGGAATTATGCATGTATATATTATATAGTATTGTCCTTTTTCTTCTCATTTTACCATGAAGCAGGGAGCATTCTATCACTGATGGAAATGATGACACATGGAGTGTGTTTTTGGCCTCTGATAATATAATTTCTTCACTTAATTCTCTACTTAGAACCATAACCTTGTGGGGATGAGATATATTAATTTGTGTGTACTTGAGTGTTATTGAAGAGATTTCTAAATAGTCACCTACTAGAATGTGCTCTGTGGGGCAGGGATGTTGGTTTTGTTGACTGATATCTCCCAAGCACTTAACAGAGTGCCTGACGCAGTATAGGTGCTCAATATTTGTTACATAAATGAAAGATTTGCAAGTTAGCAACCCATGCAAATACACTGACAGCTCATGGATATAGAGAGTTGAGTTTTGGGGTGTGTGTGTGTATATGTGTGTGTGCTCAATTCAGAGCAGTCTGTTACATCTTTCTATAAAAAAAAGATATATATATCATATATATTTTATATATATCATATATATGATATATATACACAGATATATATACACATATATAGTTCTTATATATATTATATATATATATACATATATATAGTTCTTATATATAGTTCTTCCCACTGGTTATTCAGTTGTAAACAGAATTTGAATAAGAAAGTTCCAGATACTAATGTCATATATTGAATCATCTGAAACTCCTGAGTCAACAGAAATAAGTATTTGATACTAATGATTATGTTTTAAAGACAAAAGATTTCATTTTCTTTGCTATTTTGGATCCAAATGGTCAAAAAAATAGGTGAAAGGTCAATGAACCTTAATAGAAAAAAAGACCATGAATACAGGAAGATATTCAGTGGAAATAAAATAATTCAGTAAAATAAAATACAGTGAATTTTTAAAAAGAAATTGCTTAGCAACCAAGGATCTGAATTGATTTTCATGGTGGCAACAAAATATGACTACAGCTGGACGAAATGTGATGGCAAAAGGAAACCAGTGTAACTTCTAGAAAGGAAGTTAAATTGGTTCTCTTCCCTTGACTCATATGGGTATGGTTTTGATAAGTGTGATTAAATGAGCAAAACTTCTTTGCCAGGAAAAAAATTATCCCCAACTAAAAGAAAGGCAGTATCTTCTAAGACAACATGTTAGCACATCATAAATTATTGGCAATCTTTTTCAGAACTAAGACAAAATTCTACAGGCACATACCAACTACAGTATATAGTAAAATTTTAAATGGCCCATGATCCCATCCATCCAAAGATTATAGAGCTCAATTATTAGTAAGTAGCCGTTACCTTCAAAACGTAACAACCCTCTGACCATTGTAATCATAATGGCTCTCACTTAGTGTTTAATATTTGCCGGGTACTATACAATAAATATTACTCATCTAACGCACTTATTGGTGTCACTGCCCCCCGCTGCCATCTTAGAATTGAGGGAATTGGAATTCAAAAATTTTCAATAACTTTCTAAGTTTATACCACAGTAAGTGGCAAAGTGGAGATTGTAATCCAGATCCATCTGACCCATATATCATCCACTGTACCACTCTGCCCTCCTCCAGCCACATTAGAGTCACATGCAATGTAAAGGTAACTGACACCCAACAACAAGCAATTCCAATTACTGTAATTTATTTTTTTCTGCTGAGTGTTTTCCATCTTTTGCCTCTGCTTATGACAATAAAGGTACCCATAAAGTCAAGAGCAGTTCATCTCAGCTAACAGTCTTTTCAACTTGCTATTATTTTCTTACCTCATTATTAAAATGGCTCGTTCTGAAATAGATCTGTGGGATTTTAATAGTCTAATTGTTTTCTTGTACTGTGTCATGTCTTAAATAATGGAGCTTTTAGTTAGTTTTGCCAGTCACCACCAGAAAAAGAATTACAGAATTTCTATTATGCAACCTAATTTATTTTAAGCAAAGACTTGGCATATGAACAAACCAGAGTAAGAAAATACTGCCATAGAAGTCAAGTGTAATTAAAACCATAAATCATCAATTCATTCATTAACAAATGCGTTGAGTACCCTGGTATGTGTTAGAAATTGGTGTAGGTGCTTTGGGGATCTAAAATCCAATTTAAAAAGAAGAGGCTGAATCTTTAAAGTGAAAAGAGGCTTTTAAGTATTCTGTTAAGGCTGATGTTTGAGATAAGACCATAAAGGCAAGGGATTATTACATATTGTCTATGGCTGTTTTCACACTATAATGGCAGATTTGGATAGCTGTCATGGGGACTGTATGGCCTGCAAAGCCTAAAATATTTACTGTCTGACCCTTTGTAGAAAAAGTTGCCAACCTTTGATTCAGCACACTCTAAACACAAACATCTAAAACACATCACTAGCTTCAGTACATAGGCAAAAATAATTTGTCTCTAATCATAACTATATAAGTACACAAAATACTTTCTAATAATTAATATTTAATGTCTAATAAAAACTATCTCCTTTCAAGGAATCTGTGCTTGCCTACATCTAAAAACTAAGTATCCTTTAAAATACTGTTCATGGAACAGGATGATTGCTTCCACAGAAATCCTCTGATAAACTTGTTTAGCAGAGGGAAAGCAATAGAGAACAGAATGTAAGAGATGGAAAGGAGGTAAATACATAAGAAGTAGAGAGGAGGATTAATGGGATCCCTGGGTGGCGCAGCAGTTTGGCGCCTGCCTTTGGCCCAGGGCGCGATCCTGGAGACCCGGGATCGAATCCCACGTCGGGCTCCCGGTGCATGGAGCCTGCTTCTCCCTCCGCCTGTGTCTCTGCCTCTCTCTCTCTCTCTGTGACTATCATAAATAAATAAAAAATTAAAAAAAAATTAAAAAAAAAAGAGAGGAGGATTAAGAAAGAAAACATAAAATAAGAATGTAAAAACAGCAAAATTGACCAACTCAAGAATTATAATACATACAAACATTTTTAAGTTTTCTTAATATTGAACATACAGCATTGTTGCTGACAGGCTGGTTCCAAGGACTCATAGGGAGTCCTTCAGGACCAACCAGGAGGGTCCTTGGCTTTTTGTAGGACGAAGTCAAACACGAGCCAGCAGAAAGTGAGAGCAGAGTTTTTTGGAAGATATAGAGACAGCAGATGCAGACGGAATGTCTGGAGACTCGGAAAGGAAAGAAGCATGAGTCTCATCTTTGTTGGGGGTCTACAACAGATGTGTTGTGTTGCTCCCAAGATGGTATACATGTCCCTCAGGTACCCAGGAGCTGGTTAGAACAAAGACAAGGGTCCAGGTGTTATTCCTTGGAGCCAGAGAGCCTTGAAATCAAGATGCCTAATGCCCAGTGGTTTGAAATACAGATATGATGAGAGCTTCTTCTGGTCATTGTCACCTATCCTTCCTTAGATGAGATCTACTCCAGAGAAATCATTAACTCCTTGTCCCTTCCATGGATGCCATAAGCTATTTGATTACAAGGCATGTATAAAGTGGAGAGGGAGTACAGGTCTTCACAAGAATAGAAGCAGGAAAAGGAGCAAAAAGCAGATTTTCATGGAGTCCTTCACTTTCCCTGTGTCTGCATTGCTTCTGGTCCTAGAAACCTGGTAGAGTTAGCTAACATGGAAACTTTCACATCACAAAACTCTAGACAAGCTAAGTAAACCATAACAAAAAGTTGTTAATGTACAGCCGATACTAGCACACCACTGGAAGTTACCAGGAACCAGAAATGAAGGAAGACACTAAAAGATAAATAACAGGTTTCCAGAAGTATCACAGTAAAAGCAAATACCACAAGTGAGAGTCATCAGATACTGTAAAAGAAGTATTACCACCATGAGAACTTTATATGATGGGAACAATTGGAAAGACTATATACAAGTAGGAATGAGTAAAATAATTAGAGTCAGAATAAGGAATAAATAAAATGAACTACCACTATGATAAGAATAAAAATGGATAGATTTGAAAATGAACTAAATAGAAGTTGTGGGAAAGTAGCTTCTAAATTAAGAGCCAGTAAGATGAGCAGGTTAAATAGAAACAGTTGAACTGGGATCCCTGGGTGGCTCAGCGGTTTAGCCCCTGCCTTTGGCCCAGGACACGATCCTGGAGACCCGGGATCGAGTCCCACATCGGGCTCCCTGCATGGAGCCTGCTTCTCTCTCTTCCTGTGTCTCTGCCTCTCTCTATGTATATGTCTATCATAAATAAATAAATTAATAAAATAAACAGTTGAACTAATGCAGTAGCAGGATATTCCCAAAAATCTACCACATAATAATAAAAAGATCTTCATAATAATATGAAAGATTGGGAGTTATAGCTAATAGAATAACAAGGTTCATGATAAATATAACTGGAGTTTAGGAAGGAACAAAGCAAGGTAAATAGAATGGGCAAGGGACAATATTCAAAGTGATGATAACAGTTAATTTTCCTAAATAGTAGAGAAGCATAATGAAGTTCTTAGCAAGATAAATAAGAATTAAATCCATGCCCAGAAATATTGTGAAGAACAGCCAACACAGTGATAAAATCTTGAAAGCAACTAGAGATAAGACTCAGAATCCCCATTTTAAAACACACACACACACACACACACACACACACAAACCTAGGGATTGTGCCTTCAGTCCAAAATATGTGTTATCTATAATATTGTTGTGTTGCTCCCAAGATGGGAATTCTGCACTCCTGGTGGTCTAGGAAATGATTTTAGTTGGGCCCAGAATGATTGTAGGCAAAAGAGGAGGAGGTGTTGACGTGAACTGATCTCTCAGTTCACTTCCAGGTTGGTTAGACACAGGCCAAAGCAGCCACTGGGCTACTCACCCTTGTCCACTCTCTGTTCCTGCCTATCCCTGCCAACAACATTGGGCCTCACACTACTGGCTTATTCCCCAACCCCTGTATCCAGCTATCAGTTCCTAGCATTATCTCATTTTCTATATGTTTGATAACGCATACAGGTTTTTCATTTTACAACAGTAATAATAGTTGTCTTTTTCAACTAATTTAAATTTTTAAAAAGTGTGAGTTGATATGGAGGGAACTATCAAGTAGAGTTGTTATTCAGATATGGCCAAATTATGAAAGTTACACTTGAATAAGTAACATTTGGCAAGGACCATTCTTTAACAATGGAGTCAAGAAACCAGTGTTCTAACCACCAGTCCTTCACCAGCCAACTATGTAAGCTAGACCATCTCATTCACCCTCGAAAGTCCTCAGTTTCCTTTATTAGAAAATATGAGAGTTGAATTGGGAAAACTTTAAGAGCTTCCCTGTATCATGATTCTGTGAAGGTGAACCACCGTGAGGACTGCTGGGACTGGCAATTGATTCCTCCAAGACACTTTCACTGGAGGACCTCGGGTATGCTTAAAACAGCAGTTCAACCTGTTAGATTCCTAACTGTATAATGCCTCAATTCCAGAAAGAATACAATAATGGACTTTTTGAAAAGATTATATGTATTTGAGAGAGTGAGCACATGCAGAAAGGGGCAGAAGGGGAGGGAGAACGAATCTGAAGCAGACTCTGCACTAAACACAGAGCCCACAACATGGAGCTCAGTTCCATGACCTCAAGATCACAACCTGAGCTGAAACCAAGAGTCTGACACTTAACTGAGCCATTCACCATTCAGGCACCCCTGAACTACTTTTTTTTAAACTTTATTCCTTATTTAAATGTATTCATTTGATATAGTTGATATACAATGTTACTTTTGTTCCAAGTATACAACATAGTGATTTAACTTCCCTGTGCTATGCTCTGCTCACAAGGAGTGTAGCTCCCCT
This sequence comes from Vulpes vulpes, assembly GCF_048418805.1. Classification (NCBI taxonomy): domain Eukaryota; kingdom Metazoa; phylum Chordata; class Mammalia; order Carnivora; family Canidae; genus Vulpes; species Vulpes vulpes. The sequence continues at coordinate 70,127,210 of NC_132790.1, forward strand.
CTGTCACCCATATAACACTATTACTTTTTGAGGAAAAATGACTAACAAATTTGTCTCAAGGGTCTGGACCATGAGATGTGCTGCCTGCTATGCTGTGACCCACAATGATTCTAAGCACAGGAGCTCTCCCAATGCTGCTAGTTGGAGAATAGGAAGTGCCCAGGGCCCTGTGCTACATCTGTATTTGGAGTCCCCCATTTCTTTTCATAGCATTTTGAAAGGTAGCTTTCACAATAATATCTGCTCATCGCTCATTTCAGCTAATAAAATGCAAACAGGTTCTATGCCATGCCTTCCTCTAAACCCTAACTCTGCTGCACCCCACTTAAAAATAACTCCCATTTTTTTCTCTTTTGACTTAGGGGGTCAGCCAACAGAATTCTCTGTCTTCTTCAGAATTCATATGGACTGTGTAGGATTGGAACTTCCAGAGCACACAGTATCATAGGACCTTCACCCTGTGGTTGCAATTTCCCTCTCCCTTCTCTCTCCTGCTGATTTAGCCTGGGTCCTATGATCCTCCTTAGTATCTGCTCCTTTACCATTTGCATTGCATTTGTGCTTCAGACTTATCTGTTATGATCATCTTTTCTTTTTTTGGTGACCCTTTATGTCTCTGCTGAGCATAGCTCCAACCTTACTATTCTGGGCCTAGAATCACACCTACTTGAGCAATGGCTTAGTCGAAGCATATCTTCTAGGCTATCTCTCAGAGGCAACCACTCATTCTGGCAGTGAGAGGGGAATCTAACATGCAGATTAGCAAGAACTTTGCTCCGATCTATGCTTTTCACCATTTTGCTAAAGGACCTGACTTTACAGCCTTTTAACTGTGCATTACAAAGATATAGATAGCCTGTCTGGTACTTTATATCAATTCCAGAAAGTTCTGGTGCATGACTGTTTGTTGAAGTGGAACACTGGTGCCCAGTAGAAAAAGGAAAATAAAAGGCAATGGTTCAGCTCCATACAAGTGTATTCCCCTGATGAGTATGGACAAACGTCTGCTAGCTCCAGAGGTCACTGTGTGTTCTCTTCCTTCTCCCAAGGACCCCCTCCAACTAGACCAGCTATGGGCAGTGTTCCTCCACACATTTTATTATAAACATTTATGTGCAAGTTTAGACAAAAACTCCTGCTTTTTAAGAACCAAAGGATGTTAAAGAAGGAAAGAAATTTAGAAATAACCCAATTGAGCTCCTACACTTTACAAAGGGATCCAAAAGGCTAAAGGCAAGAAGGGCGCCTGGCTGATGGAGGATGGAGGCAGAGGCTAAAATTCACGTCTGCCAACTCCCAGTCCAGTGAGATTTTCAGAACACCATCTGACTTAAATTTCTGTGTACTGAGGAATTGACCCATCATTAGCTGTTACTTTAGTTCCTTTGCAGACCCTTGCAAGAATTGCATGGATGCTAGCAATGCTTCTATTAAGCCCCAGCTGGAAGGGCTGGGAAGTATCTAATTTCTAGCCAGCCTGAGTAATGGCATTATAGATAGATGCTCATAATGTTAGCACCCAAGACTGCAGGTTCACTTGATTAAATGGCAACATGGATCCCTTTACGTTCTTGTTATTTTGATAATTAGATGGGATTTCCAGCTCATCTCTGACCTGACACTTGTATTTTGTTTTTAATGTAAGTCAGACAGTGAGTAATTCATTGTAGTTTTGCAGAACAAACTATGCCTGTAGCTCATTAAAATGTGTTTGAAGTTAATAAAATTTTACTCCATTCAGTAATAAACCTGGTTAAGTGTCTAGCATGTCATGAATGCTTTTAATGGCCTGTTTGTTTTTCAGAGATGTGAAGCAAGAGAAATTATTAAAAATAAAGATGCAAGACAGCCTTAGTTGCAGTTTGAAACTTTTGCCATTTTCAACAGAGCCATCTGTTATCTTCTATGTTTCCAAAATATAAAATGCTGATCTATATGATCACATTGTTAAAAATATTTCTTTTCCATTTCCCAATCTGAGCAAATACCACCCATTTGTAAGAAGTTAAATAGCATTGTTTAATTCTTCAGTGCTCCAAATACATTTGATATTGCAAGAAAGAAAAACAAATTAATAGATTGGAGAGAAGATAATTCAGAAAAAGCCAAACAGGGAAGGATCAAAATTCATAAGTATAGGGGCACCTGGGTGGCTCAGTGGTTGAGCACCTTCCTTTGACTCAGGTCATGATCCTGGGGTCCTAGAATCTAGTCTCACATCAGGCTCCCTGTGCAAGGAGCCTGCTTCTCCTTCTGTCTATGTCTCTGCCTCTCTCTGTGTGTCTCTCATGGATACATAAATAAAATCTTTTTTTAAAAATCATGAACATATATATATCAAAAAAAATTTTACACTTATTTTCTTACCAATAAAGTGGGCATCTCTTCTCAAGTATTTATCAAGACAAATAAACTAAATATGGAACACAGAATTGATATTGTTACCCATAATCAGAAATAATTTAAATATATATATAAACACACATAAACATTTTGCTTTTATTTTTTATGTTTTTCTTATTTTTAATATATTTTTGCTTCATTTCTTCTATTTAAATTCACATATACTCATTTTAATAAGCTGTGGGAACTTCTGCCTTTGCTTTAAAAAAAAGGGCAATGTTGACTCTTCCCTGGAGATAACAGTAGTAAATTATTAAGACTTTAATCCCTACCCCACCTTCATTACATGTTTCTCCTACTTGAATTCAAATCAGCAACATTAGCAAGAAGGCAGCATCTCATACTTGCAGAAAAATGACCAAGACAGTATGTTTGTCATGAAGCAATATGTCAGTAGTGTTACAGTTCCATGTCCTTCTGTGAAACTAAGTCATTGACACACACTATATAATTTCCTGAGCATGTGGGCCATGTCAGCCAGAATGGCTAGGAGTGCCTGCTCCACAACTGGAGTTTACATAATAATGCTAGTGCTAAGATGTGTAAGAGGTGACTCCGTTTTCCTCATAGAGTATTGCTTTTATAAAATATAATAATGTATTATTGTTTAATAGTTTACTTATACAGTAAAATGTAGCATTTACTATAAAAAATTATAAATAACCAAAAATAAGAAATAAAGCAAACTATAACCCCAAATTCGACCATCCAAAAATAACCACTATCATCTTGGAGAACATTCTTTCTAGATCATTTCTCATGCATCTATGCAAAAAAGAGAAAAGGACAATAGAAAGAAACAGAGAAACAATTTTCTACATGTGGAATCACATTATAAGTGCTACTTTAAGCATTAAATTTAATTTTACCTGAATTTATCTGAAAAGAATCTGAAAAAATTGCTGAATTTTGGTTAAGTAGTCCTTCACCAAAGGGATATTCAATTTCAAAAGATTCCTATACATTTAAAAGATTTTTTTAATGAGATCATTCTTTTTTATTTATTGCTTTAATTTAAAAAAAAATAGTTAACTACAGCTGTTTAAAAAAAACAACCATGTTTCTTTCCACCTCAACGCCTCCCATATTTGCAGCTTCTGTGGGTTATATTATTTTTACTTTCTCAAGATGCATTGTACTCAGATCTGCCTTCACAAATTGTCCAGTCATACTCTGCATATGAAGTGTGGTGCTCACTCACAGCCCTTTTTTTACCTGGGCTTCCCTATGCTAATCTCATGCTTGACTGAATACACTGTCCAATGTATTTTTGTTTTTGTTTTTGTAGAATCACTCTGGGGTGCTTTAATTTCCTAAGTCCCCACACATCTTTCAGAATGCATATCCCTTACATTTCACTGATGTTGGCAGGTCCAGTAATTTTCCTCAGGGCTTGGTAAATAATTGTCTCATTGTCTCTAAGGTTGAATGTCATTGTGGAGGAATCAGACTAGCCAAAATTATTGCCTTTCTAGGGAATTTTCTTTTTGTTCTTAAATGACTAAAAAGCTATTTTCTTAACCTTCAAGCTCGTAACTTGGATAGGATATGGCTAGAGGTCCATCGTTCTTTATCAGTCTTTCCTGGAACACTGTGTGTCCCTTTGATCTGCAGTATGAAGTCTTCCTTCATTTCAGGAAAAGCTTCCAGTATTCTATTCCTTTTCTGTGATATTTCTCCTCTCTGGAAGCACCAATTATCCCTATATTCTATTATCTTTGTTCTCTGCCTGTTTCCACTTATCTAACTGCTATAAACTCTCTTGTCTCTCCACTGACTATTTTATGAAGTCTCTCTTCTTGTCAATATTTTAGTTTTATATCCTTGCCATTTCAATGTTTGTATTTCTATCATGGTGGCATTTTGGTTCTCAGTTTGTTTTCTTAGCTCTGTCATCTCCCTTTTAATTACTCTAGTCTTTTATATATTTGTTTTAATATCTTGTTTATCCCTTATAAATTGAGTACTTAAAGAAAATTTTCTTATTTTTCCTGGGCTATATCTTCCTCATGGACTAACCTGTTCTCTCTTCCTTTCTCTGTCAATCCCTATCTCTGTATCTCCCTCCCTCCTTCTATAGGAGGGCATATCCTTGTTCACGCTTGATGGAGAAATCCTACCCAGACCTTCTTTCTACTCAAGTAGAGTATAGGTGAATTTTTCTTGACATTTTCCCCATATCATCTCAAAATTGTTTGTCTTCCTTTCTGAGTACTGTTTGTGGGATGACTGTTGGCTTTCAAACTCTTTTTTATTTGTTTGTTTATTTGTTTGAGAAAGAGACAGCACACAAGCAAGGTGGAAGAGGAGAGGGATAGGGAAAAACAGACTCCCCACTGAGCAGGGAGCCTGCCACAGGCTCAATCCCAGGACCCTGATATCATGACCTGGGCTGAAGGCAGATGTTTAACCAAGTGAGCCACCAAGGTGCCCCTCCACCCTCTTTACTGCTAACTGCTTTTTTGAAGCAGAAAATACAAATGAAGCACCAGTATAGCAGGTTGCTTTTCCTTAGAACCTGGGCTTAGTTCCCACTTCTAAATCCCATTAGATGTCCCAAACCAGGGTCTCTTCCACCAAATGCAATGAATGTCGTGGTTGTGCACTGCAGCTCTTTCTCCAAGCTGGATCAGAGCCCTACCTTTGCCGATATCCCCTGACCATACCCTGAATTACTATTTTCTAAGGTATTTTTCTTGAATACTTTTTCCAGGGCCACCTCTACACCTTCCTTTCAGATCACCACTTTCTGAGTCTAAAGATATCATTAGAGTTTTTCTGGATTCAGTCCATTAACCGTCCTTCCTCTATATTGTCACAGAGGGGAGAGGTAGAGTTATACTGTTTCATTCAGTCCAGCTACTTCTAATCCTGTGACCAATACTTTTTAAGATGAGGATATGGAGTTATACACCTTTCTTTGCTTTGTGGCTGCTAGCCACTGTATTTTTTGGGGGTTTGTTTTAATCTATATTTTTGTTCATTTATAAATATTTAAGGAGGGAGACTCCATGGTCCAACTCTGTCAGCTCAGTGATATTTTCTGTCATCTCAAAAATCACATCGGTGTCTATACAAAAAAATAGAACTACACAGATTTTGAAAACTTTAAGTGAAGATTAAAATTTCCATTGCAAATGTTTAATTTCATTATTGATTTGATGATTATAAAAGGATGCATTCTTTTTAAAAAAATGAATACAGAAAAGTATTATAAAGAACACATAGACATTCTCATATAATTTTGGTGTGTTGTCTTAGTATTTTACTTATCTGCATGTAGTTTTAAAAATTGGATTCATACTTCATACATGGCTTTTATTTGGTTGCTTGTTTTGCCTCTAACAGTACATTATGAGCACTTAACATAGCCTTAAGTATTCTTTGAATAAAAGATTTTAATCATTTGGAAGCATGCTGATATATTTAAGTAGTCCTCTAGTATTGCACATTTATGCTATTTATAATTTTTATTAATACTAATGCTGGGATGGATACATTTTTACAGAAATCCTTGGATGTATTTCCTTTAAAACATGTTAGTACTAATCATTATAAATCTTGGTTACTATTATACACTGCTATAAAGAGATAAAGAGAAATCTTGTACCAGATTAACTTTTGGGACATAAATTTTTAAATAAATTTAGTTATGTATTTATAATTGCTTTTTCCTCATAGATTCAAGATCTAAAATGTGAATTATGATAAATTATTTAGTGAAAGCTACTGAGGCATTTTCTAAACTGTTTTCATTGTATCCAAAAAGTACAACTTTACTATCTTGATCAGTGCCCTCTGGCTTTTTCTGCAGAGTTCAGAGTAGCATAGTGATTCAACACACAAACTCTGTGGTCAGAAAACCTGGGCTATAACTCCAGTTGTGTCACTTGCATGATCTGGTGCTACCTCCACTCTTCCCTCTTCACCTGTGTCTTTATATTCCAATGACACTGACTTTCTTTCTGTCCCTCAAGTAGGCCAAGGTCTTACCCAACTTGGCTCTCACTGTTCCTTCAAATGTAGCAGTCTTGGCCCAGACTACTCATGGCTGACCCTTTCTTCTTCAAGGGTTCATTCTCTGTTAAGCCAATGTTCTCATTAACTTTCCTCTCAAGTCATTCTCTATTCCATTACTCTGTTTTATTTTCTTCATAGTACTTCTCATTACTTAAAAGTATCTTAATAATGGCTCTAAAAATAATAATAATAAAATAATGGCTCTGATTAATGTTATTATTAGCTTACCTCAGCACCCATAATTCCCTTCCACCCACCTACAGCTCTGGTGCCATTCTGCTGGGAGGGCGACTGCCCTCTTGTGGACTTCTAGGATATTGCTATTAGAGGCACAAATACTAGTTTCATTTTTTGCAAACACAGGCTTATTGTTTTAGGGGGTTCTTCAACTGTCAAATACTTGAGACTTATTGATTTTCAGGTAGCTGATTAAGTTTTTAATCTACCTGAAACAGTAATGACCTAAAATGTGAGATCATCTTGTTTGTAATAACAGTAGTCTCTAAGTTCATGAGTATTTTCTCAATACCAACCAATGTGCTAAGGAATTTTCATATATTTTCTCATTTAGCTTAAGCATTGTCCACTGAGAAACCAAGGTGATAATTTGAGACATATGAAGAAAGCCTTCCTAAGCTTCTTAATAAAGCTGCTTCTCTATGTCCAAGTTTGCCACTTTTCAGGGGAGAAAAATGAAAAGATGAAATAGAGGGTTTCTTTAAGCACCAAAAGAGTCTGAATTCTTGACTCAACTCTGACACTAATTATTGTATGTAATTTAGAGATTTATCATCTTCTCTAGACCTTAGTTTCCTCAAATGTAAAATGAGGTCGAGAGTCCTTCCAAGTTTGAAATTATTTTCGGAAGACCCAGGATTCCAATAATTATGCTCAGCCAATGCCAAGGTGAGACAAAAACATCATTTCTTCCTCCTTCCCAGGAATGGTGGCTCCAAAATCCTAAAAACTAAGACATCATTTTGGGTGATGACATAGGATTTGTGTTCATATTACATGTAGAAATACATGTAATACCTGCCAGTTGATAGTGTAAAAACTATTGTTTTGCAACAAAGCTGCTTCTTTAAAGCTTCTAGAGGTAATCTTTTACTTATGAATAATAGGTATGTTCTAAATGTAATTAAGTATGTACTAGTATAATTATCTAAATCTATATTTAATTCAACAGGAATCTATTCTGTAAACTTTTATTGAGTAGCCACTCTGCCCTGGTGCTGGTACAGAGGAAATATCAGCAAAAGATACAACTGTTACCCCAATCCTCACGAAATCTGCTATTCAGTGTATCATGAAGTCATCCCAGGGTCATATTCAAAAATAACTGAAAAGTAAAATGCCAAATTTAAATGCTAGGAAATTGGATATATTTGTTACATTATGCACATTGGTGGTATCAGAATGTAGGTAGTAAAGTATCTTCCTTGGGTCTGACAAATTTCCTTCCACCCTCTTATTAGCTGTGTGATCCTGAGAAAGCCACCTTACCTCTCTGCACATCTGTCCCCTCACTTGATAAACAGAGATAATACTCCCTAATTTGCAGAGGTTTTGTAAGGATTAAATAAGATAATGTGTACAAAGAGTCTCGCATACAAGCTCAATATATGGCAGCTGCTGAGTGAAAAAGAACAGGAAGAGAGAAAGGAAAATTGGAAGGAGTCCAAGAGGCAAGCTGAGATGGGCAGAATGCCAAAAATGGCAAAGTTTCTTAATGCTGTTGTATATAATGGCTGGAAGTCATAAAAAAGCTGAAGAATAATATCATTTTCTATTATGTTTGAAACTAAAAATGGAATGCTTTGCCCCTCTATGTTATACTAATTAATAGCCGTTGTCTTTCAGGTCTGGGCTCAGATAGTCTAGGAAATGTATTCAGTTTTAACCCACCATCTAAATTGGCTAAAAATAGATTTGCAGGAAATAAATTCTACAAATAAATATATCAAGTTACTGCTATGTGCCCAGCACTGTTGTAGGCACTGAAGATAGCAATGAACAAAATAGGGGAGAAATCCTATCCTAAAGGCATTTACAATCTGGTGGGAGAGTAATAAGTAATATAAAGAAGTAAATCAGGTATTATATGAGAAGGTAAAAAGCTCTATGGAGAGAAAGAAAGAAAGTGGAGTGGGGACAGATATAACTTCAAATAGATGGTTAAGTAAAATGTTGAAAAGGTAACATTTGAGCAAAGACTAGGAAAAGGTGAGGGTAAGATCTTTAAGAATATATTATCTGAATAAGCAGCTTTCCAGCAAGAACATGTTCAAAGGCCCTGAGGTAGGAGAAAGCCTGGTTTGTCTGGGAAACAGCAAGGAAGTCAGTTAGCCTGGAGTGGAGTGAGGAAGAGCAGCAGTTGAAATTGGGGTCATAGGGGACTTTGGTTATCCGGGGTGATAGGAAACCATTGCAGGATTTCTGCAGAGGGGTGAAATGAACTGATGTATAATTCAACCAATGGAGTCATGTGACATATAAATTATGTTTTAAAAAGATCCCCTCTGTCTTCTTTTTGAGAATTAAACACTGGGGCCAGGGATAAAAGCAGGAAAACCAGGCTACTGTAATGATCCTGGTGAGACATGATAATAGTAACTATGGAGGTGAGAAGAATGTTTTGATTCTGAATCATTTAGAATTATTATTTATTGTGATGAGAAAGACAAAGGGTGCAACAAACAAGTTTGAGGTTATTTTGGGGGTGCATGGGAAAGGTCTATGATCTGGTTTCAGGCCTGTCAAGTTTAAGATGTCCATTAGTGTACGCAATTAGATATGCAAAGAAAGGTCTGGGCTGCAAGTATACATTTGAGGACTATCAGCATATGGATGGTATCTAAAGCCATGACACAGCCCAAGATTACCAAGATAGTGAGTACAAATAAAGAATGGAAGATGTCCAGGGAATAAGATCTTGGGGTGTCTCAATGGATAGATGAAAAAGTACCAGATACGATTGAAAGGAAAAATCAGAAAAGTGTCTTTTCCCAGAAAGCCATAGAAGATGTTTCAAAGAGGAGGTAGTAATCAGCTGTGTCAAATGAAGCTTAATATATTAAGTCAATTTGGGAGTTACAAATTGACCATAGAATTTAGTGATTTGAGATATCATGGGTTACCTTGACTAGAATAATTTTGTGGGAATGGTAGGGGCCAAGGCTGATTAGAGAAAGTGGCAGAGAGGAATTGGAATCAGGGAGTAAGGACAGCTCTTTGCTACAAAATGGAGTAAGAGGGATCCCTGGGTGGCGCAGCGGTTTGGCGCCTGCCTTTCGCCCAGGGCACAATCCTGGAGACCCGGGATCGAATCCCACGTCGGGTTCCCGGTGCATGGAGCCTGCTTCTCCCTCTGCCTGTGTCTCTGCCTCTCTCCCTCTCTCTCTGTGTGACTATCATAAATAAAGAAAAATTCTATAAAAAATGGAGTAAGAAATGGAGGAGACGTTGAAGAGTAAAAAAGGGTCCAGAGAGATATATTTTTTAAGCTCCAAGAAATAACAACGGGTTTATTAGTCAATGGGTTGCTCCAAAAAAACAGGGAACAAGTGATAAGGCAGGAAGGAAAAAGGAGAATTTCTGGAGCAATGTCCCTGAGTGGAAGGGCCAGGGATGGAATGCATGAGCAGAGAAGTAGACCCTCGTTAGGATGATAGCATAGCATCTACAGCAGTGGTTCTCAAAATTCAGTCCCAGGCCAAGAGCATTGACATCACTTGAGAATTATTAGAAATCCAAATCCTTGGGCTCATCCCCAGACTTCCTGAGTCAGAAACTTTGGGTTGAGGCTAAGTAATCCTTTTTAACAAGCCCTCCATGTGATTCTGATGTACAATAAAGTCTGAGAACCACTAGTCTATAGTAACAGAATATATAGGTGTGATGATGGTCAAGAAGTACATGTGGCCCTGGGAGCATGGGAAAGTCTCTCTGGTAGCTTCTGGTAGCTATTTTCTCAGGGACATAGGAAGAAGTCCTAAGAGTAAGGATTAGAGAGTTGTTGGAGATTTTATAGAATAGGAAAGGTTTGAAATAGGCTGTTTAGGAGAGTGGGTGAGTGAAGGATCCAGGGAATAGTGTGTGTGACTGGGAACAGTAAGTGCTCATGTGAGGCTCATGGTCACATGTCTACACTGAGACAGTCAATTTGATTGTATCTTTTCTCCAGCCATGGTTACCTGGAGTTGATAAGATACAAGAGAAATCCACAAGAGGAATAAATGAATAGGATGACTAATATCTTAAAAGTAGAAGCTTTATAGGTAAATGTCCCAGCATGGAAATTGTACTGTTCCCTAAAGACTAACTTACCTGTTTTTCTGGACATCCATGGTCCTGCCTGAAAGCCTGACCTATCAGCAACTTCCTGAAAGAGTCACGTCTGCAATCTTGCCATCACATCACACAGTGGAAGAGTCTTAGGCGCTGTGTGTAGCAAAGCCTGCCTAACTAGTTAGGTGGCAAACTGCTCAGAGCAATAGTGTGCACCCACAGAGTTCCCAGAAAGAACTGGTTTTTTTATTTTCTCCTCAGTGCACCATATTTTCCTTTCTTGGACAAAGTTATTATTTAAATATAAACTTGTCAATCACAGAAGATCACATATTAGTATCACATAGTAGGATTCTGTTTATGTGAAATGTCTAGAATGGGCAAATCCATAGAGACAGAACAGTAGATTAATATTTGATTGGGGCAGGGAGAAATGGGGGGATGGGTAGTGATAGAGAAAAGGTAAGGTGTTTCTTTTTGAGGTAGTGAAAATGTTCTGGAATTGACAGTGGTGATGCATGTATCTGTGAATATCCTATCAAGAAAGTGTACACTTTATATGGGTAAATTGTATGGTTAGGAGTTACATCTCAGGAAAGCTGTTTAGAAAAAAAAACTTACACACTTACACATTTAATAACTTATTCTTATGGATGAACATCAAGAATTTATTAATGAAAATGAACCAAATCATTTAAACCTGTAACTGAATTCTTTTGCACCAATTTAAACAAATAGAAGAGCTTCCTTCAAATGCTGAGAACCTTCTGATATATTTTAAAAAGCAAACAAGGGCCACCTGGGTGGCTCAGTGGTTGAGCGTCTGCCTTTGGCTCAAGTCATGATCCCAGGGTCTGGGATTGAGTCCCGCATCAGGCTCCTCTCAGGGAACCTGCATCTTTCTCTGCCTATGTCTCTGCTTCTCTCTGTGTGTCTCTTATGAATAAACAAATAAATAAAATCTTTTAAAAATAAATAATTTTTAAAAATTTAAAAACCAACTTCTAGTCTCTGATATGAAAAGTAACTTCCAGGAGTTAAGCTATTTTTTCTTCTAAAAAAAAAGAAAGAGGAAGGAAGAAAGAACACCAGTTCCCACTCTGTAGTGCTGTGTTGTGAGTAACTTGGACTTGACACTGTAATTAGTTCTACTTTTCAAGGCTAGATCCTCTCTGATCAATCAAAACAAATGCTGGGAGTCTGGGTGATAATGATCTCTTCTGTTCCTAAATGGCATATGCCATTATTAAGAAAAAAGTTCATTGCTGCCTTCCATCAGCTTCATGGATAAGCATTAACAGTGTCCTATGTCTTCCATTGTCTTTTTATTCTAAGGTTAGAGACTTCCACTCCTTTTTATACCATCATTGAAATGTACAACTTGATCCTGTTTTAAAGCATGCTGGTGCTTATTTACCTCATGTTCCTGGTGATTTAAGGTGACTCCATGGGGTGCCTAGGTGGCTCAGAGGTTGAGCATCTGACTGATTACAGCTCAGGTCAGGATCTCAGGGCAGTGAGATTGACCCTCTTGTAGGCTCCACACTCAGTGGGGAGTCCACTTGACATTCTCTCCCTTTCTCCCTCCATCCTTCCCCCTGCTCTTATGCACAAGTTCTCTCTAAATAAATGTTTTTAAATCTTTTTAAAAAATAAAGTGACTCCTTAACCATTTACCTTGGTCAGTATGTCTTTGTATAGGAGGAGTCCTAAGACCACATACTCCTGTCTTCCATTATCCAAAAATAAATTCAGAGGGTGACTGATCATTCACCCTCAATTTTTTTGAGATATTTATGGAAGTTATTGGATACTCATTGAGCAGCATAGGACTGTGCAGTCAGAGCATGAAGGAAACATCAGGAAGCCAAGTTAGCTTTTCAGCCAGTGGCTCAGTGACCTTGGGCAAGCCTTTTAATTTTCCATTTCCATATCTAAAAATAAGGAGCTGGATCAGGCATCTTGGAGTTCTTTCTAATGCTAACCTCTAGAAAAGGCAATGAGCAGAGAGGTGAAAAGCTGGGTCCCCAGAGTCAGAATGACCTGGTTGGAATTCCTGGTTTCCAATTTACTAGTAATCCAGTTTTAATTCTTTAGTGTCTCTATTGCCCAGTTCCCTCCTATCAAAGAAGAAAATGAGAGTCATACCTGCTGCTTAGGTACAGTCTGTAAGTTACTGATCACAGGGCTGGTCATAAAGTAGAGGCTAATGGTGTGTTTGTATGCAACTTGACACACAAGCAAAAGAGATGGCCCTGCACACACTTTTAGTCTAGCGTAAGTGAGATTGTTAACCACATAGTACAAAGTAACAGTCCCAAAAAGGCTCGGACAGCACACAGGAGAATATGAGTTTCAGGCTACTGAGTTCAGGGCCCGAACTGTTGGTTGGGAGAAAACGTAAGCTGAAGCTATACTTGTTTGTTTGTTTCTTTCCTTCCTCCCCTCTGGCTCTCCCAAGTTTATTTTGGTTTTGAAACCAGGCCCACCCAGGGGAGCTAACCGAGCAGCAGATCCTTCAGACTTTTCCTGTCTCCAAGCCTCAGACTGGCGGGACCCTCCCGCCCCGTTGGCTCTCAGGCGTCGCTTGCATTGCTGGGTGCCCTTCTGAAGTTTTCCAGCTTCCCCCAAAATGATTTCTAGGCCCCAGGCTTGGTGCCTAAACCCGCTCCTAGAATGCAGCCTTTCACCTTCTCTTCCCACCCACCCTGCTCTATTCAAAAAAACACCTCTGCAATCCCGTGGTAAATAAATTCATACAAAAAGAGAGTCTTGTTTATTTGATCTCAGCAAGCTACCGATGTGGTTCATCACGCAGCCAGTCCCTTGTCGGTGCCCTGGCTGGTTTGGAAGCATTGCTCTGGGTTTGAGGTGCCAAACTGCATTACTGCGGAGTTGTCCGAGCTGAAGCTGGTTGGACAGCTGCTGAACGTTGGGCTTAGCTCTGACTCCCAAGGCAGGATCACGGCTGGGCGATTGCCCCATTTGTGCCTAAAAGCTATCCTCACTTGCTTTGTCTCTGTGTTCAATGCATTACATAAATCAGTGCATTATCAGTTGCACAAAGGGCTTTGTTCTTGGGGCCAAATTAAGAATGAACACTTCCCAATAATTAAAAAAAAAAAAAAAAAAAAAAAAACAGGAGTATCCCACTGTTTAAATCAGAGGGTCAGCAAACCATAGCCTGAGGGCTGAATCCAGCCCACTGCCTCTCTTCATAAATAAAGTTTTATTGGGCAATGTTCATTCACTGATGTGTTTTCTGTGGCTGTTTTCACACTACATGGTATGCTGGAGTAGTTGCAAAAGAGACTATTTGACCCAACAGCCTGAAATATTTACTAGCTGGCCCCATTCAGATGAATTGTGCCAACCCCTGATTCAGATGTAGAGACATCAGATATGATAAATCCATTGAATATAGCCAAATAAATTATCTAGATTTCTTTCTTCCTATGAAGCATGTTTTCCTATAGATTTTATAAAGATCTATTTCATTTTTAAATTAAAACCAAAAGTATCAATAGAAAAATCTTGATAAACTCTGAAGGTCTCTCTATGAATATTGAGGCTATTCATGGAAGTTTCGGACTGGAAAGGTTTGGACTTTAGGTAGCATCTAATCTGATCTCATCTTTAAAAAAGAAAAAAGATTTTATTTATTTATTCATGAGAGAGAGAGAAGCACAGACACAGGAAGAGGGAGAGGCAGGCTCCATGCAGGGAGCCTGACATGGGACTCAGTCCTGGGTCTCCAGGATCACACCCTGGGCTGAAAGCAGCGCTAAACTGCTGAGCCACCCGGGCTGCCCTGATCTCATCATTTTGATGTGATGTGGGTTGGGAGTGAATAGCCAAGAAAGAATTCTTGAGAAATTTTGAGTGCAAAAAGGTGTCTTTTATTAAAGCGCGGGGACACTAACCATGAGCAGAAAGAGCTGCACTGGGATTGTGAGGAGCTATGGATTATTTACTGAGCTATGGATTATATACTTTTAAATTGGGAGGGGTAGAGACAAAAGTTTCCGAAAGTATTTTCCTATGTTAAAGAAGACTTAACTGGATCCTGGAGGTCTGGCTATGTTCAAGCTATGGTTGCTTTTTTTTTTTTTTTTTTTTTAATTCATGTGAGACACAGAAAGAGAGAGGCAGAGACACAGGCAGAGGGAGAAGCAGGCCCCATGCAGGGAGCCCTATGCAGGAATCATCAGTGAACTCCGGGGTCCTGAGCCAAAGGCAGATGCTCAACCACTGAACCACCCAGGCATCCCGCTGTGGTTAATTTTTGCCTCTGGCAAAGCGTTAACCATTAAGACAGTTGCAAGTTCTTTGAGGAATGTCAGACTGTTTATCAATGGATGGAAAGTTGTAAGAAAATTTAATCTTCTATACATTTCTTTTGCCTTTGTTCTCCTCATCAACTGGATAAGCTGAAGAAACTAGGAACCTAAAGATGGTTGTGCCTGAAATCACATGACAAGTTGTGTCCGTCAAAACCCATAACCTGGGGCTTCTAACTTCTTGCTTAGGGCCTTTTCCAGACTTACCTGCTCAGGGCTTTTTTGTTAGACCAAAACAAACAAACAAAGTCACTGAACAGAGTTGATTGTTGCTGCTATGAATTCAAATAACCAACCTCAGATGGGCCATCAGACATTGCCCTGAGGTCCTACTAAGTGTCTCTATTCAACATACCTTTCCATTTTCTGTAACGACTGTTTCAGATTTCATCTTCCAGAAACCTCTACCATTCCTGTCTTCCTTTGCTCTCCTTCGAAGACTTCACTTACTGCTCTAGAGAAAAACTTCTCACACACAAACTTGAATTATCCTGACATCAAACACATGAAGCCACCTGTGTCTGTGTCCATCCTGCCTTCCTCCCTTGCAGTGGGAGCTTTGTCCCTTCTCTGGATGGGATCCCTGCCCAAGGATTTTTCAGGATCAATTAACCCTTCTTTCTCCCTCTCTCCCCTTTCCTCCTCTCTCTCTCCCTCTCATATATTGCATCCTAAAAAAAAAGCAAAGAAAAAGAAAAAAGAAATGCCTATCATCCACACATCCCCTACAGCTAACTCCCAAAGATTTCTTCTCTCATTTGTAGCCAAATTTCTCAAAAGTGTCATCAATATTCACTGCCGTTGGGTCCCATCTTTTTCTACAACCTGACCTGTCTGGTTTCAGGTCCCCTCTTACAAAGCAAATAACACTCATTAAGGTCATTGATGATCTTCATGTTGTTTAATCCAGTGAACATTTTCCCAGCCTCATCTTACTTGACCTCTCGGCAGCATTCAATACCACTGATCAGTCTCTCCTTGACACAATACTCTTCCCTTAGAGTCCAAGACACAAAACTCTGGGATTTCTTTGTATCTCACAGACTTTCTCACTAGCTCTCTTGCTGCTCAGATTCCCCCATTAGCTCACATTTTTCTCCTGACCTGAAGGAATATTAGAGTTCCTCAAATGTTGATTGTAGATCCTCCTCTTTTTGATCTACATGCAATTGTAAAGCATCTCATCCATGTCAATGCCTTCAGTTACCAATTATTTATATACACATCTGTAGGCATCCTCCGAGTTTTTGAACACAAGTGGTCACAGCGATTTTTAAAAGGCAAATCTAATTATTTCCACTTCCTCTACTTCAGAGCCTTCAACCTACATTCATGTAGGATAAAAATAAAATTATGTTTATGGCCTGAAATTGTGTACTGGCCAGCCTCCTGTCTGCCTCCCCGGCCCTATCTTATTCCACGCTCCCTGCCCTCACCCCTCAGCCTGCACCAACATTTTGTCACCACTTACATGGGCCAGGCTCTTTCACCTCTCTGAGAATAAGGCTGTGCACACTGTCTCCCTATGCTTGGCATTGCCCTTCTCTCCCCTTCCACCTGGACAACCCCTACTCACACTTTGATCTCATCCCTGTGGGCACTCACAGGAATTTCATCCCACTCACATTTCTTCCAAGACTTCCTTGGCTAAGTCAAAGCCTGCATTTTAGTCTGTAACCTTATAACACTTAAAATCGAAACACTTAAAATTATAATTTTACCTTGAATTCCATTATTAACTTGATTAGTTAATGCTTTTACCCAAAAGGCAGTAAGCTCCATAAGGACAAATATCATGTGTTATCTTTGTTTTATACTGTGTGCCTAGCAGTGGGTAATCAGTGTAGGTACTCAATAAATATTTCATGAAACAATACAGGGATGAAGGAAAGGGGAAATAGAGTGAGTGGGTGGATAGATAGGTAGACCAGCAGTTATGACATCTTTGATCTTATATATATGCTTTAGCATAGGTTCTAGGCTGATGTGATGAAAATTGTGCAGATTTTCCATTAACTTGAGCAAGGGAAATATAAGCGCTTGACAACAATGGGAAGTCAGTATCTTGGTGGACATCTCTATATCACTTCTATACTTTTCCCAGCAACCCTCTATTTCTATGGGAATATAATAGCAAGTGCAGTGTGTATTTTTTAACTACCACAAATATTTCTAAAATGCAAACTTGTGGCTTCTGATTCATACATGTTGTTAGGGAGGAAAATCCAAGCTGTCTACATTCTTCTTCACTGTGATTCTACATGACTAATGTCATTAGGCAACCGCAGAAACTAAGGCATTGATCATAGGAAAATAAAAATGGTGTATGTGCTGGTTGTTTTGGCATGAAACCTTTGTTGGGGCAGATATTCATGCCAAGGATCCCTAGAATGAACTGCGTTATAGCATGCAATAGGGTCCAAAGAACTGAGCCCTAATTGAAACGAAACAACACCCTATAGTAATCAACTGAATCTAAATTACTGACCATTTTCCTAAATGTCTGTGAGACCAGAACCCTTGCCTTGACTCCTACATCCTTAAGTGCAATCCTCTTCAACAGTTATCTTAGAAGGGAACATATTTATTTTAGTGACACTGTCCTTACTCTAAATTATTTGCAACTCCTCTTTGGGGCTGCCTTCAAGGTCAAGAGTATATTATTAAATGCATCCTCAACCTTTTGAGAGTAAAATTTGATTTTTAGAAAAATCCAATGTTACGAAGAACCAAGTCTGGTGAATAAATTCAGGGATCAAGCTAAGTAATAGCATTTGGTCCAAATAAGATTTAAATCCAAAATGATACAGATTTTCTTATATAGGAAACAAAAAAAAAAAAGAAAGAAAGAAAGAAATGGACCTAAGGAGCCAACTAGTTCTCAATGAGGACTTCCAGAAATGTTTTAAGAAATGGAAAACATGCATAGCTTCATCAGATGACAGGGCTTACAAGTTCTGATGTGTTTGTTTTAAAACTCAATCTCATTTCTTTAGAGATTTGAACTGGCCATCCCCCAGGCAAGTCTTGGCCAGCGAGATGTGTTTTATTTGGATAATGTGGTGGTTTTCTTTAAAAATTGAGTCAAGATTTAGAAATCAAGAGATTTGAAGTACAAATTTGGATTTCTGATGTCCTCCAGAAAATCTGAAGATTTGACAAAACTCTTCCCATAACACTACAGGAGAGTCCCCTCCTGGATCAGAATACCTGTCACCTCCTTTATAAAGGAAACAGCCAGGCCTGCGTCCCCCACTGCCATTATCATCTGCCCCAACCTCACTAACTAAGGCTGCACCCCTGCCCCTTCACTGTTTATTGTACTACAGGACACTTGTTTATTTGATCGCCTAAGCATCACTCTCTAGATTGATAGCTGATGAAGGAGGGCATTTTTTTCCAGCATTTGTTCACTGCCATATACCCAGTGCCTGGTACAGAGCTGGCACTGATACATATCTGCTGAATGAATGAATGTCTAGCCCCTGTGGGCACTCGTATTTACAATTCATCCTTTAAAGTCACACTTAGTTAATAAGAAGATTTTAGGTATAAAATCAGGAATATTTTATTTCTTTTCTGTATTATTTATTCTATGTCCCTGTCATGTTGCATTTAGTCTTCACAACAATTTTGTGAAGGATGCATTACCTCTGAATTTTTCTTCCAGTTCTTTTACCTTTCTGTTGTATTCATTTCATTGAATTGTATCATTTCATTCTTTTGAACAGATACTAAATTCTGTACGTAGTTCAGAATCTGAAGTATAATAACAAGACTGCTGTGAAGTCCTCCAACCCCCATACCTTAATCATCAAGGCCAGGAATGGTGCTCATTTCTTGGATGTCCATGTATAGATATCCTTTATATATACACTTACATATTCTTTCTTTGTGTTCATAGATATTTCATTCCATATACACCATTATGCACTTTTTCTTTTATTTTAAATCTTTTTTTTTTAATTTTTTTTTTATTTTTTTATTTATGATAGGCACACAGTGAGAGAGAGAGAGAGAGGCAGAGACATAGGCAGAGGAAGAAGCAGGCTCCACGCACCGGGAGCCTGACGTGGGATTCGATCCCGAGTCTCCAGGATCGCGCCCTGGGCCAAAGGCAGGCGCCAAACTGCTGCGCCACCCAGGGATCCCCTATTTTTAAATCTTATATATTTATTTGAGAGAGAGTGTGTGTGTATGCCCACCTGAGAGAGTGGGTGGAGGGGTTGGGGAGGGGCAGAGGGAGAAGAGAGAGAATACCAAGCAGATTCTGCACCAAGCATGGAGCCTGATGGAAGGCCCAGTCTCACAACCCTGAAATCATGACCCGAGCTGAAATCAAGAGTCAGCCACCCAGGCACACATAACAGTATTTCTTTTTTTTTTTTTAAGATTTTATTTATTTATGCATGAGAGACAGAGAGAGAGAGAAAGAGAGAGAGAGAGAGAGAGAGGCAGAGACACCGGTAGAGGGAGAAGCAGGCTCCATGCAGGGAGCCCGACGTGGGACGATCCCAGGTCTCCAGGATCACAGTCTGGGCTGAAGGCAGTGCTAAACCGCTGAGCCACTGGGGCTGCCCCATAACAGTATTTCTTAAAGTTTATTCAATTCCGACTCATCAGGAGTTCCATTATTCTTATTTTACACCCATATAGCATTCTATTGGTGACTATCAGATCCTTTACTTACCTGGTCTCTATTGATGGATATTTATGTTTTGCATATCTCCTTTTATAAGTGTTCAAGATATGGGTGTTACAAGTGTTTAAAAAATAAGATTGTGGGATCCCTGGGTGGCGCAGCGGTTTGGCGCCTGCCTTTGGCCCAGGGCGCGATCCTGGAGACCCGGGATCGAATCCCACATCGGGCTCCCGGTGCATGGAGCCTGCTTCTCCC
Organism: Vulpes vulpes; assembly: GCF_048418805.1. NCBI lineage: Eukaryota > Metazoa > Chordata > Mammalia > Carnivora > Canidae > Vulpes > Vulpes vulpes. The sequence goes on from NC_132790.1 coordinate 70,147,160, forward strand.
TCTGCCTGTGTCTCTGCCTCTCTCTCTCTCTCTCTCTCTCTGTGTGTGTGTGTGACTATCATAAATAAATAAAAATTTAAAAAAAAAAAATTAAAAAAAAAATTAAAAAAATAAATAAATAAGATTGTGGTAGTTGCTATATTTTGCACTGTAGTTAGAAAGTCTCCCTATTTTAAAGCTATTAAAGGATTCTCACAAGGTTTTTCTAAGACTTTCATTTGTTACATTTAAATCTTTCATCTACTTGGCATTTAACCAAATTATCTTATGAGGTATAAGATATGAATTATGGATTCAACATGAGTTTATTGGTTGCTCCATCTCCATGACTTAAATAAGTCCACTTTTATCATACTGTAAGTTTCTACATAGTGAGGTTTCTGAACTTTATTTTCTTTATTTTCTGAACTTCTGTTCCATTCATCTGTTATCTATTCATGCACTAATACTGCATTATTTTAATCATGAAGTGATTATAGTATGCTTTAATAAGTGATAGGGCTAATTCCCCCTCATTTTTCTTTTCCAAATTTCGCACATATTTAATATTATGTCAAGGTAATATTCACATATTCTTGCTTCCCTGTACGTTTTTAGAGTTGTCAGGAACAAGCAGTGAATATAACATTCTATTTTGCCACGCTTCAAAATCAAATTTTTTTTTTACTCAGTGGACTTATTACTATGATTAGCAATTTTACTACTCCTTATATTGAGCCATCCTTGCTTTCCTGGTAATACTCCATTTTATCTAATCTGTTGTTCTTTCAATTATTCCCAAGAGTTATTTACTGATATAGTCCTTAAGATCTTCCCATCAATATAAATATGTGATCTGGGCAGATTTCTTTTTTTATGTTGTCTTTTTCATATTTTTGATATGATACTATACTGGTTTCACAGAAATCATTGGGAATGTTTCTTCTTTCTTTGTGCCTTCAAAAATTTTCATAGCTTTTTCTTTTCTTTTCTTTTCTTTTTTGGTCTATGAAATAATCCATACATGAAATCTTCTGGATTTGGTACTTTCAGAGAGGGTAGAGGAATTCTTTGACAGTGTTCAATTTTTTTCCATCATTATTAGTCAGTATGGACTTCTCTTTTATTTATTTTGTTACTTTGTATTTTTTAAGAAAATGAATTAATCAAGGTTATCAACTTATTTGCACAGTTATTCAAAGTCATCTATTATAGTTCTAATTCTCAGATATTTAATTATTTTTCTATTCCTAATTCTGTGAATTATTATTTCTCTCTTTTTTAAATTAGATCAGGTAATACTTCATCTACTTATTGTTTTGTCTTTTTTTTTTCCCTAAGAGTTAACTTTTGGATATCTTTATTCATAGTCTCGTTACACTATTTTCTTTTTTCTTTTTTTTTAAGATTTTATTTATTTTTTTAAGACTTTTTTAAAAAAAGATTTTATTTATTTATTTATTCATAGAGATACAGAGAGAGAGAGGCAGAGACACAGGCAGAGGGAGAAGCAGGCTCCATGCAGAGAGCCTGACATGGGACTCCATCCAGGGTCTCCAGGATCATGCCCTGGGCTGCAGGCGGCGCTAAACCGCTGCACCACCGGGGCTGCCTGATTTTATTTATTTATTCATGAGATACAGAGAGAGAGAGAGAGAAAGACACAGGCAGAGGGAGAAGCAGGCTCCCTGCAAGGAACCTGATGTGGAACTCGATCCTGGATCCTAGGATCATGCCCTGAGCCAAAGGCAGACACTCAACCGCTGAGCCACCCAGTCGTCCCATGTTACACTATTTTCTGTTACACTACTTTCTGACTTCTTTCAGCTTTTCTTTACTGTGTGTTCTTTTTCTAACATACTTATTGTTAAATACATGATGTACTTGGGGGTTTTCTTCCAACTTTATAGAGGTATGATTTATAAATAAAAATTATATATATGAAAAAAAATTATATATATGTAGATTGTACATGATTTTAAGGTGCTATGACTTAATATATGTATACACTATTAAATTATTATCATGATCAAGTTAATTAACATATCTATCACCTCATATGGTTATCATTTGTGTGTGTGTGTGTATGTGTGTGTGTGTGTATGGTGAAAATACACTCTATTAGCAAATCTCAAGTATACAATACAGTATTATTAACTATAATCACCATGCTGTACATTAGAGCTCCAGAACATATTTATTTTGTAACTGAAAGTTTGTACCCATTCACCAACATCTCACCATTTCCTCTACCCCCCATTCCCTGCTCCTAGCAACCACCATTCTACACTCTGATTCTATGCGTATTTTAGGTTCCACATATAAGTGAGATTGTACAGTACAGTATTGTACTGTACAGATTGTACAGTATTTCTGTATCTGGCTTATTTCACTTAGCATAATGGCTTCCAGTTATCATCCATGTTGTCACAAATAGCAGGATTTTCTCTTTTATGGCTGAATAATATTCCACTGTATATATATCATATTTTCTTTTTTTTGAGGGTTTTATTTACTTATTTATTTTACAGAGAGAGAGAGAGACCACAAGCAAGGGGAACAACAGGCAGAGGGAAAGAGAGAGCAGGCTCTTCATGGAACAGGGACCCTGATGTGGGGCTTGATCTCAGGACTCTGGAATCATGACCTGAGCCAAAATTAGACATTTAACTGACTGAGCCACCCAGGCACCCCTTTATACCATATTTTCTTTATCTGTTCATCCATTGATGGTCACTTAAGTTGTTTCTGTATCTTGGCTATTGTAAATAATACTGCAATGAACATTGGAGTGCAGATACTTCAAGATATCAATTTCATTACCTTTGGATATATACCTAGAAGTAAGATTACAAGATCATAAGGCAGTTCTATTTTTAGTTTTTTGAGGAAACTCCATAATGTTTCCCATAATTGCTTACCAATTTACATTCCCACCAACAGTGCATCACAGTTCTACTTTCTCCACGTTCTCAGCAGCATTTGTTATCTTGTCTTTTTGAAAATAACCACTCCGAGTTGTGAGGTGATATCTTATTGTGGTTTTGATTTGCATTTCTCTGATGATGGGTGATGTTGAGCATCTTTTCAGGTACCTGTTGGTCATTGGTGTGCTCTCTTTGAAAAAATGTCTGTCAGGTCTTCTGCTCACTTTTAAATTGGATTGTTTAGGTTTTTTGCTATTGAGTTTATGAGTTTCTTATATATCTTGGATACTAACCCCTTATCAGATGCATGGTTTGCAAATATTTTCTCCCATCCCATGGGTTTCCTTTTCATTTTGTTGATAGTTTCCTGAGCTGTACAGAAGATACAGAAGATTTTTAGTTAGATATATATTCCCACTTGTTGATTTCTGCTTTTGTTGCCTGTGCCTTTGGTGTTGTATCCAATAAGTCATTGTCAAGGAGCATTTTCTCTATGTTTTCTTCTAGGAGTTTCACAGTTTCAAGTCTTAACCCATTTCAAGTGTTAAACCCATTTCAAGTTGAGGTTCTTGAATGACTTAAGGATGTAATTTCATTCTTTTGCATAAGAATATCCAGTCTTCCCAGCATCGTTTATTGAAGAGCATATCCTTTCCCTACTGTGTATTCTTGGCACACTTGTCAAGTATTAGTTGATTTTATGAGTTTATTTCTGAGCTGTCTATTCTATCCCACTAGTCTATATATTTTTATGTAGTACCATACTATTTTGATTATTATGGCTTTGTAATATAGTTTGAAATCAGGAAATGTAATATTTTGGATATTTGGAGTCTCTTGTGGTTCCATGAGAATTTTAGAATTTTCTTCCTATTTCTGTGCAAAATGCCATTGGAATTTTGATAGAGATTGCATTGAATCTATAGATGACTTTGAATAGTATGGATATTTTAACAATATTAATTCTTCTGATCCATAAACAAAGGTTATCTTTCCATTTACTTCTGTCTTCTTCAATTTATTTCGACATTTTCTGTGTAGAGGTCTTTCCTTTGGTTAAATTTATTCCTAATTATTTTATTCTTTTGATGCTATTATAAATCACATTTTTTAACTCCTTTTTCAGGCAGTTTACTGTGACTGTATAAAAATAATTTTGTATCCTGCAGCTTACTGAGTTCATTAATTAGTTTTAACAGTTTTTTTGTGGAGTCTTTAGGATTATCTATATATCAGATCATGTCAGGGCTCCTGGGTGGCTCAGCCGGTTAAGCAGCTGCCTTTAATTCAGGTCATGATTCCAAGATCCTGCTTCTCCCTCTCTCTCTGCCTCTCCCCCTTTCTCTGCCCCTCCCCCTTTCTCTGCCCCTCCCCATCTCCCTGCCCTCCCTCTCCTTCTGCCCCCACCCCACTCATACTGTCTTTCACTATCTCTCTCTCTCTCTCCAAAATAAATAAATCTTTTTTTTTTTAAAGATCATGTCATGTGCAAACATAAGGAGTTTAACTTATTATTTTCCAATTTGGATGCCTTTTATTTTTTTTTCTTGAATAATTGCTCTGGCTAAGACTTCCAGTACTATATTGACTAGAAGTGGTGAGAATGGATACCCTTGTCTTGCTCCTGATCTTAGAGGAAAAGCTTTCAGCTTTTTACCATTGACAATGATTTTAGTGAGCTAGGCATATATGGCACTATTATGTTGAGATGCATTCCTTTAACTAAATTGTTGAGAGTTTTTAATTATAAAAGAATATTGAAATTTGCCAAATGCTTTTCTGAATCAAATGAGATGATCATATGATTTTTATCTTTCATTCTGTTAATGTGATATATCACATTTTTTGATTTGCACATGTCAGACTATCCTTATATCTTGGGGATAAATCCCACTTGATCATAGCATTTGATCCTTTTAATATGCTGTTGAATTCAGTTTACCAGTATTTTGTTTAGAATTTTTGCATTTATGTTCATTAGGGATATTGGCCTGCAGTTTTCTTTTTATGCAGGGTCATTGTCTGGCTTTGGTATTAGGGTAATGATGGCCTCATAAAATGAGTTTGAGAGTGTTCCCTTCTCTTGAATTTTTTGTACAATTTTGAGAAAGGTTAATATTAATTCTTTAAATATTTGGTAGAATTCACCAATGAAGCTATCTGGTCCTGGGCTTTTATTTTTGGGGAGGTTTTTAAACACTGCTTCAATCTCCTTACTCGTTATTGATCTGTTCAGATTTTCTACTTTTTTTTTACTTAATCTTGATAGGTTGTGAGCATCTAAACATGTATTCAATCCTTCTAAGTTACCCAATTTGTTGGTATATCATCATTTATAGTGGTCTCTTCTTATCCTTTATATCTCTGTGATATCCAGTACAATGTCTCTTTTTTCATTTATAATTTTATTTAAGTCCTTTTTTTTGGCTAATCTACTTATAATTCTGAAATTTGTTATCTTTTTAAAAAATCAACCCTTGGTTTTGTCAATATTTCTATTTTTTTCTCAAGATTTTATTTATTTTAGAAAGAGCACACACCAGCAGTGGGAGGGGCAGAGGGAGAAGGACAAGCAGACTGTACACTGCGTGCAGAGCCCAAAGGAGGGCTCAATCCCATGACCCTGAGATCATGGCCTGAACTGAAATCAAGAGTTGGCACCCAATCAACTAAGCCACCCAGGAGTCCCTCTACTGTCTTTTTATTCTCTACTTCATTTTTTTCTGCTTTTATCTTTATCATTTCTTTCTTTCTGCTAACTTGGTACTTAGTTTATTCTTTTTCTTTTTCCTTGAAGTATAAGATTAGGTTTTTTATTTGAGATTTTTCTTTTTTCTTAATGTAGCTGTTTATTACTCTAAACTTCTCTCTTAAAACTGCTTTTCCTAAAAAAAAATAAAAATAAAAAAAAATAAATAAATAAATAAATAAAAAACTGCTTTTCCTACAGCCCATATGTTGAATTTCCATTTTTGCTCATCTCAAGGTACTTTGTTATTTCCCTTTTGATTTCTTTTGACCAATTGGTTGTTCAGGAGCATGTTGTTTAATTTCCACATAGTTGAGAAATTTTCTCCCATGATTTCTTGTCTGGGTGATCTGTCCATTCATGAAAGTAGAGTACTAAAGTCCCCTATTGTCATTATATTGCTGTTCATTTCTTTCTTTAATTCTGTTAAATTTACTTTATATATTTAGATGTTCCAATGTTAAGTGCATATATATTTGCACTTATATCTTCTTGATGAATTGAGTTTTTCAGGGGAGGACTTTCTTGGTTTTTAAGCATTTGTAGTCTGTATGTGACTGCTTTTCTTTCTCTTGTTTAAATTTCTAAGTTCATTATATTGTGGAAACATTATTTTGCCTTTAATATTTCAACTGTAGGGAAGATTCCTTATCACCTACTATTGGTCACATTTTATAATTATTTGGGTTTCTTTCTGTTATTCTGTAATTATTATGTTTTTCAAGTATAAAATTTCATACTGTTAGATTAACATTATTAATAATATTCTGATATTCTTTCTTTATATTTACTTAAATTTTCAAGGAATGCAAGGTATATTAAAGGCTTCAACTACTATTGTGCTTCCATTTATTTTGCCTTGTACTCTGTAGTTTTTAACTTCATATATTTCAGTGCTGTGTTATTTGAAGCCTAAAGATTCATGATGGTTATATTTTCTACCAGATAAATAATTTTAAGACACATGGAGAGACGCCTGGTTGGCTCAGTGGTTGAGCATCTGCCTTTGTTCAGGGTGTGACCCTGGAGTCCCAGGATTGAGTCCCACTTTGGGCTCCCTGCATGGAGCCTGCTTCTCTCTCTACCTATGTCTCTGTGTCTCTCATGAATAAATAAATAAAATCTTAAAAAAAAAGACAGATGGAGACTGAAACATTGGACCAACAGGTGGTTAATACTATCCCTAATTTATTGAAGCAAATCTCAAAACTAAAGACTTTTGGTGACAGGTGTACCTGTGAATGAGCCAGGGACAAATGCATGTAGTAATAAGATGCTTTATTAATGAGGAAAAGTGACATAAGAATAGACCAAGAATATATGCTTGGTCTTCTAATCACTTCTTCCTGGAGTTTGATTCTTCTTACTATAAGTTTTGTGAGAAAGGGCAGCAACTGTGGATCCAGCAACTAGCACAGTGCTCTGCCCTTGTCCTTGGTAGACACTTGGGAAGTAGTTGTGAATTAATGAATTAATTAATTAATTAGAGGTAAGACTATCTCTGGAGATGCCAAAAGACATTAATTAATTAATGCAGAAGTACCAAAATTCCAAATATGTGTTACAGACCCCAGTAATTGGTATCAGCATTTGTCCTACCTCTGCATCTAAATATGCCACTTCTTACAAAGCAGACAGTTGTGTTTTACATTCCTTCAAAAATTTTCATAGACTTACCCCAGGAGCCAGAACATAATATATTAAGCATTCCTCCTGAATGTGTACAGATTTCTTACTTACGTTATGATCCCGACTGAGAAGGCATAACAGGCATACCAGAGTTGGGATTTTGTAGCCCTGGCCTTTGTCTAGTTTCTGGGTCAGAGGTAAACAGCCCCTGCCAGAGAGATTCAATCCCAAAGCAAAAATGACAAGTTGTACTTGTGATGAAGCAAAGTCACATCCCTCTGAGAATTGAGTTCCTCATGTTGTCATGTGAAAATACTAGAGACCAAGTGTCAGTTAAAAATAACAATTCTTTTAAAATATGAAGCAGTATGGGGGCAGACCAGAAAGAAAATGTCAAAATATCAGTGGTTAACTCTAGCACAGGTTTTAATTTTTTTTTCTCCTTTATACTTTCTGTGTTTGCAAACATTTTCATGTGAACAGGTATCATTCTTATACTTAAAAAAAAAGTTTAGAAATGTAATTCTCTGAAGTCTTCCATTCTAACTACCCTTCAGCTAGGGAGTTGTAATTTCTCACACTTGCTCAGTTCCTGGCTGGAAATAATAATAATTTCTCACACTTAGCAGGAGCAGGTTTGAATTCAGTCACTGCTGCTGGTTCTGGTACTGCAGTGTTGTACAACATTGCATATGCTGCTAACATGCAACATGCTACAAGTTATGCCATTCACATCCAACCACCAGGGTACAGGGAAGAAAACAGAATCACAGTAGTTAATTCAAACAGAAGGATTTAGTACAATTAATTGGTTATTGTACTAGTGCTGGAGCACCAAAAGAGCAAAAAGGACCACTGAAGTAACCCAGCTGCAAGAAGTAGCTGTCACCCTTAGATATGAGGTTACTAGGATCTAGCTCAGAGAAGCAGTCCTATGGATCTGGCACTCCAGCCAGCTGCTGCTAGAACCTCTGTGGATTACAAAGAGACTACCTCTGGAGATGCCAAAAGACATAAGAGGTTAGCCACTGCCAGTAGTCACTGCTAGCAGATGCTCAGAATTGAGGGAAGGAGAGATCATGAGAAAAAAGGAGATGCTGGGATCCCTGGGTGGCGCAGGGGTTTGGCGCTTGCCTTTGGCCCAGGGCGCGATCCTGGAGACCCGGGATCGAATCCCACATCAGGCTCCCAGTGCATGGAGCCTGCTTCTCCCTCTGCCTATGTCTCTGCCTCTCTCTCTCTCTCTCTGTGACTATCATAAATAAATAAATAAATAATAAAAAAAAAGGAGATGCTTTCTCTCTTCTCACCTTCCACTCTCCCTCTAGTGCCTCCTATAGGCAGAATCAAATAGAATGCCCTCTGACAAGGGACTGTGGGAATGAGTTTACAAAGTCCCAGCTCCAGAATCACAGCAGAAAATAGAAGAGTTGGTTTGGAGCTGAGGGGCAATTGGTAACCAATTGGCACTCGGCTTTTGGGTAGGAAAGACTGCCATTTTGTAAGGAACAGCCACCCTGCTTTGTCCATTGTACTGTTCCAGACTTTCCATTTGAACAACTACGGATGGCCCACTTATAGCATTTTACGAAAAGCACCTTTCCTTTATTAAGGAACTATTCACTGGTGAGCCCTTTATAAACTTTTCTGGCAGCATGGATATGGGACTGAACCTGGTAGAGTAAGAGGGGTCAGGACTCAAGGGCAGTTCATTTGCACACACTTCTATCCAGTTGGTATATTTGTAAGGCTTATTCTCATGAACTCAACCACAGAATAATAGGAACAATATCCTCAATCAAATGGAGCAGTGATTATTAATAGAACTTCTAATTTTCTGAACAACCACGTAACCTTTGTTGAACTCGGAAAATGTCTCGTATCTAACAAGAAATGTCTGCCTGCCACTTAGGGAATATGTGTCTCACTGATGCTGTGCTGGGCATGTGAGAGAGTTTCAGACTCATTACAAGTGAACTTTTCAAATCATTTGTGTCAACCTGTCCAAACCCTGTGTTCTATATATTAAAATTTCAACTGCCTAATATTCTGAGCTAGAAATTGTATTTTTTTAAACTAACCCACAGGTACAATTGTTGCTCAGCTCTTGACTTCATAGGTAGCAATAGCGACAATTCACGGTCAGGACCTTCCATTTAGAGAAGATTTAAGCTCAGATTCTTCAAAAAAAAAAACTTGGCTTAGGGGTCAGGGGGCATAACTTTGATTTTTCTCATATAGCAGTGTTTACCTTTAGACATTTAACATCTGTGCCTCAGCATCCTCATTTGTAAAAGATACAATAAGAAGATTGTGAAGATTGTGAACATCGGATCATATAACCTATGTAAAAAGGTGCTATAAATGCATATAACCACCAATATTCTTATAAAAGGCAGACAAGTATAGTGATGTACAGCATAAAGTCTGGAACCACAAAACCTGGGTTCAATTCTTGGGTCTCCCATTTAAAAATCTTTATGACCTTGGCCAAAGGAGTCACATTTGCTAACTTTAGATCTCTTGGCTGTAAAATGGTGATAGGACCACCTACATCACAGTTTGTTGAGAGTAATAAAAGAGGCAGTATATGCAGGTCACTTGGCAGAATGGCAAGCATAATAAGCACTTAATAAATGTTACATGCTATCACTATTGCTGGCCTTTATTATAATCCTTAGTTTCAAGGGAACCATATATACAGGTACAGGTGTATGGTGAGTAATATTTTAACATATGAACATAAATATCATATTCTTTTTTTCTCTACTCAATTTCATTGAATGTAAATAGAAACTCTATATTTGTTACTGTTACTGACTGTATCACAAAGCTAAGCCCATGTTTGGTCTAGCTCATCTTTGTACTGGAGCTTAAGAGTCCCTGGTAGCTCTTTGTACACATTTGTACATTTCATGTGGGATCTCATTATTTATTTGGTGTTTTAGAAACTGGCTGATTTCTCTTTTACTGGAAATCTTTGTTTTCCAATCACTTGGATGTGTTTCTCCTGAAAACCATGTGATTCATTGCTATGTAAGGCAGGTCAAATCAACGTTGCTAGTTGATGACCAAGGCCTACTGTCTTTCATATAAGAAAATGGAGAGGCAAGTGAGTCTTGTTTACAATAAACTTTTTTATGACTCTAGAGATGGTACAACTGAAGTGTACCAAATCACATCTGTTAAAACTATCATTTTTAGACCAAAACAATGTTTTTGAGGGAATATAGAAAAATATTGATTTTTCTCACAGAGAAAGCATTAGTTAAGTCCCAACAGAGAACACCCAAATAGTTCTCATTAATTGTCTCAGTGCTGCTTAAAAGAGTCAGTTTTACAAGTGCTACTGCCCCCAAAGAAGTGAGTTATCCTCTTATCAAATATTTTACACAGTAACAGGCTAAAGAATGGAAATCCCATCCTTTCCTAATGTTGTTAACTGTTTTGTAAAAAAAATAGTTGTGCCCTGACAAATAGTATGTCTATACTATGACCTTTTTGTAAACTACATCCATGCATGGAGTAAACCAAGTTCTCCACAGATAGCAATGGCATTTGGTGAACACTCTACTTACTCTGTTACCCCCTTGCAATCCACTTCACCTACCGCAGCAAGAGAACACAGCTTGACACGCCAGCTCCTCTCTCATCATGCAACAAAATAACAAAGACCCTATGCAGTTAAGTCCTTAGTAGCTGGTACTCAGTTCTCTAGAATCTGTGATTAATGATGCATAACAATAACAACTCACAGTTATTGAGCACTTACTACATATAAGGCCCCATCCTAAGCATTTCTTTTTTATGAATTCATTTAATCTTCATAACATCTCTGTAAGAGATATACTGTCTTTGTCCTATAGGACAAGTGTACAAATGATACTAAAACAAGCTGATGTAGATACTCTATCCAAGCATCCAAACTGCATGGTTAGAATAATTTTAGCCCAATCAACCACACTTTGCACAAGTGTGCAAAGATCTGAAAAGACCCTCAGTTCACACCTGGATCTTGACCAGGAAGACTGACATGACTGACCCTCATTGCAAGGATGGTATAATGATTTGCAGTGTCTATGTTCCATAGAGTTGGGTTTTTTTTTTAGTTAACCTTTCTATCCCACACATCTTCATGGCCCTTTGCACTTCTCCTAGAGTAACAAATACTACATCCTCTAATTAAAATTGCTATGTCATGTCATCTCTACTGGGCAGTGCTAGCAGAGGGAATGAGGAGGGCTTAGTCATCCCTGTACCCATCATGGCACCCAGCTGAATGATGTGCATATGGCAGGTGGGAAGCAGTATGTCTCAGCAATCAAAAGCACTGGCTCTGGGTTGGCATCCCAACTCCTCCTCTCACCAGCTGGGAGATACAGGGCAAGTTTCTCTGTAACCCTCTGTCTCATCAATGAGCAGAAAACAACTGTGAGTGTCTTTTCCTTCAGTTTGGCTATTGATGAGATATTGGCTGTGTCCTCAGAAATTTCCTAAAGACATAGCAGTCCCCAAGAATCTTCCTGTATCACAGCATTGCTCACATCTTAGGGAATGCCTAGTGAAATGGTTGAAGCCATGACTCGGAGCAGCCTCCTGACCTTTAAACCAGACCCTCTGTGCTTGGGAAAGCACATATCTAGATTGTGAGCAGAGAAATGGGCAGGTGAGCAGAAGGAAGGTTTCACTCTTCCTACCTAATGGAATGTGCTGTTGAGCTCCCAAAGGAGGAGGAAGGGTCCTCATTGAGCAGTCGCTATCCATCATTTTAATCATAACATGCTGTCATTGTTCCATACATGTTACTAGATAACCAGAACATCAGTGAGTTGAAAGAAGGTTCACAGGGCTGCTAGCCAAGCAGCATCTCAGTTCACAGCTGCAGACAAACAGAACTCTGTGATGTGTGGGAAAAGTGGCCATCAGTAGATGGTAAATGTCAACATGGCTAGAGTCTTTCTTGGCATTTTAAGTTCAAAAGTGTCAAATCTGTACAGAGCTCTGTTTCACACCAAGTGGCTGCTTGCTTTCCAAAACGGCCGGTCCTGAAAAAGACCAAAATTTGAGGAGGTGTGGAAGTTATTAGGGGAAAGGCATTTAATCCAAATAAATTACTCATGAGTTAAACCTTGATCAAAAATACTGTTTACATTTCTTTACTAATAGATGTCCCTGACAGCCAATGAAGACTAAGGAAGGCTCTCCCAGCTCCGATTCCAAACTCAAGCCAGGGAAAATCCAGATGATTAATAAGAAATAATAACAGCCTATGTTTCTTTTTCAGTTTTATATTTGACACCTGTATGATACTTCAGTTAAAGGTGCATTTTTAACAGTTTTATTGAGACACAATTCACACAACAGAGTCCACCCACTGAAAGTGTACCATTCAGTGGATTTTAGTATTTTTACAGAAACATGCAACTCTCACCCTAATTTCATCTTAAGGCATTTCCATCACCCCCAAAGAACACTTGCTCCCACTAGCAGTCCCTCCTGTCCCTGCACCTATCCTGCCACTCATCCCCACTGCCCCACCTGAGATAACTACTAATCCACTTCCTGTCTCTGTGTGATTTTTTTTTAACCTAGACATTGCCTAGCAGTCCCTTCCCTTGATTTATAATTAGAATCAAATGATAAGTGTTCCCTCAAAATCTGTCATTTTTGAGAAAATTCATTTTCTTCATGCATCACTGAGCCTTCCCTCCTCCATTCAGCCCCCGGCTCCTCCACCACCTACAGAGGAGAACATCGTTCTTCATTTCACGAGTATTTATTGAATGCCTGCCATGTACTGCCTGAACACTTGGGGTAGTCAGTGAACAAGACAATGGCCATTGGCCTCATGGAGCTGACCTCCTAGCACAGAGAGACAGAACAATAAGCAAAAACAAGAAGAAAAGAAGTGAAGTGTGCAGTGTGTTAAGATGTGCTGTGTATTATGGGGAAGCAGGAGTGGAGTAGGATAAGGAGCATTGGGAAGGCAATGCACAGGGAAGGGGCAAGTTACAGCAGGGAGTGGGGTGGTCAAGGCAGACATTTCTGAGAAGTTAAAGTTTGTAAGACTTCATGGAGGTGAGGGAGGTGACCTGAGCATGTGTCAAGGGACAAGCATTTTGGGCAGGGGAACAATCCCAGTGCAAAGGCTCTCTGATGGGGACAAGGGGAGCAGGGAATTGGTGAAGCTGAAGAGAGCGAAGTAGGAGACCATGACAGAGAATCAAATGGGGCAGATTATTGGTGCCCCAGTGGGGTATTGAGCAGAGAGTTCACCGGCTGGCTCATATATTCTCAAAGGACTGCTCTGACTGCCATGTTGAAAGGAGACCCAGAGGGAGCAAAAGCAGAACAGGGAGGCCTCCCAGACACTATTTTAGAGGCCACATTAGAGCAGCAGTTCTCAACCTTGGCTGTTCATCTGAACCCCTTGGGCAATTTTACAAAACTAAGGCCGGAGTCATACAATACTAATTGGTTTAGGATACAGTCTGGGCCTTGGGACTTTGCAAAGCCACCCAGGTGATTTGATACAGAGCTCAGGTTGACATTAGTGTTTTAGGAGCTCTAAGCAGTCTCACCAGTTCGACTTTGCAGCTGGGAAACAAAAACCCGCAGCTGGCCCTGGCCACTCCTGGCAAAGGTATGCTGAGAGGGGACCGGAGATCTCACGGCTGCGGGAGGGCCAGAGTTGGAACAGCAGGCAGTTTGTAGAGCAGGATGAGGCTGCGTGAAGCCCAACTTGAGGATGTCCATCCCATTCTTTGCCTAGATCCAAACCCGAGTCTGAATGTGAGAGCTGGGCTTTCTCCCTGCATTTAACAGAGGACTTGTTGTCATCTATCAGGGCAGAATAGAAGGTTAAGGCTTGAACCTCAGGAAGTGAGTATGTGATTCATTCAACAAGCATATTGTGGGAATTATAGTTACAGTGTGCCTGACATTGTGCACAGAGTGGCTGATAAAAAGGTAAGGTCTAACCATCCTTGCCTGATCCAGATGGCTCAAAGTTAATGCCATATAATATTTCCAAATGTGTTATTTGTGGAAAGCCTTTAAATAAGGTGGGGGGGAACCCCTCAGTTGCATATCTGAGCTGTTGGCATTTCTAATTCAGAGGGATGAATAGAACATTATTGTGTTGTATTCGGCACAAGTACAGCAGGAAAAAAAAGATGCCTGGAGCCGTGAGCTGAGCATGAATCAGCAATCTCATTCTATTGTTCAGAAAATAATCACAATGCTGGGAGAATGGAATTTAAGAAACATGCAGAAATGCCCTTCCCCCCAGCAGGAAACACACTGGCTAAACCATAGCATCGTGTTTTTTGGCTTCCTGAGCTGAAAGGAATGTAAAAATCTTGGAGAGAATTTAGGGAAAGCTGATTTATAAATATGGAAAATACAACCCGTAAGAAATGTGAGATGATTTAGATGCAGCATTGGCACCCCCTAAGAAGTGGCATGCCAAGGGAGTGTTTATTCACTCATGATCAGGAAGTAGAGCTGCCCTAGCTTCAGTAAATAACAAGTGTTTCTCAAGTACCTGCTATGTGCTGAACCCTGGGCCAGGTGGTGGGGAAAAGAAAAGTGGTCCCTACCATTTATCTAATAATCTTTGGTAGTGGGCAGGGAAGTACAGGGATACTATAAGGCAGCAAGTGGTTCTCAAACTCCTGCATGCACCAGATTCATCACCTGGAGGGCTTGTTACAAACAAGACTTCTGGCCCCACCCTCAGAATTTCTGATTTACTGGGTCTGAGGTAGAGCCTGAGCATCTACATTCTAATGAGTTCCTGGGTGATGCTGATGCTACTGATCTGGGGGACCACACTTTGAGAACCTAAAGAAATAAGCACTTGACCAGAAGAGGAGGGTGAGTGTGGGTTGAGTACAGAAGTCCACTTGGAAAATGCAATGGATTTGTTGCCACTTTTTAAATGTCTTCTCCAGTACATAACTAATGGTTTTTGATTAGCAGTATGCTTGGGACAAACCACATTGGCCATGGCTTTGCCACCACTGGGAAGGGTGGCAAGAAGCATGGGTAGAAAGTTCTTTGCAGGCCTGTGAACTCAAACAAGACATATACAGCAGGGTGGTGTCCAGTGACTTCTAATGAATGAGCATGCATGTGGGCTCACAGCAGCAGGTGAATGCCTAGAGGGAATGAGAGAGTGACAGTAGGGTGACCTACCCCTACAGTTGTGTTCATACTCAAGCACTTCTCTCCTGACAGAAATTCTCAACGGCATCAGCTGGGAAGCCTCTTTTAGGTACACATGCCTAGGCCCAACCCTGGAGATGGTAAGCAAGTCTTCTCAGCTGATTCTGCTGTGAGATTAAGAACCACTTCCTTCTTGAGATTAAGAACCACTTTCTCTTGGAGTGCCTGGGTGGCTCAGTCATTTAAGCATCTGCCTTGGGCTCAGGTCATGATCCCAGACCATGTTGGGCTTTCTGCTCAGCAGGAAGCCTGCTTCTCCCTCTGCCTCTCCTGGCATGTGTGCTCTCTCTCGCTCACTCTCAAATAAATAAAGAACCACTTTCTCCATGCTTGAGCTGCATACTTAATGTAAGCAGAATGCAAAGCCATCCTCTTTGGAAATGCAAAGCTCCTTCATATTCCATGTCCTGTTGTCACTTTATTACTGTAAGACTTGAGTGTCTCTGATTTGAGGGTACCCATTTAAAACATTAGTGGCCTTCAGAGGAGGTAGCTCACTGTCCACCATCAGAGCTGGGTGCCTTGGTAATCACCTTTCACTGGTAATGTTCTAGAGAAAGCTGACTGTGCTGGTCAGGAATGGAGTAGCTGGGTTGCCTGCCCAGTGGCAGTGCAGCCTACCCAGGTGGCACCTCAGTTTCTCTCACATGTTCCCAAATGGTGTAGGCTGGTGACTCCCAAAACATGATCCCCGGAAAGTATTGTCAGATCACCTTGGAACTAATTAGAAACACAGAGCCTCAGACTCACAGCCCTCCACCCAAGACTGCCTAAATCAAAAATTCTGGAGGTGGATCCCAGCAATCTGTTTTAACAAGCCTTCCAGGTGCTTGCCAAAGTTTGAGAACCACTAGTGTAGGTCATATGTGGCTTCATTGCTTCATTGGCACATATGAAGAAACAGTACAGGATGGAAAAGCAGGCGACCTGCCATCTATAGATCTGTTGAGATACTCATACAACTCTTCCAGCATGTTTAACATCTCATGCTCATCTGTCAGATTTCCACCTAAGGACTTACTACCAAGCCAGCTTCTTGGCTACCTTTGGCATGCCTATAACTCCCAGTGAAAATGTGACTTTATGGCATTCCCTTTCTTTCTTTCTTTCTTTTTTTAAGATTTTATTTATTTATTCATGAGAGAGAGAGAGGCAGAGACACAGGCAGAGGGAGAAGCAGGCTCCATGCAGGGAGCCTGACGTGGGACCCAATCCTGGGTCTCCAGGATCACACCCTGGGCTGAAGGCGGCACTAAACCGCTGAGCCACCAGGGCTGCCCATGCATTCCCTTTCTTATACAATGCAAGGGCTGTGCACTTTTTAGAGACTTCATCACAACTGCCCCTGTGACAGGGGCTCAGGAAACGCTATTGACTGTTGGCCAAATCTTGTTTGTTCCCAACACCGGCTTAAATCCTGCAAAGGCTTTGCCCTGTGTCTCATTCCCTTATTCTCTACTCCATAGCAGTAAGTCAGGTTGACTTGCTTAGCAGCGTTAAGCTGAAAAGTCAAATTATGTGGCCATGGCCTCGCAAAGAGTGAGGGGTAGAAAGAGGTCATGTAAACACCAGCCTTCAACTATTCACTGAGTCCTGAAACTGTTACCACCATGGTTCCCAAACTCTTAACAAAGGCACCCTGGGAGTGCCATGGCAGACACATAGTTACACAAGGGAACATCTTTAATTTTCAAGGGAAACACAGCAATGACTATCAGCATACAAATACTATTCTTAGGTTATTTGGACCTTATTACTTAGCAAATGGAAAGTTTAATTGTTTCTTTTGACCTGGGGTCGCTGTGAAGAAATTACTAAAACACTAACCATGTCATGAACTGAGAAAGCTGGGATCTCTGTGTCCTAGAGCCACTAACTCCTGGAGGAGGGATAGATGGGCTCTACACCTTCTGATCAGAATATTTTAGCCAGACATTTAAGGAAATATATATTCTAGCTTTAATTTAGATATCAGGGAATAAAAAATATAAGAAAATTTTAACTGCATGAATCTTTCAGGGGCTTTTCTTTCTTACCTCCCACCTAGATCTGCCCATCTCAGCTCCCTGCCTCAACGCTTCACTAGGCTTCCTATAGTTATTTTGAAATAACAACCTAAATTCTCATTCGGTGCCCCAGCTCTTCCTTTATGACTTAAATGTAGTGGATTAATTCTTACAAATTTGAACTAATGATTGCTCTGGTGCATTTCTGAAAATCACCTTTAAAACAGCTTGTTGAAAGGCAAAATCTAGCTGTGGATTTAAGGTCAGCCAAAGACCTTCATCAAGCAAGAAACCAAGGAAGGGGAGAATGGAGACAATATAAAGTTTATGAAGTATTTCTTTTTAAGATTTTTATTTATTCATGAGAGGCACACACAGAGAGAGAGACAGAGAGACAGAGACAGGCAGAGGGAGAAGCAGGCTTCCTGCAGTGTGCCTGATGCAGGACTCGATCCTAGGATCCTGGGATCACGACCAAGGGTGAAGCTCAACCACTGAGCCACCCAGGTTCCCCTTTGAAGTATTTCTGTAGGAACTTTGTAACATAGTCCTCCTCCGCCTCCCACAATTTTAGCATTTAAGAAGTGGTTAACAATTATAACGATGTTTGGGCAGCCTGGTGGCTCAGCAGTTTAGCGCCGCCTTCAGCCCAGGGTGTGATCCTGGAGACCCAGGATTGGGTCCCACGTCAGGCTCCCTGCATGGAGCCTGCTTCTCCCTCTGCCTGTGTCTGTGCCTCTCTCTCTCTCTGTGTGTCTCTCATGAATAAATAAATAAAATCTTTAAAAAAAAATGATTATAATGACGTTTGTAAGGAGAATTCTGTTTTCATCTTCAAGGAATTTTAGAGACAAATCAGTCTTCATAACACCTTTTTAGGGAAGAAGACTCTTTTTACCTGAGGGTTAAAAATCTACAAGGAGCTCACTGCAGATTCCAGAGGCAGCAAGGCACGAGCTGGGTCTGGGCAAATCCATCCCTCTGGGATGTGGATGCTCCCTCTGTCAAAAGCTGTTGGAGAGGGTGGCAGTGGAGAATTAGGTTTTTGTTTGTTGGTGTTGTCTTATTCATCATCAAACACTTTTAAGAAATCAATAATAAATCGTTTGCTTCAGTCCTAATGTTTTATTTTCACATTCTCATTTGTTGTTTTTCATGCATGTGTCTTAGTGAGTCACCTAACCACAATTATATATTCAAGCATCTGGTGGTTCTGCATGGTACCTTCATTCCTCCGGAGCTATTTAAGTCCCCTGGCATGATGAATTCGTTTTGAGTTCCTTCAAAACACACACACACACACACACACACACACACGCACACACAGGCACACAGACACACGTACTTGATTTTCATTGCTACAGGGAAGCTACCCTACTCTCCACCAGGTGTCAGTAGAAGCAGTTTTAACCACTCACTTTGGCCAACAGGGCCTCTGTTGGAGTCATTTCTCCTGCTGTGTCAGACACTTCCTCAAACCACCCACTTGCTTCCTCTTAAGAGACTAGCTTCCACTCTGAAAAGTGTTCAGAGCGGATGGTCCACCTGCAGAGAAAGGTAGCTCAGAAGAAAGTGCGTTGTAAACACAGCTGGCAGTCAAGTTGATTCTCATAAAACTTTTACTGGCTGGTTACTTCTTTTCTAGCACTACATTATGTGGCCACAGATAGTACCAAGTTCCACTCAGGGTGATTATAAAATGAATGTAGTGGATGCTTTTAGATTCACAGGGAGCTTTTTGTTTGTTTTAAGCTCAGTCTGAGCCCAAGAACCCCACTCCTACCACTGTCTACCTCTAGTCCTCAAAGAAGAAACAGGATTTTACTCAGGCTGTGGCCCCAGAACCTAGCACACAAGGATGGAAGAATAACAGCATGGGTCACCGTCCACTTTGATGTTAGTGACCTTGTCCCTACCCTGAGACCGTTGAACATCCCCAGTGTCATTCTGTTGGTAAGTGGCAGGATCCACACTCTTTCCATGCCACAGTGACTTTTGCCTGGGAGAGAGAAGGAAAAGGAGAATGGAAGAAGAAGGGGACAAGGATTTGGCTTGGATAGAGGTTAAAATGAAAAGCAGAAATGAGCCTCACAACGAGATTGTTGAATATGAATTAAAAGGGGTGTGTCGGGTAGAAGTAAAGTCTAATCACTTTACCAAGAACAAAAAAATCAGCCACAGCAAATTAGGCTCAATTTTAATCACAGATCCTGGTTGTCTTGTCTCATTCCCCGAAGGCAAAACACAACAACTGCCGAAAATCTCAAATGAAAATTATAGCTCTGCCTTTCAATAGTCATTTGCTCCTGTCTCCTATGCTGGGCCCTAGTTGCTTGCCCACCATATCCAGCAGAGGAATTCTGTCCCTGCCCTCTGCCCCTAGAGGTGATCCATTCAGACGAGCATCTGGGCCACAGCACAAGTACCAGCTACTTCTGTTTTTCCACATCTTTAACGCGGCCTTATGTTCCTTTTTAACCAGCCCCATTCCCAGTCTAACTGTGCTGGCTTTTTAAATTGTTTCCTCTTATTGATTTTTTTTTTTTTTTTTTTTTTTTTTTACACAACACTGCCAAAGAGGGTTAGTTTTACCAAGTGGAAAAGGTGGATCACAGTGTGGTATGATTTGAATATACTTTGCCTCTGTTCTCTTCTATTTGAGTTCTTATTACTATCATCATAAATTTAACTGTTACATATTCACTTCATTGAATCCTAGATTTGTTATGAAAATGCAAAGACTTCAGCAAAGGATAACTGGGACAGCATTTAGGAAGTTATAGAAATGGGAACAAATTCATCTGGGCACCCAACCTTCTTTGTTCTATAACAAATTTAAATGACTGTGAAAGATAAGCTAGAAAGGGAAAAATTTTTTCAAAAGGTAAAATTAAGTCTGGAAAAAGGAGAATGGCAGGTGGGAGAAAGGAGAAATATCACTTCCACTTTATCTTGGTGATAATGGGGTTTAGGAAGGTGGACTTCTGTGTTGTTATGAGTCTTCAAACCACCTCAGGATAGCTCAAAGTAGAGGCCAGATAATAGCTCCAATTTCTCACACCTTAGGGATGTTTGGGCCTGGCCAGATTAGTAGATCATAATGATAGTGACTACAATAATGATGAACTCTTCCAATACCTTATGTTGATATCCTACTTTTAAATCTATAAAGCAATTTCAAATCCCTTTGGCCCTTATCATAACCCTGAAGGGGTAAGAGGTAAAGAGGCTATCTGAGATGGTTGAGCTACTGAGTTGAGACTCTAAACCATCTGGAATGATACCTGGTCCAGGAATCTTTCCTCTGTACCTGGGCTTGAACTTGTTCTTAAAAATGTTTCCCAAATGGCAGAGTAAAGTTTTGATGGACACGGGCCCTTCCCTATAAGGGGCAGGGGATACAAAGGGAGACTCCAGAAGGGAGAGGATATTCAAAGTGGAGGCACCTGATGGAGATCCATAACCTCATTGCCTTCCTTGAGAGGTGCAGCCCACTCTGAACGGATGGCCATTTGTCTTCACCCAGCAGTGTTTCCAGATGCCACAGACAGAGTAATGGCAAGGCCAGAAGGGGGCCAGAGTGGGCCAAGCTGCTCTGGCCCCATCCCATAAACCCCAGCAGTACCCAATGCCCCACCATACCAAATAAACTTAGTAAAAACAGTTGCTTGCTATGTAGACACAACTTCAAGACACATCCTCATGGATTGCCCTCCACTCATATTGCCGTGACCTCTAAAATCCAGGAAGAATAGATTATCTATGTTTGTTCAATGTCAGGTGAGAGAGTGGGTGTGTCCTCCTTTGAGAGCCTTCCTGGTGTTAATGGTCTCAACTTAGAGTCTGTGGTAAACTAACATTTGGGCATCTGACCTTTTAAACTGAATCAAGAAATTTGTCCATGAAAGCTACCCCTACCCCACCCTAGGGCACTTATGGCTTCCTTGGACAGCCCATGAAGCACCTGTTCAAGTGTTAACAGAGGAGCCCTATATATCTTCCTGTTCTGATGCATCAAGCCACATAATACTCCCAGACCCTTACTCCAAAGAGAGCCAAGGAAGATGGCCTTGAAAAGGCCACCAACACTCTCCTCAGAAAAGGTTGATGTAAAGACGTGAAGAGGATGTGATGTTTCATGTTAATTATGTACAGACTGTATAAGCAATGACTCACTGGACCCATATGGAAAGATTTTTCAAGGGGTGATTTTTACAGTTGTCCCTTCAATGTTGTCATTTCTAGAGGGAAAAGGGAAACACAAGGGGATAAATGGGTGTGCAGTCTGAGCAACTGCACTGGGGTTTACAAGATGGAGTTAAACTGTATTAACTCTGGCCCTAGTCTAGCTTTGTGACCTAGAACACTAAGACAGTAAAATAACAATGATCCCACACAAAGAGGTGCCACCCAAGGGGTTAACCTCCTGAGGAGTCCTCCACATTGCAGCAGAGTTCTCTTTCTCAAAGTGGGTCATTCTCTAAGGACCTTCCTGAGCTCCCTATTTCCCATATGATGAAGACTGAATTCCATGGCAAACCTGTCAAGACCTGTCATTATATGGCCCCTAACTACATTTACAGCTTCATTACTGGCCATGTTCTCTTCCCTCCCCACCCCAAATCATGTATCCTCTGCCAAGTTGCTCTACCTTTTGTTCTTTTGTTGTTCTTGAGCCATTCTTTATTCTCCACCTGGAAAATATCCTGTCTCATTTTTCAAAGCCAAGCTCAAATGTCCCTGTGGGTCTTCCTCATACAGATAGAATTCATCACATTCTCCTTAGTGCCTCCAAACATATCTTTTATCATCTGGTCAGCTCTTGTGCTGCTAATGTACAGACTGGTTCTTCACCTAAGCCCCCCAGGGGCAGGTAACATGAATAATTCATCTCAGATGATCCAGAGCTTGCAACGGTGTCTGGTGGCATAAATGGAGTGGTCCTAGACCAAGTCCTTGGGTTAGAGGATTTGTCTTTAGCCTCTAGCCTTGTTTCTCTGAAACTCATCTTTCTTCCACCCAAAAAGGAATCTACTGCTTGTAGGTCCTGTTCGCTGTTCCTCTGACCAAAAATAGCTCACACTTTTTTGTGTTGCAGGATTTCTCTGCCTCTAGTACCTATGATTCTTGGTCACACTGCATTGAAGAATGAAGAGGTAGACCACACAAAGAGTGGTGGGCAGCAAAGCAAAGTTTATTGAGCAAGACTATAAAGCTTTCAGAGAGGGATAGGGGCCCAAGAGGGCTGGCCTTGGAGTTTTTTAGATGAGGGCTTTTTATGAGCATCTTTGCTGAATATCTTAAGCAATCAGGATGTGGCAAGTCATGCCAATCAGGGCTTTGGTTATGTATTGTCTCCCTATTAGACTAATGTCCACGTGCTAATGGTCTTTTTTTTTGCTGACATCTAGGGGTTTTTGTCTTAACTGCCCCTTGCCCATGATAGTGACAAATGTTTTGTGTTAAGTGTCTTATTTTAGGACATTTTGCAGAAGTCATTTCTGCAAAAGCTGCAAAGCAGAACGCTAGTGCATTCCTGTCTAAGCTGTAAAACAGGATGTTCGTGCTGCTTTATTTTAGCTGTCCTGACTCCGTATTTTCTTGTTGGACCCTGGTGCTGACTACCGAACTGGCCAACTAACTACTAACAGCACATCTCTTTTTCATTCTATTCAATAGATTGCATTTATATCAATTTATGTCTTTTCCATGAGCTTTTGCATTTTAACAATCATCAAAGCCTGCAGCCAAAGCTTAATGTGCATCCACACATGAGTTTGGTGGAGGAGGACCCGCAAATCTCCTGAAAATATATGCCAAATCATGTACTCATCTTTCAAGGGAAGGGTCCTATAACTTCCATTATATTCTTTGAGTAGACCAGATCTTACCACAACCCCAAACAGTTGAGATCCACCGAGCTAAAGCAATGAAGCTTTAAAGAAGAATTTTAGGGAGAAGCATAGAACAGGCCTTTGCACATCCCCAGAACCGTATCATACACCTGGCATCTGCTTTGTTGCAGAATGAAGACTCTGGTCTTCTCAAGAGAGGCTTAATCTGTCCTGAGAACAAGAGCAGCTTGAGGTTGGGAGATGGTGTGCCTTTGTGCATTTTTTCCTGCCTATAGATGTGCATCTTCTTCCACCTAAGGTCAAGCAGAAAAAGTCCTCTGTCCCCTTGGCGGGCCCCAGCAGCATCTCTCCAGCCAGACCACTGACATACTGAATTAACGCTTCCCACATGACAGATCCTCACATATTTGAAGACCGTATGACTGTTCACTTTTCTAGACTCCTTTCCACACTTCTTGTAAGACATGGTTTCCATCAGCCTGGACATTCTACATGAGGCTTTCTCTTCAAATATAGCAGCCCAGATGTGGCCTGGCTGTTGTCCTATAGGCTACATTTTTTCCATCCATGCAGCCCAAGCTGGCCTCTGAGCTCTCAGAAGGTTGTAGGGAGCCCAGTGTCTTCCAGAGTCCCTGGACCTACATCCTACGTGTTTGTAATATAATAATTCCATTTGCTTTCCAGTTTCAAAGAACTCAAGGACAACTTCCCTGCCTTTTTTTTTTAAATATATATGTGTTTTAGATGTTTTGGGGGTGAATGCCCACTTTTACCTTCTTCCAAGGGGAACAAGTTTCACCTACAGGACATGGCATCAGACAGAGAGTGATTAAGTGAGCAGAAGAAGGAGAGCCCTGAGAAATTGTCCCACCACCTCTTGGCACATTGCACATGTGGCTTGTGTATTTAGCTGCTCCTGGCCAGGGGACTCCGCCTTCCCAGCCAGCTTGTAAAATGGATTATAAATTCCTGGAGGGCCAAGAGCCTCTAGTCTTAACCTATTTGTATCCCCAGTGTTTATCCCAGTATTAAATGCTCACATTGCATTCATAACGGTGTCTTATTTCTGTTTCCTTAATGTCACTTGGGTCCCACACCACCATCTGCTGCCACCACCCTAGTTCTAGGCACTTTCATCCCTCCTCTAGACCTGCCATAGCCCTCTGACTGGTTTGCTTTGACTAAGTAGCTGTGCAGATTTAAAAACTCAATTAGATACTCAAACTCCTCCACTTAAAACTGCAGTATTTAAAAGAATTACCCAGAGGGATGTCTAGGTGGCTCAGTGGTTGAGCATCTACCTTTGGCTCAGGTCATGATCCTGGGGTCCTGGGATAGAGTCCTCCAACAAGCTCCCCTTTGCTTTTCCCTTTGCTTATGTCTCTGCCTCTCTCTCTGTGCCTCTCACAAAAATAAATAAAATCTTTAAAAATAATAATAAAAATAAATAAAAGAATTACCCAGAATCATCCCTGTGCCCCAAGCGCAAGAATGAGAAGAAAGCATTATATCATGACCCATGGAAAGGCCTAGAGAGGACAAGCACCTTTGGGTCCAGAGTTACCTCCACTAGGTAGCCTTTCTGGATAGCCTCTGGTAGGAGGCTCTGCCCCCTTTGAATCCCAGGCTGCTCTGAAGAGACACTGAAGGGGAAAGCTGCATACATTTCTGCATTTTTTTAAACATGATTCTCTCCCTTTTGGGTTAGAAGCCTCCAGTGGGTAGGCCCAGGTGCTATCTTTGGGCAAAGCCTGGGGACAGCCGAAGCATAGTAGGATATCGATCAAGACCTCTGGACTGACCAACCAAATAAATGAATGACTCATACAAAAGGAATGTTCTCCATCCCATAGAGCTTGCCTAGGAGACTAAACTGAGTGCCATTCTCCCCCTCAGTTGGTCCTGAGATGCTGACATTGTGAGAGGAGCTTCACCTAGAGGATCTGGGACATGGACCAAAGCTGGGTCTCCCAGTAGGCTCTTCCCTGCCCATGAGCAGTGGGACTTGCTGAATGAATGATGTAGAATGCTGTATAGACTGTGTCTTGGCCCTTCCAGGACAGAGAGCTGCTTGTCAATCCTTCTTAGCCACTCCTTTGCCAACACATTGCCACCTGACCCTTCCTCCTCACTGACCTACTCGGTGAAAGCCTTCCCTGAGTTTGTTTCCTTTCCTGACGAATTTTCAAGCTTTCTTTATTTTTAAGCTCTTTGGACTTTGTTTTCTCCTTTGGCCCCATGACCATCTGGTGAGCCCCAGGCTCTGGGGGACCTTCTCTGTGTCCACTCCTCAGAACAAAGTCCCTCACTGACCCCACGCTATGTCATAGAATGGCCAGGAAAAGAGGGCCCAGACACCTGCCTAGAGGGTTCTTAGACTTCCCTGCAATTACATTACAAAACTCTAGAGGTCATTGAAGGAAAACAGCACTAAATACTACCAAATACAAAAGTACTATAATAATAGTAATACTATTATACTATTAATGCTCTGGTAATGGTAATCGTATAGTAGTAGTAATGGTAATACTAAAGGAAAACATTACTACATAGGAAAATTAGTATTAAACTTTGTGGTGACAATATTTTTAAAGCCTTACTAAGATTTTTTTCCTCTTGTTCCTGAGTACTTTCTACTTTACACACAATTCAGATGCCTATTCAATTGAAATTTTGAAAACAAAGATTATTTTACTTGATGATATAGCAGAACATAACTGGGATTTTATAGTTTCACCTTTGAGATCATGAAAAGGAGACAAAACTGTTTTGACACACTTGTATTAATATTATATTTTAATATTAGTGTTATCAGTAGAGACTCTTGGTTGCAAGTGGCAGATACCTGACTTAAATCAGCTTATGTAAACATGGGGACTGTTTTGCTCAGGAAGGATTGAGGAAGCAAACCCTCAGAGAGACAGGAGGGACACAGCTTGCCCTCAGGAAGAGCTGGAAGCAGGGATTGGAGCCAGTGCATGAGTCTGAGATTGACATCCCTCACTTGGAGAAGCAAGGATATAGACTCAAGATGCTACACCCTAGCCACTCTCAGGAAAAGCAGCAAGTCAGTGTACTGGTAGCATTCTTGAAACTTGAGATGGAAAAAGAGACATGTAATCTTTAATAAAATATTATGTTGAAGACTTATTTATAGAAGGAAACCTGAGATTAAAAATTAAAACATCTTGTAAATTTACACGTATCACAGAGCCCACCAATGCTTCAATTTCCCTAGTTGTGAGTTGAGAGTAATGAATTGCCTCAAACTAATTAATGTATGTGATATTGTTTGAAACAAAAACATTATGGAAAATACAGGTTATAACCTGTGGGTTTTTTTCTTGTCTTTTTCTTTGTAGGAGGTGTCAGTGAAAAAAAAGGTCCAGAATGATTACTAACCTATGACTCCCAACAGTATGACAGGTATCTATGGTTTTTTTTTTTTATTTTCTTTGCATGTCTCCATTCGTGTTCCACCTAAAGAGAAATATGGAGTTTCTAAAAGATCAACCTAAGAGTCTTAGCAACAATTATTTCCAGTATTACTAAATGCAGATACATCCTATGAATACATCCCAACAAATGAGCTTTCATCTTCTTCAGAAATGAGTTGCATCATCACCTGAAACCTATGGTGAAGAAATGATAATTAGCAGCAAAAGGCTACTTTTTAGCTATCCTGAGATAACCCTTGCACACTAGCTACATTGACTCTTTACATTCACTTAGCACCAAGCCCCTACCAATTCTTGCAGTTCCTATGGCAGCAGGGCAGATACCCACAGATCTCTGCATGTCATGGGCACAGCGTGACCTTTGATAACCCATTCATGTCACCTCCTTACCCAGTGACAGACTAAACACTCAGGACAATTTCTCCAAGAATCCATTCCCCAGGAGACCTGAGAAATTGAAGTGACCTAACGCTGCCATTCAGCCTTCTGCAAGTTTGGAAGCCTCCCAATAACTATACACTGCCTCTCTCAGCATCATTGCTCTGCCCTTCTACCCACCTACAGTGGAGCTCTTGGTATAGCAAAAAAGATGGGGTACCCAGATGGCTCAGTCAGTTGGGTGTCTGCCTTCAGCTTGAGTCGTGATCCCAGGGTCCTGGGATCCAGTCTTGTGTTGGACTCCCTGCTCGGCAGGAAGTCTGCTTCTCCCTCTCCCTCTACTCCCTGCCCCACTCACTTATACTCTCTCTCTCTCTCTCTTTTTCTCTCAAATAAATAAATAAAATAAAATCTTATAAAAAAAAAAAAAAGATGGAGTGCCTGAACAAACCAGAGTAATTCACACCAGTAGGTGAGGGCCTCAGAACCACATCTCATTCCTTCCCCCTATTTTTACTCAGTAACAGGCATCAAAACATACTCACCTCCTTCTATTCCACTGATGACCCAGCCAAAATCCTCTCCCACTTAAATTTCACCTATTCTATGTCATAAACCTGGTCATTCAGTAGAAAATTAGTATAGATAAACCTTAGCTAGCTCCTTCATTTTTACTGATGAGTGGGGATCTCAGCCAGAAGGAATGAAACATAAGTCTTGGCAGGCACAGCCCCATGTGAGCACAGATACCCAACAGCAGGTATCCATACTGCAAAACCTAGGGAAAGTGCCCCCCTCTGATATAGGATAGTGTGGGATCAAGTGCAACACAAGGGTGGTTCTATACTCCACAATAATCTGCCCACTAGAAAAAGCCTCCAAAGATACGGTCTCAGAGAACATATCCATCTGAGACATATCGAAATTGCAAAGCTTGGTATAGAAGTGGGTAATACAATAGTTTTTACTTGCCATGGGGTTGGTTCCAGATAAAGGTCAAGAAGTGAGCATCCATTCCAGGTTCCTATAGAAGAGGTCAGCAATTCTTTTTAAAGAGCCAATATAGTAAATATCTCGGGCATCGCTGACTACTCAGTACTGCCATGGTAGCGCAAAAATCCATGGACTGTATAGACAAATGGGTTGCTTATGTGTCAACAAAACTTTATTTACAAAACAGGCAGCAGGCCAGCTTTGGCCCAGGGACCATAGTTCACAGACCCCTGCTTCTAGAGTCCAAAGTAGTCCAGACCATCTTATTGTTGAGCATAACCCCTAAGGCAAAGTCCACTCATCTCCAAGACTCAGCTAGGAATCTAGGCTTACCCCAAGACAGTTCTAAACTGAGCCAGCTTTTCAGCTGATTTTGTAGAAGCCAAGATGCCTTCCTTGCATACTGAGCTGGAAGCCCAGGTGCCTTCCAATGGAGGAGGGATTTTTTCCTTCCCAGCATTTGCTTCATAGTGTGGAAACTAACAGTAGTTCTATTTGCAAAAGAAAATCTATTCCATACACACATATGCTCAGTGCATGTTAATGGACTCAGCTGAGAAAATTATTACTTTAGACTCCCTTGTTTGTGGACGAAATAAAACAGTATCCTTTTCTCTCTCTCTCTTGCTATGATCTCAGGCTTTGTGTTTATTTTAAGAAACCTAAAGAGCTTCTTTATATGGAAGACCATAGCAAAGTTGTAAGCCAT
The DNA here is from genome assembly GCF_048418805.1 of Vulpes vulpes. Classification (NCBI taxonomy): domain Eukaryota; kingdom Metazoa; phylum Chordata; class Mammalia; order Carnivora; family Canidae; genus Vulpes; species Vulpes vulpes. The sequence goes on from NC_132790.1 coordinate 70,176,072, forward strand.
TGGAACTAAGTGCTTGCTTTAGGAGTATCATTTAAAGGGCAAATGTGCATATTTTCTTCTTTGAAAAACATAATAGGTAATATGATTGTTATGCAATACAGCTATCAATTAACCTTTATGAAAATAAAGCCATTCTTTAAATGAACAAGAATAAGAACATTGAATCTGTTTTCCTAAAAGCAAGCAGACCAGCATTTTCAGATAAAAGAGCCACGTTGTTGGTATGTAGTCTCTCTCAGCCAGAATGCTTAATAAATTTGTATGTTTAGCATTAACACAAATGGAAATTTGGTTATTTTCTGGGGTTATTTAATATCAGCTACAATGGAGTCGGGTCTTGCCAAAATGTTCTCATTGCTTTACCTAGTTTGAAATTAGGATGGCATGAAATCACTCATTGAAAAACACTGATTCTTAATGGAGAAAGTAAGAAAGTGCCTTATTATGGTATATTATTAATCTGGAATTAAGCACTGCTTCCTAAGTAATCTGAGGGGAATTCTGCTAACATTTATGGCATCATAATGAGCTCTACTTTGCATAAAACCATGATTTACCATATAGGGGAGTTTGTTCCAAGATATGAATACCTAAAAATTCAAATACCAAAGTTAGAGGCTTTTGGCCTTGGTGCAAAAGAAAACTAAGAACTCTGACTTCTCCACATGTGCCTGAAGAAGCCAAAACAAGGACCTGTCGTTTGCATTGAACCAGGCTTTATGAAATTAGGATATGACATAAAATTAGCACAGAATTTAATGTTTCCATCCAGTCAGGCCCCCTGTCATTTAAAGTCCCAGTATTATGAATCCTTCTGTGTGAATAAAATATTCCCCATTCAGTTGTTTAAACTCTGTCTCTTCTTCGTGGCCTGCTTGTCCATTTAACTTCCCTGTTGTGGTGTTTGCCCTTTTTCTTTTTCTTTCTCTAGCTATTTCTATGGAGTGTATCCTAGGCACTAAGGGAGGGTTGTTAGCAAGGATATGACTGTTTTCATTGTTTGACCCAGCATTTCCATCATATGATCTCCAGATTGCTTGTTTGGGGCTGGGCTCATGTGTCAATCAAAGGAAAAAATTACACACTTTTTTTTAATTGCATTTTTCAAAAAAAAAATTCACATTTCTCATGACCTCTGAGATGATGTATAGAAGCAATTTACTATATTTTAGAATAATAACTGAGCCTATCACCTAACCTGTCAAGATCTGGAATTCCTTATTAAATGAGAAAGGGAGACCAGTTCTTCTCTTCTTCTCCTACTTTTACGATACTTCCCATTTGAACATGTATAAATCACATTTTCTTAAAGTAGAGCATGGGGGCATTGATGGTTGCATGTAAAGAAAAAAAGTAACCTGGAGTAATGTTTTCTGTGTTTTAAGACTGTCCTAATGAACAAGTTTTTCAGAGTCAAACAAAACATCTAAGTTGGGAAAACAATATTTTATTGTAAGCCTGCGTCACTTTTCAGAGGCGGCTCTCCAAGTTTTCCTTAGGCTTTCCACATGCTCCTTATAACCATTTCATTCCTTCAGAAAGAGAATCACAGTTGTGTTTATATCTGTGATCTAAGTAGATCATCTTTTCATGGAATCAGGAGGCTATTGTCAGCAAAATAATGACACTATTCAAAGATAACTAGTGCAAACAATATACATATTGTTACTGTTTCCTGCTGTCAATAACTACTCTTCTGAAATAGGATTTTGGTCATGGCTATTTGGTAATCCATCATTTACTGGTACACTCTGATTGTTGGACTTCTAATATAATGTTACTTGAGTACTGGTTTGTACATAAATTTGCACCTCTGATTGCTTCCTCAGGATAAAACTCTACTAAGTAAAAAATGCTAAATTAAAGGAACTAAACATCTTTAAAAACCTCTTCTGTTGCCAGATTGTAACCAGATTATTAGACCAGCTGAGACACCCACCAGCAGTACAGCATCCATGTAATCATAAATCTTCCAAATTTGGAGCTTTTTGGTAGTTAATTTTTGAAGTCATTTATTAGACAAAATTTTATCACAGCTCTTCAAAACTTTATGTTTTTCTTACTGATAATGAATTTGACTACACACACACACACACACACACACAGGCCACTAAAAAGTTTTTTGTAACTTCCCTGTTCATTTAGCTTTTCCATTGTGCCATTATCTTTTTCTTATGATTTATACATATATATTTTTTAAGAAAATAACTCATTGTCATTAATGTTATGATTATTTTCCAATTGTAGTATTTTTTTTTCGTTTTTGGCAATACTTGACCTTTAAATTTTTTTTCTTAATTTTTCTTCTTTTGAAATAATCCCATACTAACAGAAAAGTTTGTAAGATTAGTTCAAAGAATCCCCAGCTACCCTCTACCCAGAGTCCTCAAATGTTAATATTTTATCACGTTTGCTTAATTCTTTTCCTTCTATCTCACCTGTATGATTTTTTATTTTGAGCCATTTACAAATAAGTTGTAAACATGATAGCATGGCATTTTTCAACATATCCAAGTTTTTAGTTTTTATACAGTAAGCTCTATTGGAGTGTCACCCTATGATTTATGTCTTTGTTGTCAAGCTTAGAAATGTCTTCTAGTGAGTACTGATGGGCAGAGCTCAACAGGATCTGTGTGATGAGTCAGCATTTCTATTCCAACATACAGTTCTTTTTAATGAGACACAGGGATGACTGGTTAAAGCTGAAGATTTTCTCAATAAATACCTTCTCATATTTGTCTCTTATGCACCAACCATCCACCCAGAGTATGCTAGCCCTAGCCTTTGAGGGCAGGGAGGGAAAGCCTGGCAGTGCTGGAGGTCTTTCTGTCCCCTCTCCCAAAGTCAGGACCTCCAAACCCCACGTCTGTGTACTGGTTACCCATGCAAAGAACACAACCACAGAAGCCAGACATGGCACTCTGCTTCCTTTCCCACGTTGCTACAGGAGCTGGGAGACTTTATATTGATTTGTACACTCCTGGTATAGTTCTTCTGAAAGAGCATCTAGAGACTTATTTCACTTTCTTCCAAGTTCCTGTTTCCCTGGTTGTGGCCAAAAATAAAACATGGCCTTGGATTCCATAGAGCCTGCTATGCACATTACAAATGTTGCCACAAATAGTTTTGGAGAAGGAAAAATACCAACTCGCCCAAATAGCTAGCTCCACTGTTGGTGGAGCCAATTACAAAAAGGAACTTTGATTTAATGTCTTGGGCATTTACCCACATGAAGCAATGGGGACCATTTTGCTCCTACTTCAGCACAGTATCACTGCTACAAGAAACAAAAATCGCACTGAAATCAGGCTAGAAAGGAAACATCAGTCTTCCCCAAAATGCCTTCAGGGCAGAAGGGAGGCTACTATACCCGTAACACACAGAAAATCCTTAAGTTCCTCCCTAGATGTCTCTCCCATAGATCCCTCCTCACGGTTACTGCTGAAACCTCTTGTGCTCTTCTCTCTCTCTCTCTCTCCCCTAAGGCTAAAAATCCTGGTGTGGTGGCTCTGCACACACTGCTTCCCCTCCCCATGCCTGTCAGGATTCCCTTCCCTCTTCTCCTCCCATCTACCCACCCTGTTAACTCTACCTCCTCTTTTCCTTTGAAGCTTGTGGGCTTCCTGTCTCTCCTCCTCTATTTGCATCCCACTGAGCAAAATAAATACATCTTCCTTCCTAAGGAACTCACCTTAGAAAGCAAGGGAAGGAAAAACCATAAATACGTACAATTTTACATCCCCTCACCCCCATCACGCACAAATTCGTAGAAGAAAATCACTGCATGGTATTCAGTCAGGGGAGGAGCCCAGAACCACAGTTCAAGATTTTTTCCCAGTTTTCCCCATAAGAAGGGAGAAAACAAGAAAGCCGAGAGAGAGAGAGAGAGAGAGAGAGAGAGAGAATGAATTTCTGCACAAACAACACATCACCCTTTTCTTTGACACAAAAGCAAATACTTCTCTTTTCTCAGAAAACAAAAGGAATGGTGATCCTTTGCACAGCACAAATGGATAAAGGATGCCGGACCTTGCCATATAGTCTACCTAAAGAAAAACTGGCCCTTTTGTACTCTGATGGTCTCTGTACTCCCATCACTCACTTCTTTTTAATTTCCTGAACTTCTCCTAGGAAAAACTTTCTACTGAAAAGTATGGAACTTTCTGAAAGAAGATTTTTAAAATCTCACCAAATCCAGCCAGATTTGTGAAAATCCTCCCTCAAAGCTCTAGGGCCTCCAATAGAGCTGCTTCTAGAACAACTTCACTTTCCAAATTTGAGCTGCAGCCAGATGATCAAGAAGTTGAAATGTCAAAAGGACAAGGCTTTTTAGAGAATGAAAGATGGAAGCACAAGAGCAAAGAAAAAAATTATTTCCTTAACAACTCCTGTATTTCAAGAAGCCACACATTACAGTTTTTGGCTTTTCCTAGGGACCTACCCTTCCTCCACCCCCACTGTCCCTGCCTCCCACCCCAGCCCCATTCTCAGCACCTTCATCAACCACCCCTCCATCATGCCTTCATTATTGATAAACTCATCTCTACCTCCTTCAAGCCTACTATAACTAAGAATTGCCTAGCATATCTCTATTTGGCTCCTGCTAATGGCCACAAATAAACAAATGTAACCTAACAGGGTTCTGTTTGGTGGTAGTATCTTCCTCTCTATTCCCCCAGATGCCTGAATTTCCATAGCAGTGGCACATAGGCAGGTGCAAGATCCTTCAAAAGAATTGAAAATAATTTCTCCCAAGAAAAGGTTAGTCCCTAATTAATATGTGATGTTATTTTGTTTGCAATGAGTCGAGAGTTCTCTTTCTATGCCATCACCACCTGCCCCACCACCAGCTAACAAGCCCCTGGCTAGGGAACTAGTGCAGAAGTCCAGCTCCCCAAGCCTAGAGAGTGCAGATGATTCCTGTTGGGGTGCTGTTGCTGAGCTGGGGGGCATTCCCCCCCCACCAATCCTCACATTGTACACAGCATCAGGCAAAGGCCAGTGTGGTGAGATAACATGCCTAAGGTGACCAGAGCAGACTGTTGAGACTTTGGACTCAAAATTTGGGAAACTGTGGGCTACATGACTTTAAATAGTGATAGGTCTCATTTCTTTGTTAGTCTTCATCATGCTCACCTCCAGGGGAGATAAATTGAGCAGTCTTTGCTCAACTTATTAAGGCAGAAACCCCCTCTTTGGTAGAGGACCTAGCCTTGTCCTGCTCAAACTTGCCTGTATATTGGCATCATCCTGGGAGCTTTTATTTTTTTTTATTAATTTTTATTGGTGTTCAATTTACCAACATACAGAAAAACACCCAGTGCTCATCCTGTCAAGTGTCCACCTCAGTGCCCGTCACCCATTCCCCTCCAACACCCGCCCTCCTCCCCTTCCACCACCCCTAGTTCGTTTCCCCGAGTTAGGAGTCTTTATGTTCTGTCTCCCTTCCTGATATTTCCCAACATTTCTTTTCCCTTCCTTTATATTCCCTTTCACTATTATTCATATTCCCCAAATGAATGAGAACATACACTGTTTGTCCTTCTCCGATTGACTTATTTCACTCAGCATAATACCTTCCAGTTCCATCCACGTTGAAGCAAATGGTGGGTATTTGTCGTTTCTAATTGCTGAGTAATATTCCATTGTATACATAAACCACATCTTCTTTATCCATTCATCTTTCGATGGACACCGAGGCTCCTTCCACAGTTTGGCTATTGTGGCCATTGCTGCTAGAAACATCGGGGTGCAGGTGTCCCGGCGTTTCATTGCATCTGAATCTTTGGGGTAAATCCCCAGCAGTGCAATTGCTGGGTCGTAGGGCAGGTCTATTTTTAACTCTTTGAGGAACCTCCACACAGTTTTCCAGAGTGGCTGCACCAGTTCACATTCCCACCAGCAGTGTAAGAGGGTTCCCTTTTCTCCGCATCCTCTCCAACATTTGTTGTTTCCTGCCTTGTTAATTTTCCCTGGGAGCTTTTTAAAATCCTGATGCCTATGCCACCCCAGACCACTTAAATCAGAATATGTGGGTGTAGATGCAAGACTCAGTGGCCTTATAAAACTATTTAGATGATTCCATAGTATAGCCCATTCTGAAAGCCATGATGTGGACACAGAGATTCTCAGACCAGGCTGCCCATTGCAGTCACCTAGGGAGCAATCAAAAGGTATCAGTGTCTGTGCCCCACTCAGAGAGATTCCAGCTGGGTTGGTCTAGGGTGGAGCCTCTCACAAGTGAAGTGTTGTTGGTTTTGTTTTGTTTTGTTTTTTAACTCTGCAAGTGATTCTAATGTGCATCCAGTGTTGAGGAAAGTACAGTTGTCTTCAAACATGGTGGTGAGGTATCAGTATCACTGAAAATTTTGTGGTTTTACTTAAAGATTTTATGTATTTGACAGAGAGAGAGCCCACACATGAGTGGGGTTAGGGGCAGAGGGAGAAGCAGACTCCCTGCTGAGTAGGGAGCCAGATGCAGGGCTCTATCCCAGGACCCTGGGGTCATGACCCGAGCGGAAGGCAGATGCCCAACCAACTAAGCACCCAGGCATCTCTGAAAATTTTGATTTAAAAAAAGACCAAACAAGCTGTATTCTACTGCCATACCTAATGACAAGTGCCTGGGCTTCTGAGTTCCCTGTGTGCTCTCCAGATGATTCTGATACACCCAGAAATTTAAAAACCACTGATCTAGAGGGGTTTTCCCCATATTGGATGTGTTTAGGAAACGTTCATTTTCTAACATTCATTCTAACATTTCATGTGAGTACCTACAACAGACATTTAAAAATATCACCGGTTAATCTAGGCCTACCCTGGCCAAGGTTGACAAACTGAAATGTAAAGATGCTTTACTCTCAATGACTACCTGGGTGTGCATTGTTACTTTCACCCATGAATGACAGACCTACAGTTCCTGCAACTGTGCTTTTGGCTGGTGGACTTCAGCATTTTCATTTATCTAAAAAGCCCATTATGTGGAATCCTTGGGTGGCTCGGCGGTTTAGCGCCTGCCTTCAGCCTGGGGCGTGAACCTGTAGTGCCAGGATCGAGTCCCACGTCGGGCTCCCTGCGTGGAGCCTGCTTCTCCCTCTGCCTGTGTCTCTGCCTCTGTGTGTGTGTGTGTGTGTGTGTGTGTGTGTCTTATCATGGATAAATAAATAACATCTCAAAAAAAAAAAAAAGCCCATTACGATGGCAACCTGTCCAGGTCAAATGATCACAGAGTCCTTCAGTAATGCACTCCTAGGGCAGCATTTTTCATCAAAGAAATGGAATTTTATTGGACGTTCTTCTTTAGTAGGTTGCTTTCAATTTATAAGGTGCCTTTGGTTATGGGAGGAGTTTTTTTGTTTTGTTTTTTGTTTTTTGCTGTTCCTGAAAGGGCTGTTGTTGTTATTTAAATAAATTAAATGACTTCCATTTGGGCCCTCAAAAGAATGTAGCTGTTTGGTGAGTAGGGTCCACAGGTTATGGTTCTCAGTCTGGACTGCTTATTTGGGGACCTTTAAAAAAAATCCTGATGCTGAAAATACTGAACTTTTCACAAAAGATTATGGTGAGGATATAAGATTTATATAAATCATTTAACACATGCTGTGACACATTGAAACACAACACAGATGTTCTGAGGGAGCACCAGGTATGTCATAGGAATTGGTAACGTTAACTTAATTGTGAAAAATGTCACATACATTTAACTGAACTACCATGGGGCAAAAAAAAAACAGATGTAAATGAATGTCTGTAGTTTTTTTAAAATTCGTTTTGCTGGTAAGCTTACATCTTTATTGCTTTGTTTAGCTCATTCCCGTAATTCATGTTTTCTCTTTAGTGTCTCCTTCAAATTCAGCATCCTACTTAGGATTTCCTGAAAGAATTTTCTATATGACTTAAGGCCTTTCTTTTTCTAAAACATGAGAGACAAGAAATGCCTTTGTTAGTCCTATTATTTTATGGAAAGATTTTTTTTAATGAAGCAGTAATCTCAACATAATATTTGAAGCAAACAATTCACGCAAATGGTACTTGGTAATTTTTTTTTGTTTTTGTTTTCGTTTTTTTTCTTTTTTTTTGGTAATTTTTAATACAGTCTCTTCATTTCTGCAATCCTTGATAATATAAACATTTTAAAATATTTGTTGATATTATTTTTACTTCATTTTTTTAATAGACATAAGTTCCTATGCCAGCCAAGGCTGAGGGGCCATACTAACACACTATCTCCCTGGATGCTTCACATTCCCCAGGATGTAGGACGTTACATGACATAAGCACATGAGGCAGGAAGTGACAGCAGAAAACAAATGGGGGATGACATACCCCTGCTGCTGCCAATAAAAAGAAAGAAGAACATGGGTCTCCCATCATTAGATTTCATTCTATTTTACAGTGTCAAATTGTGGTTCACATTTTTCTGCCAAGACCCTCTTGTTATTTCCCCACACATACCTCCCATAAGCCCTGTTTTTCCAAACATTTTACCTCCAAACAGTATTTTTTAAATAATAGAATTCATTGCCTGTTTTTAATAATCAAAACATATATAACCTGATCCTTTTGTTGAGCAGGATAAAATGAACAATGACCCCACACTACACAGATATAAAGAAAAATTACTATATATTTTCCAAAACCAGAAGGCATAAGATTTTTCATGAAAGTGGCATAGGCTCCATCACATCATTGTATCATTTTTCTTGGGCCTTTACAGACTCTTTAATTGTTCATAGTTTCCCCCCAATACTACTTTTATGGACCTCAAGTTAAGACCCATGTGGATGAGAAAATTCTGAATATTCTGTACTCCAATTTTCTCAACCCTAAGTAAGAATTATACTCCTATATTATTTAGCTAAATAGAAGTATAAATGAAGCCATCAGAATACCAATTACTGCTGGCACTAACTTTAATCAAAAAAGTCTTTCAGTGTTATTATAAAATCATTCTTCAAAGATTAAGTCTATGTAAATGAATATAAAATAGCCTACCATACTCACTAATGCATAATGAAAATATTCATGAGAATTTCAATCATTTGATATTGTGCTCCAAATTAGATCAAGAAATCATTGGCATAAATCAGAACATTAGCAAAGTCTTTGAGTTTTTCAACAGAAAATTCTAATTAAATTTAACATTAGAGCATCTAAGATATTGGATCCTAGCCATATAAACATAATAATCCTTACCTTTGAGAAGCTCATATTCAAGAGATCACAGTTTCTGAACACATTAATACCTATTTTTTATCAACTAAAGAGACCTAAAGAGGTTTAAAACTAGAAGGAAATCTTACAGACCATCTGTTCCAACAGTCTAAAATTACAGGTAGAGAAACGAAGTGCATGAACTCCAAGTAACATGCTTACGGCTGTGCAGCAATGCACTGCACAGATGTCTTGGATCTTCTCTAAATGATTCTTCACACCTCTCACTCCTTGAGCTTCCATTGGCTCTGGTTGCATTTGTAAAAGTTTTAATGGCAAAATAGATAAGAAAACTATCCAGAATCATAAAGAGCCTATTAGTAAAATGATGCGCCCTGTTGCAACAAGGAGAACCCAAAACCTCAGTGATTTCATACAACAGAACTTTAAATCTGGTTTATGTGAAGTCCAGTGCCACATGTTCTTGGCCGGTGGGTAACATTCCCCATGGTCATTTGGGGACCCAGGCTCTTCCTTCTTATATTTCCATTCACCTCTAGGACTTCATAATTTTCTCCACTCAACAGAAGAAGGGAGAAAATAAAATGAAAGGACGCATGGACTTGTTTTTTGGGCCAGGCCTGGAAGTGGTGCCCAATGTTCATATTCCTTCCATTGGCTAGAACTCAGTCACATGGCTACATGTGACTGCGAGGGAGGCTTGAATGCAGTCTAGCCATGTGTCCCGGAAGTAGAGAGCATACCAATTTTGATAATGAGGCTGTGTCACAAAGGGCTATATGAGTGCAAGAGAATATTATGGAAGTAAGTGAGGTCAGGAAGGGACCTCAACTTTATATTGAAGTCATCTTTTTGTTTAAAAATGTCTGGTACAGTCCTCTGAACCTCCTCCAAGTAATATCAGCCATCTCTAGACAGGGTGAGGATGATCTATTTTGACCACCATTTTTAGTTGCTTCTGGAGTTCACATGCTATTGTGAAAAGAATATATATTTTTGGAGCCTTGTGTCCTTGGGTTCAAATCCCCAGTTTGACACTTATTAGCCTTGTTAATTTGAGCAAGTTGCTAAAGCTCTCACAGTTTCAATTCCTTTATTGTAAAAAGAGGGAGGAAACCATCCTGGAATTGTGGTGAATCTATTTAAACCAGTCAGCAAACATCTATTGAGAGTCTCCTACATGACAAATCTTTTGGTACACTATGAGGAAACAGCAGCGATTAAGGGGGGGGGGGCATCTAGATCAATAATATGTGTACAGTCATTGTCACTAGCAGGCACTCAATAAAAGGGAGTGCTTTGGATTCCCTTGACCACCTTCTCCTGAACACTGCAAATTTGTCATAATTTTGTTTATTTGCTTTTGGCCCTATGCATCTGTGAGGACAGGTTTATCCCTAGAAATTCCAGATAGAATAAATTAATTAAAATGATGCATCTGAGAAATGGAGAGGTCAAGTGGAAAACATTTCACTTGCTCCTGATGTTTGGAAGTGAATTGACATGGTGAGAATTCTGTGAAGCATGTTAATATGCAAGGGCTTAAAATATAATGATTTGTGCTACACGTAAATACTTGTTCAGTTCCAGCAAGTTTTCTCAAACAGAGAAACATCAAAGCAGACAGCTCTCTTCAAGGCTGGTGGCCTTTGCCTTGCAAAGGATCCTTTACAAACCAGAGAAAGAGGGTCTTCCAATGAGGTCTTCCCAAGGACACAGAGCAGTTAAGGATGTAGCGGCCCCTACTGCTGGCTGCCCAGTGGGAAAGTGTGCAAGGACCTCCACAAGAAGCAAGATTACAGTGTCTGTATGCAGCCACTGCTGAGGGCTTGCTCTTCATGCTGAGGCTCTCTCCAGAGAACCCACCTGGGAGAACCCTCACCTCAGGCCCTCCCTGACTCCTTGTCCTTCGGCTCTTGATTTTTTGCTTCCTATGATTTCCAAATAGGACAGAGAAGCTTTATGTTTGTTTTGTATTTGCTTTTATCTTTTTATTTTATGTGCAGAATAGGATGGGGGGGGGAGCAGGCAAATAAGGACAATATGTCTGCAAACCAGGAAAGTATATACCATCTTACCCAAACCACATCTGTATTGCTGACCCATTGAAATGCAACAGAGGGACCAAAGGCACAGGCCTGTGGTCAAATTCACCTAGGGTTCAGTGTGGCTTTACTTTTATAGCTGTGACCTATGGCAAGTTGCTTTCCCTTTCATAACATTCAGTTTCTTCATCTGTGAAATAGAGAGGATCATTATTCATCTTAATATTAGTGTAAGGGTCAAAAAGAAATCATGTGATGTGCTTAGCAGTATGACTAGAACATTGTGAGCCTCAAGTAATCAGTGAAAGATACCATCATCATCACAACCACCACCATGTCAATATCTCCAGACCAATTAACCACCCCTGTCAGGGCAGCTTAGGGAAATGCAGCCATCTTGTTATCTTGCTTCAAATACGTTAGAGGATGGATCTGATACATCCCGTAATCAAATGCCAACTAGCTCTCTTGAACAACCCATTCCATTGTCCAAGAAATAAAGAATCCTAGGTGCAAGTCAGAAATGGGTATTCCAGTCCCACTTTCCAGGAGTGATCCTTGAGAACTGTCCGTTTATTTAAAATATCCCTTTCAGATGTTTATGGCACAAGACACCACTGAAAACCTATCACTAAATATTCTAGAATCCTTTTGCTGCTGGTCTGCCTCCACAATACATCCAACTGTATTGTTTCCTCCTTTCCAGACAAGGATTTCTTAAAGATTATTTTGTGCATGGTTCTGATGTAGTCTCTTGTCTTGGAAGAACTCATGAAATACTGACCAGGCCTGTGATGAGCCTATATTTTTAGGCAGGGACAATTGTAGCCACGGTAAATTTCCTCTCCTTTCAAACTAACATTCCATAGCAAGTTTATTTAATAGAGACCTGCTTCAGATTCTGTGTTTCCAAGATGAAGAATATGCTGTTTCCTGACCCTGTCAAGCCCCAGCCCTTCACAAGAATTTTCCATGTGCCACAAATTTGTTAAAGAAAAGCTTTTGATCACCACATGCCCCAGCCTAAGCCTGAGAGACATGGAAGACAGGGTCTGCTAGCTAGTTCTGGAACAAGGAGGTTGCTTCATCTGGATGAGGACCATCTGCCTTCACCCACTTCCACCCCAGACTGTCTCACCTCTCCCTGGGTCACGTTGGTATTGTTTGTATTTAGGGTGTGCACGCATGAGGATGAGGGGCAGTAATGATGCTTGGTTTTGCTTGTAACTGTCCAAAGGCCTTTGAACTGGTGTGAGTTCTAAGATCCCTTTATCCCCAACTATTCTCTGTATTTTACTACTCACAGCCCACTGGATGAAGAGCAGTTGAGCTAGTTAATTTGCCTGAAATTCGGCATGGCATATTGCTGTGTTTCAACCTACCTTATGTTCCTGGCTGATGGTCAGGAGGACAAAGAGTCTGGAGAACAGGGCAAAGTGATTCATGAAGTCATCATAGTGTGAGATGGCCAATGTAGGATCACTTCGGTTTGGCACCATCATACACTGGGCATAAAGAAGAGTAAAGCCTTCCACTTCTAAGCCTGAAAATGAGAAGAAATGACTCTAAAGCTCATCCCTGCTGCTAATTATCTTGCTCATGCTGTGTCTGCTTCATTTGCTTTAAATAAAAGCCTATGCAGCATGCCATCCAAATATAGATCCACAGCAGTCCAGAGAGAAGACAGCCTGGGACTTATGGTGACAGGGATATTTCAAATACCGAATAAATGGTCCTATCATATCAAAACCCACAGGTCAATAATAGCAGTGAAGAGAAAGTAAATAAGGCTTGTTTGAAGCACAGCAAGTTTCTTACAGTGTTTCTTGTTGGGAAGGAATTGTGATCAATACTAAGTACAAATAATTGCTGATAATTGAAAAGTGTTCATGATGATATTCCAGTGGGATCACATCACAGGTTTGCCTTATGTATACTATGACTTTGAAAGGTGAGCAATGCTTTGTAAATTTCACCATCTTCCCCCATCCACTAAAAATAAAAGTCCGTGTTGTTACAGCACCCTCACTAAAATTTCACAAATTGGGTGTGAGTTTAGATTAAATTAATGTCACTTAAAACACAGGTGACCCTGCTACTGCTGACTCTGTCAGTCATTCATACCTTCAGGTATGTTAATTTAATCAGACTTTTCCTCAGTGACACCAATTGGCGGGGAAGAGACAAAAGCAGGGTCAGAGTGAGAGCACTTTGAATCAGAGGCCACTGCAGTTGCAGAGGGCTCTCCTGTGGTGCTAAAAGTTTTAGCAGCATTCCTGGCCTATATCCACTAGATGCTGGCAGTGCACACACACTCCCCCAAGTTGTGACTGCTGAAAATGTCTCCAGTCATTGCCCACTATTCCCAGAGAAGCAAGAAGCCTGGGTGAGGACTGCCAGCCTAGGAGCAGCCCTTGAAGCATCCGTGTTAACTCCAGTCTCTGTTGCTCTTTCTGAGTCACAATATGGATTCACCTCATAACCCTCAGATGGAGGTAATGTAAAAGAATGGGATTTTTTCTTCCAGAGCATCTTCCTCGCTTTGGCAAATTCCTTCCTCTTCCCCACTATGCTCATCTTCCAGGCAAACGTATTCCTAGAATTGAGGCAGTTGTAGACAGGGCAGCCCCAGGAAATAAACTGCCCATTCTGCTTGAGGTAGCGAGTTGGAGTCATTTTGTGACACCTTCCACTTAATGTGCCACATGGTCCTAAAAAAAAATAACAAAGAGAACACACAAGAGAACAGGCCATGTTTAAGTTGCAGAGTGCTTTGACATCACCATTTTGGTAGTACAGGTCCCTCTGCAAGAAGCTGTCATTTGCAGACAAATCCCAGACAAACGGGATAATTGCTGACAGCACAATATTTTTTCTTCTTTTGGTTATTATTTGGTCAGAAAGTATCACAAGCCAGACTTGCATAAAGCCGAAAGTGTTTGTATCTCAAACTATAACTGTTCTTCCAAAAATCATGTCTTTCAAGTTCCCAAGCATTGGTTTTCTCAGACACTATTGTTCCATTGCTGAAATCAGACAAGCTATTCATTTGAACAAAATGTCCTTCCTACATTTCAAAAGAAATATACCTTTGACTTCATTCTTTGTGAGAAGAGGTTTTGCTTGTTGAAGCCATGTTTCCTAAAGAAATAGATGAACCTCTCTCAAAGCAATGTTTCTGTTAAGAGGTGAATGATTCCAATAGGATTCCCCCTTTGTCATCAAGCCAGCTTGGCCCATCCCGAGGAAGATTCCAGGCGCAGCACTGCCCTCTAGCTAGCTTTGTGACTGGGCAAATGTGATACTCTGGCCTGCAACTGCCTCATCTGTGGAAAGTAGCATAGCGAGTATGAGAACAGCTTCCCATTTACTACCTGTAACTTTGAGCAACATCTTCAGTTATCTCTGCCAAAGATTCCTCATCTGTGAAATGGGGCGAATAGCGATATCACCTTCGCTGCATCGTTGTAATGAATAAATAAAACACAGCTTGCATCTTGCCTGGCACATAACAGGGCCTCTCTAAGGGTTGGCTCTCAGGAACATAAACTCAAAATGAAATTATCTTTTTGTCAGTTCTAAATTATTTGGTGGCTTTTTAATCTTCCAGATGGGCAGCTTAGGAAGCAAACCGATTCTTCCTTATCTTGGTCATTTTGATTGGTTGATTGGTTTTGCCTTCTTTCTGCATTCTTAGGCCACATACCACCGGAGCCCATACCACCATAAACATGAGCTTTATGAACAATCAGCAACAGCAGCCAGTGAGGGAAACAGAATCACTTTGTGCACAGCTGTCTCTTGTTTGGTAAATTTACTGGAAAAAAAAATTTTTAATTAGAAAAACAGCTCTTAATGTTTGAGGTATAAAGTGAAAATGTCAGAATTTGAACCAGCATTGAGATTGAGCAACAAATCATTGTTGTATACTTTAAAAACATATGTTTTCAGTTAAAAGATCTTGGGATGAAGAATCAAAATACCCATCTCGCCTCTTTGCCCATCTGGGTGACTTTGAGGAAGAAAGTGACCTCTCTGAGCTTTAGTCTCTTTATTTCAAACCTCTAATTACATACTTTAGTTGATAGAATTTAGTTATCTTGCCTGCAGTGATCATCTAAGTCATTTGGTGTTGACTTGCCATAAACAGGAATATGGCAGAATCAGCTAGACCTACTTGGATATGGATCCTGACTTTATTATTTACTACTGTGTGACCCTGCGTAATTTGTTTAACCTCTCTGTGCCCTAGTTTCCTCATCTAAAAAATGAGGATAATATTTCTATTTCATAGAGTTACAGTGAAGATTAAATGTAAAATACTCAGAACAGGTGCCTGGCACATATGTTAGCAATTACTTTTATTATCTTATTGGATGTCTCTAGAAAGGAAGACCTGGAAAAAGGTGAAATTATAACCAGGAATCTTTAAATTTTTGGTTTGGATTTTTCCATTTCATATACTACATTTACCAATTAACCATTTAAGAAATAAAGATGTTAAATGCACTTCCTTTAATTTCCCTAAACTGCAACCACCAAATACTATTTTCTCCTCTGATTCCTGAGTATGAAATCTTCTCTCTACATAGTGAATATTAAATCGTACCAAAGTTCAAATTGAGTAACTGCACATGTAACAAATTCTATCTACTTTACATGGAGACTGTGCCCCTGGAATAGAGTATCTCAAACATCAGTGTGCTTGGGAATCACATGAAGATCTTGTTAATATGCAGATTCTGATATTCGAGGCCAGAATCCCACATTTCTAACAAGCTCCCAGGTGATGCAGATGCAGCAGGTCCCCAACTACCTTTAGAGATATTCACGGGCCATCTGAGGATAGAGAGGGTATGGGGGCACACTCGGCCCTCAGTGGGAGCAGACAGGCTAGAGAGGGGCAGGCCTGCAGGAAATCAGTGCCCGACACCCCCTCCAGCCCCCATCCTGCCAATTTGAGCAGTTGAAAAGTTTAAGGAAAAAAACCAAGAAGGTGTTAAAATGACAGTAGAAATCACACCTACTTCTCTTGATTTTCCCACACTGTACAAACACTGTAGAACAGATTGCACCAAGCAATTTGACCCGTCTGCACTGCTAAATATCTTCCACAAGACAGGCAGGTAGAAAACAATTTAATTCTCCCCTTCATTCCTGCTGCTGGGACAGGACCTATGAGGGGCAGGTACTCAGCCAGACCCTCCTGGGGAACAGGACACACGCTGCATGGCTTTGTGTCATACCACTGGGGCTGATTTAATGAACTAAATTGTTTATGTATTTAATAGTGTTCAGAGGGCCTGAAAACGTCCCCAAAGGAGTCCTCAGTACGTAAAAAATCTTGCCTGCTGTCATAACCAAGACTAAGGAAGGTGTACATACCATGGCAGGGCCGCTATTCCTGAACAAAGGGAAAAAGCAAACTTCTTCAGATTGAAATGTTTCCCCCTAAATGAAGGAAATGTCTACATTGATCTTGATCCTACTTATTTTCACAGAAAAATATGAAAAATGATAATGAGATTCTATGAAAACTCAGAGGAGGGTCAATCCATCACCCTGTAGATTATTCTACTTTTTTTAACACCAGCATCTATTTTTGTCCATTTTGTTAATCCTTGAGTTTAATTTATTGAAAGACTGTGTGCTTTGCTGCCAAGTATATACAGTGTGTCTATAAAATTGATCTGATTACCCAAGAGGCACGTTCTATCTTTTTATTTGAGAAATTGGAAATCTCAATATGTTCTTTATCTACAAATTATACCCCAGTCCTGGTTTGCAATGTTAGAAAAGATTCACATATATTTCCTACTCTAGGAAGAGGTATTTCAAGTTTGAAAACATAAAATGAGGCCAATCTTACAGACTACCTTATGTTTTTTTTCAAAAATGTGGACTCAGACTGGCAACAAGAATAAACATGATGATCTGAACTTTCGTCCAGGAGAAATCTAATCCTGGCAGCAAACATCTGCTCCCTTTTATGTGCATTCACAGCTCTTTAATATGAATGTTTTTGTTATAGCTGTAGCTTGTCTAATATCCTAAATGGAATCTCTGTGGCCTTTAGAGTAATTGCCTCAAAATTTAAGTTATCCAACCTGAGGATTCTCTGATTAAATCCAGTATGAATTATGGAAAACTAAATGACCGGTCCAGGGGGAGGATTCCACTGTGTCCTCTGGAAAGTACCTTCTGAGGCTCTGGGGCCTCTGACTAGGGTTCCAGCGGGCAGCTTTTTCCTGTGTGGTTAAATCATTGTAAGATGTTGCTCATGAACAAGCTGCTGACATGTTTTCATGCACTGCCACTCCACGTGGAGATTCCACTGTGGTCTTTGAACACACATTTTGTTGTTCTGTTTTTAACTTTCTTTCAGCTCAACTTTAAAATGGATTAATGTGCATCCCATTTAAAGGTGCTAATCGTACACTTTTAAAAAATTTTAGTGGTTTTAACTTATTATCAGGAGGTTATCATTGTAGTTTCTAGTTTCAGAATAACTGTGAGGTTTCTATAGCTATGATGATTGTTTTTCATTTGGATAATGATTGCCTAATGAAATATACAGGAAAACTGGAGAAGCAGGAGCAGCCAGATAAGAAAAAGATTTGTTTCTCTCTTAGCAGCTCTCAGATCTCACTCACTTAATGGACTGAGAATCCCTGCCAATGAAACAAGAGAAACCCTCTGTGATAGCAAACTTAAATTCACCTGCTCACAGGGGCAGAGAAGTCCAGTCTCAACAAAAGGGAAAATCAATAGGCAGGTGCTCTATAAATGAAAGACAAAACCATATAGCAAAGGGAGGCCGCCTATCTGAACAAAGAGGCTAATTTTGCCAGACTTTGCCTACAAGAAGATATTCCTGAGGATGCATTTCATGTAACCAAAGGCTGAGCCAGGGCCTCAGTAGGTCCTCATTTATAAAGTTTCATGAGTGAAGCAGAGTTGTTGTCCAGATGAGTATACACTGATTAGAATATTTGAGCACAATATGTGGCCCTCTGTATTCCATTCATTCATTCATTCATTCATTCTATACACACCTAAATACAATGCTAGTAAAAATTTCTTTTTAGATTTTCAAATAAGATACAAATAAAAGGTCATTATTTTCCTCTCAAATGCTAGAGTCAAGTTTCCTTAGAGACCTCTGGTCCATATCTTGAAATATCCTTAGACACGTAGCACTTGGTAAGGGGAGGTTGCAAAGGAGAGAAGTTTCAGGAGAACCAGTCTGGGAACCAAGAGAAGATAATGAGAAATGACACTTAGCTGAGCAGGAAGAGGATAGAACAAGCACAAAGGAGAGAAGAGCTCTCTCACCATTTCCTGTTTCCCATGGGGCTGTGGAGAAGCAGGAGAGAGCCATGGAGAGTGGCTGAGTTTAATTCAACTCCACGCAAGGTCATGAGCATTTATCAATGTTCCAGGCCCCATGCTAACCTGCCAGGGCACAAACTAAATAAGCCACGGTCCCAACTATCCAGGAGCTCATTGACCTACACAAGTGAATTCATAATTACATACACTGTAACATCTTCTAAGTAGAAACACAGGAATCCAATATCTTCCCTCCACGCTTATTTCCTCATTGGTTAAAATGATGGACACAATACCCATCTCTTGGTATTCAGAATGCAAGTTAGATAATGTATGAAAAATGCCTAGGATGCTACCTGGCACATACTAGGTGCTCAGTTAATAGTGATTTTTATTTATGGTGCTTAGTCTGGTAGGCTGGCACATTACTATGTAGAAATCTTATTATGTTGGAAACTTTAGCTGTCAATATTATTATTACTACTATTATGCACATAAAGTACCTTATTACATAATAATATAGTTTCTTTCCTTTCTCATCCTCCTTAGTCACAATTCTTGTAGCAGCCAGTGACCCAGAAGGCTGCTCCCCAGCTATGACCCATGCCCCCTGTGCCCCACAGTGACCAGAACATTCCACTCCATTTTGCAGGTTTAAGTTATAGAGAATACCAAAGCAGTAGCTGGTCACAATGTCAGGGACCATCCGGGTCTTCATATCAGGAATCCTAACATACATCAATAAGATCTCAGAAGCTACATGTGATTAAGCATTATTAGAACAAATAATAAATGTTTTCCAAAGAAAGAGGAACTCATCACTGGAATAAAGGCAGCCATGTAGCTAGAACCAAACTGAGCTGGAGCCGGGGAGGGAGTGTTTCAAAATGTTTGTGTAGGTTGAGGAAAGGAGGGAGCATAAGAATGGATCCTCCAGGTTCCTTTCTACCCATTGAGAACTGTGGATTTGCTCTCTGTAGTTATCAGTGTAAAAGAAGAAGGCAACACTTCAAGAACTTACTGTATTTCTGCTCAGTAGTAGACCTT
This sequence comes from Vulpes vulpes, assembly GCF_048418805.1. Classification (NCBI taxonomy): domain Eukaryota; kingdom Metazoa; phylum Chordata; class Mammalia; order Carnivora; family Canidae; genus Vulpes; species Vulpes vulpes. The sequence goes on from NC_132790.1 coordinate 70,195,670, forward strand.
GTATAAATGTCAGCTCATGTAATCTCAACACCAATGCTATAAGGAATTTTTACTCTAGTTTACTACTGAGACTCAGTAGTCCTGTAACCCTTCCCTCACAATTCTTGAAAGTAGTAATAGTGAATTTCCTTTAGAAATAGTCAATAATTTGAATTTTCTCTAATTTTGGAAAAATCTCCCTCCCTTGCCCAAATATTCCAAGTCACAAGTCTCATGGCTTCTGCTAAGGCTGCCCCCAAAGGCCTTCATAACTAGAAGTGGCAAGCCAGGCACTGCAGCTTAGTCCACTCTTGGAGAGCAAAGCCTCCCTAGAGGATCCAAGAGCACCAACAAAGCAAGCCAGCAGCCTGCCCTCTGGTGACTGGCACACCCGTCCCAGATGATGAGAGTATATTATTATGTCAGAGGGCCTGAAAAGATGGCATTGGGACATCCACAGCCACAGTCTGGTGTCCCATGCGAAGCTCTTCACCAGATACTTGTCTGGGCAGCAAACAACAAGCTACACTTGTCATTTAGGCAAAGTATTTCATGAAATAAAAATGCCACAGCGAAAATGGTGAGTTTACCTAGTCTGAGAGGACTGGGACAAATAGAGTCATCTAGCTTCCCTTTCTGCCATCTCTGTGCACAGAATACATCTAAGGCTGTGCAGCAGCATCTGGTTATGGCCAAACTGTCTTTTGTTGCAGAATGGGGATGCTAACCACTTCTGGCCAACTGGGTCTCATGTAGAGCACGTTATTGCTCAGTGCATAGAAATTCCTAGATAGATGAAAGTCCATGCGTGTTCTGTTTAGCTTGCGGAGTATTTTGGTCTGTCTATATTATGTTCAGTTGTTTCCAAGTAATATATATTCAGGTCCCGTCATGTTAAGGCACTGTGCCTGGAGCTGTGAGAACTGAAAGATGAATAAGTTGATCAGAGTCCAATAGAGGAGGGGAAAGAGTATAGATACCACTGACATAATACAAGGAAAACTTGGTGAGTTCTTGCCTTGCAGAGGAGATAGAGACAAGTATTATCAATATTCAGGAGGGAGATCCAAAGAGGTAGAGCAGTTTGCCCAAAGTTACACAGCTGATAAATGCCAAAGCCAGAATTTGAACCTTGACTGGCAGAGCCCAAATTCTTTTTTTTTTAATAAATTAATTTTTATTGGTGTTCAATTTACCAACATACAGAAAAACACCCAGTGTTCATCCCGTCAAGTGCCCCCCTCAGTGCCCGTCACCCATTCCTCCCCACCCCCCGCCCTCCTCCCCTTACACCACCCCTAGTTCGTTTCCCAGAGTTAGGAGTCTTTATGTTCTGTCTCCCTTCCTGATATTTCCCACACATTTCTTCTCCCTTCCCTTATATTCCCTTTCACTATTATTTATATTCCCCAAATGAATGAGAACATACACTGTTTGTCCTTCTTCTTATGCTATGCTGCCTCTAAAAAGCAAAACAGTTTTCATTTTCTCTTGCAGTTTTAAGAAGATACTACTGGTAGTAGAAAATCTGTGTTGAATTGGTCTTCAAAGTTTTGAGTCCTCTTTATGGCTTAACAGTGGCTTTTAGATAAGAAAATAGGCATAGACAATAGACCCGTGAAAAAATGCTCAACATCATTCAGTATCAGGGAAATACAAGTCAAAACCATAATAAGATACTACCTCACACCAGTCAGAATGACTAAAATTAAGAAGTCAGGGAACAACAGATGTTGGCAAGGATGTGGAGAAAGGGGAATCCTCTTACACTATTGGTGGGAATGCAAGCTGTGCAGCCACTGTGGAAAACAGTATAAAAGTTTCTCAAAAAGTTGAAAATAGAGCTGCGCTATAACCCAGCAATTGCACTACTGGGTATTTTCCCCAAAGATACAAATGTAGTGATCCAAAGGGGTACCTGCACCCCAGTGTTTATAGTGGCAATGTCCACAGTATCCAAACTATGGAAAGAGCCAAGATGTTCTTCGATAGATGAATGGATAAAGATAATGTGGTATACCACTCAGCCATCAAAAAAATGAAACCTTACCGTTTGCAACAAGATATATAGAACTAGAAGGTTTTGTACTAAGCAAAATAAGTCAGCCAGAAAGACAGTTATCATATGATCTCACTCATATGTGGAATTTAAGAAACAAAACCAGAGGATCATAGGGGAAGAAAGGAAAAAAATAAAACAAGATGAAATCAGAAGGGGAGACAAACCACAAGAGACTCTCAGTCATAAGAAATAAACAGGGTCACTGGAGGGGAGGGGGTGGATGGATGGGGTAACTGAGTGATGGGCATTAAGGAGGGCAGTCTTAAAAAAAACAAAAAAGGAGGGCAGTCTTATACAAGACCCAATGTTCATTACATGGCATGAATCACTGACCTCTACCCATAAACTAATAATACATTATATGTTAATTAAGTGCATTTAAATTTAAACTATATAATCAAAAAAGGGGAAAATAGGCAGTAAGTCTGTACCTAGGAAATCATTTTCTCTTTGCAAAGCTACCAGATTATTGGGAGATAATAAATAATTAGGGCATTATGCTAGGCACTGTGTTACCCAAATAAATAAATAAAACATGTATGTAAATGATTAGATCATGAAGTATGGAGTAGCATATGGGCAGAGAGAGATACCTGGAAAGTGTTAATGGAAGTTTGGAGGGTGGATGGATGGTTCAAGAAAGTTTACATAGTGATCTAGGCCTTGAAGGCTGCAAAAGGATGAAATCCCATGAGCAACATTATATTGCCACTTTACGCATGAAAAGAACAGAGGCTTAGAAAGAGGAAATGATTTTCAAAATTAGACCCTTCAGTCACTATGTGGAAGAGTGAGACTGAGATTTGCAACCTTGCCCTCTCCTCTCTCCTCTAAAACAGAGCCTCTTCCAGGGCAGTACAGGGATCCAACCTTACTTTTACTTTTGATTATCTTCTGTGAGAAATGCAACCCTGATAGGTTCTTTAAAAGGGAAAATCCAATCTTCTTGTAAAAGGGGATGTGAGATTGGGTCCTGGTAATTGTTCCTGGTACATCAAGAGGAGGACTTGACGCAAAGTCCTGGGAGGAGCTTCTGCAAAGACACTGTGGTAGGAATGAGCGTCACATGTTAGAAGCCCATACAGCCAAAGGACAGAGAACAAGGGGCTGAGCCACAGGAGAGAGGCTTGGTGGGATGGTTCAGGGATAAATCCCTTGGAGCATTTCAGGCTGCAGTAAGGCCACAAGCCCTCATTCCAATATTGATGGGAAGTCATCAGAAGATTTTAAGCACAGAGAGATAATGTTCTGATGTGTACTTTTAAAGCTCACTCTGGCTGCTCAATGAACGATGGGTGTAGGTGGCTCAGAGTGAAAGCAGGCAGACCAGTTGTGGATATAAATGAGTAATTGAAAATAACAGGATAAAAAACATAGTTGATAAGGAACTTTCAAAGAACTGATAAAATGATAGCTATTAATAGGCTAATGGCTACTCACCAAACTAAGGCAGATAATAATACATCTGTTAACAGCACAAAAGGTATGAAAGAGCAGATGAAGTGCTTCTCTGGACTTCAGGTTTCCTATAAATCAAGCAGTGTATCACTTTAGACTTCGTTGGTTGTTCATGAAGATAAATAAAAGTGTCTAGTTCAGTACTTGGGCTTCAGTACATGCTCAGCCAAACATTAGTCTCCTATTCTATATGACTCCACAAATAAAAATCAGTTGATATGTACATAGCCTGAGAATTATGCAAAGCTAAAACTTCCAGGCTCAAGTAAAAAATTAGAATGGAAATTAAAGACATCATGCTAATAGCCTGAACTATATAGTGATAATTCTACACACTTCCTGGGCTTGCAAAGCACATTGGATATACATCCCCACAATGCAGAGTATGGTTTGGGGTCTCACTGTCTAATATTAATGGCCTTTATTACAAACTAAACACTCTTATAATGAGTGCCATTAAATCCCAGCCCCCTCAACTGACCCTCTCTGACCACTCTGTCATAATCCTATTTCCTTTGCCTTAGTTCTTTTCTAAGGTATCAGCTTGCTTTTGTGTCCTGAAATACTTGAATATTTTCATACAATTCTCTCTTTTTTGATGGACACATTTCTTTCCTATCATATTTAATATAATTTCCAGAGATGGGCTCCATGTAATTATGTTAATGAGATTTAGGTTTGTTTCTTTTTTCAGAATAGCTTTATAGACCAGGGTTGTGTCATTCAAAGCCAAAAGAATTATAATCATCTAACACAAATTCAATCATCTGATTCTAAATTCTTGAGAAATACAGGCCAGCGTGTGTCTAGTTATTTTAGTAGCAGTTCACGTGTTCCTATCTAGTTATTTTCCTTAATTTTACTTGTTATTAATTTGCATCATAACTGACAAATTGGTTGTCTTGATGTCTAGAATATGGAGTATTAAAAGCCAGGTATTAGCTGGGATCCATTGAAGAGCAAAGGATTCACACTTCATGTGAGTAACAAGGTATGATCATTTGTAGAATCCTCCTTTTAAAAAAGATGTATTTTGGGACACCTGGGTGGCTCAGCAGTTGAGTGTCTGCCTTTGGTTCAGGACGTGATCCTGGAGTCTCAGGATCGAGTCCCACTTTGGGCTCCCTGCATGGAGCCTGCTTCTCCCTCTGCCTATGTCTCTGCCTCTCTCTCTGTGTCTCTCATGAAGGAATAAATAAAATCTTTTTTAAAAATAAAAATTCTAAAATTTTAAAAAACGTATTTCTATGACTGCACACTATGTCCAGAACAGCAGACTTTGTAGGTGAATGTTTATTTACACCCATACCCACAATCTACATAACACTCAGTTAATATCTGACATTTTTTTAGAGATTTTATTTATTTATTCATGAGAGACACAGAGAGAGGCAGAGACATAGGCAGAGGAAGAGGCAGGTTCCCTGTGGGGAAGCTGATGCAGAACTCACTTCCAGCACCCCGGGATCACGACCTGGCCCAAAGGCAGATTCTCAACCACTGAGCCACCCAGGCACTCCAATATCTGACATTTTTATTGAAATACAGTTGACACACAATGTTACATTAGTTTCAGGTGTACAACATAGTGATTTGACAGATATGTGTGTTCTGCTCTGCTCACCACAACTATAGCTACTATCTGTCACCATACAATGCTATTGCAACACCATTGACTATATTCCCTATGCTGTACCTTTTTTCCCCGTGACTTATTCATTCCATAACCAGAAGCCTGTATCTCGCCTTCAGCCATCTTACCCAAACCACACCCTCCTCTCTTCTGGTAACCATCAGTTTGCTCTCTGTATTTATGTGTCTCTTTTTTTGTTTGTTCATTCATTTTGTTTTTTAGATTTTACACATAAGTGAAATCATATGGTATTTTTCTTTCTCAGTCTGACTTATTTCACTTAGCATAATGCCCTCTAGGTCCATCTGTGTTACTGCAAATGGCAAGCTCTCATCCCTTTTATGGCTGTGTAATATTCCCCTGTGTGTGTGTGTGTGTGTGTGTGTGTGTGTGTGTGTGTACACCACTTCTTTATTCATTCATCTATCAATGAACACTTAGGCTGCTTCCATATCTTGGCTATTGTAGGTAGTATATTGTCCATATATCTTTTCTAATAAGTGTTTGTGGTTTTTTTTTTTTTAGTAAGTACCCAGTAAGGGAATTACTGGATCATATGATATTTCTATTTTTAATTTTTTGAAGAATCCACAGCTGTTTTCCACAGTGGCTGCACCAATTCATATTCCCACTAGCAGTGCATGAGTGTTACTTTTTCTTTGCATCCTCGCCAACACCTTTTGTTTCTTGTGTTTTTTATTCAGCCATTCTGACAAATGTGAGGTGATATCCCATTGTGGTTTTGATTTGCATTTCCCTGATGAATATGATGTTGAGCATCTTTTCATAATATCTTACTTTTATTTTTTTAAAGATTTATTTATTTATCCATGAAAGGCGCAAAGAGAGAGAGAATCAGAGACATAGGCAGAGGGAGAAGCAGGCTCCATGCAGAGAGCCTGATGCAGGACTCAATCCCAGATCCCGGGCTCACAACCTGAGCCGAAGGCAGATGCTCAACGGCTGAGCCACCCAGGCGCCTTCATATTATCTGACTTTTAAATCTTCATACAGTTGATCCCAAAACATTGATGAATTGTTTAATTCTAAAGTAAATTTACTCTAAGGCTGGGTAACATTAGAGTCTAAGAAGGACACTATACCTTTACCTGAAACCTGCCAGTAATTTGTTTTCCTACCTTCAATTTTCTTAACCCTGTGGATCTCAGTCTCTCTTGGGTATCAGAATCATCTGGAGAACTTAGTAAATATACAAATGCCCTGACCCCATCCCACTTCCATAGGCCTGGTCTTCTGTGTTCTTTAGTAACAGTAGTACTCAGGTAATTGTCAATCACCAAAGTTTGGGAATCACTGACTTAATCTTTTGATATTACAATCTCTCTACAAAGAAATACCTCATTGGTTTGAGTTTGGAGAGAACCAAAGGATACAAGCATTAGACATAGAAATAGCAGGATACCCTTGAAAACCAGTACTGCTAAGCAAAAACATGTGGAGGTAACTTACAGCTCTCACCAACAACAGCATTCTCAATAGGAAGAATTTAAGGAGCTCAGTATAGTGGGTATCTTATCCCTCCTTGGGAATGGAATAGAAATTGAATGTGACTCCCTATTCTTGGAAGGATAAGAATCAAGAATCCTCATTAAATAAAATCCTTTTGAGCTTTCCCATGACCCAGCCAAGACTTCACAGTCCCCAGGTTTCCCAGCAGTGCCCCAACCAATAAACCTGCCAATTAAGCAACTGAATATCATTATCATGAATGGAATTACAGAGGGTAATTACGAGCCTGTAAATGCCTCCTTCATGAATGAAGCCCTTTCCTTAAACCATCTCAACTTCTTTTCTGAGGAAAATGGAAGGCAATCCTATCCCTTGCCTCACCCTAAACATAACCTCCCTTGCTTAGAAGAAATCTCTGCTTTTGTTGGCCCAGGGGACATGCTGAACAAACTTTAATAGGCTGTGCTTTAAGGAGAAATGTCCCCTTGGGTAGAGTCCCTTTCCACAACTCTCATCCAAGCATGACCACTAGTTCCCTTTGCTGGGGAGCATTTACTGTCCATTTTGGCGATACTTCTTAATTTCTTTTCAATCAGGGAAATTAATATCAAACATTAAGAATTTCTGCAGAAAAATCAAATGTTGGAGGCTCTACAAAATAGTGTGATTTTGTAATGTTACTTAAAATGGAGCTTTATAGGATACTATTTACTGAGGATTTAGAAAGTCCCTGAAAATATAGATATCATAGAAACATACATGGGTCAGAAGGCTTTTCATGTCTGTAGAAACCAAATGAATCTCTTTAGACCCAGAACTTACTCTTGCATTCTGTAGCTTTATATTTAGCTCATGAAAACTTCAAAACCTAATGTATAACAAACCTGAAAGGATTCTACATAGATGTGTTTAATTTGAAGTGCAACACAATCTCCCAAGATTTGAATCTGTTGGGGTTTTTTTTAATGGATAGGGAGGATAGGTGCCCATAACTGCACCAGTAGCTAGGTGTGGTTGAGACCAGAGTTTTTGATTCACCATGCAGTGAATAATGCCATATAATCTCTGAAGAGAAAGAACTAGCATAGCCATTTGCATAGGGTGAATTTTGGGGGCTCTTCTCTGAATAAGATCAATTGTTGTATCCCAGAGCTGTCACATTATAGAATTTTTTGGTATGGATTTATTACTTACTGTCCATGTTATTTCAAGCCACAGCATTTCCATTTACTGTGACAAAGAAATCATAGTTGATTATTACTTTGTAGTCATTGTTCACAGTCTCCTCCTGGAGTAGAAGGAGAGTATATGTGTATGAGAATTTCCACATGGTAACCTAAAGACTCATAAGGCAAATTCAACCTTCAAATGACTGAGAATAGATCACACTTTTAGAGAAACCATCCTTAGCCAACACCAACTAAAGACAGTGGTTATTTACAGAGGGTACTGATGGAAACATAAAGCATTTTGAGCCCTTGCATTAAATAACTTAAAATTCATTTTAAATGTTGGAAAGGCAGCTTCAAATTCCCAATACTCTGCACAGATCGGGATGGACTGTCTCTCTAATATGGATATCTTTGCTCTTTTGTTAATTTCAGTAGAAAGGAAAATTCACAACTAAATTATAGTCTTTCAATCACTGTATATGATCACTTTAAAAGTAGAACTCTATTTATATTGTATTTTTCTCATTTTGACAGACAGTAGCCTAAGAATTTCTAGAAATATGGATGACCAGATGGATTATGTTTTTTAATGTATATGCGTATACAAATATATGCATTAGCCTGCTCATTTTTGCTCTCTACCTTATATCCATGTACAGTAAAGATAATTAAGGAAGTAAAGTTTGCCACCAGGGAAGGTTAGTGTAAGAAAGTTTGCATTATATTATTCCACTTTTTCCCATTTTCTAGAGGGTAGATGTGCAAGTCCCCATAAATTAAATAGAAAAAAAACAACACATTATACATGAATAATTCACTGACTATATCTCATCCAAAGAGATTCGGAGCTTCTCATTCTATCATTAGGGCTGCTGATTTGCCCCACAACTAAAGCACTGTTTGCTTTCCTTCACTGGATCTCATTGCCAATTTGGAACTACATTGAAACCATTTACAAATTTCTTTTCGAAGATCCAGTCTCTTTTTGTCAGGAGTAGAAGGTTGTGGGGAGGACTGAGTTGTCACTCCCTGAGGAACCACGTGAGCATGTCCCACTTAAGTAACAGGGTGCCCCTCAGGTCAGCCTGTGATAAAACCCAAGTCAAACAAGGCTGAATCCTGGATGTTTTATGTCCTAAGGATCTGAAAAGTGTTCACGACCAGCCCTGACCCCCAAGACCTCAAACGATCGTCTAAGCAGTAACATAAATTGGTGTAAACTTGCCTTTGGGCCATTGCTGTGGAAGCCCGGCTGGCTGGCGAAAGTACAGCCTCTCCATGGAGGAACTAATGTCTTTCTAGGCACTAAAAATAAGGGGGAATGTGTTGATTACTCCGACAGGCAATCCAACTGTGGTGGCTAAATGCCCAAGGCTGACAAATTCTGCATCTTATCACTGCCGTCAAGTGGAGGTGCATGTGAATACTGTCAGCCCCAAAGAATTGAGAAACAACTTGCCTTCCAAAAACTGCATCTCAACAGAATCTTGACAATGCCAACAGCTCGTCATCTCATGTTTTTCAACCCTCCAGAAAATGGCCTTCCAGCCTGGGACAAACCAAAGCACTGTCCAGACCAAGAACACGACTGGAAGCTAGTAGGAATGTCTGAAGCCTGCCTACATAGGAAGAACCATGCGGAGAGGCGTAGCACGTTGAAAAATGAACAGTCGTCACCACATCTCATTCAGGCCACTTGGACTAGCTCGATATTCCATCTGGACCATGACGATGTGAACGATCAAAGTGTTCCAAGTGCCCAGACCTTCCAAACCGAAGAGAAGAAATGCAAAGGTAACCCAATTTTTGTTAGACCATAATATCAAGTGTTTCGACCAGCAAAAAAAAAAAAAAAGAGAGAGAGAGAGAGAGAGAGAGAGAAAGAAATCTCTATTGTAACTGTGTGCTCAGCTCCGTTTATTGCAATGTATGGTGTCCATGTGTTTTCCCCAACTGTTCCGTTGCAAGATCTCTTTATCCCCATGTCGTCTTTTGAACATAAATAAATGAGTCCCAAAGGAAAGCAGTTAATTTCAATTTCGTGTTGCGTTGGACACTCGGGGAGAAGACATTTTTATTTCTCTAATTAGCAGAAGGGTTGTTGGTTTTGGCTTTAACTCTGTTTTTGAATCTGAGGAGAAACAGACACTGCTCTTGTTCTGTAACTACTTGCTTTGAAACCTGTGTGTGTGCGCGCGCACGCGTGTATGTGCATTTATTTACTTTGAGATCCCAATTGTGCCCGGTAGCTAATGGGATCTCAAAGACTACCTCTAACCCAAATAGACAATTCACATTCAAAAGAAAGGTTTTAAGTTGTTTTCTTTTACTCATTAAATCCTTGTGTCATCTTCCTGAAAGGCAAGATTATGGTGTTAGGAGGTTGTCACCTCGTAAAAAAAGTGTTAAACTGGTCTAAGTTCCTGATTGCATTAGATTTAACTGGTCTTTACCTCAGGTTGCCTCCACCCTGACAGATGTCTTTGTGCTGATCGCTTTATTGTCTTAGGGCTCCCCAAAATGTTTGCTTTGTAAATTCATTTGTGCTTTAAAATGTCCATCTTCATGAAACTCTCCATTCTTTTTCAATTTAGCATGTAGGGAAAAGAAGGTCTTTTTGGTTCTTCTTGAAAGATTTTGACTCTGATAAAGTTTTAAGTTGTGTCTTTGGAAATCTGGCAGTCACTTACCAAGATATATTACTGAAAGTTTGTAAAGACTCCTGTATATGAGCCATGAGAGACTTTTGCATACTGTTCTCACTTGAACGTAAACACGTTTATATTTATCTGTCAGAAAAAGTGCTGGTCCTTTAGCTTTTCTGAAAACATATCAAAAGCTCCTTAGAACTGCCAATTGACCTGAGAAGTTGAGTGTATAGATTGTGTCAGTTGAAAATAGAATTATCTAAAAATAATAAAATAGCATGAGTTCTGATTTGAGTGCAGTCAAAACTATACATGTTTTCTTTGAGATTTGTGTTTGAACTGCCTCTTACCTTTATTATTTGGAAGATTTGAGAAATTGAAAAGATATTTAGAAAAAGAACAAAATAAGTTTTTTTAAAGTGTCCCCATATAAGTATGTTTGTGTGTGTGGTGTATATGTGTGCAAGTTTGTTTGAGATATAATTGAGAGTTAGTCTTAGAATTTGTAACCAGATTGTATCTTCAGATTTTATGAGCTGGCATCAAAACCATGTCAGTCCTTGGTTTATAGTGAAATACCAACATGAAACTGTAGTGTCTTCATGATCTAAAAAACTCACAAACTAAATTTGATTCATTCACAGTTGGTACCCATGTTCATTCATTCATTCATAGGATCTGTCTATGTCTATCATTTACAAGAAATCTTGGCCTTGGGTACCCAGAGTTCCTAATCCTGTATACTTCTCACTTTGTTGTTATACCTTAAAAGCAAAAGGAAACAGTCTCTCTTTGGACCCAAGACCTTGAATGTAGTACAGTAGTTAAAACCACAGGTTTGGGCTAGAATCCTAATCCTTCCACTCTGTCCCTTGAGCAAACTTATGTGACTATTGATGGAATTAAATAAGATAATATATTTAAGCATGCATTTAGCATAGTACCTGTCCTAAGTGGTCTCTACGTAGCAGCTATCATTATAACTGGGATCAGTATAATTAGCTATGCATCATTAAATCACATAAATTCCTGGTGCTGCACTGTGTGTCTGATAAGGAACGGAGAAGGAGATTAGGCCAGGTGAGTGCGAGGTAGGGCATGACATTTGAAGGGGGTGGGGATTAGAGTTGATAATCCATTCTGCATTCATTAAGTTCTCCTTTGCTTAAAGTCAGAGAACTGTTCAATAAGAAAATATAATTAAATTATTATATTAAGGTCCTTTCTCAAGATTCTAGTATTAAAAGAAAAACAACTAAGGAAAACTCTTCAGTAGTTTCTAAGTAACCATCAGGGTTCATCTTGGCATGAATGGATGGCAGTGGCTTGGTTCAACATGAAAATGTCATGGGAAAGCCTAAGTTGTCATGGCCCATGAACCTTATGAACTGAATCTTACTCATTCACAATGGACACCTGTACTTAGTGAGGCACCAGGGAGGCCAGAGAAACAACTCAATTAGTTACTTTTTTCTTTTTCAAGTTGGTTCTTCTCCATCTGCTCTGCCTGTTTGCCACCCGTATAAAATCACTGTGAGGAGAGTTCCATTCTGATGCCCATTTATGCCAGGCATTTACTTCCTGGCTATCTCTGTCCAACCCCTAAGTATGCTTGATATCTCACTCCTGGGCTGCCATACATGCATGCACCCCATAAGTGTTTATTAAGTGCCTACCCTGTGCAGGACAACACCCTTGATGTCTAGCATGAAGCAATAGCATTAAGGCCAAAAGTACATCCAACTAGTCCCATTTCAAGGACCCCAATTGAATTGATAAGAACCAAATAGCCCTGAAGGATACAAAAAGTTAAGGATCTGCAGTGCAAGAACCAAAAGAACAAATTGCTTTCTCAAAGTTCCACAGTGAGCCCATCTGTCAGGTCAGTCATCTAGCCGATCAGCACACCTCGAAGTGTGGTTTGTGGTTGGGGACCCTCCTACTAATTGCTATTATTCCTCTCTATTCTTTAAAAGATTTTATTTATTTATTTGACGGAGAGTGAGAGAACACAAGCAGGGGAAGTGGCAGGCAGAGGGAAAGAGAGAAGCAGGCTCCCCACAGAGCAGGGAGCCTGATAGGGGACTTGATCCCAGGACCCTGGGATCATGACCTGAGCCAAAGGCAGATGCTTAACCTACTGAGCCACCCAGATGCTCTGTTCCTCTTTATTGATGCAAATACAGAAACTAAGAGTAAGCTTTAGAAACTTTTATAGCAATTTGTCATTAACCACTGACATTCCCATGCATGATCAGTGGGCTCACCTCACTGAACAGGGTCTGGACCAGTCGAGAGTTGTCCAACTTGCCTGGTCAGTAATGCATGGCCAGAGCTATAAAAAAGTCTCATGCAAAAGAACCATGTACTACACTATAATGGACCAGATATGTTTTTAAATGGTCCTTCAGTTCAAATAATTTGAGAATCACTGATGTATGCTTTATAGAATTATTGTTTTCCTTCTGGCTTATTTTTGATACAAATTTCATGTTTTGTTTTTCAATCTGGGTCTGAAGACAGCTTTCATTTTAATCTGCATATACCTATATTTCTGTCTGCTATGGTCATTCTAAGGAAATTAACTGGGAGCACATTTATCTGGAATGAGAGCTCTGGAGACCTGACATTCTGCTGTAGAACCCATAATTCCAGTCTGCTCGAGTTCTAGAGGCTGTTTCCAACCAGCATCAAATGACCCCAAGCCACTCTCCTATCTCTACACTACACCTCCCTGGAGTTTTTGTCACAATTTGAACTGATTGCTCAGGCACAAGGACCACATCCTACCTGCCCACCTCCTTCTCTCCCAGAGTCTGGGATGATGTATTTGGTGGTCTTTGAAGTGCACCAGCCAGTGGCACTAGCCTCATCGGGAGCTTGTTAGAAATGCAGAATCTCAGGCCTCACCTCAGACTGCTGAACTGGAAGCTTTGAAAAGTGGATCAAAATCTGTGTTTTTTAACCAGCCCACAGGAGGATTCTTAAAAACCTGAGTATCAGAAAATGCCTGAGAATGCACTTAAGCTCTTAGTGTAGGAAAGGGCCTGCCACCTAGTGGACGCTCAGGGAATGTGCATTTTTCTTCCCTTCCTTGATTGCACCTGGAGAGTCCCCTAAGTCGCTGTTCTTGGCTGGGCTTCCTTTAGGCCTGGTTTATCTTAATTGCCAACTGGATGTTCTATTTAATCACTCGGCTTGGTAACACATCCCTCTGGGACTTGAGCCCTTCAGAGAATCCCACTTTGTTTGGCTGGGGCCCTGATCCTCCTCTAAGTACTTAGAAGAGTTCTTCATGCAGATCTCTCATGCCTTCCTGAACTTCTCTTTGGAACCACAGGGTCCCACCAGTTCCACAAGGATGGGTCCTAGTTAGATGTATGCACCCCTGTACCTGGATCTAACAGGGTCTGGACCCAGACTCCATACTTGGATGTTTGTGCTCAATGTCAATCAGGGACCTTCTGATAGGCTGGAACCTAGTAGGAGAAAAAAACACAGGGACTGACCCATCTCCCTGGTTTGCATCAGAAAAAGATGGGCAGCAATCTAGTGATCTCACTGAATTTTCTCTGTAGATCAGTTCTATGTTTAATAGCAAGAGAACCGAGTCTTATATCCGAGGAAGGCAACGAGAAAAAAAGTCTAAATAATTTTACTAAAGTTACTTTCTCGCATTGTAAAAGCCTTCCATGTTCATGTACAAAATGGAAAATTTCCCGAAAGTTCAACAAAAAAAATTTTTAGAAATCATTTGTATTTCCATCATCCAAAGATAAGCAGTGTTAAAATCTTTACACTATTTCAGTCTTTTTTCTGTATGTATCTATTTTTTACAAACTTGGGATCATACTAGACGGACGTACCATTTTTTAACCAGCTTTTAATGCTTAATGACATATCATGAACATTTTCCTTTGTCATTAAGTATTCCTCTAAATCCTGACTTTTATTAGCTATAAATTATACTTGCTTATAGATATACCATAATTTATTAAGGCCAGTCCTCAAGATTTAGACAAGTTAAAGTAATTTTTAAAACAGTATCTTATGTCAGTAAAGGGGCAGACTATTAACTCATGCTCTTCATAAGGAGGAAAAAATGAATCAAATCAATGATGACAATTTTAAATGATATATAATTCTCATTTACCAAAATAACAAAGTGTTCTAAAAATGAGAGATGTAAAGCCAAGTCATTGTATGCATTATAATCCTTCAAGTTAGACATTCGCATTTTCAACGGGTGATTGCTATCTTTGTCCTTAAGTAAAATACAAGGACATCTTCAGGTAAATGAGTATTTTAGAAGATGGAGAATTAAAAAGCTTGAGCCCTTCCACTAGTACCACCATCTGCTCCATCCATCTCAGCTCTCCACTCTGCCCCTACTCGCTATACATCAGGATGTGAGGTCCCAGCTGAGAGCGCCAGTGTGATTCATATACCTCAAGGGCACTCTTGGAATGTTAGCCATCAACATGAAAATAAGTGCTCTCCACTAGCTTCTGGTATCTGCAAGAGAGCTGTGAGATTTGATACTTCAAAGGCAGGAAAGAGCACCCCATAAGTAGAACAGGACAGAAAGAAATAGAGGGCAAGAAATGAAAGAAAAGCAATCAGCTGAAGTGGAAAGGAGGAAAACACTGGAAACAGGGCAATGGCAAAGGAGGCAAACATCAGAAAGTCAAGGCTCCTTTATCCAACTTCAGTTTTCACTGAGATGCAGCATGGAGCAGTAGATGGACCACAGGCTTTCCAAGGCCAATTTGGCAATGTCTATCACAACAGTAAATGAAGATATGCTTTGACCCAGCCGTCCTGCTTACAATATTCTGTTCCATAGAAATACCCACAGGAACGAAGATCCGTGTTCACCTGTTTTCTTTGCACCTTTGTTTTTGTTACTGAAAACATAAAAACACTCCAAAAATCCATCCATAGAAGAATGTTCAGATAAACGACAGCATATCTAAAGTATCCACTAGAAAAATAAACAGGTTCTTAAAAAATAAACACCTCTTAAAAAGAGGTGCTTTTAGGGATGCCTGGGTGTCTCAGCGGTCAACTCAGGTCATGATCCTGGGGTCTTGGGATCAAGTCCTGCATCAGGCTCCCTGTGAGGAGCCTGCTTCTCTCTCTGCCTATGTCTCTACCTATCTTATGTGTGTGTGTGTCTCTCATGAGTAAATAAATAAAATCTTAAAAAAAAAAAGGCACTTTTAGGAATATAAAATAGAGAAGCCTCCAGGCATTAAGTACAGTGGGCTTCCACTTGCAGTTTCGAAAGTCTGTATCACTGCGTGTGCACAAATGTGCATAGACCAGAGGCCCTGGGTACACGTCAATCCATGACACTAGGTAGCTCAAAAATGAAAGAGCAGAGCAAAGGAGGAGATGCTAACTCTAACTCCAAATACAACTGCATGCAAGATTTTTTTTACAATAAGAATGCATTAATGAATACCCTGTGCAGTTTTCTTTAAAAGTTAAGTTCATATGCTTTATAGTCAGACATACTTAGGTGGCCTCCTTGCTCTTAAATATACCAACTCAGGGCAGATCTTTTTTTAACCTCTCTGACCCTCTGTCCCCTTAATTTTAAATGGGGTCATGCTATCTGGCTTTCATCGTAAAGATGAAAGCTAACGTGTGTAAAGCACCCAGCATAGTGCCTGCCACTTAGTAGAGATGACAAGATAACTGTTTTGGGGATAGAAATATTCTCTTAGCCTCAGGCTCTGCTTCTCCGTGTTTGCTGCCCTTCCTGGCCTTGAAATACATTCACAACCATATAAACATAAAGAGAAGCAAAACCAAGCATCTACTACACACGCAGCTGTAGTAGAGGCATAAACAATGGAAAGAAGAGTCCATAGAAACAACCAAGATAATTTTCAAACCCTTTCGATAATTAAAAATGTAAATAAGAAACCAAGAAAAGTATGAAGAAGCTGAACTGGAATTCAAACTCTGGCAGTCCAGCTCCAACACTAGAGCTCTGTATTATTATACTTTCTTTTTTTAAGATTATATTTATTTATTCATGGGAGACACAGAGAGAGAGAGGCAGAGACATAGGCAGAAGGAAAAGCAGGGGGAGCCTAATGCAGGACTCGATCCCTCAACCACTGAGCGTCCCTATCATTATACTTTCTTATGACACAAAAAGGCAAGGGAATTCAGGCACCCCATGGAAGGAATCTAAGGCACAGGGAAAGCACTGGTCTACAACATAGAAGAAGGTGCAATGCAGTCAGACCTGGTGTGACAGGAGGCGTGGTCTTCAGCACCTACCTAGTCATAAGGTTCAAGGTCAAATTCTGGTGCTGCGCTAACAGCCCCCCAGCTTTGAGCAAGTCTCTTAGCCTGTCTGAGCCTCAGTTTCCTCATCTGTAAAATGGGAATCCTCTCTCACTGAATTGTGGAATTCTGTGTGTGTTATTTTTACAATGAAGCTTTGAAAGAAGGGAAGCAGATTGGATGTTAGGGTTATAGAAGGCCCATGTGAAAATAACCACTAAGTAGATAATGACAGGATTGACGTTTCTAAAGCTCAGAATATAAATAAATAAATAAATAAATAAATAAATAAATAAATAAGCAAGCAAGCAAGCTCAGAATATTACAGATGCAAGGGGAATAAATACAGCAACCAAATACCTTGATACTTCCAACAGGTAGTTTTCAGACAAAATAAGGTACGATGTGGGTGGTTAACCTGTAGAATTTGGCAATGAAGTTGAAAGGTACTGTTGGGAGAGTCAGCCTTACAGAGATATCAGAAGTAACCACTGGAATTCAAAGCCTTTCCTTTCCTCAGACATTCCCCACAGGTTGTCATGAATTCTCTGTGGCCTTTTAAAATGCAAACCTCCTAGCTGGATATCTTATCAAGTCACTAGTGTCTCCAAGTGGATGGATTGGGTCAGATTCCTTTCTCCCTTGACAAGGTCCTGTAATGCCAATAGAAGAAATGGACTGGAAGGAGCCATGAAGGGGTGAGAATAGCAAGGAATGGATGAGAGAGAGAGAGAGAAAATAAGGAGCAGGACTGCCACATGCCACTGTGCATGCTGTCAGTTGTGTGCTGGGCAGTAGGAGCAGCATTAACCCACCGTGAAGTCTGTGACACAGTGCTCTAAAGACAAATGTCACCTTGCCAAGAAAGACTACTGAACACAGAGGTTCCAGCCAAATTTGGATAATGTGTGAATGACATGTTGATCTGGGGCTACGGAGACATTCCAAGATTGTTAACACTGTAATATATAAATGAAATCTTGCTAAAATAGTAGAATTTAAATGTTCTCACCAAAGATATATATATGTATGTATACATTATATATATTTATATATATACAATATTATATACATTTACATACAATTGTAGATATAAAATACCTGAGGTAATGGATGTGCTAATTACTCAGAGGGAAGAAATCCTGTCACAGTGTATGTGTACATCAAATCACCACAATGTACACTTTAGATGTCTTACAATTTTATTTGTCAGATATACCTCAATAAAGCAGGAAGGGGGATCCCTGGGTGGCTCAGCGGTTTTGCGCCTGCCTTTGGCCCAGGGCGCGATCCTGGAGTCCCGGGATCGAGTCCCGCATTGGGCTCCCAGCATGGAGCCTGCTTCTTCCTCTGCCTGTGTCTCTGCCTCTCTCTCTCTCTCTCTCTCTATGTCTACCATAAATAAATAAAAGTAAATCTTTAAAAATAAAATAAAATAAAGCTGGAGGAAGGGGGGAAGTACTTCAAGAATTCTCAAATTACATAGGTGGCCTCCTGCATTAAATCTTAGGAATGCTCAGAGGAATAAGTTTATTATGGAGCATGGGGAATATTAAGAATAGTACTTGGTAGGAACATAGGGAATATTGAGAATAGAAGACCATGGTTTGGTAGGAACATAGGGAATATTGAGAATAGAAGACCATGGTTTGGCTCTTAAGTCTGACATTTACCAAGTATTTAACCTTGGATAAATCACTAATTCTCTCCAGCAAAGAATGTATTCAGAGATTAATTGTCCATAAAGAAACCAAGGATATTAATCTACAACTCCATTTTAAAGTACCTCTCTAATACGATAACCATATTTCCCCCTTGTGGGGAAAACAGGACAAAATATATTAAGTTAGAACTGATCCCCAAAACCTAAACTGTGATTATCAGGAAAACATAGCAACTCACAGATAAATTGGGCAATCGGTTACTTTCCACCATCTCTTTCAGTGGTCTTATCTCTCTTGTTGGACAGCTTCCCCCAGGAACAGAAGACTTCAGACTAGGCAGACACCCATTCTCAATGCCCCAGTAAGTCGGGGCTTCTAGAACCCCTGTCAGCTTCTGGAAACATACACATGCTCCATAATAAACTTATTCCTCTGAAAGTGTTGGTGACCAGTATATCCTTACCTCTCCAGGACAGAGGCTTTGGGTTTGAGTACCTCTGGAGGTACAGGGACTGCATACCAAGGGTAAGCCTGCATAATAGTGACACTGCAGACAAAATAGGCAAGTATCCTGAGAAGCCATTTCACCTGTATGTATGACCTATATTGACACAGGGATGGCTTCTCTCTGTTGTTAGACTACTCTGTAGCTGATGCTAATATGAACTATTTTTAGAGATCAATTTTCCATGTCCTGGGACAATTCAGCCATTTTGATTTGAACTGAAATAAATATGATCCCACTTCTCTATCCACACTGCAAAGATACCAGAAATCCAAAATCAACTGAGCTTTGGAAATAAGAGTCAGAAATCCTCCATGGCCCAAAGCCATCCTCCATGGCATTGACCTGAAACAGAATTATTATCTTTGGCGAATCTCTATCTCCATGATATTTGCCAGAATTGACTTATACAAGAGACTTGACTTTACTAACTTTACTGCTTCTTAAAACAGAAAACTGTATTGCAAATATGACTATTTAATTCAATTGTGAATTTACTTAGCATTTGAGTTAGAATACCATGTGGGGGTTAATGATCTATTAGTCTAGTTGGCAATATTTGGTGAGTAGCAAATTTTACCCCAACTACTCATAGCTGCCCCATAATGTGCAGCTTATAGAGGCCATACTGTCATAAGCCCAGCCTCACAACTAATGAAAAGATACTTATTTTGCTCTTTGTTTGCCTAGACCTGGGAAGAACTTCTTATAATAAGCTTAAGATATAAAACTAAAGGTCAAAAATGTGTAAGTAAAAGAAGCTCCTGCCCTTTAAGGGAAAAAAAAATACATGTTAATTTTTGCAGGAGTTTCAATTGAATGGTTTCCAAGGAAACAGGTATCTGCAATGGGTTCATCTCATTTAATATTTATGGCCAAACATAGGGCATAGTTCTTTCTTATTATCTGTTTCTGGTTACACATGATAGGCTCATTCTTAACTTTCCTTTGAAGTGATCATTCTATGTTTGAGTCTTATTTATTCCCCAAACAAAGGAAACAAATGTGTACTCTATGATTTAAAAAAGTTTTGTAATATCAAGGATAGAAGCCTGGTGATCACCACTAAAAGGAAAAAAAAAATAACACTAATCAATCTGACACACTTTTCCTAGATGAATTGAGGGGGTTTGGTTTTGTTTGTTGTTTTATTGCAAATTTGCTTGCTTTTTTAGCTGGTTTCTGCTTTTAAAAGTTGAATTGGAAAAAACGAAATGCATAGAAAAGGACTATCTTCAAGTTTGAGTGAGTTGTGTGTTTTCTTGCTCTGCTATAGCAAACCTATTTTTCAATTTTATATGTGATTTTAAAGTACTCTCCACTCTCCCAGATAGTTGGTTTAATACAGAGAACTTCCACATACCCTTCATCTGGACTCATCAGTTGTTTGCCACATTCACCTTATCACAATATACGTGAGTGTATGTATGCATCTGTTTGTATATACACACATTATTATTTTTCAGAATCATGTAAGAATAAGTCACAAACATCATACTCCTTGAACTCTAAATACGTCAGAGTATCCCCTAAAGTCAAAGAAATTCTCTTAGAAAACTATGATACAATTCTCAAAATGAGAAAGTTTAACATTGGTGCCTACTATTACCTAACCTATAGGCTTTATGCAAATTTAACAAATTGTCCCCTGTTTGGGAGGGGAGGTAGAGGTTGAGACCTGGGTCGGAGAAAAGATGGTCTCTGGAGGCTTTCATGGGTGTCATCCCTTCCAACAGGGCCACCACCACTTGTTCCTTTTGCCAGTTCTGTTTCTGGTCCAGGACTTAGGCCAGGATTATGTATTTTGTCTAGCTTTTGTGTCTCTTTTGCCTGCTTTAATTTGTAACAGTTTCATGATCTTTCTGTTTTTCATGACACTGACATGTTTGAAGAATGCAGGCCTATGATTTTGTAGAATGTTCCTCAGTTTGGGTTTGACTGTTGTTTCCTCATGATGAGGATCAGATTATGCATTTTTGTAAAAATGCTGGAAAAAAATTGTATCCCATGATATTTATTCCTATAAAAGTTTAAGTGTGTGATTCAGAAATGGTTTCCAATCTTCCAAACCACCTACATGTTCATGTGAGGAGGTTTGTGTCATTATTGATGAGCTTGTTCATTATCTCATGGGATTGGAAGAAAGTATCTTTTTAAGAAGCCCTCTTATTAAGCATCCATTCAATAGTCTGAGGATCAAGGTCTCAAGAGTCAAAGCTATTTGTTTCTCTATCACCTATGATATTTTTAAGGCTGGAAGGACAGTATGATACCTCCCTGGGACACATGTTTCTTTGTAGGAGGAACAGAAAACAGATTCTCTGGGGTCTGAAGATCTGTGAGGATAACATGTAGATGCTCCCTCTTTATTCACCTTCTCATGCTTTAATTGGATCTTCTTTTCTTTCCACCATCCAATCCTCTTAAACGACAAAACAACTAAGATCAAAATGTATCTTAGGTTAATCTTGGTATCAACTATGTATCTTTTTAGATTATTTTGACATTTGAAGTAAAATGAAGATAATTCACCATTTATAGATGTGGTTCTCAGGATACCAACACGAAGTAGATCCAGCTTTTGACTACTTCTTTACAGATGCTCTTTTATTCACCTCTTCCTTGAAGATCCAATCCAAATATCACTTCCTCTTTACTTGTTACTCCCCTCCCCCACCGCCCACCACACCCACCACCCCCCAGAATGAATCATTTCTTTCCTTAAGCTGTCTTGAAATGTTACTATACTAAAGTACTTATTGTGCAGAGCCTTACTTGCTACAGCTTCTGAACATGCTTGAGTAATTTACCAGATTGAGATCATCTTGATTTATACCAAAAATGTTCATAAGTGTATTCTGTGCACCCAGGCTACAGTGTGTGTTGAGAATAAAAAGTTCAGTGAGACTGCTTCCAGTGTGGGGTTTCCAGATAGACATGTTGGATGAGCTTTGGGTCTAGACTTGAAATGAGCATCAACTCTGTTGACAATCAAGCAATAATGAAAATTCTATTAGCTGACTGACATTTGTCTTAGAGAATAATAAAGAATTTAACCTATGCTGTTTCAGAAATAATAATTCCACTTCACTCAATATTCAGTTAACACATGGAGTATTTGGTGCATCAGATACTGCCTTCTGCTTGTTGATATGTCTTGCTTGTTGCAAATTTTAGAGAAAGGCTATGTCTTCCTCCTGTATGTGGTATTGATACATAAACGACATGAACTTTGAAATGTTTTTTATTTTGATAATCGGTTTTAATTGGCTCAAGCTATTTGTAACCCCACATCTATTTTCATAAAGCCTTATTAAGATATAATTTACATACCATAAAATTCCTCTGTTTTAAGTGTACAGTTCCATAATTGTTAGTATATTTACAGAGTTTTGCAATCATCACCACAAACTTATTTTAGAACATTTCCATCACCCCAAAGAAACTTTCAGCTGGTTTACAGTTACTCCTCATTACTGTACTCAGTCCCTGGCAACCACTCATCTACTTTCCCTACAGATGTGCCTTCACTGCCCTGCACAAAAATGGAATCATACAGGAGGACTGGCATCCTTCTCTTAGCATATTGTTTTTGAGGTTCATCCACATTGCAGCATGTATCATAACTTTGTTTGAACTTTTTACCTTTAATTATTCTTCATAACATTTTTAAGTATGAATATAAGAAAGAAGCTTTTAATGAACAAAGAATAAATCTTTTGAAAACTACGTGAATTGCAACAGAGCCTAGATTTTGCAGTAGTTGTTCTTAAAAATGAAAAAACAAAGTAAATGCAGATGACTCAATCATTCATTCATTATTCCTATTATTAGGGAAATCAGTTTTAAAATTAATAACTCTGACATGTTATTCTGGAATAAAGAAGGTATATTCCAGCTGTTAAATGTCAAAACCATTCCACTCAAATAACCACTCAACTTTTCAAATCAAGGCCATCAGTGTGAACTACAATGAAATAATCACCTTAACACATTAAAGTAAGATGAAACGGGTCTACTTGCTTTCATTAATTTAAAAAGTACATAAAATGAGTGGCTATATGCTATTCACACAAAGCATAAATGATATTCATAAAAACATGTAATATTGAAGAGGTTTTTTTCTAGAGACAGAGGGAAATATTTTAATCAAAATAAATATATAAAGAGGCATTACATTAAACTCATCTTTGGAAAAACAGATAAATCATTAATAACCTTGAATTTGTGTTGAATCCTATAATTAGTGGCCCAGAACTTTCGGAATATCAAAATAATTTTCTCTTAGAAAAGCAGTGTGGGGAAATGTGATAAGCAAGTTCTAGAATAGCAAATCAAGAGCCAAAATCTCTATACTAACATCTCTTGGCAGTTACAGAAGGGTGAGAACACCAGCCCCTCAGTTTCCACTCTGTAAAATGAATGGAAGTATCTTCACCACCAGTCGTACTGTTTTGTTATAACATTGCAGTAGACCTCGTCATTATTATTTAGCCAGTGTTCCAATTAAAGTTTTACCAAACTGAAACTTTATTGTATGTCTTCTAGATGATGATGCAAGCTTCATCAGACTGTATCAGCCATTAAAGGTTTGCTTTTGAATCAGATGTTCATTCTTGGGAAAGAGCAAACATTCCACTGTTGGCTTTGCAAGGAGAAGAATTCAATGCTCATAACATTGGTCTTTTTTTATATATAAATTAATTTTTATTGGTGTTCAATTTACCAACATACAGAAAAACACCCAGTGCTCATCCCGTCAAGTGCCCCCCTCAGTGCCCATCACCCATTCCCCCCCACCCCCTGCCCTCCTCCCCTTCCACCACCCCTAGTTCGTTTCCCCGAGTTAGGAGTCTTTATGTTCTGTCTCCCTTCCTGATATTTCCCACACATTTCTTTTCCCTTCCTTTATATTCCCTTTCACTATTATTTATATTCCCCAAATGAATGAGAACATACACTGTTTGTCCTTCTCCGATTGACTTACTTCACTCAGCATAATACCCTTCATAACATTGGTCTTAAATATATTTCAAAAGCCTTACTTCTCTTTCAACCACCAGCCTTAAGGGTGCTAGTCTGTTTTTACATCTGTATATATACACTTTTCATTTGGTCTTGATCCTGATTCTCACACTTTAGCTTGCATCAGAATCCCCGAGAGTACATGTCCCCACACGCACTGGGGGTGCAGCCTCACCCCACAGAGTCTGATTCAGTGGGTCTGGGGTGGGGCTGGAGAATTTGCATTTATAAGTAGTTCCAGAAGATGCAAATGCTGCTGGTTCAGGAACCACACTTTTAGAACCACTGACCTATGTGGAGTCTATTTTACAATCTTTGTGGAGCTACCAAGGCCTGTTTTCTTTAACCCACTTATTCTATAAATTGATGTATTCCATCTAGAAGAAAGCTATTGTACCTGGGTCTGTGGTGTCTTTTGCATGTATGTGCTAGGGCAGCCATTCCACCTTAATAAAATAAAACACAACCACCAGACCTTAGGCCTGAAAAGAGTGGCCAAGTGGAGGAAGCCACCAGGACTGTGCTGTGAGAGCCTCCTCTTGGACAGCTCTCAGTTCAGTTACTGGGGCTGCTTCCAATGTCTTGGGTCCTGGGAGTGACTTGTTCGCACTTCAGTATTCTCATCAGGGCCCTTTCTTTCCCAGTAGACCAGATGGCAATCCCTTCCCCTCACACTAGTAACCCATGTTGTCACCTTTTCAAGCTCATTTTTGGAAAAACAAGTTCTGTTTGGTGATGGATTGTGAACAAAAGCCTAAGCCTCCCCTCACTCTCCTTTCACAGAGCTATAACAGGCTGGCACCATCAAAAAGCTTTTATCAAATACTAAAGGAGAAAAAAGCAAATTAGAAACAAAGTCGAGTACAAGTTGTTTTAAAATAGGAGGGCTTTAAGTTTCTATTCCTACCAAACAGACTCAGTCGCAGAGTCCAGGGACCCCAGTCTTGTGTGGCCATCTGGGATTTGTACTACTACCTCGTGTCTGGCCTGCCTCTTCTGGCCAGTAGCTTTCCTCCTTGGTAAAGACCAAAAATGGGACACTCCCCTTGGCAGCTCCCCAGATCCCTGCTCTCTGCCCTTGGTGTGTAATCTGAGAAGAACACGACTCTTCCAGGTGAGATAGCCCTACAAATGGCCTTACCTCCAGCAATATATTCATAGGACAGAATCTGTGTTTCTGAAAGTGTGTTTCATAGAACAGTTGTAACAGATGTTATAAGACATGCAGGGTTCTATGATCAGATGTGTTTTGGAAATGCTGAGTCCCTTGAAGTTTGACAGTTTTCATTTGTGATTCTTTCAGAGAGGGATCTACAGTGCATATTTCCCAAACTTATTTGACCATAGAACCTTTTTTTATTGCTTTTTCTTCAAAGCATCTCTTGGGACTGGTATTGTGGACTGCTATGGAAACATCATCTGAATGTTAATCTCAGGGTATGTTGTCCACTTAATGAGGATCACACAATCGAAATAATCAAGGGGAGACTGACTCATGCTAATTAATGCACCTGGAACTGAGGAAGTAAAAAGTTCCAAAATGGTTTGAGTGGTACATGATCTCATTGACTCAAGGTCTTATATTATTCTTAAGGGGAGTGTCAAATCCCAAGCCTGGACCAAATCCCCTTAATTCTCTCCCTTCCTCTAAAGCAGTATAGATTTTAGAAGAAGAACCAATGAACTTACTCCTAGGTTGGAGGTAGACAGTGAGGGTAAGTAGGCAGTCCAGGAGATGCCAAGGCTTTGTGCTTAAACCCCCAGGTGGATGCTGGTACCTAGATGGGAAGACAGTAGGAAGAACAGGTTTTAGAAAGAATGAAGTTGGAGGTGTCTATTGGTGTGCCAGTGGACTTGTCAGGTTGACAGCTGGACAGCAGATTCTGGTTTTAGAGGAAACATCTGGGATGGATGCATTTGGATGTCATTTACCTATTTATTGAAAGCCATTAGACTGGATGAGATCACCTACAACAGATGCTAGCAAACTTCTTCTCTAAAGTGCCACATACTAAATATTTTCAGCAAGCCATATGGTCTGTTACAATTACTCAACTCTGCCATTGTAGCATGGAGTACATATAGAAGCAGCCATAGACAATATGTAAATGAATGAGCATGACTGTATTTCAATAAAACTTTATTTACAAAATAGGTAGTGGCCCATGTTTGGCCTGTCAGCCAAAGTTTGCTGACTCCTAACCTAGAGTGAAAATGCAGACCCAAAAAGAAAGTCCAAGACAAAGCCTAAGGTACTTCAATATAATTATTATATACACATAATTATATCACTTATATGCCAGTCACTTTTCTAAATGCTTTACTTATATTGACTCACTTCATCTTCACAATAACTGATGAGTTGGGTACCATTATCATATTTTACAAAGGAGAAAGCAGTTACTTAAATGAAAAGTTTATTTTTCTCTCTTGAAAAAAAAAAGTGTAGGAGCACCTGGGTGTCTCAGTCCATTAAGTGTCTGCCTACAGCTTAGGTCATGATCTCAGGGTCTGGGGATCAAGCCGTGTGACAGGCTCTACGCTCAGCCAGGAGGCTGCTGCTCCCTATCCTTCTGCCCCTCCCCCCATTCATGTTCTCTCTTGCTCTCACTCTCTCTTTCTCAAATAAATTTTAAAAACCTTTTTTTTTTTAAGTGCAGAGGTTCACAGTGTAGGCTGGTATGGCAGTTCTAAGTTCAGCAACGTAGGTTCCTTCCAGCTCATTCTTTTACCATTTAGAGTATAGCAGTCATTCTATTGGGCCAAAATGGTGGCTGAGGCTCCAGCCATTGTATCCACATCCCAACAGCTAGAAGAAGGAACAAAGATGAAGCAAATGGTATGCACCAGTTGTTGTTTTTTAAGTTTCATAGAAACTGCCTTACAACATTTCTTCTGCTATATCTCAATGGCCAGAAGTTTTTAACACAGATACATGTAGGTGCAAGGGAGACTGGTAAATGAAAGTCTCTTTCCCAAAGGCTGTTGCACAACTAAAACTTAGACAATCTATTACTAAAGTAGAAAGAAAGAAAAGTTATTTGAGTAGAAGCTAGCATAAACATTTCATGTTTTTTATCTTTCCTTATGTGCCTTTTCGCAAGGATAGTTAACCACACTCTCCCCAAGACATTTCTGCTCAGCTGTCTCATATCTCTGGCCCCCACTGTTGAAGTCCTGCATACCTTCAAAAGCCAGCTCACAGATCACCTCTTCCATGATGCTGCACCTACCTTGCTAGGCAGATTCTTCCCATGTTCCCATGCCACAGTTATCACACTTCCTTGGATTTAGTTCTTTCCTGGTCTGTCTCCTCAGCTAGTTGCCTCTGCTCAATGGGACAAGTTAAGGACAGGTGGAGCCAAGTCGAGGCATGGAAGGTGAATTTTTAAGAACTAAGGGAAATACACACCCAAGGTGCAAACGAAGAAGTAGTTAAGTGTGGAGGACACCCTGGAGCATGGTAAAGGGGCCATGGTCGGGCACCCAGTAGAATGGCAGTTCTCAAATTCGGCTGCCTGTGCAAATAACCCAAGGAAGTTCAAAAAAATCTTGATGCTCACGTTTCACCCCATACTGATTAAATTAGAATTTCGGAGCATGACACCTAGGCATCGTTTTTTAAAGCGTGTATGTGATGCCAATGTACAGCCTTATTTAAGAAACAACACAGCTGAAGACAGAGGAAAACACAAGGAAAGAAGGTACTTTCCTCCTTTAGAGACCTTGAGAGTTTGTTGTTTACCTTCGAGGTTTTTCCAAGTGAAACCATTAGTCTTACCCTTTTAGGTCATTTCCTGCCAGCCGAAGACAGAGATGTATTTACATAATAAACTATTATTGATTAGAACACTTCTAATGAGAATTATTAAAGCCCTCCCAAGTTTATTTCAGGTGGTTAGATGCACTATGGGTTAAATAAGTCTTAAGCTTCCCCTTAAGTAACTAAATTAGAGTAGTCAGCCAGGGAAATAAGAAAACAATCTTCCCGAAGCGCACCTCATTTGTGACACATAATACGTTTAAATTGCTTTATCGACTTTACAGAGAAGCACGCCAGATCGATCACAAGTGACAGCACTGTGATTGCTTTTATCAGGGTGTGAGGGGCCATATTTCAAATTCAACGTGAGTCTTGGACTCCTTTTTTGGCTCACAGTAATGAGAGTTTCGTGCACTTACTACACATAAAGAACATCCCCTACTTGGAACAAGAAGGAATGCATTCCAGAAAGTTTTGTACTGTTTTCTCCAAAAGATAAAAGTTAGGGAGGAAGTTCTCTTAACTATGTTTTTGAACCTTTTTTCCTGTTCAAAGATTTCTGAGGCAATTCAGGATTGTTTTAATGCAGTGAGTCTCAGGGGTCTTCCCTGTGTTTTGTAAAAATCGAGGAAAAAAAAAGTTTTGGGAGCCATTCTTTCCCTTTTCGCTGCAGTATGTATATCCAGTTCTGGGGCAGAAGAGCGCTCTGATTTTCCAAGCACATTTGGAGATTTCTGGAAATTGTTTGTAAGTGTTCCTTTGGCATGAAAGTTGAGACTCTGGCTTTGGTTGTTATTGTTACTGGTGAAAAGCAAGAAATTGCTTGGATTTGTGCCTTCAGTGAAATAGAAAGGGAGCCAGGAAACGCACTGGGCATAACTGCAGAATTGGAGGGATCCGCCATGAAGCTCCTAACCAGAAAAAGAGGCCTCAGAACATGTGTGTTTGCCAGGAAAGAAAACTGCTTTATTGAAAGGTTAATTTTCAGATTAGCTTGGGGAAATTTGAGATAAATAAATGAAATCAGACAAAAAACATAAGGCCTGTATCCTTTTTCCCAGGGTTTTCAGAAAATAGTCACTGCTTCCAATGAAATGTTTTGACATTTTCAGTAGGGAGAAAATGTTAATTGTAATGTTATGTGTATGTGTTCTTAAAAACATGTGCGAATTAATCTTTTATTCGTTTTAAGAGTAATCAGAGACTAAAAACACTATTAAAATGTTAGCTATGTTCATTACTTCTTAGGATCACTTTCCTGCTGCCTGGGATGTTGCAGTTCATTTTCCTGATTCAAATGTACCAATCTGGAGAAAATCCCTTTACTTGTCTTAACAGTTCAGTTGTAGTTTTTTGAGGAGTCTTATTACTGAACATCCACGGGGTCTACCTGGATTCCTTCCCTTATTTTGCCTCATCTGTTTCTTGTTCTCTTCCCTTGGAACAGTGGCTCCTTGACTATGTTTACAAAATCATCAGCCCTCGGGGTGCCTGGGTGGCTTGGTCAGTTAAGCGTCTGACTTTGTCTCAGGTCATGATCCCAGGGTCCTGAGATTGAGCCCCACGTCTGTCTTCCAGCCTGCCAGGGAGTCTGCTCATCCCTCTCCCTCTGCCCCTCCCCTTGCTTGTTCTTTCTCTCTCTTTCAAATAAATAAAATCTTTTTTAAAAAATTAAATTATTAGCACTTAAAGACTCCCTTACATGTCAGTGGCCCACTGGCTCAGTACTGAATACACGTACTACTGAGCTACTTAGCGGCAGGGGCTGGATTGACTTTTGGAACAGCCATCTCTGCTCCCACCACCCCACTGCTTTGCACTTAACAGACACTGCATAGGTGTTTGTTGAATGACTGTCATTTCTACCGTCCTCCCTCCAGTCATTTATCCGTGTTCTAGAATCCTGTGTTGTAGTTGACTAGAGTTTCATATCCAAAGAGCAGGTTTCACTGTTGAGTATTATAATATTACATTGTCTGTGGTCCCTTAGGAGGGAAATACCAACAAGGTCACACACTCATGGGCCAGCAGGAACCCAAATGTAAATGTCACCCCCTGAGTCCCAGCCCTACCAACTAAGTCTCTGGAAGAAAGAGAAAGAAACCCCTAGCTTCAAAGAAAGCAGCTTTGGCCCTTACTGAATCACGATCTAGAACACATGCATATAGTGGACATACACGTGCTTATCCACCCCTTAGTAATCATCTTAGCAAGCAGTTAGGGTCTAATTTGATATTTGTTCACATCTTAGTTAAAAGATATGGTGATTCATATGGAAAATGCTTTTCTCTCTTTAAAAGGTCACTGTCTTTAAACCTCAAGCAAATGAATACTATTTAAATCACATTTAAACTTAAAAATGAACCCAAAAGCAGATTTGATTAGAAGAAAATGGTGAATGTACACTGTTTCCCACAAACTACCTCAAAGAGTGCCATAAAGCACAAATGGAGGGGGAACTGCCGTAAGAGAGGGAATTCTTCATGAAAGCGTACCAGCACATATACTCTCCCTCGTGTGCTTATAAAGAAAACATAAAAACCCAATGAGCAAAGCTAAATTAAGCTTTAGGTCTCATGTAGATTAGTGCTAATGATGTAGAAAATTCTCAGCTGCAAGGAACAAAACAGAACTCACAGACACCAGTGGTGTTTTCAGAAGTGGCTTTCCTTTCCTTGGCATGTTGCTAAAACCTGTGGAACCTGTGTGTCGTTAGGAGGATGGATGGAATCAGTAACATTCAACAGATTTAACCACCAACATTTGCATGACTAGATTAATGTTTTGGAGTCAGTCATCAGGCTCGTTACTACTGGGATTTTCTCTGGGTCATGCTAATAAACCGGATTATTGATTTTAGGATTTTCTGCGTATCCAAGGATATTGTCTAAGATGTCTTTACAATGTTTCATGCTTAAGTTGTCAAGCCACATGACATCGCAATGAGTAATCATTTTCTAATCACATTAAAAGGGGTTAAAAAATGGCATATAAAATGAATCTTCCCAGATTCAGAGGAACAGGAGCATTCTTGCTGTTACTCTTCCAGCTGGGTGATGGTCATCCCTACCTGCATGCCATCTACCCCAGGAATTAGCTGCGTTCTCAGCTTAAGACCCTTTGATAGAAATCTGCTTTCCAATATGTTTGAATGGCAGGAGAGCCCAAAAGACAGCTCAATCTAAATAGGATTTTAGTACATCGGGTGCTATTCCAAAGTAAAGCAGGCTGGGGTTGCTGTGTGGTGGTGGTGTTTATTCATCTTTCCTTTTCATTTCATGCGTATGGATGGACACTTCTCGGCGTATATGCCCAGCTCTCAGGGTGTATGGGGCTGGTGAATGCATGTGTAGAGTGTGTGTATATGTAAAGTAGACACTGAACCAGGGTAACAGAATGAACTACTGTATGCAAGAAGTATATGAAGTGCACCCAGCTGCCGGCAGCAATTGCTACATGCAGGCCACTGATTATTACACGTATTTTGAAGATAGTCCGGGTTACAGTGGTTGCAACGCTCAGGCTGTGCCCAGTAACAACATATATATGGAACAGGCCTGGGCAGTGAATCAGCCTTATACCTGTAGTTACCCTGGAAACATGCTGAAAAGCAAGGACTCTGACTTGGACATGGCCCTGAATCAATACAGCCAACCTGAGTATTTCACTGAAGAAAAGCCTACTTTTTCTCAAGTGCAGTCGCCATCGTACTCTCAGAAAAAAGGTAGGGACCATTTTACTAAATTTGTTAAAAGTTTCCGTGTTTGTTTCTGTTGTGTTTTAAAGTTACAGTTTGCATCAGCTTTGTCAAATCTTTGACTTTAAGCGCTGAGTGTTTGAAATTAAAAACAGCAGTAAAGAGAGAGGTTGCTAGGTGATTGAAAGGGGTCCGTGAGCAATAAAGATTTCCAAGCACTTTTTTTAAAGCATATATGAGAGCTGGATTGAGCTGACTTTTTAAGCTGTGTGTGTGTGTGTACATATTTAGATAGATAGATAGGTAGATAGATAGATAGATAGATAGATAGATAGATAGATAGATGATAGACAGTGTGTGTGTGTGTGTATTGCCTAAAATGAATAAGGTCAGTTTCTGTGCTAAAGAAAATATGTAAAAGGCTTCCCCTTGGTGGATAGGCACTGTGGCTTTTGAAGTGAGATAATTCTCCCCAGTTCAGGTTCAAATTAAAAACTCATTTGACTTTTTCTTGATATTTCATATTAAAAGTTCATTATTAAAATATTTTAGTGATTTTTAATGATCGTGCACTGTTGATATATTAGGTTTTATAATTGTTCATCTTGATATGTTTACTGATCCATGTAAGCTGTGAAGAATCTACTCATGACCATATTAAGCTATAAGAATGTAAAACTCAAAAAGGAACTAATATGCTTTCTAATGCCATTTTGTCCCTAAAGCATTATGTGTCTGGAATCATGTTAAATGAATTCTCTATATGAAAGCAAGTAAAATACCCTTCAAAATATGCTAAGTGAAAACAAGTGCAAATCCATTTATCTTAATAGACACTGTAGCTTTACAGTGCTGTGTAATTTTCTATCAATGGAAAATTTCTTGTATACCAAAAAATAAAGTAAATAAGCAGGTAACAGGAAACTCAGTAGCATCTGCCAGATACTTTGGAAATAGCTTAAATTCTATTCTATTCTTAAATATGCCAGAAACTCTTTTTTTTTCTGTGTACTATCTACAGGATATTGCATAGGAAACCAAATTTACAGGTTTCTGTAATTTGCAAAAATATGATGCCCTTTGATCCTCAAAGGTCAATTTCTCCATGAAATTATCTTAAAACAATGTGGCTTGGTTGATTATGGTTCCTATAAAAATTATGATTTGTTTTTCTTAATGTGACTCTGTAATTAAAAGTAGCCTGTTTTGAAAACAAAGCCTAAAAAAAAAAATCCCTCAAATTCCTGTTTAGTTTTTACCATATACTATGTTTGAATTTTCTGTCCTGTTCTCCAACTTCCAAATATGAAATATAAAGGGAATTATAGCAGAAAACATATTTAGAGTAATTTGTCTGCATTTTCCTCTAGTTTCACATCCTCTTGGAGGGTATCAGAATTTCTCATTTATCACATGGGGCACACTACAGAAGCCCTCTATAGGCTCAGATAGGCTGAATGTGTGCTTTCTGTTTCATTTAATATTATACTTATAAGTAATTTATCTTTGAAAAGAAGAAGTTAACATTGCCTCATTAGACATTCCTGGATGTGCATCTCACAGTGTTGTGGGACCTCAAGACAATATTGGTGCCTTCCTCTCTATTGGGGCATTCTGCTATTCTTAAAAATTCCTGCAAAACTTTTCAGGCTCTTTTACTCTTTTGTTCTTTTGTCTTTACACGATATCTTCTTCAAGCAGGCTGGAGGATATTTGCTCATAGAACGTTAAACCAGATTCTTTGCTAATTAATTTGCCGCTTGAACTAGAGGCTAAGACATATTGTATGCATATATTGATGTAATTTCCCAAAGCCATATGCCATTGAAAGGCCACTGCCACCTGCCAAACTCACTAAATCAAAGCAGGCAAATATTCTTAAATGCGCCTTTATTTACTGTTACGAGTCTCTAAGTAAATCCCAGTAAAACTAAACCCAGCTGTTAACTGTCTCTTAGGACAAAAGGTTGTACCCAACACGTTTATCCATATTGATCCATTATTGATTTTTGTTGTTGTTGGAGGACATCAGTAGTATCTCCTTAAGGCAAAATTAAGACTCTAAACAGGTGTTCAGTGGGGCAGACCTCATTATTCCGATTGGATTTTTATCTGTTTTCATGAAATTCGTAATTGTTTCATCTGGATTTGTCGCTGTCACTACGACGCTATAAACTCTTCCATAGCACAGCTGTCTTAACTTTGTCATTGTTTTTTTTAAAGATGGCTTATTCTTTAGCCTTTAATTGGAATTTTCTAGTATTTAGAAAATGATCATAATGCTTGTAAAAAAAAATGTACTGTCAGTACACATAGATGAAATAAAGGAAGACTACAGAACCCAATGTCAAGACTAGTTATCTTAATGGTAGACATTAGAATGATTTTAGTTCTCTTTGTGTTGTTTCTTGTGTGTTTTTATGTCTGTAGCCAAGCGAGTTCCTGAAGCATTGAGGGCATGAACGAAGAAAACGGCAGAATTCAGTTCATTAAATCAAATTTAAACTAAAATTCCAAGAATTAGGCTGGGGAGCAGAGCCAATAGCATTTACATTTTGAAGAAGGCTGAAATGCAGAATGTAACGTCTGTCTTATTTTTCATATAGAATATGAGAAAACACAGTTTTCATTTTTAAAAGTTAGGGACAAATAATAAGAACCCTAGCAATCACTCAGAGGATATGAGCTCCTTATTTTTGTCTTTCAAGTAACATGGCCTTACTTTGTCAGGTTAAAAATCAGTCATCACAGCCAGTTCTGACCACTCACTTCACCTAAGCCCCCAGCTCAGGAGGAAGGAAAGAGTAGGTTTGGAAGTCAGCCAGAGGGGAGGGGAATTGGTTCCTCTCCTTTGTGACCATGGTTTCGTCATAGTTAAAAGTCAGTATCTTTTCTTTACTTTTCTTTTTCTTTTGCTTGGAGGTAGGTGGTGGTGTGTAGGTCACTGGTTGTTTCCACCAGAAATTCCAGTTACATTCCAGAGTCCCCTAAACAGCCTGAGTCTGGCTGACCTGCACAGCTTTGCTGGTCAGTCTCTGGGTCTATTTAAATAGAATCATTCCCTAGAGTGTCTGTCCTGTGCAACCCCTGTCCACCAGATTCTTTGCTTAACATTTCCATGTGCCATCTTTATAGGAATTGCACCTATATGTAGTATGTTTGCATCAGAGTTCATTTTTATGTCCAAGAGAATAAAAAACTCCTGGACTTTTTGAGTCCGGGTCAAGGAGATGGAGTGTTTTTGTTCTGTTCAGTTTTGGTTTTGATTGCACGCATTCTTGTTCTAAAGCCACATTGTTAGTGTTGCAGAAAAAAACATTAATAACCAAAGCAGGAACTGCACCTAGAACCATCCTTTCTGAATCTCTCTTCGTTGCCCCTTTGTCTCAGGGACAGGAATCTAAACCTTTCTTCATTTCATGTATGTGAATAATCATGTAAACATTAGAAATGGAAATTAAATTGAGGGATGTTTGAAGTGGCCCACATCAAGAGGACTGGATTAAAAAGAAGAGTTAAGCCCCAAAGAAATATGATCTCTAATTAGAATTTCCTTGGCCTCTTTCAAAGTTAAAGAAGGGCTGCTATATAGTAGAGTCGGACATGAGGCAGTTCCAAAGTCTGCTCAGAAAAAAAATATTCCATGAGAAACAGGTACCCTTAAGCCCTGGAATCACACTCAGTCTCTGGAGAGGCAGGCAGGAAGAAAACCATAAAAAAGGGAAGATTCATGAGTCTCCCAACCACATAATCACTCCCAGCCACAAAGCTGAGGATGAGATGATTGCACACTATTTCAATTTCTTTCTCAACACTTACCTCTCCTTCGCTTCCTGCCCCTCTTTCTCCTCTCTGTCTCCCCTGCCCCACCCCCACCTCCCCTTTACCTCTCTCTCCCCCAGACTTTCTCTTTATGCCTCTCTCTCTCCCTCTCTAGTTGAATTTGTTTAATTTAAACACATAAGATTAGTCCACCCAATGCACTAAGTGTTGCAGACATCATATCTTTAAAATATAATACTTGACAAGTTAATGCAACTGCAGATTTTTCTGTAATGCTTATGTAATTGTAGGGATGCTGATGTAAGGTTAGGATTTCAAATTAGGCACGGCCCAACTATTAAGAGACAATACCACTCCAGAAAACAATAGAACCATGTTTTAAAATACAAAACACATTTGCTGTGGAAGAGGTTAAAAGTTCCTCCTCTCAGTATCTAGAACTGGAAGCAAAGTAAGGAACCGTTGTAGTTTCCAAACCTAGTCCAAGTGCAGACAAAAGCATGAGCTGGCTCTTCTGTCCTTCCTTTTCCGAGGATTAATTATCGGCCTTGTCAAAGGCATGTCCTTCAGAAATCTCACTGGATGCCTAACCTCATCCTAGACCACCCACTGCCAGTTCCTCACAAAGAAAGTTAATAGCTGCAGTTCAAGGCATGTTGAGAAACTGAAGTCAGATGACTGACAGGCTTGTGAAAGATTGTTGGTGCTGTTTATTTCCTACATATGGGGCTCATGTCCGCCCCCCTGCATCCCTCAATGAATACTTTCCCACAAACTCAAAGCTTTTTTCTTAGGTCTCAGCATTCAGGTGCATTGGCCTGAGGTTCCATTGCCTTCCACTCTACCATCTGTTCTGGTCTAGCTTTTATGACCCCATCTTCTTGTACTGATACTAAGTACCAGTGCTCACTTAGTGTCTATTCTTCCTTTTCCAGATCCTCACGACTGCTGGGCGTCCGTGCGCTGTCCTTGGTACCACCCTCATCTCAGGTCCCTCTGTACTGTACTAAGCTGCTTTAGAGAATTTCCTGTTCTGCTGGAGACGTGTGCTTTTGAGTGGTCACCCCACTCCTCTTTCCTCATCTACAGATACTTCCTGCGGTGTTGCGGTGTCTTCTCTCCATGGTCATCCCCCTTCTCAAAGCCTTCTGCTTCTAGCCACTCAGTGGCTGTGATTCCCTGCCCTCTGCACCCATCACAGGGCTCCTCCTCTAAGTTTCAAACCCTCTTCCATGCCCTGTTAGATCAAACACTAACTCCACCAACTCTCTCCTACCCACAGGGAAGATTCTGGCTTCCCTGCTCTCAAGGGAAGTTTTGATTCTGGCTTTGTACTTCTGCCCACACCGCACTCTGTTTTCCAGAAATCTTGGCCAGTTTCTCCATGTACTCTCTCTGCCATACTTCCCTGAACTAGTGATACTTTTTCCAGCTACCAGCCACTGTCAGCTCTACCCCAGCATGTGCCCTGCCATTCTCAGCCTGCGTCACCTCAAGTCACTAACTCAGCTCAGAACCCACCAGCTTCTATTTAACCAGCACCACATTCTCTCCAACACCCTGGCTCCCGACTGGCCCTGGCTTCAAAGGCAGGTATCCCTTGTTTTCTACAATAGTGCTGAATCATTTGTGTACACCATCTTTAAATTTTTTTTAATTTTTTTTTTATTTATTTATGATAGTCACAGAGAGAGAGAGAGAGAGAGAGAGGCAGAGACACAGGCAGAGGGAGAAGCAGGCTCCATGCACCGAGAGCCCGATGTGGGATTTGATCCCGGGTCTCCAGGATCGCGCCCTGGGCCAAAGGCAGGCATCAAACCACTGCGCCAAACCACTGCGCCACCCAGGGATCCCCTAATTTTTTTTATATAATGTATATTAGACCAGAGTTTCTCAACCTTGGCACTATGGACATTTGGGTTCAGATGATTGTTGTGGAGGCTGACCTGTGCCTTGTTGGATGCCTAGCAGCCTTCCTTGCTTCTATGCACTATATTCCAGTAGCACACAACTGCTCCCACCCTGCTTTGACTAACCAATGCTATGTCCAGATACTGCCACATGTCCCTCTGGGGTGAAATTACCCCTGGTTGAGAACCACTGCATTAAAAGAACGTCATATTTAGAGAACATCTGAAGTAGGGGATCTTCTTGTAATGTGAAAATCCCTCATCAGTTTTCCTATTGAAAAGTCTAGATTTTTGTATACTGAGTTGTTCCAAAGTATGCAACATACTACTGCAGAGTATGCAACATACTACTTACATATATGTGTTATACCTCATTCCTATAGTCTTGATTTGGGTTCTCTTCATTATCTATCATCATCTTCATCACCAGCTTATTTAGGTAAACTCCATTTGGATCATAAGCACCATAAGGGCAATAACCTCCTTTACTTCGTGCTCTGAAGTGCACATCTATTATGACTGCAGGGTATACCTGCAGACAGACCAATAGAGCTATAACAATAATGATGGTATCCTGATGACAAATGCAGCTGCTCATTCCCCTTCATTAAATATCAGTCTGAAGAGCTGATAGCCCATGTTTTCAGAGCTATAACGCTGAATCTCATTCTGAATGGATTTTCAGATAAAGAAAAGGCAACCATTTTTTTCTCAAACATGCAGGATCTGAAATAATTGTGGGAACTTCCATGTAAGCCCAATGCCATAAAACTCTCAGAGCAAAATCAGAGGCAACTAGTACCCATTTCTGGTGACCTTTCCTGGTCCCCTCCCCTTCTCCAGTCTTCTAAAATACTTTACCTTCCTGCTTTCCAACCCATTCCCTCTTTTATTTTTTTTAAGATTTTATTCATTTATTCATGAGAGAGAGAGGCAGAGACACAGGCAGAGGGAGAAGCAGGCTCCATGCCGGGAGCCTGAAATGGGACTCTATCCCTGGACTCCAGGATCACGCCAAAGGCAGGTGTGAACTGCCGAGCCACCCAGGGATTCCATCCCCCCCTCCATTCCCTCTTTTAAAGCAGGAAAAGACCTCATTAGTACCAGAGTTCTAAAATTCCAAAGCCTACACATGCCAGAGAGCTGATATGGCTTAAAAACACAGCTGTTTCATTAGGACTGCTTAATTTAAACTTTTCAAGTAACATACATATTGTGTGTATGTTATATGATAAAAATATTTTTCTCTCATAAAGAAATATATTTTCTCTCCTTTTCTTTGAATTACTTCTGTCTTCCCACTTTTGACAAAAATTAAAAATCTGTGAAATATTTCTTTGCCTATAAAAACATAATCGAAGGATAAGCATAAATGACAACTGACATTTAGCTGCAGAGTTGAGGCACAATAGGGAGTCGTGTAGACTGTAGCAAACTGGAAAGTGTATTTTTTTTCTTAGAAGATGGGATGCCCTTCTCAGTTCAATTAGATTTGTCACCCTCTGAGAATTTGAGCTCAGTACTGCAAGATCTTCTGATTTTTCACATGAAGCAGGAAATCACCACAAATGTTCTGGTTTTAAAAGTTGGCTGAGATCTGTAAACACTCTGCAATCCAAACACTGTGGATTGTCACTGTGTGTTCCCCTTTGATTAAAATTTTGACTAAAACTCATTATACCAATCTATTCCCTTTCCTAGCGATTTGCATCTTCAAGTGGTTTAGTTCTAATTCTGGATTGAAAGGTTGTGTCAGCTACTAAAAACCTGAGTCTACAGGGACAGGGATGAGGAAGTTTAGCTAGTGACTTGTGCATGAATCTGTTTTATGCCCAAACTTAGCTGTAAAATGAATATATTTTAGTTTCAGAAATTTTTCAGTCAGAAGAAATAGTCTGAAACTTGCTTTGCCCCCTTTTCTACCCCTAAGACTTCCAGATGGTGGAAATCCAGAGTCCCTTGTCATCATGTCCTCTCCTCTTTTCTGAATTAACACCT
Source organism: Vulpes vulpes (assembly GCF_048418805.1). Taxonomy (NCBI): domain Eukaryota; kingdom Metazoa; phylum Chordata; class Mammalia; order Carnivora; family Canidae; genus Vulpes; species Vulpes vulpes. Next base: position 70,234,740 of record NC_132790.1, read on the forward strand.
CTGATCTAGTCCTCCTTCTGCTTTCCTTGTCCTCTACTACCTCCTGTGTTTTAGAGTTCTAAGACTTGGGACTCCATGCCTTCTATCCCCCAGCAGCAAGGGTCTAGCCAGCCAGAGGTAAGGTGGAAAACAAAGATGCTCAGTGATTCCATGAGGGTAGTAGGAATGTGGAAAGATGATTGCTGTTCTGAGGAAAAATTTGGTGAAACGGGAGGAGCCTCTGGGGCAGCTCTGCTGGAAATTAGTAGACAGCAATAAAAGAATATCTTTCAAGTTAATACAGTTTCAGGTTTGTACCCAGTGTCTTACACATTAGGGCTATGTATGTTTGTTAAATAAATTAATAGCTGGCTAGCTGGATGAATGGATGGATGGATTAATATAGTGTAATCCATTCAAGAGAATTAAACTAGACAGCCTTCTGATTTTACTCATATATGGGAAAGCCTTGAATCCAATGCAAACCAGGAAGCCAAGCTTACTGCCTGTTGCATGATTTCTAGCATAAATATACACAACTTTCCCCTTCCACGTACCAAATCCCTCTGAGAATCAGATTTTTTAAATTAATGTTAAGCTACAACATGGATAAACCTTGGAAACATTATGCTAACTTAAAAGCCAGGCACAAAAGACCATAAAATGTGTCATTTCATTTGTATGAAATATATAAAATAGATCTGTAGAACATAAAAACGAAACATAAAAAAAAAAAGAAACAAAACATAGATTAGTGGTTGCCTCGGGTGGGGAGGGGGGCGGTGAAAGGGATAGGAGGAATGGGAGTGTCCTCTAAAGGTACTGGGTTTCTTTGGGCGATGATGAAAATATTCCAAAATTGATTGTGGTGGTAATTTCACAACTCTATGAATATAGAAAAAGCCATTGAGTCACATGGTATGTGTGTTATATCTTAATGAAGCTGCTAACAAAAAAGGTTGAGAAATGTTAGTAATATTTGACAATGTCCACCTATTTTACATGCAAGATAATACCTGGCAAGTAAGCAGACATTGCCAAGCATCAACTGAAAAAAATTCCAAGTCTTTGTTGAACAAACAGATGGAGTTTGCTTTCATAATAATATGCTTGATAAAGTGGCAGCATAGTTTATTAGTCTAAAAAATAATACATCTGAGCATGTAAGAGCTAGGGAAAACATATCACCCTTGAATTATACCATATCAACATGGGTCTTAATTGTTTTCTGGGGTGAACAGTCACTTGTGATAATTTGCAGATGCAATTCACAGAGGAGCAGTTGTGGCTACCAGGGTTGTGTTTCTCATGTTTTCTTCCAGACAGAACCAAATACTGACATCAATTTAGCATTCATTCCTGGTAACAAAACTTGTACTACATGTGCATTTTCCTTAGCAGTGCATCTTTGGCCAGCATGTGGCTTATTTGGTAAGCATGAAAAAAGAAAAAGATAGAAACACAGAAATCAGGAGAGCAGGAAATGGTTAAGTTCTCTGGGAGAACTAGTTAGCATGTGATGTTGTCAAATATATTCCGTAATCTTAAGAGAATCTTCACCTACCTATTAATTATGTGTGGGATGTTACTCCCTGATGGATGACATTTAATGATGAATAACGGACTTAGGCATGATAATTGATGTGTCATTGCCTGTGGTGACTGTTTTAGGTAAATAAGATGGTTCTGAATTAATATTTTAGAGAAAAGAAAGAGATGGGTGGAGTACACTAGGATGACCATGTAAGCAACTGCAACCAACTTAAGTAGATGTTTCTGTAAAAGTCATGATGATTTAACTAAAGACATAAGTAATCTCCTATTCATCTACCCACCAAGAAGATAATCTAGGAGAAATAAGAGAACAAATCAAACCGCCCATCAGACTAGCAGTCAGAAAATGGAAGGAGCCCATTCCACACACAGATAGAATTATCAGTAGATTCCAGGATTCACAAGAACTTAAAGGTCAAACTGTTCAACAACCTACATAAATTATTGAACTACAGGCAGAAGGAAATTTTCAGTATCTTACTACCAACACCACAAGACAGAGCAGGCAAGTCATGAAGTACAGTGAGAAATGGTGAGGGACCTGCATCTCTGTTTAAAGAGATGCAAACTCTCTTTATATTAAATTAAAATTAATTAAACAAACTCTGTTTAATATTCTCTGGCCCTTCCAAGGCATGTCCCATAAGCAATACAGTATCCAACTATATAACAATTGGTTCCTGAATATGAGAAGGAAGTGGGCTGTACCTCTTTCTGCCTTATCCCTGCCATGTGCACCTGATACCAAGAACTGAAGAGTCTTCACTTTGAACAACTATTACATAACCTCAACAGATAAGAGATCAAGAGATAACTTCCCTGATGGGGAAAGATGCATTCCATCTGCCTTTACTAGAAAAGTGTGGGTTTTAATAATTGGGTTACTTTGTCGCTTAAAAGTTACTATGTGTTTTATAAGTCTATGTTTCAATACACCCACAAACAGGTACACACAGTCACGCATGCTAATCCAAGATGAAGAAACATCAAAATGCTAGAGTGGTTATCTCTGTGGTGGGGAGTTGAAAGGCAAATTTGGGTTTTGCTCATTTATGTATTTTACTTTTTCTATAATGAACTGTATTACTTGTAAATGTTTTATTTAAAAATAAAATTTGTAATAAACTAATACACAAATGAAGGGTATTCATCCTTTTAATGGCTGAGTAATATTCCATTGTATACATAGACCACATCTTCTTTATCCATTCGCCTTTCGATGGACACCGAGGCTCCTTCCACAGTTTGGCTATTGTGGACACTGCTTCTATAAACATTGGGGTGCAGGTGCCCCAGCGTTTCACTAGATCTGTATCTTTGGATGGAGTGACTGGGTGATGGGCACTGAGGAGGGCACTTGACGGGATGAGCACTCAGTGTTATGTGTTGGCAAATCAAACATATATATATATATATATGTATATATATATATATATTCTTTTTTACTGAAGTTTGATATATATGTATATTTTACTTTATATATGTGTGTGTGTGTGTGTGTGTATATATATATATATATATATATATATATTCTTTTACCATATTGCTTTTGATTCCTAAAGAGGGACCACTGAATTCCATTGGTGTTAAGTTCAGAGTATCTCTGACCATTTCCCCTATGACCCTCCCCCCACATTTGGTAACTAGTTATTTCTCTGGGCACAGATCCCTGTCAGAATATTTTGTGTTATTTCTTCCTATGGATGGACTTCTCCTTTGGAATAAAGCAATCCCCAGTGAGTTTTCCTGTAGATGTTGACAGATTACCTATTAAATTTGAACCACAGCACCATCAGTTACCTACCAGACAGTGGTATACAACCTTAGGACTTGGGGTTAATGAGAAACCTAGCCAGGAAGCAAACACTCTTTTGAGTGTAATGGATTATATAGCCCAAAGTAGAAAGCAAAGCACAGTGTATAAAATTCAGATTGCAAATCTCCACTTTTGGTGATGGTATCTGAAATCACACTGGCCTGGTCATAGTGATTTTCATGTCTATATTGTGGGGAAAATGGTATTGCCCTTAAGCTCTCTTTAGTCCTGTCTCACTGTATTGAACCTAGTGATCAGAGCAAAGAAAGACAGACCAAATCTAGTTGATTAGTGAGCCTGCATGTCCCCAGATCATTAGGTCTTGGATGAGCTTCAATCTGGATGTCTTCGTTTTAATCTGACTGGAATCTTAGTTTCTTTACCAAAAATCAAATTTTCTAATGCAGTTTTCATTAGGCCTGAAGTTTGGACTCCTGCATCTGCATTATAACCTCTTTCAGAAATCTTTTCTGAAATCTTTAGCCTTCTCAGGTACACCTTCAGACTTGAAGCCCAATAATGAAAACTTAGCCATCTTTAGATCTTTAGCATATTGCCTGGCACATAGTATACTCATATAAATGTTTGTCAAATGGAAATGTTCTCTTTTATTTCCTTCATTTCTTTGTTTTTGCAATAACAGCTTTATTGAAACCTATTCCACATACCATAAAATTCACACATTGAAAGTGTACAAAACCTATCCATGAAAAACAATGGTTTTTAGTATATTCAGAGTTGTGCAACCATCAATACTGTTTCTTTCCAGGACATTTTCATCACCATGAAAAGAGACTCTGTACCCATTAGCAGTTACTCCTGACTCTCCCCACCCTCCAGGCCTTGTCATCCACTAATCTAATTTCTGTCTCTATGAATTTGCCTATTCTAGACGTTTCAGAGAAATGAAATCATACAATATGTGGCCTTTCATGTCTGGCTGCTTTCTTTTAACATAATGTTTTCATTTTATAAAGGTTCATCCATATTGTAGCATTCCTTCTCACAGCTGAATGATATTACATTGTATGAGTATACTACCTTTTGTTTATCCATTCATCACTTGATGGATATTTGGGTTGTGTCCATCCTTTGGATATTCTAAATAAGGCTTCTTTGAATATTCATGTACAGATTTGTGTGTGGACATGTATTTTCAGTTCTCTTGGTTATATACTTAGGCGTGGTACTGCTGGATCATATGTCACTTTTTGCTTAACCTTTTGAGGAACTGCCAAAATGTGCTTTATTTTCTAAAGCACATTTTATATTCCTACCAGCAATATATAAGGTTTCAGATTTTTCCATATCCTCACCAACATTTGTTATTGTCAGTCATTTTTATTATAACCACCCTAAGTTGAGTGGTGTCTCCTTGTGATTTGGACTTTGCATTTCCTTGCAGTGGAGTTCAGCACCTTTCATGTTCTTTCCTTCATTCACCTTTTCTCACATTAAGGAATGACCCGGACTGGAAGTATAGAACTCAGTTTCTTACACGTACGCTTACCAGGGGGAGAAACCATGCCTTATTTGTTTTTATATTCTCAGTACCAAGCACAGTGCTAAGCACATAGTACATGCTAAATAAATGTTTTCTGAACCTATGAATAGATGAATGATTAAATAAACACACAAATCATTCCAGTCCCCTATTTTTCTGTCCACATCCCTCCCAGAATTCTCTTTTTAAAAATGTCTGATGAAAGTTTTGAAACTCTTGAAGCAAATTCAACAGATGACTCATGGTTTGCATGATGCAAAAGTAAACTAAGAAAAGCTGTGATATTTAAGAAGATAATCCTGTACATTACCAGATCTCACTTTGAAGTCACTTGTCTCCCTCCCAAAAGGGGCCATTTTTCTAAAATAAAGTCTGAACAAAGTAATTTCTAAGAAATTGTGAAAAGGACTCATTTTCTTCTATCTCCTTTGTGGATTTTTTTCTGGGATGTAAGCCCTCTGTGACCTAGTTTAATAAAAGGCCTATGAAAATGTCATGGTAAAACATACAGCAAGTCATCTGTCATTTCAACCTGGCTAATCTTTATTGAAACCAGTAAGAGTTTATCAAGTCAAGGAACTTCATAAGGGGCTACGATCAGGAAAAGGAATGATTTTATTTTCTCAGCCTTTCCTTTATCCACATCCCAACAGAGCAAATTTTGTTTTGATTTCTGCATTCACCTAAAGATATGTGCTTCAGTGGTAAACCACTGATACCATATGAAACTGAGTTTGCCCTTTAGAATCAGTTTCTTATATTTGGACATTGTCTACAAGTGAAGGGAAAGAGGCAAAGACTAGTGGGAAGTAGGATGCTTCTGCTTTGGGTTTTTTTTTTTAAGATTTTATTTATTTATTCAAGAGAGACACAGAGAGAAGCAGAGACACAGGCAGAGGGAGAAGCAGGCTCCGTGCAGGGAGCCCAATGTGGGACTCAGTCCTGGGATTCCAGGATCACGCCCTGGGCCAAAGGGAGGCGCTCAAGTATGAGCCACCCAGGCATCCCTGTTTTTGTGTTTAAACTTTAGTTTCCTGGGCCACGGAATTTAAAGTAATAAACCAATAGTACACTTACACAGAGAGTTATCGTGGTTGGATTTTCTTTTTTTCTTAATAAATAGCCTCCATTATTTCATACCACCCAGAATTCTCAGGTTTTGTGTCATAATGGCACAAGTTTACTCAAAAAAAATTTTAGATGGCTTTGTTCATTCTACTTAAAGTTAACTGTCTATTTTTAGAAAAAGACCAGCGTTACTTATACTGGAAGTTAGAAGATCTGGTTAGAAGACCTCTGCCTTAATTTGTAGTATGACCCTGAGGTAGGCCAAGCAAACCTCTGAAAGCCTATTCACCTCAAATACTTGATGATCTCTGAACCATAATGTTTCCTGAATTTATTGCATGGTGCCTTGATCCTAAAGCAGATCCAGTCTTCTAAGAGAAAATTCCAAAATAAGCCTTGTAAGAGAGATTGTGTTCTCCAGAACCCAGAGCACTCCAGATGTCTCAGATCTTGGCCTCTCTGCATGATTCATTGGCTCCAACAGTTTTCATGAGTATTCCCACCTGCACAGCAATAGTGATCACACCTATTTCTAAGGCATTCTGAAATCCTGGGCATAGTATCAACTCTGTACACGTGAGAGAAGTTAGTGGATAAATATAAGATATGGAGGAAGTATATTAAGTCAGGGAAAGACTTTAAATTTTGTCTTGTTAAATATTTTATTTACCTTTTATATTTAAAACTAAATGATCACAAGATGTAAAGCCTAAAGCAAAATTTGGATTAAAGTGTATAAAACAATTTGGTCCTGCCTCCTCCCTCACGCGCCTTACCTCTTGTCTTCCTTTTATCCTCTGCCAAGCTATGGTGTGTCTTTGACTTTAGCATGATATTTTCTCCTCACATTCCTCTTTTTTCCTTCTTCACAGGGTACATCCCCAGTTACTTAGACAAGGACGAGCTATGTGTAGTATGTGGTGACAAAGCCACCGGGTATCACTACCGCTGCATCACGTGTGAAGGCTGCAAGGTAATTGCCCTGAGACCAGAGCTCAGCCCAGCTCCAGTCCCCATCCCAGGATCCCACCAGAATGCAACATGAAGTTTAAGTTCAAATTAGAACCAAATTCCAACATTCACGGCCTGTGATCATCCAGGTGTCTGGCTGTCCTCGTCATTTGTTGGCATGGTCAAGAACTGAATTTACTGATTTTTTCCAAATCAAAAATAACTACATGAATTTGCAAGAGTATAATGTCTGGCTTTTTAGACAGGGCGAAAACTAATAAGATGAAAAATTAATATTCTCACCATGAGTTTAAAAATGCATAGATATTTTCTATTATCCCAAGAAATAACCATTTCTCCTCCTCCTTTATCTCCAGTGGTTGAGGAGACAAAATTCATTCTACCACATGCTATTAATCTGAGTAAATATGCTCACTTTTATTTTTTTAATATGTTCACTTTTAAGGGCTCCATTAGGGAATATCTTTGAGGCTACTTAGACTTAATTATGTTCTGAAATTGTCCAAATTGGCTTTCCGCACAGCCTTCAGCCAGTAAGTAAATTCTGGGCATCCATCAGCTAATTTTATGCTCTACAGACCCATCTTCAGGAGATACTTGACAAGGATACATTAGTGATCAACAGTTCACTTCCCAAAAGTCAGACTAAATTTGCCTACTTAGACTCTTCGTCATCAAAATTAAGATAAGTTTTCCGGCAAATATCTTTCGGTCCAACAACTTATCCTAGAAAACAGTCTACTACAGAAATAGATAAAGCTTAACCCAGTGCTAGATCCAGCATTCAGCTAATGTTTTATAAATGAGGAAGTATATTAAGTCAGGGAAAGACTTCTTAAATGTTTACTTGGTAAATGTTTATTACTTTTTATATTTAAAACTAAATGATCACAAGATGTAAACTCTAAAGCAAAGACTGTATTAAATTGTGTAAAACAATTCAGTCTTCCCCCCTCTCTATCACCTACCTCAGCTCCTCCTCTTTCTTCCCCTCCTCCAACTACCTTCCTTTCCTCCTAACCTTTGACCCTAGACCCCCAAAATCAGCATCGTAGCTTGGTTTCAAGGTAAGGTGCTCCATTTCCCTAGTGGAAGATCTTCCATGCAAATCTCTGTATTTTGTACATGAAATTCAGAAACACTTAGCAGAAGCCTGCTGGAAGTGTTGAAATGATATATCCATTGCAATCAGGGCATATCGGGGTGTTTCCAAGTTCCCAAGGCCCTATATCTGCAAGACTTTCATAATGTGACATAGTGTGCTCTCATTCAACCAGACCCCTTTGATGTGGAATTCGTACCTTTTAACAAAGATCGTGCTAAAGATTGCTATTACATCCATGAAAATAATGTCTTAAAGAGTTTAATGGAACTGAATACAAGTAAATCTTGACTATTTATTAATTGGGGGACTTGCAGACTGTCTCTTAAAAGCATAGTTTTATTGGCTTGATTTGAAAGTAATAACACTGCATTACTTTAGATATATTCTCTCATTCTGAAAGCTCAGTAATTCAAACAGGCCTTTTTTCCAAATTAGCCCCAATTCAGAAAGCTTTGCCTACCTGATTATGCAGCATTGAGATTTTTTCAAATCAGTTCCTAATGGCAAATTTTGAATTCTGGGAGAAACTCTAATGAAAATTCCATTTAATACTCAACTCCCAAAGTGACTCTAAAGACCGAATGTGCCTTACAGAGAACTTAATGCTTATTAGTGACTGACTTAAACAAAGGGAGAGCCAAGCCTATTAATCCATGTCCCTGCTTCATGTATGTCTTCATGATGATCAAGAAATCCACTAGCCTCTTTTCCCAAGATAACAGGATGTTTGAAGCCTGATGCAACTGAGGTTTACCTAAAAGAAGAAATCGTGTCACAAAAAGCTAGATTTTTCAGCCCCTATGCCTTTATCTCAGATCAAATCCTGTTTCTAGGATTGCCTCCATCATAAAATTAGAAAGCAGCTTTCCCAGGGTAATTATGCAGAACATGCATTTAATATAAAGACAGAGTATCTTGGAAAAAGACAACAGAGTTCTTCAAAGGAAACACAGTTTTTAAGAGTGGCCAAAGATGAAAAAGGTTATGTTTCTCATACTGTTTATTCAGACTTGCATATTAAAAATATTTCTACCCCATACTTGGGGTGCTGCCCTGAAGACAGCAAAAATCTTTTGGAGCTGTTTTCTCTGTTTTGATGAACCAGTTTTTATGCATCTTTTATAGAAACAATGTTGATACTTCCCCACAACAAACTGTTATTTTTAAGGAAGATCCATAGCTTTTAACAGTTGCCCAAATATTGAACCAGCCCACTGACACTTAGCTCCTTACCACACCAATCAGTGCATCATCTTGGACCACAAAGAGTGAATCCAGTTCTTCTCAAAACGCAAGGAAACATGTCAGATGTTGATTCATAAAAGCAAAACCTCTCCTCACCAACAAATCATCAATGAAATATTGGCCTCATTTAGTTCCTGAGACATGTCTTCTATTAGCTCGCCTCTAAAGATTTTTGTAGGTAGACTATATTACGCATTTTCTATTCAGTTCACTTCGAGAAGTTAATTTTTGTTACTTTTTTAAAATTAAGGGATCTTGTATCTTTACATTTACTTAAACAAAGTGATCCCTCATCATGTGTCAAATATGCTTTTATTATAACTCAGGGGGGAAGCCAATATCTTAAAGGGGATTTGGTCCATGAAGTGCCTGAGAAAAGTCATCAAAGATAAGTCACAGAAAAGATGATACTATGAATAGTAGAGCCTGCTACCTCAACACCTTTCTCGACAGAAGCAAAGTATAAATTATTTCATGCATTCCATTTAAAAGTTCACAGAGTAGCCTTTTGAAAAAAATTAAAAATACATACCAGTATCTGGTATGTCACAGCTCATTCTCTCCTTAGCATCGTCTGACTCTTCAGTATGCTCCACCTCCCTTCCAGAACATGCGTCGACATCAGAGTATGTGTGAGAAAAAGATGTCCCCAACAATTTTCCTATCCTCACAGCAACGCACATTCTCCCTGAGCCCTGGACTTTGGTGCTGCCACCTCTGGGTGCCTCCAGAAGGAAGTATGCTACACAGCCTCTCTCTTCCCTTTCTGTGACACATATCTTCTTGCCAGGAATCTCCAGGTCTCTTTTGCTCTCCAGGCAGGGGTGACCCATGAAGGGTGAATTGGGAAGAGGGCAGTAGAAATAGAGAGGTTCACAGGGCAGCTTGCTTTTCAGTACTATGGCATGCCCTGACATTCATGCTCTGGCAGATTTTGCCCACCTTGAATACTCAGGGAAACACTGCCAGCATGTTCAAAAAGCTGCCCCTGTGTGATTGAGTGAATCTTACAACACTTTGTCAGTATCATTCAAACTGATGGACTTAAGTGTTTAAGGAAAACCAAAATATAATGGGGCAGTTTTCCTGTTAGAACTTGAACAATAGAAATGATAAGGGATTTGCACCCATGCCCCCAAATCAGGTCCATCAGTTTCAGTCATGGATGTCAGTTTTCCATTTTATTCTGCTTTGCCCCATATAAAATCATACCTTTGACCTTCTCATTATAAGGAAGCTCCTATGTCTGAGTGTTGAATATGCAAGTGGTGTATGTACATAATCAAAACCAAGGAAAGTTCAGCAGGATCGTTCAAATTTGGGCCTAATCTAGGCCAGCTGGTGTGTCAGTCCCTGTTTACGTAACAAAGTTAGAGGACTCTTTAAGCTTTAGTAGACAGTATCCTTCAAAATTGTTTTTTGCCTTGCTAGTCTACTAAAACAGATAAAACAAAGGCGGAGCGCACTATTTATAATCTGTCCATCTCAAACATTTAAATAATACAGTAAAATTGGATTCAGTTCATATCTTATAAGCAGTTAAGTAAATAAGACTTGGAATCTTACTGAGATCTAGGCTGCGTTCCACAATATACTCACCACACAATTTGGGGCAAGTTATTTAACCTGTCTGAGGCTGTTTTTTAATCCCTACCATGGAGATATTAAGAGTACCTGCTTCATGAGGTTGTAGAAGGGACAGAAAGATATGGAAGGCATCTACAGCACTTTGCATTGTGCCCGTTACAATAAGTGCACACTCTCTGTCATCACTAGTGCCCACAATACAGAAGCACCATAGCCAAGACTGGAGTATCATGTCCAGGAAGGTTCTGCTATAAAGGTTTATGTCATCTAAACCTGGACTAAATGGCATCCTCAGCACCCTTTATGGTAGCCCCCTCCTGTGCCTTAAGAGAGGAAGACACCTTTGTAACTTCAGGATATATGTCTACCAACACCAGATGGAAAGAGTACTATGAAAGGAAAAACCCCAATGCAGTGAGCACTGAGAAAAATTGGGTGGTGAGTCTGGTATTTTCTACTCCCCAAATACTGTTGTTTCAAGGGTTATCTGAGTTGGTCATGGACATTTCAAGAGTCAAAAACAAGAATTAAACTCAGTCTCTAAAGGCCATTTAATGCATCCATTTAATTACTAAACAGTTAAATGATTAACTAATTAATAGAGTATCACAAATTTCCTGCTCCTTTATTCTCCAGGACAAAGTATAGCAAGGTTCTTCACAGTTTCATTTAACAACACAGTTCTGGCACTCTATGAAATGAAATAATGTAACTTATTTTTTTAGAAAAAATAAAAATGAACACTAGATTTTTCCCACTAACCTCTTTTCCTAACTAGATGCCACAAAGATACTGACTCTGTAGTCCTAGACATTTCCTTCAGCTCAGATTTAGAGTTCTTTAGATTTGGTTTGGGCTAATTGTCCTATGTGTAAATAGGTAAGAGCTGCCGGCCCATACACAGGTAAGATCCAAAACAACCCATCACCATTATAAGGACACAAAATTCTGGACTCGTTTGTTTCTAGAAAATATGAAAATGTTGTCTTGGGTCTTTCTCTCTCATGTAGGGTTTCTTTAGAAGAACCATTCAGAAAAATCTCCATCCATCCTATTCCTGTAAATATGAAGGAAAATGTGTCATAGACAAAGTTACGCGAAATCAGTGCCAGGAGTGTCGCTTTAAAAAATGCATCTATGTTGGCATGGCAACAGATTGTAAGTAATCTTCTTCCTTTGTTTCATATTCAAGGAGTGTTGATTGGGGAAAGGTTTGGTTCAAGGAGATCAACCAGGCAGAAAAGAAAGCAGGAACCCATGAGGACAGAGAGAAGGCACCTAGCATTCACTCCCACAGACCCCTTACTCCCAGCCATTGCTAGGTGGTTTCCATCCTACCCCTTCCCTATCAACTCCTAACTCTCAAAGTATCTAGACAACACATGAGGGGAAGTGATTAAATTATCCCTATCCTGTCTGTAAGACTGTTAGCAGTACTCTGTTTGCAATAGATGACAAATGAGCCATCTTGTCCATTCACCTTGATGAGGTGTAGTTTACATACAACATTCATGTGGTGAGCACCTCACAGACTATTCCTAATATTTTTCAAAAGCGGAGACAGGAATTTATTTTGTGGACATTTTTGGAGATGGGGCACTGGCAGAAAACATCGTGTTCAGTAATTTTTAAAGAATGTGAAGTCGAGTGCTATCGCATGAGTCATCCTGCAGTTGGTTGTTTGTTATATTTTTAGCCCATAAAAACATTCTAAGCTCCAGTCCTCCTACCCAGTTTTCAAAGTGCCACAGCATATGGTGGTGAGATTAGCCACTGGAGTAGGTCTCTTCTTCCCTCACTGTGCAAGGGATTTACACCAATCATTTTAATTAATAATAAAATAAGAATTGTGTCATTCACAATGTGTGGCCTCCATTTTGCCAGGCATAAGGCTTAATGATTTCTATTGCCATAAGCTTTTTGCCCCTCAGTGGAAGTTTCCAGCTTTTAGTTTAAAAAAGAAGGAGAAAAAGAAGGGGAAAAAAAAAAGGAGAGAAAGAAAAGAGCAATGAGGATTTTCCTCAAGAGAGAGGAAATAATCACGGCTCCCATTTATGCAATAAACAGGGTTCTCTCAAGTAGAACAAAAAAATTCTGTGAAATATCCTACTTTGCCCATTAAAGAAGACAGAATACAGAATCTTTAAAAAAGAAGAGGGTTGCGTGAGGGCTTTAGGCAGGAAATCCTGGGTTAATCCCCACCTCTGGCTGAGTGTGTTGTCTTCATCTTTTAAAGACTTTTAGCCATTGCTAACAATATGCCTGATAAGGATATGTGAAAATGATTGACCTGGAACCGAATATTTAGATGTGTCACTGTAGGGGACTGTTACTATTGAGTATCCATTTCATTGTTGGATTGAGAAGTTAAAAATAGGAATGTTTATAAGGTTAAAAAAGCTCAGTGTTATTCTGGACTGGGTGGAAATTAATTTTGAATGCACCCTGCGAGGCATTGTAAGAGCTCAGGCTTTATGATCAGAAAAACTGTTGGAGTCCCATATCTGCCACTTACTAGCTGTGTGACCAGCAGACCTAACCTTGGGTTTCCGGTCTGTGAAATCATCTCCTACCTTGCAAGTTGTTTTCAGTATTCAATTAGATAATGCATGTCAAATGCAACAATCCCTGGAACAGAGGAAGCATTTGAGAAATAGGGCTGTGAGTAGAGCCCATTCCTTGTCTCCCTTTAATAAGGGAACCAAAGTGACCCAGCAGGGCTCATTCACATTTCCCACATTTACAAATACTGACCTGTCTTTGATGATCAATCCAATCTAGACAATCTGGGGCTTCATTATTCTGTTTGTGGATTAGCTGAGTACTTTTGGTTCTCTTCCTCCTGCTATTTTTGCTTTTTTTCTTTTCCTACCAGGTCACACCTTCATCAAGAAATGGCCCTAGGACAATGATGTTGTAGAACTGGAATCAGGAGTCCTGGGTCTTGCCTTGGCTCTGCCATGAACTTGCTGTGTGACTTTAGGCAAGTCATGATCTCTCTGGATCAACTTCCTCCTCTGTGGAAGGAGGGAGTTGGGCTAGATAATACCTGAGGTTCTTTCCAGTTCTAAAATACTATGACTTAGTAGCATAAGACCTGAGCCTTTCCATTCCATTGAAAGTTACTAAGAGTCTGGTAAAATGGTTTGGTTTTGGAAAATAACCACAGAAGTAGAGGTTTCTTATTACCTTCCCTTCCTACTTCCCTTTGGCATAAGTAGTAAAAGTCATGGCTGTATTTACTGACCACTTGTAGTGCATCATCACCCTGAATAACCTGTGAGGTGGGTTTATTGTTGATCCTGTTTCACACAGGAAGAAATCAAAGCTCCAAAAGCCTAAGCAACTTGCCAGAGGTCACACAGCTAGAATGTGGTAGTGTCAGGATTCAAACCCAGCTCTTTCTAGATTCCAAAGCCTGGGCTCTTTAACCACCATTGAGGGTAGACCAGGTAAAGACTAGAGCAAAGGAGTACCTGTGCAGCCTGAGATAGGCCCAGCCTCATCCCAGTGAGCCCTGGAGGGAGCTAATGAAGAGTTGGGGTCCTTTTTATCTGAGGAAGAGATGATTAGCCTCTTATTTACTGCTCTAGAACTTTGATTTGAAGTTCTTTTTACTAAGAGCCATCTGAGGGCAGGAGAGGGGCCACAGAGACCCTAAGAGTGAATCCAGATGATTGGCTAGACAGACTCATCTGGGAACCTGTGGGTAGGACAGATTTTGCTCCCCTCGGCTTAATTCTTATGTGGGGCCACCTGTGGAGTTTGGATGCCCACTGTCCAACTCCCCTGCCACCGAGCTTTGTTTTGAAAAGCTGGCCAGGCATCGGGAGTTTGGCACTAGGTCTTGACCTAGCCAGGCAGTGGCAGTTTGCTGCTGAGGGGAGAAAATATCCCACCCTGAAGGACCTGCTCAGCCATCTGCACCTGGGTGGTCCCCGGGGTGCACATGCAGCCCCCCGCATGCCTGGGAGCATCCCTGTGTTTCGTCTCATCTTTCTTCCCCTCCCAGTGGTCCTGGATGACAGCAAGAGGCTGGCGAAGCGGAAGCTGATTGAGGAGAACCGGGAGAAGAGACGGCGGGAAGAGCTGCAGAAATCCATCGGGCACAAGCCAGAGCCCACGGACGAGGAGTGGGAGCTCATCAAAACTGTCACAGAAGCCCACGTGGCCACAAATGCCCAAGGCAGCCACTGGAAGCAGAAACGGAAATTCCTGGTGAGGTCCTCGGGCACAGCTAAATATTCAGCTGCATGCTCCACATTTTCTGCTTCCACTCACCCAGTCCTCATGACCGTGGGATGCCAGTGTTACTACCCACATCTTACTGATAGGGAAACTGCATTCCAAAGAAGTCAAGTGACTTGTAGAATAAGGATTTGAACCCAGGTCTGTCTGAGCACAAAGGTCATTTGTCCCATCTGTTGCTTATGAGTCACTAAATTCTAAAGCAGTTTCTTAGGCCACACAGTCTGTTTGCTTTTACTGTTAATAAGGCCAGCCCTGAATCAACTGATTAGTAACTTACATTCTTTACCTGCCAGCTTCCCTCTTTTATAGCCATTTCTTCTCCTAGATGCCCATTTATGTAGTTAGTCCCCTAAACTCACCCCAAGATATCCCCTTTAGAATAATCCCTAGAGTGAAGTGTCCTGTATCTCAAATGTATTTTTTTTTTTGAATAGACGTCAACATGTTTAGCTTAAAATAAATGAACTCGAGTCCAGGAAGACAAGAGGAATAGGGAGTAGGGAGGGAGTTTGGGGTGGAGATATATAGAGAAAATAGGCCTTTCCGGGTCCTTGGAAGATCAATGTTTGATGTTTTTATAAAACCTAACCACTATAAAAGTCCTTCCTATTCACAATGCTTTGGATTAGGCTGGAATTACTATCTCCCCATTTTACAGATATGCAAACCAAACCAAAGGCCTTATTTGGTTCACCCAATTCACACTACTAGAGTGGCAGCCAGGCCTAGAAGTCTAGGCTGTCCTCCCACTTACCAGGTGGACTACCCCACCCCACCACCAGCAGCTGGTGTTTGACCATCTCAGAGACTGACCTTGTCCTTAGTTTATGGCATGGAACCCTTTATAAGCACCTCACTGAGCCCCAGCAGCAGATATTCTGTGGGTCTGTTTGTATCTACAGGTTACATTAGCATTCCTTCCCAACTGAACAAGAAGATACAGTGCATAATTGTCCTTATCAGGAGATAGTTTTTTCACTATTATAAGGAGATAGTTTTCATCACCATCATAAGGAGATAGTTTTTTCATGAAAACAGTATAACAAAAGCCTTAAAGAAAATTTTTGTAAAGAAAAAGCTTACCCATACTCCACCTGCCCTCAGTTACTTTCGCTGTTGTCAAGAGCAGGTTCTAACACACCTGTGATGTGTCCATAAACAGTAATGTTACCAAACATTAGTTGATTCTTATCAAATACCAGGTTCTGTTCTAAGCACTTTCCATACATTAACCTATGCTAACCGTGTTGGTAGATATGGGCAAAATCTCCATTTTACCAAGCATAGAAATAAGGCAGACAAGTTAAGGAAACTTACAGAGCTCCGTAGCTGGTAAGTAGTGGTAATGGACACAGCCCAGCTCCAGCTCCATGCTCTTGGTCACCATGCTGCCACAAGTTGGCCACCTACACAAACCCAAAGAGCCTTTGAAAGACATGTGTCTTTGGAGGGGCAGCCTCTTAGTGCCTTGTACTAGAATCCTTAGGCCTACTCTGATATATCTGCCAGGAATTAGAAAACATGAATTCTGGATAGAAAGACAGATAAATAGACCAATTTTAATCCAATATATTTGGGGCCTAGCAAGATAGGGTCCTGCTTACCCTAAGCCTAAATCTGTCCTCTTCCCCAAATGTGTGAGCCATAAATGGACATTGTAGAAACCACTACCAGGCCTGATTTCAGGGTAGTGATCAAGCTGAATTCCAAGTAAAGTGGAGGGTTGGAGGCACAACTGAACTTCTAGGGAATTTTACACTTCAGTTTTCTCTACTCCAAAAGGAAAATGAATACTATCCTAACTAAACCCATTTCAGTGGTCACAAGGGTGCTTCTTTCCAGACTCTAAAGATTTGTTCTTTTATTTAAAAAACCAACACTCACTGAGCAGTTACTGAGTGCCAGGAAGTGAATAAGTCAGCTCTATTCTGGTGGAGGGAGAAAGGCAGTGAGGATTAAACCAACAAGATGAGTGCAGATGGTGATGTGTGCAATGAGGAAAACAAACATCACGATGAGACAGGGTTATGGAGAATTGAAGTGGAGAGAGACTTTTCTGAAGTTCACTTCTCTGAACAGGGTGGTCAGAAAGGTCTCTCTGAGGAGGTGATATAAGCTGCATTTGAAAGCTAAGAAACAAACTCTGGATGGTAAAATACAGTCAGATCTCTTCATGCCTTGTGGTCTCTTTAGCAATGATGACTCAATTGCTAATTATTAAAACCAGATCTGCACCTTTAGCTCAAAGGTTCCTCATGCTTCTCATCAGTCTGATCATCTATAGAAAGAACCAAAGAAAGTATGGCACAGGATGATTTGCCATTAGGTTATTGTCAGAGCCATGAAGTTATCAAGGAACAAGAGTTCTCTTCTGGAAACTGACATTTACAAAGCAACTGTTTACCCACTCGTCTCCTTCCCGTGGCGGAGCTGATGTGAATTGTATATTTTGTATATCCTTGATCTGTTCAAGAAATTGCCCCTCCTGGTTCAAATACAAATAACTGCTTCTCCAGGCCATTTTTTCTTAGAGGTGTGCTCGGGACATAAGAATACTTCCTCGGTCCCATCTGTCTCTACAATGAGCTTCATTTCTATTAGCCAGTCCCCTTCTATGCCTGGAACGGACCACCCCTGCATCTCCTCAATGGAAGGACCACGTTCCATTCAGTATGGTCACTTCAGTCAATCACGTGTGGTTAACACTTGTGGTAGGTAGCTCTTTTCGAAGATGGCTGCAATTAGATTCTTTCTTTCCTATATATGCACAGTTTATTCTCTCCCATGGAGAGGTGAAGTCTATTCCTCTCTCTCATTGAACATGGGCTGGTGTGTGATTCCTTTAAGCAACAGATTGTAGAAGAGTGACTTTTAAGGCTGAATCTGGTGCCAGACCTTTCAGCAGACGTATAAGTAAAAAAGCCTGCAGATGACACCAGCCTCTGGGGCTTTTTGAGGACAACTGTATGAGAGACCCCAAGTGAGAACCACCCAGCTGAGCCCATCAACTCTGAGTAACAGTAAAAATCTGTTGTTTTAAGCCACCAAGTTTGAGGGTAGTTTGTTACACAGCATAGATAACCAGAACGGAACTTAATAAATATTTGTTAAACAGAATGTACAGTTCCACTGGCCGATCCTCAGAGAAAGTACAGTTAAGCCCTGTGTCTCAGCCAGTTTACATATTTACACATACCCCTTGCAGAAGGGTGACTCTGATTGAGTATTTATGCTCAGGGGAAAAAAATTCACTGAGTGGTGAATTATTTCTGCAAGGACATTAAGAATCCTTCATTAAAGGCAGCTTTGCTAAATGATATCCTTGTCTGAATAGGCTTCTACACATGAGGATTTGTGTCTCCTATATGGCTGAGCACCTCTATTCTGCTTACAAAACTGCTATGCATTTTATTCCATTTATTTGTGTGTGATAATGGCCCATCTTCTTTTGAAAAAGAATTTAGGAGACCTATTATGTTAATAATAGTATAGTAATATATAAGAAGGGACTAAAAAGTATATGTTGTCATAAAAACTGGAAGTATTCATTTATCTGGAATAGGAAAGTAAGTTACTCCCCCCAAAAGAAGGTTCTTCATTGTTTTTAGCCCTAACACTAAGACTCAAGTCATAAATAGAGACTGGTGGTTTGACCTGGGTTTCAAATCTATATTTGTGTCTGTAAAAATGAGAATCACTGGCAAATACTTTTTAAAAATCCATGCAGATTTTCATAATAATTCCAAAGCCACCCGTTAAAACTATTTCCAAAAGCATTTCAATCATAATTTTCTAGTTTTCTCCAATCCACCCAAATCCCTGATGGTACAGAAGTGCCCAATGTAACCACCCTTCGGGTGTGGTGACAGCGACGATGAAACACAGGAGTACACTGAGAAAAGAACAAGGGGCATTTGATGCCCAACAAGGGAAGCAGTGTCTCTCGGCCACGAGTAATTCACTTCCACACCTCCCAGGGGCTGGAAGACACTTGGTTTGGAGTAAACCCCATAGCAGCAACAATATTGTCTGTTGACATGCTGTTATTATTCTGTCCCCTTCTTCATTCATAGGCAAAGGTATGGCTTTGGGTGGATTTTCCATTAAAGTATAAAATGAGTCCATCAGAACCAGGGCCGGTCTGTTCTACTTTTCCCTGGCAGAGCTACTGTTTGATCTCACACATGCTCAATTGGGAAAGCCTCAGAAAAGGGGCATAAGCAGGAGGGCCAGGCAAGATGAATGATTTGGCCATATGTGGTCTGTGGCTAGGTCATAAGGCAAGAGCAACCAAGTCAGGAAGGCTTCAATTGCCCAAAACTATGATAACTGCATCAGAAGAAGGCAGGGGCATGTAGTCATGTGCATGGAGATTCAGTCAGACAGCCTGAGTTCAATGTTTGTCTCTGCTGCTTTATAAATATATATAATCTATATAGTTGTTGTTGCTTTTTAGTTACATAACTTTGGGCAAGTTCCCTCACCTCTCTAAGGCTTGGGTGACTTTCCACCACAAGATATAAAACTTGTAGATATAAGTGCTCAGCACATCATTAACAATCACAAAAGTGTTTCCTATGTGCATTATCCTTACAACCCTCACCCTCAGGTCTGGCCCTGATCATCCCAGGAAAAGGGAGAGCCTTCCAGGGACCTTTAATCACTGTTTGTCTGGGCCTTCCTGTCCCTCCTTACAAAGGCAACACCCTTGATCACACAGAGGAAGGGAAACATCCGGTCTGGTCCCATCCCACTCTGCATGTGCCAGAGAGCTACAGGTTCAAGCTAAGAAGCCCTCAGCTCTGAGCCAGCCACTGCAGAGAGGTCAGGAGGCAGCATCTGCTACTCACCTTGAACAATGATGATCAACAGTCAAAGCAGAAAGGCACTTAGTCTCCATCTGTGCATCACCAGCTAGTGACACAGCTGAGCTAGTTGAAGCCCACTGCTGTACACATCCCTACATCTCTCCCTTTGTGTCCCCCACCCCTTCCTCTGCCCAAGAGGAGACATCCCGGATTCCTTATTGTCCCACACCACACATCCAGTCAGTCAGAAAGTCCTATGTCCGGCTCCCAAGATAGGTTTGAGCTCTTCCAATTCTCTACATCTCTACTGCTGCCCTGTGGTCCGGACCACTTCATCTCCTGCCCAAACAGCTAGTGCTGTGGGCCCATTGCTTCCTCTGGCTCCCCACATCCCGACTCCACATAACAAGTCCAACTCTCATCCTTCTGAGCTCCCGTTGGAAAGCCCCTCAGTGCAGCCACACTCCATAAGCCCATCTCCTCCCCAGAGCCCACAAGGGCCATCATCACAGGACCCTTGCCTTCCTTTGAACCGCATCTCAGGCCATCTCTGGGCTCCGACTATATGGGCCCCCTTTTCTGGCCTTGGGACTCGGCACTGGTTTTTCTATTTGCCTTAAATCCTTTTCCTCTGGCTCTGTGGAGGGCTGCCCTCTTGACCTTCTTCCAGCTAAAGTTCATACATCACTTCTAAAGAGCCCTGGGCTGCTCCTCCCCGCTGCTTACTCCCAGGTACTATCATGTCACCTCCAGTCAAATCGCAAACAGAATTTTTTCTGTGAGAGTACTCCTCTTTTCATTTATTGTCTGTCTTCCCTCAATACAGTGGAAGTTCCTCGAGGATACATAGTTCACAGATTTAACCTCAGCATCCAGAACTAGGCCTGGCCCCATAGGTGTTGCTCAATAAATATTGGTTCAACATGTATAAAGTTACATTTACTTACTCAACCAACCAATAAGCATTCTGGCCCCACCTTTTAGCCCCAGTGCTTTCCAGACAGTAGACAAAGAAACTTAAGGCTTATGCCCCCTACCCAAGAAGTTCATCTCTTAGCTGTGTACCTATATAACTGCAATAAAAAGTGATAGCAATAAATGCCTAAATGCCATATGAGTGATGTATGTGGGCCACCATCTGTGGTCTGACGAGTTAGGCATCATTTCACACAGGTCATTTGGGAAAAAATAGAATTTGAGTGGGGTAGGATTTGGACTTGGCAAAGATGAGATGAAAGCAGGGACTGGAAAGAAAGCAAAAGTCAGGAGGAAAGGCAGCTCCACACAGCAAAAGTGCAAAGCAAGGTGGGAATGAGACATGAAGAGGTAGGCTAAGCTGGCTCAGGAGGACCATTATGGCAGACAAGGAGGAAGAAAGTCAAAATGAGGGAAGCACCCCCTTGATCAAGCTAAGGCAGTTTGAGCCCCAGAACCAAAAACCAGGCTGTGCCTACATCCTGCCCTGGTGAATCTGCAAGCCAGAGGCTTATCATCAGAACCTGAGCTTGAGCTCAATGCATGCTTGTGTGTGTGTGTGTGTGTGTGTGTGTCTGTGCATGTGCAGATGTATCTCATGTCATGGATTACAAGGCTACTAGTTGTATTAATGTATCTAATAGATTTGTTTGATGTCAAATATCTGTACTCTTCTTTATTTCTAACATCTTCCAAATATTGTAGCAAATGATGTGAAAAGTCTTTAGGGGAGTCACAGACAAGGTTGCAGTACTCAACCTTAATTTCTCATACCTCATGTGTTAACTCAGCTCAATTCATAGACTCTATCTATTTATCTGTCTGTTGTTCTGGTATCCAAGAACCATTAGGGGAATAAAGCTTGATATAATAAAAAGCTTTTACTTTGTATATGATTTTACTTCTAGCAATTGTATTTTCCATTAGATACCCAAAGGCTTAAAAGTACATTTTTTGTTCCTACCCTGCTATTTATTTTTCAACAGAAAAGCTTATGAGATGGTTACATTTGGGAGTTTAATTTTAATTAAAATTGCTGTATTTCCTTGTGTAATTTCCCTCCTTTTTTCAAACCTTTAGAGGTATCACAGGTGTGATTACAAGGCTCCATAAACCTACAGATTAAATGGAAATTTTTATTTTTATTTTATTTTTTTAATGGAAAATTTTAACCTTGGTATTAACTTACTAACATTTCAAAGGACACACTGAACACCATTCAATACAATCAGATTAGATCTATCAGTGTCCAATGACAAGACATTTGGATTCAACCGGACAAAACTATAAAAACATAAAAATATTGTTATTTATTTTTATTTCTAAAAATGTTCACCGTGTGTGTGCGCATGTGTGTATATAAAACTCTTTCTTTTTTAATATATGAACATGCTCCTTTTTTTTTTTTTTTTTTTTGAACATGCTCCTTTTATCAGTTGAGCTTCAATAACAAGGCAGGTGAGAGGAGCCTCACTTCTAGGGTGAGAAGAATTATAAAGACCAACAAGGAAGGTGAAGCATACCAGGAGAAGCAGTGCCCGAAGGAGAGAGTGATGTGCCTTTTCCCTTAGCTCAGTCTATGTGAGAAAGACAGACAGACAGACAGACAGAGAGAAAGGAAGCTGTACGTGTCGATTCTGGCTGCATCCAGAAAATCGGCAGAGCAGTAGCCTCCCGTGGGCTTCCCATGCCAACAGTTGCCCCCAAACACCATCACTGACTATGAGAACATGACACACTAGGTTCCTTTCCCATCCACTTGCAGCCTGCAAAGCAAACAATAAAAAAATAAAATAAAATAAACAGAAGAACCTACTGGATAACCCATAAAAGGTCAGGGCTGCCAGAGTTTGTTATGTAATATATTTTAAAATCCTCCCCAAGGCTGTAACCACAGCTCCTACCACACCCTTGGAGGGCCTAGGCTGCTCCTGTTGACCCTGGGGCCCTAGTAACACCTTAGTAAAATAATCATCCTTTGCTTTTCTTTGTGCTAAAAATTGGACGTGAGCAAAAATTGGGGAGGTGTGGGAATAAAATGGTAACTGGATTACTCTGAGCTGGATGTGGTTACTGCCAGCCCAGTGGTTCTCAAAGTGTGGTCCCAGGCCAGCAGCAGCTGCAGGAGTGTGCCCTGGAAGTCTTGTCAGAGCAGTGCCCTCACCAGTCTGCAGGTCAGGGATTCAGCTTTGCTTGACTGGTTCTCAGTGTCGGTTCCTCCCGCCCATCTCTGCCCACCGTCCCGCATCTCCCAACTCTGGGTGCCTGGTTCTGGTCTGTTCACTGTGCTCTAGGCTGTGGGACGGGCCTGAGTCTCTGATCCCTTGGATCACCTTCATGACTTCCAGCAAGGCAGTGGGAGAAGGCTGATAAGGGAAATATTAAGGAGTAGAATTTTGCCCCTTCACTCCCCAACACGTGTCAAAAGTGTACAAGTTGTGGGACACCTGGATGACTCAGCCAGTTGACTCTTGTTTTCAGCTCAGATCACGATCCCAGGGTCATGGGATCGCACCCCACGTCAGGCTCCGCACTCAGAGGAAGTGTGCCTGCAGGTCTCCCTGCCCTCCTGCCCCTCTGCCCCTCTCTCTGCTAGCACATGCACACACTTTATCTCTCTCTCAAATAAATAAATAATTTTTTTTAAGTGTACAGGTTGCAAAAGTCTTGAAGTAGGGGATGGATGTGGGCTTCTTGGCAGATTGCTGTGTGGAGTCTGGGGTGACCAGTATCCCAGTCCTGGCCTCAGGGGATTGGTCTTAACCTCCTTGAGCCCTTTGTTTGCTCATCTGCCAATCAAGATTGTGTGAGAACTACTTCAGATAATGCACTCCCTCAAAAGGCCACAGGTAAATAGTGGTCATTATTATTACAACAAGAAAGGTCAATAGAGAGGACTGCTCCTGGCAGGAAACACAGGTGACAACAGGAGATACAGGAGAGATCATGATAGTCTCGGAGATGGTCTTAGAGCACTGAAAGTACCAATGGACACAGGACCATTGGGGGGCTTGCTAACATGCTGGTTCTGCATTAGGTCTGGAGAGGAGGCTGAGAGTCTGCCTTTCTAACTAGTCCTCAGGTGACATCCAAGCGGCTACACCACCCTTTGAGTAGCAAGGCTATGGATTGTTCTTGGGCAAGTCAACCAGCAGAGAAGTGCCCCGGGGAAACTGAATATTAGTAATACCGCCTGCCTGAAAGTTTGCCAAGTGTACACAGCTTAGTTCCTATGGGTGACCTAGAGGTCTTCCTCCTCAGCCGGCTGAGACCTCCTCCACCTGGAGTCTGTAGGGCAGACAGGAACTTTGACCCCCAGCACCTGGGTCAAAAGCAAGAACAAATCCACAGGGTGCTACTTGCCAGTGATGTTGTTTTGAAGTGTTAGTGAGTGCTGATGCCCACGGCTAAGAAATAATTCTTTGGTGCAAAAAGGTGATTTTATTTAAGCAGGGGGACAGGACCCATGGGTAGAAAGAGCTGCTGCACTGGGGTTGTGAGGAATGGCTGATTATAAACTTGGGAGTAGGGGGAGCTAAGGAAAAAGGGAGGCATCCACAAAGACTTTTATATACTAACGAAGACCCTTAGGATACTGGAGGCCTGTCTATTATCAAACTAAGGTGTTTTTCCCCTCTAGCAAAGCTTAACATTAAGACTGGTCAGGACTTTTCTGGAGGACTGTCACACACATCCCACCCAGGAGCTGGGGAGGTGGGGGGTGGTTACGGCGTATCAGCTTGTGCTTTGTCTTCAGCTTTCCTCTGCTCCCTCATCAGAAGTCATCCCCATTGCACTCCTCCATCATGGCCCACACACACCAGAACATGCAGGGCTCTGAAAATGCCACCCCAGAACCCCTAGCACTTATATCACCTGGCATCCTTCATGCATTGAGAAGCAGAACCCACGTTCCTGTCCTTTCTCTCTGCCTCCCTCTTTCTCTCACTTGCTTTCCTTTTCTTTAATTCTACAGCACCAATTCTGTGAACATGATCACTGGGGGCTGTTAAAGCAATGGCCAAGACATATATCTTTGCTTAGAAAACTAAACTACATGAAACCTGCATTATCTGTTATGGAGCAAAGTGACAACAAGATATTGTATAGTATGTCAATTCAGAAGAGATTTTCTGCCACATGAAAACTATGATAAATAAAGATCCCTTCAGGTTCTTCATTTAAATCTTTCTTGTCGGGATGCCTGGGTGGCTCAGCGGTTTAGCGCCAACTTCAGCCCAGGTTGTGATCCTGGAGACCCAGGATCGAGTCCCACGTTGAACTCCCTGCATGGAGCCTGCTTCTCCCTCTGCCTGTGTCTCTGCCTCTCTCTCTCTCTCTCTCTCTCTCGAATAAATACATAAAATATTTTTTAAAATAAAATAAATCTTTCTTGTTTCTCCTTCTTAGCCAGAAGATATTGGACAAGCACCAATAGTAAATGCCCCAGAAGGTGGAAAGGTTGACTTGGAAGCCTTCAGCCATTTTACAAAAATCATCACACCAGCAATTACCAGAGTGGTGGATTTTGCCAAAAAGTTGCCTATGTTTTGTGAGGTGAGGAAATTGTTTTTTCTTCTGCATTATTTTTCATTATAGTTCCATCAATTTCCAGGAATACTGGGTATTATTTATAATTTAATATTAATTAGTTGGGACTTAGTCATATAAAGCAATGTTAGGACAAAACAAAAACTTGCACTGTTTCATCTTTATTTCCCTACATTCTCTATTCAATCATCATTTATTAGCTTGTCCACATGAGGCTGAAGATCCTGTCTATTCACTGACCCCAGGTATAGGGAAGTATGACAGCAATAACTTCTGTTCATTTGGTACCTACAATGTCCCAGTTACCATGCTCAACTCTGCCCACATTAAATCCACTCCTTATAACATTTGCAGGATACCTGGAATTAAGGCCATTTTATAGATGGGGGAAACTAAGATCAAAGAGCTTAAGTTAACTTATCCAAACACAGGGCCATGGCTTGAGTCAAAGTCAATATGCTTTCTGCTACATATCCTAGCAGAACAGTTGTGTGGCTGTTTCCTCCTTTTGAGGCTTCTGAGATGTGTTGGCAGATTGCTCTCAAGAAGGGTTATACACTCTCACAGTTGTGCCAAGGGTGCTGGTTCCTCTGACTCTGGGTGTCATCTTTCTTTTTTGTTCACTGTGTCAAGTTTATTTTTCTGGACCTTTCTTTCTCTCTCTGGGGTGTGTCCCATGTCCCTCATCCTTGGTGTCTGAAGGAAAGCTCTATTGAGTATGCTACCCCTGCAATGCGAGCTGTACTATTAGTCATGTGTTCCCCCTTTGAATACCAACAAAAGGTTTCTTAGAAAATGTAAAACTTGTGTAAACTAACCACAGATATTTCAGTTTAAGAAGAAAGAAAAGCCATCTCCACCACCAATAACAAACACACCAAACACATATGGCCGGGACAAGGGTATAGAACCTTTCAAGCATGGATTGTGGCAAGTTTCTGTCTTCAAGTTTCCCTTAGAAGTTTAATCCTGCTTCAAAGTCATGATTCTGTCTCCTTTCCACCGTCTCCAAATTGCAAAATAAAAGGGGGGGCTACTTTTACAGCAGAGATGCATGTGTTTGTGGTATTTGTGACCTCCTGAGGACCTTTAGCCTTTCTTCCTCTCATTAGAGCCCCAAAGAGGGAAGTGACCGGTGTGGGCTCCTGAGCTGCCTATGGAGTGGGTTGGAAATCCCAGGTGGTTGCGAAAGCCAGAGCTTTCCTGCCAGAGGCAGTTTGGTGCATATGCTATTCAAACTGCACTCACATTAATTTTCTGCTAAGATCCATGCCAATCCACCAGCAAGATTGGTGGATACACAGGGCTTCTAAAGATCTAAAGTCATTTCTGACAGAACTGCCAAAAACGCACATTAAGAATCACTTCTGGGGGCTCAGTTAAGCATCTGCCTTCCCCCGGGGTCTTGGGATCAAACTTTGTCAGGTTCCCTTGCTCAATGAGGAGTCTGCTTTTCCGTCTCCCTCTGCCCCTACCCCCACTCATGCTCTCTCCCACTCTCTCTCTGTCTCAAATAAATAAATTTTTTTTTAAAAAAAGACTCACTTTTGGAGTGCAGAGCACTGTCATCTTTGCCAATCAACCTGAGTGATGCTCTCCCAAAGAGACAGGAAGAGTCTGTGGGAGTGTCCCTGCCTCTGCCTGTCAGGCCCTTCGTGTAGTGCTCTCACAATGAAAGTATTGTGGTAGGTGACCAAGATCATTTGCCCATATGTTGAAACAAATCTCACCAGCATCCTACAAACCTTTCTAAAAGGGAAAGGCATCTGGCCTAGTTTTTAAACCATTGGCGATCCTTGACAAATACTCATTCAGCTTTTATTTAAATCTGAACCAAACAGTTTTAAAAAGAATTCCTCTACTTCATCTACAACCAGATTTGGCTACAAAGACAAGGTCTGCCCAATTTTCATTCTTTGTGACAATTTAAAAAAATAAATAAATGCTTTGATCTGATTGGTAATTTCTCTCTGCTATTCCATGTCAGTGATTCTCAAGAGTGGGATCCCTGAAACAATAGCAGAAGCATACCCTGGGAACTTGGAGAATACAGAAACTCAGAGGGTAGGACCAGCAATATGATTCACAAGCCCTCAGGTGATCCTCATGAGGCTGAATATTCCCTGTTCCCCATAGGCATTCAAGCCACCCTCCACCTGATTGGGTCAATTCTCCATCTTAATGGTGATGGATACATCTAAGCTCGGGGTTTCCTATTTCCTACAATGATCTTGGACCAGAAATCCAAGGATATAATCAAGGAATACAAATTAGAACCTAAATAAAAGCAAATCACAGTGATTTTTTTTTTCTTTAATGAATGGAAGGAGAGAATTCCCATGTATATATTCCAGAACCAATTATGAAATGACTTTTATTCTGTAGAAAAAGCTAAGTAATTTGAGATTAAATGGTAAGGTGGCTAGGTCGAGTTAGCAAAAAAATATGAAATACCCAGCATTTTAAATGTAATTAAGTATATTACCTTCACTTTTATGTAACAACCAAAATTGAGCTAGGTGAGTCTTGCCAAGAGTACTGCCCCAAAAGAATTTGTACCTGATTTAATGAAAAGATAATAATTATGTATAATTTACATATTCATTGTTTATGGAAACCTAGTCATATCCTCAGTACTTCAAAAGAGTGTGTTCTCTTCTCTTTGCATTGGATTCTGAAAGATCTAGCTTCAAATCCTAGCCTCACCCACAAAACCCTCATGTGACCCCTTAGCATGTTACTCAACCTCTCAGTGCCTGGATTTCCACTTCTGTAAATGAAATTGGAATTAGAATATTTACTTCACTGTATTGCTGTGAAGGTTAAGTAAGGTGACACACGTAAAATCTTAGCACAATGTCCAATTCATCAAAAATATCCATTAACTAATAGCCTTTCAAACTATTTTGATAATGGCTTTTAATTAAACATTCTCTCCCACCAGAAGGTAAAACTCTGATTTTTTTTTTGTTATTTTGCTAACAAAGTACTTTTTTAAAGTTTATTATAAATATTATCACATTATCACAAATCCAAATTAACAAGGCAACCAAGGATGCTTAAAACGAGATTATAGCACTGGCAGAGAAATCCAGTGTGTGAAGTAATTCTGGTGCCTGAAGTCCTGAGAACTTAACCCTAGGAGCCAGGAGGTCTGAATTCTAGTCTCACCTCCGCCTCTAACTCACTGGGTGACCTGGGCCAACGCTTTTACATCTCTGGATCTCTAGGGCAACACTCTTCTACCAGCGACCTTCTCCTTTTGTGCCTTTTGAGAGACCCAAGAGGCAAACTTGCTTCAAAAATCAAAGAGAAGGGGATCCCTGGGTGGCGCAGCGGTTTGGCGCCTGCCTTTGGCCCAGGGCGCAATCCTGGAGACCCGGGATCGAATCCCACGTCGGGCTCCCGGTGCATGGAGCCTGCTTCTCCCTCTGCCTGTGTCTCTGCCTCTCTCTCTCTCTCTCTCTCTCTCTCTCTCTCTCTCTCTCTGTGACTATCATAAATAAAATTTAAAAAAAAATCAAAGAGAAGCAGAATTGCCAGCCACTGTGAGAAATGTGGTAAGCTTAACATAAACCACGTTCTCAAGCAGCGATCAGTTGGTGTTATTATACAAACCCCCAGAGTAAGGGAGTAAGCACAATCTCACACAGGACTGCAATCCTAGTTGGAGATCTATATCCATCATAAAAGAAAGGCAGAGTACTGACATTAAAATCAGTGACCAGCTTGGAGTATGAAAAATGGTTGTTGAGAGTCTACAGCTGAGTAGGAAGGGAAAGCCAGGGATCCCTGGGTGGCGCAGTGGTTTAGCGCCTGCCTTTGGCCCAGGGCGCGATCCTGGAGACCCGGGATCGAATCCCACGTCGGGCCCCCGGTGCATGGAGCCTGCTTCTCCCTCTGCCTGTGTCTCTGCCTCTCTCTCTCTCTCTCACTGTGTGCCTATCATAAATAAATAAAAAATTAAAAAAAAAAAATTAAAAAAAAAAATTAAAAAAAAAAAAAAAAAAAAAAAGAAAGCCAGAGGCCCAAAGAGTGCAGGACCGATGTTGATCACAGGATGTGGTCCCTGTTGCTATTAAGATACTGCATGTTATTCCTCACTGACGTCTGTGCACTTGTTCATATCAATGGGCTGGTTTTTTTCAGCTGCCATGTGAAGACCAGATAATCCTCCTCAAAGGCTGCTGCATGGAGATCATGTCCCTTCGAGCTGCTGTGCGCTATGACCCAGAAAGCGAGACTTTAACCTTGAATGGGGAAATGGCAGTGACGCGGGGCCAGCTGAAGAACGGGGGTCTTGGGGTGGTGTCAGATGCCATCTTTGACCTGGGCATGTCACTGTCTTCTTTCAACCTGGATGACACTGAAGTAGCCCTTCTTCAGGCCGTCCTGCTGATGTCTTCAGGTGAGTACTCCCAGACACATTACTGGGAAACCAAAGAGCTTTTGCTTGTCTGATGCTAATTCAAATCACTTGATGAGTTCCTGATCCCTCCCACACTGCCCCCCTTTAGCTTCAGAATCATAGCTCACTCTCCTTCAGCAAGCAATTGGGGGTTTGCCAATGACCTGGGAACTGAAGGGGGGTGTCAGGTATCTGATGCTTCCTGCACTCCTCCAGCATAGTAGGAAGGACCCAAAGGAGCCATTTTAAAGACTCTGTGAAATGGTCTACCTTCAATGGACACTACCCAGCCTGACTTACCGTCATTGGCCAACTTCACCCTCTTCTGGTTTTATGTACCCAGGATATGGGTATGAGTGACCACACCACTCTGTGTTAAGTTCTGGTTGAGGAAATCATGAGGAAAAGCTAAAATTTGTTTATGGCTTAGCTACAACTTAAGTTTCAGGTTTTTATTGCTATCTAGCACACCACTCCAAAATTTAGTGGCTTAAAGCATCCCCAGATGGTAGGGGTTGGGGCTGAGACATCAAACACAGCTTCAGGCCTCTCTCCATGCAGCCTCTCCTCTGGAAGGCTAGTTGCACTCTTACATGGCTGGTGGATTCCAAGAAGGAGAATTCGAAGCACACATTGCAGATGTCTTAAGGCCCAGGTTTGAGTCATATAGCTAACTTCTGCCACATACTATTGGTCCAAAAAAGCCCAAGCACCAGCCCAGAGTCAAGAGCCCACCTCTAGATGGGAGGAATGGCAAAAAATTTGCAGCCATCTTTAACCTACCCTGAGCTCATTATCAGGGCTCCAGACTCCTTCAGTGAAAAATGAATAATAATTCTGACACTTCTCTCTTCAGAGATCATCTCATAAATAAGAAATGCAAAATATGTCAGATCCTTTAAGGAAAGCTAGTCTTTAAATAGAAGGTAAGTGGGGCACCTGGGTGGTTCAGTAGGTTGAGTGGCTGACTCTGTTTTAGCTCAGGTCATGATCTCAGGGTCCTGGGATCAAGCTTCACATCCAGCTCCCCATTCAGTGGGGAGTCTGCTTGTCTCCTTCTCCCCCCCCCTACATGCACACACACACTCTCTCAAATAAATAAATACATTTTTTTAAAATTATAAATAGGTAGTTTCAAAGGCCACCTGTGCCTTTACAGGCACCCTCAGTTTAGCTGTGCCTCAGCACTTATCACTCTGCACTATAGTTGTCAGCTTACCTTATCCGCCTCTACCTCTGGATTGTTTATTTTTTGAGGACAGAAATGTGTCTAGTTGTACACCTACTGCTTAGGCCAGTGTTTAGTAGAATTTGAAATGTTTATTGGATCAATGACTAAATAGATGGATAAATTATCGGTCTTAAGTACAACGAGAATCCTTTATAGGGTTCGTGCTTCCTGGTTCACTCAGTAGAATTCCTTCCTTTTTTTTTTTTTTTTTTAAGCTCATCTTGAAATGTATTTGCTACAGAACATTTAGGTATGGCAGACTTATAAAAAATTATTTTTATTATGAAAAATCTAAAACATAAACATAAGTAGATAAAATAGCATAAGGAACCCTGTTGTATGCTGTGGCAGACAAGCCGTAGGAGGCCTCCCATGTTCCCCACCTTCAGATGTTTATACCTTTGTACAATCCCCTCCTGCTGAGTGTGTGCAGAACCAGTAACTTGCTTCAGTAGAATACGATGAATTCAATGCCACCTCCTTGTGATTAGGTTACATTACGTTATATAAGATTCCCTTTTGGGGCACCTGGGTGGCTCAGTGGTTGAGCATCTGCCTTCAGCTCAGGTTGTAATCCCAGAGTCCTGGGATTAAGTCCCACATCAGGCCCCACAGGAAGCCTGCTTCTCCCTCTGCCTATGTTTCTGCCTCTCTCTTTGCATTTCTCTCATGAATAAATACATAAAGTCTTAAAAAAAAAATTCCCTCTTGCTAACAGACTTGCTCCAGAAACTCCCCTTACTGGCTGGCTGGCTGGCTGAAGTAAGCAGCCATGTCAGGAAAGCTCACATGATAGGGACCTGAATGTGGCCTCTCAGAGCTGAGGGTGGTTTCCAGTCAACAACCAGTGAGAAACCAGGGTCCTCAGTCCTTCAGGAGAATTATTTTTAAAGAAATAGAGTGAATAGCTTAAATAAGAATTCCCTATGTGACCTTGAGTGAACCCCTTATCTTCTCTGGGTTTCAGTCTTTTAAAATAAAAAAATTTAACTCAATAAGTGGGAATTCTATTCCTGGAGGAGGGATTCAAGGTAATTTTTAGCAGAAATCATAGTGCTACAAAGACAATTTTTTTTATTTTATTTTATTTTATTTTATTTTATTTTATTTTATTTTACAAAGACAATTTTAAATAACATTGAACCAGCTAGTGAGAAAGCTGTATCTCTTAGAATGTTCTTTCCATTTGTACCTCCTTCTGAATAAAGCAAGGAGAGAGATTGATTTTGGAACCAGCCTATCCTGAACGCCTCGCTAAACTTACTGACCTCTCTGTTGAACAGACAGGATGGGTATCAGGCACAGTCTTCGGCAGGACTCCTGAGCTAAAGTTTAATAAGGGTTTTTGTCTCGCACCAATTTTGGCAGTTATCTTCCATGGGCAGCACATGGATTTCTATTTCCTGAATAATATAATGTTTCCTCCATAGTGAGTTAATTTTAACAGATTGTTAGGCAAGTAATCTCAGTAAGGTAAATAAAGGGAGTATTTGGACAAGGCAAGGGTTGTGATTATGATACCAAACCTCTCAGATATTTACCTGGATGATTCTTCCTCCATCCTCGATTCTGATGACACTGTCATTGCCTGGTAACCGCGTGGCATACCTAAAACCTTTTAAAAATCTTCTCCGCCCTAATGACCTGGGCACTTTTCCTTCATACTACCAGGACCAGAAAACTATTACCAGACACTTTACAGTTGGCACGTGATAGCTACGTATCCATATTCCGGGGCTCCAGCCCTTCTCAGCCTTGCCCTCTACGCCCTGTTGTTCTGTGTGGCATCGGTTACACAGTATCCTATGCCTCCTCTTCAAAGCCTTTTCCAGGAGCTGCTCCCACTAAGTTCTTTGGTCCTGCAGTGATGAGTGGAGAGCTAAAATGGAACTGATCAGAAGGACAGATCTTTAAGAAATTCTGTCTCCAGGAGTTAAAAACAGTCCTTGACCTTTAAAATATTTCTTCATAAACATGCTTAGTGCCACTTGAACATGATGAAATGCCCTTTCATTTTCTCTGTGTCATTTATATGACCACCTTATCTTTATCTCTCATCAAAGGACAGAATTTTGAGGCCACGAAACCCAGGTTATTTTTTTCCCCTGTGAAGGAGTACATCCAGAGCAGTATTATGTTGATTTTCTATTTGGATCAAAAGGAAAAGGATCCTGTGGAGAATTCTTCCAGCATTCTCAAAGACAGAAGACAAGGGTGAGGGAGAGAAGGATTGAGGAGATCCATAGAGCAGCAGCATCAAATACAAAGGAAAACACAAAATAAAAATGCACAAATGACAATTCAAGCCAAATAGGGGATGCTGAAAGCCCATATCTTTTGCTTAAACTCAGAAGAGCGGATTGAGACATTACTGCTGAGCCTTCCTTATAGATTAAGCAGAACTCTGTTTTGATTTTTACTAATACAGATACTTCAATACCTGGACACTTAAAAGTGTGAACTTATTTGATCAGAGCCACAAAGAGCAAACAGAGGAGTACTGGGCAGTGGGGTGGTAGGGCTCCCTGGAGCTATGTGAGGAATCCAGCCAGGTTTATAATTTTTTTTTCAATTGAGGCATAATTGACATATAAAGTTGTAATCATTTCAGATGTACAACATAATGATTTGATATTTGTATATATTGCAAAATGATCACCACAGTAAGTCTAGATAACATCTGTCCCATATATAGTTACAAAATTTTTTTCTTGTGATGAAGACTTTCAAGATCTACTCTACTAGCAACTTTCAAATATGCAATAGAGTATCATGAACTATAGTCACCATACTGTATATTACATTTCCAATACTTTTTAAATCTAATTACTGGAAGTTTGTTTGTACCTTTAGACACCCTTCACTCATTAAGCCCACCGCAGACCACAGCCTCTGGCAACCACTTGTTCTCTGTTTCTATGAGCTTGCTTTTATTTCTTTCTTTCTTTGTTTTTGGATTTCACGTATTCGTAAAATGATATAGTATTTGTCTTTCGCTGACTTACTTGCCTTAGTATGATGTCCTCAAGGTCCATCAATGTCGTTGTAAATGGCAAGACTTCATTTTTATGGCTCAGTAGTATTCCACTCTATGTATATACCGTATCTTCTTTATCCGTTTGTCCATGGGTGGACACTTAGGTTGTTTCCATATCTTGGCTATTGTAAATAATGCTACAATTAACATGGGATCCATATATCTTTTCAAGTTTTTGTTTTCATGGATAAATACTCAGTAATGGAATTACTGGATCATATGGTAATTTTATTTTTAATTTTTTGAGGAACCTCTATACTATTTTCCATTGTGGCTACACAAATTTGCATTTCTAGCAATAGTGTACAAGGGTTCCCTTTTCTCCATATCCTTGCCAACACTTGTTATCTCTTGCCGTTTTTGATAAAGAGCCATTCTAACAGGTGTAAGGTGATATTTCATGGTGGTTTTGATTTGCATTTCCCTGATGATTGGTGAGTTCGACATCTTTACATGTGTCTGTTGGCCATGTGCATGTCTTCTTTGGGAAAATCTCTGCAGAACCTCTGCTCAGTTTTTAATGAATTGTAGAATTTCTTGCTATTGAGTTCTATAAGTCCATTTTATATTGTGGATATTAACCCCTTATCAGATATATGATTTGCAAATATTTTCTCCCATTCCATAGGTTTCCTGTTCATTTTTTGATGGTTTCCTGTGCTGTGCAGAAACTTTTTCAATTGATGTAGTCCCACTTTATTTTTGCTTTTGTTGCCTTTGCTTTTGGAGTCAGAGCCACAAAAATCATCACCAAGATTAATGTGAAGGAGCTTACCACCTACATTTTCTTTCAGGAGTTTTATGATTTTAGGTCTTACATTTAAGTCTTTAATCTGTTCTGAGTTAATTTTTCTATATGGCGTAAGATAGGGGTCTAGTTTCATTCTTTTGCATGTGGTGGTCCAATCTTCCCATCATCATTTACTGAAGAGACTGTCCCTTCCTCATTGTATTCTTGGTTCCTTTGTCATAAGTTAATTGACCATATATGCATGAGTATATTTCTGGGCTATCTATTCTGTTCCTTTGACCTTTGTGTCTGTTTCTATACCAATACCATACTGTTTTGATTACTATGGCTTTGTAATAGAGTTTGAAATCAGAGAGCATGATGCCTTCAGCTTTGTTCTTCTTTCTCAAGATTGCTTTGGTTATTCAGGTTCTTTTGTGTTTCCATGCAAATTTTGGGATTGTTTTTCCTATTTCTGCAGAAAATGCCATTGAAATTTTGATAGGGATTGCATGGAATCTGTTGACTGCTTTTGGTAGAATGGATATTTTAATGATATTAATTCTTCCAATTCATGAGTACAGAGAGTATCTTTTCATTTATTTGTGTCTCCTTCAGCTTCTTCTATCAATGTCTTATGTTTTCAATGTATAGATCTTTTCCTTCCTTAGTTAAATTTATTCTTAGGTATTTTATTTTTTTTGATGCTATTGTAAGTGGGATTGTGTTCTTCATTTCTCTTTCTGATAATTCATTATTAATATATAGAAATGAAACAGATTTTTGTATACTGAGTTTGTATCCTGTAACGTTTCTGAAATCATTTCTTAATTCTAACAGTTTTTTTGGAAAAGTCTTGGTTTTCTATATATAATATCATGTCATCTGTAAATAGTGGCAGTTTCACTTTTTCATTTCCATTTTGGATGCCTTCTATCTCTTTTTCTTGCTTAATTGCTCTGACTAGAACTCCTAGTACCATATGGAATAAAGTACTGAGGATAGGAATCCTTGTCTTATTCCTGATCTTAGAGGAAAACCTCTAGGCTTTCACCACTGAATATGATGCTAGCTGTGGGCTTGTCATATATGGCCTTTATTATGTTGAGGTACACTCCCCTGTACCCACTTTCATATTCCACGTGTTTGCATCCTACATCTTCCCCAGTCATCTAGCCTTCTCATGACATGCCTTTATCATTTTTGTGAAATTGCCTTGAGTCCCTTTCTACATATTTTGGGAAGGCCAGCAGTCCAGGCAAGGCTTATTAAGACTTCTTGGTCATTACATGGTCATGGTCTTATCTAGCTCCAACTTCCCACAGTGATTCTCTCCTTCTCTACACAGGGTGATACTAGCATGGTTCACATCTCTTCTTTTCATTTAATTCCCCAAAACACACCAATGGAAGGTGGCTACAGGTAGCAGTTTTATCACATGTACAACGGAAGGGAAGGAGTGGTTCCTTACAGCCTGGTAAACAACTAAAATTGGATATTGTGCTTCTTTGTCTTCATGAAAATTTCTTATTGTGTGACACTCCTCACTTGGCATTCAGGCCTCCTGCAATGTTTTCAATCTCTTCTCACATCTCCCCTTCTCTGCATGCCCATGCCTGTCCTCACCTCTCAGCCAGGCAGCTAGGGGCAACTCTCAAAATCTTCCCCTTGTTATGCATGGTATTTTGACTCTCATGGTGAGGCTTCTCCTGCACCTTAAGAGAGAGGCATCACCAATCCCAGGTGATTTGTCTAACCTGGAGACTTTTACCTAAACAAAGCATTGACTCCCTTTATGTAAATTGTGACACTTCCCTGTGCTCCAGTGTTCGTTTCATATCTACACTCATTCCTAGGAGTTGATCTGCCCACTTCACATTAAATGGCTTGAACTGGACAAGTCAAAGCTTCTCCTTTCCACTTTTGAATAACATTCATCTTTGTTCTTCCCCCTCAGACCGCCCAGGGCTCGCCTGCGTTGAAAGAATAGAAAAATACCAAGATAGTTTCCTACTGGCCTTTGAACACTATATCAATTATCGGAAACATCATGTGACACACTTTTGGCCAAAACTCCTGATGAAGGTGACAGACCTGCGGATGATTGGAGCCTGCCATGCCAGCCGCTTCCTGCACATGAAGGTGGAATGCCCCACCGAACTCTTTCCCCCATTGTTCTTGGAAGTGTTCGAGGATTAGACTGATTGACTTCATTCTCATAATTCCTACAGCACTACTGGGTGTCATTTCATTCCATTGCCTAGCTCTTCTTTGTTTGTTCCTTTGTTTCTTTGTGTTGGGAGGGACTGTTTGGGGGTAAAGGGAGGTAGTCCTTAGCATAGACATGGATGAAATTGCCCCTTGAATGCGGGTACTTGTAACTATTGCATTTTGTTCTCCAGTCCTTTGATGTGAATGCTTTGAAGGTTTTACAGTTGTGGAGGTGGGGTGGGGACAATCATTAATTCACCAGCACCAACCATCACCAGCTCCCATCTGTCCCTGGTCAGAGACTCAAACAAGCAAAATGGCACAGCAGAAGACTAATGAAGCCTTAAAGCCAAGATAATATGGTCATCTTGATCCAGTCCTGATTTTTGCAGGGCTCAAATTAGCATGGCGCAGATGACCTTTTTGGTTAGATGTGGCTTTCAGCTTTCTAGGGAAAGGTCTGAACTGATTTTTATCTATTCAAGAGCATGCTGTTTTCAGCCCTCTTCATTCTCTCCTGGCAGCATAACTTGGAATGTATAGGAACATTTCTTCCTGAAAAATCAACTATCCTTTCACTCTAATTTTTATAATCCTATGATTTCATTCAAGTTATACAAG
This sequence comes from Vulpes vulpes, assembly GCF_048418805.1. Lineage (NCBI taxonomy): Eukaryota > Metazoa > Chordata > Mammalia > Carnivora > Canidae > Vulpes > Vulpes vulpes. The sequence continues at coordinate 70,272,393 of NC_132790.1, forward strand.
AGTGTGACTCTCAAAGATGTGCAGGTATTTGACTGACTGAGGGAAATAATTCTCCTCAGTAAGCCCAAAGAAATTCAAAAGCTTCACTAATGGCAGTGACTCGACAGTTTCCAAAAATCCACATGGCATTACCTCAGAGTAGGAAGGCTTCTTCACAATTTAGGCTCAGAGAAAATTTCCACCAAAATCAAACCAATTTGCAGAGCGTTGTCACTTTTCAATGACATCTGATCTGTCATCTCCCAAACTCCTGAAGTTATTTAATCCTGATTGCATCTTTGCTGAGCTGACAACAGATCTCCCTACGGATTAAATCTTCTAATCAAGGAGAGATAACAAGCAGAAATTTGAGTCTTGTTCTGGAGGAATTTTGAGGAGAGATCAGTGCAGTACATTCTGAGTTGAAGAAGGTGCAGTGTTCTGAGAGTCTCTTCGTGTGCTCATGGTTCCTTTTGGTCTTAGATCCTCAAGGTCTTTGCTCTACAAACAGATGTTTCCTAGTCCCCTTTTCCCTCTGACTCTCAGGCTTGACTATCACTGAGCAAACCGGGTCTAGCCACTGACCCTCTAGGTCCCTCTGAGAGCATTGCTGACAGATATTTCACAGAAAAAACCTGCAGACCATGTACACAAACATTCACCTTCTTTGCCTCACCCTCCTCCCTGATGACAAAGGCTGTAGTAGCTCATGCCCAGAAAACCCATGGTGACCCCTGATCATTTCAACTCCAGAAAATGGGCCAAGATGGTACCCATGCAATTGAATGTATCTTGTTCTTCACTGGTGTGGTAAACATAAACTATTCTTTGACTTGCCTTGAACTGCCTTATCCTGGAAACATTGGGGAAAATAAGCCATATCCATGAGATTTAACTAAAAACAAAGGAATGCAAGTCACCGTGAAAACCAAGTGAATTAATTCTTTTTTAACTTGCCCAGAAGTCAGGGTGCCTGAGTTCTACTTTGCGCTCTGTCAGCTGGTAGATCTGTGACCTTGAGTCTTGGTTTTCTCACCTAGGGAAAAGTCATGAACTTTAAAATCCTTCCCACCCTTAATATTGTACTAATTTCAGGGGGGAAATCTGTTCCTATTTGATGGTTCCTTTCATATTCAAATTTCTAGCTCGATAAGATAGAAATTATGGCCCTCTTAACAATTAGGGAAAGCATACTTGGTATTGAGTCAAAACAAGAATTTGACACACTACTCATCAATTATGTAAGGAAAGGCAGAATGGCCTTGGAAAAAGAAGAGGAACAGCACTGAAAAACCTAAGTGTGATTGGGAATAATCTAGAAGGGAAAAAAATATGTTTAATATGCAAAAGTGATTATCCTGGCTTCTGAGGAACAGGAAACAAGAATATTGCTATGGAACTAGCTAAGCAAAGAAAGAAAGTAGGGGAAGAGATTAAGATTATGAACATGAAGTTCATGGGCAGATTACCTGCTTTGACTTATCTACAGACGGTTGGTTTTGTTTTGTTTTCTCTAAGGCAGCCTCTAGCCAGTCTCCTGAAGTCCTTGCTTTGTTAGCAACTTAGCTCGCTCTGTTGACTCTCCTTGGAGAAGTACTCTTTGAAACACAGTACCTCTCCAGGGTAACTCTAAGAAGCTCCGTGCGTTGAGAGGCAACTCTTCTCTCAGAAGGGGAGAGGAAGGCAAGCAGGTGGGGTCCTGGAGGGTTCACAGACCTGCTGGGCATCAAAGCCTTCCCAGGGGAAAGTTTCCTCCATTCATGTCACAGAGATTCCCTAGAACATGAGACACACCCAGATTCAAATAGAAGTAGAGTCTGATCTGAGGCTAAATCTGAATCCTCTGGGGATTAACCATGACTGGGCATTGGCCAAATGGTACAGTATATCTACAGTAATCCAGCCAACCCCAAGGACATTTCGGTTTGAGCCTAGGATCCTTAAATGATTGCCTTAACCGGGCAAACTGCTGATCTAAAACTCTTGTAGGCTGAATGCTTTATGCTGAGTAGGACACTCCTTAAAGTACTTCAGTTTGAAAGGAAAGGCTGTAAGGACTCAAAGGATCATGACCCTGGGGCCGAAATGATTCATTTCTTCTGTAACTGGTTGAGGTATTTAATGAATCTCAAGACTCCATCTCATAAAACTCAATCAGGAGGGGTTTACTCTGGAATTTTTTAAACATTTTTTTCTTATATTGTCCCGCCTTTCAAATCAAGTGTGGACCTGATTGAAACCCCTCACAGAGGGGAGACATCCCAGTAAAGGAGAACACACCTGTACCACTGGGATTCTTATTTATAAATCACTTAACTTTGGGGGATGAGTGATTGGGGGGGGGTGTGCAAGTGTGTGCGTCTGTAATCCTCAAGTGTACTTTGCTCTTCAATTTAGTTGTGCAGTATTTCAAGAAATAGTGAAAACAGTAAGATCTTTTCTTCTTTATGATTCTGCTCAAAACACCACGTGCTGCCTCAGAGCTTTTTCTAGTCCCCATGAGCCCCGGTCCTCAATGACGTGCTTGCCGTGTTGATGCCTCAGCCCCGTGACACCCCCTCACCTGTGCCCCAAGTGACACCTGTTCCTTCTGCAGCGTGGCCGTCGGTCATCAGGACGGACCGCCGGGCTCCGCTCCAGCCACGCCATTCGCATTGCTCCCCGGTGGACAGTGCCCGAGTCTTGGCGCCTCCACAGCACTGAGCCCCCGAGAGACTCAGCCTCCGTGGAACTGCTGAGAACCCTCAAAGCATGTCATTGTCAGTGATCCATTTTTATTCTATGGAACTCTAACCTATTTGTGTCATATTGACCTTTTGATGCATGAGTCATAAATTATGAAATCGGTCTTATGGTTTTTGAAATGTAGCCAGCATTTGTAAGGCTAAACCTTTTTCACAAACTGAATTTAAGTGAATAACCAAGCGGCGGCTCTTCTCCTGAAGGAGAGTACTTATGGACATTTGAATCTCTTTGCCCTTTTCAACAGCTATGGCATCAGGTTCTAAGACAAGCTTGTAATTTTTCCTGTTATTTTAATAATATGGAAATATTAGCATAGTGTTTCTTTTGATAGTGATAGACTATAATCCATATTTAAATTTTATAGAGAAGAAATTTTATTGTACTGTGATGTAGATATTTATTATCCAGGTAAGGATTTGCCCGGTGTGTATTTTTTACAATTGAGACATTTTACTTTAATCTTTAAAAAAAAAAAAAAAAGACATTAAACACACACACACACAGAACAGACTGGGGGGAAAAAAGGTTTGGCCTTATTACAGAATTTTTACTGTGCTGTATAAATGTTTGCAAATGCAAAAAGTGTGCATTTCTAGTGTGTTTCCACATTAATGCCGCCTTCAAGAGCAATATCGTGTAGGTTAAACGCTGTTTGTGGCTTTCTGTCGCACAGTTAAAGCTGACCCACCTTATGCACAAGACAATCAAATATAAATCTGTCCTCCTCAGGATGCAGACAATACTCATGTCGATTACGGAGCACAATGAAAGACAAAAGAAGACACTTTATTTAATTACACAGGTACTGTTGATACAGAAGAGAGAAGGGCATGGACTGAGCTGATGTTACACCACTTCTTTGTTTTGGTTCTTCCTAATTGGCATTTTTCATTTGATTATAGAGCCGAGTTCTCTATGTTTTCTCCAGAGAAAACACATTTTCCCCCTCAAAATGTCTTCATGCCCTGAGAATCAGAAAAATACTGCAAAGTAGGAAAAGATTTACAGTCATTGGAAGATACATGTTTTGCAAACAGTGTTAAGTGATATTGCTAGGTTGGTAATATTTTTTTCAGCCTAAAACTCTGTTAAAATCTGTGATCAAATGTTTTAAACTATCCAAAAAAGAAAATTTGTATATTTGGGAAAAATGAATTTTTACATAGCTTTTGTATGCAGATATTAAATTGTAATTATGAATATAGTGGGCGTAGATAAACTCATAAGCTTCAATTCTAAAAAAGAAAAAAGAAAAGCTTATAACGGACATACTTGCCAGTCTCTTTCTTTAAATATTATTATTTTCTAAATAAGCACAGGTTTGCCTGCACTTTTCACCTCAGCTGCTTCAAAGGGAGGGAAACTGGGATATAAGGGCATTTATTTCATAAGCATCTACTAGAATAAATACATTTCCTTAGGAGGAAGGTATAGAGGTAGCAGGGAGAAGTAATAGGCTGATGGGGGACTATATTCTCAGAAGGCGCCACAGAGGTGGGGTGAGGAGGGAAGAATTAAATTTCTGCAGCTCCAGGATTATTCATCTTATCTCAAAATGTTCCAAAATATTATTCATGGAATTATACTCATCTCAGTTATCAATATGTATCTCTATGTCCATGACCCTGAACACATGTTAAATAGGACTCTTTCTGTGATGAGTAACAAAAAAAGCTAAATCAAACTGGCTTGTGCATAAAGGGAATTTATTTACTGTAATACCTGAAAATTTCAGGAGTCAGGCATGGCTGAATCTGAGTGCTCAATCAGTATTTGTCAGGAGATACCCCTGTTCATGTTTTTGTGTAGATTTCCCTCTGTAGAACTATCCTTTCTGTAGACATCATGCCCACAAGCCTTTTACCTTATGGTGCCTCCCCCACCCCATCACCTCCCAGATTAGTCATAAAGCTCCAAACCAACTAAAAAGTGTCTCTTTTCCCCAGCAGTTCCAGTAAAAATCCTGGACTTAATCCTCATTGGCCCAATTCCAGTCACACGCCCATTCCTGAGCCAATCACCGTGCTGCGGAGGACATATATACTAATTAGCTTAATCCTCTGATATCCTGGAAAAGGGGATAGGGGGGTTTGTATAATCAGTCCTATCTAAACTACAGACTGATAGGTGATTCCCCAAAGGAAATTCTATGAATTCTATGTCTTGCTGCTAGAAAAAGTGGGGAGGAAGAGCAGCAAGCAAAAGCAACAAAATGTCCACACCAACAGCTAAGACTGAGAGGATGTCCATTTTCAGTAGAGCAGCAGAGTCTCCTTAACACGGAAGAAGCTCATCACAATTTGGCCAGGACATGAACCAAAAAAACACTTTCTAAAGGAGATTGTCTGATTATATCCTACCTGGCTCATGAAGGAAGGCAGTCCAGGTAAGATGGAGCAAGCATTTATTATTTTCCTGGGCTAGATCAGGTCAGAATACTATTTCCTGCACCCTCTTGCTCTCTCTTCAAATGACATGTACACTTTTATATTTGTCTCTTTTCTACATTATGTATCTTTCTCTCTTTTTTTTTTAAGATTTTATTTATTTATTTGAGAGCATAAGCAGAGGGAGAAGGGGCAGAGGAAGAAGCAGACTCCTCACCAAGCAGGGAGCCCGATGTGGAGCTCAATCCCAGGACCCATAATGTACCTTTCAACTCCATCCTAATGAACACATTTTCCTCTCTCAAAAAATTACTTTATTCCCTTTGTTTGGGAGAGTTTTTCACATATATATTCCAGCTAGGTACAGTTCTTAACCCCTTTTTACATAAGCAAAGCTAGTCCAAAATTAATGTGGTATCTAATAGTTTGATTCAGGCTATGGAGCTGGTGTGACCTCACAAACCTGGAGAATCTTGAATGAAGAAAAAAACAGAATGAAGTTGCTTTGCTTCCCCACCTCACAATGACAAATCACCGTGGCTTCGTACTTAGCCACCCAGAGCATGTTAGCTTTGTAAATAAGTGGACCTATCATTGGGTTCCTGTACACAAGATCTGACACATTAAATGCAATATGTTTGTTCAAACCAAAGCAAAAGTCAGTAAAGATACTGAAATGCTGAGTGTTACGGATACCTTTTGAATGTGTGTCTCTGAGGATCCATGGGCCACCTGACAAAAATGCTCTATGTATTGAATTCATTTACACTATATACTGATGAAATCATCAATGAAGCCTGTGTTGGTAAAATGGCATCATCTGGCTGTTATACTAAAAGGAGAAGAAAGCTGTGTTAGCCAGTTTTTGCATTGCTAGGTATGTGCTACCCAGAAAGCAAGGGTATGTGCTACCGTACTATTAGGGAAAGTAGCCCCGCGAGAAACAAGAGTGGAGTAGAAAGAGCATGAGTCAGGGTAGGAAAGAGAGTACATGGGTGCATTGCTGAGCTGGTCACACCAAGCACAATAGGGTGCTCAGTCATGCAAGACTAATTTCTGAAGGGCCAGATGAACTATTGTATCTCAGGATAGTTCATCTGAGAGTGGAGAAATAAGAATTTATCTACTAATACTCATCTCTCATTATCAAAACTAAGGCTGACTCCCCTCTCCATCTACACTGTACATGCCTGGCCACAGAGCAGGTCTTGTGGTCTCATGCTTCAGGAGCAAAAGCAATCCCCTAGGTGGGGAAAGTCAATGTTCACTTCCACAGTTGGGCAGAGCCCATCTAGACTGGGTGGCAGACCAGGTGGCAAATGGGGTGAAACAACTAGTCCTGGCCTTTTTGGAAAGAGCAATGGAGCTTAAAGGATCTTGCAATGATCCGACACAGGGGTCCCTCCAACCAACACGATCTTCTGATTGTCTGGAGAAGAGCATAGTAGTTCAAAGTTCCAAAGAAAATCATGAAGCTCAACCAATGAACCAAACCTATATTTCACTGTATCATGAATTTGTGTGTATAGGGGCTTTTAATTTAATGCAAAATGGTCGTGTAAACTGTCCATCTGGCTATATTTTCTTGCAGTAGTTGACAAAATACATAGACTGTTCTTTTCATTATACTTCTCAGTTTTTCTTATAGGTGGCTCATTTCGAGGGCAAATCTTTTTCTATATAAATATCTAGCTGAAAATTTTATAGGAGCCGATGGGTTTGGTACAAGCATTTGTGGAAACCAAATCTATGAAAAATTAAGCCAGATGAGGTTGCAATGAATACTCTTCTTTCAAGACAGATGGATAATTTCCCCTTTATTTTCTTTTAACTTTCTTGTTCATAGCACTAATCACAATGAGGGAGGCAGATGCATATAGAGTAAACCCTCAAGATAGAGAATTTGAAAATCCTTGTGCCCCCAGACCCTAATGGATATAGAGATTTGAAAAGCACTTGTCAGTTTTATCTTGAGTCCTAGAAAGATACTGCAGATATGTAGTTTTTATCACAGTTATCGCAGATATGTAGTTTCTCTGAATTCTAAGGATTTTATGAATTCTCCTGTGAGCCTGTTTAGCCTTGAATAGAGCTTTTGGAATGTCTTTTCCATTCCCTAAAGTGAGAGCCAATTAGAATCTTTGTAACAATAAATCATATCAAAAGATACAGAACCCAAGACCACCCAGGATCATTCATTGGTAAGTAAGCTTCCTTGTGAGAATCCAATCGAACATTTCAGAAAATTCAGTTTCATTTTCTCCAGCACTTTGACAAAAGTACCACTCATCAGTTACTTGTCACTCAAGAGTCCCAGCAGCCATCCCAAAGGATGTATAGTTTGTGCTGTCTTCCAGACTTCTTTACTGTCACGCTGGAGTGTATAATAATGGCCCACCTTGTAGTGAACTCCTACTCTGTGCCAGGAAGCATACCAGGCCCTCTACATTACCTCTAATACTCCAACCAAACCTATTAGGTGTTAGTATCTTCATTTGACAATGGGGAAATGGATGCTTAGTGTGAATAAGCAACTTCTCCAACATCAAACAGCTGACAAGTGCCAAGGTGCCATAGAGTTCCAAGATCCATGTTCTTTTTACAACCTGCACTAAGCACAAAGCTTTAGGCTCTGAAGGAAAAGGCATCACTGCTCTGGAAATATTCACCATCCTCCTCCCCAAAAGGCTCACCTGCTCTAATGAAAAAAACGTGCATTCTGAAGGCTACCACCTCACCTCTCACTAGTTTGTATCTATTGCAAAACCACTTGCAGGTGTTGCAATATTAAAGAGTAATTTCTCTTTGCAGGACCTATTTATACCCTAGCTGGCTTGTTGATGTGTCAGTCTAACAACAGGACATTTTTGTTTTACTAAGCAATTTGGGGTGTGAGCAGTTAAGTTTGGGGAGAGCCATACTGCTCTGCATAACAAGAGGAAAAGAATTTATAGCAATAGAGTTTGAGGAAGGCAGGGGGAGGACAAGGAACCAAGTGACAGAAGCACTTAGGCTTCAAGATGTGACACCATGCCATAACTCCCTCAGCTTCAGATAATCAAATGAAAATTGGCAAATGTACAGTACAGGTGAATCTCTCATGGAAACAAATGAAAAGGGACACCAACATATCATGTTGATAGGAGCAGGAGAGCCCCAAAGCAAAGGGTATCTTGATACTATAATTATTCCACAATTCATAGAATTCTGAAGCTTGCTTTGTTTGGTTCCAAAAAAATTGAGAGAAGAGATTCTCAAAGCAATTTCATGTGGCTCTTCAGAGAGGGCTCTGGCTGACATCTGGGAGACACATTTGCACATAGGGATTTAAATTAGTAAACTGAAGGTCCTTGTGGAACTTTCCACAGGAAAGCAATAAGAACCTTTTTTACCCAACTTTTTTTTTTCTTAAAAAATTCTTTAAAAAAAAATTTTTTTAAAGTAGTCTCTACACCCAGTGTGAGGCTTGAATCCACAACCTCAAGATCAAGTCACACATTCTTCTGACCAAGCCAGCAGGTGCCCCTCTCTTACCCAACTTTCACTCTCACTTGCAATTAAAGGAAGACAGCAAACATCTTAAACAAAATATTAGCAACAAAACCCAGATGTAGTCGAAATTTTTTACAATATTTGCAATGTCTGAAACATCTAGAGGATTTGTATGAGGAATAAACAGCTAGGTTTTCCAAATCAACAAGGAAAAGACATGAAATTCAATAGAAAAATAGAATATTCACACAATATTCACAAATGGCTGACAAATACATAGAGAGATGCCCTGCCCTCATTTGTAATCAGAAGTAGGAAAGCTGATGCCATTTCATATTCAAAAATTAGGCAGCCAGAAAATATCTAGTGTTAACAAGAATATAAGAAGATGAGCACGTCATCTTCTACTAATGAGAGTGTAAACCAGCCCACTGCAGCTCTCCTAGAGTTGATGGCTCTGCACAACCAGGATTCCATTCCCAGGGAACACCCTCAACCTCGCACGGATCTATAAGCATTCTTACCCTAGCATCACAGACCTTGCAACACCAGAGAATTGAGTTCAGGTGAGGAAGGAGAAGAAGAATATTGGGTGGAAGGCCACCCATCATGGAAATCACTGCAGCATCAGAAACACTGGACTAGAATCGCATATAGAAACACTTAGGAAACACCATACCAGGTATGCCAACTAAACACAGATAAATGAAACACCATGTGTTTTACATGAGATCGTACATGACCAAGGACATGTACCAAACACATTAGACTAGGTGCCCATGTAGAAGAGATGAGAAAAAAATGAAATAAAACAGGAGGAAGGCCGTAATAGGCTGATGATTTTAACCCTCATGAAATGAAGAATATGATTATCTCAAGACCCTGCACCTGTGGTCCCCACAAAATCTTGCCAGGTTTTAATCATCCCTTTATTATCTCCTCCCTGAGTTACCCCTCTGTAAAAATGGACCTTGTATGGTCAAGTAACAGAATTCTGGTGAGGCACACAATCTATTGCCTCAGAATCAGGGAGATGAGATCAAAAGTGGCTCAGAGATGAGGAGAGGAAGAAAAGAGAGAAAGATGTAAACCATCTTGGTCGATGAACAGTCTTCCAGCTGCAGAACTGTGTTTCCAATCACCAATATCACATGTGAAACTCCACCGTGTTAGGAAAGAGAGAAAAGGCTCTGGTTGAATCGCTGTGCTCACATCGCCACCCCAAGGATCCCTGGCAAATCCTTATCTGGACAGATAGCTAAACCTCCATCAGAGTTCTAGAAACGTCTCATCTAGAAATCCTGGCATTTATAAGCCTCATCCAGGGTGATATAGGGTGAGTAAACGTTATTTAAAAGGCCAAGACAGAGCCACGAAGTCTCCTGAGTATCTGCTGAGTGTCTGCAGAGAGACAGGCCCTAGGATCTAAGGCTGTGCTGCCCAGGACAAGAACGAGGAGATGGCCTTTTGCTGCCACTACTCCTTCTTTAAGACCAAATTAACAAGATTCTTTTATTTTTATCAGCTTGGTACTGAATATTCAATGTTTGTGCCACGTAAGTGGGTTAAGCAAATTTAAACTAAACTATTTCCATCTTTTCCAAGTTCTTCTAATTCAGAGGGCTTAGGAGACAGGACCCAATCCACTTCATATGGGGAATGATCCAAGAAATTAGGAATATTTAGCCTGTAGAAGACATGTCATTCTAGCTCAGATCCAAGATATTTGCCAGGTAGAACAGGATATCAGTTTGTTTTGTGCTGCTTCCAAAGAGCATAGCCAGGATTGATGAGTGACAGTACTCAGGAGTCAATATCAGCTCAAAAGAAGGAAGAATTTATGTCACAGTTAAACCGTCTACAAGTAGGAAGAGAGAGTTCCCGACCACTCTAGGTGTTTAAGCAAACACTAAATTCATACCTAACGACAAGGTAGTAAGAAGACTAGACGAGTCGGAGCAAATGACCTCTCAGATCTGCACCAGCACCAGGTCACATCATGACCATGTCCTCAGGGGTCTGCTCCCCATACTTACTCATGTTTTAGGCTGTTCCTCATGCTGTGTTTTAAGTTTTTTTGAGGAGGGGTGTCTATAGATTGTTTATTAGAGGTGGAGACAGAGCTGTCCTCTGACGCACCTCCCCCCCCAACTTGCCGCCTCCCACCACCCCTCGCGCCTCATAGGATCTCAGGCTGCAGGTCCTCCAGGGATCCCAGTCTAAAGCCTACATCTGTTTCTTAGCTCATATCATCTTGGGTTCTACACACACACACACACACACACACATATACATATATATACATATATACCTGATGGCAGATTTTTCATAAATATTCCATCTGCTGTAAATATTGGTTCCTCTGAGTTTTAGAAACTTAGTGCAATGTATTAAAATCAAGTGTTAGGAAATTTCATGGCCTCACCTATAACAACTTGTGTTTGGACTATTATTAAATTGTATCTAACTCTGGACTATATTTAACTATATTCAGTGCTTCTTAAGGCTTCATAAAGTAATTTTTCCAAAAAAAAAATTCATGGAAACATGTGAGATGAACCTCAGTTAGATACGACTTCTAATGCCACTTACTTTTAATGTATAATCATTCTCTACAAAAGCAGATGAGCCAGTAAAATAAAGTCTACCATCTGTCTCTCTGTGTTTTTTTTTTTTTTTCAACAATCATCCTACTGACTCCTGAGAAAACCTTCTCTGTGCTGCCATGAATCAGGCAGGCTGATTTGAAACCATTACCAGAGAGAATGATGTGTCAGAATCAAAGAGCAACTCTAAGTGAGATAAAATATAGCAAATAAATTCTAGGATAGTCTGACACACTGGGAACATTATGTTGCCATTGGTTCATCAAAATTATGTCAAACACTGCCATTGTTATTAAGTCTCCATCATAACATGAATCTCATTTTAATTGCCCCTGGTTGAGACTCTGAACATTGGTTGTCTGCCCAGGCACGAATTTATTTTAACCAAAATTAGTCTTAATCAGCTTGGCTTCAGTAATGTTGTAGCCCTCCACACTCCACCCCCCACCCCGCAAAAAAAAAAAAAAAAAAAAAAACATACTGGGAGACAGTGTGAGAGGCCTTTCCAACAATTCATAGATTAGAAAAGAACAGAGCTTTAAAAAAATTTTTTACAAGGGATTAATCCCTCTCCTACATTTCAAAACTTTTATTCAGCTTTAATGTTAGCAAAAGCCATGAATGTCCACTGTGGAAAGGAATCCAGAGAATAAAAAATATAGTGTGGACAGATAATCACCTTCTAATAGAACAGGGAGGGGGGCGCTTTTATTTTGAGGTTCTGCTGAAAGTTCCCAGCTTCTTCAGTGTGGGTGCCGTGTGAGGCTGGAGAGCTGAGAAGGCACCTTATTTTGAAAGTCTATCAAAAGTGGGCCTGATTAGATTCTGACCACTCCAAATTACCATGGATTATGGCAAGACTGAAAATGAGCTGATGTAACTTTTTCTTCCAAAATAGTGATTACAAGTCACATATTTACAAGGATTGATGACACCCAGCTTGTCGTAAAAACATTTCAACTGCAATCAGCCTCATCATCCCCAGGAACTGTTTCATTTCACATCCAAGTACAGACTCCTTTCCCTCCAGAAATAAGACCATACACTCCCCCTGGAAAAAAAACGCACGAATACATTTCATACAGAAAGGAAAAGGATGAGTAACACACGGCGCCACAGATCTGAAGATCATGGTTCCGTGGCACATAAAAATAAAACTACTGACCCCAGAGATTCAAAGAAAATATACTCTTTTTTTAAGATTTTATTAATTTATTCATGAGAGGTAGAGAGAGAGAGAGGCAGAGACACAGGCAGAGGGAGTAGCAGGTTCCTTGAAGGGAGTACAATGCAGGACTTGACCTCAGGACCCCGGGATCACGACCTGAGCCTAAGGCAGATGCTCAACCACTGAGCCACCCAACTGTCCCCAGAAAGAAAGTATATTCTTAACTTGATTCCAAGACTCCCTTGGGAATTCTGAAATTTCTTCTCAGAAATCAACAAAATTTTTATTTATCTTTTTTTTCTTTTTGGCTTCATTCCCAAGTTAAGTTTTAAATTTATCATAAGACATTTTTGATCATCCAGGTCAGCTCAAAATCAAAATTTCATTCATTCACTTGCATTCGTGTTTACAATGCCTTTATATTTACAATACCTAATATACTTTCATTGTTGCAAACTAAGGAGAACTTTAAAAAGCAGACTTTACTATAGAAATGATGCAGTCACAACCAAAAGGTCAGCATCATGGTTCACTGGGCCCATGAAGAATTGGGGAGTAGTCAATGAGAGCAAAGTTGTGGGCAACCTCAGTTATTTATCACAGTTAACTCAAATTATACAAATCTACAAATTTGGGCTTCCCAAATTTGGAGTATCTAAGAACCACCTGACAGGCATCTGGCACATACACAGGTAAATTTCTCTCTCTCTCTTTTTTTTTTTTTTTTAAGATTTATTCATTGATTTGTGAGGTAAGAGGCAGAGGGAGAAGGAGAGAGAGAATCTTTAAGCAGACTCCTCAGTGAGCAGGGAGCCTGACATAGGGTTCAATCTCACCACCTGGAGATAGCACCCTGAGCTGAAATCCAGAGTCAGCCACTTAACCAACTGAGCCACCCAGGCCCCCCCACAGGTGAATTTCTTAAAAGAAGATGTACTGCAATCTTAATATTTTTCCAATAAGTATTTAAAGCAGCACAGTGGTTTTGTCAGTGAGGGGGAGAGAAGATAACATTTGTGATCTTTCCCCAAAGTGTCTTTGTCTACCTTGATGATGGATGGCCTGTGCTATAGGTGAGTTACTTTTTTTTTTTTTTAAGATTTTACTTCTTTATTCATGAGAGACACACAGAGAGAGGCAGAGACATAGGCAGAGGGAGAAGCAGGCTCCCTGCAGGACTTGATCCCAGGACCCCAGGATCACGACCTTAGCTGAAAGCAGACGCTCAACCACTGAGCCGCTCAGGTGCCCTAGTTGAGTTACTTTTAAAGCAACACAACTTTTCTTGCCTGAATCTAGAAAGCATTGCTTCAATTACTGAAGGGAGATGGCAAGTGAAATGAGCTCAGACACTAGAGAATGCTGAAAAGAAATCCTGAAGCTGCCCTAGCATCTAGGAGCCCACAGTAGGAACAGAAACTTCACTTAAGTTTGGGGTAATCAGAGAAGAGAGAGAACTTGGGCTCCCTCTCTTAGGCTAAGGCTAAGAAAACACCAGGACCCCATAAGAAAAATGAACACATGAGGACCAGTTCCCAAGCCATAAAGTAACAAGGAAGTGACAGGATAATTTTGTGAAGCTGAAAGAGGCCCTAAGTAGCCTGAGTTTCGATAACACCACAAAACATCCCATAGCCCCATTTGACATAGCAGCCGTAGAACCCTCGCAGGCAGCGTGCCCGAGAATGGCACAGAAATTAGCAGAGGGAGAGGAAGGACTTGACTGGAAAGAGCTTGCAGCCAGAAATGAGGGACAAAGCAGGGCCCCACATGGATCTACCGCAAAATGCTCCAAGTCTCCGTGATGCCCTGTAGCCTGCTGACAACACAGGCATGTGCTCCACCCATGCCGTGACCCCATAACGGGGTTATTCCCAAATTTTAACATGCTTAGAGTTCCCTTAGGGAGCTGGCTAGCATGCGGGTTTGGATTCAGCAAGTCTGGGGCGGGGACTAAGAATCTACATTCTTAACAACTTCTCAGTGATGTTGATACTGCTGCTCTGGGGACCACACTTGGAGAATCACTGCTAGGATGCCTCCTGACCCCCTAATTTATGTGACACCCAGCTTATGGAGGAAACTCCACAAGAGGAAACTCCCAGATATACGAGGAAACTCCCCGCATAATGGAGATGGTACTAGGAGTGTACTTACAGGGAACTAGTCTCACTGCTCACACACCTGTATACGGGAACTAAAATCTGAATCCATCAGCAAGAGAGGGGCAGATGGCTTTCTTGATCTCCCTTTGGTTATTTTCTTCTCCAGAAAACCTCACTTCCTAATCTATTACAACACTGAATATAATTCTTAAATATACCCAGTAACATATTAATGATTTATTTCTTCACACTCAATGAAAAAGAGGTCATTAGGTGTTAGAACTCACTGTCTAGTGTATTCAAATAAATTATATTAGACAGGATAGCAGTGATTCTTCTAAAATACATCATAATAGGTCACTTTCCCATCAAAAATTCCTCAGAGGCTTCCTATGTCACTCAGGTAACATTTACAGGTCACCACACTGTGGCCAGCAAGGCTGTATGTGGCCTGGGGTCCAGACACCCCCTGTCTTCTTCTATATTCCCCAGCACACTCACTCTTCCCTGATATATTGACTGATCTACTGCTCCTTGTGAAGTCGAAAGACTTCCATAAACATCTTAGGACCTTTGTGTGCTATTCCCTCTGCCTGGAATAGCAGCTCTTTCCCTTGCTTCCTTGGGGTCTCTACCCAGATAACCCCTCCTCAGAGAGGATCTCCCTCTTTACTGCTAGAACATAGCTCCTTCACCTTCTTCCTCACTCACTCTCCATCGGCTTCACCCCGGTTTTTTTCTTCCCATCATTTTTCATAATGTGACATATTCTATTCTTTTAATTTTTCTATTTTCTTCTGGAAGGTAAATTCCATGAAGAAGGAAATTTGCTTTGTTTACTGCTAGATCCCCAATAACTAGAAAGTGCATGGCACTTAAAATCACTCGGTAAATAATTGTCAAACAAATGTGCAGAAAGGCCTGTAGGCCAAAAGAAACAACAACCCTACTCCTTCAAATACACTCCGAGGCAGAAGGGAAAGTCTCCTGGCCAGGCTGGTACCCCCAGTTACTTTCATGCCCACTTTTCCCTTCCTCTCTCACCCTCAGACACTCCCCCATCAGCACTAAAGAAGACATACACATGAGCTGTCTGCAAGGGTGAGCAAACTGCAAAATGGAAAACCAAAGGCAAAGAGAAAAGTCCTTCTCCACCACAGGCATCCTGACCTCAGGTAAGGATACAAAGAATGGCCTGTGATCCCACAGCACCAAGGACCACAGCTCACATTTGGGTAGATAAATGTGCTTCTAGACATTTTTATAGGCACTGATACATAAGCATATTAATTGCTTTTTTGACTTTCAATAGAGACTTAATTCCAGACAAAGATCTCTAGGAGTTAATCCAAAGTCATTAGATGAAATCAATGGAAGAGACAGGAATGCAGCAGGTAGAAGAGGCTCAAACTTAAGATTTTCCGTAGGCTTTCCAGAAGCTGAGAATTTCTCTGTTCCAAGGTCTACAACCTTAATTCTTTATGACAATAATGTGTTTAGATAAGTGATTCAAAGAATCACAAATTTTTTACATTCTCAGCTTTTATCAGAAGTATGGAAGTGCCACAATTTAGCACTCTGATCATCATCTTCTTCCTTGGAGACTTTTGAGAATTTAATGAGTTAGTCCTTTGGCATGAGTACAGAGTTCAGATTGAAAGAATCCTTCCAATGTATCACATTAAAATTTACTCCAAGTGTCTTCTAACATTTGGACTTTAAAAAGAAGATTGTTTCTGAATCAAAACAACACATCACATTAAAATTTATTCTAAGTGTTTTTTAACACTTGGACTTTAAAAAGAAGATTGTTTCTGAATCAAATGTATCTTCTTGTTTCATGCAATGATAAATTTCTACAGCTACTCCCTAGGTTACCCTTCAATGAAACCAAAGATCCAGAGAGGCCACAGGAAGAAGGTTGAAGTGACTTCCAATTTAAAGTCATTAGGAGTTCAGAAAAAGCAACCTTTCTGGATGTCAAAGTTCTACAGTCTCAACTTTTGCGTTCACCAATGCGGAGCATTGTTGTGCAAAGTGGTACCAAGACATTTCACTTATTAGGATGTTGCTTTTTCCTCTTTTTCTCTTGCTTTCTCTTCATATTCGCCATCTATTCCTACCACAGAGAAGATACATAGAAAGTTTTTAGTAACTTTTGTAAAAGAATGAATGAATAAACATATTTACATATCCAGCAGAAATCCCACTACTTCTGTTAATTTTTTTAATAATGTTTGCTTTTGTTATCTTTTTTTTAAGATTTATTTATTTATGTCAGAGACAGCACACAAGTGAGGGGGGCCAGAGGGAGAGAACCTTCAAGCAGGCTCCCTGCTGAAAGTGGAGCCATACCCTGGGCTTGATCCCATGACCCATGAGACCATGATCTGAGCTGAAACCAAGAGCCAGATGCTCAACCAACTGAGCCATCCAGGTGCCCCTGCCTTTGTTTTCTTATTAATTCATGATTTAAAAATATTAAGGTATAATTATTTTTCTAGTAGCCTTTCCAGTGGATAGCAGCATATGGTGGGAAGACCACAGGCTTTCAAATATAGATAGGAATTTGAATCTTGCCCTCACTATTTCTTGTGTCCTTAGACAAGTTGTCCAACTTTCTTTCACTTCAAATTTCTTGTTTGTGAGATAACAATAATAACACATATTTTGGGTTGGGAGAGACAATTCTCCATGAGTCTCTTATACTCACACTTGGCACGGAGGGTATGCCAAGAATGCAGGGCCCAGGCAGTTTCTCAGAGTTGTACTTGCACTAAGCAACCCTGAGGGATGAGGTAATGTCTCCCTCCAGAACAAAGGGCATGATTATTCACTACTTGCTATAAAAATGGTAGATTCCCCATTTATGGTACAAAACAACTGTGGGCATAGTATCCATCTGGACCCCTACTGGCTTACCTTGTTGGACCTTGAGTCATAAATGGATCTGGCACAAAATGATGGTGCTCATGCTTTTTGCTGCAACATGAGTAAAAAAAATCCTTTGTCTCTCACCTAGGAGTCTCTTCTGCAAGCATTAGAAATAAAATATGAATACGCACTGGACAATCCAGTTTCAACATTAACAGATTAATTTACTAGCTTATAGTTTGGGTAGAATAAAATCCCATACCTGACACTTCACAGGGCTGTTTAGACCACCAAAATAAAGCATGTGAAACAGAGTTGGCAATAAATAAATATGCACAAAACATATGTTCCTTTTAACATCTTATTTAAATTCCTTTTAACTATTTTAGGAAAGAGCTCTTAACAAAATTGTGATAATAGTGATGTTGCTCTTTTACCTCTTTTCACTTTTCCCATATAATCTATCTGGTGTCTCTCCCAAATGTAGTGGTAAAGGAATCCCATTCTCCTGGAAGGGTTTACAGCAGGTTCCTCTCTGGAGATATAAGTGCTTGTAATAGGGGGAAATGCTTGAAAACTGAAGAAAATGCAAGTCATGGATCTCTAATAATGGACTTTGAGACCTGGAGTGGCAGTAGGTTCTGGGGACATGGAATCACATCTACACTCTTGAAATCCTAACACATTGCGATATTCATCACCTTTCCATCCCAATATTGGATCCTCTGAACTTCACATCAGGGGAGAGGAAGGACGGAATTTTAGAAACAGAGTTATGCCAAAAGATAAAAGTATTTTCTGATAACTGGGAAGATTTAGATGATGCAGAGGAATGTAACAAAACAGACTCTATATTGAATGCTTGTAACCTGGTCTGTACCTCCAAACATATCCAAGACGTGTCTTGCTCTCTCTACTAGTTTCCTATTTCTGCTGTAATTAGTCACCATGACTTTTTTCTGTGGGCCAAAAGCCTAACATAGGTCTCATCAGGCTAAAATCAAGGTGTTGGCAGCCTGCATTCCTTTCTGGAGGCTCTAGGAGAAGAGATGTTTCCTTGCCCTTTCTAGCTTCTAGAGACCACTTGCATTTCTTGGCTCATGGTCCCTTTTCCCCATTCTTGAATGGTCAAGTTCTCCCTACACTGTCATTTCTTTGGTTCTTTGTAGCCAGAAGGGTCTCTGCTCTTAAAGATTCATGTGATCACATTCAGTTCACTGGGATAATCCAGGATTATCTCCATCCTAAGATCTTTAATCACATCTGCAAAGACCCTTTTGCCATGTAAAGCAACATATTCACATGTTTAGACAGGAGGGGATTAGGACCTAGACTAGGACTTTGGAGTGAGACATTATTCTGCCTACCACGCTATACTTGGAGAAACCTCACAAGATTCGGTCATTCTTAATGTTGTTCAATATGACCATTTCCTAGAATGTTAAAAGTTTTCTAAATGTGAAAAATCTCTGCCATGATGAGGAGAATGAACAGCACTAAGTGACAGGGTATCTTTAATTTTGTTTCAAATTCTACATATTATCAGAAAAAAATGATCAGAGGAGTGCTCCTGAAATTCTAAGGGAAGCCACTCAGTGTGTATAACTGTGGTGATGGGAATTCCAAGAAGAATGTTAGTTTATGTGGGAGCAGAAGAAACCAAAGTCTTGGCCCACACAGTGAACCTCTGGGTTGCAATGTGTAGAGTCTGTGTGGAAACATCCAAATTGTTTTTTCTTGAAACTTCAGGAATGTCTGAAATGACGCCTGCCCATGAGATATTTCTGAATACTGTGAGATTGTGGCAGGGGCGGGGGGTGGCAATTAAAGTGATATGACAGTGTGCAGATCCTTATCTGAGAGGGGGCAAAACAACCAGTAGTAGAAAGTGTGTATCCACTTCATAGATGAGAATAGGTGTTAAATTCTAACTCAGAATCATTTATTAAAAATATTTGCTAAGCATGGGATCCCTGGGTGGCGAAGCGGTTTGGCACCTGCCTTTGGCCCAGGGCACAATCCTGGAGATCGGGATCGAATCCGTCGTCGGGCTCCTGGTGCATGGAGCCTGCTTCTCCTTCTGCCTATGTCTCTGCCTCTCTCTCTCTCTCACTGTGTGCCTATCATAAATAAATAAAAATAAAACTAAAAAAAAATTTTTGCTAAGCAGCTCCCTATGCAGAAAAAAATAAAAACAAAATAAAAAACTTACTATGGTAGATGCTCTGGATTGAGGATGAATTAGCCAAGAAGCCAACCCTTAGGGAATGTGCACCCCAACAACAGAGATAAGAAGCAATTATTCAATGGACACTGAAGAGAAACAGTAGGTCTCTAGAGTAGTGCTTCTCAAACTTTCATGTGTCTACATGTCTCTTTTTAAAATGCAGATTTAGTAGTTCCAAGGGAAGGGCTGAAATTCTGCATTCCTGACAAGCTCCCAAGTAATGATGGTGCCAATGCTACTGGTCCAAGGACCACACTCTATAAACAGCAACGGTCTAGAGTAGTATTTCTAAAACCTCACTCTTCTTAATCACCTGGGGAAATTTTACAAACAAAAGATGCCCTTGCTCTTCCCATGGAGCATCGGTTGTGATTAGAGAGTAAGACCCAGGCATCAGTATTTTGATTTTATGTGCAGGTAACCACTGAGTACTATTAATACAGAACTTTTCATCATAGCTATTAAAAAATCTTAGGCAATAGTTCTCAAAGTGTGGGCCTCAGACCAACAATATCAGCATCACCTGAGAACTGGTCAGAAACCTAATTCCTAGGCCCCCCCTCAGGCCTACTGAATCAGAAACTCTGGGGATGGGGCCCCCAAAATCTCTGGGGATTTTGTTTTTTTTTAAGCTTTTATTTATTTATTCATGAGCAACACAGAGACAGAGGCAGGCACATAGGCAGAGGGAGAAGCAGGCTCCATGCAGGGAGCCTGATGTGGGACTTGATCCCAGGACTCCGGGATCACACCCTGAGCCAAAGGCAGATGCTCAACAACTGAGCCACCCAGGTCCCTCCAGAATTTCTGTTTTAACAAATATACCAGGTGATTTTTTTTTTTTTGAGAAAGAGGGGTGGGGGAGTAGGGGGTGGGAGGGAGGGCATTGGGAGGGAATCTTAAGCAGACCCCATGCTGAGCACCGAGCCTGATCTGGGGCTCATGACCCTGAGATCGTGATGGAAATCAAGGGTGGGCTGCTTAATCAACTGAGGCACCCAGATGCCCCCTACCAGGTGATTCTAATGCAAAATAAAGTTTGAGAATCACAGATCTAGGGCACCTGTCTCTAATCAGATGTGTATGTTAGAATCACCAGGAGAACATTTCAAACCTACAGATGCTCTACCCCCATCCAGTTTCTGAATTAGTTAGTCTGGGCTGGAGTTCTGAGCCAGGTATGATTGAAAACATCCACAGGTGGTAACTCTAATGTGTCCCCAGACCAAGAACTCCCATTGCAGGGTATTAGCCAGAAAAATTCTCTCCTCATTTATTTATTCATTTCTTCTACACATGTTCCAGAGCAACCACCCAATCTTCACCACCAAAGAGCTTGGAAGTGGGAAGCAACACAAAATGAGGAATAAACCAGATGGACAAGATGAGCTCAGTGGTGAGAGCCCAAGAGCAGAGAAGACAAGCCAGCAGGAGAGATTAGAGGCCAGTACAACAGCCTGGGCCTCCCTCCCCCATTTCTAAACTTAACCTATATAAGTGAAGAGACAAGAAAAGAAAATCAGAATACTTTCCTACCAGAAGAACCCTGACCAGCAACTGTCAGCCACGAGCTTGCCACTTTTGCTGACATCCATTTTTGCATGTAATCATTATGTTCCTGTTTAACAGTGCTCATTACCCCCCTTTCTAAAGTGTACTGTGGGTTAGTTAGTACTCATAAGTTTTAGAATGTTGGGGTGCAGGACGCCTGGGTGGCTCAGTGGTTGAGCATCTGCCTTTGGCTCAGGGTGTGATCCCCAGGTCTTGGGATCAAGTCCCACATTGGGCTCCCCACAGAGAGTCTGCTTCTCCCTCTGCCTATGTCTCTGCCTCTCTCCCTCTCTCTCTCTCATGTAATCTCATCATTTGCAGATTGACAAGTAGAGAGAAGAGGAATCACAGAGAAGTTTCCTATCAATTAAGGCCTTGTGCTGAGTATCCCTGAAGAACAGTCCAAAGGTAGCAGCCCCTAAGCCTTTTCCCCAGTGACGAAAATGAACTATAGCGTCCTTTATCAAGAACTCCTGTCTCCACCCTGGAAACAGAGTGAACTTTTTGCTTTAACACAGCTCCCATCAAGCAGTAAGCTTCACAGAACGTGTGCCAAGAGAGGCTTCTAGTCTATCTTGAAGCAAACAAAGTAGAGGCCTAAGAAAAATTCTTCCAGTAGTACTCTTAGCTTAACTTAATATGCATGGTAAACTGTGGAAGAAGACCAGCATAGAAAACTGTTTGAAATCACAAAAAGAGCTATAAGAGGAATTGTAATGTTTTCTGTGAGATGTATATACAGGATCAGCAAGCTAGGGAAATGCATACCAGCTCCTGCAGGGACTGTGGGCTACACATGTGTGTCATGTATTCAGGCTGGATTCTATAAGAAAAATCTCCTCAAGAGAGTGTGCCATTCAACCTCATCCACATAGAGCCTAAAAGCAACCCAGGCTGTCATATCACTTACCATGATGACTCATATGCACTACAGCCAAGAGAGCATAATGTGTCTCAAAGGTCAGAAAAGATTTCCAACAACACAGGAAGGGTATATTTTAGGGAATTGAGGGAATACCACACAATATGCAGGATGAAGCCAAATTATAAAGTTGTTTTTTAAAGGGCTTTCAAATGCTACATAGGATACACTGCCAGCTTCCTGAGGAATAATAAATAGAGCTTCACATTTTTGTGCAAAGACATACTCATTTCAAAGATTGTTTCTTGTATTACCGATGCCTGTCAGTACAACAGAATGTCTAAGAGTATGGACACTTCAGCCAACCTACCTGAGTTTGATTCCTGACTGCTACATAATAGGCATAGAGCCTTGTGCAAGGTCCTATTTCTCTCATCTTGAAAATGGGTATAACATGGGCAGCTCCGGTGGCTCAGCAGTTTAGTGCCGCCTTCAGCCCAGGCCATGATCCTGGAAACCCGGGATTGAGTCCCACGTCAGGCTCCCTGAATGGAGCCTGCTTCTCCCTCTGCCTGTGTCTCTGCCTCTCTCTTTCTCTCTCTGTGTGTCTCTCATGAATAAATAAAATCTTTAAAAAAAAGAAAATGGGTATAACATCAATATCTACATCATAGGGTTATCATGAAGATTATTGAGACAGTGCATATATAGTTATTGGTACTGCATCTGGGATATTGTTGATGTTCAATAAGCTTTGGCTATTATAATCATTTCCAGGAGTCTAAGGTTCCCATAATATTCACTGAGAAGGATTACATGCATCAGCATCAGAGTAATGCTATAGACAACGCATTGAGACCTATAAAAACTATAAATGCACAGTAAATTGTTCGCTTAAAGCTGTACCAAAAGTCAATGCCTGAATACAATCATTTCTTTACTCTTTTAGCTGAGGGGCTACATTCTGATGATATTTGATCATGTATCAGAAAAGAATAAATTCACAAAAAGACTGAGAAATTCTCCTTGCTCATAAAATGGAATAACCAAATTAAAAAATACTTCAATAAAATAATATGCTATTTTATTATCCGATTTCAACTTCACACTAATCCAGTAATCCTCATTTTAGTGGTGAAGAAAATGTACAAGTAACCTGCCCCAGGTCATTTCTTTAGTGTCGGAGCCCTATTTGGAGACAAGAAATAAAGAAAGAGAAAGAGAAAGAAAGAGGAAGGGAGGGAGGGAAAAGAAGAGGAGAAAAGAAAAAAAGAAAAACATAAAATTAAGAACCTTTAAATAGACTTCCATATCAGCTCTACTCTATCCTTCAAAAAAAGAGTCTTTTGGCATTGATTTCTGTAAAAATTAAATTTACTACAAAAGATAATTTAAGTACTTATATTAATTAACAGTGTCAGAGCGCCAGTATTAGAAGTTACCTTAATAATGTCTATGTTGTCAAAATAATTAGATCAAAACTTTCCTTTTATTTATTCCATTAGCCCAGCTAAGTTATAAGGACACCCATGATAATTGCCTGTAGCCTTCTTGCTTATAGGTTTAGTGGACTTAAGATACCTAGATTCCAGTTTTATATGTAAGAGTTAAACAACTTGGGATTTCAGAAGCAACATAAAAGTCAATACCCATCTAACAGGAGTTGCAGACAGGAAAAAGATTGAATTAGAAAGAGAAGTAACTTCAAGAAATAAACAGAACAAGGTTTCCAAGAATATATGGGTTTTCAAATTGAAAGGGCACACAGAGTGTCTAGAAGGGAAGTTTAAAAAAAAAATTTTTAAAGACCAATACCCAGAATATTGGGGTGATATTTTAGAAAACCAAATATAAAAAGAAAATCCTAAAGCTTTCAAAATATGTAAGTAAATAGATAAGCAAATACATATCAATCAGATGGCATAGCATCCCTCACTCTAATACTGGGTGTGGGAAAATAATAGAACAATATTTTGAAATTAAGTTTGACCTGTAATTATTATGCAGTATTTTAATAATAAGGGAAAATATTTTGTAATATTCAAGAACTCGGTAAGTTTGCAAGCCATGAACTCTCTGGGAAAAAAATGTCTAGACAACATGCCTAAAGCATAGACAAAAAACAAAAATAAACCTAAAAGATAATGCAGTATGATAATAGCAGCCGAGAGACTGAGGAAAGGAGAGAAGGAAAAGAAGTAAAGACATATTAAATTGTTTCAGTTTTTGAGAGAAAGAAGCAGATATTGGACAGGAAAAATGCAGAATTTAATATACATATTGATAGTTTTTAATATTATTCTTCCAATAGTAGAAAGGAAAGTGTATATAACTTTAATAAACTTCCTTAAGCAATACAGAAACAATAGGATCTATTAAAAAAAAACCAGACTGACAAATTTGTCTAAATAAAAATTTAAAACTCTTGTGGGCAAAGAAACCATGAACACTGTTAAAATAGCAAGGAACAGACAAGCTTCACACTTGGAGACAATATTTGCAAATCATATGTCCAACAAGTGATTTATATCCAGAATATATAAAAACCCTCAGAAATCAAATGTAAGAAACCAAACAACCCAACTTTGGTGAGCAAGTTACTGGGGTACCTGGCTGACTCAGTAAAGTATGTGACTCTTGATCTTGGGGTTGTAAGTTCAAGCCCCATGTTGGGTGTAGATACTCGTTAAAAACAAAATCTTAAAAAAAAAAAAGAGTGGAAAAAAAATAATGAGTGAATTACTTAACAGACACTTTAACAAGAGATTTTGCAAAAGACAAATAGACAGCATTAGGCATTAGAAAAATGCAAATTAAAATCACAAGATACCATAGCATACTCATTATTTTTAAAAAGATATTATTTATTCATGCGAGAGAGAGAGAGAGAAAGAGAGCAGGGGCAGGGGAAGGGAGAAGCAAACTCCCAGCTGAGCAGGAAGCCTGACTTGAGGCTCTATCCCACAACTCCAGGATCATGACCTAAGCTGAAGGCAGACTCGTAACCGACTGAGCCACCCAGATGCTCCCACAGCATACTTATTAGAGTAGATAAAATTTAAAAATATAATACTAAATGCTGAGCAGACGCAGCTTATGCATTGATGGTGGGAATGCAAATAGTAAAGCCTCTTTGGAAAACAGTTTGCTGGTCCCTTATAAAGTTAAACATACACTACCATTAGAACTAGCAATCTCATTGCTAAGGAGTTAGTTACCCAAAAGAAATAAAGAAGCCCACCTAAAACTTGTGTGTCAATGTTTACTACAGCACTGGTCGTAATAGCCAAAATCTGGACATAATACAAATTTCCACCAACAGTAACATGGATAAGTACATTGTATATTATAGTAAGGCATACTAGACTAGAATGAGCAAGAATGATCTGCAACTACATGCAATGATATTGAGTAAGGGACAGATGGGGCCAGGTAAGGAGAGAAAGGTAGGGGGCTACGGGATCAGGCTCACAGAAATTCCAAAAATTCTGAGGTATAAAGAAACCAGAGGTAAGGGAACAAACCAGACCACTCTGCTAACGGTGTGTGCGTGTGTGTGTGGGGGGGGGGTGTCTTTTTTTTATGACAGTCACCTGTGACCAACAAAGAATAACCAGACCCTAAAAAGAAGTGAGTCATTAAAGATGTTATTACCATTCCTTACTCAAACCAAGACATCACAAGAATGATAAGGCCATAAGCTCCCTGGTCAGTTCTAAATAGGACTGCAGTGGATATTGTAGGCCTCCAAACAGCCAGTAAACATGTAAACGGACTACCTACTAATAGTCTACTAATATCTACTCTCATATTTAGGGGAATACAAACTAAAGCAACAATGGCATACATTCACCCATAAGATTGGAAAAAATCACAAAAATTTTAACAATAAATATTTTAGGAGCATATGGGGATTGTGTACTCTTGCATGCATATTGGCATCTGCACCAATGGGTTCAGCCTTCTTGAAGAGTAATTTGGCAGTATCATTGTGTTTAGGAGTGCACACCACTTGACAAATCATTTCCACGTGTAGGTGCCTGCTCTTCCTGCATAAAGAAGCATGACAGGCTGTCTACTGCATCCTCATTTGTGATACCAGAAAACTGGAAACAATGGGAGAGTCCCAGCCAAGCAAATTTTGAAACATTCCTATTATGAAATTCTGCATATTGCATATTCTAAAATATAATGAGCTGTGTACCAACATAAGGCATAGTTTTGTTTTGTTTTTAAGATTTTATTTATTGACTTGAGAGAGGGAGAGCACGTGCATGCATGCATGCAGGGTGGGAGGGGCAGAGGGAGAGAGAAATTTAAGCAGGTGGCACACAGTACAGAGCCAGATGCGGGGGCTCGATCTCATGACCCTGAGATCAGAACCTGAGCTGAAACCGAGAGTCGGACACTTAACTGACTAAGCCACTCAAAGTATGAGTATTTTTGAGAAGGGTATCGTAGAACAATATAAATTACATAATTTATTTTTAAGATATTTATATATGTAGGTATAGTAAGATAGAGAAACCTTTTTTAAAATGTACAGAAAAGAGGAGCAGAGATATGCCCTAGACTGTTGACAGTGATTTTCTCTTGGGAAGAGAGTGAGAATGGATGGAGGGAAGGATATGTTGAGGATTCTCATGTGTTTCATGCTCTAGGTTCATTATAACTTTTTGTATGGAAGCTTTGGCAATGGTAATCTGTTCTTGTATTATTTGAGCCATTTAAAAAAATGTCCCCAAAATGTAGATTTAAAAATAAATACACTGCAGAAAACATGTAAGGTAGAAATAAAACTAGACACAACAGTTAAGGTAAACTTAGTGACTTATATACTACAAATAGGTTAATTATAACAATAAATACAAACAAGCACACTCCCACATAAAATGTGGGCTGTGTGAAATAATAAATTCAACAGTTGGCTAGATAAACAGACACGACTAAAATAAAATTCTTAATTTTATTTTAATAAAAATAATGACAGACAATGTAGGGGAAGATGGAGGCAGCTGCAGTGATTGGTAGGTTGTGACAAGTGCAGCCTGTGGACCCTGGGCATGCTGCTTTAAAAGGCAATGCAGCAAGTCAGGTGATGGGCTTAGAATCAGGGCAAGCAGCTGAGCACTGATTGCCTTACTCTTAGGGTCTATGTCTCACAATTACACCGTAGGCATTTGACTTGGAGGACACCTAACCCTGTAAGAACACCATAAGAGCAGAGTTACAAAAGCATAATGGTAGCACTAAAGAAAATCATAATCACAATCACAAAAAGCACTTAGTTAACACCAGGATCATAGTAAAGAATTCTGAGAAAGGAGCTAGTTGTTAAATGAAAATATTAAACTATAAATTAAAGAATAAAAATCCAACAATACCGGATCTACATGTCCCAAACAACAGCTGTACATAAAAATAAAAACTAAATTTAAGAAAAATAATAAATGAAATTAGAGAGTTAACTACTCCACTATAAAATGACAAAGTCTACCATTTACTGAGTTTTTCTAAGTGTCTACGACTGTCCTGAGCACTCTACATACATTACCTCACTTAATTCTCACATGAATTAATTCCAACAGGTAGGTGATGTTTTAGTTCTCCATTTCACAGATGAGGAAAGTGGGACTTAATGAAGTGGGGTGCCTTTGCCACGAAAACCCAGCTGTGTACTAACAGGTGAGGCTGCAGCTCTGACTTGAGTCTCTCTAGCTCCAGAGCAGATACTCAACCGCTCCATTATGTTGCCTCTCAATATGAAATAGTCAGAATGTGAATAATCAATAAATAAATTAATACAAGAAATCGCAGAGCTGATCAACAGCATCAATCAGATAAACAATAGAGAGTTGCAAAAGATAAAAGAATAAATTATTTTTATGTAAATATCTCATAAAAATGTATATTATATATGAAGACAAAAAGAAACTGGAATATCTAATATTCCACAATATTTTAAAAAATGAAATTAGAAGTGTAAGCAAAATTCCTATCAGCTTTATTCACAACAGCCAAAAACTGAAAACAACCCAAATGTTCTTTACCTGGTGAACAAACAGATAAGCAAACTGTGATGCATCCATGACATAATGAAGTACCACTCAGCAACAAAAATGAGCATTCTATTGACACACACAACACATGGGTGAATCCAAAAAATATTCTAAGCAAAAGAAGCCAAACACAAATGACTAATACCGTTTGATTGTATTTATATAACATTCTATAAGAGGCAAAACTATAGCAACGGAAAACAATGGCTCCCAGGAACAAGAGGTAGGGTATAGAATTGGCTACAAAGAAGCACAGAAAACTTTTTAGAATGACAGAAATTGTTCATATCTTCATTATGGTGGGTGTCACACAATTGTATATATTTGTCAACACTCATTACATTTTATGGTTTGAAGGTGTAAATTTTATATACAGAAATTACATCTAATGAACCAGAGTTTTTAATTGCATGCAGAAGTTTAAAGCTCCACAGCCTATAAAATGTTAAGTGCTTCAATACTCCCTACGTCAAGAAAAAAATTCCCTATGTAATAGAATATTTTGAAATGACATTTCCATATTAACATTGAGTGTTCCCAGAGCAGTGCTTAGAATAACATTTATTTTTCTAGATTAATGAGGAAGAAAAAAAACAAAATCAAATCCAATTCTGCCCAAAAAGGGAGAATAAGCAAATTTCTTAAAAATGGTAAAATGTGGGGTGAGAAAAAAGATATTGGCAATGAATAGAAATGACTATTTTAAAGTAAAGATAATATTCTAAACTATATATTAGTAATTATTATCAATACTCCATGGATTGCTGAAGTATGAAATAATAAAGTGAAAAATCACAAAATAAAAAACATACATAAACCAACAGGCTAGTCACTGAAGAAGTAGAAACAGATGCCTGGCTAGCTTTAGCAGTTGAGGGTCTGCCTTTGGCTCAGGGTGTGATCCTGGGGTCCCGCATGGGGCTCCCTGCGAGGAGCCTGCTTCTCCCTCTGTCTATGTCTCTGCCTCTCTGTGTCTCTCATGAATAAATAAATAAAATCTTTAAAAATAATAATAACAAAAATTTTTAAAAATTGTGTCCCCAAAAAACAAAGGGCACTAATGGAGTTTCTAAACTAGTATTTTAAATTTCCAAAATACAACTTATTCCCTTGTGCTACCCAAAGTATTACAAAATAGAGAAAACAGCATGTAACTCAATTTGTTTTTATGAGGTAAATGTGGTTTGGATGATAACAGCCTAAAGGCACCATGAAAAACCTAAATAATAACTCATTCTCACTTTTGAACATAAATACAAAAATCCAAAATAAAATCTAGGATACAAGATGTGAGTTTAGAAGACCAAGTTTGCAGTGGGAATTGGTTCCAGTAAGGGGGCGAAGGCACAACCAGAGGGTGTAGCCAATAAAACGATGCAGCAAAGACATGACCGGCTTCATCCAAACCTAGACGCCTGATTTAGGCTTTCTTTTTTTATCTTATTTCATTGGCCAAAACTTCTAAACAGTGCAATGTAAATGGGCTTTCTTGTTCTTGGTTTTAATGAGAAATGCTTTTCCATTCAAACTACCGAGTGGATTGTTTTTAAAAGGGGGGGGGGGAAGGGGGGAGGGGGAAGAGATAGACATTTGTTAAGAAAAATAATCCAAATTTTGGAAATACGGCAGAAGGATGACTGTACGTCTTTTTAAATCCTACCAAAGCTTTATTCAACAGCCCCTACCCCTACTTCAGATTTTATTTTATTCTCTAATAGAATGTAGCTTTTTTGATTTATTATTTACCATTGATACAGGCTGACCCTCTGTGTAGTTACATGTTAACTTGTAGACTCTAGACTTTTGTCTGGTGGAGATGCAAATGATGCTTGTCCAGGACAAAAGATAACCCCAAAGGTTATAGTTTGATTGCCCCACAGGGCATGAACCTATTTTGCTGTAATATAGCAAGCAGACTTGCCTCAGCATGCCTTTCCCCACTGACAAATGCTCTGTGAACTAGCCCAGTCATCCTGCTGGTTTCCTGTGTCAAATAAATCTTTGACCCGTCCTCAATATAAATTTGGACAAAAGTCATGTCTTTAACTTTTCAAAAATTATGCATTCAACAAAGAATGACACCAGGCACCACCTAATTATAATTGTACTAAGAGCTATGAAAGAAAGAGGGATAGCTTATCCTGGACGAGGGGTTCTGAAGGAAATGGTGCCTTTATAAACAGACACCTGGAGGCTGACTGCACTTGCCTGAAACGGAGATGCAGAGAACTGTTGCTAGGGTCCTTGCTAGGGTCCAGGGAAGAGGCTAGTCTTTCCTAGGATGACTTTATAACTGCATTTGTAGATTCCCAAAGCTGCAGAAGTAACCAAAAAATTATTCTCCACAATTGTTGAAGCAGATTTGTCTTGTATGTCTACACCAAAGCAGTCTTCAAAATAAAAATGATCAATAATAAAAAAAAGATCAATAATAATGATAAAAGAGTATCTACTGTTGACTCAATTTATTTACAATATTCTACTCATGGTACTAAATAAATACTTCCAGTGAATTATTTTCAATCCTCATGACAACTCTACAAGCCAGTTACCATTATTTCTCATCTGTAAAATCTCCATTTAAAGATGAGAAAACTGAGGCTCAGAGACGAAGATATATGCCCAATGGTACACAATAGGCCTGCCAGGCCTTAATTCGTTGTTCTCCTGCCTCTTCCAAACGTATTTCTCCAAGTGTGTACTACTGCATAATGGGAAAGGGGTGCATTGTTTTCATTTTTTTTTGACATATCCCGTGCAGCTTAAAACATCATGGCAAGAAGGGAATGGTTGGACAATTCCCTTGTGAAGAGTGCTGTGGTTCAGTGTTTACACTTGCTGTTCCTGTTCATTTCGTAAAGCTTCCTGCAGCAGTGATTTGAAAGTGAAAAGCAGGGTTTGCTCAGAATGGCTTTTCAACAATAAAGAGTGTCTTGTTGAAAACATGTTTACTCCATGCCTCTGCTTTTAACTACTGCCCAACACAGCTCCCTCTCTTGCTTTTCTCTCATCTCTAAGCCTTGAGCACTTGTCCAAAAGCTTTTAGCCCAACCGAGTGGGCAAAAAGCCTTCACTACCATTTATCTTGCAACTGGTTCTGAGTTTCTCTCAAGTGTTTGTTTAACTATTTGGCCAAGGATTGAGAGCCCTATTGTGAGCAGAGTCCATTTGCCTTGATTATGTGTAAGCTTTCCAGAGTTTGCTGATTGGTTTTTGTTCCTTTTCTTTCTCCATTGGTACTTCCTGCTTTTAAACTGAGGATTATACAAAAATGCAGTTTTCCAACTACCTTACTTAATCTTATATTCAAAGAGAATACAAGTGCCTTCTTTATTTACAGAAATATTTTCCAAGTGATGCAAAAGGATATTGAATTCTGTCCTGGGTCCCTGTGGCTCGGAGTCTCATACAGCCATAGCCCCTCATGAATTTTTCTTTTTTAATATCGAACAGCATACAACAAAATCACAGAATTCTAAAATATCTGAACAAAAGCCCTCTTAGAGATCATCCAGTCCAACTTCTACATTTTACACAAGGGAAAAGTAGGCAGGTGAAGTGCCAGTTCTAAGACCTCCAAGTACATTAATATTTACTTTGTATTCTATATTTTGCCTTCCCAATTGTATACTCTTTGAGAAAAGAGACCCCTTACTTAAACTTCTTTTATACCCCATTTGCTACATATATCAATGTGTGTAGTAGACATTTATAAGGGATAGGGGCATGGGTGTTTTAAAGGATCTTCTACTCAAGAAACTTTACTCTAAGCTGCATGGGATTAGATCCAACCATAAGGGATGCACAGAGTTTTAAATGAAATAGAGACCTAGAGAAATTTCATCCCAGCTTAATGGGTCCTTTGGGGGAGACTTTGGATTTTACTCTCTTTAGTCCATATGTAGTACCTAGATGCTCTTCTAAAAATTTCAGACAATACATAATCACACAGAGTAAAATATAAAAGAACTCCAAATTTCCTTCCCTTTTTTACTTCCCACCCCAGACTAAGTCATTGTAATATAGTGTGCTGTTTCAGCCCTTTTCAATATATTTCTATACATGTGTAGAATTTGTCTTTTTTTACATAAATGAGACCATGCTTTATTCATTGTTCTGAAACTTGCTTTTTCACTTAAAAACCTCTCTTGGAGATTTTTCTATATCAGTACATATGCATGATATTTCATTAAATGGGTGTAGCATATATTCCTTAGCCATTCCTCTATTAATGAGCCCTGCAAGTGATTGTAATTTTTTTACCATAATGAACACCACCACCTTACATGAGTATTAATTCAGAATGGATTCCTAGAATGACATTGGTGGGTTGGTGCTCACTTCCTCTGAGTGAATGGATCAAAGGAAGCAGAATGATCCAAACCCAGTACCTTGACAGATATAGCCTTGGACAAATCACTCCAGATTCATGGTTGCCCCACCTAATTCAGAGGATGGCACAGGTTCAAATGAGATAAAGTTATGAAAAGTCTCTGGAAACCATGAACAGCTATATAAATGAAAGCAACTGATTAGTCAAAGATAGCAATATATGTCATGGCATCAATAAACCACACACATGGCTGCACTGCATGCTGCATATGGAACACCTTACTGATTTCTCAGTATCCTTTTCTGGGTTGTGTGTAACTCCCCTCTCCCGACTCCTAACATGTAGTTCTAGTTCTAGCACCACCAATTAGAGCACCCAGTGGTTGTTCTGATGGATGGCATGTGACTTCCACAGGCCAATGAGGGCTTTGCCCTGGAGTCTTCAAACTGGCCCAGGGGGGAAAAAAACCATTCCTGAGAATGACGTAAGCAAGATGGCTGAACGTAGTCATCCCTTGCATGTAATCCGCCCTCAACAACAATAATTTGGCATCTACCCATGGATAAAAGTACCTTCCTGGAAACTTTGGGATCCAGGTAGGAGATTGTGAAACCCTGTGTAGGCCAAAGCCCAGGAGAGCTGTTTTGAGAAGGCAGGCTTGTACCCAGGCTGCTGACTTGCCTATGATGGTCCTAGCTTCAGAAACAGAAACTACTCTGAACCCTGAGACCTTGGTTACAGCTCCATTTGGCTTTGGGTCTGTCACCATTACCGTTTGTCAAGGAAATGGGGAAGAGTCATGCTCACTCGAGCAATGGGTAATAGACATATCGACCTCAGACCTGGCTATAGATACTGCAATAATCTGTGAAGTGGCTCCAGCCCCTCTTGGCAGTAATTCAAGAGCCCCTTGCCCTTCATCGCACTGATGAACAGACATATGGATCTTGGTGCTGGTTGTAGACTCTGAAGTGGTCCAGACACTGGCTCAGGCTCCTCTCGGTCAAGGTCTGGGAGTTCCTGGAAGTTAGTCTGGCAAAGTTGGTCAGACTGTAGATTCTGAAGGGGCCCTGTATTAGGCACCCCACTCAGCTTTAGTCCACTAGTTAGCCTGTTGGCGTAGGGGCCAGGCAGGAGGCACTCACCTCTGTACCCACAGACATCCTGAAGAGGTGCTCTACTTAGCTCCAGCACCTCCAGTCATCGTCAGGGACCAGTCCAGCATACCCAGGGAATCTGGCAGAGGACACACTCATCTGTGGCTTCAAAGCCAAATCTGCAGACCTCAGATTTGGCTGTAGAACCTGGAACAACCCTGGGACTCAGTTCCAGCCCCTCTCAGCCACTGTCCAGGGGTAGTCCTGCCTACCCAGGAACCCATGCAGTGACCATGCAGCAGCCCTTCCAGGGACCTGGTAGGAGCCACACCTGCTGTATTCCTGGTAAGAGGCAGCCTGTCAGAGGACCCAACTATGGACCCTGAAGCAGGCACTTTTCCCAGTGCCACTCTACTAAACAAGGTACCAGAGGCACCATCCACCCGGGGACAAGAGAGGATCCATACCCATGCAAGCAACCTGTTACAAGCCCACCAACTGATCCTGGCTGGATCTGCACACCCCACTGCAGATCCAGCCAATAGTCTAGAAACCCACTCCCACCCAGTATGACTATTATTCTGGAGGTGATTCCATTAGCCCAAAAAACTGATGGGAGAAAGTCTTTACCTGTTGGGACAAGTCTGTAGAGAATGGAAGAGGCATTTCTTCCTTCAAATGCACAGACACTAAGGTAAGGCTGCATGGGTCAAGAAGAACCATGCAAATAGGACATCACCAGAGGAAACGAATAAAGTTCCAGTAAGTGACCCCAAGGAAATGTAGATCTACAAATTACCTGCCAAAGAATTCAAAGCAGTCATCTTAATGAAACTTAACAAAATGTAAGACAGCACAGATAGAAAAGCAGACAAAATCAAGAAAACAATATAAGAACAATCAATAGAATAAATAAAGCGAAGAGACAACTATAGGATGA
Organism: Vulpes vulpes; assembly: GCF_048418805.1. Taxonomy (NCBI): domain Eukaryota; kingdom Metazoa; phylum Chordata; class Mammalia; order Carnivora; family Canidae; genus Vulpes; species Vulpes vulpes. The sequence goes on from NC_132790.1 coordinate 70,306,818, forward strand.
AGGAAATATTGGCAAACCATATATTTAATAAGGGGTTAATAACCAAAATATATAAGGAACTCATACAATTCAATAGCAAATAATCCAATTAAAAATGGGCAGAAGACCTGAATAGACATTCTTTAAAAGAAGGCATACTAATGGCCAAGAGATACATGTAAATATACTCAATATCATCCAAAAAAATGCACATACCTGTTAGAATGGCTACTTTCAAATAGACAAAAGATAACAAATGCTAGTGAGGATATGTAAAAAAGAGAACCCTGGTACACTATTGGTGGGAATGAGATTGATGCAGCCATAACAGAAAAGAGTATGGAAATCCCTCAAAAATTAAAAATAGAAAGGGGTACATGCACCCCAATCTTTATAACAGCACTATCAACAGTAGCCAAACTATAGAAAGGGTTTAAGTGTCCACTGACTGATGAATGGATAAAGAAGTTGTGGGGTGTGTGTGTGTGTGTGTGTGTGATAATACTTAGCCATCAAAAAGAATAAAATCTTGTCATTTTACAGCAATGTGGACAGAACTAGAAAGTAGAATGCTACATGAAATAAGTAAGCCAGAGAAAGACAAATACCATATGATTTCACTCATAAGTGGAATTTAGGAAACAAAACAGATGCACGTGTGGGAAGGGAGAAAAAAAGAGAAAGGAGGAGGCAAATCATAAAAGACTCTTACCAATAGAGAACAAACTGAGGGTTGATGGAGGGACGTGGGTGGGAGATGGGCTAAATGGGTGATGGGTATTAAGGAAGGCACCTGTTATTATGAGCACTTATTATGGGTGTGGCATGTACATGATGAATCACTAAATTCACCAAATCCTGCAACCAATATTATACTCCATGTTAACTAACTTGAGATTAAAAATTTGGAAAGAAAGAAAAAAATTAAAAATAGAACTACCAAATGATCCAGCAATCCCATTTCTAGGTAGATATACAAAGGAAATGAAATCACTATCTCAAAGAGGTATCTGCACCCTATGTGTTCACTGCAACATGATTTACAATAGCCAAGACATAGAAACAACCTAAGGATTCACTGACAAATGAGTAGGTAAACAAGATGTGGTGTGTGTGTTTGTGTGTACACACACAATGGAATATTATTATTCAGCCATGAAAGAAAGGAAATTCTGATATTTGCAGCAATATGAATGGACTTTGAAGACTCTGGAATAATTCAGAAGACAAATACCGTATGATCGCATTTACATGTGGAATCTAAAACAAACAAAGCCAAATTCATAGAAACAGAAAGCAAAATGGTGACTTCCAGGAGTGAGGGGGAAGGAGAAGTGAGGAGATGTGGGTCAAAAGGCACAAACTTTCAGTTATAAGATGAACAAGTTCTGAGGATCTGAGGCATACCATGGAGACTACAGTTAACAGTACAGTATCATAGACTTGAAAGCTGTTAAAAGAATGAAATGTTCTCACTACAAAAAAAAAATTGTAACTATATGAGGTGATGGCTGTGTTACCTAGCTTTATTGTTGCAATAATTTCACAATATGTATGTGTATCAAATCAAGTTGTACACCTTAAATATACACAACCTAACATGTCAATTATAACTTAATAAGCTGGGGGGGGGAGAGAAATATATCCCACTCTGAAGCTGAAACTGAGATGCAGTGTGGTGAGCCAAGACTGGTGGCCGTGTCTCCATCTGTGTTGGGGAAGTCAATCTGGATGATAGAGAAATGCATGCCCTGATGGTATTTAGGGGCCTGGTTCTGGTTTCTCAGCCGTGGCCTCACCCTGAGGCCTCTTTCTCAGGGCACACACACCTTTTAATACATTCCTCCTTTTGCCTAAATGGTTTGAGGTAGGCAGCAATAACCTGTAATTAAATTTCTGCAAAGTCTTGCCATTTCTATCACTGGTTCTTCTGTGAGCCACTTTTTTCCCACCCACCTGTCATGAAGAAAAAGGTTGTTCCTGGTGGAAGGATTACTTTGATTTGGTGGGAACCAGATGGTCTATATATGACCATCTTCAGCTACAGCAAGAACGAAGCTATTTCTATTTTCCAAACTTCAAAATCTACTTGCACACTCAAAACTGAACTCTGGTTCTCACAAAATGATTACCATCATGACATTTTCTAGAAGAGAACATTTCTTTTTGGAGAAGAAGCTCTGGCCTTGAACTTCCCTCTGTCCTTGCTGTTTAGGGCATGTTTAAATATACTTTAAGAAGAATTAACAAAAGGAAGCTTTGTCACCATTTCACCTTTGACCTTTTCTTCAAATGTTCATATTTGAGTGCTAATTCTGTGGCACTAAGAGAAAGGTTTTGTCACTTTTATGCTAAGACCGCTGAATTGTTCTTTAGTAAAAGCAGAATAAAATAGTAGCAGCTTGCTGGTTAGAAGGGAAACACTTGTCTTTTGGAGACACAAAAACCTGGATTTAATAATCCCATCTACATCACATGAAACAGATTTAAAATTAGTGTCTGTCTACAAAAATATCTGATCTGACACTAACCTGCCTCAGTGACCTTGAACAAACTAGCTTTTAAAATTCCATGAGTTTCAGTTTCCATATCTGTAAAAAATTTTTAAAAGCTCAGCTTATGGTTATTGTGATAATTAAATGAAATTTTATATGTATACTGTATATATTAAACTATCAGCACAGTGTCTGGAGCATATTATGTGTTCAATAAATGATAAAAATCACTACATTATTGTTAGTAATGATTCCTAACACTTGAATACTTAAAAATACCAAAATTTTCATTTTGATCCCAATAAGAATCATGGATAATAGAAGCAATGAGTGTCCTCTCCACTTTACAGATGAACAAATTGAGGTTCAGAAAGGATAAATGGTTAACCCAGGATCACATTTCTAACTAGGAAAGAGCAGATCTGAAATTCAAAGCAAGCCACTCTGGATCAAGATCCCTTCTCCGCAGGTGTGTGGCTAGCTCGGTCAGTAGAGCATGTGATTCTTGGTTTTGGGGTTATGAGTTCAAGCCTCATGTTGGGTAATAGATTACTTTTTTAAAAAGTCTTTAAAAAAAAAAGACCCCTTCTCTTGCCCTGTGCAAAACTACCTTGCATTTATGATAAAAATAAATAAATAACGGGGCGCCTGGGTGGCTAAGTTAATTAAGTGTCCATCTCTTGGTTTTGGCTCAGGTCATGATCTCATGGGTCATGGGATCAAGCCCTGTGTAGGGTTCTGTGCTTAGTGAGGAGTCTGCTTGAAAATTCTCTCCCTCTGCTTCTCCCCACTGCTTGTGAGACTATAGGGAAGTAAGGGTAGAAGCAGTGAAACATGATTGGAGACCATTGCAAGAGAGAGAGGAGGATGGCTTGGCTTAGCCCAGGATAATGGTAGTACAAAGAGTAAGAGAGTGGCCAAATTTTGGATAGATTCTTTCTCGTTACGAAAATTTTCAAACATTATAAAAGCAAGGAGAGTAATGCAGAAAATTCCTATAAATCCATCACCCGGATTCAGTAATTACCAAGATTTTGTCACATTTGCTTAACTATTTGGGGGAGGGGGGGCTTAAGTGTTTTAAAGTAAATCACATACATCATATCATTTCACTGCTACATATTTCATACAATACACAGTTCTTTAAAAATATGAACATTTACAATTGACAGATAGATAAAGAAGATGTGGTATATAGATACAACAGAATATTAGATAAAAAAAATAAAAAAAAAATGTAAAAAAATGAAATCTTGCCATTTGTAACAACATGAATGGAACTAGAGGATATTATGCCAAAGTCAATCAGAGAAAGACAATTATCACATGCAAAATTTAAGAAACAAACAGAGGATCTTAGGGGAAGAGAGGAAAAAATAAAACAAGACAAAATCAGAGAGAGACAAACCATAAGAGACTCTTAATCATAGGAAACAAACTGAGGGTTGCTGAAAGGGGCGGGGGGGAATGGGGTTACTGGGTGATGAACATTATAAGGAGGGCATATGATGTAATGAGCATTGGATATTATATGCAACTGATGAATCACTAAATTCTACCCCTGAAACTAATAATACACTATATGTTAACTAAATTTAATTTAAACTTTCAAAAATGGAATATTTCTTACATAAATGCAGTTACACTAATACTTTTGTAAATAGTCTTACTATTAGACTAAATCCCTCCCTAGCTCCAATATCTTTAAATATGTTGCCTAGTATTTACATTTTCTCTTCCAAATAAATTTTATATCAATCCCAATTTAAAGGTTAGGAAATGGGACACCTGGGTGGCTCAGCGGTTGAGCGTCTGCCTTCAGCTCAGGGCATGATCCCAGAGTCCTGGGATCGAGTCCCACATCGGGCTCCCTGAAAGGAGCCTGCTTCTCTCTCTGCCTATGTCTCTGCCTCTCTCTCTCTCTCTCTCTCTCTCTCTCTCTCTCTCTCCCTCTGTCTCTCATGAATAAATATATAAAATATTTTTTAAAAATAAATAAAAGTTAGTAAACTAACATTTGGAGACTGTTGGTAATTTTCCTGAGACCCCATGATTAGCATGGAGTGGGGGTGACATCTAAAGCCATACAGACCAATTTGAAAGCCCAGATTCTAGCCATTACATCTACACCACCACCTCCACATTTAGCTTATGAAGTGGCTAAAAGAGCTCGATTAAATATCAGTAAGGCCTGGGCTCCAGGCATGGCTTTTCCAGAGACAAGTGCTTGGGTAACTCTCTAGACCAAGTTACCTCATCTATAAAATGGTTACAAAAATAATTTGTCTCAGGACCATGAATGAGAAGTCACTATAAATCGTGAAGCACTGACTCTATAAAAGCCCACCTACATTTAAGATTTTTGAACAGTAAACTAGGCTATATTTTTCTGTGCAAATTTATTTTGAATCTCTTTTACTGATATTCTGTAAAATCAGTAATCACTAATCTCTTTCATTGGATATGGATTAAGGGATCTTCAGGAAAATAATTTTGCCTTTCTTAAGATCAAAATGCAAGTAGATGGAATACAGTCACTGAAATTATTTTGCCCCTTAGAATAATATAAAAAAATATTCTGGAATTTATAGGATCCCCAGTATTGCTCCAAGATCATGCTCAGTCAGTCCCACACCCTACAGGAAGCCCACTAGCAGATGAGCTGAGCCCAAGAGAGGAAGAAAAAATTACACAATGTAAAAGCAAATTCCAGATGTGCAAAGCAGATTGGGAAATTATGAGTAAGAAGTTCAAATGTTTTGGAGTCTATGTCTTTAGAAAAACACCTAGATGGTAAGCCCTAGCTGTGGCTTTCTCATAACAGAGTTAGACTAAACCAAACAGAGAAAACCAAAGTATCTGACAGTTGATCTAAGCCTGCATTTCTTCATTTATTTCTTTCCCAACGTTTGCTCAACCATAAATATATGGAGAGCTATAAAATAAATCATAAAAGTAAAAAAAAATAAAGATTAGTTTTTCATGGTCCTCAGTATAGAAAACAGAAATGTGTGGACTGTTCTGGCCTGAGTATAATTAAAAGATGGATTTACTTATCCATATTCTTACTTCTGTCTCATTTTCCAGAGTCAGAACCTCAGCCAAAAATTCAGGTGCAAATTACTTATTAAGGAAATTCTCCTAATAGAAACCTGTAAGAGAGTGGGGAAAATGAGCTGTCAATGATCTCACAAACCTGAAATTTACAACTATCAAGGTGGAAGGGGCTTGAGTAAATATTCTCAGATTTAATTTGGACCTCTAAAGGATTATACCCTAAGAGTAAAGTTGTACTTAAATAGACCAGACTTTATAAAAACTGAAATTCAACCTCAAATCAACTCAATGACTGAATTAAAACAGTGTACAACCACCTTAACTGCATGACAGAAACCTTAAAAAATTTCTTTTGGGAAAGACAACATCACCGAAGCAGCTATAATTTTTCATACACAATGTCTGTCAAGTAATCAAAAAAGTCCATGTGAGCTAAGAGACATGCCCAAGAGAATAAAAAACAGACAACAGAAATAGACCAACAGATGATCCAGATATCAGAGTTATCAGAAATTGGCTTTAAAATAAGAAATAGGGGCACCTGGGTGTCTCAGTCAGTCAGTTAAGCATCTGCCTTTGGCTCAGGTCATGATCCTAGGGTCCTGGGATCAAGCCTTGCATCTGGCTCCCTGCTCAGGGGGGAGCCCACTTTTCCCTCTCCCTCTAGCTAGAGTTCCCCCTGTTTGTTCTCTCCCTCTCTCTCTCTCTCTGTCAAGTGAATAAATAAAATCTTTAAAATAATGATAATAATAAAAATTTAAAAATAAGAAACAAAAAATTAAAACAGAAGACATCTATACCATCCCATTCACCCTTCAATCCTGTGCACCAAAGAAATACTTTAAACACTTCCAGCAATCTCTTCTGTTATATACCTCAATGTTCACAAATGATATGCCTGTGTTGATATCATTGAATTTATCCATTTTAGCCCTTATCTATTGACTTCCTATTATGATTGAACAGATTTTTAGCACTCTTTCCATTTTCCTGCCTTGCAAATCTCTTACATAACTCATTCTTTTCCATCCACTGATACAATATATTAACAATAAATATACAATTAATTCAACATTCACTGTTTACTTTGAGGGTTATGTGAACATTGATTTCTACCAAGCCAAAGATTGTAAGACAGTTCCTTCCATGTACAACTAATAGAGATGGGCTCATTGGTTTACTTTTCACTTTATATTTTCTACATACCTATCATTAATTCTCCCTCAAACTCCCAAATAAATTTATAAAACCCCTTTCAATACTATTTTTCACAAGGTCAGATGAATATGGTTAACTATCAGTTTCAGGGGCACCTGGGTGGCTCCGTGGTTGAGCGTCTGCCTTTGGCTCAGGTCGTGATCCTGGGGTCCTGGGATCAAGTCCCCACATCGGGCTCCCCACGGGGAGCCTGCATCTTCCTACCTATGTCTCTGCCTCTCTCTGTGCGTCTCTCATGAATAAATAAAATCTTTATTTAAAAAAAAAAAAAACTATTAGTTCCATTTTATCTTCTCTAAAAACTTCCCTCCTAAAGTTTCCCATCTTCTCCCGCTCCAAAATGTACCAGTTGCTCTCTAAGCCTCATGTACAGCTATCATCTTGGCACTTCATTATTTGTAAAACTAGGAGTTCCTTTCTTTACCTGCTATATTGAAACTCACATTTCCTGGATGCCATTTCTTAGTTTCCTCCCTTGTTTTGATATACCTTGCATTAGAAAGAAAATGCTTGATACTCTGCATGTCTGAAAATGACCTTATTATCCTTCTCACAGTTGACTGAGAAATTTTGCTATGTGTAGAATTCTAGCTAGAAACTTATTTCTCTCAGAATTTTGAAGGCCCTCTTCCACTCTGTTCTAGTATCCATATTGTTGGTTGAAATATCTGAAATCTTATTCACAATTCTTTGTGATCTGCTTATTTTCATCTCTAAAAAAATTCCAGAATCTTCTCTCTATCCATAATATTCTGAAACTTTAGAGTGATATTCCTTAGTATAGATTGTTCTTAAATTCATTGGAAGAAATATGCCCTTCATTTCTAAGAAATTATCTTAAATTATCCCTTTGATAAACTCCTTCCTATTGAAACTCTTATCAAATTATTAGCTAATTTTGGACCTCCTGAAATCATCTTTAATTTTTCTTATCTGAAGGACAAATAACTTGCTTCTTCTAATTTCAACAAAATGGAGTTTGTCTATACTTATTCTCCTTGTTGCTTTGATGTGATTTTGTAAGAGAAGATAGAACTAAAATATTTAACTTCTCTTTAAACTGAGCATTACTATATTACATTTTTTATTCAGTGTTATTGAGAAATAATTGATGTATATCACTTTATAAGTTTAAGGCATATAAAATGATGGTTTGATTTACATATATTGTGAAAAGTTACCACAATAGGCTTAGCTAATATGCATCATCGTATATAGGTACAATGAAAACTAAAGAAGAAAGAATTTCTCCCTGTGATGAGAACTCCTAGGATCTACTCTCTTAACTTTCCTACAAATCATATAGCAGCGTTAGCTACAGTCACCATGTTGTACATTATATCCCTAGTACATACTTACCTTATTATTAGAAGTTTGTACCTAATGTTGCTGTTTTGTTATTTTAAAAAGCCACAAAAACAAAAGAAAATATTTCATTTAAACTTCCAATCTATGGTTCAATGATGGATATTACAAGGGAAAATGCCACCATACATCACCAGCTGAGGAAACTGTCACAAGGACCCAGTTAAACATTGTCCAATCCTTCAAAAATACTCCCATTTTTTAGGCTTTACTTAAGAGAAAATCTAGGGATGCCTGCGTGGCTCAGGGGTTGGGCTCATCTGCCTTCGACTCAGGGCGTGATCCTGGAGTCCTGGGATCAAGTCCCACATCAGGCTCCTGGCATGGAGCCTGCTTCTCCCTCTGCCTATGTCTCTGCCTCTCTCTTTCTGTGTCTCTCATGAATAAATAAATAAAATCTTAAAAAAAAAAAAAAGAGAAAATCTAGGAATCTAGGAGACATTTTTAAGGGACATATTAGTTCCTCAGCTGAATTAAGATTAAACACTGTTTTCAGGCTAGTGCAATACTGAAATTACAGTTATTTATCAAAAATCATAAAGCACACTTCAGAAAGCCTAGAGGTGGAGAATTGCTGGAAATCTACTTGACTTGGTTCTGACCAAGGGCAAACAAGATTGGGGCAGATTTTTAAATAGGTACATAGCAACATTACTAAGCACAGCCACTTCATGCTGGGACTTTGTACTCAGAAAAGCTGTCTAAAAGCCAAAGAAAAAAATTTACTTTGAAAATGTTTCAAAAGCATAAATGTTTTCTTAACTACTAAATATAAGTGTTGGAACCTCTTATTCCTTTTACCCCTATTATCTAACCACCAATTTATTTGGGGAACTGGAAAAGGGCATTGGAAAAAGAACTCTTCAAATACTTACAATGTGTTTATATGTCCAAGTAATTAGCTTTTTAGACTTTCTACTCTAGTTAAGTAACAGAATATATCACTATACTTCATTTATCCAGGATCCTTGAAAAATGAAGAATTCCACCTAAGTTAAAAGTCCATGGAACACTGCTTTGGCTGCCCCCCAACCCCAAGTTTTAATCCTTTTAGGTGAAAGTCTATGGAGCAGAGGGCTCTAACAAACACCAGTGACATCATTTGGTGTCAACTGGAATTCACAGGCAGCAGGGCAAGACATATACCATTTACTCTTCACTCAACAGCCCATGGTACAGCCTGGGCCAAGCACAGTGAATACGCCTTGAGGCTGTGCTATGGGCCACAGACCTGCACTACTTTACCTTTTACAGAGGAACTATGAAACAGTCTTATAACAGGGACAAACCGAGTCTGGATGTCACTTGGGGGAATGCTAGAATAACCATCTGTCCAGCACCTGGAAGCCTCAAGGAAAAGTGTGTTTATGTCCAGTGCCATCTGCTGAGAGGAGAAGGAGCCCCTGATTCCAGAAACCTTAATGCCAGGGAATCTACCAAGTGTCTCTGGGGTTATTGAGGAAAAAAATCTTACTTCTCTCCACAGTCTTGCCAAAATGACATAATTGTGTCTCCTCCTTATAGAGAATATATATTATGCCTTTTAAGTTTTTGTACCTCTTTTTGAAGTATTTCTGTCTCTTTCCTTGCTGTCCTCTACCACTTCTCAGGGCCTGGGATGCTAGAGCACCACATCCTCTAAACTCTAATCTTCCAGGGACTTAGGAACAGAATAATCAAGGGTGTTGAGATTGTGTATAAAATAAGGTTAAATGGCTGCTTAGTGGGACCCTAAGAAGCATCCCTGCAATAAAGAAAATGCAACATTGAATTCAGCATTTCCCTCCAGACCAATGGTTCTTAAAGTGTAATCTAGTGAGCCCTGAGGGTCCCCAAGGCCCTTTCACAGGGGTCCTCAAAGTGACAACTATTTTCATGAAAATATTAAGGCATCACTTGCCCTTTTCACTTTCATTCTCTTGTGAACGTAGAGTGGAGTTTTCCAGACTACATAATATGTAATATCAAGACAGACTGAATGCAGAAACATATGAGTGAGAACGTGGCTGTCTTCCATTAAAATATTGAAGATATCAGAAAATATGTAAAACAATGTCATTCTCATCATTTAATTTTTTGTTTGGAAAAAAACAGTTATTTTGCCTTAAATAATCTATTTATGTTACCATGTAATAAGTTTATTTATTGGTATTTTAAATGGATTAATAAAGAAATAAACTCTAATTTTAAGTACAGTACATATTGACAGATACAACCCACTTAAACAAGAACTCTTTGAAATTCTTAATGACTTTTAAGAGTACAAAGTGTTCCTGAGACCCAAAAGCTTAAGAATCACTACTCTAGGCAGCCTTTTTGAGAAATCAACCCATTCTATGCTTCTATGCCTTTCTTCAACATATTAAGAAGTGAAGCACAAAATCTTGACCTGATGATGGACAAGAGCTTTCTTAACAAATTTTTAATTAATGTATATCTTACAATATAGTGGAGAAAAAGCAAGTGATTGAGTATTATACAATCAAATAAAAATTGCACAACTCCAAAAGGCCTGGAAATTACTTTCAAAACTGTACAGACAGTGAAACCTGAGAATCTTCCAAAGCCGTAAAATGCAGAGTCACCTTGAAAGTGATTCTCAAGCTATCAAAGTTCTGCTTATGTGACCTTTCAAGGTGGCCACATTCATAGTACAGCCTATTGATTTTTAAAAATATTTTATCTATTGATTTTTTTAAACTAGTTTTATTGTTCTCATAATGGAAAGACTTAAGAATGTACTTTTCTATAATGGTTCTGTTTTTCTATAGTCAACCATGATCATTTGCTTGCTTAAGCTCCATGCTCATCCTTCCATTCCCATCATTGAAGCCCACTGAGAAATGAATACTTGTTCCCATCTCAGCAAATACAACTTTCATTTCAGTAACTGGATTTTAAACATGGAATTATTGAACTGAACAATTGACCTTCCTTCCCTAAGAAATATTCCAACTATGAAGTTGTTTTTCACAAATAAAGGACTTTGAATTTCACAAAAGAATAAAAAGTAGGAAAGTTTAGAACCAATCTTGAATACAAATTATTACAACCATTTTTTCTAATATTCAGTTTGCAAATACATTTTAATGCTACTCTTTATATAAATTTAAAGTAATGTTAAAATAATGAAGAAAAAGAGTGGGTTTAAAGATTTTATTTCTCTATTTGACAGAGAAGGAGCACAAACAGGAGGAGTAGAAGACAAAGGGAGAGAGAGAAGCAGGCTCCTTGCTGAGCAAGGGGCCCAGTGTGGGATTTGATCCCAGGACCCTAGGATCATGACCTGAGCCAAAGGCAGATACTTAGTAGACTGAGCCACCCAGGTGCACTGAAAAAAGTTTTTTATGTAACATTCTTATCAGACAAAAACAGAGGCACAAAATATAAAATACATTAGAGAATTACATTTCTTCTTTAGAGATGTGATTTAATCAGTAACCTTAGCTGTTCTGAACAAAGAGCTCCAAGAGGAAGTCCCTTATCCCTTTGAGAAACCAAAAACTTAATCCCAAACTCCATGCACTAAAACCACTGTACTTTATTTATGAGAAAACTCTTTAAGTTCATTTGAAATTGATTTAGTCTTAATTTAGAGCAGGAGTCAGCAAACTAGAACCTGTGGATGAATCTAGCCTGCCACCTGTTTTTGTAAATAAAGTTTTATTTACAGTTATGCTCATTTGTTCACATATTGTCTATGGCTGCTGTTGCACTATACCAGCAGAGTTGAGTAGCTGCAACAGAAGCTATGTGGCCCACAGCGCTTAGACCTTTACATTAAATTTGCCAATCACTAACTTAGAACAAATTCTAAGAAGATGACAAATGATTTTTAAACCTGCAGTAGACTGGAAGCAGAAAAAATGGTGGGTAGAAGATATCCTAAAGCTGGGCATGCTGACCTCAATTCCTAATACCTAGGAAGAAGACCAAGGAACTCTAAAAGGAGTTTGTAAAATTAAACCATCAAAGAAGTAGGCTTAGGAAGTCTTCTTGCCTTAATGGTAGACAACTCTAAAAGGCCAACCCTGCTTAAGAGCTCCCATAGGACTGACTGAAGCCTGGCTGCAACCAAGTTCAGGTCAGCTTCTCCCTCTGCCCAATCCAGTCTTCCTTACTTCCTTTCAGGAGTATTATCCAAAAGCAATCATGTATATGTAGCTACCCATCTTTGTGCCCAATCTAAGGAATCCAATCTAATACTTTACATGGAGAAGTATGGCAATCAGTGTTGGCCGCAGTCTTTAAGTAAAATTGCAATCAACTCAATAAACATTTATTGATTGTCTAGATTCCTAGCACTACACTAGGCACTGTTGAAGATTACAAGATTACAAGATGAATAAGATACACCCCCTGCCTTCAATGATCATGACAATTTATATAATGTCTATAGTTGCTATTGTGCCACCCAAGATGATTAAAAGTACCCAAGGAGAGAATAAACTACCCAAAATATTATAAGATGATGTTCATTTATGAACATTATGAACACAGTAGATGTTCATTTATGAGCATTATGAACACAGTAGATGGCTTACGAGAGGGACCTAGAAATGGAGATTAGGTCAGTCATCAAACATCCACTTGCGGGAAATGAACATGGTGTCATGGAAGTTATGCTTAACAAGGAGTTTCAAAGATGTACTAGGACTTTAAGGTGGGTAAAAGAGAACAGTAAACATGGGAAACAATCTAAGAAAGGTACTAAATGCAGAAATGGAAAGTACAGGTTTTGTTGGAGATTCAGCTGTAGCCCAATTTGTCTGAAGCTTGAAATATGGAGGAAGACTTTGTTTGAAACATAGGTTGAAACCACACCATGGAAATTAATGAACATTAATCCAAAAAGTTTGTTTAAACAACAGGCAAGGGAGGGTGCCTGGGTGGCTCAGTCAGTTAAGCATCTGCCTTCAGCTCAGGTCATGATCCCAGAACCTTGGGATCGAGTCCCGTATCTGGCTCCCTGCTTGGTGGGGAGTCTGCTTCTCCCTCTACCCCTCTCCTCCAGCTTGTGTGCTCACTCTCTCACGCGCTCCCTCTCCCTCTCTCTCTCCCTCTATCTCTCAAATAAATAAATAAAATATTTTTTAAAAATAAAACAACAGGCAAGAGGAATAATTTTGAGCAGTAAGGAGACAGTTTAGTTTGTCAACTAAAGTAGCAATTTTAATAGTTAAAGATGGTATTATTAATGCAAGGACAACAGATATAAACTTAGATTATTACATGTAAGCTAGAAAGGTCACCTGAGCAGAAGGACCATATAATTAGAGCTGTTCCTTAAAATAATGAACATAGTACTATACCAATTACCTGTTGCTCTAGAACCATCCCAAAATATAGTGGCTTAAAACAACAATAATTTATTAGTCCAAATTCAGTGAGCTAGCAATTTGGGCTGCACTCAGTTGGACAATTCTTCTGCTGTTCTGTCTTAGGTTCAAGCCTTGACTGCAATTAGCTGCATTTGCTGATTAGCCCAGATTGGTCTAGCTCTCGTGGTTGGTGCTGGCATGTCCACTTAGTTATATATCTACAATATTCTTCTAGCTAAGCTTTTTCCCACGGTAGCAGAAGGTATCCCAGCAGCAAATAATAAGATCACACTTTCCAAATCTCTGCTTGTGGCACATTTGCCATTGTCTCATGGCCAAAATAAGTCACATAGCCCTGAGACTACTCACAGCCTAGAGACAGGGATGGTAATTTTGCTTGCAATTTTGCAAACATTCTACCACAGATAGTACTGTCTGAGAGGAACTAAAAGAGTAAGGCCAAATATAAAGACAACAACTCAAAGACAATTATAATAAGGATCACATTTTCTAACATTTATTGAGCCTTTTTTATGTTCAAGGAATTCTACATTTTTTATCACATACAATTCTCATACATCCTATGAAGTAGTTATTACTATCCCCATTTTTCAGATGAGAAAACTGAGGCTTAGAGAAGTTCAGTAACTTTAGCAGAGATTATCCAGCTAACAATGTTAGCAGTAGAATCCAAACCAAATTAATCTGGGTCGAGAGCACAAACACCCATCCGGTCACACTACTCCCTCTCCACTAGCAAAGTACAAGAGACAATGAAAGCCTGGGGTGGAATGTTGGCTGTGAAAGGGGACAGGGGGGTTGAGAGGTAAATCAGTAGAATATATTCACTAGTAGGACACGGGAATTAAGAAAGAAGGGTGACTCACAGATGACTCAGACTTCAAACCAGCATGGCAGGGAGAAGTATGTGAAACCAGATGTTAAATTACAAGTTTTGACTGAGGCCCTGAGCTATGAGAGCTATCACATGCCAAACCGAGATGTGTGAGATAGACTGGCTATATACAATTTTTTTTTTTTTGCAGGGGGCTTGAACTCATGACCCTGAGATCAAGACCTGAGCTGAGATCAAAAGTTGGACATTTAACCAGATGAGGCCCTGGCTACATACAGATTTTCAAAGAAAGTACTTGAGAATCAGTTGCAAGCTTGGGGATCCTCATTCAAATCAAGAATATAAAAGACCTGAGAGCCTGGAAATTTGAGAATTTGTGAAGATTTACTTGGAATAAACTCAACTATGAATAACACAGACATACATCTAAGGGAAGGAATAGGAGGTGCTTTCCCTTCATCCTAAGCCCAGTGAGAAGGGCTTCAAGGGCATCACTCAGTTTGACATGTGTTCCTGGCAAGTAAAAGACACAAGGCACAGGGTTTGGACTCTGCCTGAAAAAACTAGAGCATCCTGTGGCTATAGAGTAGAGTTGTAGCTGAATAGTAACTGAACTTCTTCAGGCAAAAAAATAATATATGAACCCTGGGGACCACAGCAGGAACAAGAGCCTAGGGTCATTATAAAAGTGAACTTGACCCCAGAGGATGGCTTCCAGGCCAAAGGAGCCCACCAATACTGGGCGAGAAAATGTACACTAAGGCAGAAGAACAATGTAACTGTTCTCATATCTCTTGTCCAGTCTCCTTCAATTCTCATGGATTGAGGAATAGCAGCTGGTGAGACTAGCAGGAGATAACTGAGAAAAGAAGCTGATGATCACCCCTCCCTACCCTGAAAGATAGCTGGCCCTCACTGGGGAAGAAATGCTTGAATGAAAACTGATATGTCCATAACTGGATACCCTAATTTCTGTACCAAGCTGGTTTTGTAACTTAGGGCTTTCTATTATCTAAGAATGCAAAGAAGACTTATCAACCTCCCTTACCTCCTCACAGAACATAGACCACCCCTTCAAAAGGGGTTGAAAGGATTATTAAGTGATGAAAATAAGCCTTAGTTTATATTCTACAAGTTCTGCCCATTCAACACTTAGTTAACAAACTGGGCAGTAAGGAGTAAATGGTTTGGTGGGTAAAAAAGCAAAATGATGGTGAACATGAGTTGGCATCTCAGGAAAAAGACTGAGGCCAATAACAAAAATTATGGGTCATCTGCTTAGAAGTAGTAGTTGATGCCGAGTAGTTGTAGTCACTAGAGGGAGATGGTTGAGAGAAGAAGGTCAAGACAAAGTTTTGAATGATGACTATAAAAATTAGAAAAAGTTTGTAAAAGCCACTGGGATAGTGCAACATGACATCAAGAAGATGTCTATGGTAGACTGCTGGACCAGCAAGCTCTCTTGAGTACAGAAAGTAACCGTGCATGGTGCAACCAACCTGTATGTCTTGTATCTCTTTCCAGCCAAGCCAGCAAATGGAAGAAGCCAGGCCTGGGCATTGTGACATCAGTGAAATGCTGACTTGGTACAGTGGTGGGAAATATAATAGGCTAATAAAGCAGGAAAGATCCAAAGATGAAGAAGTGACAATAAGGATACAAAGAAAACCAACAAAAGTGAGGAAAATGAAAAGTAAGCCACAGTTAAGAGAAAAATGTCAACTTTTAGATCCTAGGGGTGAATCGATTTCAAATGATGATGAGATTGGCCTAGAGAGCATAGGGATAAAGGACATTGAGTTGAGGCTTCATGGTGAAAAGGGGTCACCAAAAAAAAAATGCCCAAATCATCAAAGATTATAGCAGGAGGTTGGGCAAGGAGAAAGATCACTGTTGGTTTATAAACTGACCCCTGCATTGGGAAAGCAAGGAGAGACAGAAGAGACAAGCCACTCCAGATTGGTACTGGCAGGTTTAACAAGCAAGGAAACTTACATACAAGGCTTGTCTTGGGCAACGGCAAGACAAGTAGATCTCCACACCCACCTGCCAGAATCTTAAAAGTTTATACAGAGGACTTAAGTGGGTTCAGTCATGTATATCAACCAGATGGTCTCAATAACACATTACTGTCTAAAGGCTGCACCCTTGAAACAGCTCCCATTGTGGGAACAGTGGGCAGAATGTACATTCCAAGAACAGGGGAGGGAGCAAGGAACCTCTGCTGGTCTAGATCCAGCTCACAAGTCAACTGGTGGTCACATTCTCTTGAAGACCTCCCCAAACAACATGAACTTTGATCTAAAGTCAACCAATTTGGCTTGATGCTTCATTCATTCTGCTTAAGAAGGCAGAAAATCAGGATGCATATTTTTTTAAGATTTTTGGTTTTTTTAAGTGTATACATTTAGGGCGCCTGGATGGCTCAGTTGGTTAAGCATCTGCCTGCAGCTCAGGTCATGATCCCAGGGTCCTGGGATCGAGTCCTACATCAGGCTTCCTACTTGACAAGGAGTCTGCTTCTCCTTCTATCCCTACCCCCCTGCTTAAGATCTCTCTTCCTCTCTCTCTCTCTCTCTCTCTCTCTCTCATGCTCTCTCTCTCAAATGAATAAAGTCTTTAAAAAACTCATGAGTTTTTTAAAAAGTGTACACATTTAAACTGGAGGCATTAAAAGGATTAAGCTTCTATCACCTATAAAACTTTTTCCTCTATTCCCTGGACAATATTGGATGATATAAGCATTATTGGAATTTTAATCCATATTTTAAGATCATTTGAACTGATAGATAATCTCAAAGTGTAGACAAATCAAAGCTCTAAGCATCTTTGATCATGGCAAATTAAAACCACTAAAAACACAATCTGATCCTATATTGGTTTCACATTTCAGATAATCTTCAGTGATTTGTAATTGTTAATCTCGGAGACTAAAATTAATTCTTTTTTGAGCTCCTACTATATGCCAGGAATTATGTATATAAACATGAATAAATCTTAAGAAGAAAGAGTTTAGCTGCTCAAGTCCCACAGGGATTTAAGTCTAGGCTGAGGTTGCCAGGCTTAGCAAGTAAAAATACAGGATGGCCAGTTAAATTTGAACTCAGATAAATAAAGGGAAAAAATTTAGTATAGGTATGTCCCAAATATTGCATGGAACATTTATACTAAAAAAGTATTCATTGTTTGTCTGAAATTCAAATTTAACTGGGCATCCTGTATTTTATCTGGCAACTCTAATCCCAGTTTTTTGTTTTGTTTTTCTTTTTTTTTTTCTTTTTCTTTTTCTTTTTTTTTTTTTTTGGTTTGCAAGAAAAGGTCTTTAGCCAGAGGACATCTTTAAAGCAAGGAGTAAAATAAATAATTACAAATTGCTCTCCTTATTCTATAACTGTTTTTAGTTGTTTCCGTTAGAGGACAGAACCTGCTCATCCTAACACTTAATTAGGTAGCTTCCTTGTTATATGCTTATATAGGATACTCTACTTTTTTAAAGATTTTATTTATTTATTCTTGAGTGACACACAGAGAGAGGCAGAGACATAGGCAGAGGGAGAAGCAGGCTCACTGTGGGGAGCCTGATGTGAGACTCAATCCCAAGACCCCAGGATCACAACCTGAGCCAAAGGCAGACACTCAACCACTGAGCCACCCAGATGCCCCCCATACTATACTTTTTTAATGAACTTTATTTTTTAGATCAGTTCTAGGTTCACAGCAAAATTGAACATAAAGTACGGAGACCTCTCATATACCTTCTAGCCTCATATATATCATCTCCACTACTGTAAACATTCTCCACCAAAGCTGTACCTTTGCTACAATTGATGAACCTATATTGACACAATCATTATTACACAGAGTCCACCCTATACGTTATGGTTCGTGCTTGGAGTTGTAACTTGTCTTGATTTGGACAAATGTATAATGACATATATCTTCTTACAAAATATTATCAGTGCCCTAAAAATCCTCCATCTATTTATCCCTCCACTGATCTTTTTGCTGTCTCCACAGTCTTGCCTTTTTCAGGATATCATATAGGTGGAATCATAGGTATGATTCAATCATAGGCTTTTCAGATTGACTCCTTTCACTTATAATATGCATTTAAGTTTCCTCTATGTCTTTTCGTGGCTTGATAACTCATTACTTTTCAGCACTGAGTAATATTCCATTGTCTGAATGTGTCCCAATTTACCTATTTACTTACTGAAAGACATCTTGGTTGCTTCCAAGTTTTGGCTATTATGAATAAAGCTGCCATATACATCTTAAAGCAGGTTTGTGTGTGGACAGAAGTTTCCAGCTTTTTTGTATAAAGACCAATATGTAATTGTTGAATCATATGGTAAAAGTATATTTACTTTTATAAGAAATCAACAAACCATCTTCCAAAGAGGCTGTACCATTTTGGATTCCCACCAGCAATGAATAAGAATTCCTGTTGCACTAAATTCTCACCAGCATTTGGTATTGTCAGTGTTCTGGATTTTGACCATTCAAATAGGTGTGTAGTGGTATCTCATTGTTGTTTAACACTATACTTTGTCATATGAGTACCGTTAGATTAGCTTAGGGTAAAAATTAATCTGTCATAATAACAATAGAAGGAAAAATCTGGCAAGGCTATCCTTAATGGATAACTTCCATCTCTAAGTCCAAGGTATTTACTCAGTCCAAGGTACCATTCATCTGCTAGTGGGCCAAGAAGAGGAGGGGGAAAAAGGTATAAGGTAACTGATTTTCAATTTTAAAATGAGACATGGAAGTGACATCCATCACTTTTATTAGCATGAACTGACTCCCAGTTCATGCTTGGCCACTCCCTTGGCAAGGGAGTCTGGGAATTATAGTTTATAGACTCATGCCTGCTTCTACTCCAGGAGACTCCATTACTAAAAAGAAGAGTGTAGGGAGGAAGCAATTAGAAATGTCTGCCAAAATCTATCACTATGGTAATTAGGTCATTATTTGTGTAATTATTAATTTAATGGCTGTGCCTCACACAAATAGGCAGCAAGCTTCATGAGGGCAAAGATTCCAGCTAGTTTATCACTCTTATCTCTGAAGTCTAGGACACTATCTACAAATATCTCATAAATATTTGTGGAAAGAAGAGATCAAAGAAGAAAAAAGAATTACTCCTCCAACGTCTCTGCCCTCCAGCCTCCATGCTTCTTCCCACAACCAAATGCTCTGTGGGGCCCTCCCTGCTTGTGTCCACTCACTGTCCTCCCCTGAGGATATAGCTCTGCTCTCCTTTCCTCTCTGCTTAGGCCTGCCTGTCTCTGGGTCCTGCAGGACAGCAACTGCTCTCAGCCATGTAGCCCCGAAAATATCCTCCGTGGTTCCATCTGTCCACTTGGCACTATTCATCTGTCTACATGGGCACTTGGCACAGCTCACACTAGACAGGCCAATGAGCAGTTTACACCTTTTTGTAGGGCCTTCCTCCTAAAATTATCACATCTGTTTTACATTTACTCACACTGACTCAGAGGAGTCACCATAATCCTCCCCCCCGCCCCCAGTGCCACATAGGATTCTAATTTTGTCTTGGGCTATCTGAGTAATAAGGTCCGGATCCTATCTCCAGATAAGGGGCTAAATCCCCCACCAAAGAACACTGCCCTATCATGTCCTCAAATGAATGCTCCTTGTTTTAAAGAGACTGACAGGATATCCAAATTGGCACTTCGTGTGCTAACATTCCATGTTAGATGGAATTATCCAATTGCCTAGAACATCTGCAATGGTTGAGATTTGAAACAAAGTTTGACCCTTTAAAACACTGCAACTTACCAAAGACAGTAGATATTTGGAGACAGAGAGTTTAGGTTTACATCCCATCTCAAACACTTACTAGCTGTATGATCTAGAGCAAATTACTTTACTTCCCTGAATCTAGATTTTCTTATCTGTAAAACAAGAAGAATAATAATAGTACTTAACTCATAGGGGTTTTATAAGGATTACAATGTATATTTTAATATCTGTATTAAGTGTGATGGGTTGTTTATTTGTTTGTTAATGGCCACAAATTCCTTCCCACTAGTCCTATTGAGAGTTGAAGTAACGTGTCCTCTCCCACTGAGTCTGGGTGGACTTATGACTGTTTCAACCAATAGAGTACAGTGGACAAGATCTCCATGGCTACTACTGGAAAAGCCTGGTTCTCTTGGGGTGCTTGCTATGGTAGACGTTCACTCCTACATAAGAAGTCTGACTAGCCTGAGCTCCCCATGATGGAGAGGCACATGCAGATGCTCCACGTAAGAGCCCCAGCTGAGCTCCCCCTGGACAGCTACCAAACCCCCAGCCACATGAATGATCCAGCTGGGACAACTAGCCCAGTAAAACCTCCAGATAGTGAACATGTGAATGTAACCTACCCAAGAGCCACTAGCTGAGCCCTTTCCAGATTCTAGACCCACAAAACCAGGAGCAAAATAAAACAGTTTATGCCATGACATATTGGGGTAGTTTGTTACACAGCAATAGTAACCAGAACAATGAACAATAGTCCATGGTAGCAGATATTAATATTAATGCTGCTTCTCAAGCACATAAGCCCTAGAACAGGGCCTCCTGCTTCCAAAGTGTGAATACCAAGAGGTGTCACAGCTCAGAATCCTGCCTACAGCAAGAGTTCCCTCCCTTCAGAGCCTAGTTTCTTTCCATGCTCTGCTAGGTTTCTAACTTCTAGATCAAGAAAGTCTGGATAAACTTCAGATAAACACTTTAAAATTATTTCCTGGAAACTCACCAAACTGAACATGTGAATCCTCCCCGGTCTGCACAATTGAAAACAAGTTATATAATTTCTGTTTCTCAGGGCGGAAAGAGCTGTGCAAGACAGAGAACACTGGGACTGTTGCCTGTCGTCTGGAATCACATTTTAAATAAATAGACAAAGTGAACTGCACAGAAATGATGAATAATGAAATGGTAGAAATAGAAATCAGAGAGCAATGGGGACTACAGAAGCTATTTCTGTCTCTCACTGAGAATTCCTAATGGCTTAGGTTAGGTGTTTATTTCTAAGGGAGTGGATTATTTTTAATGTCTTTGAACATCACGCCTCCATGACATCCATTATTTCCAAATGCCTGCAATGTACTTCTCAGATCTAAACATCACTGAAGGATTGAGGAACAGTTTGAGGTTTACACTGAATGTGTATGTTTTTCCTTCAGCTATTTAAAATGTTCCATCAGTTATCTCAATTATTTATGGAATTCATTCTCTGATGAGGAAGTGATTTTCTGAAGAGACTGGAATTATTTTAAGTTTGGTTTTTTCCTCCTTTCTGCCTTCTCCACTAGTCAACACTCTCTTGTCCATCCGTTTAGGACGATATCATCTGGGATGACATTAGAATCTTCCTGAAGATAGAAAATAAGTGGAGATCAGATTTGAACTGTGTTCATGGCTGCATCTTCTCCTACTCTATATTTTCAGGATATCCTGTGGCATGTTTAAGAAACACTTGCAGATGTGCGAGTATTTTTAAAACATTCAGTATTCTGGAATAATTATGGCAGTCAACTATTCTTTTATAATTCATGTAAATGTCTAGAAAATTAAAATTATATTGTTGGTGCCATGGTGTCCTGGTCCCCAAACTTGACTGATTATCAGAACAACCAAGGGGTTTTGTAAAAATGCAGATTCTTATATTTTGCCTCAGAAAAATGGAATCAGAGTTCTCTGGACTTAATGTGTTGGCAAATTAAATTCAAATTAAAAAAAAATTTAAGAGGGACTTAAGAATTCATGTGTACATTTGATGGCTCAGCCCAACTACACTCACACCACACCACAAAGCATCAAGAGAAAGGAACTGTAAGCAAGCAGGCAACATGTGAGCAATAGCTTCACTCAGAAACTTCCCAGGCCTGGAGAAGACTAACAGCACTCCCTTCCAGTTACTCAATTAACAAACAAACATCTTTTAAGGGTCTTGTATGAATAAATGATGAGATGGAAGGGAACTAAAGAATGTGACTCATTCTCTACCATCAAAAAACTCAGAAATATTCATTCATTCATTCATTCATTCATTCATTCATCAAATATTTATTGAGCACCTGCCAATGTGGTAAGTACTATTCCAGACACTGATGATACAGTGCCAAACAGACATAGTCCTGTCATTGTGGGTATAGTATTGAACACAACCTACATTCCTTTTTTAGGAAGCTAAATGGGTAACATATGAACGTGGCTCTGACAATTGCATTAGGCAGTTCATTAGGTAGAAGAGGTATAGCACTTACCTATACCCAAAAGTCTTCCTACTTGCCTTGCCCTAGTCCCAATCATGAGGTTCGGAGGTATCCTAGATGGGTTCACAGTATGTGTAAAGACAAGAAAATGCCAAAGATTATTTAGAAAATGATGAATAATCTAGTGTGGCTTAAGTATAGAATAGACAGGTAGGGAAGGTGGCTGGCAATTTTGCTGTGGATGAGGTGAGACTCCGCACATGCTATCTATAAACAATTTAGAAGTTCCTTGAATGCCAAACGTTTCTACTCTGTCTGTATAAAAGTCATATTCTCCACTTTATTTTTTAGAAAGATCACTCTTGTGGCAGGATAAAAATAAGAAGGGGGGAAATGTTTGGAGACCAAGAAACAAAGTTGCTATTATAGTAGTGCCAGAAAAAGGTAATAAATATTTGAATTGAGGCAATGGCCTAAATGGAAAGGAAGTTTTGGTACTCAGGGCTATAGGGATGTAGACAAGAGAGGAAAATTCTAGGGCCACCCAAGCTGAAGAGTCTAACTATGCCCTTCAGAGGAAGGGTAAATGAAACATAAACAAAGAGAATAAAGTAAACTTACCTATTCTATCCTTAGCACTGCCTGAAAGGAAAAAGTTTTTTTTAATTCACTACCACAGAATAGCTCTCACATAGGTTTGTGGTCCAAATTCATGATAACTACAAAATAAATACATACACACACACACACACACACACACACACACCCCTAAAGTATAGAGTTTAATTTAAAGCTAGGCCTGGATTAGCAATATGCCAAGGTAAATGGCAGAAGCAAACAAAAATCCTTATTGGAGTAATATCATCAGTCCAGGCCTCAGAAAATTCTCATAGACAAAGTTCCAATGACAACAAACAGTTCACAGTATAAAAGTACAAAACACAGAGAAACAATGTACCCTGAGTGAGAGCCAGAAAAACAATAGACTATGTAGTCAATTGCACAGACTTCAAATACTGTAACTATATAAAACAAAATGAAAAAATAATAATGTTCTACATGTTTAAGGAAAAAGACATCTTTCTTTTTTTATTTAAAGATTCTATTTATTCATGAGAGACAGAGAGAGAGAGAGAGAGAGAGAGAGAGGCAGAGATACAAGCAGAGGGAGAAGCAGGCTCCATGCAGGGAGCCCAACCTGGGACTTAATCCCTGGTCTCCAGATCAGGCCCTGGGCTGAAAGTGGCGCTAACTGCTGAGCAACCTGGGCTGCCCAAAAGAGAATTTTCAAAATATAAGCCAGAATATACCCCAGAAAGACAAAGAAATAGAAATGTAAAATACAAGTTTGAAGGCATAGAGAATATTATAAGAGAGTTCAAGCTGTGTCCAGTTGGAATTTCAGGAGGAAACAATAAAGAGAATGAGGAAGAGGCACTATTCAAGGAAATCATGGCTGAGAATTTTCTGGAATTGATGAAAGATAGTAATCTTCACATCAAGGTGGTTTCTTTAAGAAATTCTCCCTGAGACCAATCAGCAAAACTTCAGAACACAAAAGTAAAAGAGAAAATCATAAGAAGGGAGAAACAAGATCATCTGCATAGCAATGACAATTACAGCTGAATTTACAGAAGCAAAAATATAAGTCAAAAGACAGTGAAGCAATATCTTTTATGTACATAAAGAAAATAACTGTCTTCCTAGATGTGTATACCCAAAGAAACTTCTTTCAAGAACAAGGAATAATTAAATTCAATTTTTTGAAAGAATTAAAGAAAAATGGAATGAAATTACCACCAATAGACCTCTGATAAAGCAAATTCTAAAGGATGTACTTCAGGAATAAGGGAAAATAACTCTGATGAAACATCTGAGATTCAAGAAAGGTAGTGGTCAAAGATATTAGTAAAGGACGCCTGAGTGGCTCAGTTGGTTAGGCATCAGCCTTTGGCTCAGGTCATGATCCCAGGGTCCTGGGATTGAGCACTGCATAGGGCTCCCTGCTTCATGGGGAGCCTGCTTCTCCCTCTCCCTCTGCTCCTCTCTCCTGTTTGTTCTCTCTCTCATCAAATAAATAAAATCTTTTTTTAAAAAAAAGATATTTTAGTATATGAGGAAATCTAAACAAATATTAACTGTTTAAAACAATAGTAAATGATGGGAGAGAAGTCAGGATAGAACTAATATATCAAAAAAAAGTAATATAAAATAAGAGAGGATAGTCAGAAGTATAGTATTCTATGATCTATGTACCATTAGGAAGAAAGCCAAAAATGTGTGTAAACTTTAGACTTTGTTAAATAGGCATGTTAAAATATAAATGGAAACCACCAAAATAATAGACATAAAATATAAGACTTCCAAACCAAGGAGAGTGAAATGAAATAAGGAAAAGTGAAGTATATATTTTTTCTACTTTGGCCCACAAAGAAAGAGAATCAACAAAGTTAGAAAATCAGTTCTTTAAATTGGTTCATTGAAAAAATACTAAAATAGACAAATGTCTGTCAAGCCCAGCCAAGAAAAAGGTAGGCACAGAAAAATGTCAAGAATGAAACAGAACATAGGCACCTGGCTCAGTTGGCTAAGCATCCAACTCTTGATTTTGGCTCAGGTCATGATCTCAGGGTTGTGGGATCAAGGCCCATGTTGGGCATGGGGCCTGCTTAAAATTCTCTCTCTCCCTCTCCTTCTGCCCATAAAAAGAGAGAGAGAGAGAAATGAAATAGAACACATAACTACAAATGCTACAGAAATTAAACAAAAGGACATTGCCAATGTCTATGCCAATGTTTTTAAATTGAGATGATTACATTACTAAAATAAAATAAAGCTTGCCAAAACTAACCCATAAGAACTAGAAACCTTAGAAGATCCCCAATAAACCTATTTTTTAAAATTTCCTGTGAAGAGAATATCAAATTCTTACATTTTAAACAACAGATCATTGACATCTTACATAAACTATTGGAAAAAGGAGAAAAAGAGAGAATTCTCCACAACCCATTTTTCAGAGACTTGTATATCCTGGCCTCAGAAATTTGATAAGGACCACAAAAAGGGAAAATTATCAAAATAGATACTAAAGTCCTAAATGAAATATTATTAATTCAAATTCAACAGTGAACAAGAAAAATAATTTACAATGACCAAATTGAATATATCCCAGGATACAAATTTAGTTTAAATTAGAAAATTGAATTAATAGAACTTGACATACTATAATATAAAAGAAGAATAACCATATGCTTGTCTCAATAGATGCATGAAAAACACACCAAATCATCCAGTAAAATTTGTCTTCCATCTACTTTTAAACTGTTCCAATTAATGAGAATTTATAATAACAAATACTCATTACCTAAAGTCAGTGTAATATAAAACGTGTATGGCCTTTATCCCTGGTAGAACAGGTTGGACCAATAAACCAATGGAACAGAAAGACAACTACAAATAGATATGTGAAGGTCAGTGGGTAAGGAACAAATTATTTTAATGAGTGTTGCTGGAAACAAATTCAAATAAACAAAATGAAATGGGATCGCTACTTCACAATGTACACAAAAATCAGTTCTAGTTCAAAGTTTCAGTGATAAAAGCAACTCTATAAGAAATATAGAACACAATACAGAGAAATAAACTTATGACCTCAGATACAGAAAGATTTCTTAAATAAGACACAAAATCTGCTAATTATATAGGATAAATTTGATAAATTTTACTATAAAAATTAGGAATTTCTGTGTTTGGGATTTGCACTGATTTCCTCCAAAACCTCCACAACTCTAAAGACAGCATCTCCACACAACAAATGTCTACTGCTTTTCAAAGCTGGCTCTTCAGCAGCCTGCCAGATTCCATTCCCTAAGCCACCTCGCTCCAATTCTTACTTTCAGGCTCTATTTCCAATGGCTTCTTTCCAGTCTTGAATCATTCCCCCTCCATTACAAGACAGCCTTCCCTTGACCTTGGGCCCCTCAGCTACTGGTTTGTTTCTCTTGAAAAACTGATTTAGGATCACAGTCTCAGAACGCCTGGGTGGCTCAGCGGTTGAGCGTCTGCCTTCGGCTCAGGGCCTGATCCTGGAGTTCCGGGATCAAGTCTCCCATCAGGCTCCTGCAGGGAGCCTGCCTGCTTCTCCCTCTGCCTCTCTCTCATGTCTCTATGATAAATAAATAAATCTTTAAAAAAAAAAAAAAAAGGATCACAGTCTCCATGTTCATTGTTAAACTCCCCCAAGCCTGGCTTCTGCAAAAATTAATAATAAAATGAATCCTTGTGTACCCAAAACCCAGCTTAAAAAATAAAATGTTAATAATACTCTATGTGTACAACCCTGATTCAGTAATCCTCCTTTCTGCTCCCATTCCTCCCCTGATTAGGGTCTACCAGCTGGGGTCTATCATTCAGAATTTCTGTGTTTCTCATCATATTTTTTAAGATTTTATTTATTTATTTATTTATTTATTTATTTATTTATTTATTTATTTTAGAGAGAGAGCACAGCACAAACAGAGGGATGCAGAGAGGCTGAGCAGGGAGCCTGATGTGGGACTCCATCCCAGGACCCTGAGATGATGACCTGAGCTGCAGGCAGACGGTGAACCAACTGAGCCACCCAAGCTCCCCCTCCTCATATTTCCACGTATGCGTTCCTAAACAATATGTCCTTGCTTCCTAGTTTCACAAGTCCACAGATGGAGAGGGAAACAAAATTGCAACTGACCAAATGTCTTCCCCCAAGATCATTAAAATGCATAAGCATCTAATATGCAGATACTATCATAAGGAAAAAAGGACTGGGGGAGGGATAAGAAAAGGAATTCTGAATTTACTATCTTTACACCCAAAACGCCTGCAAAAACACTTCAGTGTTTGAGGGGGAATAAATAATGAATCTCAGGTTTGGTAAGACAGGGCTCAAAGTTGAGATAAAGTTATTTTTTTTAATTTTGCATGTTGTCACTTTCCTGAGTACATGGCTAAATATTTGTAACTGCTAAAACTATATCATTAACTTCTTTACATGTCAATAAACACAGATGTACAATAACATTTAAATGTTGTCCAGTCTGCTTCTCCCTCTGCCTGTGTCTCTGCCTCTCTCTCTCTCTCTCTGTGACTATCATAAATAAATAAAAATTTAAAAAAAAAAAAGGGATCCCTGGGTGGCGCAGCGGTTTGGCGCCTGCCTTTGGCCCAGGGCGCGATCCTGGAGACCCAGGATCGAATCCCACATCGGGCTCCCGGTGCATGGAGCCTGCTTCTCCCTCTGCCTGTGTCTCTGCCTCTCTCTCTCTCTCTCTGTGACTATCAAAAATAAATAAAAATTTAAAAAAAAATAAATGTTGTCCAGTATCCTATTATAATAAGCCAACTATAATTTATTGAGTAATCTTTGCTTGTTAGAAATTTAGTTTTTTTCCATTCTCTTATTATTGCAAACATACACGTGTAATTACATATATCTTTGTATCTTTCTGCACTTGTTTAAATACTTACTTAGAAGAAATATCTAAAGGTGGAATGCCAAAAGTGATTTATTTATTAATACAAAGCTGAGATCCAGAAAAGGCTATCATGAAGTACATTTCTATATGCAGGGTATTAAAGAGCCTATTTCTCCACGATTCACCAGCACTGTTTTCATTCTTTTCTGTTTCAAACTATCATTTCATAACAGACACTCAGTTCAGATTCTACTGCCTTTGTGAATCCCATTCATTGACCAGGGCTACATATGATACTTTTACTCCCCAAAGCAGTATGATTTGACCATAAGAGGTAATTTCATAGACTCTTAAAAGTTGACATTACATGAGATGTTGGAAATTACCTGAGAGTGGAAGGGACTCGCCAATCTAACTCAATGATTTTCATTCTGTGCAAAATGTGTACCCAGATTCTGGTCCCTACAGTGTTTTGGGTTTTTTTTTCCTTTTAGAGGCATAACATATTGAAAAAACTTTTTTGAAAATACCACCTCACACCTGTCAGAATGACTAAAATTAACCACACAGGAAACAACAGATGTTGGTGAGGATGTAGAGAAAGTGGGACATTTTTCCACTGCTGGTAGGAAGGCAAACTGGTGCAGTTACTCTGAAAAACAGTATGGAGGTCCTTCAAAAAGTTAAAAATAGAACTACTTTACAACCCAGCAATTGCACTACTAGGTATTTACTCAAAGGATACAAAAATATAGATTTGAAGGGGTACATGTACCTCAGTGTTTATAGCAGCATTATCAACAATAGCCAAACTATGGAACAAGCTTAAATGTCCATCCACTGATGAATGAATAATGATAATGTGGCAAATATATACATTGGAATATTACTCAGTCATTAAAAAGAATGAAACCTTGCCATTTGCAACAACACGGATGGAACTACCATATACTATGCTAAGTGAAATAAGTCAGTTGGGGAAATACAAACACCATATTATTTCACTCATATGTGGAATTTAAGAAACAAAACAGGTGAACGTATGGGAAGGGGGAAGAGAGAGGGAAAGAAACCGTCTTAATGATAAAGAACTGAGGGTTGATGAAGGAAAAAGGGTGAGGAATGGGCTAAATGAGTGAAGGGTATTAAGGAAGACACCTATTATGATGATAACTGGATGTTATATGTAAGTGATGAATCACTAAATTCTACTCCTGAAACCAATATTACACTATGTATTGATGAACTAGAATTTAAATAAAAATTTGAAAAAAATTGTTTTTGAAAAAATTGTACAGAAATAAAAAAATAAAGATAACCCTAATGACTTCTACCAAACACTTAGTGCTAACTCTACTCCAGGCATCATACAAGGAGCTTGACTTCCATTCATTCTAATCTTTAAAACAAGACTTCAAGCTTAACCAAAGAGGTAAAGGACTTGTCCTCTGAAAACTATAAAACATTGATAAAAAAAATTTTTAAGATGACACAAAGAAATAGATATTCCATGGATAGGAAGAATAAATATTATTAAAATGTCTATACTACCCAAAGCAATTTATACATTTAATGTAATTCCTATCAAAATACAAGCAACATTGTTCACAAAACTAGAACAAACAATCCTAATACTTGCATGGAACCACAGTAGAATAGCCAAAGCAATCTTGAAAAAGAAAAAAGACCTGGAGGTATCACAATTCCAAACTTCAAGTTATATGATAAAGCTGTAGTAATTAAAATAGTATGGTACTGGTGCAAAAATAGACAAATAGATCAAAATAGAAAGTCCAGAAAATAAACCCACAATTACGTGGTCAACTAATCTTCAACAAAGGAGGCAAAAACATGTAATAGGAAAGAAACAATCTCTTCAACAAATAGTGTTGGGAAAACTGGACAGCTACATACAAAAGAATGTATTCTTTCTTACAAACATAAGAATGTATTCTTTCTTACACCATACACAAAAATAAACTCAAAATGGATTGAGGACCTAAATATGAGAACTGAAATCATAAAAATCCTAAAAGAGAGCACAGGGAATAATTTCTCTGATATCGACCATAACAACATCTTT
Organism: Vulpes vulpes; assembly: GCF_048418805.1. NCBI lineage: Eukaryota > Metazoa > Chordata > Mammalia > Carnivora > Canidae > Vulpes > Vulpes vulpes. Next base: position 70,336,876 of record NC_132790.1, read on the forward strand.
CTAGATACATCTCCTGAGGCAAGAAAAACAAAAGCAAAAATAAACTGTTGGAACTACATCAAAATAAAAAATGCTCTGTGCAGTGAAGGAGAGTCAACAAAACCAAAAGACAACCCACTGAATGGGAGAAGATATTTGCAAATGACATATCCAATCAACAGTTAGTATCCAAAATACATAAAGAACTTATACAACCCAACCCCCAAAAACCAAATAATCCAATTTAAAAATGGGCAGAAGACATTAACAGACTTTTCCCCAAAGACATACAGATGCCCAATAACACATGAAAAGATGCTCAACATCACTCATCATCAAAGAAATGCAAATACACTTATCATGATGAGCACTGAGCAATATATGGAATTGTTAAATCACTATATTGTATATCTGAAATTAATATGACACTGTATGTTAACTACCCTAGAATATATAATTAATTACATATTATACATGATATATATAATTATTTATTTTTATATATATAAAATTCTAAAAATAAAAATAAAATAAAACAAGGCTCATTATTATCCCTTTATTGTAAAAAAGTAAGCCAAAGCTCAAGGAGGTTAAGTAAACCTCTTAGCATTTCACAGCTTGTAAATGACAAAACCAGCATTTGAACCCAAGTTTGTTAATTCCAAAGACTATTCATGAGCCACTATACTTTACAGCTTAAAGCAAAGCACTAAAAATGTTACTGCAAGCTGGAAATGCTTTGAGTGGTAAGGAATGGGCGAATTCAGTGTTGCCTAGGACTTCTGGGGAAAATTTCAAAGGGCCACTTCTTCATCTCCAAATGTTGCCTGGTTTGTTAAAAGCTCATTAAGCCCAATATTCCTGATGTAAAAGCTACTGGAGATTCTAATATGACAGATCTACTGGAGATTCTAATATGACAGATTTTGAAGACAATATTAAGGTAATGAATCCAAACTGAAGTCTTACACAAAGGAGCATTAATGCTAATTCTTACATAAATAAAAAGGCTTTGCTCTAAGGACAAAACGCTTTGCAAATATTTTCCATTAATTCCCACAGGTACCTTATTCAGTTGTACAAATGTGCTTCAGACAAAGGTTAAAATAACAAAAATCAGCTTCTTAAGCATCAACTGTCCAAACAATACTCAGTTTCCATTTCCTTTATTCATAATATATCATTCAATCTACCTATTAACTTCTAGGAAATAAAACTGAACAAAACAATTACTATAAAAACAACATTAAAAATTGTAACCAAAAATGAACATACACCAGGTTCAAAATGTGTTTTTTTCTATCCTTTGTCTAACTCAGGTTGAAATCAATTTCCTCTCCTCTCCTTTGTCTTCTTCTTTTATTAACTAATTATCATCTCTCCTAAACTACTGATTAATACTCTTCTGAGTATATTTCACCAACTCTTTAGAATACCGTTCTGGCTTAAAGTAACAAGCTAGAAATATAGGACAGGCTGTGGCAGCTTAATGCACATGGATAAAATAGTGCAATCATGAAACACAAATCAGGCATGTCACTTCATATAAGCACAGTGCCTAGGAGAAAGCAGGCACTAATGAATGACAGCAAGATTAACATGAATGCTCACCACCAAGGACAGGTATCTTATTAATTTGGTTTCTGGCAGACATGCTTTTGAGTTTTGGAAGGTGGGGCAGACATGGAGGTTATGTATTATATATTAGTATTGAAAAAGAGGAGGAGAGAAAACCTATATATCACCCACTCCTGGAAATGGAGAAACGCCCTAGCTAGTGTATATCAGTCCGTGGGTGGGGGGAACCTTGGGAAGATTGGAGAAGGAGAATGTCCCCACTTTCTGACATTTGAAGATTATTGCTTTGAATAATGTGGGAAATGTAAGGCATATATGATTTTGATGACACTAATAATAGCACAGTATCTGGCCATGGTAAACAAGTGGAAACCAAGTGCTTTCCATTTATCATCTCACTGAACCACCCTGCACAGTGAGTATTAGTATACCATTGTCACATCCCCAAAAAGATGTATAGTTCTTGATGGTGGAGATGCAGCCTACTAGGTAGCAGGTTAACTTTTTTGTGCCATGGTCCCTTTTGTCAGTCTTGTGAAGTCTACAAATTCATTCGTAGAATTATGTTTTTTAAATGCATAAAATAAAGGAAATCAACTGTACTAAATCACAGTTCCATCCAAGGACTCTGTGGAACAGGTAAAGAATTCCTGGTAGAGACTAGGCTGGTTCCACACAAAACATGTGTTGGAGATGAAAAAGCCATTCACTATATATAGTCACACAGGCCCTTCAGGCCTATGTTGGGGAAAATGGCTGTGTGTGAGAGAGAAAAAGAGAACGAGAACTCCTAAGGTGAGTAACTATAGTGGAATCAAGTCTGCATCATTAATGCACACTTGATATCCAGGGGTCAAAGACCAATGCAGGTAAAATGCCTACTATCAGCCTTGTCCCCAGGTGTTTTCCCTCCCATGGCTAAAAGCCTATGTGGAGGTGACCACACCACAGGCAATGACTAGGATCACACCAGGCTCTAGGTGAGCAGGAATCAAGAAGGGATTAGATGTAATTCATCCTAGATCATCAGGGAATAAACTAGAAGGAAGACACAAGGGCCACCAGTCTTCCCCTGTTTTAGCAGTGATATCTGGTGGCAGCCAACAATAACCAAAAATGGGATCATTGAGAGCTTAATAAAGGCACTATTTATAAAGATGGAGGTAGGTTTAAGGAAAACCAAGAAAGATTTAGTAGCCTAGGCTAGCTGGAGACATTTACCTTCACCATCCCTAAAGAAGCAAGAGAAGAAAGCAGTTATCAGAATCCAGAGAGAAGAGCAGAATAAATACCCTGACCTCACTCCATTCCACCCTGCAAAGCTCCCTGATGCTTCCCATTGGCTGAACCCAACCAAAGCCCCAAGTTCATAAAGTCCTTCAGTGTCAGCCACACACACAGAGCAGGGAGGAGATGAATGAAGAGTCCATCTAGAAAAGCAGATGGGAACTAGCCAAGAAACTTTTCACAAGGAAGGGGAAAGGTGCTAAAAGCCATTCACTCTGTGAAATAATTTTTATCTCATGATAAAACAAGACCAACAGGAGATACCAGTCACATCCCCTTTTCACATAATAAAATTGAGCTTAGGGAGGAAAAATAATTTAGTAAAGATTAATTTAAAAAATAAAATAATTAACAGAAAGGAGATCCAGACTCAAATCTTCTTAACAAAAGCCCACACTCTTAGCCACTCTGATACACTGCCTCTAAGAGTTATATTTTAAAACCAGAATTCTCAGACTGCAACAGGACTTGGATATAACCCATTCACATCTTACTGTTCAAAATATTTTTTTCTAAAACTATAACATATGGGCATTTTCACGTAAAACCCTCTATGAGAGAATTATAAACTCTTTATATGAGGACAAGCAGTACAGAAAGTGGTCTATGTTTGGAAATAGTCAACCCAAAATAAGAAATAAATTATTGTTTGAAAGGGTAGGGTTGTTTGTCTCAGTCTGGGCAAAGCTTCAGTTTTCAAAAATCCATGAAGATTAAAATGAGGTCTCAGAAGAAGCCAACATTACTGATTGTATGAAAGCTTAGAAAGCAAGGCTGATTAGGCAAAATTCCATTCTGCAGACTTTATATTCAGTGAGCAGTGGGCAAAAGGGAGGGTTCTTGTCTTTCCTTAGCAACTTATTTTAAAAGGAGTGCATTCACTATCTACTTGACACCAGGGAAAATATCTAGCTCAGAAAGCATAACCACTCCTTCTGTTTCACCAGATTAACAACAGTTTACTCTATTCAGAACTGTCTTCCTGTTCTCCTAATTCACCAGAGATTAATTAACTGCTTGATTCCTCTTCACGCTCATAGCCAAGTATCTCCATGATTTCTACATGTATTTTTATATGTATATATTTCTAGGCAAATCCAGACCTTTTTACAGCGTGTAGTAGGGAAGATCCTAGGTAAAGGGGTGTTTAGCAGACCATTAGGCCAGACACCACAGTCTGACAGAGAAGCACCTCGGCTCAACAGAGTCAAATCTGAAAAATACGAAATATGATAACCTCTTCTCCACCATCTTGGTGTAGACAGATGAGAAGCCAAAAACAGCAATCATGCCAGAAATACGGAAACAAGAAAAAAACGTAAAGCAAAAAAAAAAAAAAAAAAAGACAGGCCCTGTAGCATTTAAGAGATCCTGTTATCGCATCATTGAGCATGTCTTCAAAGCCTGTAGAAACAGGCCAAGTTCTAATTCAGGCCTTGATACTTAGTACAAATTGTGTGTCCAGTTGAGCAAATTTAGTGTCTCTGGAGTCTCAGTTTGTCCAGCTATATAAAGGGGGATCACAATGGCCAAATCACAGGGTGATTATGAGAGTTGCATGAGATCTCCTGCCTCTTTTTTAACCAACCCAAAAGCTTTATAAATAAAACCCAGTTTCCTCTAACTGCAATTTGCCTAAATTAGACTCTAGAAACACCACTGAAAATTTACTTGGGCGGGGGGGGGGGGGGGGGGGGTAAGAACACCCATGGGAAAAAATTAAAATAGCACCAAAATACAGACTTTCCAATGTATTACAAATATTCACTTGTAGTTGAAGATGGAAACAAAATTAGTCTCTTTGTTCTATATGGGCTTCCAGAAGACATCTCATCACTTATCATATACTCTGTCTCGTTTCCTCCTAGATTGCATATGCTTGGAGACAAGCACTTGATCTTTTACTTCTGTAATTCCAGCACATAGCATAAGAGTTGGCACATCCATAGTGCTCAGTAAGTACTTATTGAATGGATAGACAGATGGATGGACACATGAATTATTGCCTTCCTGCCTGTCACAGAGCTGTTTTGGGGATCAAAATATGTATGTGGTATGAGATATGTATGTGGGATGCTTTGGAAATTATAAAGTATTTCAAAAGAGCTCAGTGAACTGTCTTGGTTTCTCAGTCTATATGAAGAAGATGGCAAGTATTTCTCAATATCAGGAAAAAAGATGACTAACAGCCTAATGTTAAGAGAAAGATTTAAAACTTAAAATGTAACATTACTGCTCAACAACATACATTCCTAGCCATGTTCCTAAATAATTAACAAAACTAAAGTTACAAATGTGTCAGTCATGATTTTGTTTAGGAAAACAGAAATCATTCTAGGCATTTTTTTTTTAATTTTTATTTATGATAGTCACAGAGAGAGAGAGAGAGGCAGAGACACAGGCAGAGGGAGAAGCAGGCTCCATGCACCGGGAGCCCGATGTGGGATTCGACCCCGGGTCTCCAGGATCGCGCCCTGGGCCAAAGGCAGGCGCCAAACCGCTGCGCCACCCAGGGATCCCCATTCTAAGCATTTTGAACAAGAAGGGATTTCAGAGTAGAAATTAGAACCTTACAAAGCATTGGAGGGACTCAGGGAATAAAAGTAAGGGAAGGTTGCCACTAGAATTCAGGAAATTGGGAAATGCAGAAATTACAAAAAGTACTCTCAATGATCTCAACTGCAAAGAAAAAAAAGAAAAGAAGAGTTTGGGGGCACCTGAATGGCTCAGTGGTCAAGCATCTGCCTTTGGCTCAGGTCATGATTCCGGGATCCTGGGATCAAGTTCCACATTGGGCTCCCCAATGGGAATCTGCTTCTCCCTCTGCCTATGTCTCTGCCTCTCTCTCTGAATTTTTAAAAAAGAAAGAAAAGAAGAGTTATGTACATAAGCTTCTACTTCAGAGGACAAGCCAGGGCATTTTATGTATATAAATTCCCCCATAGTTTTTAGCAAGTTGTTGCCTCTCACATCCAAATTTACTCTTCAGTGCCTGCTCTATGAAAATGAATCTGAGCCCTTTAAATATTTTTCCTTAGCCTACTGACTAGATGTTTTGTCAGCAGAGGGCACTGGTGAGATTGTGGGAAGAATTTTGCATCTTAGTCTGGTGTGCTTTTTTGATCAGACCTAGCACCTGGCTCCTGCAGCAGAAGCAGCTTTTCCAGCACTACAAAGTCAGCTCCTACAGTATAAATGGTTTCCTCAACTCCCAGCTCCCATGGTGCAGATTACTTGCAGCACTCAGCAGCTAGCTTCCCCTGGAACCTCCTAGGCAGTTTTGTAGCTGTGAACCTTCTGTGAGACACCTCCTCATGAAAAGATTTCCCTGGCACCTAGAGGTCATATTTCTAGCAAATTCCACCAGAAGAACCCACAGCAACCTTTCAACTGTTCAGTGAGCCATGACCACACCTTCTCCAACAAGTTTTGGAGCTCAGTGTCAAAAGGAATGAACTTGTCCTTAGGCACCTGACCTCAGCCATAGGAATAGTGGCTGCTCCATATACTTACTGGCACTATATTATTTAGAAATCTCACACTTGACGGGATGAGCACTGGGTGTTTTTCTGTATGTTGGTAAATTGAACACCAATAAAAGTTAATTAAAAAAATAAAATAAATAAAAAAATTAAAAAATAAAAAGAAATCTTACTTCTTACCAATTCTTCACTACACAATCCGCTGTTATAGTTCGTAATTACTTATATTAAACTTTCCTATTCAAATTGCTATATGGTTTCTTTTCCTTTATTGAACAAGACTAATTTATCCTTCAATAATGTTTTAGTATATTAGTATATAAAATAATTCATTATATGCGATGACTCACTTCCCTTAGTCATCTTGCTGATTTTATTCATGCATTCATTCAGTCAACAAAAATTTATTGAATATCTATCATGTAATATATACTGGGGTTACAAAGTCTTACTTGCCAGGAGCTTCCAAACCAAAGCAAGATCAAGTGTGAGAACAAGTAAAACCAGCTCAAGGCCCATAACCAGCAAAGAAATTAAATCTCCCAACAAAGTCCAGGGCCAGATGGATTCCCAGGGGCATTCTATCAGAAATTTAAAGAAGAATTCATAACTATTCTTGTCAAACTGTTCTAAAAAATAAAACTGGAAGGCAAACTTCCAAACCCATTCTAGGAGGCCAGCATTACCTTAACTCCAAAACCAGATAAAGACTCCACTAAAAAGGAGAATTACAGGCCAATATCCCTAATGAATATGGGTGCAGGGATCCCTGGGTGGCACAGCGGTTCGGCGCGTGCCTTTGGCCCAGGGCGCGATCCTGGAGACCCGGGATCGAATCCCACATCGGGCTCCCGGTGCATGGAGCCTGCTTCTCCCTCTGCCTGTGTCTCTGTCTCTCTCTCTCTCTCTGTGACTATTATAAATAAATAAAAAATAAAAATAAAATAATTAAAAAAAAAAAAAGAATATGGGTGCAAAACTTCTCAATAAAATACTACCAAGTCAAATTCAACAGTACATTAAAAGAATTATCACTATGATCAAGTGAGATTTATTCCTGGGCTGCAAGAGTAGTTTAATATTTGCAAATCAATCAATATGATATACCACATTATTAAAAGAAAGGATAAGAACCATATTCCTATCAATAGATGCAGAAAAAAATTTGACAAAATACAGCATCCTTTCTTGATAAAAAACCCTCACCAAAATAGGGATAGATTAGCATAACCTCAGGATTTTAAAGGCCATAGACAAAAGGCCCACAGCTAATATCGTTCCCAATGGAGAAAAGTGGAAAGCTTTTCCCCTGTGATCATGAACAAGACAAAGAGGTCCACTTTCACCATTACTATTTAACTAAGGAAGTCTTAGCTTCAGCAGTCAGACAACAAAAAGAGATAAACGGCATCCACATTGGCAAGGAAGAAGCCAAACTTTCACTATTTGGAGGTGACCTGATACTCTATGTAGAAATCCCAAAAGACTTCACAAAAAAATTTGCTAGAACTCATGCATGAATTCAGCAGAGTTGCAGGATATAAAATCAATGTGAAGAAATTTGTTGCATATCTATACACCAATAACAAAGCAACAGAAAAAGAAATCAAGGAATCAATCTCATTTGCAATTGTACCAAAAACAATAAGATACCTATGAATAAGCCTAACTAAAGAGGTAAAAATCTGTACTCTGGAAACTATAGAACATTTACGAAAAAAGTTGAAGGGGACACAAAGAAATGGAAAAGCATTCCACGTTCATGGATTAGAAGAACAAACACGGTTAAAATGTCAATGCTACCTAAAGTAATCTGCACATTTAATGCAACCCCTATCATAATACCACCAGCACTTTTCACAGTTAAAACAAACAACCCACTGGGTGATGATGGGCACTGAGGGGGGCACTTAATTGGATGAGCACTGGGTGTTATTCTATATGTTGGCAAATTGAACACCAATAAAAAATAAATTTACAATAAATAAATAAATAAACCCTAAAATTTGTATGGAACCACAAAAGACCCTGAATAGCCAAAACAATCTTGAAAAATAAAAACAAAACTGGAGGCATCATGATTTCAGATTTCAAGCTGTATTACAAATCTGTGATCATCAAGACAGTATGGTACTGGCACAAAAACAGACACATAGATCAATGGAACATAATAAAGAACCCAGAAATGGACTCTCAACTCTATGGTCAACTCATCTTTGACATAGCAGGAAAGAATATCCAATGGAAAAAAGACAGTCTCTTCAACAAGTGGTGTTGAGAAAACTGGACAGCCACATGCAGAAGAATGAAACTGGACCACTTTCTTATACAATACACAACAAATTCAAAATGGATCAAAGACCTGGGACATCTGGGTGGCTCAGTCAGTTAAGCAGTTGACTCTTGATTTTGGCTCAAGTCATGATGTCAGGATCGTGAGCAGAGTCTGCTTAAGATTCTCTCTTTCTCTCTCCCTCTTAAAAACAAACAAACACACAAACAAAAAACAGATGAAAGACCAAAATGTGGGATAGGAAACCATCAAAATCCTAGAGGAGAACACAGACAGAAATCTCTTTGACCTCAGTCATAGCAACTTCTTACTAGACACATTGCCAGAAGGAGGCAAAGGAAACAAAAGCAAAAATGAACTATTGGGACTCCATCCAGTGAAAAAGCTTCTGCACAGCAAAGGAAATAATCAACAAAACTAAAAGGCAGCATATGGAGTGGGAGAAGATATTTGCAAACAACATATCTGATAAAGGGTTAGGATCCAAAATCTATAACGAACAAACTCAACACCCCAAAAACAAATAATCCACTTAAAGAATGGGCAAAAGACATGTATAGACACTTTTCCAAAGAGGACATCCAGATGGCTACAGACACATAAAAAGATGTTCAACATCACTCATCATCAGGAAAATACAAATCAAAACCAAGATGAGATATCACTTCACACCTGTAAGAATGGCTAAAATCAACAACACAAGAAACAACAGGTGTTGGCAAGGATGCAGAGAAAGGGGAACCCTCTTACACTGTTAGTGGAAATGCAAACTGGTGTAGCCATTCTGGAGAACAGTATGGAGGCCCCTCAAAAATTTAAAAACAGAAACTACCCTACAATCCAGCAATTGCACTACTAGGTATTTACCTGAAGGATACAAAAATGCAGATTCAAAAGGGCACATCCACCCAGATGTTTATAGCAGTATTATCAACAATAACCAAACTATGAAAAGAGCCCAAATGTCCATCAATTGATAAAAAGACAAAAAAGATGTGGTATGTGATGTGTGTGTGTGTGTGTATACATATATATATTCATATGTATATGAATATTACTCAGCCATCAAAAAGAATGAAATCTTGGGGTGCCTGGGCAGCTCAGTCAGTTAAACACCCAACCCTTGGTTTTGGCTCAGATCATGATCTTAGGGTTGTGAGATCCAGCTCCACATCAGGCTCCATGCTCCACGCTCAGTACAGAGTCTGCTTGTCCCTCTCCCTCTCCCTCTGCCCCTCCCCTTGCTTATACTCACTCACGCTCTCTCTCTCTCTCTCTCTCTCTCAAATAAATAAATAAAATCTTAAAAAATAAAATAAAATTCCATTTTTAAACTATGGTATAAATGTCACCATCACCTCTTCTCCTCCAGGTGAGGCTACATCATGAGTAGAAGAGTAGAGTGGTGTGGTCGGCTTCTAGAGTACCTTGAACTCTCTCCCTCTTGTGTGCTTAGTAGGGAGGATGAAGAAAGAGAAAAGTATTGCTTATAACTGATGCTCCATGTCTCGTGAAACAAATGGGGCACATTCTTTAGGAACCCTGGAAAGGCCTCTGCACTGCAGGGCTCCTGACGGGAGGTCCAGCCCTAGTCGACTTCTTTTAGATCCCCCTAGTTCTTGCCCCTGATAGTGGTCCCACAGAAGCTTCCTGCTAGAGTCCCACTCCCCAGCAGGCACTCTTTTTGCCCTGGATACCAGCAAACTGCTTCAAGCCACACGATCATCTCTCTCTAGTTTTCCTTTGCCCTGCTCATGTAGGCCCAGGGTTCACCACCAAATCCTAATCTACTGCCTTAGTAGTTTTCCATCTGAGGAATGGGATGCCAGACCCATTTTTGCAGATTCTTCCAATCCTTGAATTCAAATCTCTTCGAGTTGCATCTTCACTTGGCTTAGGGGAAAAGAGAACAAACGTGGGAGAGTCACAGCACTCCCTATCAGGTTAACAACCTATGAACCCCTAAAAATGGTTCATTCTAAAAATGAACCCCTTCTACCTTCCAGGTCATTTAGTACCTAGAACCATACGTTTAGTGGTAATATTTCCAAGTCAGCTCTTCCTAGGAAGGTCCTGGAGTAGCTATTAGGCCCACTTGTTAGCAGCTCTTCTTATACAGTGAAAGACTTAGCATCACTTTCAACCCCAAATGAACCCTATTGATAGTTGTAAGCAGGAAGTCCCCCTCAGCCTCCTGATACACAAAGAAATACCTATTAAAACAGCATAATTTGCACCACAATAGCGATACTCTATGGGTACCTGCCCCAGGTTGAGATGGTTTTTACAGAGTAGGTAATAGCTAAGTAGAGTCCTAAAGGACATGTAGGTTTATCTAAACACCAGGTATGGGAAGAAGGTACCCAAATGAGAGAAAAACTCATATGGAAGTCTGGAGGATAAAGTGTTTTTTTCTCAGGAATTTCAAGTTTTTCCTGCCATAAATATTATCAGCATTTATTATGTGCCAGGCATTGCTGGAGATACAGCAGAAAGCAAAACACCACAAAAATCCTGACGCTCACAGTGCTTATTACCCTGGTAGAAAGGAGGGGACAAGACAGGGAGTAGACAGAGATGAGACTTCAGGGAAAAGGGGACCAGATACAAATGGCCTTGAAGCCTAGCCAAGAAATTTTGGCTTACCTGAGGGCATGGGAATACCACTGATTTTAGGCAGAGGAGAAATGTGATAGATTTACATCATATCACTCTGTTTCAGAGTATATTTTCCTTTGTATTTTCCATAAAAATCCTCTCTATTCATTTTTTAAGGTTAGCACAATCCTCTTGGTGCACCTAACAAAGGTAGCATATGAAAGAATCTCAATCACCAATGTAGGCACAAAAATCCTAACGAGGTTGGAGTCATTAGCTATAAATTCAGAAAAGAATACAGATAGGATCTCATATTACATATAAGTAAAAATAAATTTTAAGTGGGTAAGTGGTTTCAGTATAAAAATAGAATTATAAAAACACTGAAAGAAAAAATAGAAGGATAGTTAATAATCCTGGGGGAGGGGGAGCGACATTTTTAAATATAATACAAAATACTCAGATTTGACTACTAGTAAAAATTTTAAGCATCTAAGAGGCCAATGTGACCATACATAAAATTTGAAATCACAACTATGAAAACAATTACAATGTATATCATGACAAAGGGGCAACATATAAAAAGCTCTCACAAATCAGCATAAAAAAGTTTAATATCACATCCCAAAAAAAAATAAGGACAGAAGATATAAACAAACATTTCTTAATAAAAGAAATATGAATCAGTGTTATGAAACACTTTTAAAAGATGGTTCACATCTAAAAAAAGATGTTTCACATTTAAAAATAAAACCTAAAATTAGATTGTCATTTTTGTTTATGTTCTTTTTTTTTTCAGCTTTATTGATATATACTTTTCTCAAATTTTCTGTTTCACTGTATTGCTGAAGTTTCTTTTTTTTTTTTTTTTTTTTATTGCTGAAGTTTCTTAAGTGGACTACTGATCTCTTCCAGAACTGTATTTGTTCATGGATAGCTATCTAATTGTTGATATTTGTTGGGGCACAGAGGCAGGGGTCTCCTTCATCATCCTAGGATGTCCTGCACTGACTTTTTTGTAATCACATTCAGACTTGTGAATCACACCTTTGAATGCTTGTAATCAACCAAATGCTCTATTTTTTTTTCACAAATTAATACCAAACTGGGTTTTCTCCATTCTATGTTGGTTTAATTGCTCTTTTGAAGCTAAATTCCACATCTTTATGTCCATTACACTCAAATTTCAAAATGATCTTAACAGGTCTGAATTCTGGGCTGAAATGAACAATCATAATTTCCTTTCTGTCATGCCAGGTCTCAATTCCAGGTTATATTTTTATCCTGAGTCATTTTTCTTAAAGATAAACATCTCAGGAACAAAGACAGAAAGTAGATGCAGTCAGATCAAAGGAGGAAACCTCAGCACAATCTATGCATAGGAGAGGGGTTTCTATGCAGGTCGAAGCTGCCCCAAGAGAGACCCAAGCTTGGAGGCTGCAAAAAAGGGTACACAAAGGCAACCAGCCACATGCAACTAGGCTGTTCATTCCACACCACCTATGCTAAGCAGAATGAAGCGGAGGGATGGACGCTTGGATGAAAGAGGCCATATAGTAGTGCCTGAGGTAGCTGGAGAAACCCAGAAGTAACACGGAATCTCACCATCAGATAACTGGATACCAGCATCCTACCAGCACCACATCGTAACTCTCTCTCCATTAGAGGCAATAAAGCATACAACAGGATATCTCAACTATCCAGATGAGTACAGAAGCAATAATGTTCTAATATTTGTAGGAAGCTAAGGGCAGGAAAAGGAGGTATTAAACTCAACAAACAGAACTAACACCCGGGGATCCTTGGGTGGCGCAGCGGTTTAGCCCCTGCCTTTGGCCCAGGGCGCGATCCTGGAGACCCGGGATCGAGTCCCACGTCGGGCTCCCGGTGCATGGGGCCTGCTTCTCCCTCTGCCTATGTCTCTGCCTCTCTCTCTGTGTGTGTGTGTGTGTGTGTGTGTGTGTGACTATCATAAATAAATAAAAATTAAAAAAATAAAAAAATAAAAGAACTAACACCCAAGGAAACAAAGTTAATGGAACAAACAGGTAGAAACATTAAAAAAAGTATTGGGAAAAGAACCAATTAGAGATCTTGGGAAATAATAAAAATAAAAATCACAAGAGATGCAGCTGAGGAGCTATTAATAAGCCAAAAAATTGAGAATGCAGCCCAACTTTTTAAGGGAATTAAAAATATGAAATAAAAGTCAGTGTCATTTCTGCTGCATTCTCTTGGTAAGAAATGACTCACAGTTTGGTTAACCATCCCAGATTCAAGGCAAGGGGACTACACAAAACTGGAAGGAATGACTCCTTGGGAACATCACTGTGACATTCACCTTCATGCTCTTCCATTACTCTGTACGTGCCTCTATTATCACCTGTCACATGATGTTATAATTTACTTGTCAGCCTCCCCATTAGACTATGAGTCATGAGGGCAAGAACCATTTCACTCATCTTTCATAGCCACAGCGGCTGGCTCAAGTTCTAGCACATAGTAGGTACTTACTAAAGGTTTGTGGAATTAAATTATTCTTGTTGCAATCATCCAGAGTACATAGAGTCAGAGTACCTGGCTCTAAAGATAGTTCTGGACGATGTGGGCTATATTTCTAAAGGAAGTACATTAAATCAATTATTTTCAAGGTAAAGGTAACTTCCAGAAGACCTGAAGTAGAACATGTAACTTTCAAGACATTATAGGGAAGGGGGACAAGGAAAATATATTCAATTTAACAAAAGCCTTTTATTTATTTTTTTTAAGATTTTGTTTATTTATTCATGAGATACACAGAGAGAGAGAGAGAGAGGCAGACACAGGCAGAGGGAGAAACAGGCTCCATGCAGGGAGCTCTATGTGGGACTTGATGCCAGGTTTCCAGGATTACACCCTGGGCAGAAGGCAGCGCTAAACCACTAAGCCACCTGGGCTGTCCACAAAAGCCTTTTATATATCTCAGAAATCTACATATAGACAAAACATAATTAATAATATTGCAGATCTAAATAACATAACCATCAGACTTGAACTAAAGATACAAAAAGACAACTTTGCAGTCAACAATTTGTGAGCAAACATACATCACATTTATTAAAACTGTGTATCAGGCCACACAGAAAACCTGAAAATTTTCAAAATGCAAACATCATGCAGATCATATTGTAACACAATTTAAAATTCATAAAACAAAAAAATTGATAGTCACTTTCCACCTACCCCTCCACCAAAAAATCTATCTACATAAAAATGTGAAATCTTAACATGGGTACACATGAAAAGATATTCAACATCACCCATCATCAGGGAAATACAAATCAAAACTACAATGAGATATCACCTCACACCTGTCAGAATGGCTAAATTTCACAACACAAGAAACAACTGGTGTTAGCAAGGATGCAGAGAAAGGGGAACTCTCTTATGCTGTTGGTGGGAATGCAACTGGTGCCACCACTCTGGAGAACAGCATGGAGTTTCCTTGAAAAATTAAAGATAGAACTAATCTACAATTTTCCCAAAGTATATAAAAATCAGATTCAAAGGGATCCATCACCCCAAGGTTTATAGCAGCATTATCAACAATAACCAAACTATGGAGAGAGTCCAAATGTCCATTGACAAATGAATGGATAAAGATGTGATATATATGGCCATCAAAAAATGGAATTTTGTCATTTGCAAGGATGTGAATACAGCTAGAGTGTATTATTCTAAGTGAAATAAGTCAGTCAAAGAAAGACAAATACCATATGATTTCACTCATGTGTGAAATTTAGTAAACAAAAGAGACGAACATGTGAGAAGGGGGAAAAAGAGAGAGGTAGAGAAGGGGAGGCAAATTATAAAGAGACTCAACAATAGAGAACAAACAGAAGGTTGATTGAAAGAGGCGGGTGCGGGGTAGGCTAGATGGATGATGGGTATTAAAGAGGGTACTTGTTATAATGAGCATTGGGGGTTGTATATAAGTGGTGAATCACTGAATTCTGCTCCAGAAACCAATATTTCAGTTCTATGTTAATGACCTAAAATTTAAATAAAAAATAAGTTCAGTAGGAATTTTTTTAATGTATGGGTAAGAGAAGAAATAAATTAGAAATTATAAACCTAATAGAACACTAACCATAAAAAAATATAAAAGATAATCAAATTTCTCCTCCCTGAAATTGTATCAGGTCCATTTGATTTTATAGGTGGGTTCTGTCAAACCTTCAGGGCTATAATTCCCAAGTTACATAAACAA
Source organism: Vulpes vulpes (assembly GCF_048418805.1). Lineage (NCBI taxonomy): Eukaryota > Metazoa > Chordata > Mammalia > Carnivora > Canidae > Vulpes > Vulpes vulpes. Next base: position 70,352,342 of record NC_132790.1, read on the forward strand.
GCCCAGATCACAGATAATGGTAAAAAGATTTTTAATTGTTATAATGAAGTTAGCATAATACTGATATCAAAACCAAAAAAAGAGGGGCATCTGGGTGGCTCAGTCAGGTGAGTGTCCAACTCTTGACCTCAGCTCAGGTCTTGATCTCAAGGTCATGAGTTCAAGCTCTGCATTGGGCTCTACACTGGGTTTGGAGCCTAGTCTACTTAAAAAACACACAGAAAAAGAATATACAAGGAAAAAAAGCATAGGCCTATCTCATGTATGAACATACATGCACAATGCTTACATAGGAGAATATTTAAATAATGGAAAAATATGACTGATTCCAGGAATTCAATGTTAAATCACAGTTTTTAAATTTCATATACTGAATGACATTAACAGATTAAAGAAGAAAACACACATATACATTTCAATAGATGATAGAAAAGTTGGTGATAAAAGTTAACATCCAATGCTTTTTTAAAAAATAAAGTTTCCATTTATTTACTTGAGAGAGAGAGAGCATGAGATGCGGGAGAGAGAGAGAGAGAGAGAGCGTGAGATGGGGGAGGGTTAAAGGGAGAAGCAGACTCCCCACTGAGTGGGGACCCTGATGCAGGGTTTGATCCTGGGACTCTAGGATCATGACCTGAGCCAAAGGCAGATGCTTAACCCACTAAGCCACCCAGGTTCCCCCAACCAATGCTTTAAAAAAAAAATTAGAAGCTAGAACAGAAGGAAACATCAAACCCAAAGCAAATGTTATACTTGATATTGAAAATAAGAAGCTTTCCCATTCAAATCAGGCATATTTCAAGGATGCCTTCTATCACTGCTACTGTTTACAACTATGCTAGAGGACCTAGCCAATTCAATAATTAATGTAAAAGAAAAAACTCTCTAGGTATTATAATTATATAACATGAAAAATCTTGAGAATTAACTGACCGAAACTTGCAACAAGGTAGCTGAATACAAGATCAAAAATATACAAAAATTAACAGCTCTACTATAAACCAATAATAACAAATTGGGGGAAAAAAGAATATCCCATATACAATAGCAATGAAAACTATTATCACCATAAATAAACAAGAAATGTATACTACCTCCATAAAGAGACCTATAAAAATTTTCTAAACTTACTGCATAAAAACTGTCCTTAATATATCTCCCCAAATTAATTTATAAATTCAAAGAAATCCCAATTAAAAATGCTCAGATTTTCATAGAGAAAGGCATACCAATCCTAAAATTTATTAGCATAAAAAAATGTCCAAGAATAGACAATCTTGAAAGAGAGCATTATAAGGGCATTTGTCATACTAATTGTCAAATATATATTATAAATCTTTTAGTAAAATGTTTAAGTGGGGCATTAGAGCAGAAATAGACAAATAGATTAATGGTACAAAAAGAGAAAAACCAGGACACCTGGGTGGCTCAGCCGTTAAAGTGCCTGCCTTCAGCTCAAGGCATGATCCCAGGATCAAGTCCCGCATCAGGCTTGCTGCATGGAGCCTGCTTCTTCCCTCTGCCTATGTCTCTGCCTTTCTCTCTCTCTCTCTCTCTCTCTCTCTCTCTCTCTGTGTGTCTCTCATGTGTAAATAAATAAAATCTTTTAAAAAAATTCTGAACGTACCTACATGTATAATACGGATTTGGTACATGATCATTTAAATGTGGTATATTAAATGGTTGGACAGAAAATAAAGTATGCAATAAATAATTTTGAGAACAACTATCAATTTGGAAGAAAGTAATTAGACTTCCTGCCATTCACAAAAATAAAGTCCATGTGGATCAGAGTTTAAAAGTTAAAAAAAAAACATGAAAAAGAAGAAAATTTAGAGTGTGTTTATAATCTTGAATTTAAAATGACTCTTTTAAACAAGATTTTTAGATAAGTAATAAAATCTAAATTACTAAGTGAAATAAGTAAGCAAAATATCAGGTGATCTCACTTATACATGAAAAAAAATTTTTTTAATGTTCATAAATACAGAGAGCAGATTGGTTGTTGCCAGAGACAGGAGCTGAGGAATGAGTGAAATGGGCAGAGAATGTCAAAAGGCACAAACTTCCAGTTATAAAATGGATAAATTATGGAACTTTGATGTACAGCATGTAACTATAATTAATAATACTGTATTGCATATTTGAAAATTGCTGAAAGAATAAATTTTTAAAAGCCCTTATCACACAAAAAAGATTTTTGTAACTATGTATAGTGACAGATGGTAGATTTATGTGATGATCATTTCATAGTATATACAAATATCACATCATTATGTTGTATACCTGAAACTAGCACAATGCTATATATCAGTTATACTACAATAAAAAATAAAACTTGCGGTAGCCCTGGTGGCGCAGCGGTTTAGCGCCGCCTGCAGCCCAGGGCGTGATCCTGGAGACCCTGGATCGAGTCCCACGTCGGGCTCTCTGCATGGAGCCTGCTTCTCCCTCTGCCTGTGTCTCTGCCTCTCTCTCTCTGTCTCTATGAATAAATAAATAAAGTCTTTAAAAAATAAAATAAATAAATAAATAAAACTTGGAAAGTAAAATGTTAATAAATTTAGCTACATAGAAACTACATTTCTATAACACAAAAACACCATAATTAACTTTAAAAAGAAACAGACTATAGAAACTATTCATAATATTTATTAAAAAAAAAAAAAAGAGGGGCACCTGAGTGGCTCAGCATCTGCCTTTGGCTGAGGTCATAATCTCAGGGTCCTGGAACTGAGCCCCATCAGGCCCCCTTCTCAGTGGGGAGCCCGCTTCTCCCTCTCCCCACTCTCCCCACTGCTCATGTTCTCTTGCTGTCTCTCTCTCTCAAATAAATAAATAAAATCTTTTTTTTTAATGAGTAATATTCAGAATACACTAAGGACTTCTATAGATAAATAAAATGAACAATCTACTAGAAAAATGAAAAATGAACAGTTTGTAGAAGTAGAGCAACAAAGGAAAAACAACCATATAAAAATGCATTGAATTTCACTAGCAGTCAGTAAAATGCAAGCTAAATAACAATGAGAACCCATTTGAGGCCTAGCAAAATTCAAAAAGTTTTATAATATCAAATGTTAAAAGAAGATGGGGCAAAACTCACAACTCTAGTGATGGTACAGACTGTTGTTGAGGCCATTTTGCAAAATGCACTGATATTTGAGATGTATTTATCTTTTGATCCAGCAATTCCATTATTCAGTATCTACACCGGAAAAGCACTGGCTTCTCCACAAAACGGCAGAAATAAAGAGAATCATCAGAACTCTGTGGTAGAGGAAACACTGGACATTATTCCCCTATTGCCTCCTCTAAGGTAAGCAAAAAGGAGAAATAGTTAAATAGCAAGAGAAAAAAGAGGGATCCCTGGGTGGCACAGCGGTTTGGTGCCTGCCTTTGGCCTAGGGCCTGATCCCAGGGACCCCGGATCGAGTCCCGTGTTGGGCTCCTGATGCATGGAGCCTGCTTCTCTCTCTCTCAGTGTGTGCCTATCATGAATAAATAAAACAAAAAAAATTTTGGGGATCCCTGGGTGGCGCAGCGGTTTGGCGCCTGCCTTTGGCCCAGGGCGCGATCCTGGAGACCCGGGATCGAATCCCACATCAGGCTCCCAGTGCATGGAGCCTGCTTCTCCCTCCGCCTGTGTCTCTGCCTCTCTCTCTTTCTCTGTGACTATCATAAATAAATAAAAAATTAAAAAAAAAAAACATTTAAAAAAAAAAGAAGAAGAAGAAGGACAGGAGGGAGGTTTCTTGTTTAATATGAGGTTAAAAGCATAAAGCAAATTTCAGAATATATGTGGTGTGATACCATGTTTATAAAAACAAAAACTATATATTTTTATATGTCCATATATTATGTAAATGCATTTTTAAAAGATCCATAAAGGAGATACCTCATTAATAACGGAATATTATTCAACCATGAGAAAGAAATCCTACCATGTGCTACAACATGGATGGACCTTAAGAGCATTATGCTAAATGAAATAAGCTAGACCAAGAAAGACAAATATTGTATGGTATCACTTACAAGTGGAATCTTTTGATTTTTTTAAGATTTTATTTATTTATTCATGAAAGACACAGAGAGAGAGAGGCAGAGACACAGGCAGAGGGAGAAGCAGGCTCCCCACAGGGATCCCAATACAGGACTTGATCCCAGGACCCCAGGACCATGACCTGAACCAAAGCCAGATGCTCAACCACTGAGCCACTCAGGTACCCCTACATGTGGCAACTTAAAAAAAGGTTGACAGGGGCTAGAGGATAGGGTAAACAGGGAAATATTGGTAAAAGAGTGTGAATTTTCAATCATTAGATATAGGGTCTGAACATTGAACATAAAACATGGTGATAATAGTTAATAACACTGTATCGTATAATTGAAATTTGCTAACAGAACTTAAACATTGTACCAAAAAAAATTTTTTAAGAGAATAATTTTCTTACTCTGATTCAAAGTTATTTTATGTTAGATTGATGTACCACCTAAAATTATCTCCCACACCACCAGTGAAACATGTCCTTTAGTAAAGAAATTCTATGGTAAAAATAAATAATAGAGAGATGGATTGATGGATAGATAGACAGATAGAAAAAGAAAGTAATAAACAGTGCAGCCCCAATGGCTTAGTGGTTTAACCCCGCCTTCAGCCCAGGGCGTGATCCTGGAGACCGGGGATTGAGTCCAGCGTCAGGCTCCCTGCATGGAGCCTGCTTCTCCCTCTGTATGTGTTGTGTCTCTGCCTCTCTCTCCCTCTCTCTCTCTCTCTCTGTTTCTAATAAATAAATAAAATCTTTTTTAAAAAATATAATAAACAGATAAATGGTACACTAGCCTGGTAACACTCATCACCTCTGGGAGACAGTCAGGAGTAATTTTAGCTTTATCAGCTGAAATACATACATATACAATGAGACTATCTTCTTCTATAACTTGTGTAATTTTTTAAACTTTTAAAAAAATAACAAATAAAACTGTTTTAGGGACAAGGATAGAGCTCTCTGACATGCTGCCAGAAAACTTCCTATAGGCTGTCCCATTAATGTTTCATATGATGATATCTTTTATATATATAGAGAGAGAGTATGTGTGTGTGTGCATGCAAGCAGGGAGGAGGGAGAGAGAGAGAGAGAGAGAGAATGGGGCTTGATCCCAAGACCCCAAGATCATAATCTGAGCTGAAATCAAGAGTCAGGTACTTAACTGACTGAGCCCCCCAGGCATCCCTATGGTATCTATTTTAAGCCAGATATGCCACCATTATTTTGGTCCTCATACTTACCTCAGGAAGATTCTAGAATCATAGACTGGTAAAAGACCATCCAGGTGGAAAAAAACTTTCATTATGTGCTAGGTGCTGTCCTAGAAAGGTTTTTTTTCTCTCATTTTAACAGTCTTTATTTAAAGTCATGTATAAGATTACTTTGCCCTTGGATCTTCTCACTTGTTTCTTCCTTATATTTGCTCTTTTCCTTTCCTACTTGATGAAATTTGGCTTTATGTTCAAGGATCTTCTCGTGGTCTCTGTCCAGTTTTAGTCTAGTGATAACCATTTTGTGAAGGTGAATGCCACATGGGCAGTTGTGCCATTTGCCTTCTCTCACTATACTCATTTGATGTAGACCGTATATTTCTTCCTGTAAACCTGGACTACTTTGCCAATTTGCTGACATTTATAGTGTCCTCTCACAACCTGTACTTCCGCATCCTTTCAGAGGGACATGGATCAAACATTGTACTTCTTTGGAAAGAGGGGAAGACGTAACCTTCCTGTGAATGTGAGACAGTGCACTGAAATGCCTTTTACAGTTCGTGCTCCGGTTGGAAGTCACAAAGGAATTGAACTTCATTTTGGCTGCTGGGACTTCAGCAATGGTCTCAAAAGGGCCTAGGAACTTTTTTAAGATTTATTTATCTGAGAGAGAAGGAGAGTGGCAGGAGGGACTGAGGGATACAGAGAATCCTCAAGAATGCTCCCCGCTGAGCACAGAACCTGATGTGGGATCTGCTTGATCCCAAGACCCTGAAATAATGACCTGAGCTGAAACCAAGAGCCACCCATTCAGCCAACTGAGCCACCCAGGTACTCCATAGGGCCTAGGAATTTTCATGAGTTACTGACTCTAACCTCACAACAGGTCTAAGAGATAAGCATTATTTTTTGTATTTTACACATGAGAAAATAAAATCCAGAGAGGTGAAGCAACTTGTCTAAAATCACAGTTGGCCCATCAGGGGTTATTCAAATCCAGCTCTTTGATTTCCAAAATCTATTCCACTCCTCCTATAACAGGCCACTTCCTGTTCTAACACTGAAAATGAAGATCCTTAGTTAAATTGCTCCCAGGCCAAAGAACTTAATCTGGGTAGAGAGAATCAAATATGGCAGCATGGACATGATGATGTGCCTTGTAGATGTCTCTTCAAAGACGGACTCACTGCCCAGCTGCCAAGAATGCCTCAGGCCACCAGACCCTTCAGGTATTGCCACAGCTGCTGCAGAAAGGCTGCTGTCACTAGCTTACCTCCCCAGGAAGCAGAGTCCAAGATGGAGTGTTGAAAAGGCAGGATGTATATTAGGAAGTGCTTTTGGGATCAACGGCTATGGAAGGGATAACACAAAGGAAGAATTCAAGCAGTTCCAACAACCGTGGCCAACCCCACAGGGAGCTCTGGAGTTGAGATGGCCCAGTAGATTTGTCCCCTGTAGAGCTAACATGGCCTAGGCTTCATGTCATCCATCATTGCATGTGGGCCACCAAAGGAGGGCATAACTGTGAGCTGAGATAACACATGAAGGGGATGACAACTGAAGGCTAGCTGCCAACAGCAACTGGAGCAACAAATCTTTCTTTGAAGGGGGATTTGGGTGGCACCTCACCATGTACATCACAGACTAAAAGTCTGTATAAGGGACAGTTAAATCTCAGTCCTGCCCCTTCCTGACCCCTGCAGAGGAAGAATGTTCTAACTTCTGGAGGAATGTCCTACAGAGGCTCCAGATTCTGAAACATCAGGAATATTGGAGAGTTAAGGTGAGGTGCTAAATTAAAAGTTGTCCATAGGAGTGCTTGGGTGGCTCAGTCCTTTAAGTATCTGACTCTCGATTTCGGCTCAGGTCATAATCTTAGGATCATTCGATGGAGCCCTGCATTGGGCCTCACACTTAGTAAGGAATAGGGAATCTGCTTGAGACTCTCTCTGCCTCTGCCCCACTCCCTCTGCTCGTCCTCCCTCTAAAATAAATTTTTTTGAAGCAATGAATTTAGTGAAATGTTGCCTCCCAAGTGGTAAGAGCTCTTCCCAGCTCCTTTTCCCAGCCAAGCTCACAGAACTCCCATAACCATGACAGAGAAGCCTTCAAAGCACAGGATAGACAGATCCTTCTCAGTAGAAACCGCACAGCTCCAGAGTAAAGATATTCAGATACTAAAATCTCAGGATCTCCCACCGCAAAAGTCAGCTTACCACTCAATCACCGTATGATGGAGGCCAGCAGTGAACAAGCCTGCTCCCCTACCACACACACATACACACACATACATACACACACACTTCTGGCAGTTTTCAGCATCTCTCTTCATTCTAACAGACCCATGGCTCAACAATACCTGACATTTAAAGAAGCCTTGAACATAAAACAGAGAGCAAAGCAAATAAATAGTAAAAGGAACTGGAAGAAAGTGAGCCACATAGAACGTTTTAAAAAGCAACTTGTAGAAAAACACTTAAAATGAAAACACACAGAGTCATAGGAGACATTGTCACATCCACAAACCAAATGCAGGCTGCTATTTTTAAAAAGCAACAAGAACAAGAAAGAGAAAGAGCCCTTGGTAGCTAAAATTGTGATCGTCACAATTGAAAATTTAACAGGAAAAAAAAAAAAGAAAAAGAAAATTTAACAGGAAGTTTAGAAAAGTCAACAAAAGAGATACCCCAGATGATAAGTAGAAGGAAAGGACATAAAATAAGCAAGAAGCAAAGAAGAGAGTAAGAGAATTAGAGTTTCAGTCTGTGAGATTCACTATCCACATATGTGGAGTTCCAGAAATAAAGACGGAGGTGGGGGAATAATGGGAAAAAGAACTTTAAAAATCAAAAAGAAGAAAACTTCCAGAGCTGGAATCTGTGACTTTCTGGATAGAAAACAGCCATTTATTGGCTAAAATTGACAACTTGGGAAACGAGATGTTCTCAAGGGTGTGGAAAAAGGGGAATCCTCTTACACTGTTGGTGGGAATGCTAACTGGTGCATCCAGTCTGGAAAACACCATGGAGTTGCCTCAAAAAGTTAAAAATAGAGCTATCCTACAATCCAGCAATTGCACTACTAGGTATTTACCCAAAAGATACAAAAATACAGATTCAAAGATGCATATGCACCCCAACTTTTATAGCAGCATTATCAACAATAGCCAAACTATGGAGAGAGCCCAAATATCCATTGACTGATGAATGAATAAAGAAGATGTGGTATGTACACACACACACACACACACACACACACACACACAAAGGGATATTACTCAGCCATCAAAAAGGATGAAATCTTGCCATTTGCAATGACATGGATGGAACTAAAGGGTAGTATGCTGAGCAAAACAAGTCAGTCAGAGAAAGACAAATACCATATGATTTCACTCAAATGAGGAATTTAAGAAACAAAACAGATGAACATAGGGGAAAGGAAGGAAAAATAAAATAAGAAAAACATATAGGGAGGCAAGCCATAAAAAATTACTAAATATGGAGAACAAACTGAAGGTTGATGGAAGAAGGTGGATAGAGGATGAGCTAGATGGGTGATGGGAATTCAAGAAGGTATTCGTTGTGATGAGCACTGGGTATTGTATGTAAGTGATGAATCACTAAATTCTACTTCTGAAACTAATACTATATTATATGTTAACTAACTTAGATTTAAATAAAATCTTGGAAGAAAAAAGAAAGAAAGAAAATAGTCATTTATAACCCACCACAATAAAATTTACAAGATTCAAAAAAAACTAACTAACTAACTAACTAAATAAATAAATAAATAAATAAAATTTACAAGATACACCCCACAATAAGTCATTGAGGAATTTCAGAACACCAGGAATAAAGATGAGATTTCAAAAGCTTCCAGAGAGAAATGGAGGAAAATAATCAGAGAAGAAGAAAGCACAGAATCCAGGAAACAGAGAACCCAAAAGAGAAGAGAGGAGGGCAAACTTCTAAGAGTAAAAAAAGTCCCAAAAGGACAGCAGGCCCTGAAGTACAGAGTCCAGAATTGAGCAGAAAGGTGGACTCCAGGAGGGAGGTCTGGGGAGGCAGGGGAATGGAATTTGTAAATTATCTGCCAAAGGATGTGGGATAGATTAGCAAGAGGTACGAAGAAAACTAAGCAAAATAAATGGATGCGATCAACAACTCTGGAAAAAGTTAAAGGAAAGGAACTGTAATCTTAGTTCAGTACTTGGTTCAGCATAAACAATCTGTACATGTACACAATCTGTACATAGCTGTTGAAATGGGGCAAATGCAACAGAACGCATTGGGTGAGGTATGTCTTACCCCGGGCTTGTCTCTCCCAATTTCTGCCATCCTCTAGTTGGCAGATTTGTTTAGGCTTTGTAGGACTTCACAAGTAGCTGATCTGCTGATTGTATAAATATAACATGTTTGTCTTCTTCACGTTCTTTTGAGGTTTTATTCTTTACAAACTTCTTTTTGTATTGAGAAAAATAAGCAAAGCATCTTTGACCAAAGTTCTTGCACCAGGCAAAGGAATCTAAGCATAGCTTAGTGACCCCTCTTCTTGAAGTGTAGGAGGGTCTCAAACCATTCTTTCTTCTGTGTTCCCCTTCCCCTGTTTCCTATTTTGGGCCAGATCTTCTGCCCTAAAAACTTGACTCTTATCCTAGCTCCACTTCTCTCTTCCCCCAAAAGGCCCATACACATACATATTTAATTTGTGGGGTGTCTTAACAACCCTTAAATGATTTGTGCAAAAACTCCTGAAGAAGCTAAGAACACTCCATCCCTGGTTCTCAATCTCCTGTGTCAAGACCATTCTTTGATGTGATTCAACTAATACATTTATATTTGGATGGATCAACCCTACTTTAATCTCTAATCCTAGGATAGAAGCAAAAGCAGTGAGAGGGCCTTCCATGTAGAAAGCAGGGGTCAAGCGGCACCTGAGTGGCTCAGTCAGTTAAGCATCTTCCTTTAGCTCAGGTCATGATCTGGGGTCCTGGGATGGAACTCCACATCAGGTGGCCACAGATTGTTTAATAAGTGATGGACAGATGTAGCTCCATGCATGTTTACTGCTAGAAACTAAAGCTTCTGGTAAAATCTTGAATGTATTGGAGGGAGGGGCTTGGAAGGGAGGGTAGAAAAGTGTATACCTCTCTGTTCTTAACCTGACCCCTCCTCTCATTTCTGAACTGCAGGAGACCGAGCCCTCTTGGACTTTAGTGACCCCAAGGAATTCTTATTCGATGGTTGATTTTGCTGTGCCAGGTACTTCCTTTCCCATTTGCTAACATTTTGTAACACACATGCTACCTTTTTCCCTTCTCTTTACCCTGGAAAAATACAATGAATAAATAAAAACTTACTGGTACTGAAAAAAATTCCATTCACTATAGCAACAAAAATTATAAAATGCCTAAGAACAGACTTGAAAAGAAATGCACAGGGGCACTTGGGTGGCTCAGATGGTTAAGTGTCTGCCTTCAGCTCAGGTCATGATCTCTGGGTTCTGGATGGAGCCCTGCATCAGGCTTCTGGCTCAGCGGGGAGTCTGCTTCTCCTTCTTCCTCTGCCTCTCCCCCTTGCATATGCACTAGCTTGCTCTCTCTCTCTCTCTCAAATGAATAAATAAAATCTTTTTTAAAAATGTATAAAACTCATATGAATAAAACTGTAAAAATTTTCTCCAGATGACAAAATGCGATCTGAATAAAGGGAGAGATATTCCATGTCCCTGACTGTGACGATTCATTATTGTAAAATTCATTATTTCCTTCCTACATTAACCCATAAATTCTCAAAGCAAACACACTAAAACCCCAATATGATTCCTTAATGAAATTTGACAAACTGATTGATTATAAGTACCTTCTGAATGAGAAAATATTCAATAATAGTCAAGAAATGCTCTAAAGAAAAGAACAACACATGAGACTTAATCCACCAGGTATCAAAAGATTTTTAAGGTGTCATTGGTGCAATAAGAGACAAACAGATGAAAGAGAACAGGAAATTGTAAAAGAGACTCATGAATCAGAATACATTTAGATAAAAATGTTTTTATCCAGTGGGGAGGGGCACCTCCATTAAGCATCTGATTCTTGATTTCGCCTCAGGTTGTGATCTCAAGATTGTGCAGTCTAGCCCTACATCTAGCTTCTAGCTCTGCACTCAGTACGAAATCTTCTTCCTTTTTTTTTTTAATTTTATTTATTTATTCATGAGAGACACAGAAAGAGAGGCAGAGACATAGGCAGAGGGAGAAGTAGGCTCCCTGTGGGGAACCTGATGCAGGACTCGATCCCAGGACCCCAAGATCACGCCCTCAGCCAAAGGCAGATGCTCAACCACTGAGCCACCCAAGCGTCCCAGTACAAAGTCTTCTTGTGACTCTCCCTTTTCTCTCCCTCTTCCTCTGTCCCAGCCCTGCCCCATTCTCTCTCAAAAATAAATAAATAAATCTTAAAAAAAAAAAAAGTAGGGAAAAGAAGGATTACTTATGAAATGTTTTAGGGACAACTGGACACTCATTTAGAAAATATTTAAGTTGGATCCCTACTTGACACAAATCCATATTTAAGATCTAGTCATAAGAGCAAAAAGAAATATTTTCTGTGGTCGCAGAGCTAACAGGCAAGAAAACAGATATTAAGTCAAAGAACCATGCAGATAAATAAAAATTACTATTGTTGTAAGGGCTACAAAAAAAAAAAGCATTACTTTCTGTTATGAAAACTCAAGAGTCGGAATTAGTTTAGGAAAGTCAAGATAGTCTTCTCTGAAAAGGAACTGAAGAAAGAACAGAAATTTATTCAGCTAAGAGTTGGAAGGCAACACACGTAAGAAACGACATAGCTATACAAAGGCTTGTGGAGAAGAATGTATGGAGCATTCAAAGAAGCAGGGGTGCATAGGACGCCTGGGTGGCTCAGTGGTTGAACATCTGCCTTTGGCTCAGGTCATGATCTCAAGGTCCTAGGATCAAGTCCCGCATTGAGCTCCCCAAGGAGAGCCTGCTTCTCCCTCTGCCTAGGTCTCTGCCTCTCTCTGTCTCTTGTGAATAAATAAATAAAATCTTAAGAAAAAGAAGAAGAAGAAGCAGGGGTGCACTAGTAGGACTAGAATTTAGAAAAGAGAAGGGAGGGATGCCTGGGTGGCTCAGCGGTTGAGTGTCTGCCTTTGGCTCAGGGCATGATCCTGGAGTCCCGGGATTGAGTGCCCCATCAGGCTTCCTGCATGGAGTCTCTTTCTCCCTCTGCCTATGTCTCTGCCTCTGTCTCTCTATGTCTCTCATGAATAAATAAATAAAATCTTTTAAAAAAGAAAAAGAAAGAAAGAAAGAGAAAGAAAAGAAAGAGAAAGGAAAGAAAGAAAGAAAAAGAAAGAAAGAAAGAAAGAAAGAAAGAAAGAAAGAAAGAAAGAAAGAAAGAAAGAAAGAGAGGCCTGATCCTTCAGGGCCTTAGAGGTCACATTAAAGATTCTGGTCCCTGTCCTACAACAATGGAATTCCTTAAAAGTTGTAGCCAGGAGAATGACAAAGGAGGAGATTTGGGTTTTGAAAAGATCACCTCTGGCTGCAAGGTAGAAAAATGGATTTGCCAAGAGACTATATTGGGTCAGGGGATAAGTGCAATGTGGGCAGCAGAAGGATCCATACAAAAAATATTATTTGTTTGGACTAGATTGGTAGCAATGAAAATAGAAAGTGGTGGGCTGATTAAAGACCTATTTAAAAGGTAAAATGGGGGTACCTGGGTGGCTCAGTCAGTTAAGCCTCTGCCATCGGCTCAGGTCATGATCCCAGAATACTGGGATAGAGCCCAGAATTGGGCTCCTTCTCCCTGTCCTCCCCACTCGTGCTCTCACTATCTTTGTCACAATCTCTGTCTCTCTCTCTCCAATAAATAAATAAAATCTTTAAAATAAATAAATGAATAAATAAAAATTAATAAAAGGTAATGAGTTGACGGAGGACTGGATACAGAGAGTGAGAGAAAAGGAGGTGTCAGGAATGGGTGGATGGTTGTATCAGTGACATAAAGAGCACAGGACAAGTTTGGTGCTAGGGAAATCACAAAATCAGGTTTGGACATGCAGAGTTTGAGGCATCTTGAGATGCATATAGGGAGCTACCAAGTAGGTAGCGTAGAACCTCAGGGAAAATATCCCCTTGTCACTTTTTCAACAGAACGTGAAATAGAACACTGTAGCCAACCAACCCCACAGACTGACTGACTCACCACAGCTGAAGTTCCTTGCTCACTCACCAACCAGTCCAAAGCAGGGTGTGAGCAACTCCCATTCATAATGTAATGCAGGGACCCCACTTTCTCCCCACTTACAGCCAGTGCCCTCCCTCCCAAGTCCTCTGCTTCCAGGCAGACAGGGAAGAGTGGAAAACACACCGTAACCACCTTAGCCAGGTGGTGATACACACCACACATTACATATCACATCTCACTGTGTTCCACTGGTGACAATAGAACCCCTGACCGAGCAGCTACTTCCTGGTGTGGTGCTGCCAGATAAAACACAGGATGCATAGTTAAATTTGAGTTTGGGGGGGGGGGTCATTTTTTTAGTATGTCGCAAATATTGTACCTGAAATTGAAATTTAACTAGGTAACCTGTTTTTCATTACTGCTTGCTCTCTTACTAAACCTAGCAAACCTATCCCAGGGACAATCCTATCTATGACAGAGGATCACACATTTTGATGGAGAGTCAGTCATTTCAGCCACAGGATACAAATGACTTGAAGCAGATTTGGGGCAGGCCATGCATGGTTTATAGCAACTTGTCCTTGAGTTTGAAAGGCCAGGGAAGAGGAACCTTTAGAAATAGAGGATGAATGAGGAGCACTCTTAGCAAACCTTAAAGTCAAAAAATGCAAATCAATGTAATTTATTCATTCAGCCAACAGGCATTTATGAGCACTTACTATGTTCTAAGTGCCATGCTAGGGACTGAAGATACTTAGATATTTCTAATCCATGACCTAAAAAATCTCACAGTCTTGGGAGTTGGGGTGGGGACATAAATAAGCAGGTGAAGGTATAGCACTTAGGTTTAACTGTAGGAATCCAAAAAGTTTCCCAAAGGATGGAATGCTGGTTGAACCAAGACGTACAAGTGTGGCAAGTAGGAATCCATTGAATGAAGCTGTGCAGATTGTAACAATCACCCATGCAATAGTAAGTGGTACAGGACAGAAACTCACACTGGAAACAACCAGAAAACTGGACGAAATATATGAAACTATTGACATCAGCCAGAGCAAGATGTAATCTCTGAGAGAAAGGAAATAAACAAGGTGAACCCTCCCTACAACTGACCCAGTTTTCTGCCTGGAGACAATTTCTGGAATTTGGCACAGGGAAGGGAACCCAGGCAGAACCTCGCAGACTCACTGGAGTTAAGGATATAAATATAGGCCCTTGGGGAGGCTAAAATAGCTGGAATTTATATGAAGAAATAGTTTTCAAGAAATCTGCATGGGGGTCTGCTGAAGTCTTCAGCTGAATAATCTGCAAATACTTTGATAAAGCTCCACAAAACCAAAAACAGGACAACTGCCAAGTAGTTATCAGCCAAACAATTCCCAGAGCCCATTTAGGGCTGGGAGATGTTTTGAGGTCCCCCACCCAAGCCAGAGTGGAGAGGACTCATTGAACACAGAGCATTCAAAGCAACCCCAGAACTGTTGTGCCTTAGTAGCAGGGTAAAGGGTACTCTAGACCATCCTAACAAAGCTTAAAAACAAGCACAGAAAGGATTAACTGAGGGCAACTGGGTGGCTCAGTTAAGCTTCCAACTCTTGATTTCGGCTCAGGTCATGATCTCAGAGTGGTGAGACTGAACCCTGCGTCAGGCTCCCCGCTCAGCACAGAGTTGGCTTGAGATTCACTCTCTCCCTCTCCCTCTGCCCCTCCCCAGTCTCATGCTCAATAAACAAACAAACAAATTAATTAATTAATAAATTAATAAATTAATAAATTAATAAAATCTTTAAAAAAAAAGATCAACCCATCTGCAAGTTGAGTGCCTACCAAAACAAACATCAACACTCTATTTAGACAACAGATCTAAACACCCAACAAAATATCATTTATATTGTAAACATCTAAAAATTGCTAGACATGAAAAGAAGCAGGAAAATGTGACCCACATCCAGGAGAAAGATTAGTCAGAAGAAACAGACTCAGAAATAACAAGGATAATGGAATTGCCAAGTGAAGAAGGTATGTGGGAAGCAGATGGACTTCCAAGAGAGTAATTGGAATACACGGAGCTTCTGGACAACTTACCTGGAAAATGTTTAGTTCCTTTTGATTGCCCTGGTGAGAACAGATTATTTGTGGCAGACACCCACTATCATCAGAGGGTCTGGATGACCTGAGGCAAATGTAGAGGTAGGCTTCATTTGGAGAAATCTAGAAGACTCACATAGATCTTGCCTACTGTCAAATAGAATGGCTTTCTTCCTTTCCCACCAAGGCACTCCAAGTTCCCTGGGACGAGTTAGAATCTGAGTGTCTCTATTCTCACTCATTTCCAAGATGATTTTGGATTAAACACTTACATTTCTTTGTTTTCTAAGATTTTATTTATTTGTTTGAGAGAGAGAGAGAACACAAGCAGGGGCAAAAGGAGAGGGAGAAGCAGACTCCCCGATCAACTGGGAGTAGAGACCTCAACTGGGGCTCTTCTCCAGGACCCTGAGATCATGACCAGCCTAGCCAAAGGCAGCCGCTTAACCACAGACTGAGCCACCCAGGTGCCCCAACACTTGCATTTCTAAAGAAAGGAAAAGGAGTTCAGCTTTAAAGGGCACTTACTATGTGCCAGATACTACACTAGGTACTCTAACATGTACTATTTCACTTAGTCCTTATACTAGCCTGAGAGACTGATACTTATCTCCTTAGAAATGGAAACTCTTACGTGCAGAGATTAAGTAGTTTGCTTGTGGTCAATCATGTAAAGGCCAGTTTGAACTGAAATCTGCAAAAATTCAATAAATCAAACTTCGATTTGAATGGGGGCTTTGAAGCCCCCTTGTGCAATGCAGTCTGTGCTGTCAAACACAACCTGAGTCCACATTCCAGTTCTGCCACTTACTTGCTAGCTGTTTGCCTTTGGAAAGTTTCCCAGCTCTGCAAGACTCCGGTTCTACGTATGTTGAGCGGGAAGAGCAAATCACACGTTTTAGGATCATAAGGAAGGTTAAGTGAGATTAAAAATGTAAAGAACGCAGAATAGAACCAGGCACATAGTAGGTATACAGCAAATATCTGCACACTCTGTCCTCATTCTGTTAATTCAATATTTGATCTGAGCTTATAGCACATTTGGGGGGTGGGGAGGGAGGGCATGCGAAGCTACAACAAAATCAAATTTAAAAACTTTGAGCAAATGTCTAAAATGGTAGTTCTCAAAGTGAGGTCCCCGGACCAGGAGAATCAAAACACCAC
Organism: Vulpes vulpes; assembly: GCF_048418805.1. Lineage (NCBI taxonomy): Eukaryota > Metazoa > Chordata > Mammalia > Carnivora > Canidae > Vulpes > Vulpes vulpes. The sequence goes on from NC_132790.1 coordinate 70,369,069, forward strand.
CCAGAATTTGTTAGAAATTCACATTTTCTGACCCCACTCCAGCCCCACTGAATCAGAAACTCTGAGTTAGCGCCCAGCCGTCTGTGCTTTAAGGAGTCCTCAGGTGATGTGGATGCACACTGAAGTTTCAGAACCACGTGTCTCAAAGTTTTGCCATCGCATTCATTTAACTCCAATATTGCATAGACTGTGGTTAGATCCTCAAAAACCATATAACAATTGCTGTCTTTTGGTTTTTATGCATTGTTTTCATATTACTCTAATGTATTCTGCTGATTAAACCTCCTTTAGGAAAAGTAAACCAAAAATAAATAAGAAGAAAGAAAGAAAGGAAAGGAAAGAAAGAAAGAAAGAGAAAGAAAGAAAGAAAGAAAGAAAGAAAGAAAGAAAGAAAGAAGAAAGAAAGAAAGAAAGAAAGAAAGAAAGAAAGAAAGAAAGAAAGAAAAAGAAAGAAAGGTAAACCAAGTGAAATGATGTTGCATTAAACCCCTTAATATTTATTTGATACAAAAAGATACATGTTGAGAAGTGCTTGAGAAGTCATTTTAATGGTCAACTGGAGGAAGTGAGGATTAAATTGGGAGCATTTTTCCTAATCTCAGGAAGAGGTAAATCCAACCAATTTCACAGAGTTCTTTTTCCCTTTTAATTAGGTGTTCCTGCCCCAATCCCTTTCACTAAAACTAGGTTCCTAACTCATCTATTCTGTTTTTCCAGCTTTAAAATCTGGACAACAATGAAGCAGTATCCATTCAGAAATCACACACATGTCATTAGGTGCAAAAGTTTATGTGCTCAAAGATCTCAAAACACTGAAAGCTACAGAAAAGAACGGGATGTGGGCTGGGCAGCTGAAACCAATTATGCAGGAAATTTGGCATCTAAAGTAAACGGTACATCTGAATACTTAGAATGATTCTCAATTATATTAAAGTAGTTTTAATTTTTTCCAATTGCTACACTACTTCTCCACATCCCTCTCCCAAGGCTCTACTCGTCCATGCTTGCTGGCAGATGATTTCAATTGTTTTCTATTTTCTTAATCTTCTCTATTATCTCCGCTGGGGCTTTTTTTCTCCTTCCTCATTTCATGATTTTTTTTTTTTCTTACAAGGCACTCAAGCAGCGTCTGAGGCTTCTACAAACGCAGGGAGTTTTTTCTTCCTGTCCTTGAAGCGACAGCTTGTCTTTCCCCTGAAGTGTCTTTGTCGCAATGCCTGATAAACTGTTTATTTTTCCTAACAGCTTTCCTTTTTTGCCTGAAAAACAAACATTAACGAAAAAAGTCCTTTCCTTAAATTGACACTTTTTATGCAATCCCTGGTGCTAGAGCGCCGCCTGCTGAGCAAGTGAGGATTAGCAGGTCACATCACTTTTGGTTTAGCAGAGGATAAAATAATTGGGTTGCAGTGGCCATTTCCTCATCTTGGGTACAGATTCTTCAGGAACAAGTGTAATGTTCTTAAGAGTCCCTCCCCCTCACTATCCTGCAGAAGTTACTGAACATTACCCCTAACAGAACTACACCACAGTTTAAAGAAACTTTTAACCACCATCTACCAAATACTTAAAATGTCCTGTGTGGAATAGAATTGCCCACCATGGGGATGGGGCCTTTCTCTGAACCAGCTAATGATATGGAACCTCTGACCCTATGTAGCAGGCTATTTCCCCCATTGCAGAGAGCCCAGATTATTCCACAGCCTTTCTTATAATAAGCTGAAGTCAGCTTTCTGTAATCTTCATAGCTTTAATCTGCAATTCCCAATTCCTCTTCTAAGATGCCACAAGATTTAGTTACTTTTCCACATATGAGCCCTTTAAATGTTGGAAATATGCTACCGTGTTCCCCTAAACATTCAAAACGCTGCTTACTCCCCCAATAAATATAACCCAGAAAAATCTGATTTTTGTGTACAGCTTGTTATGGACTAAATGTTTGTGTCCATCAAAATTCATATGTTGAAGTCATATCCGCCCCTCCCTGGTGATGTTTGGGGGTGGGGCCTTGGGAGGTAATTAGGTTTAGATGAGGTCATGAGGGTAGGATCCTCATGATGGTATTAGTGCCCTTCTAGGAAGCAGTAAGAGAGCTTTCTCTCCCCAACCCCCTACCTATCTCTCAATCTTGACCCCCTGCCCACCTAGAAAACAGAATCCAAAAGACAGGAGGAGATCCTTCACCAGAACCTGACCATGCTGTACCCTGACCTCAGACTTACTAGCCTCTGGACGGTGAGAAATAAATTTCTGTTCCTTAAGCAACCCAGTCTATGTTTTTTTGTTATGAAGTGATCCTACTCTACACAGTACTGTTATGTCTTGCCGTAGTCCATGGCATATTCTATACACTACAGGTTTTATATCCAAGTAGTTACATTTTCAAGTGAACTAATAAGATGTCGCTATAGCTGAGACACAGAAGCAAAATTTTATATACATGTGTGTGTATACACACAGGCACACACACAAACATGTATACAAACGTATGTGTATATATACATGTATATGCCACAATAGTTTTTGGGAAAAGCTCCTCACCAGCTGTTAACTTGCCATCTCCACTGAACTCAAAATTCTCATTTTCAGGGCTTCTCTGTTACTCTAACTCATTCATGATAGCTGGCTTCTCAGAAACTTATAGCCTTGGAAATTTTCCTGCTAGTTGGCCCATTCTCCAAAAATACAAACCCAATGCAGTAGATCAAAAAAAGTGACCACAAATTCTTTTCCTTCTTGTACCTATGCCCTAGCAATGTGACATTGTAGTTCCTTCCATTAAGAAGTGGAGTCTTTTTCTTGACTTCCGGGCTGGCCTTGAGATTTTGTCTGATGGAAATGATATTGTACAAATTCAGAACCTATGTCTCAAGAGGATTTGTATATTCCAGATTTCACTCGTGGGACACAAAGTTGCCATGTGAATGAGCCTAAAATGGCATGCTGAAAGATAGGGGAGCACAGGGAGAAAGGTCTCAGTCATCTGGGCCAACCAAGCTGAATCCAGTACAGGCATAACCCAGAGATACTACAGGTTTGGTCACAGACCACCACAAAAAAGTGAATAGTGCAATAAAGCAAATCAAATAGATTTTTTTTTTTTTTGGTGTCCCAGTGCATATAAAAGTTCTGTTTACACTGCACTGTAGTCTATTAAGTCTGCAATAGCATTATGTCTAGGAAACAATGTACATACCTTAATTTAAAAATATTTTATTGCTAAAAAATGCTAACCATCATCTGAGCTCTCAGCAAGTCATAATCTTTTTGTTGGTGGCTGCTGACTGATCAGGGTGATGGTTGCCAGAGGGTGGGGTGGCTGTGGTAATTTCTTAAAATAAGACAAAAATGAAGTTTGCCACATCGATTGACTCTTCCTTTCACTTGAACACTTAGATACCATTGTAGGGTTATTAATTGACCTAATTCCAATATTGTTGAGTCTCAGGAAATAGGGAGGCCAGAGGAGAGGGAGAACGTGAGGGAAACAGCTGGTCGGTAAAACAGTCAGAACACAGACAATATTTATCTATTAGGTTCATCATTATATGGGTGTAGTTCATGGAACTCCAAAACAATTACAATAGTAACATCAAAGATCAGTGATCACAGATCACCACAACAAATATAATAATGATGAAAAAGCTTATAATATTGCAAGAGTCCCCAAAATGTGACACAGAGACACTAAGTGAGCAAATGCTGTCAGAAAAATGGCACCAAAAGACATGCTTGGCTCAGGGTTGACACAAAGCTTCAATTTGTAAAAAAACACATTACTTGCAAAGCACAATAAAATGAGGTGTTCCTGCATAAGCCAATCAAACCAGTCAAACCACCAACTGACCAGATACATGAGCGAACCAAGCCACAATCAACCAAGCCCAGCCTAGACTAGATCTTCCCAGCTAAGCCCAACCCAAACTGAAGAATGACCTTCAGAATCATGAGCTAAATAAAGACCTATGATGCTATATGTAACTACAACATCACTGATAGTGCATTGTAGCCATAAATAATTAACTTTAATCTAATCAAGTCCTTAGATATAATTTCCAGTTCACAGGAAATACACAGGATAAAGGAACAAGCTAACTTCTATTTGGCAATGAGGCAGGTATATATAAATAAGCACATGCATATGCACACTCCACACACTTATTAATTTACAATCTTACTTAGTTTTTTAAGTAAAGAAATGCCCTGAGAATTTTGGCTGCACATTTTCCCAGCAGTTCTCCTTAGTGTGCTTAAAAACGAAATCAGTCTTTCAAAAAAGATTTTATTTAGGGGCACCTGGGTGGCTTAGTGGTTGAGCATCTGCCTTTGGCTCAGGTCATGATCCCAGGATCCTGGGATCAAGTCCTGCATCAGGCTTCCCCTGGGGAGCCTGCTTCTCCCTCTACCTATGCCTCTGCCTCTCTTACGATGTCTCTCATGAATAAATAAATAAAAATAAACAAATAAAAAATAAATAAATAAATAAAATTCTTTTTTAAATTGCATTTATTTATTTATTTGACAGAAAGAGAGCACACACAAGTAGGGGGAACTGCAGAGGGAGAAGGAGAAGCAGGCTCCTTGCTGAGCAAGGAGCCCCATGTAGGACTGGATCCCAGGGCCCTAGGATCATGACCTGAGCCAAAGGCAGACACTTAATCGACTGACCCACCCAGGTGCCCCCTAAATTAGTTCTTTTAAAAAAGATCAATCCATTATCCCAGCACGGTTTATAGTGTTCTATAAACAGAAGACATAAGTTGTATTTCAAAGATCCTGAGGAATGTTGAAGTCTGGCCACTTTAGAACGTGTGATGAAGATTTATCTATAAGCAGTCCCTGAATTGATCACTTTTCAGTTAAATTTTTTTTTTTCAGTTAAATTTTTTTAAGGACCATTTTAACAGTCACTCTCTGAAACCTAGTCATACAGTCTCTATGACTCACAAAGAGTCAGGGAAAACCACCAGACTAACCATTTTTTATCTCAAAATTTTTATTCTCCTTGACATAAAGTAAGACTATTATCAACTTCAGGTTGATTATTATTGACTTCAAGTAATAAATCAATCTCGGTGTTTGAACTAGAAATGCATGAATATGACAGGAGTTTGGGTTTGTTTGGTGTCAGGAATAGTTCAGAGTTTTGAAATTCTTTCTAACTAATATTACATATTTTAAAAAACCAAAACAATATTTTCTTAAGGCTTTTCTCCTTCATTTATAAATCCAAGTGTATTATCAAGGAAAATGGAATCCATGTGCTGTTGAATGTATTTACGGTCCATTCATTACAGTGCATTACACTGTACAACACTGACATTCTCTTTCATAGGAGTTATTTAAAGGTTCATATGATTCTGAGGCTAAAATTCAGAGAAATTTCTTCTCTCAGTGCCTCAAAGACTCCCAGAATTTGTAAACCATACTCAACTGGAATATCAAGGGTTTTTCTTTAGATTTTTAATTTATTTGACAGAGAGAGAGAGCACAAGCAGAAGTTGCAGCGGACGGAGAGGGAGAAGCAGCCCAGAGACACAGAGGAGGGAGCCTGATGTGGGGCTCCATTCCAGGACCTCAAGATCACGACCTGAGCCAAAGGCAGACACTTAACTGACTGAACCATGTAGGCACCCCAGAACATCAAATTCTTAAGAGTTTTTGTACAAATTTAATATTCACACAATGGAAAGATTTCCAGATTAAACAAGTCATTCTCCTTCTTTCCTTTGTCCTTGATTCTAACTGCTTTGGATAAGGAGAATGAAAAGGTTTCTCTATGAAGCAGCAGTCAATACAGTCTTACAACTGAATAGAACAGGATTACACTGGAGGTTTCCAAAGGCAAGAAAAGGCACAGTATAGGGATCCCTGGGTGGCGCAGCAGTTTACCGCCTGCCTTTGGCCCAGGGCGTGATCCTGGAGACCCGGGATCGAATCCCACGTTGGGCTCCTGGTGCATGGAGCCTGCTTCTCCCTCTCCCTCTGCCTATGTCTCTGCCTCTCTCTCTCTCTCTGTGTGTATGTGATGACTATCATAAATAAATAAATTAATTAATTAATTTTTAAAAAAAAAAAGAAAGAAAAGGCACAGTATGAGTGCAAAGGGGCTACCAGACTCTTCACAAGCCCTCTTCCAAATATCTCCCAGTATTGCAGACGGCAGATGGGGAACTATTAATGGCACCACTGTGGGGAAAATGCTAATGTGAGCTCAGGTGAATATTTTTACCTCCCTGGGCTTCCAATGACTTCTCTGGAAAATGGTAAGTTACCCTTGACCCAAAAAGTGTTATGTGAGCCATTTCCTCAATAGCATTAGTTTCCTGGATAAGTGTTCCAGTTACTATTATTGCAGAACAAAGTAGTCTGAATGTAAAAGTGTTAAACAATCATTTTCATTTTCTCATAGATTCTGTGGGTCAGGAATTCAGGCAGTGCCTGACTGGACAGTTCTTCTTGGGGGTTGCAGTCGGATATTGGCTGAAGGTTCAACTAGGCTAGACATCCTAGATGATTCACTCACATGGCTGGGAGCTGACTGGGAGCACTTACTTGGGAGCTCAGCTGGGGCTGCTGATGACACATGGCCTCTGCACCATGGCAGTCTCAAAGCAACTGGACTTCTTTCATAGCAGATCAAAGCTCCAAAAGCAAGTGTCCCAGCAAGAGGCGGAATTTGCATGGCTTTTTATGATCTAAACTTGGAAGTCACATAGAACACTTTTATCATATCCTCTTAGTCAAAACAGTCCTGAGCCTGTCTGACTGTATTCAAGAGAAAAAAGCCATAGATCCCCATCTCTCAATGGAAAATGTGTCAAGAGTTGGCAGATGAGGGGATCCCTGGGTGGCTCAGTGGTTTAGCGCCTGCCTCTGGCCCAGAGCACAATCCTGGAGTCCCGGTATCGAGTCCCACATCAGTCAGGCTCCCTGCATGGAGCCTGCTTCTCCCTCTGCCTGTGTCTCTGCCTCTCTCTCCCCCTATGTCTATCATAAATAAATAAATAAATAAATAAATAAATAAATAAATAAATAGATAGATAGATAGATAGATAGAATTTGCAGATGAGGTTTTAAAATCACCATAATAACCATGAACACTCACATAGAATGAGACACTATTGCTGCCCTGGCCTGAGTTCACCTACAACTGCACAGGGACAATTCTCGTGATTGCTGGCAGCTGTCCACTTCAGGGCCCCAGGTCTTTCTTTGTTTCTCAGCCTGAGAGCTTTCTCTGTAGGTGGGAAGGAGCAAAGCCCTCAGGGGCAACCCTCAACCAGTAATAGAGTCAGTGGACAAATACTCAGCTTCCTTATCCCTTGGCAGGACAGTTCTGAGGTAAAGTCAGGTGGTGCCCAACATGACAGAGAGCCACTTAGCCTCAGCAGCAGCCAGCTCATTAACACCACTCTGTAAACTTTCTTCCCTTCTTTTTCCAGTACTCCCTCCCTCACCTCTGCTTCCTGGCATCGATTCCAGCATCTGACTTCCTGTCATCCAGCCTGCCTTTGCAGGACCCAAACTAAAATACCCATTACGTGTGTCCTATTGAGAGAAAAGTCTGGGAACTATTGCAACAGGTGACCTCCTCTGTCTAAATTCCTGCTATTATTATCATCATAAATTTGGTTAACTGGGAAGGTCTGGGATTGCCCTGAGTGCTCAAAGAAGTCCTAGGGTAAAGCCAAAACTGCCCCAATGCCTGGGTGGGTAACTGTTTCATCCATTAGTGGATCCCATTTTCCCCAGGAAATGAAGTACTTCCTACATCAAAATAGAAGGTCCCTCCTTGTCCCTTAAAGGTAGCCATAAAAGGGAAACCTTGGTGGCTCAGTTGGTTAAGCATCTGACTCCTGATTTTGGCTCAGGTCTTGATCTCAAGGTCATGAGATCAAACTGCAAATCCGGGTCTGAGCTGGGTGTGAAGTCTGCTTAAGATTCTCTCTCTCCCTCCCTCTCTACCCCTCCCCTTTCCTCTCTCCCTCTCTTAAAAAAAAAAAAAAAAAAAATGGGCAGCCCGGGAAGCTCAGCAGTTTAGCACCTGCTTCAGCCCAGGGCCTGATCCTGGAGACCCGGGATCAAGTCCCACATCAGGCTCCCTGCATGGAGCTTGCTTCCCCCTCTGCCATGTGTCTCTGCTTCTCTCTGTGTGTGTGTCTCTCATGAATAAATAAATAAAATCTTTAAAAAAAAAAGTCATAAAAATCAGCACTAAATGATGGCCTACAGCCTGAAAAGAAATTAAACAAGATTGAAAATAAATACATCCCAGTAAAATCTAAACTTTCAGAGCCAGCAAACTTCAGGCAATTGTAATTTCAGCAGCTAAGGGTAGGTTTTATTTTATTCTTCAACTTCTCAATTGTACCTCCTGGGAATAGTACAACCCAGGCTTGAGATATGCTCTCAAATTCACTTATCAGATGAATCAGCCTTCCCTTGGTTCTCAAGATATTGTATAATTAGCTTTGTAACATAATGCATACAGTGGCTATGGGCAAAGCTCAGAGGAACAAGAAAATTCATTTAGAGCAGTTGCCAGAGTTCCAGTGTTTCCTCAAGCTTAGCCAGTTAATTCTACTTCTGGGCATAACCAAGAATGGGTGCCCAGGTCTGCCAGACTTTTCTGGCTTCCTTAAGTTGGAAATGTGTCGAGAATCACCTTCAGTTTCTTCGGAGCGTTCTTTTGCTAACCCACCCAAATGAAAGAAGGGCGGTTGCAAAAATGACAGAAGGCTGTCATTTGTCAAACCTTGTATTGAAGGAGGAATTTAACTACATAGATGCCAACCATCCCCACACCTCCTTAACTCCCATAGTTTGTCACTAACAAAGGTAACAAAACAGCATGGGACACAGCAACGTGGTTGTTTTCTTGAAAGAACTCCAGAGGCCAAATTATACAATTTCTAACACTGGGCTATTCAGGGGCCTGGTAAACACAGAAACCACAAGAGGGGAGGGAAGGGAAAAGAAGCGGGGGCAGGATGTCTGCTCTAATTCCGCATTCACTCTGCTGTGCTCTGTTTTATAACAATGTCAGCTCTATGGAATAAAACCAAATGTGGTTTCTGTGTCTTTAAGGCCCAGGCAATTTGGGCAATGGATAGGTTGCCATGGCAACTTGTAATTCTACTGTCTACTAAATTGAAAAGCAACAATAGAAAATCCCTAGCAAATAAAGTGGGATACCTCTCAATGACAATTATCTGTTTATCACAGTCTGGTTTTGAGTTCTTCAAAATACAAACACCTAGAATCCTTTGCTATGTTTAATTGAAGCAGGGCAATTTTTTTTTTCTTTTCTTTTCAAAAGCTCTCAGGCAGAAAGGAAGAAAACAAACAAACAAACAAGTTTCTGAGAGAGTTTAGATATCAAGCATCTTCTGTTGCCCCCAGAAGAATGTTCCCACTATACACACACACAAAAGGAGAAAGCAGGATTAAGCGACTCAAAAATCTATAGAAATGTGAGGTAGGTAGTAGAACCTCAGCCAGTAAGGGTCTTACATCAGACCTACTTGGAAAAAGGCCTGAGACCATAAGAAGCTTTGAGATATGTACTTTGCACATATACACACACAAAAGTGTTTTAGGATTATAACCCCAATAAAACATCAAAAAGTTCTTCCATCCACAGTCAATTTAAATTTAGTGAAAGACTGTTGGGCATCTTGTAAGACACTAGAGCTACAAAAACAAGGAAGACTCATTCTCTGACCTCCAATAAACTCATAATGGGGTACTAGGGAGAAAGGCACATAAATTATATGACCATTTTTCCCAAGTGCTGTGGGCTGAATGGTGTCCTATGGTTTAGTCCTAATACACGGTACCTCAGAATGTAACCATATTTAATGGCCTAAATAAAGCAAAGTCATTAGGGTCAGCACTAATCCAATCAGACCAGTGTCCTTATAAGAAGAAGATATTTGGACACAGACATGCACAGAGGGAAGAGGATGTGAAGACACAAGAACACAGCCATCTACAAGCCAAGGAGAGAGGCCTAGAACAGAGCCTTCTCCTGTGGCCCTCAGAAGGAAACAACCCTGCCAACTTTGATCTCAGACTCCCAGCCTCCAGAACTGTGAGAAATTTCTGGTTTTTGCCACCTGGTCTGTGGCACTTTGTTATAGCTGCCCTAGCAAACAACTACCTAAGCTATATTCTTCTAGAGTAGTGGTTCTCAATCTTTCAGCTGCACCAGAGTCCCCTGGAGGACTTATAAAAACACCGTTGGATCCATTCCCAAAGATTCTGATCCAGGAGGTCTGGGGAGAGACCATAGAATCTGCATTTCTCATTAAGTTCCCAGGTGATGCTGATGCTACTGGTCTGAGAACTACTGTTCTAGGAGGTACAGATTATATCAAATCCTAACAGACTTAAGTCAAGAGGCCTCTTTCTCCCTCTTTCCTGAATCTAAAGTGGAAAGGATTCTAACCTGAACTTCATACCCAGGTACAGTCACAGGTGAGCTTACCCCATATACTGCAATCATAAAAGCTAAATCTTGCAGAGATCCTAAACACTAAGACACAATAACCCTGTCCACTACTAAAATACAGCCATAAATGAGTGCTGGGTTCTGATAAATTAGACCAGTAATGCTCCCTTCCTGAGAAGTTAGGCAGATGTATGAGGGATGGAAGGGTTCTCTTCCATGCAGTCAAAAGCAGAAAATAGGGGAGAGTGGACAAAAGTATTTCCCTCTCTTGCTCACCCTACAACCCAGGCCACTAGCCCCCTGCCCTAGAATCACACTTTAGAGGTTCCAAGCCTAACACAATATGATGAGCCCTGGGTTTATACTTTATTTTGGCAAATTGAATTTAAATTTTAAAAAAAAGTATGGCCAGGTATGCCTAGAATCCATATCCCCATTCCAGATCATGCTCCAGTATCTGAACTCCCTACCCAAATGACCTCGGGCCTGCACAAGGTTCTGTCCTTCATCCTTCCACAGCCAGACCACATTGTCAGTATGCACAGCACTTGGCCCAAGGGATGGTAAAAAAGAGAGGATGAATAGAGGTTGAACCTAGGAGCTGGAGTGTCCATGAGCATGTGTGAAAGGCTCAGCAGGGTACTGGTACCTGGGGCAGAAAGAGTCCTAATCTGTAGCATTTACTGATTTCTATAGTATCAATATTCCTACAGTGGCCAATTTCAAAATACCAATATGAAGTCAACTGGCTCACAAAATTCCTGGAGGGATAAAAACAGTCCTTCATACTATGGAACAAAGGCAGGAGTAGAAAAAAAGACAAGGGCAAGCTGATGATCCTCATTTGTATTCTTGTCCTGGCCCTACATATATTAAAGGTAAGCCAAGGGCATCATCCCTATATCAACTAAGATTTGCTGTATCACCACTTATAGTGGCCATCAGTGCTAAGCTCACCAAAGACCCATCCTCCCTAAACAGTATTCCTTTCAAAAGATAATATACTTTGCCTACCCAAAAGCCATTCCCCAGCCCTTGTTCTCTCCAGAAGCCTGCTGCTCTCTGCAGCCTCTCTCTTCAGAGGCTGAAAAATAGTACATACTTCCTTTCCAAGCTCCCTTGGAGCATGAGACACAATCTGGCCAATGGCAGCTGAGTGGCGAAGTCTGCTGGAGCCTCCTGAGAAAGGTATCTCCCTAATAAACAAGAAGAAGGCCTCTGCTATTCTCTGGGCATAGTCCTTCTATTGTGGTGCCTAACAGTGGCACCCGCCATCTTGCAACCATGAGAGAAAACATTACAAATATGCATTGGATGACAAAGAAGGATCTGAAGCTACTGGGTTGGTTTTTTAAATGAATTGTGGTAAAATACATATAACATGGAATTTACCACCTTAACCATTTTTAAGTGTACAGTTGTGTTTAAGTACAATCACATTGTCAATGCAACAAATCCCCAGAAGTTTTTCATCTTGCAAAGCTGAAACTCTGACTCATTACCCACCTCCTCCACCATCCCCAGGCAACCACCATGCTGTTTTCTTCTCTAGGTACTCCATGAGTGGAATCATATAGTATTTGTTTTTTCTGGAGTACTTCACTTGCCATAAGGTTTATCCATGTTGTACATGTGTCAGAATTTCCTTCCTTTTTAATTTTGAATAATATGCCAATTGTAGGTATATACTACATGTTGTGTATCCATCAACGGACACTTGGGTTCTTCCATCATTTGGCTATTATGAATAATGCTGCTATAATGTAGATATACAATTTTCTCTTCAAGACTACTTTCAATTCTATACCTAGATCTATAGGTATATAGATCTATACCTAGAAGTGGAATTGCTGGGTTCTATGGTAACTCTATTTTTAATTTTTTTCTATTTTTAATTATTTAAGGAAGCACCACACTGTTTTTCACAAAACTATACCATTTCACATTCCCACCAAGAGTGCACAATTGTTCCAATTTTTCCACATCCTCACCAGCACTTGTTATTTTCTGTTGTCTTGGGGATTTTTGTTTGTTCACTTGATAAGGGCCAATCTAAGGGTATGAAGTGAGCTCTTGGGTTCTTCAATGGCATTTGTTGCTACTGAACCAGCCTGGAGGGATCCCTGGGTGGCGCAGCGGTTTGGCGCCTGCCTTTGGCCCAGGGCGCGATCCTGGAGACCCGGGATCGAATCCCACATCGGGCTCCCGGTGCATGGAGCCTGCTTCTCCCTCTGCCTGTGTCTCTGCTTCTCTCTCTCTCTGTGTGTGACTATCATAAATAAATTAAAAAAAAAAAATTTGAACCAGCCTGGAATTGCCCTGCCTCCAGAAGTCTTATGCAGGAAATAAGTAATAAATATCCCTATTGTTGAACTCCCCTTTTACATAGGTCTTAAGCATATTCTAATTGATGAGCTGGTTTTTCTATAAGAACTCGAGCCAGAACAAATTAAATTTAATTCTCTGTTTCTAATGCTTTCCATCATATGCTGCTTCTCGTACTCATGGAACTAACAAGTTCTACCCCAAGGTCAAGTCATGATATGGTGCAACAGTAAATACAAAGGAGTATTCATAATGGCTTTATCCATAATAACCAAAAACTGGAAAGAACCCAGGTATCCACTGACAGGATAAATCAACTGTGATGCATCCATATAGAGGAATACTACTTAGCATAAAAAGAACAAAATCATGATGAATAAACCTCAAAACACTATGCTGAGTGAAGAAGTCTTCTATAAGAGGGTATATATGGCAATGATACCATTTATATAAAGCTATAGAACAAGTTAATCTAATCTATGGTGGAAAAAGTCAGAATAGCTATTGCCTCTGAGGGGTAGGGATTGCCTAGAAAGGGGCATGAGAGAACTGTCTGTGATGATGGTAAAGTTCTATATCTCAGTTGTGTTTTGGGTTACACAGTGAGAGCGCATTTGTGAAAGTAAAGTGGCAGATATACCTACTGACTTGTACATTTCCTGGTCTATAAATTGCATATCAAAATAATAAACTATAAATTAATATTTAACTCTAGTAAATTACATACAAGATGAAAATTCAGGGAGTTTATTGAGGACAGCAATTTACTTTGAAATGGATTTTTAAAAATCCCAGATAGACTGATGGAAGAACAGATAGCTGTTGTGAATTACAGAGATAGCTATAATTCACAAATATAATAAAATGTTACTGTGGCAGATGTCTGTATGTTTACCATAAAATTCTTTTGATTTGCCAGCTAAGAGTGTTGGAAAGTAACAACTGGTAGAAGCTTGGTTTTATATGGTAAAAACTTTCCTGACTGGGCGGCTGGGTAGCAATGGTTGAGCATCTGCCTTTGGCTCAGGGCGTGATCCCCGGGTCCCGGGATCCAGTCCCACATCGGGCTCCCCACAGGGAGCCTGCTTCTCCCTCTGCCTATGTCTCTGCCTCTGTGTGTTTCTCATTAATAAATAAAAATCTTTTTAAAAAAATTTTTTTTTCCTGACTACCTTGAGGGTTGGAGGATTTAGGGGAAGAGACAAGAGAGTCATCAACTACAAAAAAATTTTATACTCTTCCATACTTCAACTATAAAAATTTACATTTTTGTTATGATCAAAAACCAGGAAGAACTGCCATGCAGGAAGTCAGGAAATCAGTTTCAGTTGCCCCTTCCACTGGGCAGTGGGAACCTTAGGAGATATGAAATTCCTAGACATGACCACTCCTCCCCCAGCATACTTCCTGTCCCTGACCTTGAGCAGTGACTTTGACCTAAAGGTATGGTGAGCACTAAGCACTGAGGCACACATGAGGGAGCAGGAAGTCACACCACAAGGATCATGGACAGATGGCCAGCAGGGTGCAATGTCACACCAGGTTAGGCAAGTGTGAGGTTAGGCAAGTTGTTCAGTTGCAGGAACCATGTTTCTTCGTCTCCCCTCACCTCATCCCCCACAAAACAAATTTTTCACTCTGGCTTTTTCTTTTACCTCTGCTATTTATATAGCATCATATCACAAATGTTAGCCCTGGAAGGGATGTGGGAGGGCATACAGTTAAAATTCCTTCACTTTACAGAGAGGAGCTGAACCCAAAGATGAAGGGATCTTCACAATGAGAAAGGTATCCTCAATCTTCAGTAATGGTGAGAATATTCAAAACTCAAAGACATGGAATTTTTCCTGCCCTTTCAGGTATTTATGTTATTTCTACTATCAAAGAGATTGAGCCCATTATCCCTGCCCCTTGTGACAGATGTACACCTTGAACAATGATACCATCCACTGGAATACCAGGACCTTCCTCGTATGTAACAGCAATGTCTTCCTTGGCTGCAGGGAGATACATTCCAAGACTCCCAGTGGATGCCTGAAACCGTGGAAATACCAAGCCCTAGATCTATCACGATTTTCCTATACATACAAACCTATGATAAAGCTCAATAATAAATTAGGCACAATAAGAGATTAACAATAATTCTAAGAACAATATAACAATATACTATAATAAAAGTTATATGAATGTGTGCTCTCAAAATACCTTACTGTGCTGTATTCACCCTTCTCCATGCGCTAACAGGAGATACAAAACGCCTACATGAGGAAACAACGTGAGGTCAAGGTCATGGCACTGTGGGGGAGCACTGGGCTCCTACTTCCGGACATAGACGGGGCTAAGGGCAGGTCACTGGAACCACAGAAAGCCAAACCGTGGGTAAGGGAGACTACTGTATTCTTAAGTCTTGGAAATGGGATACGAACCTGGTCATCTTTTGTTCCTTGTTCCTCAGCTTCTCCTGAGGAAGTTACCGGAAATCAGTAGTATCTGAAGGTTGTGGTCATCCCACAGTCTTAACTGTCAGAGTAGTTCCCCGTTGAGAAAGGCCTGAATCGGGAACTGCCACTTCACTTCAGTCCCTACATGCCGGTGAGACACCAAGCCACACAGGCTGACCCAGGGAGAGCCTCCTCCAGGGCCCTGTGCTTACTTTCCCCAGCCCCCCAGAACTCTCCTTTCTCTTCTTCTTTGTCATTTTCTAAGGAAAGAAAATCTCCTTATGTCTGTGTAGGACATTACTGAAGAGTTTTTAAATACATCTCATTTAGTCTTACAATCACTTTAAGTAGTTTACACTTCTTATGTAAAAGAGAAAAAGTTATGTAGGGGTTGGAGGATAACATTAAACTTGAATTATGTATCGAATCCTTAACTAAAGAGCTTCCTCTTACCCATCCCCAAACAATCCCAGGAACATAAGCTCTTTCTATATATAGATCAAGAGTCTTACAAAACCACTCTGCCAAGAAGGAGACCCCAAGCCCAGTAGTCCTCTATTATATGTAACAGTTGAGAGCAAACTGCAGGCCCAAACATCTGGGGTTTATAGTCCAACTCTCTATTCAGTAGCTGTATGTCCTTGAGCAAATTACTTACACTCTCTGAGCCTTGGTTTCCTTTATCTAGAAAACAGAATTATTTCTTGGGGTCAATAGTGGCGTGCTGGTCAACATTTAACCACCTGTCTGGGGTATAGGAATACCTTATGAATGTATGAGTATGTATTTTTTTTAATGAAAGGATATATAGCACACAATTTATAAATTTATAAAAAATAAAATAGCATTTAACTATAAATCCAGTATAACCAAAAATGATCTCACAGAACATATTCCTTTATTTTTGCTGACATTGCAACTGACAAGCACAGTTCTGACACGAATATTGCTATTTTTAAGTCTACTAAGAAAACAAAAACAAAACAAAAATTGTATCAGAACTTGATTTGTTCACCAAAAATGTGTGCAACTTCTTTGCTGAATTGGATAATGGTTTTCAAATACTGGACTAGATCGCCAATTTTCCATTTGTAGTGTTTAATGGCTACAGGCATGAGACACTTTTAATTTGTATTACTAACACTTTCTCCATCACTTAAATCTAGAAAACCAACAAAATAATTCAAGCCCTTATTTACTGCTTTCCAAAGTATAAATAATTCTACCACGGTCAATTTTGAGCTACCAGTGTGCCATCACTTAGGGAGTTGGGAAGAGATGTGCAGGAACACCATTATAAAGTATTGCCACTATACCGAAGGTTTTGAACCTCAAAAACAAATAACAGTAAAAGGTAAAATAATTAGGAAGTGAAGAGTTTTGAATATTATATTCTCAAATATAATTGTACACTTATGTAATTTAATTTTTAATAGTGCCTGTTTCTAACTACTAGCTCATAAATTCCTGGAAATATAACAGTGAGACCTCAAGAGACCTTCTAGGCTCCAGCACACTATGGCTAGAACAGCATTTCCTAGCAATTACTACTTAAGATGCTATGATTGGTGGCCATTTGCTCCATGTGCACACAACTTCCACAACACTCTGGACTAGTTCCCTGGATTTTCACGGAAACTCATTTTGCATTTGGATTAAAATAAATCCTTGAGCGGTACATGTATGTTCAACAAATATAAGTAACGAATAACTAAACCACGAGTTTATTCCTCCAAAGTCTTGTTAGATAAAACAGCCTAGAGAGAAACCTAACTGTAGGGAGCAAGAAAATGATCAAGAGAGAATGAAAGTGTAGGTGCTTTCCACTTTGGAAACTACCCTACTTGCAACTTAACTGCAGGACCTGAACAGGAAATGAAATGGCTGGTGTAGGGGGGAAAAACAGATGAAAATTTACAAGCAAAGCAACAAACTAATGTGGGGGGGAGGGGGTGCGCCAGAGGGAACTGCTGGGGTTAGGGACAAGGCAAATTCAGAGAAAAATGACACTGCAGAAAAGAAAAAACACAGAACTTACCTTAGAAACTTTTTAGAAGATCGTATTCAATTCTGTGGTCCCCAGCAGGAAAAAGGAGGAAAAAAAAAAATCTGAAAACACCATTTTCGTCCCATGTATTTGAATCTTCTTTAAAACACCAGTCTCACCCTCTTTAGTAATATTAAAAGGTGGAGGAACTGATAATTTTGAGTCCATCTTTACATGCTTGGGACCGTGTCCCATAGAAAGCATTCTGGAGAGGTTGTGAGTGCCTCCAAGACTGCCCTTATGGTTTCTCCACCAACTTTGACTTTGTGAAGAGCAACTCTGAGGTAGCTACTAGAACACAAGCTATAACCTGTTGCTAAACCTTTAGACAGACCAAGAATTAAGAAAAGCAAATGTGACAAATTTTAACAGGCCCAAGTAAATGTGAAAACTAAAACCAGATCCATGAATTGGCTGTCTTTACTCATTTACTCACATGCAGCACTTCCAAAATTCAAAGGAATTTAATCTATTTTGTTTTCCATCAAGCACACATTTATTTAGAGCTCAACATTTCTTTATAATGTGCAAAAAGGGACAAAATACAAATTTGTACAATACTCCACAGAATATGATCAATATCCTAATCAACACCCAAAATGTGTTAACATTATTTCCTCCTGAAAGCACACCTTCCAGGGGGCCCCAAGAAGCACTCAACACAGAAAAAAGGGGGGAGCACTACTTGGCAGAGGAAATTCAGGAAAACTGCATCCCACTGAATCCTTCCTTAAAGAATTCACGATACACACTTGATCATTAGAGAACAGGACTAACATAAAGACATCTCAGTAACCTTGTTAACCCAGCATTTCCAAGTTTATTTAATCAAGGAGCCCATTTCTCTCACAGAACAGGAATTAACATCCACAGAAAAGAAATATTACTGGTCTAGGAAACAACTGTAGGGACTGCATTTAAGATTTAAGTAACTGCCTCAACTCCACCGACATGGCTACCACCCCTAGGGAGTGGGGCAGTGGTCTTGCTGAGGCACCTTAACCCACTCATCGCCAAGGCTGAGTGTTGGCTAGATCAAGCACCCCCTTCCTTTCTCAGATCATCCCCCTCTAAAAAAGATTACCTTACCAGATACAACAAACTACTATTTAGCTATTATAGAAAACAGCAACAATCGTTGCTGGACTCTAAACAAACTAAAATCTTTTAAGAACAGCCCTGCATATACATGCTCCACCACGCTAAATCAGGTATTTAGGTAAGATGTCCTGCCTATGCTCAGGGGAAAGTACTAAGTTAGAGTCTTACAAAAACATTGAGATAGAAAGATACCAAAAACCACACACTTGGTTAGAAATAATATTTATTATCCCCTCCCCCCACGTACAGATTACTTTTCAGAAACATGAAGGTATTATCCATGTCCTCATCAATAACAGTTTGTAGAAAATAAACTTAATTCATATCTTGACAATATATTTCTATCACTTTTTTAAAACAATAGCCATTTTATTTTTCCACGTTAGTTCAAGAATAGCTTCAAGTTTTATGTTCTGAATCAAATCAAGACAATCTTTGTTTATAGGCAATTTCCTGACAGATCCCATCCCCCCAACCCCTAAAAAAAATTCTATATCCTAAGTGATAAACTCTTCTTGTACATTCAGCAAACTTTATATTGGAAAAGAAAAAGAATAATTGAGATAGGTACTTAATCTCGTGCACAGTAATAAATCTAGCTGAGCTTCTACACCTTGCTTTGCAATGATGTTTACATAAAATAAATCATTTCTTATCAAGTTACAATGGTAATTTCTTGAAATGTAGATACAAAAGCTATACACTTAATCCACTGAAATTGCCTTCTAATTTTTCATCTGTAATTAAACCATCGCCATAAGGAAAAGCTTCAACTCAAGAAGATGCTTCCCCTTTCCCTCAGCTATTTATTTCTCTCTAAAAGCTTGAATCCTCTCTCAGATCATGTGAAGAGATACATTAAAAGCACAGAAAAAAAAGTTTTAGCTTGCTGACATAATGCCCTTAAGTTTGCTGACATAATGCCCGTATTTTAACTTTAAAGTGTAAAATCAGAGTTAAAGCATCACTTAAATTCATACAGTACATTATCAATTAATCAACAGTGTCCCACCAACCCAGAAGTTTCCCAAACTGGTTGTCTTCTCCACATTTAGTAAGTTTATACCCAATGACTCAAAGAATGTGCTTATAATAGACTGCTGGTTTAATTTTAGTAGTTTTAATATTGGGCTATTTTCAAATATAGAGATGCTACAAGTGGCATATGAACTATTAATTTTGTTTCCCATTACCTACAGGAAGAATTTGTTCAAATAAAATTTTACAAGACAAAATGCGAACCTACATACCTATATATAGATGTATACATGTATATATTGAACCTAACTAAAGTTTTATAAGCAATACTAACATAGTTCTGGTTACACATTCCTAAAGACAGTAATTGTTTTAAAGATAACATGTTATAAAGAGGCTTATGCAAAAGGCAAAAATTAAGAATAAACATGATCTTTGAGGTTTTCAGGATTACTTCAAAAAGCCGTTTCTATCCCCCATAGAAGAAAACTATGCATTTATCTTAGGAAAAAAAATTATAAAAAGATAATGCTATCATGTAAAGAATTCACAAAAACTAGACTGTAGATCCCATAAAAGTCTTACCTACGTAAGGTAAATCACAATTATGGTTCATATTGTATTACAGACATCACCATCACCTTTCCTCTTTAATAATGAGAGGATTTAACTTCTTTTTTTTTTTACTTACTTAACAAGTGCCACAGAAATTCAAGTCCCAGTAGCAACAAGTTAAACAAGATTACAAAATAAGGCATTCTGCTCACATGTCATTAAAGCAACAGGCTGAGTATAGTAAAGCGGGCTCTTTCCATTCTTACAGTTTTATATAATCCAAAAATTATACAGAAGACAATCTTTTCAAAAAATTCCAACTAACTGCTATTTTCCAGGGAAACAGAAAAACACACAGAAAATCCTCAGCTCTTGCTATTTCTCCCACTGCCATAAACAGAGGCTGATCTCTATTTAATAAAGCCCAATATTAGAAATGTGGATGAAATGTCTCTGTACCATTTCTAAGCCTGTAGGTCACACACACTAAATGATTTCTCAAATTATAGATTAAATCTAATTTGAAAAAATCCCTGTAGTGTTATTTAGAAGAAGAATAAAAAAAAAAAAGAGTGGACTCAAACACACTTGCGCGCACACACACACACACACACACACACATACACACACACACACACACAGCCAACACATCAGTTTTCTTAAAACATTGATTGGTTCTCCAAAAAGAATCAAAATATTTATCATCAAGCTGCAGCATGTGTATAAGGGGCAGCAACGAAACCTTTTTTAGTACAAGGTAAGAATCTGAATGAACTTTTAAACAACTAGTACCTTGAACCAAAGATTTTACCAAAGATGAACTCTAAAATACATACTTTTTAAAATCTGAACTCAACTGCCTGTTGGTACTTTTACATTAAGTGCTGCTTAAATAAAAATAGAGCATAAATTCAATAATCTACTGTCTAAACATTTAAAGCAATGGTTATGTCATCAACAGGTAGAATGCACCTAATTTGAGTCTTTGACACCTCTTAAGTTTATTGTATGATAAAGTTCTTCACAGTTTAAAATATTGTGAAGAAATGTGTTTATGTGTAACTATATTCACATAGATATTATGTACACATACTATGTATCTGATGTACCCATAAACTTTAAGTATGTGTGTGCCAGGAGGATACCCCACACATATGCAGGAACCTTGAATAATAGGTTGGGGTGGACTCTGAAATGATTTTTCAGAAATACTTAGAAATAAGGAAAGAATATTATTATGAATAATTGTAATAACAAAAATTTACTTTATTTACATAGTGCCTATCTCCCAAGAGGTAAATATGCTTTATAGACATTTTTTAGTATCTGCGAGGTGGGGCATTAAGAACACTATCAATTTTCATTTTCCACAACCAACTAACCTGCCTGGGATCATATACTTTACAAGCAGCAGAACAAAATCCAGACATGAAGATCTCCTAACCTGCAACGTCTCCAATTACCAGGTCAAATGGTCTGTGGTGAAATCAAGTCTTCATCATACAACAGAATTTCTACCACTAAAGATTAATTTTTAAGTCCTCATATACTTGTGATTGTGCGTTATATTTATACCACAGGGAGATCAAAATGATTTTTGGTTTTGGCAGATGAAAAAGTCTAACATTCAGTGTGACTATAATTCAGTGTAACTTCTCCAGTTTAAGTGCGACACAGCTGATTGGTCTATAGGGGAAATGCGGTCAATGTCTAACCATGACTGAAGAAACCTCAATCCAAACAGCTACTGCATGATTACAGAGATAGCCTACAATCTTGTATTGTCTTAAAGGTCTTTTCTATCTCCACATATGGTATACACATATAAATAAGCATTTTAGCACAAAATGTACAGTTAGCATGAATCAGTTCATGTTTACATAAACAAAGGCCTTAGGGGTGAACTTTAAAGGCCAAGAGCTCCTCAGAGTGCATGTTGTTTAAAGATCGAAGATCTGGCAACTTTAGAAGAAGTTTTGTAAAAATAGAGGCCTCATTTGGATGGTTTTTCATTATTAAGGTCCTTAGTGCACGGATGAGGGTTTCCTGCAAAGCCTCCACAGAGTTGACGTTTTCTATCCCAGATCGATCTAATGAAGAATAAGGAATAGACAGACATGAGTGAGAGAACATATTATTAAGTATAAATATTAAGAGAAAACATTAAATATAAATATAATTCTTGCTCATCAGTCTCATCAATGAATCCAAAACAAGGTTTTATACATTGGAATAAAGGCAAACAATACTTGACAAAATTTCTCAAATCCCAAAGGCAAATTTCTGTACCTATTTATTACATTATAAAGAGATATATGACAGTACACTTGATATATCAAATTCTTCAGTGCTTAATACTTTGTTTACAAAACTAGAGGTTCTGATTTTTTTCTGAGGTTCTGACTTTTAAAATTAGATGCCATCTATTAATTTCAACTGCTAATTGACAGTAAAATGAATCATGTAGTTTCCAAATATATTTTTTCTTCATATGGAATATATTCACATTTGTATGTTACCATGTGTGGCAGGCAACCTCTAAAATGGCCACCTCATCTTGGTAACCATAACCTTGTGTATCCGTTCCCTTTGAGTGGGCTAGACTTACTGACTCACTACTGATGAATAAAATATATTACAAAAACAAAAATCAAAAAACTTCATCTTCAGCATATTCTTGCTTACTTCCTCTGAGAAAAGCCAGATGCCATGTCCTGAGCTGCCTACAGGTGGCCAATATGCTAAGGAACTGACGGTGGTCTCTAGCCAACAGCCAGCAAGGAACTGAGGCACTCAGTCCAACATCTTGCAAGGAAATGACTCCTGCTACAACCACATGAATAAGCCTAGAAGCAGATGCTTCCCTGGTGGTTGAGCCACAGCCCTGCTCACAGTTTGACTACAATCTACTAGGAAACCCTTAGCTAGAGGCACCCGTCTAAGCCACATCTATATTCCTAATCCTCAGAAACTGTGAGCTCATCAATGTATTCATTTTTAAGCCACTAAGTTTTAAGGTAATTTATTATGCAGTAATAACTAATATACTATGCAACTTTATTACCTACTTATATTAACCTGTAATCACATCCATTTAACATACTGTGTTCATTAAGCTCATCAAACAAAATGTTAATAAATTAGTGATTTAGTATAAGCCAACAATAAAGGGAAGTATCTTAAAATTAGCCAAACCTATGTTGTTTGCCCATGGACTTTTTCATCATTAAGAGCTATTTCTTCGGTTTACAATAGGAGGCAGTAGAGCACAAGAAATATTCAATGGCTCCCAGTATAGGGAGTGGTAATTAATAAGAAAGATACTGCAAAGGAAGCAAAAATCTCTGGCTATTCACACCCTTTTTATTCATTATTTACAAGGATGTTGAGGCTCTGCATTGTAACTGGTAGCTAAAAAGGTCACTTGCAATACAAACACTACAATTTCATAATAAAGGGGAAATTTTGATTAACTCTAAATGCAGGGAAAAAATGGTGAAGATAGGGCAGCCTAGGTGGCTCAGCGGTTTAGTACTGCCTTCAGCCCAGGGAGTGATCCTGGAGACTGGGATCAAGGCCCACATCAGGCTCCCTGTAGGGAGCCTGCTTCTCCCTCTGCCTGTGTGTCTGCCTCTCTCTCTCTCTCTCTCTCTCTCTCTCTCTGCCTCTCAAGAATACATAAAATCTTTAAAGAAAAAACGATGAAGATAGGTTTATCTTACATTTAATAAAATTTGGATTATTAGTCCATTATGTGCTAATTCTCATGAAAAAAGAAACAAACTGAATGTTGACTATTGGGTTGGGGGGGTCATATGTTTTCAGACAAAATTGTTACATGGACAAAAGACCTCTTAACATTGACTTTGGTCATACAGTCCTAAGAGCCATAAAAAACTACTTAAAGCCCTCAATAATGCTTCCAAGAGTTTTCCTTTTCTTTAATATTCAAGTAGTTGTTTTCTTCAACATCACTGCAATTTATTAATTCCCTCACCAAACAGTTACTGAATGTATGTGGCTATTGTGACAGGTGCTAGAGAATTAGCAGTCAACATAACAAACCAAAATTCCTTCCTTGAGAGAGCTCTTAAAGCAGAAGAAAATACCTGGCTTGCATCATATCGTCAGTAATTTACAATACCAACAACTGGGAAACGACAGTAAGCCCCACAAACAACATAATCTATAAAGTCAAAGAAGAATATTGGAGTTAGAACTAGTATTATGAGTCATTCAATGAATATTTTGTGTTGGGAAGGCCTACGCTTCTTCTATACAACCCAGAACTTCAGGGAAATGGATTCCTATTCCTATAGGAATGTAAATTTCATTACATTTTTCTAAAATCTCAATTTTTAAAACCATGATTTTACGGTTTCAAGGCCAAATAACCCACCTATAAATCTAGCTAGATCATAAGCAATAATCCTCTAGAAATTATAATAGAAGGCACAATTGAAATAGAAATTAATCTTCTGGGTAGCCCCAGTGGCACAACGGTTTAGCGCCGCCTGCAACCCAGGGTGTGATCCTGGAGACCGGGGATCGAGTCCCACGTCAGGCTCCCTTCATGGACCCTGCTTCTCCCTCTGCCTGTGTCTCTGCCCCTCTCTCTCTCTCTGTCACTCATGAATAAATAAATAAAATCTTTAAAAAAAATTCTAAAAAAAAGAAATTAATCTTCTAAAAGATGTACTAAATGCTACACTTACTTTATAGTTTATAGTATAGTTTAATTCATGATATACCTGTCCTCTATACTTCCTTAAGCTTTGAGAGGTTCTTCATCCCTCACCACCAAATCTCACCATATCTCCTCTCTATGTATATTCACATCCTACAAGATGGAAATCAAGTTCCTTCCACAAAAACGTCTATGAGGACAACTAAAATCCATATCTAGATGAACTCTGGTCTCACACCTAAATAGGCCTGTCCCTAATCTTCAACTGCAAGTAACTGCTGCCATTTCACACTATCTCAAGAATTTACCTTCCAAGTATAATTCCCTTTTTCTCCATGGTATCAAGAGTCTTCCAACCTCACAGGCAAAGATCATGTTTGAGATTTCTCTCTCCCTTAGCAGCTAGAGCTATTCTATTAACAAGCAGTATAGCAGAAAGGCTTTGAAGCAAGACTAATAGGAGTTCAAAAGCATGCTCAGCCAACTTTTAAAAATGTACAGTCTTGGGCAAATTATTTAACCCTTCTATTCCTCAAATTTCTTGCCTGTATTTGAGGATAACATGTCCCAGAGCTTACCTCAGAGGTCTGTTGTGAGGATAAAATTATATAATAAATCTAGAAACTAACTTTCTGACAAGAACCAAAACAAAACCCAGATGGCAACTATAGATTCCAAGAAAAGCAAAAAGCTATTTTAAATATAAAGCAAATAGTACAGTCCGGGTGGCTAAGCGGTTTAGTGCTGCCTTCAGTCCAGGGCGTGATCCTGGAGACCTGGGATGGAGTCCCACGTCAGGCTCCCTGCATGGAGCCTGCTTCTCCCTCTGCCTGTCTCTGCCCGCCCCCGTCTCTCATGAATAAAATCTTGAAATAACAATAAATAAATGAATGAATGAATGAATGAATGAATGAATAAATGCAAATATAATGGTTGCTTAATTCTGAGCAATTAATAGAGAATATAAATAATCCATTTGTTACCTGCTACTTGGAATACTCCTCCCTTGGATGGCACAGGTTTAAGGCAAGATTTATATTGCACCCAGGAGGCTCAGTCAGTTAGGTGTCATCTTAGGTCATGGTCTTGGGGTCCTGAGATTGCCCAGCGTTGCTGGGCTCCTCATTCAGTGGGGAGGGAGTCTGCTTGTCCCTTTCCCCCTCCCTTTGGCTGTCCCCCACTGGTCATGCTGTCCCAAATAAATAAAATCCTAAAAAAAAAATTTATATTGCCTTGTCCACCATTTCAACCCCACTCTGTGAACACTGTGAGCACTACTTATATAATACTGCAAATGCAGATTTTTTTACTTTCAGTATTTAGACTCATCTAATAAACAAAGCATGGAAACTTGACACCAACAGAACAGAAGGTAAATATTTTCATTCTTGACAATGTAAAAGAAATGATACAGCAAAGAAATCCAGGATATGGGAAAAGGAGGAAAATGTCTCCCTTTCCAAGGAAAAGATTCTATCTATACTATCTGAGAGGTTCTGTAAAAGTGAAGGACCAAAGAATGTGAGCATATTACTGTTTTAAATAAAACAACTGTAAAAATAAAGCTTATAAAAAAGTAAGAAGATCCTTTTATTTGTCAGTTATATCTACTCAATAAAAAGAAGTACAAGCACAGTATTTACAGTTGGATGGGTAACTGAGAACAATTAAGAAGAAAGATGGTTAGAAATCTAGTTCTCTGAAGAGTAGGCTAGGAGAAAGAAGGAGAGACTTTTATTTTATCCTTTTCTAGAGTTTTTGAATTTTATTTTCCTGTATAA
Source organism: Vulpes vulpes (assembly GCF_048418805.1). Lineage (NCBI taxonomy): Eukaryota > Metazoa > Chordata > Mammalia > Carnivora > Canidae > Vulpes > Vulpes vulpes. The sequence goes on from NC_132790.1 coordinate 70,395,440, forward strand.
ATACTGCTTTAAAAATAGCAATAGTTCTTTTTAGGTAGTAAAGATTTGAGTTTGACATGAACACTATCATATGTTTAAGTGAAAGTAACATATTATTTTAAAATGCATGAAATTGTTGTATATGTGTTGCTTGTGTGCCTTTATATAGACATAACAAAAATAAGAATGCGTTATATTCTTCTATAATTAGGCTTTTCCACTTGGCATATCAAACTTTTTTTTTTTTTAGGTACCATAAATCAATAAAGCAGGTAAATGATAAGTGGAGGGACAGGTGAACAGATAGAGACCCCCTAATGTTGAAAGTAATCCTTTTTGGTAGCAATATTATCATCTGTATTTTCTTTTTTCTTTTTTTTTTTTTTTTAAGATTTTATCTATTCATGAGAGACAGAGAAAGAGAGAGGCAGAGACAGAGGCAGAGTGAGAAACAGGCTTCATGCAGGGGGCCCGATGTGGGACTCAATTCCGGGACTCCGGGATCACGCCCTGAGCCAAAGGCAGATGCTCAACCGCTGAACCACCCAGATTTCCCAATCATCTGTATTTTCATCTTAGTATTTTCTACTTTTGCAAAGAATTCATATTGTTCTCCTGATCGGAAAACAACACAAGGCTTTTTCCAAAGGAGATTAAAACAAAAACAAAAACAAAAAATCACGTTCTTGGCAGGAAATTTCAATAAGTAGCACATTTCCTGGCACAGAGATCCCCCTCACCCCCTACCACTGTTTCTTCCTTTGTACCACCTCTGAGAGTCCCTCCTGTTCACCTCCTCTACCACAGCTATCTCAGGAGGGTTCACTCCACTGCCTCCTACCTGAAGTTGTGTAAACAGCCTCTCAACCTGACTCTCCAGCTCTAATGACTCACTTGTCTAATCTACCCAAGATAAACATGCAGAACTAATGTCAGACTATCATTTTGTTCATGCCTGATCATTCCCCTACACGGACTTCCCACTGCCCCATATTTCAGTTAAAACTCTCTGCTTAGTTCTCCTCGTGGTCATTCAATAACCTTTAACTCACCAGCCTTTTTCTATCCCTTTCCTCCTTGATATACACGATGGGTTTTGGCCACCTGACCCTAGCCTACCTCATGCTCTTCCAAGCTGCTCCATCACTGCTTTGATGGGAAAATCTAATAATCCACCCCTCAAATTCCAGATCCACTTTCATCTTCCCCATAAAGCTTTCTCAGGTAATTTCATCTTCCTTCCTAGAACCTCTGAATGAGGTTCCTTCCTCAGTCAGAACCACACAGCTTAATACCATGAAGTTTTCTGTGTTAGTTCTGTCTTTCCAAATAGAACATTAAGGCTTGGAGAGCAAGCTTGTGTCTTAATGCTTGTCTCCTCCTAGCACATATGGATCAGATAAAGAAACTAACAAGTATGGATTATCTTTAGTTTCATAATAGATTAATCTGATATCAACTCAAACCATTAATAATTATCAAGAGACTGCAAAATGGTAAAGTGCAAGAAGCATTAATTACAAGATTACTGAGAAAAATAGGTATCCCTTATTAACCTGTTACTTCATACTATTCTGTAACATAAGTGCATTTTTAGTTACCTGGGTAGAGCTGATCAGAACAGGTAGCCAAAGTATGCTTAAAAGACATATGTATTTGTACCTCTGATGTACAGGCCCTTTAAGATACACAAAGAACTTACTCTCCTTAGGAGTTCCTGATTTACAGTTTAGCCACATAAACAGGGGTTATAACTTACACTTTATAACCCTCACAGCACCTGGTACAATGGCTTTTACACAGTAGAAAACAAATGGGAAACTTTCAGTCATATCAGAATACTGTAAAATTCTCAACAAATGTTTTAAAATAAAGTTAGTGATCTTAAAAATGGCTGGTTCTTATTTATATGTTCCCAGGAAAGTCACTGTATATCAATTTCCCATTTGCTATTTTCTTAATAGCTATTATCTAAATTGAAATACTTTGGTCAGAAATACCTATAATATAAATGTAAGGTGGCAAAGTAATTGGAAAACATCATCAATGACTCATAAATAAACATTAAATATTTAGGACTCAACTTGATCATTCATTCAAACAGCAACTAAGTACCCATCCTGTGCCAGACCCCAGGTTGGCACACATGGTACAATCCCTTCCTTCCACAGGATGAGGAAATCGAGACCCAAAAGAAAAGAACTATTTATGCAAGTCAGACAGAAAATTCAGTGGCAAAGCTGGGTAAAAGCCTACTCGTAATTCACCGATTTTTGAAACTAACTATACTGGGTATTTTTAATATTTTCAAGTAATACATATTTCAATTAAAACTTAAATTCATATCAGAACCTAATGTCCCCAAAAAATCATTAAATCCACAAAAATAACAATTTAGACTTGTAAAAATTATTAGCAAAAGTTAAAGACTAAGACTTGTGGTCAATGTGAGGCCTAGATCTAAACATCATTTCATTACTCTACAGCACTTTTGACTTTATACTGTCTAATTATGCAAAAATAACAGATTCACACAATTTAGCATCTGCTTAAAGCCCTCAAGGCTTCTAAATAGCTTGCTGGAACATAGTTCCACCTTCTCCCCCACTTGGTCACTGTATTCTGGGTATGCCACAATTATGAACCAGCTTGCTTACCTGCAGATACCAGGACAACAGCTGTAAACAAACTCATCTCTTCATCACTAAGTTGGAGGGCATTTAGCTTCTCACTAAATTCAAACATAGAGTTTAGCAGATCCCCTGCTCCCATTGAGTGTAAATCATCGACACTATATTTTTTTCCACTTAAAAAGGTGACCGTACGCTCCTTTGCATCAAACAATGATGCAAACCGTACCATCAAAACCTGGAAAAAGAAAAAGACTTAAATGTATTTGAAGGAGTTCGGTACTAATATTAAGAAATAATTCAGTATTCAAGTCAGTTAAGAAACATCCTACATATAAAAGCAAGCTGTAAAAGAATAACTGAGTTTATTTTTACCCAGAACCATTTCCTTAAGGGCAAATTCTCTACCAAAGCAATAATATCCCAAGAACATCAAAAAAATTCCAGCCACCGTTGGCAAAATACTTGAGTCCTGTGATATTCTGAAACTCTATTAATAAAGATTCTGAAATGCAAATACAAAATTAAAGCAGGCAATAATGCCAAGAAATCTGAAACTGGGCCTTGGCCAAAGCATTAAAGAAACTCTAAGCTACCAAGTATATCACATGGTCTCTAATCCATAAGTAAAAAGAGCAATATTTCAATGCAATGACACTTAGAGACATGAAAACATCAAATGCAGCCAAAGCAAATGCAGATGAACTCTAATTAGACTATTTCAAGAAACCATAACCCAAAGAGATAATACACAAAGAAAACAATTACAGTAGAAGTGTTCCAGACACCAAGATGTAATTCAAACCCAAACCAAATCAGTCAACAAATGCTTATCTATGGCACTCCCTCCCCTATAGTAAATGGTGACACCTATGTCACACAATTCTCTCATAACCAGAGGAATAGGAACAAACACCTTCCCTTTGCAATTTTCCCAAAAACTTGTTTTACTCAAAACAATCCAAAAGAGAGTAATGAGCCTTCTATGAAGATGGCACTAACTCTAGAACACAGCAATCCCAACACAAATCACAAGGTGGAAAGAACACAAGTCCTGGAGTCTGGGATTTGTGTTCTGGTCCTGTGTTAGAAATTTATTGGTAATCCTAGAAAAATCTCTTCACCTCTCTGGGCCACAGTTACCTAACCTCAAAAAAAAAAGGGGGGGGTGAATTAAACTTAATCACTGACATCCCTCTAAAATTTAGAGTTGAAATCTTAACTGTAATGTCTTCCTTTACATTGAAAATCCTAACCTAACAGTTTTACTTTTAAATTATGCCACAGCTATTTTATTTATGAATATGGCTCCTTCTCCATTCTGGTCCAGCTGCCCTAGAAAACAGAGCATAAGGCAAAAGTTTATGTGGAATGGGCATTACCACATGTGAAAACAAGTTTGAGGAAAAAGGAAATGAGACTGGGAAGGGAAGACAGCAAATATCAGAGGAAGTATTACTGAGCTGGCCACCACTCAGTATCATTAAAAACTGACAGTTCAGTCTGTGGGACCAGCAGGCAAAAGTAAAAATATATCCCCTGGATCCCATCCCCCACTGATCAAAGACATTGCCCAGTAGACACCAACTTCCCCCACCAGCCTGCATTTCAGAATAATGTTTAAGTGAGCTCTGTGCAAGTTCTGAGGCTCCTCACACTTGAGCAGCATCAGGGAAGCCCTGGGGAAGATGAGAGGCACCTGACATAGCACAAAGAGAGACATTCTGTGTTCTACTCAAGTTGCCAACAGTGGCTGCCCCAAGTCCAGGCAGAATGTATCACAGCAAGAGAAGTCAGGGTAGAAAAAGTAACAAGGATTCTAAATGAGGTGAGGCCAAGAGAGTCCAAACTAGTACATAAGACATGTTTCATACATTCCCAAAATATTCCACAATCTCCTAAAAGAGAAAACCGCATCCTATTTATTCTTTGTACTCTGTACTGAAACACCAGGCTAGGCTATGTTCATTGGCTGTCTAACTATGCAGACCCTACCTGCAGTCCACACCTGAGAGAAATACTAGAACCTAGAGGAAGTACATAGGGTAAGAATATAGAACAGTTGTATTTCAAGTCCTAAGGAACTATGGATTTATTTCATCTCTTCCCAAGATTCTGAGATGGTTATTCTTTTGTTGGTAACTTCAGCCTCTAGACTATAAATGCTTATTCAGAAAAGAATGAAAATGTACATGAAAACAAAACACTACACACACCCTACATCAATATTCTAGATAAATAAAACCTACCTCAAAAGTCCCAGCCTTCAAAAGGTTGACCTGGTCATGCTGAGAGAGATCTCTGAATCCAGGAATACGCTTTGCAAATTCCACCACTTCTTTCACTGCTGGAGTGAAGCTCATTGAAAATTCTTCCCAGATTTCATGCCCAGATTTATGAGGATCCACATATGGAGACTTACTCATTGGACAAACCTAGCATGCACAGAATGGAAAAACTCTTAAAGAGTGGGACATGATTTAAAAAAAAAAAAAAAAAAAAAAAAAACCTTCATAAAGTGGCATCTCAATCACTGGGAACCCCAATGTGAAAATAACTCTCAGACACAGGTAAATGTTACTAATAGTAACACTTTCTCTTCTTACTACTTGCCTTATGTTAGGAAGCCTCATGGCAACCTAGTTTGAATAGCAATTAATGCATCATAAAAGGGGTAGCCTAAGCTATTTCAAAAACCATTTGTGCAGGTTTAAGAGTTTATTTTGTAACACTGCTGCCATCTTATGCTGGTTTTATGATTCTTAAAAAAATTCATATATACTTAATGTTGTCAATCCTATTCATTACTTATAGCAGATATAATAATTATCATTTCTCAGATAAGGAAATGAGACCCTAGTGTTTAGTGATTTATCCAAATACATCTAGAAGTCACAGGCCTAGAACCTAATATTTAGTTAACATTTCAAAGCTCACTTTTTTTCCAAATGGCACAATTAAAATATTATAATTTCAAAGAAGGAAAGATAGTGAGATGGCTTACTTTAAAAAAAAAAAAAGTCACTGACCATTTATTTCATAAACAGTGGCAGGACTACTAGCCTCCACTTGTTCAATTAGGAAACAAAACAATGATGGGAGATATAAGGAACACCTTCTATGTAAGGATTGGTGAGGAAAAATTAGGAAGCCAAAGAGGGTATGAGAACACTAAAAAGATTATGAACATTCACTGTATACTCTACTAGTAAAATCAGCCTTTAAATGTTCACTAAATCCACAGGAGATCCAGGAACAGGATGATTAAATAACCATAGAGAATACCAAAAATGGTTACAGATTTTTTTTTCCCTCCTTAAGGTAGCCACTATGTCTAATAAAATATAAGGTCACCTTTCAGATCTATGGAATCAAATACCTGTAAGTGACAAGAAAAATCTAACAAAAGAATTGGAGTCAGTTACTTTAAAAATGAAAAAAGAAGACTTTAATTACCTGGCTGCAGAAAATACCAGCACTATCAAAAGACCTCATGGTATATACTGGAAATGGTGAGGTACTGCTGTTTTTGATGAAATTTTGGCTGAATATAAACACTGTACTTTGATGTAGACTCTTGTATTTGATTAAAAAAAAAAAACTTGAACGATATGAGTAACACTAGCTCATTTCATAAGATGAAGTCTGAGAAAATCCTTAGAAATTAGCATATTAAAATATTCCTAGATTCTCAAACAGTAAAATATCTATCCATGTTCTATGTTCAAATATTTTGCATTATAATGATTAAAGAAAATACTTCCATAGATATCAAAGGATTACCAACTGTGGCAAGGTAAATGATCAGCACTTTGAGAAAATCCCAAAGCTAGTAGGGGAGTAATTAATCAGAATGCTTAAATTTTCAAAGGGATTTCTAAGATTTAAAGGACCAATTTTACATGATCCATATTTTATATAAATGCTTATCCCAACCACAGTATCAATCAAATCACATGCTTGTACTCAGTTCTTTGTGAAATGAGGTCATTCAACAAATGATGTTTATTAGAAGTATTTGACTTAAAATACTGTATGAAACTGATTCTATAAATCTCATGTTTTCTGACACCAACCCTGCCCCTGAAGTTGGTATATTCCCCCCAAATAAAAGAAAACTTTCAAAAGCTTTCCTTGATTCAAGTTGGGCAAAAAAATTGAATTCACTATACCAGATGCATTCTCCCTCCAGTGTTGCACAGGTAATTATTCTTGTTCTCATTCTGAGAAAATCCATCTATCGAAACTCTATCACATACTCGTTGAGTATAAGCATTGGAGAAGTTCATACAATGTCCATTTGCAATACAAATGGCATGCCCATTTGGGTAATGCATTATGTTCCTCCCTTTGTACTGTCCATTGAGGTGCTGCTGGCTCTCACTACATGGAAAATGGCTGCTAAGCCCACTGCCACAGTGATCATGATTTAAATTATACTGCTCCATGCTCTTGGGAATCCGTTCTCTCTGAGGCTGCATGGTCTCTGCTGAGTTTTCTCGCTGCTCTTGATTATACATAAAGGTATCCTTGTGTGCCCTGGTCACCATGCCAATCACTTCATCCTTTGCAAAATCAGAAGAGGGAGAAGAGCTTTTGATGTTTTCTTGTTCGAGCTGGGGCTTGGGTCGCAGCTGTTCCTGGGCTGGTAAGGCTGTCTGTTCATGATGTTCTAATGTGTCATTCTGCAAATGACCACTGAACTGGCTGTTCATCATGGTCTTCATCGCACTCTGCATTTCAATTAGCATCCTCTGTTTTTCACGCTTAGGAATACGACCAAACCGAACAGCTATTGAAGAAAAAGATATTTAACATCTATATTCTAAGTAAGACCTGTTTATACAAAAGAATAGCACAAAATTATGTTAGCTATAGCTTCTGTACAAATAAAAAATATCTGAATGTCTCTGGCCCAAATCATTCTAAATTTGATAGTTATATTTTTGATGTAGGATAAGAAGTGGAAAGGAGAAAATTTTTCAAGTTTTCTCCCAAAAGAAAGCTAAGAGAGTATCTATGTCTTGGGTATTTTATAAGCAAAATTTCTGAAAAATGTGAAATTAACTAATGAAAATCACAGTTGAAGCAGTCAGCATTACTACATAGCGCCTATTACAAAGCTGAAGACTGTTCTTAAGAAGGTACATGGTGAGATTCAGCTACCCACAGCCATTAATGTTAATGGAACCTAATAGGTACAAGCACTCCCCGAACATCTAACCTTTGTCAATTCATTTTCGTAACCCTATATTCAAGAGTCAACTATTAAATTATTTACTCTCTCCTTTTCTACCTTCTTAAAAATCTTTTTAAATTTTTTTTTAAATTAAAACACACACACACACACAGTCAACAGAAATGCAGTTATTGAAAACTGGCTGGATTTTAATTAAAATCACTGAAACAAAAATTAAATCATTCATCCACCATTATTTTAGAGGCAAGAGTTAGAATGTGTCCTGTCTCCAACATTCCTATTCCTGAGGAATAGAAAAGAAAAGCTTTCTAATCTAATATTTATATGGAGATAATAAAAATCCAATATACCCACCCAGCAAGAACACCTTCCTAATCTAATTGTAGCTTCTGACATTGTTGCTATTAATGGACAATTTTATGTTTCACACTCTACTCCCTCCTTCACAAATGATTGCCATTTTTGTTCTTTTGAGGAAATCACAATATCTACCAACTTCAGACCAGTATTTCCAGTAATACAAAAAAAAAAAATTTTTTTCAGGCAAATGAAATCCAAAACATCAAATGCTAAAATCCATTTCTCAAGATGCTCTATTAACAAACGGTACTTGTGTAATATATAACTTAAGGGACGGCTTAAGTGACCCTTCCCTAAATACATATCAGGTTCATTCTTAGCAATTCTTAATACTACTAAACTAATCCCTCTGAAACCTGCATATTCTGTTACTGAATGAGACTATCCAAAAGTGATTTCTGTAAGCAGAACAGAAGAGTCAAATTTTCCAGTGATGTCATCCACAGAGATACTAATAGTCCCTCAAATTAACTTTTATTTTTTATGGGACTGGATCATGCCAGAATTTAGCAACCACCTCCACATAAGACCCTACTGTTTCTGTCAATTTTGTATCTCCTTTCAACATACTCAGAACCTGTGCCCTAAAAGCACATTATCATCTCAGGGCTGAGAAAATCATAGAGATAATTCACACAGCAGAAATAAGTTCCTCAGAAATGCTAATTAAGTAGACAGAGCCAAGGATTCCTACATCAAGAAAAGTGAGGGGTGCCTAGGTGGCTCAATTAGTCAAGCCTCAGATTCTTGATTTCAGTTCAGGTTGTGATCTGAGGGTTGTAGAATTGAGCTCTGTGTCAGACTCCATGCTGGGCATGAAGCCTACTTGAGATTCTCTCTTCCTCCCCTCTCTTTGCCCCTCCCTACTTCCTCTATAAGGGAGAAAGAAAAAAAGGAAAGAAAGAAAAAAGAAAAAAAGAAAAGGAAGAAAAATGAATTCTTTTGTTAGGGAAATAAAAGTATTCAAACTGTATACTTTAAAAAAAAAGGGGGGGGGGATCTTTTTAGAAGAAGCCCCCAAAAAGAGAGCCAAGAGCTATTTCCAGGGTGATAATGCTAAAATTTAACTTTAATGAATCTGGCATCTTACAAAGCATCAAAATGTGTTTCTAAAATCTGCTTCACTCTAAGCACAAGAAGGCCACTGGTAACTGGCCTATAGGTCTGGTTTATGCTGAGGAATGAAAGCCTAGCTCCATATGTTTTAAGAAGAGTGCTCGTTAAAGTGGGAACATACCATCTCTCGACATTCCAACTGACAGACACTTTTTGAAGCGACACTGCTGACATCTGTTTCTATTCATCCTCATTATAGAACAGTTTTCATTCTTCAGGCACTTCTTGTACTGAATGTTTTGCTGAATGCTTCTCCGAAAGAAACCCTAAGAACAAAGGAAGATGAACTCAGTCATTTACAAACATCCAGATGAAATCCTTGTAAGCACCCCCCGCCCATACACACATACACGACAATAGTATTTTACTGGCTACCTGGGGAAATAATTTTGGCTTAGAACAGAGGGATATGTAACAACGACACACAGACTTTAACTGGATGCTTATGGTTTCAAAGCACCCATGCCTACTAGCCAAACAAAACTCTTCCTCTTCTCTTCAGAGAATCTCGGAGCTTGCCAAGCACTGCTTTACTACACTTTACCGTGTTACGGGTAGCCACATTTTCCAGCCCAAACTTTAATCACATACAAATCCCAAAACTTCTGAAATACGAATGATTTGGTCTTTCCTGGATCATTATCTGCTGACCCCAGCAAGGTCTACTTGTAGATGCCAGATGTTCCTGGCTACTTGTCAGCAACAGGTCCGAGTGGCACCACACACCCACAGACCAACTACTAATCCAAGGGAAGACCGTTCCCAGCTAGATGGCTACAAATAACTGCCTTTACTACACAAACAATTTAAGTACATGCTCTGTGAAAGGTCTTTCTTTACAGAGCTCCAGCTTCATGGTCCCAGGAAAAACAGTAAAGTCAAGAACAGTTACCAAAATTTTAAATTGCAGTTTCCCTGAGTATCATAACTAACCACACATTTCATAAATCTATGGAATTTTGAAATACTACATTTTTAAATTTTATTACTGCAATATTATACTTGGACACTACAATATCTGAATTAGACTTATCTCTAGGAGGGTACAGAACAATTATGTGTATTTATCAAGGATACACAGGCTCATACGCTTGTGTTTTTGTTTCTTTGGCAATAAAGTGAGAATAATGTCTACTATACAATTACTTCACATTTTAAAAAAGAAGGAGAAGAAGAGGAGGAGGAGGAGGAAGAGATAGTAAAACAGCATTTATAGCATTTTTAAAACAGTGGAAAAGTGCTACTTCTATATTAAATACGGACTAGTCTTGTGAAGTGACCCAGTCATTAGAGCTACCAAATGCACAATTTATTCAGAGCTACCCTAGAAAATATTTCTTCTTCCATCACGTATATTCATTATCTTGCTCACCTATCATATCTTGCCAAACTGGATTCTTGTTCCTGGCTTTCAGTCAGAAAACACCAAGAGCAAGTGTCTTGGCCATATTAATTTTGATACTCAGGAGAAATAATTGTGCCAGATTCTTTAAAGAAAGGGATATTTCCTGGATATAAGTAGGAGGTATAGACTATCTCACTTGGAATTAGCTGACCCTCTAACCAAGAAATATTCAACTAACCTAAAAAATAAAATGAGGTTCCCCAAGTATTCAATTTATATTCAAGATTCTTCTGCTCACTTGGCATTACTTCTAAAGATGCTACATTTTTACAAGTATACAGGAATTATTCCCAACTCCTAATATCTGACATATCAGAATGTCAACATATCTGAAGTGACTTATTCAAAGTTTGGTTTAAACTAAGTTCCAATAAGGCAGCAGTGCCTTGCCTGTCTCGCTTCCTATTTCCCCACCACCTGGAACAGTGCCAGATGCATTAATAAATAAGCATTTGGGCACTTGGTTTCATACCATCATTTTGAGTGAGAAAGCAAGTTTATTCTGATCAAAATCTTAAAGAGAAATATTTTCACTGAATTAAAAATATATTTTTCAAAATAAGTTATCTTTATATGCTATATAAAATGTTTAAAACTTTAAGAGTAGCTTCTGATTTCTCTTATCCTCCCAAGTTATCATTTGTGGAAATTGGCAAGCCTAACTCCAATTTCTTTAATCCCAGAATCAATAGCTTACCTTACAGCCTTCACAAGCATGAACTCCATAGTGGAATCCTGACGCCACATCCCCACAGACTTTACACAGTAGAACCATGCCACTAAATTCTAAGACACAAACAGACACAAAAGTATAAAGCTGGAAGAAAGACTTCAACTGTTGCTTTTCTCTCCAACTGATTCCAATTTATTTTATTCAACTTGAAGTAACTTTCAAAAAATTCAAATCTACTCTTATAATGCAAAAGAAAGAAAAATCTTTACATCAAGTTATCAAAAGAAATCTTAGTTTTCTTTTTTTTAATATTTTATTCATTTATTCATAAGAAACACAGAGAGAAGCAGAGACACAGGCAGAGGGAGAAGCAGCCTCCATGCAGGGAGCTTGATGCGGGACTCGATCCCGGGACTCCAGGATCATGCCCTGAGCCAAAGGCAGACGTTCAACCACTGAGCCACCCAGACATCCCTTAGTTTTCTTTTAAACACAGTTTATGGGGCTGCCAAAAATATTTCTGAGAGCGAGTTTTTTTCCCTTTCCTCATGATTTTGAACATACTCTGAAATTTTTTAAATCTAGAGTTACTTTATACCATATATGCAACCAGAATTATTTTTTTTAAAGATTTTATTTATTTATTCATGAGAGACACACACACAGAGAGAGAGAGAGAGAGAGGCAGAGACACAGGCAGAGGGAGAAGCAAGCTCCCCACAAGGAGCCCGATATGGGACTCGATCCTGGACCCCAGGACCATGCCCTGAGCCAAAAGCAGACACTCAACTGTTGAGCCACCCAGGTGTCCCACAACCAGAATTAAAAACAATTCTCCTTGGTAAGAATTAAAAAGTCAAACAAAAGAGGCAATCAACAGAGGTGTGAACAGATGTGGCCACACCCTGCTTGCTGTATGATACTCAGTTCAATTCACCTATAGGCACCAATCCTCCTCTGCAGCAGCCACTCTTACCTCCACATTCACTCAGGACTCCAAATTCCGCCACTCAGTTATCCCAAGGCTGCTTTGTTTTCTAAATCCCAAACGTTCCTAACTCCAACTTCAAGAAAGCAAAACCCTTCCCACAAGTACTCTGTTCTAGAAACCAAATTCACTACTAAGAGTTCAGAAGAAAGACAACTGTGAAAATGTGGTAAAGGGGATACCCCAGAGGAAACACAGTCAGGCAGAGTGTATAATCACATATCTTGCTCTGTGGCAAGAACCAATTATGACAACCCCTAGGCTGTAACTTTTAAAATTATCACTGATTTCTTACCTACTAACTACTAAACTATCATCATCCAAGAGGGGGTGAAATGACACTCAAATGAAAAACTGATAAAACAAACCCCACCTGTAATTAATGGCACGAACCTTTGAAAACTAAAGTAACTTACTTGTCACTCCACTATGACTCTTTGTCATCCCAGGTGCACTCGATTTGCTTGTTTTCATAGAACAATCTATTCGATCATTCTTCAGGATGCCTTCAATATTGGAGAGATCTCCATTTTTGGGATTACCATTGTTATCAGAATTAGAGCTATTTGGAGAAGATGGAACAGAGGAGGAGGAGGATTGGAAACTGTTCTCAGAACCTTCACTGTGACAAGAGGCAGGGCTAGAGGCTGAGCTGGAAGAACTGATATAGGCGATCACACCCCCTAGAAAAGAGGCGAAAATTCAGATAATTAGATACATGACAATATATGTTTTCTATTTTTCCAAATCTGAATAGTAAAGTCACTAACTTTAGAAACAGACTGCTGACTACTTACCACTAAAAGGAGAAAGTAACTTACTTCCTTATTTCCTATTTTTCCTGCTTTCATAGAGTTTGAAGCACATATAATTTCCACTGATTCAAAGAATGAGAAGCTCTCACTGGCTTAATTATTATGAGCACACAAAGATCCAAACCTAAAGCTTTTCATTTTCCAGGTTTTTTTTTTCCTATAAAGAATGAAAAATCTTCCTGACTAGGTAGCTTAGAGTAAACTGTTTTGGTCACGACAAAGTCTGATTCTGGTCCTCTCTTTGTCTCTTTCATTATATCTTTATATAACACAATCTTAGAAACAATGAGTTCATTTGCCTCCCCCAGCACCTGGCTAAAACATAGGTTAATCAAGAACAGATATAACATTTGGAACTCCAGATAATTTATGTCAAATGGGGGAATGTTTCATAGCTAATGCTCCCAGAATCTTTCTGTTTTGATCCCTGAAAACTTCAATGACTATTCACTAATCACCAGTTCCATACTCCCCCTTCTCCACCTGCTTCTGCCACTGGACTTGCAGACACACTTATCTGTAAACAGCTCTTAAGGAATCCAGACTCACCACCTGTTCTTCTCACTTGCTATTTACAGTAAATGTTAAAAGAGGCTGAAAGAATGCATGCTATAAGAGAATAACATTAAGGCTAACACTAATTCTCCACAGAGCTACTCTTAAAACACTATTCACAACTTCACCAATATAACCTCCACAACCTCTGTGAAAACTGGTCTTGGCCTCCTAGAGACTGTAAACTTCTCAGGTTAAGAAACAGTATTTAAAATTATTCTTGGGGTATAATTTCAAACATCTTCTCTCAAAGACATAAAACGCTGCAAGGGTAATCTCATAGGCAACTATATTATTTTTCCAAATCCCAGGCCAAACAACTAATTCTCATCTTTTCTGTTGTGGTTTCTTTTCCTCTTTCCTCTATCATCAACAAACATTTAAAGGGCTTTTTCGATGTGCATAAGATACAAAGGTAAAATTACCTCTCTTCTATCTCTGTTCTGAAATCTTATTTAAACATACTGTTTACTGTCTCCATCTCTTTCTCCAGTAGACCATACACACCTCAGTGCACGGTGTCTCTTAATTCTCTATGCATGCTTTACAGGTAATAAGCCTACCATAAATATTTTTAAGACCTAATTCTCTGCCTTTGTGAAGCCCACATTTAATAACAAGGACAGATCCCAAGTAGCATAAAACAGTACTAGGAAGGGGATCCCTGGGTGGCTCAGCGGTTTAGCGCCTGCTTCAGCCCAGGGCCTGATCCTGGAGACCCGGGATCGAGTCCCACATCAGACTCCCTGCATGGAGCCTGCTTCTCCCTCTGCCTGTGTCTCTGCTTCTCTGTCTCTCATGAATAAATAAATTAATTTAAAAAAAAACAGTACTAGGTAGTCACAGACAAAACAGGACATTTCTGATATTTCTGATAACTATACAGAGTAATAAGTGGAGACTTCTGCACATTCCCTAAATAACAACTGCAATTTAAGCATTCCTTCTGAAATAACCTTCTCTGCTAATGAGAAATGATTCCCCAATCTTTTCGTTGGTAAAAACTACATTTTATAACACACACAGATGGAGCAAAACGCTGAGGCCAAAACAATTCCAAAGAATAGAAAGATACTTCCACTCACAAAGAAAAAAATGGGCAAGGAAATTTTAGGTCACTTTTAGTCTGTTGTGTTGAAATAGGGTACCAGATAGGTATTTAAGTACCAATTATACATAACCAGAATGGAAAGTTCCTAAGCAGTCAAGTAAAACCATAATTCTTAGGGATTTTGGTCACAACCCAAAAGAGAAGTTAAAACAGCTCCTACTATGCCAAGAAAAACACAATAGTGTTTATCATACATAAATTTAATATGCATAAATGCAAACTAAATGTACTTGAATTTTAAAGACAAAAAATATAAGCAACATGGAGAATTCCATCCACTTTTCCATTCATTAAGCATACGCCTACTATCAGTCTTGAAGTTGGAGGTGTGATTCTGGTCTTCCTAGACTAATCCACTTCCCAAATGTTCTCCTGCCATGTGCTTATCATCTTCCCAGAGTGAAACCAGAGCTTTATGATTAATATCAGACCTACAAGGTACTCCCCATCTATAAACCAATCATTCTCAAAGTGTGATCCCTATATCAATCAAGGGCTTCAGCATCACCTGCAAATCTGTTAGAAACATTTCAGGCCACACTCCACATCTACTGAACCAGAAATTTTAATCAACCTCTTGGAGATACTAATACGCAATAAAGTAGTTACACAGTAAAAGTAGGGCTGTCACAAGCCAATGTCTTTATCTGTGCTCAAAGGAAGAAATGTGACCAAGAGTAATTTTTTTTTAAGATTTTAATTAACTTGACAGAGAGGCAGAGACAGTGAGAGCATGAGGAGGGGAGAGGGAAAGGGAGAAGCAGACTCCCCACCAAGCAGGGAGCTCAAGGCAGCACTCTATCCCAGGACTCCGGATTACAAACTGAGCCAAAGGCAAATGTTTAACCAACTGAGCCACCCAGGCACCCCAGCAACCAAGGGTAATTTAATAATAGAAATGTCACCTGCTGATTTTGAAAGCTCCTGAAACTCCAAACATAAGGAGGAAAAACTTACTGAGTTTATTCTCTTCATCCAGACAAATTACATAAAATGTGTATCATGAGAACCACCTGGTATTTTTTCAAAATACGTGTTTCCAAGGCCTTGCCCAGAGTAGGCCCCTCAGGAATGAGCATTTTTAATTTTTAAGAAGTTCCCCAGGTAATTCTTTGCACGTTGAAGTTTAAGAATAGCTACAATCACTGAATTCAAGCACAAATTGGTTCATAGTTTTAAAAGTAGATGTTTTCAATGATGTAACTCCCTGAATACCCTAAATACTCTGTGAATCCAGAGAGAAACAATTTTAACTTGGAAGGCTAAAAAATGTCACGTTACTGGGTAAACCACTGTGCCATCTGTTTTCATAAAATTTTAGAGATCTGAAGTTCACAATAGAAATTCCAGGTGTTAGCAAACAACTAAACTACTACTTTTTTCACGTGTCTACACACTCAGAATAGAATGCAAATGAAAACATTATCCTTAGTCTTCAGTAAACTCCCAAACTCACAGCTACTTATCTTACTTAAAGTACTACCACTCTAGGTAGTAAATTCACTTCTTACGTCTCAAGATGGTAAGACATGAGAAAGTGATGGTTTTCTTTCTCAAGTAAGATGGTTTTCTAAAGTAAGACTTTCTTAGGGCCAGCATTTGAGTGAGCCATTTATGTTCACAAGGTCTTCTGACTACCTCACCTTAGAAATAAACTTGCAGAAATCAGAGCTATCCCAATGGCTTAATTAAAACTGCTTAATAACTGTTGCCCACTGACTAGGCAACAGAAGGTGTTTGCTATGAACTACCCAAAATGCACCTTCCTTTCAAAACCTCCAAAATCAAAATTAAGAAAAATTACTGAGCTACTATCAATCCAGTTAATATCCAATTCCTATCTTTAGGAACTTTAACAATCCTTTTCAACAAGCACTTGTACCAGGCACCATGGTATCAGAGACGACCCTTCTAGAAGCAGCTACATTCTAGCTAAATCAAAAACTGATTTAGTTGTCTTAGCATTCATTCTTGCTACCAGACACCAATCTACTGAACTGATGGTTAGTAACCCACATGGGTTACATTTTAATTTCCTAGAAAGTTAAGAGTACATCAATAGTTCCTCCACCCACTGAAGAAAGGGAAGTGAAAACTAAAAATACCTACTGAATAGCAAGAATAAAATAACATAATTTCATATCACATTTTGACCTCACAAGCATTAATTTCCATTATCCCATTTCAGAGCTCAGACAGGTTTAACATAAACACTGCTACTAAGTGGCAGGGCCAGGATTGAAGGCCAAGGCCAGAGTACAGATTATTATTTCTTACTGTGAAAACCTGGGCAAGCAAATGACTTTTAATCTAAAACTGAGTCACCTTCTATAAAATGGGAATATCTACCAGAGTTACTACAAGATTGAAATGAAGTAGTGTTCATAAAAGGGGACTATTAAAGTCCTTTTTACAAACATGGTTTTTGATGATAAAGCAAGAAAGGTAAAATGCCCAAACCAGCAAGTCCCAACACTTCCAGAAACAAGCAGAATGTACTTCTTAGATGCCTCAAGCTAAAATTAGCTGAAGCAGTCTTCTCTATTTTTAGTTGGAAAAAAATCCCTGGAGTTGGGCCAGGTTCCCAGGCTAGGGCTTACCCAGTGGTCAACTTCAGACAAGCCAAAAGTCAGTATCTAATTTTATACTGCTGGGAAGCACTTGCTGTTCACCAGGTATTGGGGTTTTCTTACCCCAATTCTAGGCTTGCCCATCACCAAAAGGTTCCCTCCCACTCCCACGGCCCACCATCCTGGAAAGTATGCCTGAGTTCAACTCATGACTGTGCCTCGTGACTTAGAACGAAATATTTTTACCATCAAGAAGCTTTAGTTTTCATTTTAAAAGTAGGTTACTAATAATTTCTACTCACAGGATGGTAGGATAGCTCTAATTGACTCACCATCCTTCCAACTATGACCTGAGTATCAGGGTTCCAGAGAACAGCAGCATGGTCCCTTCCCTAAAAAGCCTTGTAGACCAACTGAGGAAACAGCTGTGTTAACCATTCATTCCAGTGCCATGTGAGCACTGTTTCATACAAATTACTGTGAACTGCTGAGAATCACACAAGAGCACCAGAGAGGGCAAAGATCAAAAGGGGCAAATACAGCCAAGGTGACAATAAGTGGGGTCTTGAAAAACATGCAAATTATTAAATGATATACCATGTAAAAGATTTAAGAAAACCAAAAATGGGTGACAAATTGGTCTTACTCTGTAAAAGTGTTTTTTTGTCTCCATGTAAATTGCCAGGGGGTGTGGGGAGACACAAGTGTAATCTAGTGTCTGGGGAAAAGAGACTGACTAGCAACAAGATTAAAAGAGAGAAATGATGAGATTAGGAGGCTCTACTGACACCTGGCTGTTTTCATCAGCTGTGACCCTGACCACTGCAAGCCAAGTGTATCCACACAGTTATTTCTTTCATTGCCAAGAAGACAGGACCACCAAGATGTGCATATACTGTCAAATATTCTGTGGGCTTAAATCTAATACAGCATAGTAGCTTGTGCTCCCCAAGTAGACTTTGTGGATTTAAAATTTGGCTCCACCACTTGCCTGGATAAATTAATAAACTTCAATCTACTGAACTCTTCATCTTCAAATGGTAACAATATCTTCCTTCAAAGAATTTCATGTGTGGTGTCAAAAGTAGTGACACATGTAAAGGGCCTGACACACAGTACTCAACAGATACTGCTGACTATTATTCCGCCATCCGACTGAAGAGTTCAAACCAAACTAACCTTCCCTACCCTTTCCTCCTTCCTTTGAGTGTGTCATATGGAACAGTGCTTTCTCTAGGTTATTTCCACACCACCTTCTGAATCTCTTTAACTCTGTTGACTAGTCAAGCAACTTGCTACTTCACTTCTAAGTCTTCCTTTGATCTTACTGTTTCTCTCTCCAACTGATTTCTTTACTGTTACCATTCTCTGACTTTTTTTTTTTTTCTCAAGTTAGGAGAAATACAGGTTTGTATGAACTGTGTGGAAATGTTTTCCTGATTTTTTTAAATGTGAATCACAGCTATGGGTATGAAGTTTGTGCAATAAGCTTTTACTTTAAAGAACCTCATATATTCACTCAAAATCTATGACACAAATGTATACAGTCAATTCTGCCACTATACTATTTCACAGCTGCATTAGTCATGATCAAGGTAAAGACAGTATGTTATGACAGATGAAATGGTCACTTGCTGAATGGGTATTGTACGGATACAATGGTATGGACCAAAAGGATGGGTCAAAGGTGTGCCACACAGCAGTGAGTCTGGCCCCACCCTAGTCAACATTTACAATTTGAAGGAAGTTAAAGGGAATGCTTATCAATATTCCCTCTAATAGATAAATGGCAGAAATTGTTAATATACCAGGTGACAGCTTGAGACAGGCTGAACATGGAAACAAAAGGAACTAGAAAAAATTAAGAAAGATAATTGCAAATTCCTGCACTTCAGGTCAAACAATTATCTGCACAATGGATGAAACCTAGCTTCAAAATAGTCCACATGATGGGCAGCCCGGGTGGCTCAGCATTTTGGCACTGCCTTCAGCCCAGGGCGTGATCCTGGAGAACCAGGATCGAGTCCCACATGTCCGGCTCCCTACATGGAGCCTGCTTCTCCCTCTGCCTGTGTCTCTGCCTCTCTCTCTCTCTCTCTCTGTGTGTGTCTCTCGTGAATAAATAAATAAAATCTCTAAAAAAAAAAAAAAAAAAAAAAAGCACATGAAAAGATCCTACTCGATTGCAAGGTTACTGTGAGTCAGCAAAGCCAATAAGCCACAAAAGCTCAGCCTGCCAGAGATTTGCAGCAGAATCCAAAACTTGGAACTTGGTAACTGTCCAATCATTTCCGCAGAAGCCTGTTCACTTCTGGGTGCTACAGCCCAAAGGGCAACAGGAATGATGATTGAAACAACAGTGAGCAAAGACCAAGTAATGAGAATCGAAAGTAGAAGAACTAGGGTGGTATGTTCAACAGTCATCCAAAGGGAGTTTTATTATCCGTAGTTCCAAAAGGCAAGATTAAAATCAGTGATACTGTTCCAGGAAGGTTCAAATCAGACAAAAACTTCCTAGCTTGCCCACCTTACAAGGCTGCAAAACTGGAATTCATTCACTCTAAAGGCTAGGTTGAAAAAGACTGAACCTCATACTCTCTAAATTCTTTTCAAGCCCAAGTTTAATTCCACGACAAAAATGCCCAATTTTTGAAAATACCCTCAAAGGCTAAGCAGACCCAGAGGTAATTAAAACACAGTTATAAAATGTCTTTATTTTTACTATTGGTGGAAAACTCACACTCGTTTTAAAGGCATGGTTTGTAAAAAGTGCGTATAATAACCTTAAAAATATATAAACTGACTTCTTCTGTAACCTCACCGGCCTCAAGTGTAAGGATCATCATCGAGGGCAGACAAAAGGCGAGAAGGGAGCACGGTATTGTTGCAATAGGAAACGTTAAGTAAAATAACTGATGAAGCCAAATTCTGTTGGTCAGGCTCAAGAAAGGTCGGCAGGCAACGGGTTTTTAAAAATCAGTTGAAAGAAACAATGCCCACGCACGCTTTCATAGTCTCAGGGTCACTTAGGATCACCTGAGTCATCCCGACCCTGCGGGAGCTGAATGACTGGCTCTCGGTGAGACCTACAGGCTCCCAGCCCGAGCGGATTTTCGAGCCGTTTTCATGCCTGAAGGTGTGCTGGATAGGTCACGTCCTACAGCAACCATCCTTCCCGGACAGAGCGAAGCAGCAGCATAAAAAGGGCGGGCTCCGTCCCAGCTACCAGGCGCTGCTGGGGGCCCAGGCGCCTCAGGGCTCCCTCGAGAGGTCCCGCGTGGGGGAAGCACCGAGCCTGCCCCCGAGGAACCCTTCTCGGCCTGCGGCGCACCCTGGCCCCGCACTACTTCTTCGGCGCAGCCCGCCGGCCCCGGCTGCGCGCGGCCAGGTCACCTCCCCACTGCGGCGTCGGCGTCGGCGTCCGCGCCCGCGCCCGCGCCCGCCCGGGGACCGCCCGGGCTCGGGGTTCACCGCACGCGCACGCGCGGCCTCCTCCGCAGTGTGCAACCCCGCGGGGGAGGAGGGAATCGCGGCCACGTCACAGCCCGGAGGGTTCCAAAGGGGCGGGGCCTCCCGGGAGGCTGCGGCGCTCCCCGCCGGCGCGCGCGCGCACCCACCCCCACGTGTCCCTGCGGCCCCGGGGAATGTGGGTCACCGAGCCGAGCGGCCTCACGTGTCCCCGCCCGCCGCCGCCGCCTCAGCGCCCATTATGTAATGCCGCGTCACGCGCCCGCCCAGCCAACCGGCGCCCGCGCGCCGCCGAACGTAAACACAGCGCGCACGTGGCTCGCGCGGCCCGGCCATGTGAGGGGGGGGCCGGGCCGGCGCCGCCGGGCCGCGCTGCGGCGTCGCAGGGAGCCGGGAGGGCGGCAGAGGAGCGGCCCGGGGGCCGACGCGGGAACCGAGCGGGAGCCGAGCGGGAACCGAGCCCGAGCCGACCGCCGCGCGCGGCAGCCCCCCCGCCCCCCAGCCCTGGGGTCACCCCCCGCCGCCGCCTCCCGAGTGCCCCAGCGGCATCCGGCGCCCCCTCCGCCCCCCGCGGCCCGGCTCTTACCCGCATTCACCTCCATGGTGCCCTCCGGGAGGGGACCAGGCGGCCCGCTTCCCGCAGAGGTGGCAGCGCCGCCCCCGCCTCAGCGCCGCGCCACCCCGGGCTGGAGGCGGCGGGGGTCGCGGGGCCCCCTCATGGGCAGGGCGGGCGGGGCGCCCGGGAGCCGAGCCCCGCGGCCGGAGCGCGGGCTGCAGCGGGAGAGGGCGGCGGCGGCGGCCGGCGAGCGGCGCTCCTCGCGGAGTCCCTGACAACAAAGCGGCGGCGCGGCGGCTTCCTGCAGCCAGCGCACCGCGGCGGCGAGGGCGGCTGACGGGGAGGGCAGCTGCGACCATGTGACCCGCGCACACACCCCCTCCCTCCGCCCGCCCGCGGCCGGCCGCTGCGGCGACTCCGCCCCCTTCGCCGCCGCCGCCGCCGTCGCCGCCGCGCCCGCCGCCTCGGCCTCGGTTCCCCGCGCCCGCCGCGTTGACCTTCCCTTCTCGGCCTCGGAGCCCCCTCCACGGCCCTCTGCATCCTCCGCCCCGTGACACCTCAGTCACCTCGGGTGCTGACCGAGGACCGGCCCGGGGCTCCCAACACACCGGCGTTTGGGACCCCCGGGCTGGGTCCGCCCCTAGCCGCCCCGCGGTTCCGCCCCCGCCCCCGCCCCCGCCCCCGCCCCCGCCAGACGGTCGAACGCGGGACTCCGGGTAGAGCCCAGCTCTCTGCACTCGGCGCCCCCTGGGTCGTTTCATCCAACCTCCCAGCTTAAGGAGACCTGTGTTCTCCGCGTTCCAAGCCCAGACCGCCCTGAGCGCCGCATACCCACACCTCGGCAGCCCATCCTAAAGGTGTGACAGGTGTATACATGTGTCAGAACCCAGTGAATGCACACGAGGTGTGCGCATCTCACCTAGTGTGTAAATTCTACATCAAAAGAAAAAACTGGAACTAAAGGACATGTATGCTGAGGTATGCAGAGCGAAGCGCATGGATGTCTGCAATCGCATTACAAGAGTAAGATGGGCTGATGGATGGCGGCATGGATAAATAAGCGGGTACAAGTACACTAAGATGTTAGCTGTAGATAATATAAATGGGTATTCCTAAAATTATTTTCCAATTTTCTCTTTGAAAATGTTCGGTAAAAAATGTTGGGGGAAATGTAATGTGTGAAACATCTTTACATGTGCCACACTCCTTCCCCCAATCCATTTTACACACACACACACACACACACACACACACCCCTTTTCCTTGTCCATCTCAATCTTTACTATTTTGGCAAATCTGCCAATTCCTGAAACCAACAAATTGCATTTCTTCTGTCCTCTGTGTGTGTCTCACTCTGCCTTTTATACCCTATTCAATCTATTAACAAATCTGAGCTGGGCTACCTTCATAATGTCTTCAGTTTCTATCCTTCTCTCCATCAGCATTGCTATCAGTCTAGACCAACAATCATCATCTCTGGCCTGGGGTATTGTAATACCCCCTAACTGGGGAGAGAGACTGTTTCCTGTGTCCACCTACAGTCACTTCTCAGTCTGAGTGTCATTTTCTAAATGTAAATGAGATCATATTACTCTGCTTAAAACCCTCCAAATAGCATCCTATCGCACTTTGAGGAAACTCCAATGCCTTAGCCTGACCTGCAAAGCCCAGCACAAACTGTAGGCCCTGATTCTCTTTCCAAGGCTTGCCTGCCATCCTCTAAACATTGTTCTCTAACCACAGTGGTCTTCCCTAACTCAGGGCTTTACCACTCTATGTGATGCTGATGCAAGAGTTCCCTAGGCTACACTTTGTAGCTTTCTTTTTCATTTTATTTATCAACCACCATCTGTTTCTGAGGCCAGTATGAGCAGTCTAGAAGGAAGAAAAGAAATCATAAAAGAGGATACCTCTCTGAAAAGGCTACATACTGTATGGTTTCAACTGTATGACATTCTGGAAAAGGCAAAGCTATGGAGAGAGTAAAAATATCACTGATTGTCAGAGGTTGGGAAGGCAGAGGGATGAAAAGGCAGAGCACAGATGATTTTTTAGGGCAGTGAAACTGTTCTGTGTGATACTATGATGGTGGATACATGTCAAATGTACAACTAAAAGTAAACACTAATATAAACTACAGACTTTGGATACTTATGATGTGTCCATATAGGTTCATCAGTGGTAACACATGTACCCCTGTGGTGTGAGATATTGCCAGTGGGGGAGACTGTGTGTGTTCATGGGGACAGAATGTATACGGGAGCTCTCTGTACTTCATTTAATTTTTCTGTGAATGTAAAACTACTCTAAAAAATAAAGCCTATTAAGATTTTATTTATTTATTTGAGAAAGAGCAAGAGAGAGAGAGGGAGAAGCAGACAGCCTGCCGAGCAGAGAGTCCCATGTGGGGCTCAATTCCAGGATCCCAAGACCATGACCTGAGCTGATCCACTCAGGTGCCCCAAAATAAAGCCTATTTTAAAAGAGAGAGAGAGGATACTATCATTTAAATTTGAAAAAGAGAAGAATGGAATTGAAAATAATGTCCGTAAGCATCTTAAATTCAAATGACATAAAATCCATGTCCATGAGCCCTGTGTTTTCAAAAGGCCACCTCCTACCTGTGAGTCATTGTGGATATCAGAGGTGATAAAACTATAACCCAGATCAGTCACCAGCCACACCACTGGCCACTGGAAACGTCAGGTTCATCAGTGTCAGAAGAGGATGCTGAGCAGCATCTGAGTTGGACAGTCCCCAGAGTGCTGTAGCTGCAGTGGAAATTGCCTTTTGCTGCTGTCATTCCAAGGAACTTTATGTATTAACCCTGTGAAGTTTATGGCTCAGTCTGTAGGGATTCTCGGGCCATTCATAGTGGATTTCTACCTACCCCACCTTCTTCATTCCTCTGACCAAAATAACTCTGCTGAATGAAGTGGCTGTCTTCAAAAGTCATCTGTTAAAAATGCAAATTAGGGGACACCTCACTGGTGCAGTTGGTGAAGCATACAACTCTTGATCTCAGGGTTTTGAGTTCAGGCCCCGTGTTGGATGAAGAGATTACTTCAAAAATAAAATCTTTTTTAAAAAAGCAAAGTATTTCCTGTGAGAGCTTCCTTATGAATCCTTATATTCCACTAACAGCAGGGCCCCAGGAAACTGAACACAGGATAAATCAATCTGGATGTGGATAAAGAGCCTGAATATTAGAATCTTCTAGTCCCGAAATCTATTTTACTGGACCAAGTGAGGTACTGCAATATGAGGACCCTGATGAAAAAGAGGTATTGGGGAAAAGGATGGATTTTTTTTTTTTTTAGTTAACTCCAGTTAAAAATGTTCAAGGTCATCCCTCATTTTAAAATATTCTAATGGGGATCCCTGGGTGGCTCAGAGGTTTGGTGCCTGCCTTCTGCCCAGGGCATGATCCTGGAGTCATGGGATTGAGTCCCACGTCGGGCTCCCTGCATGAAGCCTGCTTCTCCCTCTGCCTCTCTCTGTGTGTCTCTCATGAATAAATAAAATCCTTATATATTTTTTAAATAAATAAACAAATAAATAAAATATTCTAATGAATATTGCTGCTTCCCAAAACCATAATAACATTTCTCTCTGTCTTCTCTATGCCCTGGTTCAGGAGTTCTCAAAGTTTTGATTTATACTTACAATGATTGAAAACGACAAAGGACTTTTTTGTGGGATATATTTATCCATATTTACCTACTAGAAATGAAAACAGAAATGTTTAAAGCACAAGAATACACAGCATAGATGTTACAGAGTAGCAGCATCACAAGTCAAAGTCTTTGGGGGTTTCCTCTGCTACAGCAAATTGAAATTGCCAGGCATCAGGATATTTGTGATGTACTTTCTTCCAGGCTCTTTTTTTCCTTTACTGTTCTAGTCAAAGTACTAACTTCTATATCATCTCTCAAATCTGCATCAAAGTATGCCTTTGCTGTAAATTCAAAAATGTATCTATACTTATTTTTAAACTAGAAAAATAATTGGGACACCTGGGTGGCACAGTCAGTTTAAGCCTGACTCTTGGTTTCAGCTTAGGTTATGGCCTCAGGGTGGTGAGATTGAGCCCCACATCAGGCTCTGAACTCAGCATGGAGTCTGCTTGGAGTTTCTTTTTCCCCTCACCCTCTGCCCCTCCCCGCACCTTAAATAAATAAATCTTTAAAAATAATTTAATTATAACTAAATAATAAACATTCAATTATGACTTACATATGTATCACAAGGTAACGTAGTCTTATTTTATGTCTCCATAAAATATTCAAATAAACAATATTATATGTGTGCATAGAAAAAAATAACAAGATCAGTGATGTGTTTGTGTGCAATAGTAGCAAGAATGCTGCATCCAGCACACATTGTAATACAATAATAATATCTTACAAGATGCAGTGGTTAAAGTGAAATATAGTCCTAGCAAAAGAGTCAACTTTGTTTAACAGAAAAATATCTTTACACTGTTCTAGTTTTTAAATTTTAATTATTCAAAATTAGATAATTTTTTTTAAAAAAATTAGATAAAGGGATCCCTGGGTGGCGCAGTGGTTTGGCGCCTGCCTTTGGCCCAGGGCACGATACTGGAGACCCGGGATCGAATCCCATGTCGGGCTCCCGGTGCATGGGGCCTGCTTTTCCCTCTGCCTATGTCTCTGCCTCTCTCGCTCTCTCTCTGTGTGACTATCATAAATAAATAAAAATTGAAAAAAAAAATTAGATAAAATTAGAGCACCTGAATGGCTCAGTCGGTCCAACAGCCAACTCATGATTTCAGCTCAGGTCTCGGGGTTGTGGGATCATTCCCTGCATTGAGCTCTGCACTCAACATGGAGTCTACTTGTCCCTCTCCCTCTGCTCTTCCCCTGCTCACACTCTCTCTCTCAAATAAATAAAATTTTTTTAATTAGACAAAATTTAAATTTAGCCCCTTGGTTACACTAGCCATGTTTCAAGTGCCAAAAGTCACTGGTAACTAACAGTACCCATATTGGTCATTACAAATTTACAGAGCCTCTCTTCCTCTTTCTGAGTCAGTATGATAACATCATTCTAGGAGTCTGTCCATGTTGTATAAGTTTTCAAATTTATTGAAACAAAATTTTTCATATTCTCTTACTCTTTAATCTCTATCAGTTCTATAGTTTCTCATGCTTAATTTTATTTGCACTGTTTTTTCTTCAATCAGTCCTATTAGAGATGTATCTATTAGCTTCTCCAAAGATTTAATTTTTGCCTTTATTGATTCATTTTTGTTTTCAACTTCACAAATTTCTCCTCTTTATCTCCCTTCTTACATTCACTTTTAATTTGATTTTTCTAACTTCTTAACCTGGATATTTACCTCATCAATTTTGCTTCTGTTGGCCAGTTTTTCTTATAACTAAAGAAACCTTGTTTGGAACAACTGCTTTAACTCTTCTCACCTATTATAGGGAATATTCCAGTTACTACTGCAGTGTAACAGATTACCCCAAAACTTAGTGATTTTTTTTAATTTTATTTATTTGACAGACCACAAACAGAGGGAGCTGCGGGCAGAGGGAGAGGGAGAAGCAGGCTGCTCACTGAGCAGAGAGCCCAGTGTTGCTCCATCCCAGACCCTGGGATCATGACCTTAGCCAAAGGCAAATGCTTAACCCACAGAGCCACCCCAAACTTAGTGATTTAAAATAGCAGCAATTATGGGGTGTCTGGCAGTCTCCATCCTTGAAGCATCTGACTCTTGATCTTAGGGTTGTGAGTTTGAGCTCCTCGTTGGGTGTAGAGACTGTTAAAAAATAAAATCTTTAATAAAACAAAATAAAATAGCAGCAATCATGTTATTATCTCTGATGGTTTCTATGAGTCAGGAGTTTGGAGAGCCCATGGTTGGGCATTTCTGGCTCAGAGTCTCAATGCTGGCAATCCAGACATTGTGCAGAACCAGAAGAGCAAGGGGCTGGAGCAGCTGGGGCTAGCCCAGCCCTTCTCTCTCTTCTGTGGTTGCAGAGCTTCTCCACAAGGTCTCTATATATGGGCTACTCTGGATGGAGTCCTTCACAGCTTCTTGTTGGCCTAGGGCAGTCAGACTGCTTACAACAGAGTAAGTCAGGGCTCTAGTGCAAGCATTCCAGGGAATTAGGCAGAAGTTGTCTCATTTTTTCTGACCAAGCTTCCAAAGTCAGGCAACATCAATTTTCACTGCATTATTTGTCTGTAGCAAGGGAGTTACAAGCATATCCAGATTGGAAGACAGGGCACATAGACCTCATCTTTTCATAAGAAGAACATCAAGGAAAAAAAAAAAAAAGAAGAAGAAGAACAGCAAGGTTATATTTTGAATAGCATGTGAGATGAAATATATTGTTGCAGCTACCATTGTTCAAAAAAGGTACAATTTTAAAGAATAACACATATATAGTCCACCGTGATCTGAATACCGCACTTCAGTGTCAACAATTTAAGATGTATTTCTCAGAGTAAGCATTTTACCTGGTAGCACTTCTAAGTGTTGGTGTAAAGAGAAAGGACACTCTAGAGAAAGGAACAAGTCAGATAACAAGGGGGTACAGAGAAGCCTCCTCTCCACAGGATGGTTCCACTCCATTGTTTTAGTTTATTCTCTGTGCAACTGAAAGTCAATAGAATGACATTTCAAATACAAATCCCATCTTTTGTCTATTCTAAGTCCTTCATTGTCTAACGTCAATAATGTCTTATGGCATTGAAATGAGACTGCTCCCTCAGAGGAGAATCTAGTTGGAGAAAGGGTTATGTCCACATGTAATGAGTGCAATCTATACAATATGACATGGAAAAACCCTGGCTGAATTTAAGTGCTCCATTGATTTAATAACATATTAAACAGAAATTTGAGGGGGAAATAAGAATGGAAATAACGAAGAAAAAGTTGCATGACTGCTCAACAAACTAAAATGCTATAAGAAATGCTTGATTAGGGACGTCTGGGTGGCTCAGCGGTTGAGCATCTGCCTCTGGCTCAGGGCGTGATCCTGGAGTTCCGAGATGGAGTCCCACATCGGGCTCCCTGCAGGGAGCCTGCTTCTCCCCCTTATCTATGTCTCTGCCTCTCTGTGTGTTTCTCATGAATAAATAAATAAAATCGTTAAAAAAAAAAAAGAAATCCTTGGTTATCTTCAATATTCTGTATCACAGTTTGGAAAAAAAAAAAGAAAAAAAGAAAAAACTACAGTACTTCCCCTGGGTGGGGGGAGAAAACAAAAACCTCAAGTACAAAGACCTAGCCCTAACAACAGGGCATACCATCTCATGAAAGGAATGACACATCTTGCTGACTTTCTCACCTGTCTTCCCATCTGATCTTCCTACTTTTGAAAACTCATCTAATTGAGAATCCCTCCCAGCAGTGAATCTATCCTAGTGTGACCCCCATTAACTGAACAATCTCCTAAATTCTCTTCCAAATTAGAGCAACACTCTGAGGGGACTTAGAGACTCAGGTGTCTCCCTTTCACCTAGACCAGTAGTTCTCAAAGTGTATATAGTTACTAGATAAGCAGCAGCAGCACCTACCTAGGAACCTGTTAGAATGCAATTTCTGGAGCTCCACCCCAGGCCTAATGAATCAGAAACTCTGCAGGTGATGCCAGCAATTTGTGTTTTAACAAATTCTCCAGGTGATGCTGATGCACTCAAGTTTAAAAACACAGCTTAAAAAGCCAGTAGCATCTACCACCAGAGAATAGATCAGTCCAGTATTTCAAGGATCTAGGGCCATGAGCCTGAGTGTATAAGGCTAGTGGTTGCCTTATTCCAGATTTTCTGACCATACCTCCAAAATGAGCAGGATTTGTGCCCTGTAAGATGTATATAATATGACAGGCTGTTATATGGCAGGATAAGATTCTAAATGCAAAACCCACATTGCCTGGGCGTCTGATTTCAGTTCTTCCTACAGGTCTGGGTGAATTTCTGCCCACAGATTCTAGGAGTGACCTGCTATTCTCATTAACTGGTATTGCTTACCGCTAGCAAGTTTTTACTAATAACCTATAGGTTTATTTATCTGTATTCTAGAAAGTAAATTTATTCCTAAGGCTTAGATATTTCCTTCTGATTATGCAGGAAAAACAAAATGTCTTAAAAGAGGTAACAATAGGATGGGCACTTAAACCATAGTCAATATCCAGGACCACCTCTTACCTTCTAAATCCATATAAAAACTAATTCTGGGACACCTGGGTGGCTTAACAGTTGAGCATCTGCCTTCGGCTCCTCTTGTGATCCCGGAGTCCCGGGATCTATCAAGTCCTACATCGGTATCCCCGCAGGAGCCTGCTTCTCCCTCTGCCTGTGTCTCTACCTCTCTTTGTGTGTCTCTCATGAATAAGTAAATAAAATCTTTTTTAAAAACCTCATTCCTCCTCCTCATGATACAGTTATATAAAAGAAAATTGGAAAAAGAACACCTTACCATGTATATCATAACCAATAGACTACATACTGATTTTTCATATGTCTGAATTCCGTTGTTTTAAGGCAATACATTGGAATGTCCAAAAACTTTACAATTGTGACTAACAAATTAGGTTTTTGGACCAGGAATGATCTTTTATGTATTGGTTTTCTCTTAGTCATAGAAGAGAGGCCAAATATACTTTTTTCAGATTAAGCCAAGAACATATTGGTTTTTTACTACCTCACTATTCAAAGTGTGGTCCTGGACCAGTAGCACTAGCATTTCTTCAGAGCCAGAATCTCAAGCCCCTTCCTAGAGTTAGTGAATCAGAATCTGCATGCTAACAAGAGCTCCAGGTGATCTGCACAAAGTTTGAAAAGCCCAGAAATAATGTACCAGGGAGACAGAGGCTTTGCAGCAAGAGTGTTCTCTGGAAGGAAGTGGTAGGCAGCCTTCTCAAGATGTCCCCAGGTGACCCTTGCCTCCTGTTATTCACTGTCTTGTATAATCCCCTCCCCTTGAGTGTGAACTGGACTTATGAATTGCTTCTAAAAATACATATGGCAGAAGTGATGATGGTATATCACTTTTGAGGTTGTTATAAAAGACTAAGACATATCTTGCTCATACTCTCTCCCTGGCTCTTCTTACCTGCTTACCCTAATCAAGCAAGCTACAGTGCTGTGAGCTGCCCTGGCGAGATTCATGTGATAAAGAACTGAGGGTGGCCTTTGGCCAGCAGCCAGCAAGGAACAGGATCCTGCCAAAAAAAGCACATGTATGAACTTGGAAGTAGATCTTTCCCCAGCTGAGCCTTGAGACAACTTCAGCCACCTTGATAGCAAGATGTTAACACCTTGATAGCAAGATTAAAGCAGAGAACCCAGCTAAACGGCATAATTTCTGACCCAAAGAACAGTGAGATAACAAATGTTGTTTTAAGTCATTAGGTTTTAGGGTAATTTATTACTCTGCAATGGATGACTAATAACAAGCAGGAACAAGCAGATCAAGAATATAAAAAATCTAGATATCATCCAGACTCCCCGGAAGTCACAGGGACCTAACAGAAAGATAAATAAACACCTACGGGCAGAGTAAATATCTAAAGAATTTTGAGGGCACCTGAGTGGCTCAGTTGGTTATGCAGTTAAGCCTCTGCCTTCAGCACAGGTCATGATCTCAGGGTCCTGGGATCAAGCCCTACATCAAGCCCCATCGGGCTCCCTGCTCAGTGGGGAATCTGCTTGTTCCTTTCCCTCTGCCCTTCCCCGCTTATGTGTGCATGTGCTCTCTCTCTCAAATAAATAAATAAAATCTTTTTTAAAATATAAGGTTCTTATTGAGTCCAAGATGAGTAGTGAGACTGAAAACAGTTGGATTAATTAAAAGTTCACATAAGTGAAGCAGCAGGTCCCGTCCAGCACTCTACAATGAAGCTTTATTGTCAAGAGGCTCCCCAGAGCTCCCAAACACACACACACACACACACACACACACACACAGTAGCTTTTAATGCTTCATTCAAATATAAACAGCAAGGATCACTAGAATTTATTTTATTTTATTTATTCATGAGAGACAGAGAGAAAGAGAGAGAGGCAGAGACACAGGCAGAGGGAGAAGCAGGCTCCATGCACGGAGCCGGACGTGGGACTCGATCCAAGGACTCCAGGATCACGCCCTGGGCCGAAGGCGGTGCTAACCCACTGAGCCACCGGGGCTGCCCATCACTAGACTTTTGAAGGAAAATTCTACCATGATGGAAAGAAAATAGAAACTAATTATAAAAGAAGCAATTTTCTTCATTATTGGAGAGATAAGAGAAGACAGAGCATCCATGAGAGAGGGATGCTACAAAAAAGGAATACAAAACACGTAAGAGTTCTTGAAAACTAAAGGCAATAAACAAAATAGAAAAAGTATTAGAAAAGTTAGAAAACAAGGAAAACACCATTAAGTGGAACAAAAAGACAAAAGATACACATTAGAATTTTTTTTTTTTTTTTTTTTTTTTTTTTTTAGTTTAAGTAACCTCTACCCCCCACATGAGGCTTGAACTCATGATCCTTAAATCAAGAGTCAGTCACATGTTCCTCCGAGCCAGCCAGGTGCCCCAGAAGTGATTATTTTTTAAACTTAGAAATTAATCCAAGAGTAGGAGTTCCAGAACAAAAATGATCAAAGAAATATTCAAGAGAATTGCCCTGGAATTAAGTGAAAGGGTTTCCACATTAGAATACACACAGATTATACTGCATAACTAATGAAAAAGATATGTCCAAGGCTTGTCATGATGAAATGTCAAAACATCAGGCATAAAGAGGAGATCATAAAAACATCCAGAAAGAAAGATCAGATCACATACAAAACAATAGATATCTAAATGTCATCAGACCCCTTTTTTTAAAAGATTTTATTTATTTATTAATGAGAGACACAGAGAGAGAGGCAGAGACACAGGCAGAAAGAAAAGCAGCCTCCATGCAGCGAGCCCGACGTGGGACTCGATCCTGGGACTCCAGGATCATGCCCTGGGCTGAAGACTGCACCAAACCACTGAGCCACCCGGGCTGCCCCATCAGACTCTTAACAGTGGCACTGAATACCTCAGGAATGCAGTCCAAATTTTGAGATAAAAATAATTTACCTTAATCTCAAAATTCAGCCAAACCATTAGTTAAATGCATAGGTAGGATAAAGATATTTTCATGCAGGTAAGTGTTCAAAAAACTCCCCTTCTAAACACCTTTTCTTAGAAAGTCACTAAGAGGATATAACGTAGATTGAGAGACTAGAGAGGGAAGAGAAATGTGCATGTTTATGTGTGTGTGTGTGTGTGTGTGTGTGTGTGCACAAGCATGTGGTTGTGCCAACACACCTATACATATGAGAGGTACTGGAAAAAGGGATATGTGTGACAGGGAAGTGTTATTTACATTCTCCTCTTCCACAATAGAAAGTCAATAGATAATACCTAAAACTTATGAATAAAAAAATAGTGTTTTAAGAATCTCAGGAAGGATGGGGAAGGATGGGGCAGGGAACCACTGTTACTCATTATAAGCCTTATAGTACTATTTGACTTCTTAAATGATGTGAATTTATCAGTTTGATGAAAATAAAAATTACTTTGAAACCAAAGACCAGGACACCTGGGTGGCTCAGCGGTTGAGTGTCTGCCTTCGGCTCAGGGCGTGATCCCGAGATTCGGGATCAGGTCCCATATCGGCTGCCCGCAGGAAGCCTACTTCTCTGCCTGTGTCTCTGCCTTTCCCTTTCTCTGTGTGTCTCTCATGAATAAATAAATAAAAAGGGAAAAAAAAAAGCAAAAACCAAGGGCAGCAGTTGAATGCCAACCTTAAACTCAGGTCATGATCCCAGGGCCCTCGGATTGAGCCCCCATCAGGGTCCCTGCTCAGTGGGGAGTCTCCTTCTCCCTTTCCCTATGCCTTCGCTCATACTCCCTCTCTCACTCTCTCTTTCTCTCTCAAGTAGATGCCTCATGGCTCAGCAGGTTAAGCAACCAACTCTTGATTCCAGCTCAGGTCATGATTTCCTGGTGGTGAGATCCAGCCCTAAATTGGGCTACACACTGGGCAGGGGGACTGCTTGAGATTCTCTCACTCTCCCTCTGCCTCTACCCCTTCTCCTCTACCTCTGCTGCAAGCAGAGTGCATACTTGTGCACACGTGTTGTAGGCACTGTCTCTCTCTGAAAAACAAAAAAGGAGAAACTGTCCAACTCCCCTTAAACACTGCAATCTTCTAAAATAATAGAAAATATCTACAGCTGAATTATAGCTGCTTTTAGGTGTTTGAGCTACTTTTTCACTGGTCCCATGTCTGGTCAGAATATCACTAATAAAGCTTTCTCTCTTCCAAATTAAAAGAAAGAAGAATGCCTTGATCCTATAATTCCATTTCTAGAAAGCTATGCTAACAAAATACTCCTAAATGCACACTTTATAATACTGTGTATGTATTAGTACAAAATTGGCAAAATTACACTATCAAGGAATGCCTGGGTGGCTCAGCAGTTTGGCCTCTGCCTTTGGCTCAGGGCGTGATCCCAGAGTCCCCAGATCAAGTCCCACATGCGGCTCCCAATGCGGGAATCCTGGCTTCTCCCTCTGCCTACGTTATCTGCCTCTCTCAGTGTGTTTCTCATGAATAAATAAATAAAATCTTTTTTAAATTCCCAATCAAAAGAAAATTCCCCTCGGCCTTTAAAAAGAATATTTATGAAGATGAGGCAATAATGTGTAAATGTTGATAATCTAACATTAAGTGAAAAAATCAGTATGAAAAACCTGCATATGAAGTAATATTACAACAGTTTTTTAATTCTATGCATTAAAAAAAAGATTGGAAGAATACACCAAAAGGTTTAACAATGGTTTTGTTTTGATGTTGATAGTATAGATTTTTCTTACTTTGTGCATTATCAAAAATACTTTAAAATTTTTGTAGAATATTATAATGAAAATACTTGGAAAAATAAATTAAAACTAATATTTATGTTAAAAGTGTTTTCAGAATTTAGCATTTTGATGCTGCCAACTTGGCTTTAATGTTTTTACTCAGTGAATTTTTTTCATGGTAGTCATTTCAAACTTATAGATAGTTGACTCTTTGACAAGTTTAAAAATACAAACATTTTAACCACAGTTACCCCAATACTGATAAATTTTCAGCAAGAGAGGCACCTGGGTGGCTCAGTGGTTGAGCACCTGCTTTTGGCTTAGGTCGTAATCCTGGGGTCCTGGGATCAAGTCTCATATGGGAGTCCCTGTGGGGAGCCTGCTTCTCTCTCTGCCTATGTCTCTGCCTCTCTCTTTGTGTCTCTCATGAATAAATAAATAGCATCTTTAAAAGAACTTTTTTTTCAGCAAGAAAGTGTTAACTAGAGAAATCCATTAGGCCAACTTGACTTGAATAATTCATTATTGAACAAATCAATAAATGATCAATTTTTTACATGGTGAAGTTAAACTATTTCAAGTAGTTCCCATTTTCATTTTAGTTTGTTGGAATTATTTTCATAAACATCAAACTTTTCCCTAAAATTATTATAAAAAGAATTGATTCATTGATCAATTTTTTTTTCTTTTTTGGCCAGAGTTTCAACCATTAAACTGTCTTTCAAGAACTCATTTCTTCTAAGTCCATCTGCCTTATCAAATTCTGCAGCTTTTCAGTTTGCCAAGATTTAATTATATTATTTTTGAGTCAAAAACAAATCCTACAATGTTTAATTTTAGCCATTGTCAGTTTTGTTTTTACTATAATATTCATTACAAATTTGGTTTTATAAAACCTGTTGGTTTCTGCTTTTTAAAAAAATCTAACTCATAAAAAAAAATGTGATAAATTCTCCTCAGATATTTCAGAAGTGATACAAAGTCCATGACTGGGCTACTCAATGTTGAACAAATGTCCTGATCAGTTTTCCCATCTTGAACCAAGTCTCCAAGCTGCTGATCAAGCAAAAAGGTAAAGGCCCAGTCAAAATGTCCTACTTCATAAAAACCAAATAACTAGAAATTATAAGATAATATTTATCATTAGCAATTTTAGATACCTACTTTATATCAAGCACTGTATTAAGTCCTCAGGCTGAAAAAATGCTAGTCAATACTCAGAAAACTCCAGGACTTCTAATCAAGGAGAAGGAATATTAGAGTCTTCCTAATACGTTCATTAAATTGGATATTCTTTGGGATGCCAGGGTCACAGTGGTTGAGTGTCCGCCTTCCCCTCAGGGCATGATCCTGGGGTCCTGGGATTGAGTTCTGCATCAGGCTCCCCACGGGGCACCTGCTTTTCCATCTGCCTATGTCTCTGTGCCTCTCATGAATGAATAAATCTTTCCCAAAAAATTGGATATACTTTTTTAGAATATTTATTTATTTATTTTAGACAAATGGAGAGAGAGACAGGTGGAAAGAGAGAACCCCCAGCAGACTCCCCACTGTGCCCCATGACCTCAAGACCATGACCTGAGCTGAAACCAAGAGTCCAACGCTCAACCAACTGAGCCACCCGGGCGTCCCTAAATTGGATATACTTAATGCATCAACTAAATTGGATATATTTAATCTTTTGCCACAGTAGATATTTTAAGACTTTGCCAGTAAGCAGATAACAATGCTGCATCACCTCGAACCACTTCCCTGGTCCATCTCGTTTTTCACCATCCTGACACTGAGCCTCCAATCTACCCCCACCCCCTCCAATAATCCACTCTGAATGGTCTTTTTTAAAATCTAAAATTATGTCACCTCCCTCTGTAAAGCCCTCTAATCCTTGTGCATTTCATACAGATTAGACCCAAGACCTTTACCATGGCTTAGAAGATCCAACATGACCCAGCCCCTGCCTTTGTCTCCAATCTCATCTCTCTACACTCTCACCCTGACTATCCTTCCACTCCTGCTTCATTGGCCTCCTTTCTTTTCCTCTAGCCTCCCAGCTCAGAGCATTTAGATTTGCCATTCCTTCTTCCCTAGGATGATTTTCCCTCAGAGCATCACACAGAGCCACATTTTATCCACAATTCATCTCTATTTCCCTCTGGAGACGTCCTTGATCCCCATTTAATGTCTTTCCATCCTTGTTCCACAATTCTTGTCACTATTTGAAATTATTTTATTCATTTACTTATTGTCCCCTCTACTATCATATGGGATACATGGAAACAGGGCATGTATTCCATTTGCCTGACGCATGGCTGTTCCTCAACACGTATTTGTGAAATGAATGAATAGATGATGTGTAGAAAGAGCTGTAACAAAGGAATGAAACACATGTCGTGGAAGAGTCAGAATTTTCATCACTAAAGATGTGGGTTTTGTTTGGATAATGAGTAGAAATTCAGATGGGAGAAGGCAAGCAGTTGAGAAGGGAGCCAAGTGGAAGAAGAAGAAATGAAAATGCAAGAGATCCTAGAAGATGAAGTCTGTACAGAAGTGACTAAAAGAGAAAGAAGGAACAGGTTTACTGAAGAAGGAGATCAATATGGTTGAAACCTGAGTTGTTTCATTCCTGCTGGACAAAGACATTGGGGTAAGTAGAATAATGGCCCCCAAAGATGACCACATCCTGTCTGTAACATGATTCCCCAGAACCTGTGACTTATGTTATGTGACGAGGGACAATTAAAGTGCAGATGGCATAGGTTGTTAATTGGCTGAGCTTAAACTAAAGAGATAGCTTGATGGACCCAATGTAATCACAAGGGTCCTTTAAATGGAAAAGAGCAGGGCAGAAAGGCAGTGTCAGTGTGATGCAGGCTGAGAAAGACCAGCGTGGTGGTTTGAAGATGGAAGGGCAGCCACAAAACAAGAAATGTGGGCAACCTCTGGAAGCTGGTGAAGGATTTTTCCCTAGAGCCTCCAGAAACGAATACAGCCCTACTGAGGCCTGGATTTTTGCCCAGAGAGCTCCGTTCTGGACTTCTGTTCTCCAGACCTATAAATTAATACATCTGGGTTGTGATAGAACGCTAAATGTGTGATAAGTGGTATAGAAGCAATAAAGAACAAATATAGACACCACAAAGTCACTCAGGTAAGATGAGGAAAGGATAAACAAAGATCCCAGCTAGTTTGAGTTTACAGACTGGTTAGAAAAGACTTGTTAAGCAGCAAAGAGGCTGAATTCTACTCGGGAATGCTGCCTGCTCACAGTTCATCTTTGTTTGCACAACATGTGAAAACAACATAAAGAATCGAGGAATCTTTAAGATTACTTTCAAAATCCAAAGGGAAAGAGTGGATAAATGAGATTGGAAGGAGCCTGCTGAGTAATCACCACTGCTTTACCTTGTCATCCTTTCAAGATTTAGAAATCATTTATTACATGGATCTCTTAAGCAATCTTTTACAGATTCTAAAAAATCTATTAGATAATAAATCTTCTGATATTCTCTTTTTTTTTCAAAGTAGAGAGAAAATGGATGCTTTCATTTAAAGGAGGAAAAAAAATCTCTGATGAATGTGTGATTTTCTCAGGAAGATAAGCAAGCTGTGAATAATCACCATTGTGGTTAGCGTTAATTCTTGAAAAGTTGATCCTTATAGGTCAACCAGATCTCTTTCTTTTGCTTTATAAATTGAGCTGAAATAGTTCCTACTGACCGAAGAGTCCTGGCTGCCTGCCCAGAAGTGCCACCCTGCAGGCACTGTATAATGAGGCAATCCACAGGGCTGATCTCAGCATAAATAAAAGTTCAAGCTGGGACTTAAATTTTTAACACATTTGCAGTATGAAAGTAAAATAGCCAGAGGAACTGCAACAGAATGACATCATTCAAATAACTGAATAATCATTTAATCATTCAAAGAACCAATATCTTAAGAGACATGTCATTATGACAGCATGGCCCACAGCTGCCTAGGATGGATGTTTCCTTCTTACTTTATATGCAGGACAGAACATAAGGATACAATTCCATTTGGTGCTTGGTTTTGGTTTATTGGAGTGCTTTGTTTGGGGGTGAGGAAAGGTGAGAAGATGTTTAGGTTTTCTTTGTGGAAAAAAGTTTCTGCACATGAATGATGGAAGGAAGGAAGGAAGGAAGAAGCAAATGATAAATACACGCACATTTATTTTGGACTCAAATTACAATCAGGTCATTACTTTGCCATTCTTTGATGAGTTGGATTTAGAATAGTCTCATAAACATTGTTAATATAGGTAATATAAATATGTAAATTTTCAAAAGGCAAAAAATTATATTTTCATACAAATATTTTTTTTAAATTTTTATTTATTATAGTCACACACAGAGAGAGAGAGAGGCAGAGACACAGGCAGAGGGAGAAGCAGGCTCCATGCACCGGGAGCCCAACGTGGGATTCGATCCCGGGTTTCCAGGATCGCGCCCTGGGCCAAAGGCAGGCGCCAAACCGCTGCGCCACCCAGGGATCCCCATACAAATATTTATTATGCTGCTAGTACATACCTTATTAACCACTTGGAAGCATCGCTTAACAAAAGTGAAAAAGTATTACGTCTTGTGAAACTAAACATTTTTAGAATTTTTATTATTTGTGGTTATATGTTCATGGCTGTGGCACACTACTAGATTTTCCTTCTTCAAATTAATGACCTGCCTAGGAAAAATGAAAGAATAGGTAAAAACAAGGCAAAGCTTCTTAAACCAGATGTTCGCAGTTGAACAATAATTTTGAATCATTTTTAAGAACATTTCTAAGATTTCATAAGCATGTAAATTTAAAAATGAATTTACTAGCTTGCAAAAACATTTGTTCATTAATGCTCTTTGCCAAACAACGCAATTACTCTAACAGCTTATGAGTAACTTAGTTCCCCTTAAATCTAACAGACAAGGTCAGAAGAAAAGACCATATTTGGAATGATTAATAACACACTTTAGTGTAAAGCATGTTTCTCAACCTTTTTTTTCATTATCACCCACCTAAGGAAAAAAATAGATATAACTTAAGTGCTCCCTAATGGGGGAAATAAAGTAAAAAGGAACAGGATTTTTTCAGGGAGGGTTGAGTTTTGAAGGGCCACAAACTATTATAGTATCTGTATTTTTGCCCCTTAAAAACCAATTTTCACTTCCTAGGGGGCACCCCTGGAGAATTCATGGTGTAAAGAAAGTAAAAGACAAAAAAAAAAAAAAAAAAAAAAAGGTGTCCAGAGAGGGGTAGAGGGGAAGGGGGAAAAAGTGAGGGAGGGAGAATACAAAAACTCATTGAATGTGGGCAATTGTCTCCCTAACTCCATATATTATATAAGCTGATATGTGTATACAGCAGGTTTTTCCTAAGAGTGGTGCTATTGACATTTTGGGCTGGATAATCCTGTTGTGGAGGGCTGTGCTGTGCATTATAGGATGTTTAGCTGCATCCCTGGCTTCTACCCACTGGATGCCAGTACCAAACTTCCGAGCCCCCACTTATGAAAAAACAAAACTGTCTCAAGATATTGATAAATGTCCCCTGGTGGTGATGGTGGGGAGCAAAATTGCCCCCATTGAGAACCACTAGTGATTCACAAACTGAGGACAGAAAGGAGAACTAGAGCTCTGGTGGTGTGGAGTAGGAGAGTAACTTCTGGGAATGAGGTTAAATGACAAATGCAGACAGCAGAACAATGCTGTATTAGTTTCTTATTGCTGCTGTAACAAATTACCACAAACTTAGTGCTGTAACACAATAAATATTTATTATCTTATAGTTCTATAGGTCAGAAGTCCAACAAAAGTCTCAATAAACTAAAATAAAAATATTAACAGGGATGTTTCCTCTCTGGAGGCTCTTGGGGAAGAATTTGTTTTTCTTGCCTTTGCCAAAAGCTTTAGGAGGCTGCCCACATTCTTAGGATTGTCCTCCCTTTCCAACCTCAAAGTCAACAACATCAAGTCAAATCCTTCTCATGTGGCCATCTCTCTGACACTCACGCTCTTCTGCTTCCCTCTCATATTTAAAGGACCCTTGTGATTACATTGAGCCCACCAGATAATCTCCCCATTTCAAGGTCAGCTGCTTAACAACCTTAATTCCATCTGCATCCTTAATTCCCCTTTGTAACTTAATATATGAATATCACAGGATTCAAATATTAGGACATGGGCATCTTCGGAGGGGCCATTGTTTTGCCTACTAAAAATACATATGGGGGTGGCCTGGGTGGCTCAGCAGTTTAGTGTGGCCTTTGGCCCAGGGCGTGATCCTGGGGACCAGGAATCGAGTACCCCGTTGGGTTCCCTGCGTG
Organism: Vulpes vulpes; assembly: GCF_048418805.1. Taxonomy (NCBI): domain Eukaryota; kingdom Metazoa; phylum Chordata; class Mammalia; order Carnivora; family Canidae; genus Vulpes; species Vulpes vulpes. The sequence continues at coordinate 70,436,057 of NC_132790.1, forward strand.
GAACCTGCTTCTCCCTCTGCCTGTGTCTCTGCCTCTCTCTCTCTCTCTCTCTCTCTCTCTCTGTCTCTCATGAATAAATAAAATATTTTTAAAAATAAAAATGAAACAATCCCATTAATGCTAATATTACTGAATTCTGCCATAGGAAAACAAAACAAAACAAAACCCTGCTTTGGAGGAAGAAGCAAGAATGGAACACACTACTACTAGCTCCTTCTGTTTCCAATGAGAGGCATCTGTAATCTTCTCCATTTCCTTCTAAAACAGTGAAGTGGGAGCCTGGGTGGCTCACTGGTTGAGCGTCTGCCTTTAGCTCAGAGCGTGATCCTGGAATCCTGGGATGGAGTCCCATATCGAGCTCCTTTCATGGAGCCCACTTCTCCTATCTCTGCCTCTCTCACTGCCTTTTTCTGTGTCTTTCATGAATAAATAAATAAAATCTTTTTAAAAAACGAAATAAAACAATGGAAGTTATTTTGTGGTAGGTAATAATATATAGTCTTTATTATGGGTTTGTTTTGTTAAGGATGTACACTTCAGCTCATAAAATCGCAGATGAAGATAGAGACCTCCAGATATCATCTGGTATAGCAGTTTATACAAATGATTGGAATTTCATTGTGTGATTTCTTTGTTTATTAAGCACCCGTTTATTTAGCCCTATTTTATAGGCACTCTCACAATGCTGTTATTGAAGCCTGCCTCCTGTGACTAACTCAAAACATCCCTTGAAAAGTCTTCTGTATCCATAATGATGTCTGATGTTTCCAGTTAGTAGTGAGTTTTCAGGTCCATAAACGCGCCACATTATAAAGAGATCAAGGGCTCTAAGCCATGTTCCTTGCCAACCATCTGTAGTCTATTGGCTTCAGGGTAATATGGCTCATAGAGGTTCTTACCAACTCTCACCTCAAAATTAACCTCTCCATTTACAACAACTTTAAAAAACAGGGATAGGCTCCACTGACTGATTCCCTGACTAATCACTAGTGTCATAATGCTAGATAAACACTAGGTGGAAAACTCTGTCTCTGCCTCGTTCCCAGAAGAAGGAAAAATGAGACAGTCTTTGGGAGCAAGGAAGCAACAGCCAATGCATTTCTGAACTCACTGGGTAGCTGAGGATGGGAAGACAGATCTGGGTCTCATACCCCTTCACTACTTTTGGAAGCCCACTCTTGCTCTCCACTTCCTTCCCTCACTCTCTCCTCCTCTTTCCTTTCCCTTTGTTTTCTTTTTTTCCTTGCTTTTCCCTCCCTTCCACTGATATTTATTGAACATCACAGTGGACAAAACAGACAAGAAACTTAACTGCACTAGACTTATGACTCCTGGGGTGGGAGGTAGCCAGATAAACAGTGAATAAGTAAGTAAAACATGGAGAATGCCAGATGGTGCTGCTACGGGGATAAAATAAATAAAGGGAAAAGAGGGAATACCAAAGGCATGGTGAGGGAATTTTAAATTTTAAGTAAAGGGTCCAGGAAGGTCCCACTGAGAAGATGAAGTTTGAGCAAAAACTTTATTTTTTTAAATTTTTATTTATTTATGATAGTCACACAGATAGAGAGAGAGAGGCAGAGACATAGGCAGAGGGAGAAGCAGGCTCCATGCACTAGGAGCCCAACATGGGATTCAATCCCGGGTCTCCAGGATCACGCCCTGGGCCAAAGGCAGGTGCTAAACCACTGTGCCACCCAGGGACCCTGTGCAAAAACTTTAAAGAGGTGAAGGAGTAAGTGATATCTTTGGAGGTAGAGAGAACAGTCACTGCAAAGAGCCTAATGCTGGAGCATGTATAATTGTATTTGAGGATAGCAAGGAGGCCAATGTAGCTGCAAAGACAGGAGCAAGGTAAAACAGTGGGAAATGAACTCAGGGAGAAAACTATGCCCCAGGTCCCTGGTAAGAGTGATACTCAAAGGCTGTGAGTGCGTTCCTCTGTCTCAGGGTACATTTCGAAAATTGGTGAGGTGTGTTTGTTTGTCACAATGATGGAAGGGGTGCTACTTGCATTTCATGGAAACCAAGACTGCTAGAAATCCTGCAACTGTGTGGGACAGTCCCACTCAGTGGGGAAAGTCTTGTGCTTAACACAACTTTCAAATGTCTTGCCACAATTACAGAGGGGAAAGAAAATTTTATTTTATTATGAGCCTAGAACTTCATTTCACATATAAACACAAACTACCCTAGTACAGTTTTAATATATACCATTTTTTCTAGGAGTGTAACTACTTTGCGAATGAAAGGAAGGTATTTGGTTGTCTAGTTTGGAACTTTACCAAGATTTTTTAAACTGTTCAGAAATCAGATCATTGATGGCAACACCATTGATGGTATTCAATTTGCTGATAGCATACACACCTGTTATCGGGCTGTCATTTTGCATTCAGGTATAAACACCATCTTATCACTTCATTGTAACCTCTCATCTAGTTATATGCAGAAATTTACAAAAAAAAAAAGAAATTTACATATTGAAATACATATTGTTTTATTATATATTACTTTTATATTTCCTTTATATTACAGTTAGGGCATTATATTGATCTTCCTGAAATTATTTTTGTAGATTAGATGTTCCAGCATTATAAATTCCTATTATAAAAAGAGGGTGTTGGGGTGCCTCGGTGGCTCAGTTGGTTAGGTGTCAGACTCTTTGATTTTGGCTTAGGTCATGATCTCAGGGTCATGGGATTGGCTCCATGGTGGGTGTGGAGCCTACTTGAGAATCTCTCTCTTCTCCCTTTGCCCCTAACCCATCTGCATGCATACACTCACTCCTTGTCTTAAAACAAAACAACAACAAAAAAAATGTTGACCCAAAAAACAAATAATCCAAATAAAAGTGGGCAGAAGACATGATTAGATGTTTTTCCAAAGAGGACATACAAATGGCCAACAGACATATGAAAAGATGCTCAGTATCACTTATCATCAGGGAAATGCAAATTAAAACCACAATAAGGGGCAGCCCCGGTGGTGCAGCGGTTTAGCGCCGCCTGCAGCCTGGGGTGTGATCCTGGAGACCCGGGAACGAGTCCCACGTCGGGCTCCCTGCATGGAGCCTACTTCTCCCTCTGCCTGTGCCTCTGCCTCTCCCTCTCTCTCTGTGTGTCTCTATGAATAAATAAACAAAATCTTAAAAAAAAAAACGCAATAAGTTATCACCTCACACTTGTCAGAATGGCTAACATGAACAACATAAGAAAACAACAGGTTGTTGGCAAGGATGTGGAGAAGGGGGAACACTCTGACACTGCTGTTGGGAATGCGAACAACCACTCTGGAAAACAGTGTGGAGGTTCCTCAAAAAGTAAAAAATAGAACTACCCTATGATCCAGCAATTGCATGACTAGAGATTTATCTGAAGAATACAGAAACACTAATTCAAAGTGATATGTGCTCCCCAATGTTTATAGCACCATTATCTACAATAGCCAAATTATGGAAAAGCCCATGTCTATCGACTGGTTAATAGATAAAGATGTGTTATATAGAGAGATATCTATAATGGAATATATTACTTAGCCATAAAAAAGAATGAAATTTGCAATGACATGGATGGAACTAGAGAGTATTATGCTAAGTAAATAAGTCATCAGAGAAAGACAAATACCATATGATTTCACTCAGACGTGGAATTTAAAAAAACAAATGAGCAAAGGTGCAAAAGAGATGGGGGGCAAACCGAGAAACAAACTCAACTGCAGAGAACAAGCTGATGGTTACCAGAGGGGAAGCGGTGGGGGATGGGTGAAACAAATGATGGGGATCCAGGACTGTACTTGTGATGAGCACCGGGTATTGTATGGAAGTACTGAATCACTATATTGTACACCTGAAATTAATATTACCTTGTATGTTAACTAACTGGAATTTAAATTTAAAAAAGGGAGTGTTGGAGCCTTTCAACCTCAAAATAGGGTAGAAACTGCTGGTGTAGGTGTCTCATAGGCCTTTTGTCCTTTTTTTTTTTTTTTCTTATTTTATCCTTTACTCTGAGATTGAAAAACACTGGGGAGTTTTGAGCAAAAGTATCATGATCTGACAAGTTTTAGAAATGTTACTCCTGCTACTTTGTAAAGAATAGATTTTAGGGAATCCCACCCCAAAGTGTAGAAGGTTTATAGGGACCCTCTTCCTATACTGCTTGGTGGAGCCCTACATTTTTACCGCTGTAGCCCACCAAGGCTGTCAGAGTGCTGCTTAGCCTCTCTGCATCTCAGCTACCCCTTCCAGAAGCATCCCTGAAGGCCACATCATCTCCAGATCCCCATATTCTCCTGGATCTGGGTTCTGTAAGTTTTCACTGCTTGTTAGCTCCAATGCTTATATACACATAAATATATATAAAATATACATATACTTTATATACTTACGTGTGTATACTTTATATCCTTATATGTGTATGTGTGTATATATTTTATATACATGTGTGTATATATAAATTATATATAACATTTATTCTACCTTTCGAGTCTTCAGAAGGAGAGCTTGTCTACATTACCTGTCCTACAAGTATAGATCCCACTACTATAATTTTTTATTTAAATTCAATTTGCTGAAAAATAAATAAATACATTCAATTTGCCAACATATACTATAACACCCAGTGCTCATCACATCACATGCTCTCCTTAGTGCCCATCACCCGGTTACCCCATCCCCCCACCCACCTCCCCTTTATCAACCCTTTGTTTCTTTCCCAGAGTCAGGAGTCTCTCATGGTTTGTCTTCCTCTCTAATTTTTCACCACTCAGTTTCCCCCCTTCCCTTATGCGCCCTTTCACTATTTCTCATACTCCACATGAGTGAAATCATGTGATAATTGTCTTTCGCCGATTGCCTTATTTCACTCAGCATAACACCCTTCAGTTCCACATCCATGTCAATGTAAATGGTAGGTGTTCATCCTTTCTGATGGCTGAGTAATATTCCATTGTGTATGTATATATGTATATATAGTGTCTATATATATATATATACACACAAATATATATATATTCGTCATATCTTATTTATCCATTCATCTGTTGAAGGACATCTCAGCTCCTTCCACAGTTTGGCTATTGTGGATATTGCTGCTATAAACATGGGGGTGCAGGTGTCCTGTCATTCCACCACATCTGTATCTTTGGAGTAAATACCCAGTAGTGCAATTGCTGGGCCATAGGGTAGCTCTATTTTTTTTTTAAGGTTTTATTTATTTATTCATGAAAGACATGCAGAGAGAGGCAGAGACATAAGCAGAGAGAGAAGCAGGCCCCATGCAGGGAGCTCAATGTGAGACTCAATCCAGGGCCTCCAGGATCATGACCTGGTCCAAAGGCAGAGGCTCAACTGCTGAGCCACCCAGGTGTCCCAGGGTAGCTCTATTTTTAACTTCTTTAGGAACCTCCACACTGTTTTCTAGAGTGGCTATACCAGCTTGCCTTCCCACCAAAAGTATAAGAGGGTTACCCTTTCTCCATATCTCTCCAACATTTGTTGTTTCTGTGTTGTTAATTGTAGCCATTCTCGCTGGTGTGAGGTGGTATCTCATTGAGGTTTTGATTTGTATTTCCTTGATGACAAGTGGTGTGGAGCTTTTTTTCATATGCTTATTGGCCATGCATAGGTCTTCTTTGGAGAAATGTCTGTTCATGTCTTCTGCCCATTTCCTGACTAGATTGTTTGTTTTTCAAGTGTTGAATTTGATAAATTCTTTGTATATATTGGATACTAGCTCTTTATCTGATATGTCATTTGCAAATATCTTCTCCCATTCTATAGGTTGCCTTTTATTTATTTACTTATTTTTGTAGGTTGCCTTTTAGTTTTGTTGACTGTTCCTTTGCTGTGCAGGAGCTTTTTTATCTTTTTTAAAAAAAAGATTTAATTTATTTATGAGAGACACACGGCGGGTGGTGGGCAAAGGGAGAAGCAGGCTCCATTCCATGCAGGGAGCCTGACGTGGGAATCAATCCCGGGCCTCTAGGACCACACCCTGGGTGGAAGGCAGCCGCTAAACCGCTGAGCCACTCAGGCTGCTGAAGTTTTTTTTATCTTGATGAAGTCCCAATAGTTCATTATTGCTTTTGTTTTCCTTGCCTTTATAGATGTGCCTTGCAAGAAGTTGTGGCAGCCAAGTTCAAAAAGGTTGCTACCTGTGTTCTCCAGGATTTTGACAGATTCCTGTCTCACATTTAGGTCTTTCAACCATTTTGAGTTTATCTTTGTGTATAGTGTAGTGTAAGAGAATGGTCCAGTTTCATTCTTCTGCATGTGGCTGTCCAATTTTCCCAGCACCATTTATTTAAGAGATTGTCTTTTTTCTATTGGATATTCTTTCCTGCTTTGTCAAAGGTGAGTTGACCATAGAGTTGAGGGTCCATTTCTGGGTTCCCTATCCTGTTCCATTGATCTATGTGTCTTTGTGCCAGTACCATAATCTCTTGATGATCACAGCTTGATGTCAGGCATTGTGATGCCCTCAGCTTTAGTTTTCTTTTTCAACATTCCTCTGGCTATTCTGGATTTCTTTCTGGTTCCATACAAATGTTAGGATTATTTGTTCCAACTCTGTGAAGAAAGTCCATGGTATTTTGATAGCGATTGCATTGAATGTGCAGATTGCTCTGGATAGCATAGACATTTTCACAATATTTATTCTAATCTATGAGTATGGAATATTTTCCCATCTCTTTGCATCTTCCTCAGTTTCTTTTATAAGTGTTCTATAGTTTTTAGAGTACAAATCCTTTATCTCTTTTTGGTTAGGTATATTCTTAGGTACCTTATGGTTTTGAATGCAATTGTAAATGGGATCAATTCCTTAATTTCTCTTTCTTCAGTCTCATTGTTGGTGTATAGAAATGCCACTTATTTCTTTGCATTGATTTTGTATCCTGCCACATTGCTGAATTGCTGTATGAGTTCTAGCAATCTTGGGGTGAAGTCTTTTGTGTTCTCCATAAACAGTATCATGGCATCTGCAAAGAGTGAGTTTGACTTCTTTGCCAATTTGAATGCCTTTTATTTCTTTTTGTTGTCTGATTTTTGTTTTGCTTTTTAATTCATGAGAGACAGAGAGAGGCAGAGACATAGGTAGAGGGAGAAGCAGGCTCTCTGAAGGGAGCCCAAGGCGGGTCTCGATTCAGGGCCCTGGGATCATGGCCTGAGCCCAAGGCAGATGCTCAACCACTGGGCCACCCAGGTGCCTCTTGTTGTCTCACTGTTGAGGCTGGGAACTCTAGTACTATGTTGAAAAACCGTGGTGAGAGTGGGCATCCCTGTTGTGTTCCTGACCTTAGGGGAAAAGCTCTCAGTTTTTCCCCATTGAGAATGATGTTTGCTGCAGGCTTTTGGTAGATGGCTTTTATTATATTGAGGCTCCCTCTATTCCTATGCTCCCTCTATTCCTACACTTTGAAGAGTTTTAATCAAGAAAGAATGCTGTATTTTTTCAAATGCTTTTCTGCATCAATTGAGAGGATCATATGGTTCTTGTCTTTTCTTTTATTAATGTGATCTATCATGTTGACTAATTTACAACTGTTGAACCACCTTTGCACCCCAGGAATAAATCCCACTTAGTAGTGGTGAGTAATCCTTTTCATGTACTGTTGGATCCTATTGGCTAGTATCTTGGTGAGTATTTTAAAATCCACATTTATCAGGGATATTGGACTGTAATTCTCCTTTTTGATAGGGTCTTTGTCTGGTTTTGGGGATTCCACCATTACTAAAGGTGGAATTTCTATGACTTTTTTAGTTAAAAAAAAAAAAAACTGAAAGAAAAGAAACGAAAATGATAACACAGTTCTAAGTGGTGGAATTTAGGTAGTTTTTTTTTTTTTGTATTTAAAATTTCATGTAATTAAAAAAACAAAAGACTTCTTGCTTGTTAGCATTATGTTCAAGAAGTTTCAAAGTCCAGGAGTGTCTGAGTGGCCCACTGGGTTGAGCATCTGATTCTTGATTTCAGCTGGGATTGTAATCCCAGGGTCATGATTTTGGGGTAATGGGATCAAGCTCTTTATTGGGCTCAACTCTGGGTGGGGAGTCTGCCTGAGATTCTCTCTTTCCTTCTCCCTCTGCCCCTCTTGCTCTCTCTATCTCTAAAATGAATGAATGAATGAATGAATGAATAAATAAATAAATAAATAAATAAATAAATAAATAAAACAAAAAGAAAAAAAAGAAGTTTTAAAGTCTAGGGACACCTGGCTCACTCAGTAAAATGTGTGACTCTTGATCTCAGAGTTGTGAGTTTGAGCCCCAGGTCAGGTGAAGAGCTTACTTAAAAAAAAAAACGTCCCACACATTCTAAGCATATTTAAAATTAGAAATAATTTGTACAAGTAGTCTAGAATGTGGTTTTTTGAGTTAATTTTAATGTACATTTTAAGCATTCCTTTAAACGATGTGAGAAATTTAAAGTAACTTGCTATTCTTTGGAATACTCTGAACACTTGATTGTCCAATGAGTCAAGTATGTTTATTACTTATTTAAAACTAAAAGTGATTTAGGGTAAGCCTGTTAAGAACACTAGCACTTATTTTGGGATACATGAGATTTTTGAAGCATCCTTCACCTAGAAATTACAATATTTAGTTGATTAATTAAAAAAATCATTGAGGGTGCCTGGCTGGCTCAGTTGGAAGAGCTAGGACTCTTGATCTCAGAATCGTGAGTTCAAGCGCCATGTTTGATGTAGAGACTACTTACATAAAACTTTTTTAAAAAAGGAAAATCATTGTATATAGAAGATACTCCACATAATTAAATAATTATGTTTCCACGAGAGGCACAAATGTATTTTGAAACACCACATTTAAATATTTATCTAAAACTGGTTAAGTTTTAAAAACAGTTCCAAAACACTGAAGACTAAGTAATTCATGCAAAACTTTTCTTTGGTTTTACTATACTTGAAATGTTGACCAAAGGAATGATTGATAATTGAGAATGCTTTCAGAAAAAAAAAAATGGAGAGAAGATCATGAAAGCACTGTGATTTTGTGAGACAGACATTGTTGGCGCACAGCCAGAAAGAACACTTCAGATTTTTTTTTTTACTGCTTCTAGGTTGTGCTCCTCAGCTTCTGCTCACTTTTGTTTCTAAGGGCCTGCACCTGTGTTCTTGAGCTACAGGTGCTGCTTGCCTGCCAGTTTACATTCTAGTGCCATTCTAGTGTAAACTCTTCCTAGGTAATCCCAAGCTGTTGACAGACTGGAGCAGGAGTTTGTGAAAGCCCAGATTCTTTGCCATATGTTGGGACAAACTCTGAGGCATAACTTACACACCAGTATTCCCACCAAGAGGACTTCTGTGATAAACCAGCTAGCACAGGAATCCCTGATTTGGAGTCAGTTTCTATACACATCATTATTACAAATTACAACTTCTCTAGGGGAAAAACTTAGTATAAAATATTTTTCTAGATCATATCAAAATGCAACAGGATTCATTTTTATACATAAGTCAAATATGACATACATTGGAATTAAATACACTTTATGTATTCAGAAACTTAATGTTATTAGTTTATCAAGGAATTATTAGGGACTGGAGGATTAATGAGCACTAATAGTATACAGTATATATATATATCATGTTCATATAATGATATATAAACTGAAAATTCAGACCTAGGGTCTCCAGAAAAAGAGATATTCCTGGTCCAGTTGGAAGACAAAATTATTAAGTTGTTGCTCGGGGAAATGCAGAATTAGAGGGCAGGAAATTAGCTCCATTAGGCCATCATGACCTAAGTAGATCCCTTTGTTCTACTACAGAAATACTCTGTAAATACTCTGTAAAAAATATGACCTAGTCATCCAAACTCTCTGAATACTCCTTCTCCCAGGTAGAATCAGAAAAATACTGGCAAACCCTGGATTTATTGTTTTATCCATTTTATACAAGAACTTGAAGCCATGAGCCCAAAATTATTTCTGCCAGGAAACGGGAGTACAGGAGTTTGAACTCCAGCAATCTGACTCCAGCATCCTTGTCTTTATTTTTTTGTTTTTAAAGATTTTATTTATTTATCCATGAGAGATACAGAGAGAGGGACAGAGGGAGAAGCAGGCTCCTTGTGGGGAACCTGATGTGGGATTGGGACTTGATCTCAAACCTGGCATCATGCCCTGAGCGGAAGGCAGACACTCAACCACTGAGCCACCCAGGCATCCCCTATCCTTGTCTTTATTACCCTACTAACACACAGCACCATCTTTCATGTTTATAATGGGAGATATAAGCACAAGAGAGACTAAGAAGCTTGCCTGAAGCATCAGAGTGAGTCACAAACAGTAAAACTAGATTATCTTTTTTTAATTATATATTTTATTTTTTAAAATTTATTTATTTACTTACTTATTTTTAGTAATCTCTATACCCAAGATAGGGCTCAAACTCACGATTCTAAATCATGAGTCACATGCTTGGGGTGCCTGGGTGGTTCAGTCGGTTAGGCATCTGCTTTAGGCTCAGGTTGTAATCCTGGGGTCCTGAAATTGAACCCCACATCAGGCTCCTTGCTCAGCAGAGAGTCTGCTTCTCCCTCTGTCTCTGCTCTTCCCTCTGCTTGTGCTCTCTTATGCTCTCTATCACTCTGTCAAATAAATAAATAAAATCTTTAAAGATAAATAAATAAATAAATAAATAAATAAATAAATAAATAAATAAATAAATAAACAGTTTCTCCTGATCCCAACTACACTACAGAGTACTAAGGGGAGGTCATGGTGGTGACAGAGGTGACCACTAAGAGTTTTAAAAGGTCAAGGGAATCCTGAATAGCCTAGCCACCCAATCCCACTTGAGGACCATTCCAAATCTACAAGTCCTTGAGATGAAATTTTTATTTTGTTTAAAAAATCAGTAGCTGAAGCACCTGGGTGACTCAGTGGTTGAGCATCTGCATTTGACGGATCACGACCTGCATCAGGCTCCCCACAGGGACCCTTCTTCTCCCTCTGCCTATGTCTCTGCCTCTCTCTCTGCATCTCTCATGAATAAATAAAGAAAATCCTTAAAAATAAATAAATAAATAAATAAATAAATAAATAAATAAATAAATATTAAAAAGCAGTGGCTTTTGTTTTTGTTTGTTTTTTTTATATTAATTCCAGTACTGTTAATATGCAGTGTTACATTAGTTTCAGGTGTACAACATAGTGATTCAACTTTTCTGTACATTACTCAGTGTTCATCATGATAAGTGTATTCTTAACTCCCTTCACCTATTTTACCCACTCCCTCTGGTAGTCACCAGTTTGTTCTCTATAGTTAAGAGTCTATTTCTTGGTTTGCCTCTCTTTTTTTTTCTTACTTCATTTGTTTTATTTCTTAAATTCTACATATAAGTGAAATCATATGGTATTTATCTTTCTCTGACTACTTATTTCATTTAGCATCTACATCCATCCATGTTGTTGCAAATTCTATTCTTTTTATGGCCTACTAATATTCCATTGTGTTTATATATACCACATCTTTTTATCCATTCATCTATCAATAGACATTTGGGTTGCTTCCATATCTTGGTTATTGTAAATAATGCTACAATAAACATAGGGGTCCATGTATCTTTTCAAATTAGTGTTCTCATTTTCTTTTTTTTTTAAAGATTTTATTTATTCATAAGAGACAGAGAGGAAGGCAGAGACATAGGCAGAGGGAGAAGCAGGGTCCCTGCAGGGAGCCGGATGTGGGACTTGATCCCAGGACCCAGGGATCACACCCTGAGCCAAAGGCAGACACTCAACCACTGAGCCACCCAGGTGCCCATGTTTTAATTTTCTTTGTAAATATTCAGGAATGAAATTTGTGAATTATATGATAATTCTATTTTTAATTTTTTGAGGAACTTTATGCTGTTTTCCACAGTGGCCACACCAGTTTGCATCCCCCAACAGTGTATTGAGGGCTCCTTTTCTCCACACTCTCTGCAATGCTTATTTCCTATGCTTTTTATTTTAGCCATTCTGATAGATATGGGGTGGCATCTCATTGTGGTTTTGATTTACATTTACTTGATGAGTGATGTTGAGCATCTTTTCATGTGTTTGTTGGCCATCTGTGTATTTTCTTTGGAGAAATATTTGTTCATGTCTTCTGCCCATTTTTAATTGCATTGTTTGGTTTTTTGGTGTTGAGCTGTACAATTTTTAAAAATATATTTTGGAGGGATCCCTGGGTGGCTCAGCGGTTTAGCCCCTGCCTTCGGCCCAGGGCGTGATCCTGGAGTCCCGGGATCAAGTCCCACATCGGGCTCCCTGCATGGAGCCTGCTTCTCCCTCTGCCAGTGTCTCTGCCTCTCTCTCACACATCTCTGTGTTTCTCATGAATAAATAAATAAAGTCTTTTATATATATATGTATATATATATATGTATATATATATACATATATATATATATACATAGAGAGAGAGAGAGAGGATAGTAACCCTTTATCAAATATGTAATTTACAAATATTGTCTCCGATTTCACAAGTTGTCTCTTAGTTTTGTTGACTGTTACTTTTGCTGTGCAGAAGCTTTTTATTTTGATGCAGTCCCAATAGTTTATCTTTACTTTGTTTGCCTTGTCTGAGGAGACATATCTGGAAAAATGGTGTTATGACTGATGTCAGAGAAACTACTACCTATGCTCTTTTCTAGGATTTTCATGGTTTCAGGTCTCATATTTAGGCCCTTAATCCATTTTGAGTTCATGTTTGTGTATGATGTAAGAAAGTGGTCTACTCTCATTCTTTTGGGTATTGCTGTCCAGTTTTCCCAACTGTCTTTTTGATGAAGAGACTTTTTCTCATTGCATATTTTTGCTTCCTTGGTCATAGATTAATTGACCACATAATCATAGGTTTATTTCTGGGCTTTCATTCTGTTCCATTAATCCATGAGTCTGTTTTTGTGCTAGTACCATACTATTTGATTACTATAGCTTTGTAGTATATATTGAAATCTGAGATTGTGATACCTCCAGTTTTGTTCTTTTTCAAGATTGCTTTAGCTATTGGGGGTCTTTCGTAGTTCCACACAAATTTTAGGATTATCTGTTCTATTTCTGTGAAAAATGCTGTTGGCATTTTGATAGAGATGGTATTAATTTTATAGATTTCTTTGGGTAGTATGGACATTTTAACAATATTTGTTCTTCCAATCTATGAGCATAGTGTATCTTACCATTTGTCCGTGTCATCTTCAATTTCTTTCATCATTGTTTTATAGTTTTCAGATTATGGGTCTTTTATCTCCTTGCTTAAGTTTATGCCAAGGTGTTTTATTCTTTTTGGTGCAATTATAAATGGGATGTTTTTTAAGTTTTTTCTGCTACCTCATTATTAGTGTATGGAAATGCAACAGATTTGTGTATATTGATTTTGAATCCTGCAAGATTACTGAATTCATTTATTCTAATTGTTTTTTTGGTGGAGTCTTTAGGATTTTCTGTATACAGTATCATGTTATGTATAAATAGTGAAAATTTTACTTCTTATTTCTTTTTCTTATCTGATTGCTATGGCTAGGACTTTCAATACTATGTTGAATAAAGGTAGAGAGAATGAACATCCTTGTCTAATTCCTGACCTTAGAGGGAAAGCTTTTAGTTTTTCACCACAGAATATAACATTAATTGTGGATTTTTTGTATTTGCCCTTTATTATGTTAAGGTATGTTCCCTCTAAATCTACTTGGTTGAGGAGTTTTATCATGAATGTATGTTGTACTTTGTCAAATGCTTTCTCTGCATCTGTCAAAATGATCACACAATTTTTATCCTGTCTCTTGTTTATGTGATGTATCATGTTGACGGATTTGCAAATATTGAACTATATTTGCATCCCAGGACTAAATCCCACTTGATAGTGGTGAATGTTTTTTTAATGTGTTGTTGGATTCTGTTTGCTAATATTTTGTTGAAGATTTTTACATCAATATTCGTGTGAGATATTGCCCTGTAGTTCTCCTTTTCTGTGGTGTCTTTATCTGGTTTTGGTAATAGGGTAATGCTAGCCTAATAGAATGAATTTGTAAGGTTTTCTTCCTCTTCTATTTTTTGGAACAGTTAAATGAAGAGGTATTAACTTTTCTTTAAATGTTTGATAGAATTCACCTGTGAAGCTGTCCAGTCCCAGACTTTGTTTATTGGGATTTTTTTTTTTTTGAATACTGATGCAATTTCATTGCTGATAATTGGTCTGTTCAAATTTTCTGTTTCTTCCTGATTTAGTTTTGAGAGGTTATATGTTCCTATGAATTTATCCATTTCTTCAGGTTGTTCAATTTTGGGGCATATAATTTTTCATAATATTCTCTTATAATCCTTTGTATTTTTGTGGTGTCAGTTGTTATTTCCCCTCTATCATTTCTGATTTTGTTTGAGTTATTTCTTTCTCTCTCTCTCTCTCTTATGAATCTAGCTAAAGGCTTATCGATTTTGTTGACTTTTTCAAAGAACCAGCTCCTAGTTTCATGGATCTGTTCTATTGTTTTTTAGTTTCTACTTTATTTATGCCCCAATCTTTATTATTTCCTTTCTTCTCCTGGTTTCGGGTTTTCTGTGTTCTTCTTTTTCTAGGTCCTTTAGGTGTCTGATTACTCTGTTTATTTGAGATTTTTCTTGCTTCTGGAGGTAAAAAAAAAAAAAAAAAAAAAAGACAGTGGCTTTTGAAACATGCAGTGACATTTATGAAGAGTAATAAGAAAAAGAGCACCAATTTGAAACAATAATAATACTGTTGCTCAAAGCATTTTCAAAACTTCAAAAGTGTTTTAATTACAAATCACATAAAAACAATGATATTGTAGCCTTAGACATATTTAATTTCTACCATTACGTTGTAGGATGGGTTACGTCAGGGAAAATTTTCAGTTGGAAGCTAACATCTTCAGTGGCGATTTCTATCTTTGGGTTTGGCATTTCTTGGTCTTGTCCTCAGGTTTTGTATTGGAGACCTCCTGTTCTCTCTTCACTGACTAACTATAAGAAAGGGAAGAACCAGCGTACAGTGAGGACATAGAGGAGCAAATCTATGAGCAGTCATTATACCAACATATATCGTACAAAAACTAACAAGAATGAACAAATTAGAGAACTAAATTGGGATGGTGGGAACATTTAGCAATTTTTTATCTTAATCACAATACTAATGCTGGGTATGTTGTCAGCAATAGATTCTAAAAGACCATACCCATAGAATCCAACTATAGGCGAACAGACAAGATTCTTTAACTTAGTTGATCATATTGTAGATTTTCCTTTCTGATAAGTGAAACTTCTAGCTTAGTTATAATCAGCTTCTGGGGGTGCCTAGCTGGCTCAGTTGGAAGAGCATGCTACTCTTGATCTTGGGGCCGTGAGTTCAAGCCCTTTGTTGGGTGTAGAGATTACCAAAAATAAATAAACTTTAAAAAATAAACCTCTAGAATCTAAATGGTATGTTTATAGTCTCAGAAAATGAAGTTTAGTGATTAGATGTCTGATAATTACATTACTCATCAATTACTATTTCTAAACCAAATAGGATTGCCAAATAATCAACCTCTCTTTAAATGACAATGAGAATTGAAAGCAAAAGAGTTCAGATGTTCATAACATGCCAATTAAAGTAAATGGTCAGTCAATTTTCGGGGGGGGTGTGAGTCGTCCTTTACTAAGATTTGAGAGTGAGCTGTGGAGTATGTTCCAGCTTCATTAAATTTGAATGCTCAAATTATGAGTTTTAAAGATACAAGCTAACTATGCCACCTTTGCAGTGATTTTTTCTAGGGAAACTTAATCAGTGTTTCCTAATAGAGATCTCTATTTTATCCATCATATAAAAATAGGTTGAAAACTGTACTATGGTGAATCATTTTTTAAAAATAGGCTCCATGCCCAGTCTGGAGCCCAATGCAGGCAGGGCTTGAGCTCATGATTCTGAAATCGAGACCTGAGCTGAGACCAAGAGCTGGATGCTTACCCAACTGAATCACCCAGGTGCCCCTGAAGAACTGATTTTTTAAATTCTATTTAATTTAAATATAGTCACAGCTGACTAGTGGCTACCATATTGGATGGCACAATCCTAAAGTATCTTTCAGTAAATATTTGTGTCGTTTCCAGGAAAGAAGCCATGTCACATAATAAAGTGGCAGGTAAATTGGTTGCAGTTGTATGTATATAACATTAATTTGCAAAAAAAAAAAAAAAATCAACACAGTAGGGGTTGCATTCTCTGTAGAGTATTTAAAAACAACAAAAGCTGACTAAAAGTCTGTTTTTATTACCATTACATGCTGACAATTCTAGGCTATGTCAGTTATAGACTACTCCTCTCTACCAGAGTGGACTACAGTTTCTGCTCTGCCCCCTTGGTATACCAGTTATTCTCCATAATACATCACTTGTATATAAGGACAAAAGAAATCAAATGGATTAGTGTATATGATGACTATTAGAGCTATTCACGAATACATGGTTCTTCCTCTTTCCAGGCACATGGTAAGATTATACTTCCTTACCCTTTGATTTCACACTTGCTTCAGAAAATCTTCTCAGCAGAAGCACTAAAAGGCAGGGCAAAAAAAGAAAAAAATCAAAAGGCAAAAATAAATAAATAAAAAATAAGAGCTAGGGCAT
Organism: Vulpes vulpes; assembly: GCF_048418805.1. Lineage (NCBI taxonomy): Eukaryota > Metazoa > Chordata > Mammalia > Carnivora > Canidae > Vulpes > Vulpes vulpes. The sequence continues at coordinate 70,452,682 of NC_132790.1, forward strand.
GCTATACTGTGTTCTCTTTGCCCTTTGCCATGGCCACATGGCAATATTCCAGAAAGTGGCTACTCCAATAGCCTGGTTTGTGGAGAGAGGATCATGATGAACTTTCAATGAACATGTAGTATATGCAAGGAATAAACCTTTATTATTTTAAGCCACTGAAATTTGGGGGAATATTTGTTACTATAGCTTAATCAAGTCTGCATTACTGATACAATATACCTACTAATATCCCTTAGTGATTTCAGAATTTAGAGATGAAATCACAGCTTAGAATCAAAAGAATAAAAATGAACAGTTGAGTTTCCAGAACTTATTCTACAGAAAGTCATCTTTAAGAATATTTTTTATTCCAAAAGAATTAACATATAGTGTTATATGAGTTTCAGGTGTACCATACAATGATTCAACAATTCTACACTCAATTCTTATCAGGATGAGCATACTCTTCCCCACCCCCCCCATATTTTATTGATTTATTTGAGAGAAGGAAAGTGAGTGAGAGAGATGGTGAGCATGAGCAAGGGAAGGACAGAGGGAAAAGCAGACTCCTCACTGAGCAGGGAGTCAGAAATGGAGCTCGATCCCAGGACCCTGAGAGCATGACCTAAGCTGAAGACAGATGCTTAACTGATTGAGCCACCGAGGTGCCCCATTAAGTGTACTTTTAATCACCTTCACCTATTTCACCCATCCCCCCACCCACCTCCCCTTTAGTAACCACCAATTTGTTCTCTGTATTTGTTTGGGTTTTTTGTTTGTCTCTCTTTCTCTTTGTTCATTTGTTTTGTTTCTTGAATTCTACATGAGTGAAATCATACAGTAGTTGTCTTTCTCTGACTTATTTGTTTTTTTTTTTAAGATTTTTATTTATTTATTTATGAGATACACATACAGAGAGAGAGGCAGACATAAGCAGAGGGAAAAGCAGGCTCCATGCAGGGGGCCTGATGTAGGACTCGATCCCAGGACTCCAGGACTAGGCCCTGCGCAGAAGGCAGGCACTAAACTTCTGAGCCATCAGGGATCCCCTCTGACTTATTTGTTAGCATTATACCCTCTAGATCCAAACATGTTGGGGATCCCGGGGTGGCGCAGCGGTTTGGCGTCTGCCTTTGGCCCAGGGCGCGATCCTGGAAACCCGGGATTGAATCCCACGTCGGGCTCCCGGCATGGAGCCTGCTTCTCCCTCTGCCTGTGTCTCTGCCTCTCTCTCTCTCTCTATCATAAATAAATAAAAAAATTTAAAAAAATTAAAAAAAAAACATGTTGTTGCAAATAGCAAGATTTCATTCTTTATGGCTGAGTAATATTCCATTGTGTATATATGTGTGTGTGCAAATATATACACACCCACAGACACACACACAACCTCTTCTTTATTCATTTATCTATAATGGACATTTGGGTTGTTTCCATATCTTGGCTATTGTAAATAATGTTACAATAAACATAGGGGTGCATATATCTCTTCAAATTAGTGTTTTTATTTTCTTTGGGTAAATAGGAGGGGAATTTCTAGATCATATGGTAATTCGGTTTTTTAATTTTTTGAGGAACCTCCATACTATTTTCCACAGGGCTGTACCAATTTGCATTCCCACCAACAGTCCATGGGGTTTCTTTTTTTCCACACCCTCCTCAATGCTTGTGTTTCTGTGTTGTTTTTTATTTTATTTTTGCCATTCTGACATCTGTGAGGTGAAACTTCATTGTGTTTTTAATTTGTATTTACTTGATGGTGAGTGATGTTGAGCATCTTTTCGTGTGTCTGTTGGCCATCTATATGTCTTCTTTTGAGAAATGTTTGTTCATGTCTGCTGCCCATTTTTAGTTGGATTACTTGTTTTCAGTGTTCAGTTGTACAAGTTCTTTATATATTTTAGATATGAACCATCTATCAGATATATCATTTGCAAATGGCTTCTTCCATACTGTAGGCTTTTAGTTTTGATTGTTTCCTTTGCTGTGCAGAAGTTTTTTACTTTGATGTAGTCCCAATAGTTTATCTTTGTTTTTGTTTCTCTTGCCTGAGGAGACATATCTAGAATAATGTTAGTATGGCCAATATCGGAGAAATTGCTGCTTATGCTCTCTTCTAGGATTTTCATGGTCTCACATTAGGTCTCTTATCAATTTTGAGTTTACTTTTGTGTATGGTATAAGAAAGTGATTCAGCTACAAGACCCTTAAGAGAGGAGAAATGATGGTTAGTAGTAATGAGCTAGCAGCCACCCTCTATTTAATATAACATGCTGCTTAGGAGTATGGATTCTGATAGAAAAATGAACAAAAGATTATAATGAAAGGTCACTGTAAAGCAAATCTAAGACTCTTAAACATATAAATGATGCTCAACTTTACTTATTGAATTAGGGTCAAGCTAGGCTAGGCTGCCATAAGAATGAACACAACTAATACAGCAGCTTAACACAAAATTTTACTTGCCCAGTCTGATAGGGATTGAGCAGCTTTCTTTCATCTTGTAGCTATGCTACCTGGATCATTGGCCTCCACTGGCATACTAACCCTTGATTGTCTTAGAGGAAGCAATATATCATTTGTGTTCATTCTGCTGGCAAGAATGTCATAAAACTCCTACCTAAAATGTACAAAGGATTAGGAAAATACAGTTTTGGCATGTGTCCAGAAAAAAAAAAAAGGCTATGGTGTGCACATGGCTTTGCCTCTGCAAAAATGAAACTAGGTAAGAATACCATTTTTCCTATCAGACTGGCAGAGCAGAATTTCTCTACCAACATAGTTTTTAACTGCCATTCTACTTCTAGGAATTTATCCTACAAACAGATATATGCAAAACAATTTTTTCAAAGCAACCAGATTGTAAATAATTTTAAATGTTCATGAGAAGGGGTCACATCAAATGATGGAATACCATGCAGTTAGGCTCTGAGATAGCCTCTGAGATATGCAACTAAATGAAAAAAAAAAATCAACATTTCAACATTTGAGTAAAAGAGGGAAGTATGTGTTATTTGTACATATATCAAATAAATCTGATGAAAATTAAAAAAAAAACTAATCAGATTGATTGCCTCCAGAAGGGGAACCGAAGGGGGAGACTTAAACTTTAGTTGTACTTTTTAAATTTTTAGCCATGTCAATTTGTCAAAATTTCGACTTAATTTTATTGGGAGTATGAATTCAGCCACTTTGTGACCTTGAGGAAGTTGCTTCATCTTTAGTCTGTGTGCTTATCAGAGAAAAAGTTACAACCTACACTTGTGGGGTGTGAGAAACCAACTGCTCTATTTCTAAAGAAAATTGTAATTGATTTGGTATGTTTTAACCACATTGACCTAGAGATATTAAAGCAAACAGGAATGGCTTGTTGGATTGTCAGGGAAAGCCTCTTAAGGGACATCTAATATCTGGAGTCTTCTCATAAAGGCATTAGGCGTGCTTGGCTTGTCTGAAATTAGCAAGGAAGCCACAATATTAAATGAGGACAGCAGCAGGACAGAGTTCAGTGGTGGGAAGTCTAAGGATCATACAAGCTAAGACTTCAGCTTCCAGCACTGGAATGACCACACTTAAATAGCTCCAGTAGGGAGAGAAAACTATAGGGTAGCAAGAATAGAAGCAAGTCCCTTCTGGAGAAGGAACAGTAATGTTTATCCTGAACCCTCCCCCTCTTCTTCCCAAATTAGCGTTCAGTTTGAAAAAAAAAATTTTAAGGGGTTTTTCTAGTTCATGCAAGAACCAAAGAACCAAGAGAAAAAAATTCTCAAGACTAAGTACCGTATTTTATTTCCTCTCAAAGTAGCTGTTTCTGCCATTACAATTTTTTCGTTAGGGTATTTGGTTTGCTTATTAGTACTAGATGACAAGAAATAACAGGTCCATTTTAGTTTAATAAACATTTATTCCTTTAGTTGAACAAACTCTACACACAAAATATATGGTTTAGGATCTCTTTTTGAGTGGAAAGGAATTTAGGTCTCAAGGTTTTGAGCCTGTTTTCTGGAAATCATTTAACTAAGCCTAAGACTCCTGAAAAAAAAAAATATAAAAACTGTTTCAAGGAAACCAGCAATTAGATTTTTAAACTATGGATTAAGCCAGCAAACTTAGAACTGGGGCAATTCCTCTCCTTTGTTTCCTCAAATTCACTCTGGGAAACAGAAACCTCATCTACTGGAAGACAGAATGGAAACAATGTGGTGATATACCTTACATCAAGGTGGGCACAATTGGGCTGGCAAGTTTATGGAATGGCAAGTATTTTGAGGGGTCTGAATAAGGATGAGAAAAGTTAACTGTGGAGAACACATGTAAGGATCAGAATGGAAACTACTGACATATTGACATCAACTAGGAGACTTCTCAATAGCCTAAGGGAATTGGACAAGTGGGTTGACCCAGAGGAATTAGGACTTGGAATGAGTAATGATGTACTTTTAAAGCCAACCTTATTTTTTCCTCTAAGGTGTCTAGTGGATAAAGACCAGGGATAAAGTATTTAAAATTCTGATCAAAGCTAACTTTATCTTCACACTTAAAAGGCTGATGGTCACCATTTTCCCAATTCTAGCATTAGTTACTAGCTTACAAACCTTAAAGTCTTCTCATTTGCCTAATGTTCAATTTCCATCAGTTTTCATATAGACCAGAGTAAATACCATTAACTGACTGCTTAGTATGAAATTCAGTATTGTACATTAAGTTGTGGGATAAAACCAGGAGCCTCCACTTTTTACGTGGATTTTAATGGTACTGTGGAGGAAACCCATGCAATTTTGCTTCCATTGTGCAGGATTATTTTCATTTTTAAGAACACCTTCTTACAACAGGTTTGTTCAATTTTTAAAAAATGGTGGCATTCTTTCCAAAGCAGCAGTTACATAATCGGAACACTGAATTCAATCTAAAAATGTGTTTCCTATTTAACACTGTTCTGCATACGATCACGATTAAAGATTAGGATATTTTTCACATTTCTAAGCAAAATCCAGTTTAAAAAGGTTGTTCTTACCAAACCCCTAAAAACGGCCATTTGAGAGTAAACCAGAGCATCTCATCACCCCATGAAGCTGTAGGTTTCATTACATGCACCAACAAATCTACATGGCTAGCTTCTGCATTCCACTTTTACAGAATTTATTTTACACCTATTATACCAAACAGCATTTTAAACACTGACATATAAACTCCCTAATAAGATAAAGCAAAGACAAAAGCGTTTATCTTATTAGAAACAAGATACACCATCACTTATAGTCTTCAAACATTATTGCACTTTTCATAATTTGACAATGCATTCATGGGACAATCTGCAGACAACTAATTTTAACAGACAAAATTAAAGAACACTTTTAAGCAGACATGACTGTCCTAAATTGTTTATTAGGTAAGAATTTTACAAACATTACTTATATTAGCGGTAACGGTGGAGCTGGAGAGTATTGCGTCTTCTCCAAGCCGCACGGCGAGAACCACCAATAGTGTGGTGGAACTTGTGACCCTTCCCAAGGCCACGACTCTTGCGGCCTGCAGAGGTCAGACCTCGCATCTCCCTGTGTTTGTGGACTGGTTTGGTGATCCACTGGGTGTCAGGATTTCTTCTGATAGCTTTATGGAATGGATCAATGAGGATAACCTCAAAGAATTTGTATGTGGAATCTTCGCCAACCCAATAAGAATTCAAGACTCTCAGAGCTCCACAGTGGCGTCCAGCTCGCTCCTAGAACAGGAAAAAAGGCCCAAGGTCAGCCTCCCATTTCCCACAGTAGGAAGTTAGGAAGTAGGAATTCCCTTTAATTTACCACACTAGGCAAGAGACAAGGCTCTTCACTAACTGCTTGAATATTTACTAAAGATTTACCCAGGGGTTAGGACCCCAAATACAGTTAAGACTTACTGAAGTAACACACAAAACATTCTATAACTTGAAACACCATTGCTACTATCCCCCCCTCTGTGACTAAGGCACGAATGCTAATTTCTATTAAAATTGAGGAACTTAGTCTTTCCCTAACACAGTTGAGGGATCAACAAACCTTTCATACAGAACCCTAATATTTAGCACATTATTTTAGGCTTTGCAAGCCACAAGTCTCTTTAGTTTAAGTCATCTTTGCCTTTTCTTTTAAAAACATAACATTTTTAGCTTACAGAAGGCAACAAACCCTTGCTTGTCAACCTCTGGGACAGACAGAGCACAGCTTCATTTAATCCAGAAAGACAACTTACAACTGAATATAGAAAATCAGCCATATGCACAGCTTCTGTGCATCCAGGGGAGATGTGCTCTCAAGACAAAGTTTACTGCCCTTCAAAAGCTTAGGTTCCAAGGTCCACACTAATCATAAAACTTTCCATTATACAGAGACAGATTAGTAACAAAGACTAAGACCGACAGCAATGCTTTACTAAGACAGCTCAGTAAAAATCACAAACACAACAGGGTTCACCTACGTGCAAGTTAATAATCAGAAAAGGTGCTCAAAAAAAAGAAAAGTTGCTCAAATCCTTCTCCACTACCTCCAGGTGACTGATACAACTGCTACTGAAAAATCACTTACCTCTGCAACAGACTGAAGGCTTCGGGCAAACTTTAGCTGGTTAACACCATGATGGACAGGCTTGCCATAGGTAGCACCCTTAGGAACTGGGCGTTTGCGGCCACCACGACGCACACGAATCCGATATATGACATAACCTATACAAACAAATCGACAGTGGTCTTATACAAGCCAAATAATAAATATCTTAAGGTAAAACAAATATCCATTTAAGACTTACTCTAAAAATTATCACATTCCAGTGTTTCTCGAAGTACACACGGAGAATAATTTCTCATTCCCACTCTACAATTTATTTTGCTTTAGTCCGATTCCTACAGACTTGTAACGCAGAACGTCTTTGGTACTTTATAGACAATTGTGTTCAGTGTTTATCGGTCAAGAATTTCTGTGCGTTGCTAGCTGAAGACAGTTTCTACCAAAACCTTAAGTGAAAGAAGACACTGGGGCCACAGTACACCTAATTACCAGCTTCCTAACATTCCCCGAGGAACATCTGATCCATGCAGAGACCACTCACCTTGCTTGGCCTTGTAGCCCAGTCTGCGCGCTTTATCGGGCCGGGTTGGGCGGGGGGCCCTGTGGAGCGCAGAGAGCTGGCGGTACTGCCAGCAGCGCACCCTGAGAAGAAAGCGCATGACATCGGACTGCTTCTTCCTCCATAGCTCCTGGATGTACTTGTACGCACCCATCTCGGCCTACCCTGGAGACAAAAAACACCAGGCATTTAAAGTGAGGCGACCGCGTCCGTCCATCTTAGTTCCCCACCCGCCATAAGGAAACCAGAGACTGAAAATGGCTCTTCACGAACTGCAGGGGATAGCTGCGCCCTAGGAAAGCACGGCTGTCACCTCTGCGACCCCAGCGCAGGGACTCGGTACATTTTTGTCGGACGAACGAATGGCGCTAGATGGGCATGGGGGCGGGGAGGCCGATGAATGCAGCGGGCGGCGTCCCCAAGGCCCTGGCCTGCAAAGACACCTCGCTGATACCCTAGGGAAGGTACTGCAGCCGCTGCCCCTGAAGGAGAACTCTCGAGGAAAAAGCCCTTACTCCACTCAATCCACAGGCCTCGCTTTAGGACCCTCTTGGCCCGGCCTTCCGTCCCTCAGCCTCAGGCTTCCTTTCCTTCACGCTCCCGGCCCCGCTCGAATTCGCGCCGCCATCACATCACCGCCCCAGCCCGCCCGGGGGCCGCCTCTCCTCGCCCGCGCAGCCCCGCATCCTGACCGAACTCGCGCCGCACAGGTGGCAGGAGGGGCTCCGAGGACACAGGGTCCCCGAGTCTGGATGGCTGAGGCAAAGACAGATGAGCGGCGGATGGAGCAGCGAATTCTACCAACACACAGCCTACCTGATGGCTGCCGCCAGACGGAAAGGAAAGAGCCCTTCTCCCACAATCCCTTTTGGGCTCCTCCCCCACAGCGGCGAGCCTCTTTCCGGTGGAAGGCTGCGGCTCCCACAGCCTCATGGGACATGTAGTTCAGTGCAGCCGGCGGTGGGCGGAGCTCGGCCGGGATTGGGCGCAGCCTCCCCTCTTATCCCGCCCCCTGATCCTCAGGATTTGGGTTTGAGAGGCTGGGGCGGCCGAAAGGGCGGCAGTGCTCGGGAGGCCGCGGCGGGCGAGCGTCCAAGGCCGTCCTGCAGCCGGGAGGAGGCCGGTTGGGGGCGGGGCTCAGGTGGCCGAAGCCGGCGTGGAATCGCTCTGCCACAGCGCCGCTGTCTTTGGAGCCTGCGGAGCGGGTGTACAGGTCTGTGTCTTGAGGGACCGGGCGCCGCTTCGTGCACCGCAGGCTCCTTACCTGAGGAGCCGCAGCGGCTTCCCCGGGCGGCGCTCTCCGTCCCCCTTCGCCCAGTAGCCGGGCCCTCGACGCGCTCTGACAGACCCTCGTGGCGCTGCCCCGGCCGCCAGGGCTTCGCGGTGGGGGCGAGCGCCCGCCCTCGGACTTCACCCCCGCAGGCCCCGGTTCCGGGGGATTTTACCCCAAAGGAGGGTCGGAGGGTGGGGAACCGGGGGGCCAGGGCCGCGAGCGCGGGCGGCTCGGCGCCTTTTCATTTCCGTGCCTTTGCTGCGTACCGACTTCTAGATTTGCTACGTCAGAACCAGTTTTTTTTTTTTTTTTTTTAGAAAGGCAAAATATTTTTGTGCCAAGACTTGGTTGGCAGGTACGAGTATTTCGAGAAGAAATGCCAAGAAAATGCTGGCGTTGTGTGTGGCGTTCTTTATTGAAAAATAGTTTACCGGCTTTTCTGTTTTTTTTTGTTTTTTGTTTTTTGTTTTTGCGTCTCCAGGATATTTTCATTTTTGATGCAGTCATGTAGTTCTAGCTTCTAACTTATTACCGGTTTGGGTTATTTTTCCCTTGATGTCTTATTTATTTACTTACTTACTTATTTATTTATTTAAAGATTTTATTCAGTTATTCATGAGAGACAAGAGAGAAGCAGAGACACAAACCCCGGTGGGGAGCCCTATGCAGGACTAGATCCAGGAACTGCGGGATCACGCCCTGAGCCAAAGGCAGCCGCTCAACCACTGAGCCACCCAGGTGTTCTCCCCCACCCCACCCCACCCCCCCCCCGCCTTCTTCATAAATCGTAGCTTTACCATCCCAGGAGTCCTCACATGGATCATTGATTCATTCAGCAAATATTTATGAAATGCCTCCTACCTGCCAGGTAGTGTCCCAACCCCTGGGGATGCAGCAATAGTGAACGCAGAAATTCTAGCTTTCTTGGAAATGGGCAATAAACATAAATAAGATATATATTAGGTAAAAAGTACCAAAGACGAACGTTAGGGAAAGGAAGAGACAGCGAGGGTTAAGGTGGGGGAGGGATCAAAATTTTGGATGGAATATTCCAGGGTTAGTCTTGAGAAAGAATATTTGAGAGAAAAACCCCAAGGATGTGAGCCTTGGAGATTTGGGGACTGATTTCAGTCAAGCTGGAGTATGCCTGGATTCGTACAGAACTTGTAAGGAGGCAGTGTGATAGGAGTCAACTCTAAAGGAAACTAACAGATGACATCAGGTTTTTAGGGAGGACTTTGGGGTTTCACACTGCCTGAGATCAAAAACTTTTGAAAGGTTTTAAGCAGAAGGGTGACTTAGTTTCTAAAGGATTATTTGGGTTGCAGTTTTGATGCCAAAAGAAGGGGAAAACTTGAAGCAGAGAGAGTAGGAGGTTGTATTAGTTTTTTGCTAATCATGGCAGAAAATAACCAAATTTGTTGTCTTACACAGGTCAGAAATCTGTAGGCTAAAATCAGACTGCTGTGTACCTTTTAGTGAAACTAGAAGAGAATCCATTTGCTTGCTTTTTCCAACTTTTTTTTTTTTTTAAGATTTTATTTATTTGGGGTGCTTGAGTGGCCTAGTTGGTTAAGCATTTGCCTTCAGCTCAGGTCACAGGGTCCTTGGATCAAGTCTGGCATTAGGCTCCCTACTCCACCGTGGGGAGCCTGCTTCCTCTCCTGCCTGCCATTACCCTTGCTTAAAGAAATAATTATTTATTTGAGAGAGGGCGGGAGAGAGGCACAAGAGCAGGGGGAGGAGCAAAGGAGAGGAACAGGTGGACTCCATGCTGAGGGGCCAGTCCCACCACTCTGAGACCATGACCTGAGCCAAAACCAACAGTCAGTTGCTCAACCATCTGAGCCATCAAGTCGCCTCTGCTTTTTAGAGGCCACTTCTTTGGTCCCTGACCCCTCCTTCATTTTCAGAGCCAGCAGTATAGCATCTCCACATCTGTTTCTCTTTCTGACACACTTCTTTTCCTCTTATAAAAACACGTGTAATTATGTTGGCTTTACCCAGATAATCCAGGATAGTCTCCCCATCTCAAGGGTCCTAATTTAATCACAGCTGCTAAATTCCTGTTACTGTGTGAAATAAAATACTCCCAGGTTTTGAGGATTATCATGTAGACATCTTTGAGAGACCAGGTGAGAGAAGATAGTGCCTATGACTACTTCATTAGTGGTGGAGATGGTAAGTGGATATGTTTCAAAGGTGGATTTACTGATGGATCAGATGTGTGGGTGTGAGAAAAAGGAGTCAAAGATGATTGGCTATAAAAAAAATTATTAATTAAAAGAAATTAAAAAGGGGTGCCTGGTGGGCTCAGTCATAAAGCATGCAACTCCTGATCTCACAGTCATGAGTTTGAGACCCATGTTGGACATAGAGATTACTTAAAAAAAAAAAAAAAAAAAGTTGGATGAATCACTTGGAAAGGAGTTCTGGCACTGTGAATAATCGCTGCTTATTTCCTAATTAGTTTTTGCAGTTTTGTGTCTTCATTTGCAATTTGCAGTTTCTCAGGAGTTTTGCAAGATTTGGATTGGTATTTCCAATTGATTCTGAGATTTCTGAGGGCAGGTATCATTTCTGGTTTTGCTCCCTAGTTTGTCTCTTATGCCTGGCATTATGGTAAGACGTCAGTAAATACTTAATGAATAAAAGAATGGTGGGATCCCTGGTGGCGCAGCGGTTTGGCGCCTGCCTTTGGCCCAGGGCGCGATCCTGGAGACCCGGGATCGAATCCCACGTCAGGCTCCCGGTGCATGGAGCCTGCTTCTCCCTCTGCCTGTGTCTCTGCCTCTCTCTCTCTCTCTCTCTCTGTGACTATCATAAATAAATAAAAAATTAAAAAAAATTATAAAAAAAATAAAAGAATGGTAAAAATAAGATAAAATTTATTAAAAAGTAAAAAAATTAAAAATTAGAAAATAATGGTAAGCTGGAATCTGGTCATTATATTATGTGCAATATGGTTTGCAAAACTTTTAAAATGTTTATATAAATTTTTTATAAATGGATAAGTAAAAGTGTTATACCCAGTACCTGATGTTTGCATGAATAATTAATACACAGTGTAGAAATTTTCTTCATGTGAGGCTTCATAATATGATCTATGACATCTCTCTATGATGTTAAGTGTTTCGGTATTAATATTGTTTTGGTAGCATTAAAGTTGTGTTTTACTTATAAAAGTAGAATAATTTCCTTAGAAAAACAGAAGTACTGACAGCTTTGGGCAGCTGTTTCTGATAACTCTTTAAAGGGATTATTTATTTACCAAGCTCAGTGTTTTCCACAGAAATGGATCAAGTCACCTTTTTATTCTCTAGAAACATTATTGATTAGCCTGAAAGCAAAGCAATATGCAGTTAAGACTGCATTGGATTTTTGCCTGTTAAGTATATTCTCAAGTCATTTATATCAGATGAGGATTAATAGGTCACAGATTGAATTTTATTGTCCAGCAGTTACTTAGGGACTGTACCAAGTAGTTCTAACTAGTACTTTACATTAGATAGTATCTGGGGTCCCTGGGTGGCTCAGTCACTTAAGTATCTAACCCTTCAGCCAGATCTTGATCTCCAGGTTATGAGTTCAAGCCCCACATTGGGCTGCATGCTGGGTGTGGAGCCTACAAAAAAACATTAGATATGAATTTTTTTTTAAATTAATACTTTAATTAGCAGGTTGCTAATCTTCAGCTTTAGGTAGTATTGTTTCCCACTTGAAGACAGCTAAAAACCTAGAATGTTTCAGTTATGCTTGGGTTAATTACATTTATCCTTTTATCTTCCTTTTGTTTTTGATGGTATAAAATATTTAACACGGATTATTCTGTTTCATCTTGCTTCTTTCCTTGTAAAATACCTTCAAATCCTTACCTAGTGTTTGAGTAACCTCTATTCAGTTATTTTTACTATTTGCCTTGATGGAGATTCTCTGGATACTGAAACAACTCTCCCAGTTTATTTATAAACACACATACATTCAAAGTAATGTATATATTTTTTAAAGGTTTTACTTATTTATTTATGAGAGAGACACAGAGAAAGGCAGAGACATAGGCAGAGGGAGAAGCAGGCTCCCTCGGGGGAGCCTGATGCCAGACTTGATCCCAGGACCCCATAATCACGATCTGAGCCAAAGGCAGACACTCAAATACAGGAGCCACCCAGGTATTCCAAAGTAATGTATACTTTTAAGACACTTCATCTGCTAATCCTAATATTAGTGAGTGATCAAAGTGCAATTGTAGAATGCCACTTTTAAAGCAAATATATTGAGACCACTTCCAAGACTGGAATATTTGATTTCTGGATTTCTCAGGATTCTGTTCGTTTCAGCATTTTCCCAGTTTGCTGCAGTCCCCAGAAATCATATTTGCCTCCCTTTTATTGGGGGGGAGTGTCTATTGTTATTAATAATTGGGGTGTTTTTTTCTTTTAACTACCTGGTTCACTTAACTACAACTTGTACCTGCCCTTTTAAAGCACTTGTGTTTGTTTGAAGATTGATATAATGTGTAATGTATGGTAAAGGGACATTTTTTGATTGAAGAGGAGAGAAGATAAGTATTGGTATTGAGAAATTCCAGGGGATCCCTGGGTGGCTCAGCGGTTTGACGCCTGCCTTTGGCCCGGGGCGTGATCCTGGAGTCCTGGGATCAAGTCCTGCGTCGGGCCTCCGGCATGGAGCCTGCTTCTCCCTCTGCCTGTGTCTCTGCCTCTCTCTCTCTATGTCTATCATGAATTAAAAAAAAAAAAAAAAAGAAAAGAAAAGAAAAGAAAAGAAATTCCACTGGGACTAATACATTTTTAGAGGAAGGGAAAAAGTCAATAGAAAAATTAGAATTTAGATTCCACTAGCAACCTTTTCTGACAATAGAATTGTTCTGTGCTGCCAACATTTTTCTTATCCTCTGACAGATTTCTTTTTCATCTTCTTCGTTGGTGGCATGTGGTTAAGTGGCTACTTCCTTTAAATTTTAACTATCATTAAAAAAACCCTTTGAAAGAAAGATTCAGTGATATCATAAAGTCACAGGAGACCACAATATGCAGAAAGAGTAGAATCCTATGATAGATGACACTAGATTAATCATAAATTCAGATGTAGAAAACCTTTTAAAATAGTCCATAGTGGGATGCCTGGGTGGCTCAATGGTTGAGTGTCTGCGTTCAGCTCAGGGCGGGATCCTGAGGTTCTGGGATTGAGTCCTGCATCAGGCTCCCCACAAGGAGCCTGCTTCTCCTTCTGCCTATGTCTCTGCTTCTCTCTGTGTGTTTCTCATAAATAAGTAAAATCTTAAATAAAATAAAGTTGCTGTCCAAAGTTGCTGACATAGGAGATATCACACCATAGACGATCAGTGTGACACAAAGCTCTCCCCTTACAAATACAGGCTGAGAATTTTTCTATTGCAGTTGTGTTGAAAATATATTTTATAAAGGAGACGCTCCTGGCTGGATCAGGTGGTAGAGCATGTGACCCCTAATCTCAGGTCATCAGTTTGAGTCCCACATTAGGCATAGAGCTTATTTAAATATATGTGTGTGTGTCTCTTAAGAGAAGTAGTTCTCATAGAAATAAGTGATAAATATTGTAGGGAAGATTTGGAAGGATCTTAGGTATACCACCACGAAATAATGGCTGCATTACATAAATGATGATTATTTCTTTACTGGTAAAACATAGCGTATTGCTCTGGAAATCACTGTGTTACTACTTTGCTACAATAATGGTAGCAGTAAAATTTTTTCTGTCAGCAGATTAGTGTTTGGGCTGATTTGGGGTCATAAAATATTATAGACTTGGGGTGCGTGGGTGGCTTAGTCAGTTAAGTGTCTCTTGGTTTCAGCTTGGGTCTGATCTCAGGGTCATGCTGATCAAGCCCTGCATGGGGCCCTGTGTTGGGCTGCACTCAGCACAGAGTCTGCTTGAGATTCTCTCTCCCTCTCCCTCCCAATGCTCTTTCTCTAAAATAAATAAATCTTTAAAAAAAAGAAAAAGCAAACTTAAAAATAGAATCTCTGCCCCTCCCACCTTGGCTTGCACACTTGCGTGCTCTATCTCTGTCTCTCTCTCTGTAAAATAAATAAATATTATAGACTGAGGAAATAGAGTTATGGAAAGTTTGTTGCTTAATATCTTTAGTGTTGGTTAAAACATCCAGTACAGTTGTAAAAACACATGCATACACAGAAAGGTATGTGGCAGCCCTTTGAATGCTTATCTGAATTTTTTAAAATATTTTATTTATTTATTTATTTATTTATTTATTTATTTATTTATTTATTTATTTATTTGAGAGAGAGCATGAGCAGGGTTAGGGGCAGAGGGAGGGGAAGAGGGAGAAGCAGACTCCCCACTGAGCGGGGACCCCATTGTAGGGCTCCTTCCCAGGAGGGAAGTATCATCACCTGGCAGACATTTAACTGAGCCACCCAAGTGCCTCTGAACTTTCTTGGTGTAGTATTTTCTGACTTCAAGGAGTTGTAACATCCCTTTTAGTCAGAGTTATTGCATATTCTACACTTCTAAGTAAGAAGAGAATTGAGGGAAATAAGGTGATGGAGATGGCAAAAGACAATATAGAAATTTAAATTCTCTTATCAGGTTATTCTTTTGTGTTCAGTGAGCTTTTTTCCCTTTCTGCTCTGGCTTTTGGTACCTTGACTTCTGGAAAATAAAAGCTTCAGGGAAAATTAGAGAGAATGTTACCCTATTGTGCTCTTCCTTGGATGTGTTAGGATGAGCAATTTTTCTAGCATTAAGAAGTATGACTCCGCTCACTTCCTGATCCCAGCCTCAGGGATCCAGCCCCTCAGCAGGGAGTCTGCTTCTCCCACTCCCTCTCCTCTCCTGCCCACCCCACCTTGCTTGTGCTCTCTCTCTATCAAATAAAATCTTAAAAAGAAGAAGAAGAAGAAGCAGCAGCAGCATGACTCAAAAAGAAGTATGACAGAGAGCCCATGTGGAGACTGAAATCCAGTTTTTCACTCTCCTGAGAAAAGCCTCATGGCAATAATAGCATTAATGTTCCTCTAAAAAATCATGTACATTCTCTGAATTTTTATCTTCGTGCCTCTTTTTTTTTTTTTAATTTTTACTTATTTATGATAGTCAGAGAGAGAGAGGCAGAGACACAGGCAGAGGGAGAAGCAGGCTCCATGCACCAGGAGCCCGATGTGGGATTCGATTCCGGGTCTCCAGGATCGCGCCCTGGGCCAGAGGCAGGCGCCAAACCGCTGCGCCACCCAGGGATCCCTCTTCGTGCCTCTTTAAATTTTTGCTTGTTTGATTTTTTTCCAGGTAAATAGCAGGCAGTGTCTTTCAAGGATTGGTTTCACCTAGGATTTGATTCAGATTCCTGTAGACTTAATTAGGGTTCAAATATTCTTTGTATAAAATGTTTCTTTTGTTTTGAAAGAAAAACGTGTATTTATATCTACATGTGTTCTTACATTTACCTAGATTACCTCTGCAAAAATGCATAAGAAACCGTTAATACTATTGCTTTAAGGGAGCAAATGGGAGACTAGGAATGGGATTTAGAAGGATATGTCTTATTGTATATATCCTTTTTTATTTTTGAAATTTTCTCCTGTGTGTGTATGGTTTATAGAAAGAAAGAAAGAAGTTGATTCGAACAGTATACAGTTTCACAGATCTTTTGTTCTCTTTACAGTGATCTATCCTGAGAGAAGATGGGAAAGGGCTGCAAAGTTGTGGTCTGTGGCTTGTTATCTGTGGGGAAGACAGCAATTTTGGAGCAGCTCCTTTATGGGAATCATACTATTGGTAAGATTATTTTTCTCTAGTTTCTCTATAGGTTCTGGGAACTGCTCATTGGTCATGCTAACCTAAAGATGGGTGATGATGGTACACAAAACTGACATGTAATCCAAAAGGACTAAAGGGTCGAAGAAGTCAACAAAGATTGAAAGGCGAGGGGGCAGTGAGGAATAGGGGAGAGAAAAAAAAAACTTTGTTCTTGAAATTCAACAGTATTTGCTGTAAGTTACAACAAGCAGGAAAATGTGTGTGTGTGTGTGTGTGTATGTGTGTGTGTGTTTGTTCTTGTGTATTTACATAATAGTGGTCTCAGAGTCACAGAATCACTAATTTAAGTATGCCCTGAATGACAATCTCATTCAAGTTTGGAACATGACTTTCCAATATTGCTATTTAAGTTTTAAAAATGAGGGTGCCTGAGTGGCTTAGTCAGTTAAGTGTCTACCTTTGGCTCAGGTCATGATCCTGGGGTCCTGGGATGGAGCCCCACATCTGGCTCCCCTCTCAGCGGGGTGTCTGCTTCTCCCTCTCCCTCTGCCCCTCCTCCAGCTTATGCTCTCTCACACCCATGGTGAGCACATGCTCTCTTCTCTCTCTCTCAAATAAATAAAATCTTTTTAAAAAGTTTTAAAAATGGAAGAAACCGTTATTTGCTCTAATATGACCTAATTTTGTGAATTGGATTATTTCATTCATTTTTTCATTCATTGAGTTAAATAATTAGTAAATACTTACTGTATGGTACAGACTGTAATGAGGCCTGCAAAGGTACAGAAGTGAAGAAGAACACATCTCTGGCTTTAAGGATATCATTGTTTAGTAAGACAGACATTACAGGTTAGAATGAAATGAGGTATTAGATAAGTAGAACCATGATCTTCAAAGTATTTATCTTTGGCAAGTAGCTCAGGGGACGTTTCTATCTTACTTTTATTAGCCATCTTGATGAGCTCTACTTTTCTTCCACCTTCCCAAAATAATATTTAGCAATTTTGGTTAAATCCATATTTAGTTTTTATTATGATACTGATGCCTGCAGTTCTCAAATTTTTGGTTTCAGAATCCCTCTTGTTACAAATTCTGCACTATTGTTTTGTTTTGTTTTGTTTTTCTTTTAGAGATGGAGGGAAGGGGCAAAAGGAGACGGGGAGAGAGAATCTTAAGCAGGTTCCAGACGGGGCTCCATCTCACAACCCTGAGATCATGACTTGAGCCAAAATCAAGAATTGAATGCTTAACTGACTGAGCCACCCAGATGCCCCTGCATTATTGATTCCTAATTTTTTTACTTCTCAATTCTAATTTATGCCTATGCAAAAATAAATTATGTCTAGAGAAAATCCTTTACCCTCTTATAACCTCAAACAGGTTTTGTTTATGTAGGCTTTATCATTCAATATTTTTACTTTGTTAGAAATTAAAAGTAAGAAATTTTTAAAAATACTCATTTATTACTTAAAATAATAAACTTATCACATGGTCAGATAAAATTTTTATGAAAATTATATTTTCAAAAGATTTAGTGAGAATGAGCATTGATTGACATTTTTTTGAAAAATCTAATATGCAGCTTACTTAGAAGGTAGCTGGATGATCATATCTACTTGCTTTTGTATTCAATTATGGTATATTTTTTTAGTTGAAATATATGAAGAAAACCTGGTCTCAGTCAGATAAATTGTTGGAAGAAATAGGAGTATGTTAATAGCCTTTCCAGATAATTGTGAATATTCTTTGCTATTTCACTAAAACCCAACAAGTGATGGTTACTTAAAGCTTATTGGAAACCACGTCAGTGAACTTTTCCTACTTCATTACAGTAAAATCTCATTATCTATCTTGAACTATAAGTGGAATTTTTATCCAACAGTTGTTTTTAAACATCATAAATTGGTCATTTGAAAAATACTGGCTCTTGGTAATAAGCAGATCTTCCAAGTCATATTTGCTAATATCATCACCAGTCATCAGTATTGGGAAAATGTCAAGTTCATGGTAATGGATACAATTCTCATTTTCACTTGAAAGCTCAAATTTTATCATTGACAACAAATACTACTGATTATATTCCTTGAAAACGATAGGCTCCCTTTATTCGTTTTGAGAAAACATCTATCAAATATCCCAAATAACAGTTTCCTGTCATTCCTTTAAAAAAAACTAGTTTGCAACTCAAACACAAGAGCTTTTCCTCCAACTATCACAATTCATTCTGTAGAATATTTGCATACTTCCCATTAATCATGTAGAATATTTTTTAAAATGTAAGTATGTATACTCAAAGATTGAGATTTAATGAAATCAGTAATTTTTATTGTTTCATCAAGGACATTCTTAACTCAAAATGACATTTTCCCCCCAAACTTGCAGTATGAGATGGTGAAGAATACAACTACTAATAAATACAGTTGATGCTCTGCCTAGCAGTTTTACCCACCATTGCTTTTGTATCATTAGTGCAAATGTCAGCCCAAGTGGAAAAGACAGATATTTTTGATTATTATGAAAATAGTTTTGCCAACATGGATTCTTTGAAAGGAGAAATCGAGGTATCTTTAGACCACACTTTAAGAACTGTTGGTGCATGTAAATATTCTCAGCTGAGCAATGTACTGTACATATGATTGTTTCTTTTGTTTTTTTCTGGAGGTTAATATTTGCTTTGTCATTTCTTTAGTTTTATTTATACCTTTTGCTAATTCTTCCCCATATACACTTGGTTATCAGTTTTTTACAAAGTCAGCTACATCAGATAATCTTTTTTTTTTCTCCTCCCCTTGGAGATACCCTTCTAGGAGTTAGTGATCCTCTTATCTAGGCTATTACACAGCTATTACCATGGAACTTTTCTTTACCTTTCTTCTTGCGTTTGAATTCCTGTTTGTTTTTAAATTAAATTATTTATTTGAGATGGGGAGGGGCAGAGGGAGAGAGAGAATCCCAAGCAGATTCTGCAATGAGCAAGAAGTCTGACATAGGGCTAGACTCTGCAGCAATCCTGAGATCATGACATGCTCCCAAACCAAGAACCAGATGCTAACCAACTAAACCACCCAGGCATCCCTGAGGCATCCCATTTCTTAGGTCTCGTCATCTTCTTTGGGTTTACGCCCTCTTGGTGGAACATATCTTCCACCATTCCATTATTAAAAAAATAATAAAACATTTCTTTGTGTAATCTCCACACAGGTCAAAAAGTAGAATATTGAAGGCACTCCAGTAGTTGCTCATATTTCTCTCTCAATCACAACTCATCACTTACCTTGACTTTTGGTTAATCGTTCCCCTCTTTTTTTTTTTTTTAAGATTTTATTTATTTATTCATGAGACACACACACACACACACACACACACACACACACACAGGCAGAGGGAGAAGCAGGCTCCATGCAGGGAGCCCGATGTGGGACTCGATCCCAGGTCTCCAGGATCAGGCCCTGGGATGAAGGTGGCATTAGACCATGGAGCCACCCAGGCTGCCCCCTTCTTTTCTTTATATAGTTTTTCCATCTATGTATGTATCACTGAATGACATAGTTTATTTTTTGCCTGTTATTGATTTTATGTCAGTGGAATCATACTGTATAAATTCTTCAGTTTCTGGCTTCTTTTGCTTAATGTCATATTTGTAAGATACATTTGTATTGTAGATAGCTGTGGTTTAATTTTTTTAAATTTTTTATTTATTTATGATAGTCACACAGAGAGAGAGAGAAAGAGAGAGAGGCAGAGACATAGGCAGAGGGAGAAGCAGGCTCCATGCACCGGGAGCCCGATGTGGGACTCGATCCCGGGTCTCCAGGATCGCGCCCTGGGCCAAAGGCAGGCACTAAACCGCTGTGCCACCCAGGGATCCCCGGTTTAATTTTTCATAAAGGCTTAGGATATATTCTATTGTATACCTCAATTTATCTCTTTTTTGATAAACATTTTGATTAATTCCAGTTTGGGCTATTAGAAATAATGCTATTATGAACTGTCTTTTACTAATTTAGCCCACTATTATGTGGACAATTTATTTTTAACATTTTATTTATTTGAGAAAGAGATGGAGAGAGAGTGCAGGTACAGGGATGCAAGGCGGGTTGGGGAGGGGGCAGATAGGGAGGGGAAAGGGACAAGCAGACTCTGTGCTGAGTGTATGTGGAGCCGACCTATGGGGCTTGATCTCACTACATTGATATCATGACCTGAGCCAAAATCAAGTGACAGCTGCTTAATGGACTGAGCCATATGTGGACAATTTCTGGGTTATATATGTAGGAATGAAATTGCTGGTTCATAGAGGATGTGTTTTTTCCATTTTACCAGATTCTCTTGCTTCCAGTGTTGCTTTTGAGAAGCTAGGAGCCATTATGATTCTTGATGCTTTGGATGTGGAAGCTTTTGCAGGCTCTTTTCTTTGTCCCCAGTGTTCTGAAATTTCACAGTGGTGTATCAAATTAGTTTTCATCCGTGGTAGTGGGTACTCAGTGGGCTCTTTCAATATGGAAATGTGTGTTCTTCAGTTCTGAATTATTTTCTTGAGGCTTTCCCTTCTCTATGTTCTTATTCTTTCTGGATCTCTTCTGGATGCTAGACCTTCTGGATGAGTCCTCTAATTTTTAAATTTCTCTTGTTATTTTATCTCTTATATTTTGTTTCGCTGAGTTTTCTTCATCTTTATATTCCAGCCTTTCTATTGAGTTTTCATTTCTTAGTAACTTGTTATTTCATGGATACCCTATTTTATCCCCCTTTTAGTAAATATTGGGTAGTGTTTTTGTTTTCTTTGCATAGTCTTTTCCCTCTAAAGTGCTTTTTTCTGATTTTTGGTGTCTCATTTCCTCAAGTATCTGGTATTCCTTGGTTATCTTTTCTTAATTAAGAATGGAGAACGAAAAAGCTAATTGAAAGCTCTAAGTGTGAGAATAGGGTTTATGACTTGGAGCTTCACTATAAAGTGATCTGGTGGGGCATTTGTTGGAGGAACCCTAGATATTAGTATATTTAGGAATTTTCCTTTTTCACTGCCAGATTCTTCTGCCTAAAGGTTAAAGACCCGGCTGCCAATATTTTGAGAGTAGAAAGAGTGTGTCACTTAACTGCCCCCTGTTTTCACTATGGAACTCAAACTCAAGCATACTCTGTTTCACCCTCTCCAGAGATTGCACCATTAGTCTTCTGTTGGTGTGGGGGAGGTGTAGTTGCTCAGCAGCATAGAATGGGAGAGATCTAGAGGGTAGTGGGAAGAATCACGGCTTTAGTTGATCTGTAAAGTTATAAAATATCAAAAGGTCAACATTTAAGGGCAGGGAATGTAGTGAAGGAAAATCAGACTGGCTTTTGGTGGATAAAATATCCACCATGACAACAGTCTTTTTTTTTGTAATCAAAGCCCAATACGTTTGTCTTAATAGAATAACCTTTAATTTCTTTAAGGTAGCTTAATTTACCACAGGATGATACATATACTCAAACTTAGAATAATTTCCCCTTAGTAAACATTGAATATATTCCTTAATAAAGAATTATGGTGGTAAAGGAAATTTTTCAGTTTTTCATGTTCCAGTGTGTTTATCGTTACTTCATTTTCCTTTCAACCTAATGCTTTATGGAGATTTTATTTAATACTTACAGATATTTCAGGTAGGGTACCTTTAACAAATCGTTTTACAGATTTTAGGTTGTTTACGAAAACTATAATAAGAGTTCTCAAAAACTTATACACGCATACCTCATTTTATTGTGCTTTATTGATACCGTGTTTTTTACAGATTTAAGGTTTGTGGTGACCCTATGTTGAGTTGAGCAAGTCTGTTGGTGCCATTTTTTCCAATAGTGTTTGCTCATTTTGTGTCTGTGTGTCACATTTTGGTAATTTTTGCAGTAGTTCACACTTTTTCATTATTATTTTTGTCATGTTGATGTATGATCAGTCGCCTTTGATATTACTATTGTAATTGTTTTGGGACATCGTGAACCATGCCCATATAAGACAGTGAGCTTAACTGATAAATGTTGTGTCAGTTCTGACTGCTTTACCAACAGACTGTTCCCCCATCTCTCATTCTCCCCTCAGACTTCTCTATTCTCTGAGACACAGCAATATTGAAATTAGGCCACTTAATAACCCTCTGGTAGCCTTTAAGTGTTCAAGTGAATGGAAGAGTTGCACATCTCTCATTTTTAAATCAAAAGCTATAAATGATTAAGCTTAGTGAGGAAGCCATGTTGGAAGGCAAGATAGGCTGAAAGCTAGATCTCTTGCAGCAGTTAACCAAATTGTGAATGCAAAGAAAAGTTCTTGAGGGAAATTAAAAGTGCTGCTTCAGTGAACACACAAATGAAAAGAAAGCAAAACAGCCTTATTGCTGATATGGAGAAGGTTTTAGTTGCCTGAACAGGTGATCAAAGCAGCCACACAACATTCCTTTAAGCCAGCCACAACATTCCCTAATCCAGAGGAAGGCCCTAACTCTTTTCAATTCTGTGAAGGCTGGGAAAGGTGAGGAAGTTGAAGAAAAGTTTGAAGCCAGCAGATGTGGGTTCAGGAAGTTTAAGAATCTATTTCCAAAAAAAAAAAAAAAAAGAATCTATTTCCATAACATTAAAGTGGAAAGGGAAGTATCAAGTGTGGTTGTAGAAGCTGCAGCAAATATCCAGAGGATCTAGCTAAGATACCTAATGAAGGTGGTGACATTAAACAGCTTTTCAGTGTAATTGAAGCAGTCTTATGTTGGAAGAAGATGCCATCTTGAACTTTTTATAGCTAGAGAAAAGAAGTCAGTGCCTGGCTTCAAAGTTTCAAAGGACAAATTGACTCTCTTGTTAGGAGCTAATGCAGCTGGGGCTTTTAAGTTGAAGCCAGTGCTCACTGACCATTCTGAAAATCCTTGGGCCCTTAAGAATTATGTTAAATTTACTCTGCCTGTACTCTGTAAGTGGGAAAACAAAGCTTGGATGATAGCATGGTTTACTGAGTATTTTAAGTCCACTGTTGAAATGTACTACTCAGAAAAGAAAGAGTCCTTTCAAAATATTATTATTCATTGACAGTGCAGCTGGTTACCCAAGAGCTCTGATGAAAATGTACAACAAAATTAATGTTTTTGTTTTTGTTTTAAAGATTTTATTTATTCATGAGAGACACACAGAGAGAGGCAGACACACAGAGGAACTCGATCCCAGAACCAGAATCACGCCCTGAGCCAAAGACACCCAACCGCTGAGCCACCCAGGCATCCCAAGATTAATGCTTTTATGCCTGCTAATACAACATCCATTCTGCAACCCATGGATCAAGGAGTCATTTTGACTTCCAAGTCCTACTATTTAAGAAATACATCTTGTAAGCCAAAGCTGCCATAGATAATGATTCTTCTGATGTATCTGGGCAGAGTAAGTTGAAACCTTATGGAAAGAATTCACCATTCTTGATGGCATTAAGAACATTCACGATTCATGGGAATAGGTCAAAATGTCAGTATTAACAAGATTTTGGAAGAAGTTGATTCCAAACCTCATGGATGTCTTTGAGCAGTTCAAGATCAGTGGGGAAAGTAATAGCGGATGTGGTAGAAATAGCAAGAGAACTAGAGTTAGAAGTGGAGTGAGCCTGAAGATGTGGCTGAATTGCTACAATCTCATGATAAGTTTTTTTTTTTTAAGACTTATTCATTCATTTGAGAGAGAGAGAACACGACGACAAGGGAGCGGCAGAAGGAGAAGCAGATTCCCCGTTGAGCAGGAAGCTCACTTGGGGCCAGATCCCAGGACCTGAGATAATGATGTGAGCTGAAGACAGATGCTTAACCAACTAAGCCACCCGGGTGCCTCTCATGCTGCAACTTTAACAGATGAGAATTTGCTTCTTGTGAATGAGCAAAGAAAGTAGCTTCTTTTTCTTTTTTTTAAGATTTTATTTATTCATGAGAGACACAGAATGAGAGGCAGAGACACAGGCAGAGGGAGAAGCAGGCTCCCTGCCAGAAGCCTGATGCAGGACTTGATCCCAGGAGCCTGGGATCAGGACCAGAGCCAAAGACAGACATTCAGTTCTTGAACCACGCAGACGCCTCAAGAAAGTAGTTTGTTTATTTTAAAGATTTTATTTATTTATTCATGAGAGACTGGGAGGGGGGCAGAGACACAGGCAGAGGGAGAAGCAGGCTCCCAGTGGAGAGCCCGATGTGGGACCATGATCTCCAGGATTACAACCTGAGCCAAAGGCAGACACACCCAACCACAAGCCACCTAGGCACCCCAAGAAAGTAGTTTCTTGAGATAGAATCTACTTCTGTAATAATGTTGTGAAGAATTGAAATAACAACAAAGGATTTAGAGTATCACATAAAGTGAACTAATAAAAGCTGCAAGGAGGTGCCTGGCTGGCTCAGTTAGAAGAGTGTGACTCTTGATCTCATGGTTGTGGGTTTGTGCCCCATGTTGGGTGTAGATTACTAAAAAAAAAAAAAAAAAAAAAAAAGACTTTTAAAAAGCAGCAAGGTTTGAGGGGATTGACTCCAACTTCTCTCTTTCTCTCTCTCTCTCTCTCTTTTTTTTTTTTTTTAAAGTGAGCTCTATACCCAGTGTAAGGGCTTGAACTCATGAACCTGAGATCAAGAATTGCATGCCTTACCAACTGAGCCAGCCAGGTGCCCCAGATTGACTCCAATTTTTTAAAGAAGTTCTGCTGTGGGTAAAATGCTATTGTACAGTATCATGTGCTACAGAGAAATTATTTGTGAAAGGAAGAGTCGTTTGATGTGGTATACTTCATTGTTCTGTCTTAAGAAACTGCCCCAGCTACCCCAGCCTTCAGTAACCACCACCCCGACCAGGCAGCAGGCATCAACAGCGAAGCAGTCCCCTCCACCAGCAAGAAGATTACAACTCCCTGAAAACTCAAGTGGTGGTTAGCACTTTTTAATCAGTAAAGTATTTTTTAATTCAGGTATGTACGTTTTTTAGACCTGATGCTATTGCACACTTAATAGACCAGTATGAAAGGGAGGTACATGCAAAGTGATGTCCAAACGCTGAAGGAGCCAGAAGACTGGGGGAACAAAAAGCCAAGAAGTCAAGCTTGACAAAAAATGGTTTATTAAAAAGGGACTTGCAGACAGAAGTGTGTCTTGGGTAGCTACAAGTAGATGTCTGCAACCCCATCTCCCATAAGACCTGCTTTTACAGGGATGCCTGGGTGGCTCAGTGGTTGAGCATCTGCCTTTGGCTCAGGTCATGATCCTGGGGTCCTCAGATGAAGTCCTGCATGGGGCTCCCCATGGGGAGCCTGCTTCTCCCTCTGCCTATGTCTCTGTATCTCTCTGTGTCTCTCATAAATAAATAAAATCTTAAAAAAAAAAAAAAAAAAAACCTGCTTCTACAGCCATAGAGGCTGAGGAGTACAGGCTGGGAGACCACCTGGGAAGGAATGTTTGAGAATCATAGCTGTATGTCCAGAGTAGATCAAGGACATTATGACCCAAGGGTCTACTTAAGGGTATGATTAAACAGAAGGAGGGATGCCTGGGTGGCTCAGCGGTTGAGCGTCTGCCTTTGGCTCGGGGCATGATCCCGTGGTCCCAGGATTGAGTTCTGCATCGGGCTCCCTGTGTGGAGCCTGCTTCTCCCTCTGCCTGTGTGTGTCTCTGCCTCTCTTTCTGTGTCTCTCATGAATAAATACATAAAATCTTTAAAAAAATAAGTTAAACAGAAGGAATGTGGGGGCAGGGGTGGGAAACTCTGCTTAAGAAGGCTTCTGGTCACAGAGCAGTCATCATGGTGGATTTGTCCAAGATGGTGTTAGTTTGGCTCACACACTCCACCCCTCAAATCTGGCTCTTAAAATCTCCCATGCCCCCACCTCTTCTGCAGTAGTCCCTGAGCCATCAGAGAGCGGGTCTTGGCAATAGGGTCCTTTGCCATACTGTGTTCAAGTTGAAGGCATAAACCACAGCAGCAGTACAGATAGCAGCAGAGACCTATCAAAAGGGGAGCAAACCGCATATCCAGCATGAATCCCGTTGTAAACCATCCACATGTATCCATGTCCATTGTAGGAAAGGGTTTCCTTTACCATAACAAGAGAAGCAGCAGGCTTAAAGGATAAAAGAATAAATTGCTTAGTAGGCACTTCTCTGGGGGAGATCCTCTCCCTCTATTGATGATGGTAGTGCCTTTGACCTTTGTCAGGAGAACAGAGCTGGCCTGAGGTACATGAGCAGTTGCAACACACCAGACATGTTACCGGGGCCAAATGCCTGTCTGTACATGTAAATTAAAGGTGGTGCAAACAACCATGTTACGTAAGCAACTATAATGCCTTTCAACATGGATGCTTGTCTGGAATGTGTATGTGTTGGCCCCAACTCCAGCAAGAACAATGGGGACCACCTTAGCCCTCTGGGACATTTTTCACTCTGGCAAGAAAGAGCCTATTATTCTGGGGGAAGTTACTATTCTAATCCTGTTTAATCCCTTCTCCCAAGAGGATGGGCTGAGGAGCCTGGAACCACAGTTGTCCTGGCCTGCTATTAACTCAGTAACCAGGGTCTCAGCCTCGTTTTCTGGATGGCAATAGTCCTAAGCATGCTGGTTTGTTTGTTTTTTTTTAAAGATTTTATCTATTCATGAGAGACGCAGAGGGAGAAGCAGGCTTCCTGCAGAGAGCCCGATGTGGGACTTGATCCTGGGTCTCCAGGATCATGCCCTGGGCTGAAGGTGGTGCTAAACTGCTGAGCCTCCCAGTATGCCCGGCATACTGGTTTTGGTACCTAACCACACATTTGGGGTGGTGCCACAGATGGTCTCAGTGGAACTTAACAAGTGTATGGCTTCTGGCAAGAGTTGTCTATCTGTGCAACTATGATGCCTGTAAGAGAGCTCTGAGTTGAGCTTTAAGAATGCCATTCTTCTTTCCAGTTAGGCTGATGGCCTGGATTAAAGGGTAAATGAAACCACCCATGTATGTCCTCGCACCACATCCAATGAAATGTGTTTCCTTATCACAATCTATCCTTTGAGGATATCTGAAGATGACACTAAGTTTTTCTAGGGCATGGATGGTGGCATTTTGATTGGCTCTCACAGAGAAGGGCTTGGTTGAGCCCTGGCTGTATCCATACAAGTTATAGTGTTCTTTTTACCTTGACTCATGGGTAGAGGGCCAGTATAATCAATTTGGCAGTCCAAAACCAGATGGATTGCATGATGTATGTGTCTTGTGTGTGGAACTACAAGACCACTTACCTAGGTCTCAAATGGGAGCAGATCAGGCAATTGCTGATGCTGCTAAGATGTCAGTATAGCACAGGGGCATGCCAGTTCCCTTCGTTATATTTCAACCAACCTTAGCATTGCAATGCCCACTGTGCTTATAAAAGCATGCAGCCAATTCTGAACTTTGCATGGAGGTAAGGGCCCTGATTTTTGCTAAGGTGTCTGCCTCAGTATTCCCAGTGGGTGAGACACGCCTATGCCTGAGACATGGAAAACAGTATGGGAGGCAGCAGGGTCCTGTATTTCATATATTCTTCCATAATTTTCCCCATAGTGGTTTCTGTAAAACTTCCCAATCATCCCAAGCCCATTGGGCCCTTATGGACAGCCTAACTATCCATGTAGAGTGTAAGAGGTCAGGGTTCATACATACATACCATCTAGGCAAATGCCCGTTGGCTGCTTTTATTATCTGCAGCCTCAAACCAGAAGGAATAGTAAAGAAAGCATTGTGGAGGGTGCCTGGGTGGCTCAGTCAGTTCAGCACTGACTCTTGGTTACAGCTCAGATCATGATCCTCAGGGTTGTGGGGATCGAGTCCTACATCGGGCTCCATGCTCAGCAGGGAGTCTGCCTGAGATTCTCTCTCCTCCTCCCTTTGCTGCTCCCCCGACTTTTGTACTTGCTTGCTCTCTCTTTCTCTCAAATAAATAAATAAAATCTTAAAAAAAAAAAAGTATCGGCTAAATCCAAAACCACATGGTAAGAGCCAACACCATGTACCATCTGTTCAGTAATTTGGGTAATATTAGGGACAGACTTATTTAGTTCTCTACAACCCATGGTCATTCTCCAGGTGCCATCCGGTTTCTTCACATGCCATACAGCACTATTAGTGGGATTTTGTGTTGGTCTGATTATTTGTACTCTTGGTAATTCCCATATAGTGGCAGATATTTCCTTGAATCCTCCTAACAACCAGTATTGCTTTACAATTATAACCTGAGGAAGGGGTAACATAGGATCCCAATTTCCATTTCCCCTTAAAGAGAGTTCTAATTACTTTAAATCAAAAGTAAATTCTCCTACAGAACTTTGTAGTATTTTTTCCCCCAGAAGAATATCTATGATTAATATATTCTCCAGTTTTGGAGAAATGAAAACCTTACAAGGTGCTTTTATTCTCAAGCATGCTGTTGTGCATTTCACCCTTAAGCTTTTCCCTCGGTAACTATTGGTGGCTGCCCCGGTGCCTGAATGCCATTCTGGATTGCCATGAGTTAGGGTGCATTCTGCTCTGGTATCCACTAAGGCCATGGTTTTTTGCTTATTTTTATGGTGTCCAGTAAATTGTGAACTGTATGTGGGGCCTCCAGGTGCCCCCTATGGCTCTCACATGGAAGCAACGTTGGTCCCAACCCTGGTCTTTCAGGCGAGGGAGTACCTGGCCCTGGTAAGAAGTCACTTGTGGCTGAGGTTTTTTTCTTCCAGGGGAGGCATGGAGGACAGTGGCCTAAATTGCTGAGCAGAAGTAAACTTCTATAAAGCCACTAGAATAGCATTTAGTTGGCTGGTTGTCTTTTCTCTGTTTATGCCCACTGCCAGCATGTCATGCTATATTTGCTTTTGGGTTACCCTAATGTCACCTTTGTTTTAGATTAACCTTCCTATTTGTAATAGTTTTAATTACATATATGATTTAAAATTCTTAAACCTCAGAAACATTAATTTCTAGTAAAAACTAAGCAGTGGGGAACGGTTACACCAGCATTCTTCACTTAGCAAAACTTTAAAGTTCCAAAGCACCAAGAAGATTTGGGAAGCTAGTTAAAAAGTTTACCTAAAACTTTTTATTTATTCAGTCTGTGTGTTCCTAACAATTATGTTTAGATGACCTCTGAAAATTTCATGAAACCTCAAACAAAGTCAACCAGCATTCTAAGTTATTTTTGCTGACAAATTGGAATAGATAGACATGAACTTAACGGGTAAATTTGATGCTTGGAATTGTATTTGATGTTGATAACTCTGAAGACATGCTTGTTTTAATTAAACCAACAAACTCAGAACTTTAAGAAAGATTATCTTAGATCACATGAACTTAAAAGACATTTGGGTTAATTTTTATTATATATGAGAATTTAAATTGTATAAGCACTTTTTTATGCCAATTAAGTAGAGCCTTTTTTTAAAAACAAATTTTAGCAGTACCATCCAGAAGTAGAAAATATTATATAACTATAACACATACTTACAGACACACATAAACATTCAGATACAAAGACTTTATAGCTTCTGTTTTAATATTACTGCCATGAAATAGGTACAAAACTCACTCATAAATGTTGGATCTAAATTTGTTTTTTTGGTGTGTGGAATAAGGTAAACTGTCTAGGTGACTTAAGCTTTTTCCACTTATATTTGGGGAATACATTTAAGATTTATATGTCCTTTTAACAGAAAACCAATTCTAATT